>NW_027526214.1:126790411-128052389 GCF_048455015.1 Haemaphysalis longicornis | reverse complement strand
TCAGTTATTTCCATGCGCAGTTATCGGGTGTTTCGCCCGCGTAATGCACAATCACATCATGTTCGATGGTCACATGACTTTTTGGAGACGCTTAACGAGCACGATAGACAATCTGCGTCGCACATGCTTTCCAATCCCAAACAGTCCGCGGACAGAGCGCGTTAAACATAAAGCTGCGATCACGCGTTGTGCAGGGCGCGCACAACACGCCGCCCATCCGCCCTGCCCTGGCTGAGCAGCGTGATTGATCGCCCGGACGTCAGCGCCCCCTTGTGCTCACACGTGAAAGCGGCCCCGAGCTCGGAGAGCTGCCGCAGCCGCAAGGAGGCGTCGATGCAGGTTCCGCCAAACCGGCAGAACGACACTCCACCAACTGCAGAAAATTGTGTGGCTTTGCAAAAATATACCACGCCCATTTCCGTTACGTGGCTTTAGTTAATGCCAACAGTTATTTGCATTGGGGCACTACCCAAGCACTTCTAATCACACCTTAGGGTATTCACCTGCGTTTTAGATATTGTGATTCCAGGCCAGCCCATATAGATAAATAGCAACTGTTTGAAAAAGAATGCGAAAAAAAAACACGAGATCTCTTCAACGCGCTCGTCTGCAAAGAATGCTGGTGATACACTGCTTGCTTTGCACGAAATGCCATGGAGTTCTACCGCACCTCTCTCTCCTTTCATCCCCTTCAGCCTCCAGGATGAACGCGTTGAAGGTTTGGCGAACTGGATTTTCCCACGTTCGCACTGGTAACGCGCCAGCTGTTAAGGAACCCCAAATTTTTATTGGTATACTCCTCTGCGTTTTAATTGGCGCTTTGCTTTCTTCCTACGCTGTGGTAAAAACAAGCCAATGTCTGTAGCCAATTGACAAAAAAAATTGGCTCCAATCCACGCTGTGAAGGTGGTTGGCATGCAAACCTTAAAACGACGCCAACAACAATTGTCCGTGAAACGTCACTTGAATTCACACACGTGGCTCTACAAAGAGGGAAACCAGAGATTCTGCTAGCAGTTACCTGGAATCACTGAGCTCCGTGCCTGGAATTCGCGGGGGCGGCGTCCCGAACGCAGCAGCTGCGTCGGCCAGGGCCGCCGCTCTAGCCCGGCCGTGGGTAGGCAGAAAGAAAACGGAGAGGGCGTCATTCGAAGGGTGAGACAGCGGACCCTAGCCATCCTGATGTGCTAGCTCGTGGCTACACCACCGCGCGACACAAGCAGAGACACCGAAACATTTAGGCATGTGAGCTTAGTGATTCTCATGTATACCGATTTAAACTAGTTGAATTGGCAAGTTGGGAGAAAGCTGAGGGAACTCTTATAGTCCCGGCTTTTGTGATACCTCTTAAAACACAACCGAATTGGTATTCACCAATTCAGAAAACGGAGACCCATTCGTGGCAAGCATTGCGCAAAAGGTAGCGTATCTCTAGGGGCTAGATGTCTGTATGTGGTTAGCACATTTTGTTTTCTCGCCCTGCAAACCAATCCTTAACGTATGTTTGCTGTACAACCACTTAATTCCGTCGGGTGTGGGTTACTTTGGAGTGCTGTCGAACAGTTAATCAAGCAGTGTGAAGGCACCGTGCAATGGACGCGAAGCTCCACCAAAACAGGCCCAAAACAACCATCGCTAAAGCAGACGACAAAGCCGTACTACCGACGCCAGCGCCGGCGAGCAGGCACTTCCGCGCGGGGAACGCTGGCTAAATTCGCTGCGCCGTCTACACTGCGCTCCGTGAGTGAAACCCTCCGTCCCCCAAGCTCGCCTCTTCCGCCGCGTTGGGAGTTTGTTGTCCCGCACGTCACTTTGGCTGGTAGAGCTAGAAAGCTTTGCTTTAAAAACGGTGGTGCGGTACTCAGGGTTGTGTGCTAAAATTTTTCCTCAACTACCGCTGAGGTTTTACTTTTCTTCCGGACTGAACAATGTGGACATGAATTATTATTACATGCAGAGGTGGTACAGAGAAGCAAACATAAGCGCCGAATTTTAAGCCAGGCGTCAATCCCTTGAATGGAGTGACAGGCAGACAGACAGACATACGGATGGATGGACGTGTTTGGTTTGCCCAAGACATCCATGTAAAATTGAAACCCAAATTGGTGCCGTCCAAAATTGAAACGCAAACCGAAAGCGATGCCTGAACTTTCCCAACTGTTTAGCGTAGCATTACACTTCTGCATTGATAAAAAAGTTTCACCTGCCTCGATTTCACTTTAACCAACTATGTCGCTAAAATGCCGCTCCTGGAAAGCAGCTAAGATTTTGGCACAATTTTCTCGCTTCGATTCGGGCACTTGCCCAACTTCCCAGCGTAAATCAGTTTCCCAATTTCTGTTGACACTTTTCATTGAAGTAATCTTGAAACAACAACAACGACGACGACACCAAACGTAGCCCTGAACGACGCGCCCGGAATTGTGTTGATTTTCCCCGCACAGAGTGACGTTACGATGTTCGGAAGGCAACAACAAGTCTTCAAGAAACGGTATTTAGAAGGCAAAGAATATTCGGGAGGAAGTCACAGAATCGGGCGGAAGCTGCACCGACTGCATCGCCCTGTGCCTTGGTACGCAGAAGGTTAATCTGGTGCAAAGCCCTCTGGGCGTCGAGTGGCAGCCGCTCCAACGAACAAGCCTCGATGCATCGGTTTGCGGCGCCTCTGCGGAGCACTGTATTGGGCTGCACGTTTCACAGCAGCTTCCACCTCGGGGCAGGAGCGCGGCACCGCTCTCGCTGACTTCTCCCCCGCGCTCCACCGCAGCAAGCAGGCCCGCGCTATGTGCGGAAAAGCTGCACCAGTCATATATCAGCAGGCAATTCGACCAGGCGACAAGAGCAAAGAAGCGTAACAACAATGCGTGGTGTCCATGAACCTACATGGGCATCACATATGCGCAAGAAAACTTAAGCGTGCGCGCATGCCCAAGTTTCCTTGAGCATGCGCACAAAGGGCTCAGCGGAACGGCTGGCAGTCGCTTCCACTCGCGTACGGTCCGCGCAGAGAAGGAATTTTTAAAGAGTTCGATAGTTACATAGCAAATATTCGCGAGTTTTTAGCACCGGGGGCCCTAATCTCGACTGGAAACTTGGAATTTGCCGGAAGACTTTTCTGGTTGGCTTTTATTTTCGGTCACGTGCTTCCGGTTGACAAAGCGGTTGTGCGTGCTTTCGTCATTTTGACGTTTCATGAGGTTTACGGGCACCAGTTCTTAATTCTGCCTTATTTCTCTTTACTGCAAGCGCATAATTCTTGGCTGGCAAGGAAAAACTAGACTAAATGCACCGGACATCCCAACGCAGGCCTGTCTTTGCTACGCAGCAACAATACTGCGTGTAATACACGTCCTCTCTGTGATTGGCAGAGAAGGCGTGACGTAATCAGTTGGCGGGAACGATCGCGTCACACATTGGCAACTTCAGCTTGCGTAAAAGTGACATAATATTGCGTAACAGCTTGAACATGGCGGTTCTTTTGTCGCGAAACAGGGCAAAAAATTTCCGCGACCTTCGGCGCCGCGAAATGTCCGTGGATTTGCAGCAGGCGCAATTTCGCATGACGGGCTGCTTAAGGCACGTTTTCTGCCGAAACAAATAATAGTTTTCGCCGTTTCCAAGTAAGCGATCACAGAGCATACAAATAACATGCCGAATTTAGCTCTCATTTTTGACAAAATAAAACCTATTTGTTTGGTGTAATCGCAACACAAGAGGGCAGTGCGAGCCTCTCAATGACAAAGGGAACCCAATTTACGGCATATGTCCTAGTAAGCTTCTGGGTCGCGTGTTCGAACTTAGGAGAAACATAACAAATACAAGTGACTCTTTTATTCATTACAGCGCTGATTGAAGCTGAGCTTGACGAATGATGAATCGGCGACATCGGTACGCTCCGCGGTTATCAGGCGTAGCGATTGGCTGCTCTTGTGTGTTATAGAAGCGATGGTCGCGGCCGTCTTTTTCTGTGATCACACCATGAACTTGTATCACAGCAGCAGACGATAGCGTGACGGCGGTGGCGGCCAGGATGGTGATAACGCAACAAAGATTTCATTGAAGCACAGAGCCCAACTACGTTACTAAAAGCGATTGAAATAAACAGGTACGGTAAAAAAGAGTGTGCGATGTTCTTTAGCTCAACCTCCCCCTTTGTCTCGCTTTTGGATCAACGTTACTCGATCGCCTTGTGGTTTTGATGCCAATTTAGACCTGGAGAAATGTGTTTCCCTTGCCAAGCTCAGCTGCCGTCTAAATTTTTATTATACATGCCAAGCGTTTTTATAGTTTATGGGCAATATTTGATACCTTAGTTATCATCTTTATGAGGAGAGTAAATGTAAGTGTGACGTGATCGCGCTAACGCCTTAGTTTCAAGGTTTCAGGCTTGGCTAGGTTTAAAGCCGCCGTAGGGGAATTATGTCAACTGTAAGCAGTGTACACAAATCTAATCGATTTTGTTTGGACGTCTTCGAATATGCATACATTCTGGCCACACGACAGAAGCGTAATCTAAAATTCGTTCTATAGAAGTTTTATATGCCAGGAGTTTAATATCTGGCCTTGCAAACTTCTCAGTACTCGCCGACGGTATCGGAGCTTGTGAATAGATTTACTTCTAATATGCAAGTCATGTGCACTACATCTGAGATCTGCTGAAATTGTGACCCGTAAATATTTAAAACCGTTAACACTGGAAATACATTGGCCTTTGATGGAGCACGAGGATTGCAAAGGATTGCGTTTTCTTGTTAGCGACATTGAGACAGTTTTTTACACATTTATTTGCATTTGGCAAGTGAAGCACCATTTGTTTATTTTTGTGACAGCTGCATTTAGGGAGACTTAATCTGTATTATTGCGTATTTGGTTAGGAAGAATGCACTCATTGGCATTTTATCTTGCGAGATACTTTTGTGAAGGTATCCTTAAGAAAGATGAGAAAAAGGCCCGGCCCAAGTACCGAGCCAGAGTGAAGTTGAACTAGCGAAGGTGTGGCGGCCGTGTTACCTATGATTACACACGGGAACCTAAGGTTAAGGTACGATTTAATCTAGGCCATGAGGGTATCATTTTAAAGAAGGGGTCTGTGTTTGAAAAATAGTTTGCGGTGGGAAACACGATCGAAGATTTTTCGAAATGAATAAAGGTTTCATCTACTACACTTTAACGGCCTACGGCTGACGCGAAATCGTGGATTGTCTCCGTCGCTGTCGATCGCCCTCGACAGAAGCCATGCGCAAAGTACCCACCGTGTTGTATCTAAAAAAGCCTCGAGGTGCTCAAGTATGGCAAGCTCAAAAATTTTGGAGCATGCGCACAACAGGTAGGTGGATCTAGGGAGCCTCCCTAGGTTGGTCCAAATTATGACACTGTTGAGGGGTTGTCCCCTTTAGGTACAACCCCTCAATTTCCAGTCATGAGGCATTTCGGCTCGAGGTAAAGATGCCTCGAAAATAATGCAGAAGTGCTTTCAACACCATACGGCGTTTTGATACGGCGTTTTGATAGACGTTTGATATGCAATCAATTCCTGGGAATTTTTTTCTTATCAAGATTTAGCCAGAGAAACAGCACACCGCTTTGTACTACTTCATGATGTGTCCGATCACGGAAACAAGTTGAATTTTCTAAAATATTCCCGTGTTTGAGGGAGTCTTATCACTTAATTTATCAAATCCTGGAAGGTATGTTGCCCTAAACAGGCTTAATTGATTAGTAAGCGTAACTTAGTAGAAATCGTTGTATTATCGCATTGGATTTCTTCAATTAAGTTACTAGCGAGTAGGTAGAGATGAAGTTGTTGCAATACCCCAGCAACAACGCGCCAAACTTTCCATTTGTCTGCAATTTGACACCAAGATCGCTTGCTTTTCTTGCGGATTGGCAGTAGTTAAATCAAGGTTGGCGTATTCATGGGAGGTTGTGGCCGTTACTACACCAGGGTGGCCAATCCTGCTCTGGTGAGGGAGTGCATTACCGGCAGTGGTCGCCGGGGTCAGGCCGCACCCCAAGCCCCTTTGTGCAATTCCATCAATACGCGGATTTTTTTTTTTAATCCGGTGGGAATTGTCCGGCACCGGGATTCGAACCACGGTCCTTCTCACGCGAGGCAGGCGTTCTACCTCTACGCCATCGCTGCATCTCATTAAGGGTAACAGACTGGTCATTAAGGTCATTAAGGGTAACAGAGTGGATGCCTAGAGAAGGCAAGCGTTGCAGGGGGCGGCAGAAAGTTAGATGGGCAGATGAGATCAAGAAGTTTGCGGGGATAAATTGGTCACAGTTGGCACAGGACCGAGGTAATTGGAGAATAATGGGAGAGGCCTTTGCCCTGCAGTGGGCGTAGATAGGCTGGTGATGATGACGATGATGATGATGATGATGATGAAATCAAGGTTGAGTGAAAACTTTGGATTAACAGTGTAGAGAAGTTATTCAAAAATATGCGGCGAAGCTTTTTTATTACTTATGGTGGACATTATTGAATCGCGCCCTCGTAGCTTGTGGAAGAGTTGTGGAAATGGAGAAAATTCGTGCGGTAACTTCTGAAAAGGTCACTGTTTCGGCGATACTGAAGAAACTGCTAAAGGAATTTGCGATTTCAACAATGTTGTAGTGATTGTGATCGTGTCATTCCTCCGTGTAATATTGTTACGCGTTGCGCGTCATCTTTGTCCTGCCCCCCGCGTAAAAGTATTCGAGAAGTTTTTGCCAGCAGGAATTAAGGTTGTGTTTCTTGGCGTGTTGTTTCCTAGTTCGCTATAGTTACGTTTACGTTCTCGTAGCTGGCGAGTATGTGAGAGGATGCTTGTATTTTACCGACCGTATACGATTTTGTCAAAGAACCGCCGATTGGTTTTAAAAGGTTTTTTCCTTTTTTTCTACTTGATCAGCAATTGTTCTTGGGTGATAAATGATTTTCAGTAAGCACTAGTGCTCTAATGAGTACGCTTATGAACGCGCAACAGAGTAGATATTTTAAGCTAGAACATGAATGAGGACAATGCTTGATATATCTTACAATTAGCTTTACTGTTAAGTAAAAAGACTAAGCTGCTTCAGCAACAACATTTGGCATGGCTGTTTCTTTAAGCCGTTGTGCTAGGCGAGGTAGAATTCCTGCATGTCATTCGACGTTTGCAACAAGTAACATATTATTCTGTTGTGCGGAAAAACTTCTCAATCGATGCGACCTCGTTTTGCGAAAATAGCGCTCACTCTGATCCCTCCCGTATGTATGTCGATCCACGTGTACAGCGTTACGGCGGTCATTTCCTTCAAAGCGAGAAAAACTGTGCTCCTTTCTTGCCGCCTTGCAGGGAAACATCGATATATCCGTGACCTCAATGACCGGCCAGAGAGCGAGAACGAACAACCGTAGAAAGAAATCAAGTACACATTTAAATAAATGATTGAGGTGAGAATCAATCGGTCATTTTGACAGCGGGAACCGTAAGCGCAGCAACGTGCTGTAAAGCCTCTCTTCATACGTGACCTGCGAGCACAATGCGAGAGGGCTCAAACGCCTTCGTTCCTGCCCGGGGCCGAGAAGAGGGAGAAATTCGCGATAAAACGAAGCCGCCATTGAGACGGGCATATGCTGAGATCGGGAACGCCAGCCGGAGGTGTCCGGACTCGGAGACCGGCGACCCCGCCGACAGTGCGCACTCCGACCCGATACGGTCATCAAACGTCGATTTCTCCGTGCGCGGCGGCGCCTTCTGCACCTCCGCCGCCGTTTTTCTCCCCCTCCTTTTCGCTTTTGTATTCGGCGGGCGACATCCTGCACGACTTATTAGGTGGTTTGATTCATTTTTATACGCAGCACTGTTGTGGGACGTTCTAGGGTACATTCACTTTCTGCCGAAGCGTTCATTTCACTTTCCTCTTCATCTTTTGTATGCTTTGAAAGGACAGTTATCGCTCCGTGGAAGCAAGCCGCCGTTCGTGTTTTCACAGCCACCAAGAGGGAAAACAAAAATTGCTCTCACAATAATGGCTTTGGAGGCCCTAGTAGTAACAAAAAACAACTGCATGGCGCTATCGTAGGCTTTTCGCTGTGAATATATTTGAAAATCGGCCTCCCTCTCTCCTGGGTGCCAAGCCGGTGGTGACCTTTCGGAGCCGAACTCCTATTTGAATCCGCCCCGAGCAGTCGGCGTTTCCTCCAACCCGCCCGCTATCCCCCCGGGCGCCGTATCCCCCGCGCCTCGGTCGCCTTATCTCCCCGGCCGAGAGTAAACTCAAAATCAAAACGGGCGCTCGTGCCTTCCAAGCTTGGGTGCGTCCAATGCGGGCCGGCAAGGGGGGAGACTGGTTCGAACCCTCCGGGGGCAGGCGCCGCGCAGCCTCCGAACCTCTCTGTCGAATGCGCTGAGAGAAGGGAGCGTGGAAGAGCCATCATTTTGCATCGTCGTGGTTCGGGCTACTAGGGTGTTCATGTTTTCGTCACTTCGTACGGTGCTCTTGGTATTTATGTGGAGCATCGCTTCGAATGTTTTTTCAGGCATATGCGCTCGTCGCACTTGCGTCAGAACTGGAAAGAAACAAAAAAATTTCCCGTAAACTTTTCGAGGGCTACATGTTTATATTTCAGAAATATTGTCGCAAATTTCTCACAAATATTGCCTAAAAAGCCTCAGCAGTGCAGCCTGGCGTCTCTTTGTGCGCATCAACCGGATGCTATTGATACTGACCGATTTTTCATGTTTTGTGGAGAGCGCTCCGATAGCTCGATCTGTTCGGACGTGCATCGTATGGGCTCCGCCAAGTTTCATGCGCTGAGCCGAAACTTCTAGGCCCATCCATCTGACTTCGGCATCCAGAGACGTCGGAAAGCGTCAGGACCCCCCCCCCCCCCCCTCCCCCCCCCAACTGTCCTCTCTTGTGGTTCCCTACACTTCTCGGACCGAAATTGCCGATCGACCGAAGACCACGCCGGGGTTAGGCTTAACGCCTAGGCCTCGCCCGACCTTGCGTCGCCGAGCCTCAGCGCAGCGCTACAGACATGGAGGCAATCGCCGTCGATGGTGAGCCAATCAACGCGGAAGAACTCCTTCACGAGGATTGGAAGACTGTGCGCAGCAGACAACGAAGTCTTCAAGAGCCTGCAAAGAATTCAACCGTGGAAAATCGCCGCTCGCAAAAGCCGCCACGCCGTTGTACTCCGGTTGCGCCGCTGCCGCCCGACGACATCAAAATAGTGCTCCGACCACGGGGAGGACTGGATCTTCGCAAAATTACGCCGGCAGTACTAGCGGACACGGTGCTTCAAGCAGCCCAAATAGCCCTAAACCCTCAAGATCAGCTACGCATTCGACCTACACCGAACTTTGTAATCGTCAGCACTCCCTCAGAAGAACGAGCTCAACGCTACGCCGACATCAAAGCCATTCAGGTAGGCGGCAACACCTTCATGATTGCTGCGCATGTGGCGGCTCCTTCGAACACCACGGCAGGGTTAATTTTCAATATTCCCGAAACGGATACCCATGAAGAAATCCAAAGCAGCCTTCTCAGCTACAACCCCCGTTTTCTCAGCTACTCCCCGTTTTTGCCGTGAAGAGACTCGGGACATCGAATATGGCACAAATCCTATTTAATGGAAACCGAGTGCCTTATCGGGTGCGGTACAGATCGACGACCTACCGCTGTAAGCCCTATCGACGTAAAACTGAAGCAGGCCTCGCCTGCTGGCAAGTCGGTCACAGACAGGACGTTTGCCCTAATCAGAAACCCTCAAGCCGCTGCTTTATGTGCGGAACACCGAATCCCACCGGAGACCACACGTGCACCCCAAACTGCATTGTGTGCGAAGGAAACCACCCGACAGGGACGATGGACTGCCCGCAACGTTTCCAACGACGCCGACGCATAACATATGCTGAAGTGCTCAAGGACTCACCTTCAAACCCCTCATCAAACAGTGCCAGCCAACCCTCAAATAACAGGGGGACCAAAAGGACAATGAGTAACCAAGCAAACAACACCCAACGAACAGCAAAGAGACCTAATGGCAAATCGAAGGTGAGCCACACAGTTGCCTCTTTCCACTGCTCAGCCCTCAAAGTTACATCCCCATCACCCTCGCCACCCCCACCACCCCACCACCACCACCAGCCGCGATACCCCTGAATTCCTCGAAGAACTTTTTGGGAGTTCTTAATGGGCGCACGGGCCGCATTCTCATTTTTCGTTTAGGATTACCTAATTTCTAGTCTTTTCCCACCTCAAACGTTGAAAGGCAAAACGTGAAAAGTTTTCTATGCAATAAATTGACTGTGTGCAGAAAACAATTACATAGATACGTGTGAACCCGTAAATAACACAATAATAACACTGAATCAACAAAACACCCACCATCGAGAATACAAGGTGTATTGGTAAGAACTTTATCTTCTACAACACTCTTCAACAAAAAAAATGTAAGCCATTTCCAAAGAATGAGGTCAGCGCATCGTCGATGCGCTGTTTGCTTGCACTT
This sequence comes from Haemaphysalis longicornis, assembly GCF_048455015.1. NCBI lineage: Eukaryota > Metazoa > Arthropoda > Arachnida > Ixodida > Ixodidae > Haemaphysalis > Haemaphysalis longicornis. The sequence goes on along the minus strand of NW_027526214.1, from coordinate 128,041,903 downwards.
GCCTCCCAAACGCTGCCGTTGCCGCGCCTCCTGGCCCGTTCCCCAGGAAGTCACAGTAGCGCATGCATTACAGGGATAACAAAACGTTGTAAATCTACGGCAACAAATACAGAAGCATATTGGGCATCCGACCTGAAAAAATATAAAGAAACGGCATTTTAATGACGCCGCACTTGTAACTCTTGTGACCAACTTTTCGTAATGTCTGAATGATTATTCAGAGCTACGCAAAATTCCACTTCCGTCCAAGACACCTGCGCTCTCTAGTTGGCCAAAACGAAGTCCTCTTCGAAAGAGAGCTCGACCCTTGTGGCGACCAACTTCTCAAAATGCTTCGTTTCCCTCTTTTCCTCGCGGGTGGTACGTGGGACCACACGTACCACCCGCGCTTCCCCTCTCTCCCTTCACCCAGAATTGAGGAAAAATTTCGGTCGGTGTGACGCCTGCGCCCTCTCCCCCCCCCCCCCAAAGAAAAAAAGAAGAAATAAAATAAGCAGTCGTCCGAAGACTGTACAGAATGCCCCCTCGAATGGCGTTTGCTGGTTACAGTTACACGCGCGTAGCGCACGGAGAGCTCCCACGGGGCCACAACCTTCTCCCTTTCCAGTGAAAGCAATTGCTCCGGAACGATCGCCGGGGGGCGCTGCCCTCTCCCCTCCGGGGGAGTACGCCGGGGCGGCCGCCTATTCGGCACGTGCTTTTTTCGCTGCGCGCGTGCTGCATTTCTCGCGCTAGGAAGAGGGCTGGGCAAAATTTTCTTTCGACTTATGAAAGCATACACATTAACACGTGTCCAGCAAGTTCGGTTTACACGTAGAGTAGCTACTGGGTCCATTTTTGCCGGTGCTTGTCTTGTCGTCTGCTAGAGACGCGTCGTCTGCTACGCGCTGCTCGAACGGCCGAGGGCCCCGGCAGTTTCACGGGATAAAGCGTGCTCTTGTGGGCGACCCTTGGCTGGTCTCACCACCTCAGTCATCGCGAAACGACTGCGTCTGGTGAACGGCTTTTCAGCGCCATAAGCAAACGCCCCCCGGCCCGCTCCTCCGCGTCTGGCAAGTGCACGCGCAGCTCGCGCTGTCTCCCGCACCGCCTGAGGCATCCAGCCTCCTACTCACGAATGCGAAGAAAGCGACCGCCGGCTGCGCGAGCCACTTAAGCCAGCACGTACAAAGAGCGGCGGGAACACTCCTCACTAGCCCGAAACGTAAAGATGAAACTGAAAGCGAAAAAAAAACCCATATTGTTGCATGGTCAGCTGCCACGACAGTAACAAGGCGAAAGAAGAGGATCCATTCATTAAATTCTGCATATTCCCCGCGAATATGCAGAATAGCGCACCAAAAGGATAGACGGTAAGCATGGATCACTGCAGTTCGAAAGATAAAATAAGTTGACACATTTTTGTTTGTATCTGTGTGCTTTCCAGTTTACATTACCCGGCTTTGAAAATGCGAACTAGTGTTCTAACGAGTCCTCCCATCTACACTTTTTTTAATGCATGCTGCCAATGATTGTTTTCCGCTATAATAAATGAACTTCGGAGTTGTTTAGCTGGTGCCGTTCGATATCGTCCATATATAACACAATAGGTTGACATTTTGCATGGGTGAAAAAAAAATAGTTTCTAGCGATTTACCTGGCTGTAGTAGCTCTGATCCGTCTTGTCATTGTGACTTGTGTTCTGGACGGGATTGCTGCGTTGTTCGCTTTTTTCCCACATTTAGAAATACTGGTAATTAAAAGTGGTATACACCAAATTCTGTGTATTATAGCAATTATAGCAAGGGGAGAGGGCAGTTATACGCCACAAGCTGTTCTGTTGTTTCCGCGAACTGTCACGCTAACCCATACTTGTACTCCAAGCGGGTGACAAACATTGCGAACAAAAATTTCTTCAAGGACAAGTAAAATGGAAATGCGGCGCTGTCAGCGCACCCCTTAATTAGCGTGTGCCTTTCTAATGCGTTTTTATAAGATGCAGCTGATTGTTTCAAGAGTAAGAAATAACCTATTAACCATAAACAACCACGTTTATCTTACATTTCTTGCAAGCGTCAGTGTTTCTGCAGTCCAGAAATTTCGGATGTCAGAAACGTGAGCACGCGAAAGGAGTAACAAACAAAAGAAAAGTACGCTGTGACCAGCTGAACAGCTGTCGACTTGCAGAAGAAAAGAGCAACCGACGACCGCCGAACAACGCGTTTCCCCCCTTAAAATCGTCGGGGCAGTCTGCCGGTCGAGCGGCGGGAAGCAGGCGGCGCCTCTGTAGCAGACGACAAGACAAACGTCGACAAAAATGAACTTAGTAACTACTCTACGTTTAAACCGAACTTGCTGGACACGTGCTAATGTGTATGCCTTCATAAGTCGAAAGAAAATTTTACCCAGCCCTCTTCCTAGCGCGAGAAATGCAGCACGCGCGCAGCGAAAAAAGCACGTGCCGAATAGGCGGCCTCCCCGGCGTACTCCCCCGGAGGGGAGAGGGCAGCGCTTCCCTCGCCCGGCAAACTTTAGCTTCGCCTGCACGCTGCAGTCACCCTCCGCGTAGCCGGCGCGGCGGGCACCACACGTACTTCTCAAGAAAAGCGGCCCTGCCACGTTTGACTTCACCTTCGCCTGTCAAAAAGCCACAGACACAGCCTAGCAAAAACACCTAAGAGCCGTTCACAGTTCGGGCACTTCTCATTCTTCTCGCGAGTGTGGTGGTGGTGGTGAAAAACATTTATTTAGCTATTCACAAAAGAGAGATAGGGACGGCCTGAAGGACCGACCTTTTACAAGGCCTAGGAGGGGTCCCTCGTCCGGCACCCCTGTGGCTTCCGCGGCAGCACGGGCCCTAGCCACGAGAGCACGTTGGCTCTCTAGGGTTGAGCAGCCGAGCAGGGCAGCCTCCCAGCTCTCTCGGAAGGGAAAAGGAGGGTAAGCCGGGTTAGAGGGGCCTGCCCACACCATGTGAAACACGTCCGAAAACGTGCACGCACAGCGGGGGCACTCCCCAGAGAAAGACGGATTGAAGGATTGCAGTATTGCCGGGCACAATACTGTGTTAGTATAGAGGCGGAGAAGCCAGCGCTCCTCCGGCTTGGAAAGACCTTTCGCGGGGGGTGGAAAGCGTCTATGCAGGGTTAGGTAGTGGGATGTTACTTCCCTAAAGGCAATAGCCGGATTAAAGGAAAGGTCCTCCGTGAGCAGGGTGGTATCGCGGTGCCCGGTAGTAGAGGCGCGGGCGGACGCATCAGCCTCTTCGTTTCCGCGGACGCCTGCGCTCGGGGTAGTTTCGGGCATCCCAGCAGGCGATGCGACCCTTTTCCAAATTTTGACAGGCTCCCCGGGAGTCGGTGATGATGACTCGGGACCGAGGATCTGCTGCGGCGAGAGCTATGGCGACCTCCTCCCCGTGCGTGATGTCAGGGGCACGGAATCCGCCTCTTTCACAACCCCACTGCGCATGCGCAATCCCCTAGCGGCCAAGTCCCTAAGCAGTCCAGTAGGGGCAGCAGACGACATTCCCCACAGCTCCCGCACAAGCGGGAAGGGGTCGTGGTTGTATTTACATCGTTTGATTTTTTGTGTGTGCTCGTTGTGCGCGGAACAATGCCCACAACTTGTGCTGCGTTCCGCTGTAACTCGGAGTGCCGAAAAGGGAACGGTGTCGGCTTCTATCGCTTCCCGTCGGCCGCACGCGATCGGCTACGGCGGCTTGCGTCGCTCGCGTCGGCTCGGGTGTTGGGAACATTAGGCTTAGCATCCTGGCGGATATTTGATCGCTGCTATCTGTGCAAATGCGAATAACAATCCGCAACACAACTTTTCACTACACTATCATCCCCTTTCTCGCATGTGGAACTCTATTTAAGTTATAACTGCCGTTTGAGAGATCGGTGACCGAGACATCTGCGTAGCCTGTTTCGATGCTTCCGCGCAGGTATCGCCATCTCTGGGCCGCTCGGCGCAACGCGCGCCGCGGCGACCGGTCAGCGTATACGCTTGCATCGCGGCAGATATATCTGATCGCCGCTTTTAAAATAAGCCCTGACAACAATCCCTAGCACAATTTTTCACCACACTAACACCTACTTTCTCGCATGTGGAACTTTTTAGCGATCAGATTGACAGAGCAGCGACAAGCGCGGTTGCTACCGTGGTCTGCGCCGGTTCGAGCCGCTGGGTGCGTCGAGCTGGCAGGCGCGGCCGGCGTGTGCGCGGACTGTTTCCGAAGGCAGAAAACGCTTCACGATTGCTTGCTTTATCCATTTCTTGCGAACAAAAGCGCAGAATCTACAAATTCAGCTCAGCGATCATCGTAGTTGACCGTGGAGCAAAAACAGTGGGCGGAGCGACGCCGACGACGCATCTCATGCGCGCATCGGGCTGTCTCAAATTCACGCGTACGACTAGTCGTGGCGACAGTCGTAACGATCAGTCGCATGCGAATCGCGTGTACCAATCGTACATGTGTCCAGCGCTTAAAGGCATTTTGCGAACTGCCGGCCTTTGTTGAGCTGGCGATCGCACTTCATGCCAGGCGACTCCAAGTACTGCTCGCTCTGCTACTCGGCCGGCACACCGGGCACACGGATCCGTCCGAGATTTCTTTGCCAGCCCTCATTCAGTGATAAGAAGCCGCCTGGTATTATGTGATGACCAGGGGCTGTCATCTTAAGGCGTTATAACACCAACACAGAAGAAAAACTTCGGCTGCTCCTCGCCGTAATGTGGGATTGCCGTGCATACAACGAGAACGCAGCCGGAGGAAACGCCGGCAAACCCTGCGGCTTCAACTTCCGCTAGGCACGCTAGGTGGCAGCACACCGCAATGAAAGAGGCGGATTGGACTCCCTGTACCTGTTTGTATTCGTGAATGACTGCGGCCGTATACCATCCCCCATGGTGCGGGCCAGCAGCACCCGTGTAGAAGACCCCAGGGTGAGAGCCGTATCGACTCTCAACGGCCTTAGCGCGCGCCTCGCGTCGGCCTTCGTCGGTGTCTCTATCCATGTTCTTGGGCAGAGGATGCACATTAAGCGCCGGGCGCAAGTCCTCTGGGATGCCAGTGCGATCCTCTGCCTGTGCGACGTAGGAGATGTAAAGTCGGGCGAGTAGTCGCCTGCCTTCTTTCGTTTTGCTCTACCGATGGTATTGGTTGTCCAAGTGGGCCTCTCGAAGTTCCTCGAACGTATTCGTCATGCCCAAGTCCACAAGGCGTTGGTTCGATGTGGAGATTGGGAGGTCGAAGGTCCGCTTGTAGACTTTGCGGAGGCTGACCTCCAGCGCGTTGACGTCGCATTTACGCAAGTGTAGGTAGGGCGCCGAATAGAGTATTCGGCTGGTCACAAATGCATTCGCTAGACGTAAAGCATACTTGCATTTGAGAACCCCCCCCGCTTGTTGGACACCCTGCGGACCATACGACCCCCCCCCCCCCCCTTGGTCCCCTACCTTGCGTAGTTTGTGAAGAGTAGTGTCAATGCGTTTCTTCCTGTGGATGACACTCTGTGGAGTCCCGACACTCTGATTTTATCCCTTTCCGGAATGGGGACGCTAGAGAGGGCAAGGTCAAATTGGATGGTGCATTTCGGGTAACGCCGAATATGCACGCATTCAGATTTATTTCGGGAGCACTCGAGACCACAGTGGCGAGCGTAGGAGTCTACGATCGATGCCACCTGTTGCAGGTTGGTCTCTATCTGCACCAATGATCCCTGTGTTGCCCACAGCGTGATGTCGTCGGCGTATAGAGCGTATCTAACCCCGGGACGGCATTAAGTAGTGGGGGTAGACGAGCCATGGCGAGGTTTAATAGCAGTGGAGAGAGAACGGCTCCCTGCGGGGTACCTCTTGTGCCGAGTTGGTACGGCCCATGCTCTGCGTCTTGAATGCGGAGATAAGTTTGCCGATCAGATAAGAACTGTCGGATGTAGTGAAAGACGTTTACTGCACAGTTCTTTTCCGAAAGCTGTGTGAGTATGACATCATGCTTGACATTGTCGAAAGCTCCCCGGAGATCCAAGGCGAGTACTACCTCATCATTCGCGGGATGTTCGACGGGGTCGATGACATCGCGGTGTAGTTGTAGGAGGACATACTGCGCGGACCGGTGGGGGCGGATGCCGTGCGTGGTGTCCGCAAATGCGTGCTGGACCTCTAGGTGTGGGCGAGGCGATCTAGGAGGTAGTAGATTCAAGAGGTATGTCGTTTAAATAGTAAGTAAATTGAGTGCAAACACTGCGGGACACGCGCATAGTTTTACATTTGTTTATGTTCAATTCCATTAACCATGTACGGCACCAGTTAGCAACAGTGTTAAGGTCTAATTGAAGAGTACACGAATCAATTATGTTATTTATGTCGCGAAAAATAACGCAATCATCCGCAAATAAATGAATACTGGATTTAATGTGACAGGGGAGGTCATTAATATAAATTATAAATAAGAGAGGCCCAGTTACCGATCCCTGAGGAACGCCGGAGTGTACTTCGGTAAAACAAGAATTATACCCGTTAGCGTAAACAAATTGTGAGCGATTTGTGAGAAAACATTCAATCCATTTAAACACCTTATGATCAAGTTTCAGTTGGCTTAGTTTGGAAGTAACAGTTTATGAGAGACCTTATCGAATGCTTTAGAAAAATCCAAAAAGATGCAATCAGCTTGTGATGAGTTGTCCAAAATGCGGTGTAATCTATTAGTAAATGATATCAGTTGTGTGTCACAGGAGCATGATTTGCGAAAGCCGTGCTGAGATGACGTGAAGACGGAATTACTTTCAAAAAAATTTACAAGGTTCGTGAATATTATGTGTTCTAATAGCTTACAGCATGTACTGGTGAGGGAAATGGAACGATAATTAGCAGGGGAACTTTTACTACCACATTTATGAATAGAAACCACTTCCCCGATTTTCCATTCAGATGGGAGAGTAGAAGTGTCGAGCGATTGTTGGAATATCTTGGCTAATATGATGGAACTAATTTCTACAGTATTTCTTAAAAAACTACTATTAATCGAACCATAGCCAGGTAAAAAATGGTTGCTTAATTTGTTGATAAGGGACGCGATACCAGAAATGTCCGCTAAAATTGGTGGCATGGCGAGGTGATTGTAGCAAGAGGTGGAAGGACGTGGAACATCACATGTTTTTGTAAACTGGGCAGCAAATGTGTTGTTGAGGGCTGTTGCACACTAATTGATGGGAACTGTGTCACCAGGTGAGTCTTGCAATAAGATGGAATTATGTTTTGGAGGATTGATAACGCGCTAAAACGTTTTTGCAGTTGTTTCTAACATTGATGGCAATACGTTAGAAACGAAGTTAACTTTAGCTTGTTTGAGTGCCCTGACGTAAATACTAGATGCGGTTTCATAAGTGGCCCATCGTTCGTTAGTTGGCGAGCGCTTAGCTGAACGATAAAGGCGTTTTTTCTTGTTAGACAGGCGTTTGATAGTGTTATTATACCATGGCGATTGGGAGTGACTAGCAGTGGTGTAGGTTGGTATGTGCTTTACGGTGAGGCGATGAACTTCGGCAGCAAACATAGCCCAGTTAGACTGAACGGAATGGTTGTTAAAATCGCTCAGAAAGACGTCAATAAATTCAGACAATTCACAATTAATAGCATCGAAGTTAGATTTTTTTTTCACTCTGGTGGTTTTAGGAGGTGTTGCGTGTATGTCAATGGTGAGCAATGAGTGGTCAGTAGTACCTTGTAAACAGGTAATGGTTGAAGCATAGTCTAGATGGGTAGTTAGAATCAAATGAAGGGTGCTTGTGGTGGTAAATGAGACTCGGGTGGGTTCGGTAACTAACTGTGACAAAGAGAAGACAGAACAAAAATCTAGGAAATCTTAAGAAAGCGCCGAAGAGGGCGATAAAACCGGAGGGGAAGTATTCCATTTGGTATTTGGGAAGTTAAAATCGCCAAGAAGGAACAATGGATACGATGGAAATCGACTAATAACAATATTGATAGAACCATGCAATTCGTTAACGAACGTAAAGGACGAAGGTGGCGAACGGTAGCACACACCTGTGAATATTTTGAGATGACCGAGCGTTAATAACGAGAAAACTATTTCTATGTCACTGTTCACATGAATGGGAGATGAAGGAATGTCTCGCGAAACAGCTAGCGAGACTCCGCCACCTCGGCGCTCCGTTCTGTCGCATCGGTACACTGGGGAATGTCACGCATTAACGAAAATTTCCGAGTCACGCACGTGTTCAGGAAGCCAAGTTTCAGTTAATGCGATTATGTGGGCAGAACATGAGTCCATTGCGCTCGACAACAAGCTGTGTTTGTTTAGAATGCTTGTTTGGTTGGTGAAAAGTACAGAAACGCGAGGCGTAGTCTGTCGGCCACTGCCCCTCGCGTTTACCTACGGTGACGTTCGTGGCAAAATGTCGTCAGTTGGACCCGAGCTTCGGCTACTTGAAGGAAGTTTTTCGATGCTATCGCTAGCTGCATTATAAATGTAGATCTTACGGTTGAGATGCAGTTTAGTGTAGCGCAGTTGAAAATCGGGGGATCCGGGGTAGTGTTTGCCAAATTCGATTACCTTTTTACGAGCGATTCGAGTGCAGGATGAAAAATCTTGGGATATAGATATGTCACTTTCTTTGAAATGTTTTCGCTTCGTAAGAATGAGCTCTTTTGTTTTGAAGCTTGCAAGTTTTGCAATGACAGGGCAACACTTGTTTGGGGAGTACGTACCGAGACGGTGGGCCCGTTCGATGGCGTTACTTGGGAGGGACATACCTGCATCGGCTAGCAAGGTATTTAACTTCGACTCAGTTTCTTTCCAGAAGAGTTGGCAAAAAATTCTGATGGACTACCTAGGAATACCACGCGGCGCCAGTGGGGACTTGTTGGAAGATGCACAGCGTAAACTTCTTTGCTCTGCATGCGCCTGTTCGGATACATGAATTTATTGCCCACATTTTGTAATTAAGATAAACAGCTGAAGGTAACTCTTCAAAGTGTTAGTATAATTTATGTCGAGCGTTATGTCCGGCTAAAGAAATAATATAGCCATAAAGTTGGTCGCCTTCATTTTATTGTTACTTAATTTGGCAAAGGGCCCAAGGGAGGCGTAGACCTCAGGCTAAAACTTGTAAAGCATAATTATTGCTTTGTTTACACTATGATATAAAAATTATAAGAATACGAAGCCGGCGCCGACTGCAGCTCTGTAAACCATGGCGGGGTACAACGCCACGAAATCTTTTCTGCCCAGTTTATGTTGTTTACGCGTATCTATGCTCTGATTCGAGCTGAATAAAAAAGAACATCTGGGATAATTCATGGGTGCAGCAATTTAGTACCTTAAGATTTCGTAGTGTGATCGCTGGTCGTAAATAGCATATTCTGATTTGGGCACAGCACGTGTGTGTGGTTTGCCAGAACATACATGTGTGCTCTGATCTGGCACAAAAACGTCGGTCGCTCGTAATGCAGCATTTGAATCACCTGATGCTACCACCATTGCTTGCCTTGCGGTAAACCCAACATTTTATATTCGCTTCCTCGGCAGCGATTTCTTGTACCATGCCATTAAAAATCTTCGCGTGCACATTACGAAAACCAAGCAATTGGACGCTGTTCTCTCCAAGCAACTATCGCTTATACCGCGGGATATCGCACCCAAAAGTTTTTGGCGTGAAGGTGACAAAAATATTCGTGTGGACTTTGGCGTAAGTCGAGAGAAACTCGCGGAAAAGAAAACAACCGGCGGAAACAGTCCCGCTTGAGTTTGGCGCCCGTATCTTGGCCTGATTAGACCCAAACTCGGCGAAGCCGGAAAAAAATCCCGACTTCGGCCCCAAGCACGAACTATGCACGGAAACGAAAACGCGCTGGGCAAACACGCCCTATCAGCAGACGTTTACTAATTTCAAAGGGGGCGCCCGCAGGATTGAATTATACATGAGGTCAACACCCTAATTTTGTTACGGCCTGAACGCGCGACGGTTGGCGGAGTGGCCCAGCACCCATTTATCGGGCCTGGCCAACAAATTAGACTGGCATCGCCGCGAGTTGCAGCAGCTCTCACAGGCAAAGCATTACACAAAGCACAGGAAGCAGAGCGGTAGCCGGCAGCGCAACTTGTTTGCCAACTTTGTAATTAGTTCCCGTTGGGCACGGGAACCCGTTCTTTTGTGCACATTGTGATAAATAGCTCGTAACCTGAACACAGGCAAGCGAGTGAGGTAAGAAGAGAGAAGAATGTGCGCAAACACACAGGTGCGCTAATGCGGCAGTGGTGGCGTGTTCAGTGTGCTTCGTGGCTTGTCCCCTTGGTGCATTACAACGCTTGTGTTGGGGTACTCGGGAAGATAAGACTAGGTAAAATGTTTTGTGCACAACAGTACAAAAATGAGCTGATGGCAAAAATGCGGCGCTTGCTTGCCTTGACAGAATAAAACAGAAAAGAACTCACAGCTGGAATAAGTTTTAGCGAGGCAAGTTCAGCGAGTACCACTAAATATCACATTTGCAACAGCGTATGTCCCTATTAGGCACGGAAATTGAGTGTAAGGATGCGCCTTGTCCGCAGCTATTGTTGAGTAACGTAAGTTGCACAGCAGGAAACATTTTTTCGACTAGTAATGTACACGCTAAACTTTCTTACACCCTGTTTGGACCAAAAGAGTGTAAGAATCTTGTCCATGGCGAAAACTTTTAAACGGTGTTTTAGCTAAGAAAGGGTGCACAGATGAAAACGGGGTGTTCATGTAAACACCCTAAAAAAGGTGTAAGGTTCCTAAACACACTAAAATAAGGATTGGACGAGAGAGCAGCATGACATACAGACACAGGCAACACGCACAAGTCAAACATGACCCTCAAATGATTGAGCGAGAACACCAACGGGATGCATGATGACAGAAAGTACACACTTCCTTAGAAATACATCTGCCTGTCTTGCTTTTATAGCCAGCAGAGGAAAATCCTCCGATAGATTCGGTGGGCATGTCGCAAAAAAAAGATATTTTAGCGCTAGTTTTGTAATTATGCATTTTAATGTGAGCATAAACAAATCAGCTTGCGGATTTGCAAAAACTTTTAATCGCGGGGGGCTTATGTTTCACAAGTCACAGAGTTTAATTAAACACCAAACACGTATTGCACATCATTTCAACATTCTTTAGGGAGGGTGTTCGTTATTTCCCCACCCTTTTTCCCAAAAGGGTGTAAAGCTAAACAAATTATGTTGTCGTAAACTAAGAAAAAGGGCGTAAAGAAAAAGGGGGTAATAAAAAAGGTGGAAGAAAAGACCGCCAACTAAGAAAAAGGGTTGAAGAGACCTCCAACTTTGGACGTATTTCGCACGTGTTTACACGGGTGAACAGAACATTTTCTACAAGCGGGGTATATTTTGTACCTCACGATGTACCTTACACTACATCAATTGGAATAGTTTCTTACAAGTGAAGTTATTTAAGCTTGAACTAGGTTCGGTGGTGTTAGCAAAAAAAGACAAACAAAACCTGCGCTCCCTGTAAAAAGTGCACCACTGCAGATAAGGTCTGCAAATAAAAGTCTCCAAAGTCAGTGAGACTGGCTTTGGAGACTTTTTGAGTGTGACCGCATGAGGCGCATCTTACCATAACATTTTTTCAATTCATTTTTTTTATTTCAACATTAGTGATGTTTGGGGGCATGGAAAAAAAACCGTATAATGGCTTGACGGGGTCCATGCCCCCTACATGGCATACAGTGAGTGCAACAAAGGGCACGTACATCTTTGGCAAGGTACATTATTCTTCTTCTCACAACATCGAACTGTCACAAGTAGAGCAGTGACAAAAACACGGTCACTGCAAAAAGGAAATCATAAGAGTAACAGACCATAAAGAACTACACAGTACATGTTTATAACTAGGTAAATACTAGGCATTCTTTAAGTAACCCATGATTACGTAGGTTTTACTTTTAAAAGAAGGGCTAAAGTATAAACAGAAAAAACCGGTAGCACGGAAGCACAAAAACACTCAAAAATGTGAAAATAAACAATCTACAGAAAAAGAGGAACAGCAGAATTCTACAAAACAACGCAATAAAAAGGAGGCCGCCAGGGGGCGCCGACTAGTACGAACGAGCAAACATCGGCTCCTGCTTCTTTGAATGATTTCGGTCCGAAAATTGCACTGCCAGTTGCTGATTTCTGTGATATCTCATGCGGAAGGTCACGAGGATCACGCCGATACTAAATATTCGTCGGTGAGTGGTTCCTTAGTGGATTTTTCAAGACTTTTCGACCGGACCATGCCGCTAGGCCGCCAGGCCTAACCGGCTAGGACTACTTCTGCGTCGAAGGCGCGGCGGGGGTGCGTCTCCCCGCGCTAGTGTGTGTTATTCTCAAGATGCCCATTCAAGTGACCATGGAGGGGGAGGATATCACCCCCGAAGAGTGCCTGGAGTCCGGGTGGAATACGGCGTTTTCAAAGCGCAAGATGCAAGGGTCGCCCGCGCCGGTCGGGAAGACAAGTTCGGCACAACGTGGTGGCGGCACCGGCGGGGCCCGCACTCCTGCCGAAGTCAAGAAGCGTATCGTCGCAGCGTCGAGGCTCCCCCACCTGCCGAGGGAGCACTACAGAATTATTGTTAGGCCCAGGGGAGGCCTAAACGTCAAGAACGTGAGTCAAATCAAGGTGGCCCAAGCTCTCGCGTTAGCGGCGCAGCTCGCTCCTGCCGAGATCGCCGACGATATCGTCTGTTCCAACGCCATGCAAAACATTTTTGTCGTGAGTACGCCGACGCAGAAGAACGCACGGGCATACTCAAGAGTGGAGTCAGTCACGGTTGGAGTGGCAAACTACGAGGTCAGCTCCTACTTGGCGGCGCCGGACAACACGTGCAAGGGGGTCGTCAGGGGCGTCGACCTCGACTTCGACGCAGGACAGCTCAAAGACATGATTGTGCAGCCTAAGAATCCCAGGGCCCTGGAGGTCAAGCGTATCAAAAACACCACTACAGTCGTCGTCCTTTTTGATGGCCTGAAGGTACCAAATTACGTCATGTGTGGACAAAGCATACTTCGATGCACGCTCTACCGCAGACAAACGGACGTTTGCTACGCCTGCGGCAGGTTGGGGCACCGGGCCGACGTTTGTCCGACGCCCGAAAAGACTATCTGCAGAGGGTGTGGCATTGCATCCCCGCCCGAGGACCACGTTTGTACGCCAAAATGCGCCCTGTGTGGGGGCCCTCATCCCACGGCGGACAAGCGGTGTAAGCAGCGGTTTCAACTGCCATACGTCGTTCGCAGAAGAAGAAGGGAGCGCCAGCGAGCCAAGTCACCTGTGTCGCCAGACAGAAAACGTGACCGGAGCAGGTCACCCTCGACGGGACGCTTCGAGGCGCCACGTTCTTGCTCCAAAACCCGACACTCCCGTTCCACGGAACGTTCGCGATCCAGAAGACGTTCCCGCTCCAAGGGGCCACCAGCCGTGCGCATCCAGGAGCCACCCGAAGCTGAACAGAGCACATGGTTCGATCGAGTCAAGGGACTTACACCAAGGGTAATGGGGCTTTCGTCAACACCGCCAGAGCATAGCGCGGCTAGGATTGTACAGCTAGAACGCGAGAACGCTTCGCTGAGGAACGCTTTCGAGCAGCTGAAGGCTGAAATAGCAGAGATGAAAAGGGCAGGAAAAGCCCTACCGGCTCAACGGCCTACACCACCCGAAACCGAGGAGGTGGCAACTCCAATGGAACCCGAGGCGCCCGTTATCGGGAAACCCTCCAAAAAGAGGTCTAAACCCATACGAGACGAGGGTTTCGACGAGCTTAGAGCCGAGTTAAGAGAATTCCAGTCCGAATTGAGGACCACGCTCGAAGCCCTCAGCGAAGCGGTCTCGGCCCTGAACGCGAGAGTCGATTCAGTCGAATCTAATGTGAGGATAACGGCTAACCTGCCTCGTTCCTTCGCGCCAGACGGATCTCCATCGACAGGTAGCTCTAGAGTCATGGCGGCCCTGCACGGCGGCCGGTCACGATCACGGTCACGGCGGCCTGCGCGCAGCATTTCGCACGACAGGGTAATCGAGGATCCCAACCATGGCGGGACACGATAGCGAGATAGTCATTTGGCAGTGGAACTGTTGCGGCTCCCAACGTAAAAAGGCAGTCCTACAGCAGTTCGTCAGATCCCATCCTAACAAACCGCACGTCATTTTACTCCAAGAGACATTGGCTCAGTCGGTCTCACTTTCTGGATTTGAATCTTATACGGTATACGGAGACGGCAAGAGAGGCATTAGTACTCTCGTCTCGAAAAAGTTCACTTTCACCGTTCACAATCTCTTCATGGATCACAGTAAAACGGAGCACTCGCTAATCGAGATCATTCCGAGTGGCCAGCTGAGGGATAGCCTTTTCATACTTAACATTTACAGCTCTCCTCGAGACATGAGGCAGCGTTTTACTTCTCTCATTTCCAAGGCGGTTAGAAAGGCGGCAGGATCTCCGCTTGTAGTTGCTGGAGACTTCAACGCTCCTCATCAAGCGTGGGGATATCACCGCGTCACGGCCAAGGGGGCGGATCTCTGGCGGGCGGCGTCCGACTACGGTCTCACCCTGATTACGGACCCATCCTTTCCAACTAGGACGGGAAACTCGTGCGCCAGGGACACCGCGCCGGACCTTACGTTCGTGGCGAACGTTGGGCCCGCTGTGTGGTGCAACCTCAATGAGAACTTGGGCAGTGATCACTGTGTGCTGGCCACGTCGTTAGTGGTACGCAAGAGGCCACCGAAGGAGTTTAGGATGACGGATTGGGATCTTTTTCGTAAAATCAGGGAAGAGAGGGAAACCGAAACCCCTACGTCCCTAGATAGTTGGGTAGCGCAGCTTAAGGAGGATGTAGCGTCCGCCACCAAGTCCGTTGTCACCGACCTAAATGTGGATAGGATGGACAGCCGATTGGCAAACCTTTTGGAGGCGAAAAGAGCCCTCGTCGATAGATGGAAGGGCCAGCGGATGAACCGCAAACTCCGAAAAAAGATTGCGGAACTAAATCGCACAATAGAGCTACACTGTCAGACGCTCTCCAAGCAGCAATGGGACGAGGTGTGTAATTCGGTTGACAGGCAGATGAGATCAGGTGGAAAATGGCACCTGCTCAAGCAGTTGCTAAGTGAATCCAATTCCCGGTCTAATCAGAGGCGCGCTACTGATAAGATACTACACACAGCCCGCCAGGCCAATTCCGATTCGGAAATACTAGAGTCGCTAGCCAACAGATATCTACCTATAGACACTTCGGATGATGCGGACTACCCGCCTTACAGAGGCCCTCCAATGGCCGCTCTGGATGAGCCCTTTACCGTCCCCGAGGTAAGGGAGGCCCTCGCGGCCCTCAACGGACGTTCTGCTCCGGGTCCGGACGAAATTTCAAACAGACTTCTTCGAAACTTGGATGACGAGTCGGTCACATTCCTTACGGAGGAGATAAATCGCATCTGGGAACGGGGCGCGGTTCCGGAGTCGTGGAAGCTGGCGTCGGTCGTCCTGATCCCAAAGCCGGGGCGCGCTCCAGACATGACTAATCTCAGACCGATCTCGCTCACATCGTGCATAGGCAAAGTGGCGGAACATCTTATTAACAACCGCATCTCCAAGCACATCGAAGACCGTGGTCTCTTTCCGTATAACATGATCGGCTTTCGACCGTCCCTTTCGACTCAGGACGCCATGAAGCTGATCAAGTATCAGATCATCGATAGGGACACAAGGGACGTTAGAGCCATCCTCGGCTTAGATCTAGAGAAAGCCTTCGACACCGTCTCGCACGCCCACATACTCGATTCCATCTCAGAGTTGGGCCTTGGTCAGAACTTTCACGCGTTTATCAGCTCGTTTCTTAGACATAGAAAGGCCACGCTAAAGATTGGGGACCTCAGTTCAGAGCCTGTCGAGCTGGGCACGAGGGGGACGCCACAGGGGTCGGTGGTATCCCCGCTCCTGTTTAACATTGCCATGTGTAAATTATCTCAGAGACTGTCGGAGGTCAAGGGCATCAACCACACACTCTACGCTGACGACATTACCGTATGGTGCGTCGGAGGCTGCGATGGTAGGGTAGAGGAAGCACTTCAGGAAGCGCTAGATCGCACAGAGGCTTTCCTCGTTGGGACGGGGCTTCGCCTCTCCTCGAGCAAGTCGGAGCTCCTATTGTACAGACCTAGTCGGAGAGGGGTTAAGCCCAAGGGCTGGGTCCCACTGTCAGAGGTGAACCTTGCACTCCGCACGAGTGAGGGACATCCCATTCCCAGAGTTGAGGTTATCCGGGTTCTCGGTATGCTCATCGAGTCGAACGGTTGTAACAGGCACACCATCGCCAAAATCACCGCTAAGACTGATAGCATGATACGGTTAATTACTCGGGTCTCGAACAGTCGAGGAGGTATCAAGGAGGACAATCTCTTGAGGCTCTTCCATGCATTCTTGATGAGCCACATCACGTACGTGGCGGCCATGCACTGCTGGCAGAATCACGAAAAGGCTAAGCTCAATTTACTAATTCGTAAAAGCATCAAGCGCGTGCTGGGTATCCCGATGAATGCCAGCACAGAAAGACTCATGCAGCTCGGGGTGCACAACTCTTTAGAGGAAATCATTGAAGCGCAGCACACGGCTCAGGCTGCCAGGTTGTCGTCTTCACCCGCTGGAAGGGAAATTCTGGCGGTTCTGGGCTGTTCTCCATCCCTAGAGGAGGAGCGCGAGGTTGGCCTTACTAAGGAGCAGAGAGCTGCTATAACTATCTCCCCGTTTCCCCGCAACGTGCACCCTCAGCACAATGCAGGCAGGCGAAGGGCCAGAGGCGAGACCCTACTAAAACAAGTTCGCGACGACCCGCACTCCGCGTGCTTTGTGGACGCCGCGCAGTACGGACGATCGGCAAACTTCTCGGCAGTTATGGTAGATCACAGTGGCAAAGTTCTCAATTCTGCGTCCTTCAGGAACACCACCCCGGCTAGAGCCGAGCAGGCCGCGGTGGCTCTTGCTTTACTTGACGACAGCCGGCATCGAATTTACACCGATTCCCGCGCAGCCGTTAGGGCCTTTGCGTCAGGTTCCGTTTCGGCCGAGGTAGCTCACATCCTAGGAAATAAGGTCATTTCCTCACACACTATCATCTGGTTTCCCGCTCATCTAGGGTCGCACTTGTCATTAACTAATCTCAATGAGGTCGCCCACACCCGCGCGCGCGAGATAACACACCGCGCCGGGTCGGACGGAGGCGATTCCTCGGGGATTGGTTGGGAGGTCTTCAGAGACACTTTATTCACGTTCAACGAGATTATTCAGCACTATAAGCTGGGCAGGCGAACGTTTCCTCTTCCGCACGAGAAACTCTCCAGGCCGCAGGCAGCCACACTCAGAATGTTGCAGACCAGGTCTTATCCTAGTCTATCCACTCTCAGCTTCTACACGGACACTTTTGAACCGGACTGCCCGGATTGTGGCGAACGTAGCAATCTAGATCATATGCTCTGGCGGTGTCCCTCACTTCGGGGCCCTCAACGCATAACCGAGGAAGAATGGCGCTCCGACTTGGAGAGCCCTGATCTAATGCACCAGCTAAGGGCCGTCCAGAGGGCCCACGACGCGGCGGTGAGGCTCGGCCTCCCCGTCCCCACGTGGGAGCGGCCCGCAGCGCTGCCGCCCTGAACGGCAGCAGTGCTCCTCAGGACATTCAATAAAGTTCATTGTCTTTCTGTCTGTCTGACGCAATCAAAAGAACATGTTCCGCAAATCCTTGAACGAAACAGAAAAAAATGTCGACATTTGGTACAAGGTAAAATTCGTTAAGCAAAGATGGTAAACAAAATTTAAGCATTTGTTTTCCGTAGTTGGTACGGCATGTATTCACTTTCCATTGCTCGGGACGACGGATGTTATATGTGTTTATGGTTTTTCGAAGTTGTGCAAGTGTTGCCAGTAGGTTGGTGTTTTTTATTATTTGTGATTTGTAATATCGGAGTAATTTATATCTGTAGAGAGACTACATTAATAATTCTATGTTCTTGAAACAGAGAGCTTGTATGGGACAAGTAGTGTACTTTACTCATTATACGTACCATCCGCTTTTGTACCACGAGCAGTCTGTCTAAGTTTTCAAGCGTGGTTGTTCCCCATACCAGCGCACCGTAACTCAACAATGACGAAAACAGACAATTATAAAAGTAACATTGACTGAAACAGGAAAATAAAGGCAGTGTTGTCGCAGACAACCGGTAACACCAGATAATTTCCCCACTATATAGTTGACGTATATATTTCAAAGGTACCAGTCTCTTTCGCATTCTAAAACGCAAAAAAAGTGGTGCAGCTTGCACTAGTCGTACAATGCTGAAGAAACAGCGAGCTGGAGCTGAAACAGCAACCTTGGTTTTCTTCCCCTTGGATCCGATGTCATTGGGCGTGGGTGCGGGGGGGGGGGGGACACACACTAGAACAGCCTTGTTATATTCGGTAAACTTGGCCTCAAGCATGACCGCTTACCCTAGCTTAGCAAGACCATAGCAAAGCCTAGTAAATGTAGCAAAACATAGCAACACCGAAGAAACTAGGTCGACCCCCAGCTCCGGTGTTCTTTTTTTGCAACTGAACACCTATTTCTCACTGTATCAACACCCTACAGAAAGCCAAACGAGTTGTAGTCGGTCAACACCATTTTCCCCACACAACTATAGTCTCTTTTTAATTTTAAAGGTTCAAATTTATGTTTCACGGGCCAAAGCTAACCTTGGGACATGAGGCACACCGTATAATGAAACAAGCGATCATTGCAGCCAAACATTTCTTTTTGCTTTTGGACATTTTTTACGAGTAGAGGAGGATATGAGGGGAGGCCTTAGTCTTTAGAGTGCAATTACGCATGCATGTATGACCTTATTCAATGAACAGCTGAACACCTTTTCTACACCCTTTCAACATCCCAAGAAAAACCAATGGTGTTGAAGCTGATCAACACGATTTTTCTCACACAAAATGGGTGCAGAGCTAGGAAAAGGGTGTTCAGATTCCAGAAAAAGGGTGTAATGGCCTCCCAGCACCCTTTTTCCACTTATGCTACACACCCTTTTTGGCTAAAAAGGGTGTAAAATGTTTAGTGTGTATAATTGGACGAACAAGAGCATATCTACCTCGGATATAGTAAACCGATTCATCTCGGCTTACTAAACTGCCACGGTCGGTTGAGAACATGGGAGAGGGAATAGATGAGGCGGTAAAATAATCAATAGAGACCTCAGTAGCAAGATGACGTGTGGTAGAATACTGCGGGTACCGCCGACCACGGCAAATTGATGCAGGCAACGCTTCGGTTCCAATACACTGCTAGACTACGCTTTACATCCGCGTTCTGTTGCTGTCATGGGCACCTTCAGGTAATGCTTACCAGGTAACAATGAACTTTTTAACAATTCCACTGGAACCATGACCAGTTATGGCCATTCGTGACTGAAAGATTCCTCGAACGCTGACAGTAGAAAATTTACTGCCTGTTGTGGTTTTGCTAGGCAGTTTGTATATTTTCGCGCATTTGTGTTTTTTGAGCGCAACGGACTAAGCACTTCGTTGTCTCATGCAGAGACCTGGACGTCGTCGAAGCAGCCATTCTTAGCGAAGCCGTTGCCATCCAAAACGTACGAGGCCGGACCAGCCTGCGTGTCCTCTGCAGTTCCTAACTTGCAGGTGGGAACACTCTTCCTCGATCCATATTCAATTACCAGCTTTATATATTTTTTCCATGCCCGTGTACAACTCGCATATTTATTATATAGCCAGCAGTCCGGTGTCTACCTTTTTCGGGTCAGACTTTAGGTAAGTGATCCCACGGAGTGAACATTAACCCCCGGGGCTAGCAGAAGTATAGAAGTAAACGAAGCGACCACGTTTGGATAATGAATTGTGGGAATGAAAAAGCAAAGGCGTTGTCTTCCTGCACGTGGGTAACACAAGTTCGCTCAAAAAAAATTCCTGCAACCCCTATTTCTGACTTTGACAGCTCACGAAATGAGTTGAGAACTCTCAGAAGCCCTGCGGCCTAATTTGACTCCGGCCCACGTTCTTGATGGACAGATCTGACGAACTTTATGCGACGGAGATGACTGCTGTACTTTTTTTGCCCCCAGCAGTGACATTGCGGAAGGGGAGTCGTGCCAACGCAGGATTTAAAACGGATCTAAACCATGCAATGTTAGAGAGTTTTAGCATATCGTTACTGTGTTTCCGTTCTGGCCAGCGATGAAGGAGAAAACACTTAATTTATTATTAACCACAGCGTCTAAAGGTTGGAACCGGAAACATATCGTGGCCTTCCACACTAATTGCTTCTTCTCAAATCGGTTGGTAATTCACTGTACACCCATGACACAGGTTCCTTGAGTTTAGAGCTGTGCGACGTTCGGGCTGTTAGTTTTTGATCTTTTCTTGTTATCAATATACCATAAAGAGTAAAAAACCGAATGGCGACTCATTGCTTTATTTTCGCCTGTAATTTCCATCAGTGTTTATTTTGGCTGAGGGCAATTAGGACAAGATCAATTGTTTCGGAATCCAAGCACGTAGGGCCACAATATCGAAAAACAGCCGCGAATTCTTGGTTTGGACACCTGTACCTGCCAGAAGAAAGAACAAGCGCTACAAAAATATCGCAGTGCCTACTAATGAATAACAACACTACGCAGCGGCTTCGCCCCACGAGCATTATTTTTCCTGGCGGGAAGGAGCAGGTCAACCCAGACAACGGCTTCTTTGTTTGTTTTTTTTTTTTTTTGCAGCGCATATATATTGTCACGGAACACCTATCAATGCCCCTTAGCGCCATAACCCGTCACCGAAGACGACGAAGAGGATGCGGCTGGTCCGAGCGATCATTGCCGCTTGTAAATAGATCGCATCGTTCTGCGGCAACATCTTGTCAATACATCACTCCATCATCGCCCATGGTTCGCCTCATCATTGTCCTGCCGCCACGTAACATTTTGGTGGAGGGTGCGGGTTTCATTTTCATCCCGGCCCCGAGCTTCACCCCGTCTCAGCTCATGAAGCGGTCTCGTCCTGGCTCTTGGAAAGCGTCGGCCCGCCCCAGCCCCGGTGAGCCATGGACGCGACATTCCCCAGCCCCGTGTCCCCTGCCCATGCTGCGCCGAGACCAGACGAACTGACCAGCCACGACCAGACGTATAGCTGACGACGTCCCCCCGCCCAGATCTCCGGCGCTTCTCCGAAAGCTTTGGACGCTGCCTCGTTGGGTCGGTGGTGGTCACAGCTGTTCCGGGACCGGTGCTCATCGCGACCATCACCATAATCAGTGGCGGCAAGGACTTCATTGTACATGTTCTCATCCCTTTGCTCATCCGCGTCGCCACCCTGGCCTCGACCGGGACGGTCGTCTTCCGCCGGGGGGGGTGATGTCACGGAACACCTATCAATGCCCCTTAGCGCCATAACCCGTCACCGAAGACGACGAAGAGGATGCGGCTGGTCCGAGCGATCATTGCCGCTTGTAAATAGATCGCATCGTTCTGCGGCAACATCTTGTCAATACATCACTCCATCATCGCCCATGGTTCGCCTCATCATTGTCCTGCCGCCACGTAACAATATGTTTGTAATTGGATTTCTAGGCATTTTTGTTTGGAGCGTGCGAAAATACACTCGCTAATTTGAAGCGAAAATTGCATGACAGTATGAGAAAACCTTAAACATCTCATCACTTAGATAAGCATCTTGAGTTGATTAGCTAACAAAAGGCGCCATTTTCAGTGTAAGTACACGCTCATATAGATAATGCTAGTACGAGGACACCTGGCCACTTGTAATGAGTGGCGAATGCGACAACACGAATGTCCAGTTGAGCGCCTGAGACGTCTTGCTTGCACGTCACGTTGTCGAAGGGCTTTGTAGTTTTGTATTCGTGCTGCTTGGGAAACTTCGCTTATCGATCCCCCTCAACTAATGGCTTCGATTTGTCTGCTCGTTTCCGCTGCGGCGTATTAGGGAGTTGACGGCAAGGGTAAAATTATCTTCTTGTCTATTTATCTGTTCCGCTCCATTTCTATTCTCTTCGGTGTGATGGTGAGGATGACCACCTCTCTTTACTCCCGAGTGTAGGGTTTCGTCGTGGAATGCCTCCTGCTATGGGACGCTTCTGTAGGCCCCCCCCCCCCTCGCTATATACTGCCGAGTCTACGCCTCGGGGTATGGAATGCCTAGTGATAGGAAACGCGTGATAGGTAGCGGCGGTCCCGACGGCAAGACGACTTGCCGTTCTCCAACTACCGTTAGAGTTGGTTGCCGTTCCCTCTCTTACGCCGCATAGACGAGTGGCTATACGGCGTAACTAGAAGTTTAGGCTTTCAGTTCCGCCGTACAATTTTACAAAAGCGAGAAAAAAAAAGGACAAGGAAAAAGAGCGAGCGCAAGTGAGCGTGCGCCTCGTGAGGAGCGTCGGCCAACTCGACCTTGGAGCACACTTCTCGCTCTTTTGCTCTCCAGTCCACCAGCGTTCGTGCCTCAAGTGGGGAGTACAGACGCGGAGTTCGCGCTGTAGACGCCGGGTTCGTGAAGCCGGTTGCCGAGTGTTCCAGTGCGGCCGAATCCGGTCCACTTGCGGAGAGATGTGAAAGGCTGCGGACAAAACAACCCGGGCCTGCCATTCATGGAGAACACACAGCGGGAAGTTCGGAAATCTATGCGAGCTGCAACGTGTCTCCGACGAAGGGAGTGGGGCCGCCAGCCGTGCTGCTGTTTCTCCAACCTGGCACAACCACTAGTGCAAGGTGGACCAAATTTTGTGAATTTACTTCTCTTCTGTCGCCGTAAGAGGGAGGCAGCAAAAACATATAGGGAGCCACACTAGCAACAGTGCGGATTCCTGCTTCGCCGATCATCTACCTTCACAGAGGGGAAGGGATACTGAATTTTTTTTTGTTATCAGAATCTGACAGGCCTGCACAATTTCTCCAGTGCATTTTTAGTTTTATATTTTATATTTTTGTTTTTGTTGTGGAGTTATTTGCGTAAGGGCGCTGGAATAAATACGACTTTCCGACTTCATTGTTATATTTTTATTTTTTACTCCTATGTGGTTTCTTATTCTTTGCGCTTTTAGTTGCGTGGGAGGACCCGCCGCAGTGGCTCAGTGGCAAGGGCGTTATGCTGCTCAGCACGAGGGCGCGAGTTCCATTCCCTGCCGCGGCGGCTACTTTTCTGATGGAGGCAAAAAGCAAAAACGCCCGTGTGTAGAAGATTTCGGAGCAGGTTAAAGATCCTCAGGTGGTCAGAATTAGTCCGGAGCCTTTCATTATGGCGCGCCTCATCGCCTCCGTTGCGTTGTCGCGTAAAACCCTTCAAGTGATGATTGAATCAATCAATCAATCAATCAATCAATCAATCAATCAATCAATCCGCGGGAGGACATTGGAGAGAAAGAGAGAGAGAGAAATCTGTAATGGCCGCTGAAGAGTTTAGCCCCACAAACGGCGGGGATTGCTACTTCAGATGGGGGTGAACATACTGAGGCGAAAAAAGAAAAAAAAAACAAAAAAACAAAAGGCGAAGAAGTACGCAGTAACAATGAAAAATGGGGGAAGGAAATAAGATCAGTTCGGAACGTAGAAAAATTTGCAGCACTAGGAGAAAGAATCTGAGGATCCCAAGGTTAAAGAACCTGGATTAATCCCGAGTCAGACAAGAAAGTTAACAGAGCCTCTGTCGCTCGCGCTGCGTCAGCGTGATGGGAGGATGTCAACTATAGCGAGTTCGTTACATCTCTTTCATTTCTGAACTTGCGATGTCTTGTTTTGTTTTTTGTTTCCGGCGGCGGACGACCATTGCCAGATTTCTGACTATTGGCCAAATTGGACAATGCTTCAGTTAATTTGGTTATGTTGTTTTCCGTTTATAATTCTTAGAATAATCTACTGTTATACCATTTACAACGGTAAATTGCGCACATTTGTTCTCACACAAGGAATTAGAAGATACTATGGGACTGTTAGCATGCTTCGCAAGGATAGTTTCGCATTACCACTGAGCGTGGTTTTCTCTGAAAGTATGCGACGCTCAGCCGCCCCGGTAAATTTGATGAACTTTCCCGATAATCGGACTAAGCAATCTAATACTTTATGGTCTTGTACATTGAACTGATGACTTGTGAAAAGAGTCCTCCTGAATAAAAGTAAGGAAGCTCCTGATTAGAGCGTGCGATCTTTGATCCTCAAGATAGCCTCTACAATCGTATATTAAAAGCGCGGAATGTAGGCTTTCTCTGATCGTAAAAAAACGATGGAGGCTGAAGTCTCCGCTGTACCCGCCATTTCACTACAGGCAGAATGGTCAGGTCGATCTAGATGGGGTCTTTATTGACAACAGCTTGATACCGTCGTCACACGGGCAGATTCAATCACGACTGAGCCGATCCGGATCGAGCTGAATTCGGATGGCCGCTGATACACGGCTTCAATCGCGATCGAGCTTGATCGCACTGCAATCCTTGTTGCCCAAGCACGATGGAGGCTTCCAAACGTGATCTGAAGGGAGCGGTTATACTATCGTTCCCGCTGAGCAACGCCATGAACGAGGACGGCTCAATATAAGGCCACAAGTTGTAATATTTATGTTGCCAAGTATACGTGTTTAATTGTATTTGTGCGCTCTCAGTGCCACGGGCAGCCCCACCTGAAAACAAAAAAATTCCCCGCATTTCCCCGAGGGGAAGAATGTGAAAGTGCGAATGCACGAGTTGAATTGGCGCGGTTCGGTAATGTTCGCGAAAGAGAGATCACACACACACACACAACTACAAAGAAAGAAAGATGCATTTATTCACAGACACCTATTTGTGTTGTCGTTGTACTTGATTGCTAGAGCGGATCTCAGCTTTGAAATTTCGTGTCAGTACTCCTTTAAGCGGGTGCATTAGCCCTTCTCACGCCCGATTCCTGGCCAATCCCCCACGTGGGTATGTGCCATGCACAGACACCTATTTGTGTTGTCGTTGTACTTGATTGCTAGAGCGGATCTCAGCTTTGAAATTTTGTGTCAGTACTCCTTTAAGCGGGTGCATTAGCCCTTCTCACGCCCGATTCCTGGCCAATCCCCCACGTGGGTATGTGCCATGTCAGCGGCCAGGCAGCGCGCGCCCATCTCCCCCCGTTGCCAAGGAAGACGAGGAGATTCCGGGCCAATCCCCCACGTGGGTATGTGCCATGTCAGCGGCCAGGCAGCGCGCGCCCATCTCCCCCCGTTGCCAAGGAAGACGAGGAGCGCGCGCACCCGCAGCTGTTGCTATGTGGACGGACGGCGGTCACCGGAATTCAGGGTCGCTTATAAAGTGCATTCGCACTTAAAAAAAGCGCCTGCCGGTGGCTGTGCAGCGTACAGCAGTTAGTGCAACTTCCGCTTGCATTACCTTAGCTGCTGGGACAAAGATGGGGAAGCCCGCCCGGCATTTGTTCCGACACCTACGCCACGACGGACGGTTTTTGGCATCAACTGGTTCTGATAAACAGCGATTATAAAAGTTCTCTACGGCTTCTCGCAATTCTCAAACTTACGAAACTATTTAGTTTAAATATACGGGAATCACTAAGCTCACGTGCCGGATTGTTTCGGTGTCTGCGCTCGTGTCGCGCACTAGTGCAGCCCCAAGCTTGCACACCAGGATGGCTAGGTTCCGCCGTCTCGGCGTTCGAAAGACGCTTCTCTCTGTTTTCTATCGCCCGACTCACGGCCGGGCTACAGCGGCGGCGTCCGCCGCTCTAGCCCGGCCGTGGCCGACGCTGCTGTTGTGTTCGGGACGTCGCCCCGCGAATTACAGGCAACGGCTGGCAGAATCTCCGGTTTCACTCTCTTTGGAGCCACGTGTGTGAATTCAAGGGACGTCGCATTAGAATTGTTGTGGGGCTCGTTCACAGCTTTGCTTTCCAACCACCTACGCAGTGTGGATTTGAACGGGGGTCCGTGGCATTTGCAGATTTTGCGGCGCTCTCCCTCTCAACCAATCAGAAAATTTAGTCGCGCACAAAAAAGCCGGAAAGTTCTTGGGTGGCGACAACCTGAATATTTCCTTCTTTATGCACGCATTGCGCTCTTATGTTGTTTCTAGAGAGAGATTGACATCTCGCACTGAAGTGAGTAATAGCTGCCTAGTGCCTTCTTTGTGTTCAGCCAAGGGTTTTCGAGACAAGTATTTCAACGAGGCAAGACTGTAAGAAGAAAATAAATTGGAACCAACAGGAATCAACCTTTTTGATGCAAAGGAAGTCCGATAGCGTCATTGCATAGCTTCTCTCCCTTTGGATGACGCTGGCAGGGGGAGTGCAGGTGGCGGTTGACGGCGTCGCCGGACAGTATTCGACTTCCCGCGCTGCTAATGCTCCCGCGTGAAAACACGTCGTAGAAAGTGTCGGTACAGAAAGGCGTAGGAGACCAACCAATTTCCTTTTCAATGCGAAAGCCGTACTTGTCTCCTTGAGCAAAAATACGTGCGTTCGTGCATGTGATGTGTGTGCATGTGTGTGCGCGCGCGAGTGCGTGGCGAAATTTGACGGCATCAAAAAGATGCCGGTCGGGCAGGCTCTGTGCTGCCCAGAAGGGTTGCGTGCCCGCGAAACAGGCTGCCCAAGGAAGCATTACTTGAAGATGAGGTGTGGCCCGTCCCTGGTCGGCGATGGGAGCGGAGCACAAGACGGCACCGCGGCGGCTACGTAGAGTCGTTGTTGGCTTCCTCAAGAATGCAACTGCTGTCTATGAAACTGCGGGTTTATGCGCCAAAGGTGAAAATAAACTAGCTGCATCAACGAACTAAAATGCATGAACCTAATGAACTTGCGGCCACAAAGAGTAATGCTTATACACTCAAGACACGTAAACAGCCCTAAGTGCCGCTGCGAACTTTTTATTGCGCATCAGTTAGTGTTGAAATTTTTGGCCTCCAATGGAAAACATTTTGCAGTGGATTTTACAGTACAGTAAAGTCGGCCATGTCAACATTTACAAAAAACAAAACTACTTTATTAATTATTTTTTGTACCGACCTGACAGAGAAACGAAGAAACGAAAACGCAGCACCAAAAAGTAAAAAAAAATGCAGTACTCCTGCTTTTTTTCCCTAGGCCGTTGGAGCCGGAACAGGATGGTGGAGCCAAACCCGGAACCGAACCCGAAAGGCTTGAACCCTAACCAGAACGGAACCCCTTTCCCCAAATTACGGGTCGACACCGTAGCCGAACTCTGGGCCTCGCACTGCTGCCCGGCTGGCCCCTTGGCAACTAATGCTTACAGAGCGAAAAACAGGACGAAGGACGAACAGTGCACCGTGGGGAGACGGACGAGCGCTGAGGCGGCTGCACCGTGTGACCACTCTTCGTCCTGTCGTTCGCGCTCTCGGGCTAATTCAGTGGGGTGCCAACTCGCCCAACTCTCAAGTGAACCCCTTGGTAAGGCTGCGGTCATTGCTGGGAAATCGCACGATGACTCGTAGCCATTGGAGCGTCAGGACGCCATGTCCCGGGATCCACCCATGCATTCCCAGAAAACTTGCAAAATATTTTCGTTAGGACGGCACAACTAGCGTATGCATGTCGACCTCTCTCCACAGAGCCTGCGCCGCCTCGCCTGCACTGGATATTGCTGAGGGCTGGGCGGATGAGGCGAAACTGCTCGGAACCTACGCCGTCCTGTTTGGAGGGCGACTGGACTGAATATTTCTCCTCCGTGGGGAACAACAACGGCGTCTCTTCCGCAGGCTTCTGTAAATGTCCAACAGATGCAAGCTCTCCAGGTGCAAGCCCTCCAGCACTTTAGCCGCCGCTGTCTGACGTTAGCTACCTTGGCAATCGGGCGCTAGCCGACAACAGATACGAGCCCTCCGCCGGTGCACTAGGGCCCTACCATACTTGATGCCTACTCCTTACATTAGTGATACGTGACACTTTCCGCCTCTGGATCGCGACCGACAAAACGTTGAAATATTCTGCTTATGTTTATGTTGTCTACTCCGTTTTCCAGGTCGGAGTGTGATTATCACACAATATTATTCTTTTAGCTGGTAAGGAAGCAAGTATGCAAGTATTTGTTACTAGGAGGCCGCGGCTGAAAAGTTAGCAATTAGAGAAAAATTTCTGCAATTAGGTATGCTTCTTTATGTGCTTCCAAAGTTGAAGTATTAATTCTTGCCTGGAGATTATTGTCAAAAACTTGTTGAATACTACGTCCTGTTCGCGTGATTCTTAGCTTTTGTTAGGTGCGACGCACTTTAGGACCTCGCAATGTCCGTCCGTTGGTATTTGTGCACACAGCATTGTTGACGAACGGCTCAAAGGGAGTCGCAGAAAAAGAAGGAAACCAGCACCGGCAAGATTCCAACCACCGACTCCCGCAACAACACACAAGGAATCCAATACGCTACCACTAGACGACGCCGCCAGACGGAATTTGAATAGAAAATAGGCAGTGAAGTGTACAACGACCTCGCAATGTCCGTTGGCGTCCGTGCATTATAATCGAGTGAGTCAAGCCACCTAAAAGGGTACAAAACGCAAACAAAAAAACACACACACAGCTGGCTGGCGCCGCATCTTTTCAAAGTGCTACGAGTTCTGCCGCGCCTCCGCCAGATGGCGCCATGGGTCCCGCGACCGAGAGAAGACGCAGTGAAACATCCCCCTCGCGAGGGGCACGATCAAATGCAGAGCATTTCCGGGGGCGCACGACGTTAAGTAGTTTGCGTTACGTTAATGTTGTTGCACTTGTGGCAACTGCTGACGAGAGAGCGCTCGTCAGCAGTAATTTGAATGAGTCAACGATATAAGGCGCGTTCGTAGCGTCCCATTCTGTGTCGGCTTTGTGGCGCAGTGGGTATACAGCACCATGTACATTGCGTTCCGTCCGCAGGGTCGAGGGATCGAAACCGGGCGCCGGATAGTATTTTTTTTATATAGTAGGGACAACGACGGTGCGGACTTCGGACGTGAACGCGGGTGACATCGTGAGTTACTGAAATGCTCTGCATTTAAAAAATCGCACATCTCCACCCCGTGAACAATGCCGAGGGTGCGAAGTACTGGGACGCAAACGGTCTTTCGTGTGGCGCTTGTCATTTACAGTGCTCATTACTACAACTGAAAATAATTTAAGTCTCTGAGTAAATCAGCACGCACGGACGATGACTCTCATCACACAGGCAATACACAACTTGCGTCCCAGTGCTTCACACCCTCGGCATTCTAGGCGTGGAGATGTGTAATTTTTTTAAATATCGCAGCTCTTGAGCTCGGTCTGGTCGAGGTGTCAATAAAAAATAACCAAGAAGAAACTGCGCCACTTGTAAAGGGGGCAGATGGGTATTAATTGTGACAGTGAAAGCGGGCTTCCCGCCTGCTCGAGTGTGAGCCCGAGGGGCATGTGCGTACTATCGCCATTCTAAAGGTGATGGTCTTTCTTGGGCTACTGAAACGCGAGGAATTGGCGCAGCTTGACCGGGTGGTGCAAGGCTGCAGAAACAGCGGAAGTGGGGTCACCGTAGCTTCTTCCCTCTGGGACGCGCTGTCAGTGTGAAGGGCCGACCGGAGCTGCTTTCCTCACCCCTCAGCACTTCGCCTAGCCTAGCCAGAACATCATCAGAGCCCAGCAAGTCCTAGCGAGACTTAGCCAAACTGGAAGAAGGTAGGTCGACCCCCACCTCCGCTTTTAATCCAGCCTTGCACCATCGGTGTGATTTAAATGCGCCAACGTTTTTTCTAATCTTTTGCCGCAAACTGCTTGTACAGGCACACTGGCGACCCGGATCGCCTCCCCAGAGTGCGGGCGTCCACCCGTTCTGCTTACGCGCCCTCGCTTTCACCTGTCACGGGATACGCGTCCCTGCAGCCGCCCTGACCAGTTCTTGTTCCACCACTGGCAAAGCGCGGATGTCGCTCAGCGGTAAAGCGCTGGGCTACGAGGCGCGCTGTAGTGGAGGCGTCCGGATTAATTTAGCGACGTGCGAATCTCAAACGTGCCAAAATATCGACACAAGGGCGTTTTTCTATTTCGCCTCCATCTGAAAAGCGGCCGGGAATCGAACCCGCGTCCTTGGGCTTAGTCACTGAGCCACCACGACGGGTCGTTGGGGGTAACGCTTCAACAGTTTACGAAGAAAGGGAGGGGAATTTCACTGACAAGAAAAACTGAAGCTGACGGATTAAGGTCTTCGCCACGGCCGTGCGTCTGCGAATGCGGAATGTAGCGCAAGCTTCGTGTCTACGATGAGTGGAGACAGACG
This sequence comes from Haemaphysalis longicornis, assembly GCF_048455015.1. NCBI lineage: Eukaryota > Metazoa > Arthropoda > Arachnida > Ixodida > Ixodidae > Haemaphysalis > Haemaphysalis longicornis. The sequence continues at coordinate 128,011,620 of NW_027526214.1, read as the reverse complement.
CAAAGCTAACGAAAAGCTTCCCGTCAATAGTTGCTATGGAACAATAGCAAAAAACGGCCTCTAACCAAAATTGGAAACGGGCACAATTTCGGGGTAATAAAGGCTGCGAAACAGCGAGCCTGTCAAAAGTCGGCTTATACACGTCGTCGTCGTCGTCGCTGTTTGCGTAGATGGAAATTTCTGAGCGGCCAGCAAAGACAAGAAATGAACAAGGCGCTCACTGAACTGAATGAAACTTAGAGGAAAGCTGAAGCAAGAAAGAATGGCCACGCAAGTATTTAAAATAAGCTTATACACGGAGCTTTGACAGTTTTGATGGGAAAAGGACGGGCAATTTTGCGCGTGGAGTGCAGAAGGAGGACGGAGGGGCTTTTTTATGTGGGTTAGGCGCCGCACTGACACCGCCATTTTCAAACACGGGGGCGGCAGTGACAGCAAATATCTCCGCAATGGCTCACACCTTCGGCGCAAAGCGAGGATCATAGACGGTACCGACGGAATGACCAAGAAAAGGCGCGCGAAGGAGGCGTCAAAAGACAGACGGCCGCTCCGCAGCGGCTCATTTGCTGGGCGGCGCAAAGTGCAAAGCGCGCAATTATATCGTGCTCCGTGTTCCTTTCTGTCCTCTTCTGTGCATCGGTTTCCAGGGAAGAGTCTTAATGCATCGACGTGTCTTTGGGCGTGTTCATTACGTTCGTCTTTGGTACTGCCGGGGAAAAAGAAGTCTCTTCTATTTTGCGAGACAGAAACAAAAAATTACTAGGTGTATAACTCTGAAGCAGGAATTTATCTCAAAAGGTTGCTTCGCTACTAGCATGTTTGTGCAGTTGTTTGTTCTTATGCAGCCATATTACTCTTTCTTTTTTTCTCTCTCAACGCGGCGTTAGGTTTTTGACCTTGAGATGCTCCCGCATCTGCTTGCGCCATCTTAGTTATTGCGAAAATATAGTCAGCAAATAAACTAGGAGGCTTGGATCTATCCCAGAAAAACAGGCGTATTTGGCCTGTTTAGCGGCTAGTGCAGAGGTTGCAGCGAATATCAGTAAGAAATGGATGTCGGTAAGTGAAAATCGTGCCTTTTCTTTGGTTATCTATGCGAACTTTTCTTTGCGAACTTTGCGAAACCCGTGTTTGGTGAAAAGATTAACAAAATAAATATGCAAAGGGCTTTCCGTGATGCTTTGAGCATATCGAATGCGCCAGTGATGCGTTCAACGATACGGTGCGCCGTATGCTCAGCGAGCCCAGCGGCACAGCGAGCATGGAATTGAGCCGGTGAAGGCCCTCTGGGTGCACCTACGCAGTGAGACCGCATGACTGGAGGTAGGGGATCACATGCTTGTCGCACGTCTCTTCAGGTGCATGGTTCAATTGTTTCGGTAAACAAACTTACGTAGAACTTTGCAAGGAATAATTGCGGAGTACCAACAAAATTTCGTCGACGTTTTATTGTATTGATGGTATCAATCTTATTCATACACCACAATGATTATGATCGCACGAATGATCAGCACTTGAATGTTTACGTTTATTGAAGGACGAAGCTCTCTGCCCTGCACTACCAACGGCTTGAGCGGGGACCCAATTTATTGGTCCTGAAAAAATAAAGAGGGCCTTACAGGAACGCTGAAGTGAATTTGTCAAGCTCCCGTTTTTGCTTGCACTACGTAAACCGGCTCAAGAACACACGTTTCATCGTTTATCCGTGCGATAAGGCGGTATTTATTTGTAAAGCTTTGAAGAAGAACTACTATGTGGCTGCACCAACTAACCGCAGGGATGTCAGGTAAAGGTGCTACGTGATTGGACGATGCCCAAGGCTAGCATTCAAACAAGTTTCGGTTTCGGTTCACTCAAACAACATGCTTCCCATCCGACGTTATCTTTTGATGGGCGTTCTCGATATATCAGTAATCGCAATACCGCGCTTCTGCAATATTGTCGGCTGTAAAGTGCGTGAGCTAAGCCTACCAGGATGGCTTGGAATTGTACATATCACTAGCCGATGTCTACGCAGTGGATGAACGCCCTCTGCGTCACCGCAGGCCATGTGGTTTTCCCCCGTCGTTGGTGCTTGCCTCACTCATGCCTGGATCGTAAAAAGCGTGTTCGCGCCAGACCAAGGGTTTGCTGATTCTAGCCTGTGCCCACTACCCGCAAGCAGTCTGTGCCTATGTCAACAGCACACCACCGCAAACTCGCTAGCGCGTCAGTGTCAGTCTGCGCGTGTTCTGCGAACTCGCTCGGGGAGCAATGAGCGTTACATCGCAAAAATGGTGAATCAGTTTAGAAAACATCCGCCGAAAACGAAGAAATCGCGGGGATTCAAATGCGACATGAAAAGCAAAATACCTTGCGCTCCAGACCACTAGGCCACGAGCCAGCATTACCCCTCACAAAAATGGTTAATGAGATTGAATTTAAAGTAACTCGACTTGACTCAGTACGTTGTGTTGACTGTCGGTTGACTTTGAATAGAATTTTTGTATTGAGTTCTCGTTGAAAATTGGCCGCCACGTTTGAATCGAAACTGAATGCTGTGTTTTAATTAAAAGTCTTTTGACTATAGTTGATTTTGACTATTGTTGATATATAGTAGTGACTATAGTTGTCTGTTGATTTCCAAATGACTTCCTGTGAACTCTCAATACACTTTTTCTCTTGAGTTCCTGTTCAGACATATCAATTGAAAGTATTTTGCGAGAAGTCTGTTGAGTTGCAGTCGAGTCTTTGTTGACTCTCTATTGATAGTCCTGTTGTCTTCCTTTTGAGAAATACCAAATGAAAACCTCCGAGCATATTCAACACAGCCTGTTTGATTTCATTTGAGTTTGTTCTCAAGTTGCCTAGTAAACTTCACTTGACTGAACTATATAATAATGAGTCTGCTTCAATAATGCAAAAATATTCTAAAACCAGTGATAAAGGTGTGCAGGGTAGATAGTGAGGTATTTAATGGCAAAGCTTGCGTTATTGCTCACGAAAGCATCACGGCAAGGCTGGAGCCTCGCAGGGTCCATTTGGCTACTTGACTGTGTAGCCTGCAAAATACAAGAAACAGACTTGCCTGTTTGCACTAGTACAGTACGACACGATGATTACATCCCTTCTTCATTAAGCATGCTGGTCTTAGTAGATTGCTATTTTAGAGGTTAGATAGTTTGTATTTTTTGGAAAGCAACGCAAGGAGACAGTAGTTCAACAGATGTTTAAGCGTTTCTCAGGTATTAGTGTCTTAAAACAAGCTAGCCACATCAATAATCTTCTACAATGGGTAGAATTCTACAATGGGTAGAATGGGTACAATGGGAGTGTAATGCCTTTACTTGTATGCCTTCCGCATTAAAGCCCCTGAAATCTAGAGGAACGACTATGTTTGAAGGCCGGCAGGGAGCCGCGAAATCACCTGCATGATTTCGTTATCGTGTCTTCCACATCTTCCAGGCCCAAAAGAAATCCACATAGGCCTATCAAGACTTGGTGAGCCACTGCCTGACAGGAGAAACTCCAAACCTGTCCTAAAGCTTACCTGTGGATTTTGTTTTTTGAAATTGATCAATGCTTCAAATTTAATAAAGCAAAATTAGAAAACTGTCAACTTGCATGAACTGCTTTACAAAACTGTAGCCTTTACAAAAAAACTAGTGCCAGTTGGTACTGTAAACTAAAGTTACTGCAACAGGCAGTTATTGCAAATGGCTTTATGAATGAATGAGCACATCATGCTTTGTGCTTACTGACTAGTGAAAAAAAAAAGATACATGAAATGTCCAGAAAGAGCGTGACAAAAAAAGTACATTATAAATTCAATTTTGCAGTCTTTTAACTCTTGTAACGCTGAAGTACAGTGTGTGCCTTGCAGTACGCTTTATCAAACAAGCAGTACTAAGCAGTAGACTGAAGGGATCATTTGAGAAATGGGTATATCCCCATTTTTGCCCTAATCGTAACAGTGTCAAAAAAGTGTCCCAGTATAACAAGGTTTACACAGAAGAAGACGAAACAGTTTGGTTTGAGAGGGGGAAAAGCGGTAGAGTTGCTGTAAATGAAAAATAATTTGAAAGCTTTTTTTCTTTTGCTTGACGAGATTTTCTATACAGTATCAGCACTAAATTAATATAGTGGTACCGTGCCGACACTCCATTTTGGTCATTCCTAGAGGCAGAACACCATCTACAACGGATTGGCTAAGCCCTCGCTCAATGACGGTCTAGCATCAGTCAGTGGCGCGTCTGATGCCACTTCAGCCAAAATGTTACTCAGTGATTTCGCTATTACTTCACCACCACAGTGATTTCGCCACCACATTGAGTCCAACTTTTTCAAAACTGAGCCGAGAAAGGCAGTCAGCAGGGTTGTCATTATAAACAATGCCAGACTTAAATTTATGCTAGCAGGTCGAGCAAGTGCTTGAGTCAAAACTGGTATTCATCAGTTTCAAAGGGCGACACCTATGCGCATGCTCTAGCACAAGCTGCCTAGCACCTGAGACGAAAATTGCCTAATAAAAATTCACGGAAAGATACATGCAGAGAATTGGCACTTCGTAGTAAAAGACTAACATATGACAATTGTGCAGTCTGTTTCCAACTACTACACTTACGCAGCACATTTTTTTGCATCGGTTTTAAAGCCAAAGTTTCCGCTTGCCTTCAGGGTGTTAAGGTAACGCATCACAATTGTGTAAAGACACTTTGGGTTCAAACCCTAGCTACTGCGGCTACATAGTAATGTCTATTTTTCAAAAGCAATCAATGAATTTGTTATAATTTTGGGCATTATTTTTCTTAGCTGGAGTGAAGTACGCTTTAGGCCAGGTTCGGCACCTGAGCCACTGATCTTTCTTCAAGCGATCGTTCAGATTCGGAAGCGGATATATTGTCGGCAGCCAGCACTTCAGCTCGTAAGAATATTTCGCCGTCATATCTCCTAACTGGTTCAACACACTTGCCTCTAGGTGACTGGTAGTTCTGCCCTAGCGCTGTCAGGTGTGCTTGCATGGCGTACTGTTTGTGCATCTGTTATTGATCCGACAGGCGCTGTTTCGATTCGACCTCAGTTAATTTTTTTTTCATTTTCGTTAACTCCGTTCGTCAAACATTTTATTTACCTTAATCATGGTATTCTTTTTTATGAAACTTCGTACTTACAGTTCATACGCCAAGCTGCATGCAGCCCTGTGGAGGCTACATTGTTCTCCAATAGGGGGCACCTAACTCACCATGAAGGAAAAGGAGAATAGGCGCCGGGGCCTTGCGGTTCAACCTGCCGAGAGGGAAAACTGAAAGGCCTTTTGAAAACCCCCTTCACGGAGAGTTAGGCGCCCTCATTGAGCGCTCTATTGGAGAACAATGTAGGCGTCACAGTGCTGCACGCATGTCTCCTGCTCCGTTCTGTTGCGGCACTGCGTCTGGGGTTTTATTCATATTCATCCCTAGCCTTCGCAGGTTTTGTTAGAACTTTAGCTTAAGACACATACGAATAAAGCACACGTGAAAACAATACAGCAGCGCGGAAGACCGTAAAATACTGATTGGCGACAAAAAGTTAAGTTCCGTACAATAGCCTCCCCCTTCAATTCGTTACACTTACGTACATTATTTTTGAAAGGCTGAGTGAAATCATACCTTTTAGGTCACTCTCGTGACGCCATACATTTTACACTGTTTATATAGCGACAAATAACCAGGTGTGAGTATAGCCATTCAGGTGGGATTGCACAACGTCAGTCATGATGAAATGTACAGGAGCACTTGCAAAGAATGAACTTACCTTGTCTCTCCCAGCGGGGCTCCCAGCGTGGTGAATTTATCACGGATTCCAAAGCGTGGCTGACGAATTTCGCTAAGGCATGGCAAGTTGTAACACATCACTTCGCAAGCCGGTTTGCCACGCCATCACAGTGCAGAGACACAACACGGACACAAAGGATGTTCACCGGCGGTAGAAGAGCGCATATGATGGCTTCTCCTTGAATAAATTCGATGTATCGCCTGCTGCACTCCAATATATGACATTCGTTGCTCGTGGAAAAGACTCGCACAAGGCACATAAATCACCAACAACACAAACAAACGTGCGAATTTGCACAGAACATTGACAACGCCCGCACCACGCCGGACCCAGCACATCCGGGATTTGGAACAAGCGACATTGGCTTGGTTTCAAGTCGCTTTGCGATGGCTATGCCACAGCTATGCATTCATGGGAAAATTGAGCGTGAGAACATTGAAACCATATATAAAAAAAACCACGAGTGCTTGTGAGTCCTGCGTTAATATTTACGATCATTTTTTTATAGACTTATTACCAACTCATCTTGTAGCAGTAATATTATATTGCAAGTAGCCGAACTCCGGCCATGTCGCGAGGTTGGCTGTTGGCGCCGCTGGTGACAGTGGCGATGCAGTGTAGAGAGTGGCAACCCCGCGCGGTCACTTCAGCTAGCGTGCTCACCGCCAAGTGTACAGGCGGGTGGAACACGTCATTTCTGTCCGCGCGCCCGCTCCTCTTCCCCGCTCCGGCGAACGGCAGCAGAAAAGGCACACTCTAGCAGAAGAGAGGACGGAAGCATTCTGAATTCTGAAAATTCCAATCCTTCGAAATATATTTGAAGTTCCGTGTCTGCTTGCGGGCGCAGGATATTTCAGAGGCGTTTGCGTTAGAGAAACATGGTCCGCGAACGCGTTGACATCTTCAAAAGAAATACTTTTGTTAGCGAGAGAGTGGTTCTGAGTGGAACAAGCGGCACGCCAGCTCACTAATTTGTTGTTTCTCTATCTATCTATCTATCTATCTATCTATCTATCTATCTATCTATCTATCTATCTATCTATCTATCTATCTATCTATCTGTCTGTCTGTCTGTCTGTCTGTCTGTCTGTCTGTCTGTCTGTCTGTCTGTCTCTCTCTCTCTCTCTCTCTCTCTCTCTCTCTCTCTCTCTCTCTCTCTCTCTCTCTCTCTCTCTCTCTCTCTCTTTCTGTCTCTTTTAGATGCGACGCTGAGAGGAGCATCTCTTGCCGGCGGCCCTGTCCTTCCTGCGTCGTCGTTGTCCGCGTCCGCGGAGCTGCGTCTCCGCTCACCCCCTCTCCTCTCTCCGATAGCGAACGCTCTCGCCCAACATCTCCGGGCGAGTGGCGCAGCGCACTCTCACTCCGCCGGTGGGCGGTGCTGCGCGCGGGGCTGCGCGCTGTGCGCATGTGCAGTACTCTCTCTCTCCGCGGTCTCCTCTCCTTCGGGTGCGCTACGCCCTCGCGTGGAACCCAACGATGTGATTGAAACTTAATTCACGTTCACTACGCGTTTCACGCAATTCGACTAATCGACCCAACGGAAACACCCAACGGAACCCCCTTCAGCGTCGCATCACACCAGGGTTCCCGCGAGGGGACGTGGGCGTAATTTTTTTTTTTTGTTGTGACGAGAAGCAGTGTCAGGCTCGTTCTTTCTTTTTGTGTCCCTGTTCAGTAAGGTTGAGTTGTTCTTCAGCGCTTCAGTTTGTCTTTCTGCCTTTTTGTCTTCGTTGGTTCGTCTAGTTAGCGTGAGCAGCGGCCTTACATGCCTTTGACTAGGGCCTCTTCCGCTTACGAGTAAGGAGTTCTTTTCACTTGACAGAAGTGTTCTCACCTGTTTTAGGTAGTACTAGATACGCGCTCGCTACTCCCCCCATTCTCTGTATTCCACACTCCAGTTCTACAGTTGTTATCTATTCCAGTTCACGTTACCTCAACGAAAGGTATGCATGCGAGGAATATTTATTTGTTTGATTACGAGGTTTCAGGCGCCGACGCTAGACAGGCAATGAGGCGCGCAGTAGTGGAGGGCTCCGGATTGACCCCCCCAGCCCGGTATCTTCAACGTGCGGCGAAATCTAGAACACACGGGCGTTTTCGATTTTCACCTCCATCAGAAAAGCGACCTTCGCGGCGGGGAACCACCTCGTGTCCTTCGGCTCAGCGGCACAACGCCTTAGCTGGAGCCACTAACTGGGCTCTAACCTTAGTCAGTGAGCCATCACGGTGGGGTATGCAAGGGCTAACGGGTGCTTTGACTAATCTAAGGACGTTCACGAGCGAACGATGATGAGGCCAGCTTGTGTTCACTTGATTTGAAGTCTTGTTTATAAATTCCGGTTTATTCGAAAACTTCATCTGTTGTCTTTTTTTCGACGTGTAGTGGTTTACATAAGGGTTTTCATTTTTTCTCAGTATGTATAGGCGTATTTTCCTTAGTGGAATATTCTTGTAGCGTTTGGGTTTGTGAGATAAGTAGACATTTCTGCAAAACAGCGCTGTTAGTATCATGCCTCTACAGAGGAACACTGAATCATCACGCTAGGATGCGATGGCAGATATGCCTTTTGCAAACGAATCACTTTTTTACAATCTACCCCCCTCACCAGGAACACAACGCACACCGCATTATATGTTTCAAAAGGGGAATGGGAAGGGATTTTTTCGCCCCCCAGTACTGGAAGCCGAGATATGTGTAGCACCCTCAGCCTTTCCGTTTTTTCCCGGCCATGGTATGCATGCTTTCGCTCCAACTTTCCCGGAAGACTGACTTCGAATTGCACTTCGAACTGCCACTAAATTGCACCAAAACTGCAGTTTAGCAGTAGTGCAGACTGCTCACCCATTATGTCAATGCGTGGCAAGGTATCACCCAAACGACCGCTTTTTTTCCATAAATAAGAAAATCAGCTGCTGCAGCAGGAAACCTTTTAAGCGGGAGTCAAGTGCCGGAAGAAAGGAGCCACTAGATCTTTGTCAATGTTTACTTCCTTCATTGTTTTGTGCATTCCATGCTGCTGCAGTATTTGAGGAACTGCAGTAAAAAATTTTCGAATATAATTGATTTACCCACTTAGCAAGGTATAATAAGTATTTGTACAGAGATGCTGCTGGTAAAGGCTACTGGATTACCCTAATGACTTTTGACAGTGGAAACACTATTGAGTTTCAATTGAACGAAGTCTTTTGATATTCTATTGAGTTTTTATTGTGTTGACTTTTTATTGACTTCACTCATTAGAAATAATAAAGTAGAATAAAAGAGCATAAAAGAAACCTTCTGTATCTACAGGATATAGAATTCTGTAGATACAGTGGCAGCGCTACAAAAAAAAAACATCCCTTCGAAGGTATATGTTTTAGCCCGATGAGTTTTGTCAATTGGTTCTCGAAAGAGTTTTAATAGACTGGTGAAACTCGGTTTTGTGCTGCATTTTCTCAATTCAAATTATTTCGAATTTCTCATGACAAATCTAAAAAGCCAATTGAGTTTGAATTAAGTTTCTGTTGACTCAATAAAAACTCAGCAGGAACTGAATTTAAACTCAAAATCCGTTTTTGTAAGGGGTACCTGTGAGGAAAATAAAAAGTACATAAGGTATAATCAATTTGCATTTTTATTCAGTTTTAGCATTTCAGGCAACTTGGATGACCATTCGTTGCATAACGCTCCTGGAGTAAGCGTCCCCAAAATTTCCACAATCATGTCTAGCAACTACATTTCTTAAACGGAAATGCATTCGCATATGTGTGGTGGTGCTGCTGACCGCTGTGCTTGTTCACCCAGCGCGAAAAAGTGCTTCCTGCACCCTAGTTTTACGCTGTACAGTAAACGTTTCGGTTGATTTTATTTCCTTAGTACCTATATTAATTTCGCGGACTCTTCTCCCGCCTTAAATTGGCCTCAGATTTTCCTACTATAGCGTACCAGTCAGTGAAGCGTCGCATGTGCGCTTGTGCAGCGCTTTACGGAGCGACCTGACTTCGAGCTTGGTACAGTGTACAAACTAACAAACTAACGAAAGGCACATTCTTCCATTTAGAAACGTGTCGTGGCTTAGTTTCTGTCGCGCGAATGAATTTCGACGACCCGTCTGCGGCCGACGGACTAAACGCTGGGCCAACTGACTCTGTGGAATGGTCGGCAGCCGTGCAATAGCACAGTCAAGCCAAGCAATTTTTTTCTGACGTCATACAAAGCGACACTGAAAATGTGCGAGGATGAAGAGAGGAGGACTGCATTTTGGAATTGATTTTTCCGGTGAATAAAGTCGCGTAAACGCAGCGAGAGCGGTCTAAACGTATTCTACAGACTCCAGACTACAATTCGCGTTCGTAATCATGCAATGTTTACAAATCACTTCGGTGTTCCTTTAATGTCGTGTTTGTGGCATAGCTACTAAGTCATGCAACCTAGACTGCCAAAGCTTCGTTGCCGGGAACGACGCGACAGCGCCTGGCTCTCCATTGACGCTCAGCGATAGCGACACATTCGTGCACCGAGCCGGCCGCCTTTTCGGTCCCGCTGGGTAGAATCCCCGAGGCATCCCCGAGGAGTCATGCCGAGGTCGTAAATCTTCTCTGTTGGCAGGAACGTCGATGCACAGTTTCTGCCCTGGAATGGGTTCTGGGGAATTTGCAGGGAAAATAACTTTCCGAGGCAACAGCGGGGTTGGGGGAAGTTTCTAATGGAGCGCATAAGGATCCATTATAAATCGCCGCAATTTGTCACACTCACTTCGGAAATTCATCAACTATTGCTATCCCGGGTGGCCATCGTTGAGAACCACGGGGCCCAAAATTTCCGTAATCTCGCAAACCGCATATCAGTACTTTCTGCAAAAGACCGTGTTATGAAAGAGTGCCGTATTTTCCGCGTCTCCGAAAGGTTACTGAGGTATAAAATGTCAATTTTCTATTTATTTTGTTAAATGCCAAGTACGGGGGAAAGGAAACTTTCCGGTGTTCTAAAATCGCGAAGCAATAACAAGGCCGAACCGGAACGCTCAATACTGGGAATTTAGGCGTTACTTCTCTGCTTGATTCTCCATGTCACGTAAATCGGTTTTGTCAAAGACGATAGGGAGAAAAATATTTGCTTTTTAAATACATCGCAGCAACAATATTGCTACGCAGCGGAAGAGTTTGTGCATAGCCTATGTATGTATCACAATGGGATATGTGCGAGGCACTAGCCAAAAGAAGATGACGGTAGGTAGCGCGTTCGGACTCAGGCAACGAGCTAGACGGCGAAGTAGAAAAGCATCTTTCTCCTTGCCTGCGCGGTGCTCTCAGGATTTTAAATACACTGTCAATGTCAATGTACCGCTTTGCTTTGCCTCTTCCTTCACGTCACCGTAACATCTTGGTGGAGGCTGCTAGACATCCCCTCCCTCTCGTCTGAGCTATCCGATCGTAAAGGCATCGTGACCCTTCGTCACGTATCTCCGAAGCGGGCGTCATATTGCTCCTGCCAGCATGGCTCCACCGAGCGAGTCGTCGACTCCACTGGTCGTCGTTTCGCAGCCCCGCGAGCCCGGTTTCTTCACTGGCACTGACGATGTTGACGCCGAAGATTGGATAAAGCGCTACGGGCGGATCAGCGCCCACAACCGTTGGGACCCTACGTTCATGCTTAACAATCTTCTTTTCTGCTTGAGAGGTGCGGCACTCACGTGGTGTGAAATCAATAAGGCCAAGTTAACCAGCTGGAACTTCTGTAAATCCGAACTCGTGAGAATATTCGGCAATCCCATCCAAAATCCGCTACGCGCAAAAACGGAACTTGCATCCCATGCCCAGACATAAAGCCGAACCGTGCGTTGCCTATATTCACGACGTTCTGGCTCTCAGCATTAAGGTCGACGAGAAGATGACTGAGCAGGACAAGGTTGCGCATGTGCTTAAGGGAATAGCTGACGACGCTTCTCACTTGCTCAGGTGTAAGGGCTGCTCTACAGTCGATGCCATCTTACACGAATGCCGAGACTGTTCGAGCAAGCGAAGAGCCGCCGCATCACGCAGCAGTTCCAACGATTGCCCAACACCGCTGCGAGTTCTCCCTGCGAGCCACCATCTCCCCAGCCGTTTTCGTCCGACTCCCTCGAACATACCGTCCAAAGAATAGTGCGCCGCGAACTGGAAGCCACTGCTCCTGCCGTTACTCTGCCCCATGCGGTCGACAGCCCTGTTCCAGCCATATCGCTGATTCAAGCTGTTGTTCGATACGAGATTAGGAACATGGGTATCCAGCAAGTATTCTCAGTGAGTCCTCCTGCCGCCCGCCACAGTTATGCTCCACCTGGACCTCGCTATGTGTCCGGCCCTCCACGCTACCGAAATCCCGCTGACTGGATAACCGCCGACGATAAGCCCAGCTGTTTCACCTGTCGCCGTGTTGGCCATGTCCGTCGGTACTGTCAGAACCATCGGCTTCGAGTTTCCAGGAACAACTTCTCGGCAGACCGTTCCTCGACTGACGTGCTCCGCCGTTTTTCCCCTCGCACGTCGCCAGAATCCGTCGCTAATTGCGGTAGCTCTGCCTCCCGATTTGGACGCTCGCCCCCACCGCCGCGCCACCAGTCACGTTCGCCGCAGCGCCGACACCTTTCACCGTCGGCGCCCCCTCGACGCTTCTCACCGGAAAACTGATGGATGCAGCGCCCAGAGGTGACGCTGCATTCCGACCCGAGCCCGAAAATCCTGTTTTGACGTTTCCGACTAGAGACAATTTCATCGACTTTGAAGAGGATGGCGTTCCGCTCACCGCTCTTATAGATACTGGCGCACATATCTCTATAATGAGTGCTCCCCTTCGTCGTCGCCTCTGTAAAGTTTTGACGCCAACCACGTCGCATGTCCGTGTCGCTGATGGAGGGACGCCGCCCGTTACCGGAATGTGCACGGCCCGTGTGACCATTGCGGGTCACACAACGACAGTCTTGTTCTCTGTTTTAGAACCGTGCACGCATGATTTGATCCCGGGCCTTGACTTTTTTCCGAACATTCTGCACTAATAGATTGCGCAACGGGTTTACTACGCCTCGAGGTACGGCTTTCGCCCGATGCTGCAGACGCCTCAGTTTCGCCGTCGTTATGTTCAGCTGAGTTCATCCGTCTGCGCCCTGAAGCCGTCACCGATGTTCCCTTGTCCTCCCGCCACCCTCTCCTTGACGGTGTGTACATCGTGTCCCCTGCCACCGACGTTCTCCTAACGCGCAATGTGATCCTGCCGAACTCTGTTGTAACCATCAAAAACAGCCAGACTATGCTTCCAATTCTGAATTTTGGATTGCATGCCCAAGTACTTCCCCAAGGAATTTCACTCGCCTCAGTTTGTCCGCTGCACGACATTGAAATTTCTGCGTTACACGTCGACACTTCTCTACAGGCTTCCTCTCGTGACCTCCTATCTACCCCGAACTTAGCGGGGAAATTTGGCTCAATGATCAGTTTCGAACTTTCAGGACCACAAGCCCAAGAACTACACGATCTTCTTCTGTCGTACTGTGACATTTGTGATTTCCAGAACCGCCCCTTGGGTCAAACACATGAAGTGAAGCACCGGATTAACACAGGCGATGCCAGGCCAATCTACAGGCGACCTTATCGAGTGTCCCATGCGGAACGCGATGTAATCCAAAAAGAAGTAGAAAAAAATGCTCGATAAAGACATCATCGAGCCTTCCTGCAGTCCGTGGGCGCCCCCAGTAGTTCTGGTGAAAAAGAAAGATGGCTCTTGGCGCTTCTGCGGGGATTACCGCCACCTCAATACAATAACCAAGAAATACGTATACTTCTGCCCAGAATAGACGACGCTCTCGACTGCCTTTACGGGGCTAAGTACTTTTCCTCAATTGACCTCCGCTCGGGGTATTGGCAGATCTTTGTCGACGAGATGGGCCGGGAAAAGACCGCCTTTGTTACACCCGAAGGTCTTTACCAATTCAAGGTGATGCCATTTGGGTTGTGCAATGAGCCAGCGACCTTCGAAAGAACGATGGATTCTCTACTTCGCGTATTCAAATGGTCGACGTGCTTGTGTTACTTGGCCGACGTGATTGTTTTTCACCATCATTCGAAACTCACCTATCTCACCTTTCCGACATTGTTTCCCTTTTCCGACGTGCTGGCCAAATAGGACTCTGTAAAGACAAATAGGAAGCTGTATTTTTGGACTTCAAAAAAGCTTTTGATGTCATCCCCTACAGTCTTTTGCTGCATAAGTTGTCGTTTCTTGGTATTCCTAAAACCCTCATAGACTGGATTAAGGATTATCTGAGCGGCCGTATCTCAGCGGCCGTAGGATTATCTCAGCGGCCGTAGGATTAGCTGTCTTCATCAACAGCTGATGTACTGTCCGGGGGGCCACAGGGGTCGGTTCTGGGGCCGCTTCTTTTTTTAATTTTTATCAATGATTTTCCAGTGGGTTTGAAATGTACAGTGAGGCTTTATGCTCACGATTGTGTTTTGTATTGCCCAGTCAAGGGTGTTGATGACACCACAGTACTGCACTCTGACCTCGATAAGACTGTGTCTTGGTGTGCTCAGTGGCAAATGAGTTTAAACCTAGCTAAATGTTTTCATGTGCAATTTACTAACAAAAAAGGGAGTACCCAGGTCTTATTACTTAAATTCGTGCGTTGTACAAAAGGTAAATCAAGTAAAGTATCTTGGCGTAACATTCACGGCAACACTAGATTGGACCAGTCACGTAGATTTAATCACAACCAAGGCTTCGCGCCTAATTCATTTTTTCCAAAGAAATTTCAGCGACGCGCCGCAAACACTCAAGGAAACCCTGTATATTACAAATGTGCGCCCAATTTATTTATTTATTTATTTATTTATTTATTTCGGTACCTTCAATGCCCAGGGGGCGTTACAGAAGGGAGTGGGTTTCTTTTTTACAAGGTATTGAAAAAATATATATACAATAAGGGGAAAATATACAAAGCAAGAATAGATGCGATGCCTTAAAGGCAAGAGCGAAAAAGTAAACAAATCACAGGAGGTAAAAACTATACATATACATATATATATATATACATACATACACACATATGCATATATATACATTCATATACACATACACGTACATACACACCAAGAGGAAAAAAAAACATTTGGTGCGGAGGGAAATATAACTCAAAAGCTGGGGAGTTATACAAAGACAGTTGTGAAAAAAAAGACTATGTAAGAAAATTCAAAAAACTTGATTATACAATGCACAAGTGACGTTCAACTGCCGAACGAAATGCGCGCGCATCTGTGATTGTAGCTATTGAAGTTGGCAGGCGGTTCCACTCATCTGATGTTTTTGGTATGAAGGAATGGAAGCACAGATTAGTACTACAGTGAGGGACGTTTACTTTGAAAGGGTGATCAACGCGCGATGATAAGTACGACGGGCTGGAAAGGAGTTCATTTTTTAATTGTGGATTGAAGTGATAAATTTTGTGGAACAAGTTGAGACGAGACAGCGTTCTGCGCACGGAAAGATTCGGCAGATTTAAGGTTCGTTTCATTGAAGTTACGCTCGCTTTGCGGTAGTAGTTAGTTAGGATAAAGCGTGCACTACGGTTCTGTATGGATTCTATTGCGTTAATAAGGTAATCTTGTGCTGGGTCCCATACCGAACAGGCATACTCGAGTTTAGGGCGAATTAGGGTTTTGTAAAGGATTAGTTTCAGATCGGAAGATGCCATAAAAAAATTACGTCGCAGATAGCCTAGTGTTCGGTTTGCATTACTAATTATATAATTCACGTGTGTTTCCCAGGATAGGTTGTTGGTTATGTGTACTCCTAAATATTTGTATGTTGCTGTTGTTTCAAGTTGGTGGCCATGAATGTTGTATGATGTTGGTGACCTTTCAGAAATATTGGAACGTCGCGAGATTCTCATCATTTTACATTTGTTAGTGTTCAAACGCATTTTCCAAATGTCACACCAAGTCGATATCCTATCAAGGTCAGATTGTAGTGCGGATGGATCAGACGTTGATGACATCACTCGATAGAGCACGCAGTCATCTGCGAATAATCTAATGGAAGAGGTTATGGCGTCAGGTAAGTCGTTGATAAAAATAAGAAACAGGAGAGGGCCGAGTACAGAGCCTTGCGGCACACCTGAGGTGACTGAACAATAAGAGGAATCGTAATCGTTGGCTGTTACAAATTGTGACAGCTGTTACAAATTCTAGAGTGTGGTTGTGTTTCTTGGGACCCTTTCACGAATGTACTGAAAGAAAAGTTGGAGAGGGTGCAAAAAAGGGCTGCCAGGTTTGTAACAGCTAATTACGGTTTCAGAATAAGGTCTTCTGGAATTCTTCAGGCCCTGGGATAGAAACCCCTTTGTGGACGACGGAAAGTTCAAAGACTTCAATTTCTTTATAATATATATCATGGTAAGACTGGAATAAATAAAGAGCGGTATTTAAAGGGACACTGAAGTGATTTGTAAACATTGCGGGATTACTAGCGCAAATTGTAGTTCGGAGTCCGTAGGCATTGTTTCGACCACTCTGGCCGCGTTTACGCGAATTTATTTAGCAGAAAAACCAATTCGAAAATGCTGTCCTCCTCTCTTTACGCTCGCCCATTTTCTGTGGCGTTTTCGTGTGACGTCAGCAGGAGATGAGCTGGAAAATGGCTGCGCTACTGCACGGTTCGCCGACCAGCCGACCTACCGATCGAGTCAGTCGGCCCAGCGTTTCGTCCGCCGGCCGCCGACGGGTCGTCGCTGTTCCCTCGCTCAATTGAAACTAAGCCACAACACCTTTGTGAATGAAAGAATGTGGCTTTTCTTACTTTGTTAGTTTGTACACTGTGTCAAACTCAGAGTCCGGGTCGCTCCACACAAGCGCTGCACAAGTGCACATGCGACGCTTCGCTGACTTTACGCTAGTAGGAAAATCTAAGGCAAATTGAAGGCGGGAGAAGAGTCAGCGAAGTCAATATAGGTACTAAGAAAATAAAATCAACTGAAACTTTTACCGTACAGCGCAAAACTAGGGAGCAGGAAGCACTTTTTGCGCTGGGTAAACAAGCACAGCGGTCAGCAGCACGACCGCACATCTGCGAACGCTTTTCGGTCAAAGAAATGCAATTGCTAGACGTGAGATATTGTGGAAGTTTCGGGGACACTTACTGCAGGAGTGATATACATCAAATAGTCATATAAAGTACTTCAAATGCTTAAAATAAATAAAAGTGTTAACTGGTCATACATTATAAACCTTATATATCCAAATCCAGCCAGCGCCGGCTCGTGGCCTAGTTGTCTGAGGCGCTGGGATTCTGTTTTGAAAGTCGCAAGTTCGAATCCCCGAGAGTACGTGTTTTTTTTTTGTAAGTTGATTTTTTCGTGTGCGGCCGATGTTTTGTGAACTGAGTTCAGCATTTTTGGGCCGTAACGTTCACTGCTCCACGAGCGAGATCGCAGAACGCGCGCATACTGACAATGACGCGCTAGCGAGTTCTCGTTGGCGTGCTGTTGCCACAAGCACCGACTGCTTGCGGGCAGTGGGCCCAGGCCTGAATCAGCACACCCTTGGCCTGGTGCGAACTAGCTTTTTACGAACAGACATGAGTGAGGCAAGCTCCGAATATGCGGGAAAAGCGCATGGCATTTGAGAGTCTGCGGTGACGCGGAGGGCGTTCATCCACTGCGTAGGCCTCGTCTAGTGATTTCTACGATTCCAAGCCGCCCTGGGAGGTTTATCTTGGACATTTGACAACCGACAACATGGCAGAAGCGCGGTATGGCGATAACTGAGATATCGAGAATGCCCATCCAACAACGCCATCAGATGTCAAGCATGTTGTTTTACAGAACCGAAACCGAAACTTGTTTGATTGCTAACCTTGGGCATCGTCCAATCACGGTGTTCCCCCATCCTGACGTCACAGCCTTTAGTTGGTGCGGCCGCCGCAAACCGCGCATGGAAGTTTTTCTTATTTCGCGCTTTGTAAAATAATTACCGATTTGTCAACCGGATAAACGATGAATAGTGTGTTAATTTGAGCCAGTCTACACAGTGCAAGCAAAAACGGGAGCTTGGCAAGTTCACTTCAGTGTCCCTTTAAAGACGCCTAGTTATATTTATGAACGGAAATATCACTTATATAAAATTATAGAATATACCTGTCGATTGAATGTCCTTAAATACTCTTTCTTTCCAAACTCTGTTAGCGACTGGAATGCGCTAAAAATACCAATATTCTCTGATTTCTATTTCCTAACAGCCATTGAAGCAGCATTTTGAGTAGCTGAAATAGCCCATATATTTGACGTTGACTTTGTACTTCTCGTGGTTGTTGATTTTAGATATGTATAATTACTGCTTTCGTTGTATAATCTTGTGTTTTGTACTGTTGTTACAATGCTGTACTGCAAGTGTTTAGATTTCTCATGTATAATGTCATGCAAGATTTTAGTTAGGTTACAATTTTGCTGTTTGTATTCCATTTGCTACTGTAACCCCCCTACGACAATGCCCAATGGGCGATGTGGGTACTTGAAATAAATAAATAAATAAATAAATAAATATGAGACGGAACCCGGAGGTAGTAGCGAGTCCGCAATAGGCCCGCTTTTTTTCGCTTCTGTCTTCTTGCTTCCCTCCTGCAATATTTATGATTTCGAGAGGGTGAGCCAATAAGCCCGCCCCGCCGCTTCGGTAGCATTCACTAGGCTTTCGCTCACGAAGAAAGGCTTGACAAAATGGTTGAATGTTTTACTCGTCGAGCTAAAACACGACCCTGCAAGGACCCGGAGGGCGCGTTGCTACGGGCGGTAGCCGCGGTCTGCCCAGGGATGTTATGTTGCGCCACGCCGGCCTCCTATCTTTCTCGGGCAGGCGGGAAACCAGAGATGCGCGTTAAATACCCCCGTACCCGCCCCCACTTGCTGCCCTTTATATCTCCCGGGGCACGGAGCGCCAGAGCCTGCGCACTCGCGGAGCTCCGTCGTCCACGGCCCGCGCTATGAGCGGCAGCGGCGCATAGCCGAACCACCTTCGTCCTTGAAAAAAAAGGAGCGCCGTTGGAAAAAAATGCAAACCACATCAAACACTTCGCAGCAATTCCTTGGCTGCCGATCCATGACGAGCGAAACTGCAAATTGTCTCCCAAGGCACCGCGAAGCTGCGCGAGTTTCCAAGAATGTCTGTATTTTGAAGATATCGGCTGTTCGTTCGTTTTTCCATTGCCCATATGGAAAGGCGGGTTGCGGGTTTAAAAAAAAAATATCGCAGCACAGGCATCGGGATGGAGAGCACTTGATGCGCATCGGTCGACGCGCAAATGCTCGCGGCTGATCGCTGGGCTTCTGTGTTTCATTTGGTTCGTTAACACTTCATACGAATTAGTTGTGGCTCCGCACATCGTTCGTACAGAGTCCTTCGTAATTTCCAGTACACGAGACTGGAGCAGTTGGCTTATTTGTTTTAGATGTGCTAAGTGTACGGAAATAACAGAGGGGTCACATAAAACGTTTTGGTTACAAGTAGCAACCTAGTCACTGTGGAGAAGGTGAAAAAGCCCGTCGCGTCACGTGGTGAACTCTAGATTAGCGCGACAGCTGAATGCTGTCTACTGGTGACTCCTGATTATTCTCGGTATTTGAGCCTGTACAAAGCGCTTCCGTGTGTATCATCGGGATGGAGCAGAAAGATGCAGCGGTGGTGTACTTGTCGCTGTTGCGCATAATATTCATTCGTCTTTTGTGCACGCTGTAGACAATTAGGAGATTACATCCAGTGGAGCATGTTCAAAAATTAGGGCATGCTAGAAATTTTTTTTTTCCCGGCGTCTACTGCGGTCTACCGTCATGTGGTTCCGGCTTTCTCGGCAGCCCTCCGAATGCTGCTAGCATGGTTATACAGCGTTTCCTTAATGTGCCAGCTGGAGGTTTTAATTACCCGAATATAGTTTGGTAAAGTGATGCACCGCACCGAAGACCGTTCTCTACTGAAAGCACTAATTTTTCTAGCTTTTGTTATGGTTTTAATTTTACGCAAATTGTTATCCAACTAAGTGGCATTACGTCTTCTACATCCAGTATTTTGAATCTCGTGCTAACCGCATTGCCTCACCAATTCGCGTATCTTTTTGTTTGCCTCAACTAAGTGATCATTCTTCGCACCATTTCGCCATGGAAGTTTACGCTCTTCATCACGATGATTATACTAAGGACGTTAGAGATTATGCTGGTGCCAATTTCGAAGCCGTAAATAGACAATTTTGTTGACTTTTGGACCGCTATCTAATTGGATTCAAGGAGTGTTCCTTACACCGAAGTTAAATTTGTTTAAGTAAAAAACGTGACCGAAACGTTTGTCACCCGGACATTAGTCACTACTGAAAGCATGCCCCTGGTGTAGCCAATATTTTAAAATGTCGGCCAGTAAGAACAAAGGCTGTTTAGGTCCGATAAAGTTGGCATTCCGAGGCCAGACGGGGTACCTTGCTAATGCTGAGTACAAGGGGGCCATAACTGCAGCAAGAACCACGTACTTTAACCACACGATCCCTAACATGCTATTTAACAACGCGAAACAATTTTAGAGGATAGTTAATAAAAGATGGCCGCGTAACTGTTCCTTTCCTTGGAAATGTCGCCGAAAGACCATAGTCGACTGGCGCCCCTGCCAAGTAATGCCTCCCTTCTCCCTCCCGCTCACCTCTCATGCTGTTTCTTTCCCGTCTCGTTCCTCCAAAGATGACACGCTAGAGGTTTGCTCAAGTCAATTTAAATTTACCGCGTTCCACTGCTCCAAGTCGATGCCAGCGGTGCGGTACGGCGGAGGCGCACCTGAATTGAGGTACCATACAACAACGTTTATAGAACCAGGATGCCTCACTGCACGAGCGTTCCAAGCGGAGAGAGAGAGAGAGAGAATGCTTTTAATGGTAAAAGCGAGGTTAGCCGAGCCGTAGCGCTTAGCATGCTACACCGTATGAATGAACGAAAACATGAGGGTCTGTGAAATATAATAAATAAATAAATAAATAAATAAATAAATAAATAAATAAATAAATAAATAATACCTTTATTACACGGAACAGGAAAACTGTACAAAGTCACAGGCCTGCCAAAGCCACAGTAGGCTTGAAGGGCAGCGCCTGGCTACACTCTTGCACATAGGCGAACATAAATCCGTGCACATAGGCGAAATCCGTGCACATAGGCGAACATAAAAGTAACAGAATCGGCTATTCAAGATGATACAAATATAGATCTCAGTTCGAATACAAAACATTCTGAACAGTAAAACCATTACAGGCTACACTCTTCCACAGAGTGGCGGGAAACTGAGCAAACAAGCCAACAGAGGTGGGCATCAGCAGCAGAGTTAGGCAACTTCACAGCAAAATGCACGAAGGCGATTTTTCAGCTTACAACGACTGTTCACTTCAAATACACTGGGTGGTAATTTATTGAAGGACGACGGAACATAGTAGCGCCGCATTCTTTTACCATACCTTGTAAGACACCGTGGTAACCGATACAGATCTCTTGGTCTAAGGCTACGCGTAGGAATGTATTTTTCTTTGTAGTGACTCGTCCAAAAATGTTTTAACACTGTTGTTTTCATTAACAGCATAGTAAAATTAAGCAATTGTAACTCTGTGAAAATATTTGCACTTCCGGGGAGGCATAGGTTATAGGCTAGATTTTTTAGCAGGGAGCTTAGAATGGAAGTCAGCCTCTGCTGCCATCGAGCTGCGGAGTGATCTTACACTGTAATGCGTAACGAAGAACACTATAGCCCAGCGCATGCAAAACAATCTTCCGCACTGATAATGGCATGAAGTAACCCAAGTTGTACATAATACGCGAAAGCGCGCGCAGCTTTTTACAGACGTATGCTAGATGAGAGTTCCATGTCTGGTCATTGTCAAAAATTACTCCGAGATATTTTACAGATGAAACATATTTCACCGGTTTGCACGTACAAGTAGAACATGAAGACATATGGAAAAATAACGGGTCATTAAGCACTACATTTTTAACGGATTGTGGAAACACACAAGCTGCGTTTTAACAGTATTAACCGTAATTAAA
Source organism: Haemaphysalis longicornis (assembly GCF_048455015.1). Taxonomy (NCBI): domain Eukaryota; kingdom Metazoa; phylum Arthropoda; class Arachnida; order Ixodida; family Ixodidae; genus Haemaphysalis; species Haemaphysalis longicornis. The sequence continues at coordinate 127,989,757 of NW_027526214.1, read as the reverse complement.
TTAGCAGCAAACCAATCCATTGCATGAGTTGCTGCAGTCTGCAACGATGCGATGGCCTGATGAACGTGTGAAGCGGAGGAAACTATCAAAGTGTCATCGGCGTATTGAAATAGTGGAGTGGAAACTGCATTACAAAGATCGTTTATGCTTAGTCTCGAACCCTGAGGTACTCCAGATTTTATAGGTGAAAAGCTGCTACGAGACTCTCCTAGGGAGACACATTGACGCCGGGCATGCAAGAAATTTTGAAGCAACTGCAAGAACGGTCCTCTAAATCCAAGCGAGGAACGTTTACGTAACAGAAGACTGTGGGGTACACTATCGAAAGCTTTCTTTATATCTAAAAACAGAGCACAGGGAACTTGGTTATGTTCGAAAGCCATATTTAACAAGTGAGAAACGTTTTCGAGCAGAGTTTGAGTGCCTCTTCCTTGAACAAACCCGTATTGGTGAGGTGATATAACATTGTGAGTGTCTAAAAAGTCTGTCATAACTCGAAACAGGTATTTTTCGAGTATCTTGGCGAGGCATGATAGAATAGATATCGGCCTATAGTTTTCTATTTTGCTACGATCCCCACCTTTGTGAAGAGGAGTGACTATCGCTGCTTTCATACCAGTTGGTATGGTGCCCGTAGCAATAATGTTGTTCAAGAGGGACAGCAGCACATTTTTTATGACGTCAAAATTACGGCGCAGGTCCGAAATCGAAATTTTGTCTATGCCTGGGCGTTTGTTAGGGTGGATGCTAGCTCAAAGTGACTGAAGCTCCTGTTCTGTGATAAAAGGCACATAATCAGATTGCAACAAACTGTTTGATAGCGTGCAGCTCTGCGTATCTGGCCTTGCAACAGCAGAAACTCGTGAAAAAAAGTTGTTGAAATGGTTAACTATCCTTTGAGCGTTACCCGGAAAAGCAGCTAGAATAGATGCAACGTTATTGCCACGTTTTTCTGTTCCTTTAATAATGTTGATTAATGACCACATTTTCTTTATGTTTGAGCGGGCTACATTGAATTCAGTTCGAAGTTGAGTACATTTAGCAAGCCGGATCATCGCGTTAACTTTGTTCCTGCACATTTTAATTTTTTAAATAAATAAATAAATAAATAAATAAATAAATAAATAAATAAATAAATAGATAAATAAATAGGTAAATAAATAAATAAATAAATAAGAGGTGTTGCGCACGAGTGTTCAACCGCATTTACAGAGTTTGGAAAGCACATGCACAGAGTTTCGAAGTTAAGTTGCTCACAGCACTTGTTCCAAGCCAGTACTGCGCAAGAACACCAACAGAGCTTTGGTAGCCCGTACGGCCCGGCGTGGGTCCAACCAAGGGCCCAAAACTGCCCTTAGTTCAAGGCGTGCGTGGTGTGGCATACACAAAGATGTTAGGAGAGTCTTCCTTGGCACTGTGAAATTTGGACAGGTACAGATGACATGTTTGATGTCTTCTGTTACATGGCAAGTTGGACAGAGTGGTGAAGAGTCCTGCTGAATTTTGTGTACGCCACGTTGAGACGTAGGCGATGCAATACCGCTTCCTCCCGCTTGCTGAGCCCAGGAGGCGTCTTGAAGCTGCATTTAGGGTCACTGATATGCAGAGGCGTGTACTGACGTACAGGACTGGGCTACCCATAGCGACGAATGCGCCGTTACTCTGTCTTCCAGCTTCGCGTGGCCGATCGCGAGTTCCGTCAGCACTGGCAGAAATCCTCCTTGTCCAACTTGTGACTACCTTCCGATCAACGCAATTCGTTCCGACACTGCAGGCATTCAAACAAATGACAGAAAACCACAATCTTCTCTGGAATGGATAACCTTAGTCTAACTTCCTAATTAACCTAAAATCTATAGCTGAATATTTGTAAGAACAATATTTGAAAAATCGCTTGAAGTAGGCTATCTTCTGGACTATTGGAGGGTGAAAATTATTCCATTCTTTAAGTCCGGTAATAAATTCTGTCCGGCAAATATAGACCATAATAAATCACTATCCTTCAAAATACTGAAATATATTATTTACTCGCCGCTTGTCCAATTCTTAGAAGGCAATTCTTTCTTTACCTATTCACTGCATGGTTTCCGGAAACATTCTTTCCGCGAAGCGAAACTACTGTGTTTTACTCACGACTTGCAGTCTGTTCTTGATCACGAATTTTGGGTCACGATCACGAATTTGATCTCAAGGCATAAATAATTGGGCGTATCAGTTTCAAATGCTGCTGTCAGAGAGGAATTTGAACAGAGGAGTAAATGAATATAACAAGCAAACGAAACTATGGTGACACGAGAGGTTTAGCTACGTGAGCGGCCAATGTCGTTGTCGTTTCTGCATTGTGCGCGTTCATCATCTCATTTCATCTTCCTTCTCGACGGGTGATCATCATCTCCGCTGCTGGAACGGTGGCTGTTCTTTTGTGGCCGTGCCCGGCGCTCACAAATAAAGCGGCCATCCCTCCCTCAGCACTTGCGACGCCCGAATATGGCGCACACTCCAAGCGGAAACATATTTTAACACTCCTATTCTTCCCCCTACATACCCTAACAACTAGCCCACCTGCCATACTCCCAGTACGACTTTCCGTCTTGTATTGGCATGCGCCAACCACCCGAACACCCTCCGGCCCCCCCACCCCGGAGCAGCGGGAGTGTGGGCTGACAGCTCTCAGCTCGGGACTCAGGCACACCTGATCTCCCGGGCAGTCGCTCATCTCCCGGGCAGCAGCAGTTGCTCGCGGCTTTCTGAAGAAGAGGCCATCCACCTTTTTCTCTTTTTTTATGTCGGCTCAAATAAAAATGTTTTTCCTCCTCCTCCTCCTCCAGCGTCCTCGTCGACTCTCTCAAGGCTGCAAGCAAGGCATGACACTGGGCATAAAACGAGTCACAGAAGAGGGCCATTTATTTTGCAATGTTTTGAAAAGCCTTAAGGCACACAATACTACTTATTGAGGAAATGCTTAAAGACTTAAAAAAAATCGCTGGTAGCTTATCATTTTCATTACGCCATTAATTTTATTTTCGAGTATAAGGCGACGTTACCTGGTTTGAATTTTCCGTTGCTGTACGTTTTACTTGTATGTTTTAAATCTACATACAATTCCCTCCGGTCTAAATAAATAAGTACTTGTATAAATAAGTAAGCAAATTCACAAATTTTCGCTCTAAACCCACCTTTCCGAAATCACATTCGGTGTTCTTCCTTCACACTTTTAGACTTGTTGCACTATGTTGTGCTTGTGAGTGTCTGAAATTTCATTAGATTGAATAAGAATTTGATGCCTCAGTGACTTTTCGGTTGCGAAAACTCTCTCCAATTGAATAATTTTTATTTCATTGCGAGCTACTTTTCTTTCTTTTCAACTCTCCCCGCAGGGCTAGAACCTCGCCTGGCCTCCCGTTTGCGGCGCCATGAAGGCGAAACGGCGGCCGCCCACCTCCAAGCCCCGTGGCGAAGCGCACACACCTGCCGCAGGAGCCGCCGCTGCTGTCCTCGCCGTCTGAGGCTCCACACAGGCGGACAATGACGGGCCGCTGTACGCTCTACCATTGCGCGCACAAGTCGCTCGGGGTTCGAACAGCCATTGCGTGCGCCTGGTTGTTCGTGCAGACGCTGGTGTCTGCACGGGAGTTCGGCGCTTCACGCGCGTGCAAGCTGCACGAGTTTCCGTGCGACAACGGGAAATGCATCAGCCTCAACCGATACTGCGACGGAAGCGACGACTGCGGTGATGCCAGCGACGAACCTGTGGCCTGCTCAAGTGAGCCCTGTTCTGCTTTATTACTTTTGAACGCTTTAAGCGAAGCTTTGTTCTTGCTGTTTTGATTGCAACCGTCCAAAACAAAACGCACTAAAGGAACTACAACTTTTTCGATGATGATGATGATCGTGGGTGAAGCAAAAGATGATTGAAGCACAAAGCTTCTTCTCGTCTAATGCCAATGTCTTCCAATTTCACAGTCAAAGTGCAAAAACCAAATCGTTACGTCCAAACCCACTTCAGGAAAGCCAACTTACGCAAGGGTTTCCACAAGGACACATCCAGCGCCTCAAGAAACAAATGGTCGGAATCAAACCTCCTGTGATGAAGTCGACATCTATCAGGTTGCGTCATTCCAACACGGTCGAAGTAGTTTGAATTTTGACGTACTTTAACTTACGTTACATGGTAGAAATCTTCGGATTTCAACCGACTCATATGCTTTTAAATCAAACCAGTAACCGACTAGGCGAAAACAAAATCCGGCAGTCCCATGTATAGTCATGGAAAATTGAAACGCAAAACCGAAAATATGAACCAGAACACAAAAATAGCGCGATTTCTTTCCATGCAAACCAAATCGACGCGTGTCCTAGTTACAAAAACAAAGTTGGGAAACGAGGCTTTCCAAATATACCAATTGCGTGCAATAATTGTACCTGAACAAACAGTATTTTTCACTTTTGCGTGTTCTATTCGAGTTCATATTTTTGTGCTCACATTTCATTTCCCCATGACTGCACGCAGAAAACTCCTCCAGGGCAACGCCATCTGTAAGCGCGAAAATACCAGGCTGGACAGGAGTTCGGAGAAAGCCGAGAGAAATTGTCTGAGTTTATGAATGTCCTGGCTGCACTCTCGCATCTGATTGGTTGGTTCTAGGGGTTAACACGCCGACGCTTTGCAGGCCATGAGGCGCGCCGTGGTGCTCCGGTTTGATTTTGACTACCTGGTGATCTTTAACATGCGCCGAAATCTCGAACACACGGGCGTTTTTGCTTTTCGCTCCATCAGAAAAGCGGCCACCGCGGCCGGGAATCGAACCGGCGTCATCGTGCCTTAGCGACGCGACGGGTAACTCTCGCATCTACCGACACTGGAAAGTGGGAACGGCGTATCGGAGGGAGCGAAAACAATGAAGGAAACTCATAATAACGCGTATACATAATTGTTGAAGGTACCGAGGCTATACGCAACCTTCACGGCCATCACGAAGGTTTAAGCGCACGATTGCAGCCGAATTTCTCCTTCTTCGCTGCCCCAACGACTTTTATTCAATCACTGTTGCTATTAGTGTGAGCTTCCTTCATTTTTTTGGAAGTGATAATCGTTCGATATCACCTTTTAGGGGCGTCCACTATAACCTGTCTTTCTTTTTGCCATGATTACGGTGAACGCTGCAGTTTTTTTTTCTTTCTTTTGCCCATCTTTGGCAACCTCCCTAAGATGTTATGCTTGGCTTGACAACGTGCGCCGGGGACACTGGGCGGTTGCCGGGAGGTGTTCCCTGACCTTGCATATGGTACTTGTTAGCGAGATATGTAACTTGTTACCCTACTGAAACGTTCCGTATATAGGGAATTATGGGAATACGGAGTTCATACGGATTGTGCCGCCCCCAAGCACACCGAAAGTAGATGTTAGTATAAAAAACAGGGAATCACATTAGTGTGCGCAATAAAAACGTTTGACACAGATTCCGTGTTTTAGCTGCGACGCATGTCTTGCTCTCGGGTATGTCCCTCCGGCGTCGCGGCGTTGTCCGCACGCTCACTGCACATGCGCAACTCTCCTCCGTTCTTCTCTCCGACAGCTGCGCGCAACACTCTCACTCCGTTTAATTATCATCACAACAGTTGCGCGTGTGCGCTTCGCTGCTCTGGGTGCGCGCATGTGTGCGCATGCGCGCGACTCCCCCCCCCCCCCCCCCGGCTCCTCTCCTTTCAAAAGCGGGAATATAAGCGGGGGAGCGCACGGCGCCGGATCAGTCCAGCGCTTGCTCTCGCACTTGACTTGACTTGCTTGACGATACCTCCGTGCAAGATCTTCCGATGAAGACGTGATGGAAGCGACAGTCCCTTCAGCGAGTGGACTGACGCAATCCAATACCAGCGTCAGTCCAAACGCTCCCCCCTGATGCGTCGCATCACATCAGGGTTCCATCGCGGGAAGATGGGCGTAATTTTTTATCTTCAATAATAAGCAAAATGACGCTCTGTATGTTTTCCGTATACTCCGTATATACGGAATTCATACGGACAATGATATGGCGGTTCTCTTACAGACATAAAATGGGTGCCACATTTTTGGATAAGTATGCTATATTTTGTTCACGTGTTCAAAAGTATTCCGTGTTTTGTTGAGGCTTTCTGTCATTCTAGGAAAGTACTCCGTCTTCAAATATTTCCGTATATACGGAACTTTTCAGGAGGGTATTTATGTAAGATATGTTAGTTATCTAAGATAACATATGTTAGATATGTAACTTGTTAGTTACATGGTGAAGAACGATCGCCTGACTTAAAAAAGGGTGCTACCTTTGCTATTGGCCAGTCGTTGGGGATATTGCCTGTCGCAAGCGACCGTGAAAAAAGATTGCTTTGGATGCATTTTTGAGTATAGTGTTATTAATTAAAGTTTCAGCTTACTTGGAAAATATGCCCGCTTTAGTTGCAGCGATTTCTGTGATGTCGACGTCTGATATACTATCGCTCGTAGGTACGGTGGTAACATTCTCGCAGGTAAAAACAGGCGTGACGGTCTCATTTAGAAGTTCTGCGCATTCTGATTCGCGAAGTGTAGTTGCTATCGGAAAGGGTGATATCAGGATACTGTTTTGGATTTACTATGCGCCAGAATCTTTGAGGGTTATTTTTAAGCATGGATGTTAGGTTATAGAAAAAAAAATGACGGCGTGTGGTTCTAAGTAATGTGTGGTATTGTTTATCGCAGGCTTGTAACGTAGTCAAGAAATGGAAGTAAGGTTTTTATCGGCCCATTTGTAGAGTCGCTTTTTTTGTTGCTTAAACGGCGAAGCTGCTGCGTGAACCAGCGCGCGGCACTTTGTCTTTTTATTGTAATGTAGGTGTAAACTTTTGTGTTAGTTACTTGTGAAAGTTTTTACACAGAAGCTAATTTGCTTCGATCGTGCATGAAAAGTGCCTGTCAATAAAATGCTCTGAGAAACTTAATAATTCCTAATTCACACTAGGGAAGTTGGCTCTGTTATAGCATCTGATTTTTTTGTTGGCGGCTTGTCGTGTGTTAAAGGGGCGTGTGAGGTTGCCGGTGATAATGACGTGGTCAGAATAAGGCCATCTAAATGGGTGATATCGGAGCAAAGGTCAGGATCGTTTGTAAGGATCAAGTCGAGTATGTTTGCCGAGGTTGCCGATAGCCGCGTTGGTTGGTATATAATATCAATGAAGCTAGGGCGAAAGTTTTTGGTAGAACACTCGTATCACGTAGCCGACATCCCTTGAGGAAACGTGCTCGTTAGGTAAAGAAGGTAATAATGTTGTGGCGGCAAATCACGTATTTGGGCGTCACTCACTCTGGCCATATAGAGCAGCAGTTGCATTTTCTGCGCCCCGTTCGTTGGTGTTAAGACGAACTGCGCAGTTGTTATCGGAGTCCCACGCGTACAAATATTTATTGGTAAAGAGTTTAGTGAAAACGAGCTTGGTGCGATCGCCTTCTTTATTAACACCTTTAGCGAACTGGAGGAGTTTTCGAGGTTTTTCACGAGCAGGGGCGGAGTAATCGCGGGAGATACTAAAAGTTGTGTTCTTCAACTTGATGCCCGTGCTTAAAACAGATTCCACCTCTTTCTCATTAAAAAACGTCGCGATAATTGGGCGTTTCTTATCAGCCGAAAATGCGCCTAGTCTGTGCGCTCTCGCAATGGTGTTCACAGTTCCAGCTTATAGGGAGCAAAATTCACGCACACGTTTTTCAGATTGTTGCCATGTTTCCGCTTTTTCAGTATGACCAATGCCAAAGAACACAACGTTGGCACGGCGGGAGCGATTTTCTATATCGTCAGTTTTGTCTTGCATGGCCGAAAATGTTTTTTCATAGGACTCCGGAGCCTGTGCACAAGCTCCCGCGCCAGCATGTGGCTCAAGCGCAAGGACTCGCTTTATAAGTAGCATTTCAACATAATTTTGCATGGTTATCTGCATGGTCAAAACTTTGTTGACAGAATCGAAAAGTTGTTTGTGGCTTGATTCAAGGCGGGTAACTGCATCAAACACCGAGTTCAGTTGACCCTCTTCCGCTTTAGTCATTGGCCCCGCGTTTTCCTCAAATACCCAGCACTGCCCCACGAACACGTTCCAAATAACCAGGAGGCCCCGACACTGTATCAAGCCCACATCATCACCAGGGGAGGGAAACTTCCTATGCCTTGCATGGGACGCGTTATTCGCTCGCAGCGCCGGACAAACCCCTGGTTTGTCAACTCGCCGCCATGTTTTTAATTCCGCACCCTGGTTTGTCCGGGGGCGGAACTAAAAACATGGCGGCGCGTTGCAGACATGCATTGGGAGAAGCGCCAATTAAAAAATACGTTCGGATGTCCAGCATATGACATTGTTCCGGTTGCTCAACCCGCACCATTACCAAAAGGGCAGTTGTTTCGTTCTGATTGATAAAGTTTTGTGCGTCCACTTCGTTTTGTACCTCTAAAGAGCGCAGTTTTTTTAATGTACCTAAATGTACCATTCATACAGTAAAAACACAACTTGGATATTTTGTGCCTTTAGTCGCATACAAAAGTGAAAATCACTGTTGACATGGCCGCATGCTAATAACTAGGTATCCAGCCTGGGCGTATCTGTCCAGTGCCTTGTCTGTCCAAGGTCCGCGTAGTCTCTGCTGGTGAAATGGGCAGGACGCAGCCTGTAGCTGGTGTAGGTCTGACGAGGTGGTAAACGAGCCAGGTCCTGCCCTCTAGCACCCTGGAGCCAAACGCGAGATCTGGAACATCAACAAGCACGTGTGTATATTTGGGTTAGAATGAATACTAGCTCTCTTGCTGCTTTCAAGTGCACGTACGATAGTTTTGAGTGAAAACTGTCATCTGTATTCGACATAAACGTTTTCTGATATATTAGGAGTCTCTTTTTCGTAAATTGATTTTGGCTACAAAGACGACTTGTGACAACGCCAATCGCAAAGGCAAATTTTAAATTAAAATGAGCCTTTATTACTAGGAGACGCGGATACGTTTTTCTCTCTGTGCGATCATAATGTTCGGTGGCAACGACCCACCTTTCCTCCTAATCCAAAATACCTTTCTGCAGACAAAAACGTCATCCCGCACCAGGATTTCTAAACTATTATTTATGCATATATGATTTCTCGGGCTATGTGTTTCCCAGGTATTTCTCGGGCCCTGCAGTGAACCGGTTTTAAACACCTTATTTAAAAACTTGTAATAAATTACTAGGACGGGTTAAGCCTGCATTGTATAATTATTTACCAACAGAGACGTGGGTTCGATTCCCGGCCGCGGCGGCCGCTTTTCTTATGGAGGCGAAAAGCAAAAACACTCGTGTATACGTGCGTACTAGATTTCGGCGCATGTTAAAGATCCCCAGGTGGTCAAAATTAATCCAGAGCCCTCCACTACGGCGCGCCTCATCGCCTGCGTTGCGTCGGCGCGTTGAACCCAACAATCAATCAATCAATCAATCAATCAATCAATCAATCAATCAATCAATCAATCAATCAATCAATCAATCAATCAATCAATCAATCAATCAATCAATCAATCAATCAATCAAAATAATTATTTATCCGCATATAGCTGTAACTGCGTTCTTGTGAAAATTTTGTTCCTGTAGTGAAAGCTGAAAATCGAAGCACGGAACTGAAGCGTAAATTACAAATGATAAGTGGTAAAATTACAGTATATGATTGTATTATAAACATAGGCAGTAATTGCTTAGTTTGTATATTTATTGCTACAAATTCATTCTGCGATATGCCGTGGATTGAAGTGAAGACAAAATGCAGAACACACAATTGAAGGGCAATAAAAAAAAGTAAACATCAGCCGTGCAAAGTACAGGCTACGTATGGCAGTGATCGTTAATCAAATCCGGGCTGACTATAAAAACATCGTAGGGGAAATAGGCACTGATTACGCCAAACTGCAGACCATAAAAATACTTTTAAGCCTGTGCGGCGAAGCAATCTGATCACCGTTCTCGCGTCATTCATTTACCAGGCAATACGAGCAGTTCGCGCGGTGAGATCACAAGTGAGCGCAGCGTTTCTGTCACTGTTACAAGGTGTTTGCTTGCACACACATGTTCCGTCACAAGTATTTCGAATTTACAGCGTACTTTTCTCGGCATCAGTTGCATCGTCCTTGGCGTTAGCTGGCTGCGTATGTAAGAGCTGTGGGCCGCGATGGTAGCAACTACCTAAACGCGGCGGTGTCGCCGGGAACAAGAGAGTCGCTGATTGCTTGCACGAATTGTTTGGTTTACAGACAACTTTTCAGTAATTTGCATCAAATCCATAAGGAGCGGGAGAGACGGTGGTCACAACAACAACAACAACAAACACACTTGTTATGGCGCAAAGAAAACATCCGCCTCGCGAGGGGCACGATCAAATGCAGAGCATTTCCGCGGGGGGCGCGCCTGAAACTCGTATGGATTACGTATCGGTTGTTGTTGTTGTAATTGTTGTCTTCCAGCGTAGACATTGTCGATGAAGTCGATGGTGAAACGTGCCGTGAACCCCCTGCCTCGGCTATGACGCAACGTGGAGCGGCTATGACGCAACACAATCCAACACAATCCACTTTAATCCAATCCAATCCAAATCCAAACCAAGCCAAGCCAAGCCAAGCCAAGCCAATCCAATCGAATCCAATCCAATGCCCCTAGCGAGATAGTGTTATAGCGCCGAAATCGCGCCACCACACGAACGCGTGATGTTGACGTCACGATCACGCCACAGATGTTAGCGACCGGAGCGCGCGAGAACGACATATGTGGTTTAAGCGCGAACCGACCGCGGCGAGAGAGCGCGATGCGAGCGCCCCCACCTGTTCTTGCGCGCGAACGGACTTGCTCAGCGCGAAGCCGCGAACCCAACGCGGCGAGAGAGGGTGTTGCGCACGTACCCACCTGTTGTGCGCCCGAACCGAACGCGGCGAGAGAGAGTGTTGCGAGCGGAGAGAAGGCGAGGAGGACGCGGGGGAGAGGGCGCACCTGTGGCCGACGGTTGAATGAGTCCAGGATATAAGGCGCGTTCGTAACGTTGCATTCTGTGTTGGCTTTGTGGCGCAGTGGGTACAGCACCGTGTACCTTGCGCTCCGCCCGCAGAGTCGTGGGATCGAAACCTGGCGCCGGTAAGTATTATTTTTTTATATAGTGTAAGGGGAGCGATGCGGACTACGGACGTCAACGCGGGTGACATCGTGAGTTACTGAAATGCTCTGCATTTAATTACGCCTACCCGCCGCGGTTGCTCAGTGGCTAAGGCGTTGCGCTGCTGAGCACGAGGTCGCGGGTTCGATTCCCGGCCGCGGCGGTCGCTTTTCTGATGGAGGCGAAAAGCAAAAACGCCCGTGTGTACGAGATTTCGGCGCACGTTAAAGATCCCCAGGTGGTCAAAATTAATCCGGAGCCCTCCACTACGGCGCGCCTCATCGCCTGCGTTGCGTCGGCGCGTTAAACCCTAAAATCAATCAATCAATCATTTAATTACGCCTATCTTCCCGCGAGGGAACCCTGATGTGATGCGACGCATCAGGGGGGAGCGTTTGGACTGACGCTGGTATTGGATTGCGTCAGTCCACTCGTTGAAGGGACTGTCGCTTCCATCACGTCTTCATCGGAAGATCTTGCACGGAGGTATCGTCAAGCGAAGTCAAGTGCGAGAGCGAGCGCTGGACTGATACGGCACCGGGCTTATATTCCCGCTTTTGAAAGGAGAGGAAGCGGGGGGGGGGGGGGGGGGGGGGGGGGGGAGTCGCGCGCTTGCGCACACATGCGCGCACCCAGAGCAGCGAAGCGCACACGCGCAGCTGTTGTTATGATAACGAAACGGAGTGAGAGTGCGCACACATGCGCGCACCCAGAGCAGCGAAGCGCACACGCGCAACTGTTGTTATGATAATGAGACGGAGTGAGAGTGTTGCGCACAGCTGTCAGAGAGAAGAACGGAGGAGAGTTGCGCATGTGCAGTGAGCATGCGGACAACGCCACTACAACGACGCTGGAGGGACATACCCGCGAGCAAGAGATGCGTCGTATCTAATAATTTATGTAGTCACTACTTAGTTAACACAGTGCTAACACCACGATATGAACCTACGGACCCACCCTTTGAGCGAAAGGTGTATGGGAGATGCCTTTCCCTAGCTGGGGACATAAATAGCTGATAATACTAAAGACAAGAATGATACTGAGAATTATAATAGAAGTTGCAGAAGTTTAAGTACTTATTCACGAACTTGATAGGCAACGCCAAACGAGCCACTGAGGGAGTCCGGCTTGCTGACGCGAACTACGACCTCGCGGTGAAGACCTTATTTTAGGGATTCGGCCGACGGGACTTGCTCATCAACGAGCAAGTTGACCAACTCATGGCAACGAAGCCGATCAGAAGCTCAATGGACATCGAGAAGCTCCGCGAAATGTACGACATGGTACAATGCCGTTTCAGCGCCCTTGAAGCCCTGGGAGTTCCGCGAGAGCAATATGCCGTAGTCCTGAACCGTGTGCTCCTCCGATGCCTGCCGGATGACCTGACTCTGATGTACCGGCAGAGAGTTAAGGAGACAGACAAGGGGTTAACGGACGAGTCCGCGACGCGGAAACAAGGAGCTGGCCAGGTGAAAGCGCTAATGGAATTCTTAAGAATTCAAATCGAAATTCGCGAGGAAGGAAGTCAAGGACAGCTTCCATCCAACGCAGCTCGTCGATCCGTCCAAATTGCCGACTTGATCTCTTCCCCCAGCGTTGGCATTGACCGCAGAGACCGATTTCTCTGCCACACCGGCGTATCTCTTGTGTGACAGCCGCGGTCACAGATGGCGGGCTGCCGGGTCAAGCTGTCGGCGGCCGAGAAGAGGACGCGATTGCGCAACACTCGCTGCTGCTTGCGATTCGGCAGACACAACCATGTTGCTCGTCAGCGCAGAGCGTCGCGCAACGTGACCTGCAGTACCTGCAACGGGCGTCCCCTCAACGTGCTGTGTGACGTGCTCCGGCCGGCTGACCACACAACGCCCAGATCAAAGCCGCATGTACGAGCTGGTAAGGAGCACCGCCAACTGTGGTGACGGCTTCGAGCGGGCACTCCGGAGCAACGTCAGTATAGTACTACCGCCCGCTCGAGCCTGGGCAGAGGGTGCTCGACGACGTTTAGTGCGAGTACTTCTAGACAACGAAAGCCAACTCACCTTCATTCGCCAGGATGCCGCTGGGCCCTGAAATGCACGGTTGTCGGCACGGAAGACCTGTCCTTAGTCACGTTCGGCAGTGCGAACTCATCCAAGCTTCCAAGGTGGCGGCGAGTACAGGTGACGCTACGCGCAGAAGCTCGTGGACAGCCGGTCATGTGGACAGCTTTAGAAGTTCCGAAGAATTGCCCCCTTCCGAGTCTGGAACTCGACACCGCGACCGTAGAAACCCTTATCGAAAACCGGTACGACATACGACATAGCCGACGCCTTCCAGCCAAGTACATGGAAGGGAAATGAAATCAGCGTACTGGTTGGTTCAGACGCTTACTAGAAGGTGGCTACGGGCAGGGTGGAAAGAATCAACGAAGAGCTGACAGCGGTGGAGACAGTTCTATGTTGGACGGTCCAGGGCATCCTCGAATCTCTGCCTTGCAGGTTCTCCAGTGCCATGTGCCTGTCGGGTGGCACACGGAGGCATTGGGACCTCGACGGACCTACTCTGTGGCGGCGGCAGAACTGCAGTTCCAGTTTATCACTTGAAATCGAAACTCCTAAGGCCCGTCCTCGCACTCGTAAGAAGGCAAGCGCCCAGCAAAACGTTGAAGAAGTCATTGCTAACGAAGAGGCGCAGGTAATATGCCGTGCCAGCCAGCCGACATCCGAGCGTGCAGCTACCCAGAAGACAGTGAAGTCAAAGGTCACATCATGGAGACTGGAATGCACCCATAAAGCCACTGAAAACGCACCATGTGGACGCCAGAAAAATAGATCCGCTGAAACGGCTCCGAAAGAACACGGACCTAAGGATCCGACGACGAACCCAAGTGAAGTATTGGAGGGGACCGTAAAGGCATGCCCGAGAGCTTTCAGTCATGAAAGCCCATCCAAGGGGAAGACGAAGGTAAACGGTACGCCCAAGGACGTTCAGCAAAATGCAAGAGTGCGCACTTGAAGAACAGCAAGAACAGCAACGAAGGAAAGGACAGGCACACCATCCGGCGCATAAGCGGCTTCTCAAGGCAACGCAGGACCAACCAAGAACGCGCACAGGCACTTGTGTCAGCGAGGCCGAAACGTCAGTCGTCGGGTGGCTGGAAGAAACCTCATACGGTGGTGTGTAACCGGAAGGTTATCGCGCTGTTGACTGCATCGCAAAGCCAAGTAAGCAAAACGTCGAAATCCGCAGATGGAGATAGACGACATCGTGATTTTGGTCCTGGCCGACAACGCACCGCAATTGCAATGGAGACTTTACCAAGTGTCAGGGCTGTATGACAAGCTCTACGGGCAATCTTCAAGTTTAAAAATTGTGGTTGATTCCTCTGTCATAGGAATCGGTAAAGCACGAAAGTGAAATATGCAGCGAAATCTCCAGTTGAGCATAATTTGCGGGTCGGTGGCTGTATTGCGGGTGTGTTTGGCGAGCGACGTCCTGCTGGCGGCTCGCTTCGGGAAAGGTGCACTGGCGTCATTCCATGATAGATATGACGTCAGTGAAATCTTGGCGTATCCCGACATAAAACGCTTTCGTGTTAAAATATAAAACCTGACAACGAACAACCTTAACTATAACGTACTATTTGGTTCCAAATGTTACTTCCCCGCAAGAACACCATGTTCAGGCCGCTTTCTTCGTTGTACTGGCGTCACTTCCGTGACGGATATGACGTCGACGAAAGCTGGGTGTATCCAGGCATAAAACACTGTCGTGTTAAAACTGTACCGTTTTTGTATTTGCCGCCTAATGATCTTGGGCTCGCGGGAAGATGTAGAAAAGGAGAAAGAGGACGAAGCGGGCGTGAGCACGCGCCAGGATCATCATGGGTAGTTGGGTCCGATGACAGCAAAGAAGCACCGGGCGCTCTGTCTAGGGCTCTGGGCCTTTGACTCGCGCGAGCTTCCGCGACAATTTATAATATTAACAATATAATATTTATTATAATAACAACAATGGATGCTACGAAAAAAAACTTAAAGCAGGCAATCAAAAGATAATCAAAAGACTGCAGATCACACTGTTGCATTATTTATCGTATATGTTGCGTCATATACATTTTGCTGTATACCGTGCATTCACTTGCGCTAAAATGCTGACACACGATCGAAATGCATTACATCAATAACGCACGTATAAAAAAACGTGTGTAGCTAATGTAGTCATTGGCGTAATTGCCAGATGCTCTGCCACGCATTTCATGCGTAATTCAAGAGGAAAAGAAGACAATCAGTATGTAATGAATAAATAAATAGTGCACGTGTATGCTCACTTAAATTATAAAGCTACTGCTGCAACCGCGTCCAGCTATGTCGTGCAAGCGTAGAAAAGCAAAACGAGCAGCATGCAGATCGTACCGTTCTTCCGCCGGGATCCAAAAGAATTCTATGCCGGCCTGGCGTGATCAGTGATTACGGCGCGAATCTATTCATGCGTTTGTTTCGATGAAACACACTTTACGGTGGTAAAAACGGCCCTCGCAACACCGTGGATTGTAGCATACCCACGGGCACGACAAGAAAGGCCCCTTTTCAGCGGTGCCAAGCAGTAGAAAGGCGCGGTTCCGGATTTCCACTCCGGGTGGCGCTCGTATTTTCGCTATCTCGAACCGGAACTTTTAAGTTCATTTGCCCAATAAAAACTCCGTAATTAATAAGTAACAGGGCAATAAATATAAAATGCAACCACAACGTTCATTTACGCTCGTATGTAGTACAGTTCCCAAAAGTTAGCATCGCTGAAGTCACGAGACAGAAAAACGGCGGAGTTTCATCCCCCTGTCATCACTACGGAAGTTGCACGACGTGTAATAACTTACCTGGGCGTACATTTTCGGTGAGTGCGCTGACACGGCAGCAGTGCCGCGGCCCGGTGCGCCGAGCAAGTGAATGGGATTTTGAAGGGGTGCATCATAGAGTTTCTTACTAACTATGTGGGATGCACCAAGTGGCTCGGTGGCGGGTTGCCAGACAGTGGACGAAGGAACGGCTTTTTCTGGCGGCGAAGCACACGGCGGTGGTGGTGGTGAGGGCGACTTGCTCCGTTCGGCCCCCTAGCGGTGGTCCAAGAGCACGGTGCGCCCAAGAAAAGGTCAGGCAGTGCCTGGATCCATAGAGTTTTTTACTAAGTATACTAGAGAGGAAACTGCGCCTGGTAATCCATGTCGTCGTGGGGGTTTATAGGAAGACCCCCCTTTTAAAGCAAAGCTTTTTACCTCTACCTCCCAAGGGTTCTTTCGCCACCGTTGGTGTAAAAAAAATTCCCGGGAACAAATAACAAAATTTACTGGCACCGCCAGCAACCTAACCTGGAACTATTAGAGTAATAAAGCCAGAGCCCGTTGTCTTACCGATTTATCTACGCGCCCACGCGGAGACGGGGAAGACAAGTGGTGCACTCACCAAGCACATTTCCGGGTTTCACCCCTGAATTCTCGCTGAATTTCACGCTATAGCGATTAAAGGAAGCTCACACCAACCTATGGTATCTCACTTCTAGTACGCCAATGTGCTAAAGCCAGTGGCTTCCAGTGTTCAAGTAAAAAACCAGCTCCTTGTCGTCCGCCCTCACGCCAAATGACACCTCAAAGAACACATTCAAATACTCCTTGATGGCCAGACCATCACTCCAAGCCCCAGTATCAAGATCCTGGGCCTACATCTTCAGGCCAACACCAAGAGTGACGTATCCTTGCAGCACCTCAAACACAGCATCAATCAAATCATACACATGATCAGGCGAGTTGCCAGCAAGCAGCGAAGCCTCAAGGAATCCGATACCTTTCGATTAGATCAAGCTTTTGTCCTCTCCAGAACCACTTACGTCAACCCCGTCTCCTTCTCGGCGAGGATGGCATACAGATGCTTTATATAATGATTAATAAGGCGGTTGAGAAATCCATTGGTCTTCCCATGACTGCGTACACAGAGAGGCTGCTTAGCAAAAGGCTCCACAACGCGGTGGAAGAGCTGATAGAGGGCCATCTTTCTATCCAGAAGCTCCAAATTAGTTTAAATTTTAATTAGTTTAAATTTTAGAAGCAAGAAATTGTTTTTACACGAAAACGCGTGTTATTCATATTAGGAATAATGCGAACCGGGAAAACGTCTAATACGAGTTCGCGATTGAGAATTTTGAAAAATAAGATACCGAGGCCGTACCGTTAAATTTGACTTAGAGGCAAAACCCAAAGCTGTTGAAATAGTGGAAAGGAAGAAGATCGACGGGGTGCAGAGTTGGTGACGCGAATAGCTTGTTTGTGTAATGTAACGAGGGGTGACAAATGGGTGGCGTAAGAGCTACCCCAGGATGTTATACACTGGGTTAAGTGACAGTGAACGAAAGCAAAGTATGAGCCCAAAAGGATTTGAGTGTAAAATATCGACTCGCCCGAATCAATGACCTTATACCGAAAGATGCCTTTTTAACAATTGAGAATACATGCTCATTAAACTTAAAATTCGAATCAATGACAACGCCTGAAAGTTAGCACGGCTGCAAAAGGCAATTTTTTAGAATTTAAATAGAGACTTGAAAAAGTAGGAAGTGTTTTGTTAGGGGAGCAATAAAGCATAAATCAGGTTTTACTAACGTTAATGGATAGTTTATTTGATAAACACCAACGCTGTAGTGAAAACAAGTCAGCTTGCAATTTAGACACTAAGATATAAACATCGTTATCACTGGACAAGATAGTTGTGTCGTCGGCATATAAGATACATTGTGAAGTTGTTAAAGGGTCCATGAAGAGAAAATGCAACTTTGTTTAACTTTAAGGAGTTAGGCTTCAGTACCTCACTAACTTTCATTCCGGCCACGAAAGACGTTTTTTAACCGATAAAACGCAAGACATACTTAAGAACTTTCAAATTTCGCGCCACAGTGACGTGTTATTGGCGCGAGTGACGTCATATGCGCCAGCACTAAAAACATAATTTTCAGTGGGTTAGGTGCACGTTAGCATTCAAGTGATTCGATAAAACGGAAATAGCGGCCCCACTACAATCGTCCAGTCATGTGTCCTGGCGATTGATTAGTTCGGCCGCCGTCAATCGCCCAAACAAGATTCTGTGACGTCATAGAAAAGTTGCTGGAAACTGGCTAACGAGTCGCCACAGCTCCACACGTTTTCTTTAATATCTCCGTTATTTTTGGGAAGTTTGCGATGAAATCGGTATCATTTTTATCAGGACAAAGCAGCCTTTCTAATAAACCAAACTTGTATTTTGTCTTCATGGCTCCTTTAAGCACTGAGGCAAGTCAGTAATGTACGTCAAAAGTAGAAGAGGCCCCAAGATTGACGCTTGGGGTACACCTTTATTAATATTAACTGGGTGTGACGTCTGGCCGTTCACGCAGACTACCTGACGCCTGTTTGAAAGAAAATTTTTAAAAGAGTTAGGGCAGGTCCAACAATGCCATAAAGCTCTAGTTTTTTTAAAAGAAAGCTATGGTTAATCGTGTCAAAGGCTTTAGATAAATCAATGAAAACTGAGCCGCCATATTTACCACAATCAATAAATGACTTAATTTTGTTGGTGAATCAAGCTATCGCGTTGTCAGTGGACAGGCCACTGCGAAATCCGAACTGACAACTAGTATGTATTTCAAATTTTGTTAAATACCGGGAGAGTCTTAGCTCGATTACTTTTTGTAACACTTTATCTAGAAACGAGAGGATGGAGATGGGTCTGTAGTTTTCAATACAATGATGGTCACATTTGTTGAATACGGGGACTACTTTTGCCAATTTTAATTGATTTGGAAACACACCGGTATGAAAAACTAGATTGAAAATGTGACTAAGCGCAGCGGAAATTAGATTACAGGCAAACTTGATATGCGCCCCGTGTATGCAATCTATTCCTGGGCCTTTAGCCTTTAGCAGTCGAATAGCGGACTCAACTTCTTCTGGAGAGGTAGGGTGAAAATGAAAGGATTGAGCACAACGAGGAAATGCAGACGAATATGTATAAGAATCACATTCTTGGCTAATATTTGCAAAATAAGTGCTGAAGGCATTAGCAATACCCGTAGGTTCAACAATACGGGAATCATTATAAATTATTGAAGTAATTGTTTGTTTTGACTCATGTTGTTCCAAAATTCATTAAGTATTTTCCACTTTTTTTGGTGTCATGACCGCACAATTGAAGCTGACGCTCATAATATTGATTTATAGCACATTTAAGTAGGGATGACACAGTTGAAGCGTAGCGTTTGTATCGTTCTTTAAGGTTAGAGTTGAAAGGTTGACTGAATAAATTTGAGGCGCTAAACAACGGGGACCAGAAGAAACACGTAGACACAGACAAGGCCCCCTTCTGGTCCCCGTTGTTTAGCGCCTCAAATTTATTCAGTATGTTCAACCAACTAGCCCTGATCAAGCTTTTGAAAGGTTGACGCTTCGTTTTCTTAAAAAGATTTTCTTTCTTACGCAAACAGCGAAAAAGCGCTTCAGAAAGCCAAGGGCTACAAAGAGCGTCGTATCACCTGTTGGAAGATTTTACTGTAGTGCAGCTGTTTACAACGTTTGTACAAATTGAGATAAACTTTTCCATAGCAGCATGAGGATGATTAAATGTGCACAGACTAGACCACGTGACATTTGAAAGGGCATCGATGAATTTTTCTTTATCAAAACTGGATCTGTACTCAAATTGGGGACCGTAATTATTTGTCGTACTGATTTGCAAAAATATTGGAAAATGATCTGTGGCATCACATTCAACTACGCCAATTAGAAAGGATATGATCCAACAACGAATCAGCAGCGTTATCTACGGCACGTGTAGGGACGCTAATCAGTGATTGAAAGCCATAACTCGAAAAACAGCTTAAGTAATGTGCTGTGGTAGAGTTGCAAGTATCGAAAAGAATAAAATAATGTCGCCCATTATCAGCACATTCTTATCTTCGAAAGAGAGCTTATCCAACAAAAGGGAGAAAGGAAGGCAAAAGTCGGTTGAGTTAGATGATGGTGAACGATAGATTGATCCAAGCACAATCTTTTTGCTGCTGTTAGGAAGGCAGAAGGAATAACCAAATTCTATCCAAACAGATTCGTACTTAGGGACAATAATCTGCAAATCATTGCGCCTAATATAAGCAATATGCTTTGAAATGAAAATAGCAGAGCCTCCGTAAGGGGCTTCAGCTCTGTGAGGGTATTCACATGAATAATCTGGGGAGCCATATAAGTCCCTATCTGCATCGGAAAGCCAGGTTTCAGACAGGCAGATGGCGGAACATTTGTGCATAAAAGATTGCAGTTGTGCAGATATTTCGGCTTCGTGTTTCTTTAGGCTTCTAGGGTTAAAATGGATCTCTCTGGATGGATGGAGCAATCTTTAAACCCCTACAGAACCTCGTCTTCAATAACCCTGACAACTTTCCTCGCTTCCTAGTCATGCAGACAGTTGACAAAGCCACCCCAATACCTTCGAAATCTGTGTTCCTGATCACAAAGTTCATTGAAGGTATAGTTGTCTAAAACTATGACGCAAAGAAACTTGCATCTGGTGGCATGCTTATTGAGGTCAGAACTAAGGAACAATCTGCTAACCTTCTAAAACAAACAAGCATAGGTGTCTTACAGATCACTGTAACACCTCTCTGAACCCTCAACAGCTGCCAAGGTGTGCTCTCGAAAACTGAACTCATACATGAAACTGAGGCATATATTCTTGAGAGCTTGCGTGAGCAAGGAGTGACTGGCGTTAGACGTATCACAATGAGGCGCGATGGAAATGAGATCAAAACCAAACATATAGTCTTGACTTTCGATCGTAGTACGCTCCCCGAATCTGTCAAAGCCGGGTTTCTCCACTGTCAGAAAGGGCGTACATCCCAAACCCGTGACGTTACTTCAAATGTCAAAGGTACGGGCACAGTAGCAACAACTATCGAGGACAAAACACATGTGCAAAATGCTCGAAGCACGACCACCAGACAGAAGAGTGTAATGCAACGCAATTTCACTGTGTTATTTGTGAAGGATCCCACCCCGCGTACTACCGTTCTTGAAAAAAATTCCAAAATGAGGAAGAAATAATAAACCTCGAAGTGACCCACAACCTGTCTTACGCTCGAAAAAGACATTCTATGACATTCCTCAGGAAGTTACGCTGACGTTGCTCACAGGGAGGTAGGGCGGCGTCAGGTTTCGGTGGCGACCCAGTGCAGCAACGCTGACCTGGTCCCACCCCCGCCCCCCACTGGGCGGCTTCTACTGCCCAAAATGTTGTACCACAGGCTGTGGATTCCACTACGGCAGAGGTGGCAACGTACACTGTAGGTGGAGACGGCTTGCCTTCCGCTCCTGCTACGCTGTCGCCCTTGGGCACAGTAGGCAGCGAAGTGGGGAGCCTTGCATCTATATCTACACGCACAACGCCGCTACAGCCGCCATTGGCCCGTGCGGCAAACACGAGTGCAACTCCCCGAGGTCCACGGCAAAAGAAGGGAGATCCTACATTTACTCCTTTACGTCGGATGAAGAGATGGACGTAACACCCACGCCAGCTCGGTCGCTGAGCTGTTCAGCCAAACGAGCAGCGTGGCAACATCGGCCGCGGGAAAAAAACCAGCGCCGCGCATAGCTGGCCCTACTGCAGGCTCAGTAACATAGATAACACCACCCGTCTGCAACACGCAGATACACGCTGCACTCTCTCTTTAAACACTTATCGTAGTACAATGCATTACACAATGGAAATGCAGGGGCTTAATGAAAAGCTTGGATGACATATACGAAATTCTTCATAAAAAACAATCAACCATCTTATGTCTTCAGGAAACACACTTACAATCGAAACAAACAAACTTTCTGAAGCGCTATTCTGTGTTTGGAACGACTGTTCTCACTCCTCTGGTGGTGTAGCTATAGTTATACAACATTATATTCCCTGTCAATTTGTCCCTTTGACCACAACCCTCGAAGTGGTTGCTGTACGTGTAATAATCGCCGACAGGTTAACAACGATAGCTTCAATATATATTCCCCCTGACGTTTGCTTTGCAGTCCAGAATTTGAATCCTTAATTAACCAGCTACCGGATTCATTCCTACTGGTGGGTGACTTTAATGCCCTCAGCAAACTGTGGGGAGCTGAACACGAAGATGGCCGGGGCCGTTTAATTTAAAGATTCTTACTCTCATCTGGTGCGTGTATATTTAATAAAAAGAAACCAATTAACTACAGCACAACACACCACACCTACTCACACATCGACTTAGCAATAGGTTCGTCTATGCTCTTCCTTTTGTTCGAGTGGAATGAGGACTCCAACCCTTATGGAAGTAACCACTTCCCTGTCACTCTTAAGTGTCTAGATGCACTCTCTGACAGTTCTATTTACCATAAAAGGTTTAAGGAAACCCGTGCAGACTGGGTGGCTTTTAAGCAAAGATCACAGCTGCCCTACACATTCGTAAAACACTTACATACCGATGAAGCTTGTAGAATTGTCACCGCCCACATTATAGAGGCTTTCAAGAGTTCAATCCCTCAAACCTCCGGTACTCCGCAAAATCCCAGAAGGCCCTGGTGGAATGACAAGCGTCGAAATGCACGCAAAGTGCAAAACAAGGCCTGGGGAAACCTCCGAAGGTACCCAATGGAACAGAATCTAATTGCTTTCAAGTGTGCCAAGGCCGTTGGAAGGCAGGCGTATTCGCCGCGAAGCCAAAACCAACAGCTGGAGAGCTTTTGTGGGTTCTATTAACTCTTACACTGACACAAGCAAGGTGTGGAACCGAATAAGAAAGTTCAAAGGGCACAAAACAACCTTACCCCTTGTTAGCACCACTGGTAACACATTAGAAGACCAGGCAAACACACTAGCCAAGCACTTGTTAATCGAGCAGATTTAGGGGAATCTGGTCGATTAACACCTGTCCTTCACTTCGAGTTGTTCATCAATTCGCTTTCGCGCTACTAACGACTAGCCTCCTGGTTAGCTCAGTTGGTAGAGCGACTTACGCCAAGTTATAGAAAAAACGATTCGGCAAGATTGCGGTGGGCACGTCGAACTTTGACTCAGCCCGCCGCGAACCTTGACACTTTGATTACATACAGTGAATGCTCCTTGGTGTTTCCTTTGTAGAATTTCAAGCAAAGTCGCACAGAAAAGAAATGATCAGCCAAAAAATCAAGATTGCACGGCTGGAATTCACCACTGTTTATTTCAATGCTACGAAATTTTAAGCACTGGTATGGGCAACCCGTGCACGGTTCGTCCATTGTTTAATATCTGTCACGCTGTTTTTAGATAGGCTCTAGAAATGGCACAGTGGCTCCGCTGCTCGTTATTTCGTTCATATATCCATCGGCCCTAATGCATCTTATTTTCTTCGCGGATGCACAGAAACTGTTCTTAACTACCTCATTTCCCATAAGTAATGGTATAGTATGGTATCATTGTTAGTATTTATTATTATTATTAAGGCACAAATAATTGTACAGAATATTAATTGGAACCCTGCGTTTAAGCTACGAACCAGGAAAACTATCTTTCCGTTCCTTTGGATTGGCCGGCAGTAACCACTTGCGGGAAGTCGCTGTCGGCTACGATTGTACAAAATGTTCTCCTGCTGGGTGCAAAATTTTTGCCATGCGTGCGTGTTGCTCGAATGTTGCTGCTTCTGTCTGGCGATGTAGAACAAAACCCGGGCCCTCTGACACCCCAATAAGAAAAAGAAATGTTTGATGTCATCATGACACTACCGTCAATACAACAGCAACAGACTGAAATTCTTTCCGAAATTCGTTCCATTCGAGCCGACCAACAAGCTCTCGAACAAAAGCTATCGCAACTGGCAGAAAAGGTCAAGCGCGTGGAAGATAACGTGTCCCCTTTACAGGATGACGTAACGCAACTACTCGCTCAAAATGAAAATCTTGCGGATACCTGCGCCAAATTACGGGACTCGTATGAGGACCTAGATAGCAGATCTAGAAGAAACAATTTGATAGTTTATGGCCTTGCAGGTACTGTAAATGAAACGTGGGCTCAGTCAGAGGCTCGAGTGATTGCCTTTTGCTCCGAAAAACTGAATGTGGCAATCAGCGTTGCTGCCATTGAAAGAGCTCACAGGCTAGGACGCTACACAGCGGAAAAGGCAAGGCCCATAATTCTGAGGTTTTTGTCATTTAAAGACAAAGAACGTGTGCTTGCTGTTGCCGCAAAGCTGAAAGGAACCGAGTTTGCTTTAAGTGAGCACTATTCCAGTAAAGTTCGACTCGAAAGGAAGAAGCTGATTCAGTTCGCCAAAGACCGTGAAGCAGAATACAAGTTGCGATTTAATAAAATGAAAATAGGCAACGAATCCTTTGTATATAATGCTGAAACCGACACCGTGATCAGCGATACTCGATAGCCACTAACGAATGCAGCTTACCATAAAAAGAAACTATCCGGCAAACACGATGTCGTCTGTATTGTAGTAAACTGCAGAAGACTCAAAAATAAAACTATAGAGTTCACTTCGTTGATAGAATCAACAAATCCGTACGTAGTCATTGGTACAGAATCATGGCTCGACAACACAATTAGCGACAGCGAAATGTTTCCCTCTGGCTATACCGTATATAGGAAAGACCGTAATTGCCATGGTGGTGGTGTATTTGTTCTCATTCATGATAGCATAGCTAGCAATTCTATAAGCGTCGAAGCCGACTCGTGCGAAACTGTCTGGTGTAAAATGTTGCTACAAAACGGTTCTTCTGTTGCCATTGGCTCATTTTATAGGCCGCCCGGTATAAGAACTGCCCATCCTCTCTTTCAGTTGAGTAACGTTTTATTAAGTTTGCAAACAACGCACGTAATTGTCGGAGGCGATTTTAACTTCCCGGATGTAGAATGGAAGTCCTTTAAACCCGTGTTAAACACAACGTCTTTCCTGTATACTGCCTTTAGGGAGATGATTAATGCCCACTCATTATTTCAATTTGTGGAAACGCCAACACGAATTGGTGGTGACAGCGCAAACATTCTTGATTTGTTTTTGTGCACTGAACCGGAACTTGTATCCTCTGTTGTCACAGTCCCTGGTATCAGCGACCATGACGTTGTTATCACTAAAATGTCTTGTAGTGCTAAAAACCGCCGCGCTGAGGCACCCCGCAAAGAGTTCTCTGATGAAAAAGGTGACTACCCATCACTGTCGCGTGAACTAGATGCATTTTTCCTGAGTTCCAATCGCATAGTGCATCGTTAGACAGGATTGCGCAGTGGAATTTCTTCAAAACAAAGATATTGTCCTTGACCCAAACTTTCATTCCTTCGCGTATCATTTCGGCCAGGCGACGCAATGATAAGCCATGGCTCAGTAGGGAACTCCGATCAAAGATAAATAGAAAGAATCGGTTGTATGGAAAGTATTGCCGCATGCCTGATCCTGTGTTGCTTTCAAGAATGAAGGCGATAGACAAAATGGTGACAAAAGCTATGCGCACAGCACAAGAAATGTACCTTTGTCATCTAGGCGAGAAACTTAAAACCAACCCTAAGGAAGTGTGAAAATACGTGAAAAATAAAAGTAATTCTAGACCCACTATTCCTGACACCATGGACGGGATAAATTACGATTCTAACACGGAAGCCAAAGCTGAGAGTTTCAATACATGTTTTCAGTCTGTGTTCTCGCAGCCCGTTAACACACGTAGTGTATGTCAGAATGTTGGCGCGCTCCCGCAAATGAACGACATAGAAATTTCCGAACGCGGTGTCGTGCTCTTGTTGGAAAAAATAAATGTTCACTCTGCTCCTGGTCCTGATTGTATTTCCAACTTCGTCTTGAAAAACTGCGCAGTGTCTATCGCCCCTTTTTTAACACTCATGTACAAAACGTCGCTTGAACAATGCGTTTTACCAGCTGATTGGAAAAATGCCAACGTAACTCCAGTATATAAAAGCGGAGGTAAAACAAAAAAAAGTGTAACTACAGGCCTATTTCTTTGAAAAGCGTGTGCTGCAAGACACTCGAACATATCATTTACACAAACTTAATGAATCATCTACAAAGTAATAACTTCTTTTCCCCATTGCAACACGGTTTCAGGGCGGGTTTTTCGTGCGATACACAATTGGTCGAGTTTACGCACGACATTGCAGCTTCTATTAACTCAGACCTTCAGGTTGACTGTATATTTCTGGATTTCCAGAAGGCATTTGATTCCGTGTCACATGTGTTGTTGTTGCAAAAGCTTCGTTGTCTAGGTATACTTAATGCCCTTGTCATGTGGATCGAAGCGTACCTTTCTGAAAGACAGCAGTGCGTGATTCTTGACGGTGTGTGCTCATCAAGCGTCGGTGTATTGTCAGGAGTGCCGCAAGGGTCAGTTTTGGGGCCCCTGCTTTTTCTTATTTTTATAAATGATATCTCTGACAATCTCTCTAGCCGTGTTCGATTGTGCGCTGACGATTGCTGCATTTACAATAACATTACCTCTGAAGCGGACACCGTTCAATTGCAGAATGACTTGAACTCTATAGTTTCTTGGTGTGATTCATGGAGAATGACATTAAATGTGTCGAAGTGTAAATTGGTGAGGTTTAGGAACAAAAAACAGCCTCGGATTTCAAATTACGTCATGGCCGGGGCTACCTTGCCGGTTGCATCAGAATATAAATATCTAGGGATCATTTTTTCTGCCAACCTGTCTTGGAACGCTCATATTTATTACTTAATATTAAAGGCTAGTCGCGTGCTAAATTTTTTGAGGCGCAATTTTAGACAGGCACCAACTAAGTTGAAAGAAACACCATACATATCCAATGTGCGTCCCATATTGGAATATGCTTGCAGTGCCTGGGACCCCTCAACAAAATCAAATATAGAAGCCCTAGAGCGTGTACAGGCACGAGCAGCACGCTTTGTGGCAAGCAATTATAACTTCACCGTAAGATCAGCTGATTCGTTCAGGATTACAATGGCCTCTGTTAGCTGACCGGCGAAAATACCTACGACTGTCAATATTTTACAGCATATTCATGAACAGAACAGGCATCGACAAGGATCAGTATATAAGACCACCTACCTATGTGTCACCCCGTACTGACCATTCTTTAAAACTGCGTGAATATGCGTCCAGGATCAACGCATTCTAATACGCCTTTTTTCCAAGGACCACGCATGAGTGGAACGGCTTGCCAGAGGAAATTGTCTCTGCGCCTCCCTCATCTTTTGTTAGAAATTTGCACAATTTTTTGTTGAACTAATCCCTACTGTACATTTCTGATGCGCTCCGTACTAATTGCTTTTTATTTTATTTTATTGCCCTGTGTAACCGATAGCACTCTTCTCTTTTTGCGATTTTGCTTTGTATTTGCAATGTGATGCCTTATTCATGACAGTGCAAGCCAACACTTCGTTGTTTCAACCATACAGCCTTTTACCCGCAACCGTTTTTTGTTATATTGACTGTACTGTATTCCTTTGTTTGTTTTCCCCCTACAATATTGCCCGCGAGGGCGATGAAAAAATGAAAGTAGAAATGCGTTGTACAAAAAGGAAAACGGTAAACTAGCTCTTAAGCAGCAATGCGTTCTGGGGTTTTTTTTCATTATGTAACCTATTTCATTGGAGGCTCCGGTAAAATTTAAGGAGAGGTATATCGACAAGGCAATCCTGGGATTGGATCACTGTCCTATGCTGCGTTCATTGGCGTTTTAATGGGAACAATAGTGTACACAACAACTACGACAGTAAAAGCAAGAAAACTCACTTTTCTCCTACCCCCAATTTTACCAGGTGTATTCGGCGATAAAAAAATTTAGCGCAAATTTTATGAGGTCATAGCCTGACATCAAGCCAACATTTATAGATTCGTAATCAGTAATGCCTTATACATAACGATAGTGTGGCTATTTTTCTTCGTGTATCGAACGCCCACTCTGACTGCTGCAAACATCGGCAAAACGCCAAGTCCCCAGTAGCTTGTTTTTTTGCCAATTAAACATTTATTTGAAGGATATATTTATTCCAGCAAAAGGAACAATTTCAAGCTGTACTAGTGTTTTTGGTGTTTAGTATATACTTCCAGAACACCTTCGTTCATGTGCGAATTGCTCAAAAACAATGCACCCCAAGAACATGAACCCAGCGTACCACCGCGGCAGGCGGGAGGCAAGAGCTCGTGCTCTCAACAGGCTTCTGGCAAAAGAAGAATGGGCTATCTTCACGGACGCCTCCATGAATGGCAGTACTAACCGGTCAACAGCAACGGTGACAACCACGAAAGAGCTGCTGACGTGTGCATCCGCTGTAGTTAAGAGCATTGAAGAGGCAGAGGAGCTGGAGATTGCTCTGGCCCTTGCTCTACCGGACACCAAGGTGGTCACGGATTCCCAGCAAGCCTACAGAAGCTTCCAGTGCGGCTGAGTGTCTCGGTTGGCCCTCCGAGTGCTCAAGGAGAAAAAACATCCGAAGGAAACAGTAGAATCAATGTGGGTACCGGCCCATTCTGCGGTGGAGGGTAACGAGTTTCTTCTCTCTCTCTCTCCGTCCGACGACGACGGCGATGGTTGAACGCGAAATGCGTGAAGGATTTCTTGTGTGGCCGATCCCGCACTGAGAGTGTGTGCTACTCTGGAGGTACGCAGCAACCTTTTGTAGAAGAACCGCAGCAACCTTCGGGTGTCAACTCTGAAGGCCGTTTTGCTTTGGGCGGGAATCGGTGCGTGCTGCTTAGCCTACCGTGAGTACTTTTCCGAGTGGGTGCCTGTTCAAGGTGGTAAACCTCAAAATTCATCCTGCGGCTCACATCAGGCACAGCAATGTCGTTCTCATCGTGGGCAGCGGGTCATGAAGTTAGGCCTCCATGTCCCACGCCTCCATCACGCCATCCCTCAGCTGAACATCAACGTTTAGCGGACGGGGCGTGACGGAGCTGTGGCCAAGCTTCGCAGGTAAGCGTTTTAATTTTTCTACACATAATCCACAATCATCATCATTGCCAGAGAAAGTTGGCTTTCCTGCCGGGGTTTTTCGGGATAGGACATCATCAGTGAGAGATCAAAGCTTCGCTTTAAAATACGGCCATGGATATTCGGGCGTGAATATAAATATATCCCATCGCAGCCGTAAATAGCTTCCTTCGTGGCATTCATCAAAAAGTTGCACTATCACAAACTACCTTCGGGACCCCCGGAACGCACGCAAAATTTTTTGTATAAAGTTTACCTATAAATTGTAAAAAGCGCAAATGGTAATAAAAAGAATCGCATTTCTTGCGTAAATGAGACGTTTAGCTGATAAAAAATAAATAAAGGAAGTTGAGTCTAACGCGTAAGACTTGAAGGTAGCGAAGCTCTAGGCAACCTTCATGACCATCACGATTGCACACGATCTGCCTCTGCTTCGCTGCCGCAACGCCCTTTCCTGCATCATTTTTTGCTGTGAGTGCTAGCTTCCTTCGTTTCCTTTTCGAACTGATAATTATTGCACATAACCTTGGAGGAAAGCATGCTGTGGCCTGTCTTTCTCGTTCCGATAATGTGTTGCCAGAAGTACTGCAAACGCTGCTGTCTTTCTCATTCCCAGCAAGCGTTGCCACGATTACGGCGAACGTTGGAGCTCTTTTTCCTTTTGGAGGGGGGGATTTCGGGCCGGTCTCCCTAAGTGGCTATGCTTGGCTCGACAAACGTGCGCCGGGAACGCTGGGTGGTAACCGCGAGACACGCACACACGGGCACTCGGAATTTTCTCGGTTTTTGGACTGGAAAAGTTAACGATTTGCTAAGCAGCACATGAAGTTTATAAGTAGGTATACTAGAGAGGAAACTGCGCCTGGTAATTCATGCCATCGTGGGGGTTTATGCAAGGACCCCCACTTTTGGCTTGGCCTTGGCATGACAATTGGATTCTTTAGCGGTTCTTGGTATTTGCTCTCTTCACTATGCATTAACACATCTGCGAGCTACGAGGAAGCCGAAATCCTTTCTGTGGTAGCCGTATTTGGTGACACAGCAGGCAGGGCGGTATCGTACCAGACGTTTATCACGCCGCAGTCGAAGGACGTATGACTGAGCGGGTAATATGCCGCCGCGAAATTTGTAGCTGACGAAAAAAAGAAACGACGGACTTCGACGAAGACAGCATACGAGAGACACGCGCGCACGTATCCGTCCTATCTTGTCATCGTCCACGACTGTTTAGCGCCGCGTCTTCTTCTTGCTTCAAGTATAAACCAACTCGCTCAGTAGCAACTGCAGCTGATGGTCGGTGCACCGGTTCACCAGAGACATTTTCATAGGCACGCTCAAAAAACATTCCAAACTCCTCAAGGAACTTATTATTTGAATTAATGGTAAACTATTAAAATAAGAGTCTCTAATGAGACCCCCCTCCCAAATATTAACATCGTTCGTAACTACCACCACCTTGGCCTGCAGAATAGCAGGCACAATTGACCGTTCCTTTTTGCTTAGGTTTACGTTCTTCCACTTACATTTCGCGCAGTATTCGTCTCATTTTCGTGGCACGTTGTTTAAATTTGCGGTCAATAAAACGTTTCAATCCAAGCCAGTGATGAAACTAAGGCGGGCGCATGATGTAATGGCGGTCCATGACGACACAGACCACCTTGATGAGAGCCGCATAGACGCCAGCCCCAGATTCCTCTCTAGTGTATGTTGTAAGAAACTCTATGAAACAGCATCGCCGTAACTAGAGATCCTAAATATTAACCCAACTTAATAGGGATTCGAACTACGGAGGGGTTTAATGCGGCCTAAAAGAGCGGAAAGTTGAGTGGCGATGTTTTTAAATGCCGGACAACTAGGAAAGACATAGAAGTGGTGGCATTTCATTCTTGTCGGAATTGTTTTTTTAATCATGTATTTTTGCTGCTGTGAACAAATCGTGCTGTGTGCACAATTGGACAAATCCAGCTTGTCCAATCGTGCGAGCCTAATGGCACAGCAGGGCTGTGTTCGTCTCACTCGGCTAAACCCGACGAGCGCCATATAAGCCTCTGAGAACAATTTGCCCTGGATATACATATGGCGCTCGTCTGCAGAATGCTAAGTCAAACGCCCATTTCATATATACGTCATCGTCCGTCGAGTTTTCTTTGCCGTGCAAGACCTGCACCGCTACTAATTATTGTTCTTCTGGGCGATTGCATTCACTCCTGGCAGATTGCGTTCATTCCTGGTAAGCCGCCTCTCCTCCGGGCATCCGGATCTTCTTTGGTCGTCCCATCCCCATGTGCCACGTGGCTCCAAATTTTATGAGCGCGTGTGGTTGCCCCTGGCAACGCAAATCGAGTGACTTCAGGAGCAGACGACAGTAGTTTTGGTGGTGACGCTGTTTGCTTAATCGCTTGTGATTATGTGCTCTTTCTTCATTCTTTCTTTCAGGTGTGGGCAGCGGGTGTATTAGCCCTCTTTTTGCCCGATTTCTGGATACATGCCGCAGGGCGCTCCCTAGAGACACAACGCGCATTTTTTTGTTCAAATTTTTGCTAAATCCACAGTGCAATACCACATGTAGGCCCGCCCTCGGGCCCCGTTCCCCACCATAACCTCCCCTGGCCTCTAGACGAAGGCGCACAGTGGTCAGGGGAGGACATGTGGTCGAACGGGCACAAGGAGTGGCGGCGCCCCTTCGGCCGCTATGCCGGCCTCCTGGGCCGCTGTTGTCAATAAAAGGCTTTATATATCGCTCTCGTCGAATTTTTAACAGCAGAGCTGCTTATGCGCCTGGTTGCGTCGTAAATGAACGGAGCGCACGTCAGCACGCCCTCTTGGCATTTTTTTTGGTTTTATGTACCTTAGTCAGAAAGTACCCAGGTGTGTGTGTAGGCGGAGGGGGGGGGGGGGGTTGGCAGGAACCTGGCGTAAGGACTGCTAATGCTCCCGCTACACAAAGCTGTAAATTGGAAATTTACGCATCTAATTGGAGCGTATAACCACAGTCGAGAATAAGTAATTTTTTTCTGTTCATCGATCGCGCAATCAAGAGCTTAAACAGCTCTGCTGTCAAAAGTGAACAGAAACATAGAAAAATGCAACAACATGTGCTGTGTTAGCGAGCAACGTTCGTGATTTCATTCGCCTCTTCCAGGAGTCGCGTGTGACGGCGGGGCGCTTTGTGAACGCCCATTCCTGCCGCTTTCGCAGACTGCAACCGCACGTACTACGGCCAGCAGGGAACCAAGTACGCACTGCGCATGAGCGAGCCCTTCCAGCGCCACCTGTCCTTCGTCTGCCGCATGGAGTTCGTGGCCGCGGGAGGCGAGTTTGGCGACCTGATCGAGATCACCTTCCTGTCCTTTCAAGTGGGCTTCTACCACCTGGCCAGGTAGGTCCGCAACGCCACCTTCACGCCAACGCAGCGTGTTTGAAGATTGTGGGGCGACAGGGCTCACGATGCGGGTGCAAACAAGCGGGTCCCCGACGCCTATGAGGTACGGAGAACACAGGAGTTAAGCGGCACACACTTGTGCGTCCCAGGGATTCGGTTTCTGACGGTGCGGGGCAAGACATCTAGCAAGTTTGAAACGGGAGAGAGCGGCCGATCCAGCGGGACCTCCGTAGAGTTACTCACCAGCTTACCGCTAGTGTCTACGTGATTCTGCGAAAGCGCCCAATGTCTCCATGGGTGTCGCCATACCCGGTAGTTCGGCCGGCAGTTGGGCGTAGCATGGCCGGCAACGATTTTGTTGCTACGCTAATTGAGTTTAGGTTAAAAAAAAGTTGCTGTCAAAAGTGGCGCCATTACCAAATTTTACTTTTTATAAAATACCGTGTTAGAGTGCTTAGGTTGAGAAAATAATTTGGGGGTGAGAAGGAAAGAAAAACACGAGTCCTGCATCTGGGCCGTCCCGGTTAAATTTTTAAATTATTACACACTGCAAACTGGATGGTGTTTTATTTGCTTTCTTGCAATATTTAGCTGAAAATGAATCATTTAGATTGCCTTAAGCTATGTTCTTGCTTTCTCTCAATACTGTACTAGTATCGTTATGCTACGCGCTTTGGCAGGCAAAGCGAATGTAAAGCTTGAGATGCAAAAGTGATTTAGTGGCGTTGTATTTATTTGTTTTCTCCAAGCAGATATAAACAAAGCTTTAGGCGAAGCCTATTACTGCAAGCGTTTACCGCAAGCAAGCCTTCAAGCACACGCGAAAAGCATTACGTAATTGCTTTAATGCTTTAAATGGCAAATAAATACGGGCTTGTCCAGTGTCTATGTGTGCTGCCTCATTGCACTTGTCTAAGGCAAGGGTTAGTAACCACACGCTGCGATGGGGACAAGCGACGCGAGAATCGTCCCTCAGTGGGTGCCGCAAACGGATATTAACGGATTTAATGCCATCGTGGACACCTTTGTACAGATATTCATCCCGTCTCGTCTTTAAAAGATAAAATAACGCAGCCCATGTTTAACCAGGAATATATGTCACAGGAAAAAAAAAAAACAATTAAAACACTATGGAAAAAACGCGGGAACTGCACCGAATTATCTCAAGCCCTTAAAAGCCTAAAACACGCCTGGTCCGAACCAAAGAATAAGTTTTTCAGACATACCATTGCGGAATTTATGAAGAGTGCACCTCAAAAGTCCTGGCTTTGTATGAGCGGTCGACAAGAGAAAATTGAACAGATCACTGCCGGAGCGACAAGAGGGACGCAAAAGACTGAGATAGTAGACGAGTTCAAAAGGTTTTCCTGTCGGTGTCCACAATGCCGTCAGATGTGCGCGGTGACTGCGACTTGCAGTATTCATGTGCATGCCCTATGGAACCCCTTTTATTTCATCAAGAAGGTATTTTTTCTCGGTAGCTAAATCTGGACGCGAAAAAGGCTAGCGGCCTTCTTCGCGTCCTGGTGAATTTCTGGAAAGATACACCGAATGGGTATCGTTCTTACATGTCATTATCTTTGAGAAATTTTTAAACACTCACTCTATTCCACAGGACTGGCTCTGCGCAATAGTCATACCTTTGTTTAAAGCCAGTAACCGAATGATTACCAGCAACTATCGTCTCGGGTCACTGACGTCTGTTTGCTGCGAAGTTATAGAGCATATTATAGCAAAGCATATCCTTGTTCATTGGGAGGCCAATAAATTACTTAATGATTGTCAGCATGGATTTAGAAGTGGCAAGTCCACAGAGAAGCAATTGATTCGAACAAATCATGATTTCAGCTCAGCTATCGACGATCGCCAGCAGGTCGATGTAATTTGTATAGATTTTGACAAAGCTTTCGATGTTGTCAACCACACTACACTGCTTTTTAAACTGACAAAAATGGGATTCAGTGATGAAATTTTAAAGTAGATTGGCGCCGACATGAATACCCGCAAGCAAGCTGTGAGATTGATTGATTGATTGTAGAGCTTAACGCGCCGACGCAACGCAGGCGATGAGGCGCGCCGTAGTGGAGGGCTCCGGATTAATTTGGACCACCTGGGGATCTTTAACGTGCGCCGAAATCTCGTACACACGGGCGTTTTTGCTTTTCGCCTCCATCAGAAAAGCGGCCGCCGCGGCCGGGAATCGAACCCGCGACCTCGTGCTCAGCAGCGCGACGCCTTAGCCACTGAGCCACCACGGCGGGTTCAAGCTGTGAGGATTGATTGTTCTTTGTCTGCAAAGTGGCTAGCTGAAAACGAAAAAGCATGCCGAAAATACGACTAAAACAAACACCTCAGAGCGGACAAGTCTAATCCGTAGCCCTTTGCACTAGCCACTTGCTGCCAATCCGATTCTCCCGGTGCCCACAATTCCCACGGCAGCTTGCGGTAGCAGGACAGTTCCCACTCTAGGTAATATTGAGAAACTCCTTGCTTTGGAGTACCCAAACCCTCCGGAAATGGTGCCTCAACTAGTATTCTAAATCAGTTATCAAGGCACGCAGTCATGCTGCACCCAGATATTTTTAAATGCACCGTCTGCACCCACAATTCCCATGGCGGCGTGGGATCGCAGCGACATTTTCCACTCTAGCCAGCACTGAGAAACTCTATGGGGTCTTCCGGGAGCCAAACCGGTTTTCCGGAGCCGCAGACGCGTACTTCGCCGCTCATGTGTGTCGCTGTTTAAAAACCAGAAGTATTCTTAATTGGTTCGGCATTTCTTCTGTAAGGCGGCAGTTAGGACCAGTCAATGAAGCGTGCGGCGGATCATATAATTACACCGCAGACAACACTTGGATAATATATGGTCAGAGCTTTTCAAAACCCTATCGTGAATCAAGGTTCCGGCCTGAGCCTTGGTACGGACAGCGAAAAAAATGGCGCGGCTCGCACAAGTGGTGCCAGGCAAGTGAAAAAGCTTCCGGGTCTCTTCCTTCGTGTGAGACCCGGCTGTTGCATCATCATCAGCAGCAGCAGCAGCAGCAGCTCACTAGGTCCACTGAAGGACGAAGGCCTCTCCCATCGAACTCGCAGCGCTCCTGTCCCGCGCCGCTTGAGTCTCCCCCTCCAGCGTTTGTAGTGGCCCAGTGGTGAGGTGGCCGGTTTCACGCCGTAAAGGGGGTCCCGAGTTCAATTCCCTTCACCTCCCTAACCACATTTTTAAAGACGATAATCTTTCTTGGAGCCATACTGGACTGCACAAAATCACAGTGAATTCGCCATGTTTTTTGCGTGAGCACAACGTAAGAAATCAGTGACGCGATGCACTTATAGCTAAGACCACATGCAGTGTCATTTGAAGCTTCACTCATGAAGATGGCAACCAAGGTATAAAATATTGCGCATAAAAACTGCTGCAATGTATTATAAAAATTAAGACGGTAGCAGAGGCTTGCAAGGGAAACCGTTTCTGCAGGTCAAAATTGGCGTCAACACTACGAGGCATCCAGTAACGTTGACCCAAAAGTGAGCGAAAGGGAGATGTTGAGCTAAAGAACATCGCACAATATTTTTTACCGTGTCTATTTCTTTTAATCGTTTTTGATAGTTGGGCTCTCTGCTTCAATGCAAGCTTTGTCGCGTTATCACCTTCCCGGCAACCACCGCCGCCACCCTATCGTCTGCTGCCACGTTACAAGTGTATGGCGTGATCTGCGAAAAAGACGGTCGTGACCATCGCTTCTATGACGCAAGGGCAGCGAAGCGCTACGCCTGATAACGGCGGAGCGTACCCATGTCGCCGATTCACTCATTCTTTAAGCTTGATTTCAATCAGCGCAGTAATGAACAGAACAGTCACTTTTCTGTGTTATTTTCCTCTTGAGTTTCATCATGTGACCCGGCAGCTCTCGAGGAGGAGTGTGAAAAAATGACATGCACTGGTTTTTTTTTCTTTTTGTCATGGAGAGGCTTGTACTCCCTTCTTATGTTGCAGTTACACGAAACAATTTATTATTTTATTGCAAAACATAAAAGCACGTTATTTGTATGCTCTGGGATCG
This sequence comes from Haemaphysalis longicornis, assembly GCF_048455015.1. Classification (NCBI taxonomy): domain Eukaryota; kingdom Metazoa; phylum Arthropoda; class Arachnida; order Ixodida; family Ixodidae; genus Haemaphysalis; species Haemaphysalis longicornis. The sequence goes on along the minus strand of NW_027526214.1, from coordinate 127,953,193 downwards.
CTGACTCGGAAACAGTCAAAACTATTATTTCGTTCGTAAAACATGCTTTAAACCGCGCGTAATGCAAAACGTTTTTCACGGGTTTTTCAGGGCGCCGATGGTCGGTGAAATGTTTTGCCCTGTTTCACGGGGACACATGGTTTTCTTCCTCCATGCGGCGACAGCAGCCGCCATTTTCGAAGTGAGGCTGGCGGAGGACTGTAAACATTGAGGATATATACTCTTGGGTGGGAACGTCGATCATGAAGAACCTCTATAAAAGTGTGTGCGATGGGGGTGTCGAGGTCATGTTTCTGCGCGGTAAGTTGCTGTGCCACTAACATTGCAGTGCGGTGCAGGGGTCTTGTAATTAAGTGGTATGCCCTTAAAGAGGTGGGTTGTGGGTGTCACCCTCTTATAGGGCGATGACCTGACGAGGGCTTGGGGAATGTACAGGGCTAGCTGATTTTTCTTCTTGAGTGACCAGCAGTTCTATTGGTAGATTGTGAAATCCTGGCGATCAGTTGACATCGCTACAGGAGGGTGGTGGAGAAGACTCTTGCTGTTGAAATTTGGCTTTCTTCGTTTGCGGTTGGGGAACAGGGCAAGTTCGGACATTTCACCGAGTTGCGGGACTCGATTGTTGATCGATTCAATGAGTTGTTGCAGGGGCTCTAGGGTGGCTACTACTTTGGCTTGGAAGGCCTCGAGGGCTTGGGTGATGCGCTGGTCAAAATTTCGAATGAGGCGTTCTTAGACCTTTTCTACCACAACTTCTATGCCAGGTTCAGTGCGCGAGGCGAGACCGCGGACTGTCTTCCAGGGCTTCAAGGCGTTGGCTGAGATGCGTGCATTGCTGTTGTTGTAGTTTTTGTACCGTTTGCTGGAGTTGGGAGGACAGGGTGATTTTGGGGGTGGCGGAGATAGGGGATGTGCTAGTGGTGGGACGGGGGGGGGGCGGGAGAGGTGTGACCAGTTTTAGTGGTGGACAGGTGTGCGAAGGTGTGGGCAGTGGGAGGTTGCGCACCAATGGCTGACCAGCTCCCCTTGTTTTGGTGCGCATCTCGGTGGGCAGTTTTCATGGTTGAGGTCACCCGTTTCGGAGTGGGCGTGGGCAGGACTCGTTTTGGGCACTCCTTGCTGGCGGTAAAATGTGGTTGCTGGCATAATTTGATTGATTGTAGGGTTCAACGCACCAACGCAACGCAGGCGATGAGAGAGCCGTAGTGGAGGGCTCCGGATTAATTCTGACCGCCTGGGGACCTTTAACGTGCGCCGAAATCTCGTACACACGGGCGTTTTTGCTTTTTGCCTCCATCAGGAAAGCGGCCGCCGCGGCCGGGAATCGAGCTCGCGTCCTCGTGCTCAGCATGCTGGCATAATTTGCTCGTATATAAAGGTTGACAGTCATGATGGGGGGATGGGTTGGAGGCGTGGTAGCGGGGGCACTTCGGAGAGTCCGGGTGGTGGGGGCAGATGTCTTGGAGATGACCGACGTCGCCGAACACTTTGCAAACCTTGGCGACGCGGCAATAGGGCCGGCAGCGATGGAGAACGCAGCGCAAGGTGCCATTGGATGTCGGAGGACAGATTGGTGCGTCCGATGAGCCGAGCGCAGAGACGTAGTGGGCGGTTGGCTTCTAGAAGTTCTTGCAGGGCTTCCTACATGGGTAGTATCAACTTCCAGACCGTGCTGTTGGGCGATGGCTTCATGTATGCGGCCACCTCGTAGTCTGTACTCCCGAGGCGAATCGTTGTTCTTTCGCTGAGCATGATTGCAAGCTGATCATTGCCTGTACTTGCCAGCAGTAGATTGCGGTCCGGTTGAGCCAGTACAATAACTTCATTGACGACCTTCTGTATCGAAATAGCGTTTGATTCATCGAGACTTGCCACAAGTGTTCGGGGAGACCAGGACGCTATATTCGGACCAGAGCGCGGTTGGTAAATGATTACGTAGTAGTTGCCTGGGAATCGTGGTGGTGGTTGGACGCGCGCGATTGCTCTAGTTTTTGGGTCTTCCTGTAGATGGCGGGGCGACTGTTTGGCTTGAAGTGCTTTAGAGCAGGCGGCGAGCACCGCCTTCCAAGGATTATTTCGGGGCGACTGTGCGGCCACTTACCCCGTCAAACTCCATAGTGGCGGGGTATGTCTGGTGGGATGTTGATTGATCACTCTGGTCCGACGTTCTCGCGGTAGGTGACATGCTAGACGCGGTGGTGTCGCTAGTCCTGCATACGAGGCCTAGCGTAACAGACGAGAAAAAAGACCATGAATTGGACAGTACCTCCGACCTGTTTGAGCCTGAAGTTCAGTCGGTCGTCCAGGTGTTCCCGAAAACGTACCGGAACTGCTGGTTCTTGCAGTATGATGGTGGAAGAAAAAGGTCCGCTACTGTCGCGAAATAAACGGGAGCCCAAGCTACTCGTGTGCGGTGGCCTTGGCCCCTGGTGGCGAACCTCAAGCAGGCAACAATGCCTGCTTTTTTATAGCAGCATACCGGAAACACACCCCTCCACATTGCGGCGAAACAGAAGACTCCCCGGCCTGTCATATATCGAAGGCCGCCGAACACAACGGCACGATCCGGCCCGCTTCTCCGGGTGAGGGCGCGCAGCTTTCGTCACGTTTAGAGTTCCTGTATATGTAGGAACTCTAGTCGCGTTGTCCGCGTTCGAGTTGAGGGCGAACGATTATGCGAGATTTTTCATCGCGCGTAGCTTGGAGGATGGCGAGAGGATATTTATAATTTTGCGGAAGGAGATTGCTGGGACAATAGACTTAATTACAGAATACATTACGTGTAGTCGGCCGTAAGTGCTGTAGGGTCCCTTTAATTTGTGGCTTATGAAGTTAAAAACGCGGTGCGCACGTTTAGAAATATTATGGTATGTTCGTGAATTATTTCGGCGTATTGAAACCGGCCGCGGTGGCAGAGTGAAAAAGGCGTTGTGCTGCTGAGCCCAATGACGCCGCTTCGATGCGAGGCGCGGTAGCTGCTTTTATGATATGATGAAGGCGGAAAGGGAAAGCATCCGCGTGTTGAGATTTCAGCGCGCTTTGAAGATCACCAGGAGGTTATAATTATCCCGGAGTCCTTTAGAACGGCACGCCCCATAATCAAGGTGTCGCTTCGGCGAGTTAAACCAATCAATCAATCAATCAATCAATCAATCAATCAATCAATCAATCAATCAATCAATCAATCAATCAATCAATCAATCAATCAATCAATCAATCAATCAATCAATCAGTCAATCAATCAATCAATCAGTCAATCAATCAATCAATCAATCAATCAATCAATCAATCAATCAATCAATCAATCAATCAATAATTTGGACAGCCAGGTGTAAACAAATTTGCATGCTATCAGTTCAGCAAAACTTATTTCCAGTTGTGTTTGAACAGATCCAGATTTTATAGGCTGAGGCGATAAATGTTAGCTCTTGTACCCTGTCTTTGCTGTTGCAGCAATTCCAGTCCAAGCTGTCTCCAGGGTCACATGCAGTTGGCCGAAGAAGACGAAGGGAACGCGCTGGCTGAGAGAAGCCTCCCTTACACCGCCCAGCCACTGCGCCTCATGAACGAGCGGCCTCACCACCGCAGTCACCACCGGACAATGGCCCGCGTCACTGACCCCTCAAGTGCGGGGAATTCAGCTCAAACGTCGCCCCAGCATCAGTCCGTGGCGCCGCCGGCGGGCTTCGGCGGTTTCTGCGGAAGCCTCGTCGGACGGAGCGCCACGTTTTACAGTTCGCGTAGGAACGTCAGTCTCACGGTCTCCTTTCCGGTGACTTCCACGGTGAGCATGGCCACCGCAGGAGTGTTTCTCACCTACCGGTACCTCAAGAGGGCCGACATTCGTCGCGACAGCTTTTACTACGGCGACGAAGTTCCCGGGACGCACTGCGATCGTGTGCTCACCGACTGCCACGAGCGGAAGTGCCGCGTGCGCTCCCCGAACTACCCAGGCTTCTACCCTCGGAACATCACCTGCGCCTACCACGTCCGGCAAGCGCAGGTTCCGGCCGGTCGAGTGGCCCAGCTGATCTTCCAGCAGAGGAACGAGTACAAGATCAGCGTCCACACCGGACTGCCCAACGCGGGAGGCGTGCTTTACAACGCGCTGACGTCCGAGTGCGCGGCGGACGTCGTGCAGATATGGGATGGTGCTTCGGAAAGCAATCAGGATTCGGTCGTCCTAATGCGATTCTGCGGTTCCGGCCAGCTACCGAGAGTGGTGAGCTCAGGCCCTGACGCCACCGTGAGGATCATCAGCGTACCTTACCAGCAGCTCCTGGATTCCCGGGTCGAGATTGACGTCTCAGTGCAGTTCGTCGACCCGACCGAGTTAAAGATGACGGGAAGGTAAGCGCAGTAACCAAAGGGTCGAGTAAATACGGGGACATATTTTATGGCGTATCTTTAAGAACGCGTGAGCAAGGATTCTCTCTCCGGCTTGTTTAAGCAAAGCTTGTACTGGTTGACTCGTGTCATCGTCGGTGACGCTGTTGTCGTCGCTCGCCAAAGCTCCTTCCTCGCCCCATTCACTCTCTCCTCTACCGCAGCTGGCGATGGGATTAAAAGAAAAGCAAAAAGTTAAGGTAAATGAGAACCGGCTACTCGCGTCCATCATAAACTGGGACGGAGCTAACTGACAGAGAAAATGACATATGTTACGCGGCGGAAGAACAGATGGTGCGAGCCATAGTTAAGAATGATGGCCGGTCTGTTTACATTCTGCACATGGTGGACAAGACAGAGCACGCGCAAGGTACGCGCCAGCCGCATCGCCGTAGTTCTTTGGTCAAGGCGCTTCGTGGCACTGCCCACCCGAGTCCCGTAACAATACCAGGCGCAAAATGCACAAGAAACTTAACTGTTCATTTGTAACGCCCGCCGTGAGGCAGCACCGCGTGCCTCGCGACGAAGACGACAGATGGAGCCAGGCGAGGGAGCACATATGCAGACACATGTCAACGCAATCGTTCGCGCCATGCCATCACGCACAGCAGTGTAACCGCGCTTTGCGCTATAACTGCCTAATCGGTCACGTCTGGTCGCTTGAGCAGAGACTTTGGCTGCCTCTCTCTCCTTTTGTTGCGCACCAGTGTCAAAACTGTGTTCGCGGAAATTCTTTGGGGTCGCTACGTCACACTCGGGGTGGCACTGCAGAACAATGCAAAGAGCAAAATGCTCACGGATTGCGAGAGACCCGCCAGTGGATCATTACTTATTTTCTATTCGATCTTCGATCCACCCTACATTGTATATGTCAGCGTGTGATTCCTCGGCCAGTAGTTTCCAATAGAAGCGAAATAAATTCAACCCGAGAATGTTCTTATTACCGCACCTTTGAGCGCGCTTTCGCATAGTTCTGGAAATGGTTTGTTTTTAGTAGTTGAGTTTTTCCTTACGTCCAGGTCAACCTAGCGTCTTCAATATTTATCCCGTACCGTAAGCGACAGCAGTAGTTGATTTTGCGTTGCGCACTCGCTTTAAAGTGTGAAATCAATTTAAAAACGTGGGTACGGCAGAAACAAATACGTGAAAACCCTTTTGAAGGCTTCAGGACAAAAAATAAATTTTGTTAAATGATTTTAAAATGTTAAATAACCCCCGAACAACGGCTAGTCACAACAATATGCACAACAATAACGCATGGAATTTGTGGATGTGAAGAGCCGGAGCCAAAAGGCTAACTTTCGTGATTTGCCGTCTCGGCCTATTGCACCGGTCTCGATGGTCTCAACTTAAAATGTTTTACAATATTTTGTACAAGCAGGCTCTGTTTGGGCTAACCTTCCGTATTTTAAGTATTTGTTACACTAGTGCATCACAGAGTCAATAAGAACGACTTGCATGCGCTGAAAGAACTCTTTTTCGGATCCCTGCTTACTTGTGTGATTTCTTCCCTGTCATAAAAGCTCATACAATTATTCCAAGAATGTAATAACACATGGTTGAAACCTGATGAACCTCGGTCGAATATCGTCCATACAGAGACCTGGAATACTTCAGAGGCACCTGTAGCTACGATATAAAAAAGTGTGGCCATTCCGTACCAACACGTTATTGTGCAATCATTGTCATCATCAGCCCGTCTACTACCACTGCGAGGCAATGGCCTCTCCCATAGATGTGCAATTATCCCGGTCCTATGCTAATTTTTTAATATATGGGATAAACTCCGCCGAGTAACTAGAGTGTCCGAGCACCGGTAAATACTGGGAAAAGATGAAATATAACGCCACATATTGTGCAGATCAAGAAGGCGCTAATAAGTAAGGAAAGAAACAAAAGACAAATGGAGTACATTTGGTTCGAGTTTTAATACAGGCAAGGTAACTTCATCCCGAACACAGGCGTGCTTGTTCGTGGCCATGAATAAAACGTTCCCCAAACGTCATAACGCAACCTCGACATGGCCGTTGGACACATTAGCGTCCAAAATACTGACTTTACACATCGTTCGTCGTTTGGTCTAACAAAACTAATTTCTTTACTTATTCAGGTACCCTTAAACGCCCTCCACAGGGGGGTTTCACATAAGGAGGGGCATTGGCATACATCAAACAAACAAATCATGAATGAGTGCTAACAACATCACAAATTATAAATATAGAAAAACACAAGGAATAACAACTTCGCAATAAGAACATACATAACTACAATATCACATCACCACAACAAAGAAAAACGAAGGCAAGGAAAGCCACCAAATAAGACGATTAGGTCGCTTCATTCCTTACAAGTCTTGAAGTTTTGTTATGTTAGCTTCAGTAGCGATGGGGTGGGGTAAGTTATTTCATTCTACTATTGTGCGTGAAATGAATGATTGTGCGAACGCAAATGACTGGAAAATGATCGCTTACCTTTGCAAGAATGATCGCGCCGTGGAATGTAACCTCGGGTGAGTGAAAGAAGTCGTTGTGAAGGCGCTCATGGTGATACAATTCATGAAAAAGTGTTAAGCGAGCATGTTGGTAGCGAAGCTATAATGAAACCAAGTCGGCCCAGTTGTTTAGGGAAGTTACTCTTGCGTATGGTGAATAATCAGAAAAAATAAAGCGAACAGCACGGTTTTTCAGGGATTCAATATCGCGTATTATTAGATACCAAATATCAGATGCTTGTGCTATTTGAGGGCGGATAAGAGTAACGTATGCTAGTTTTCTAATGTGTGGTGGTGCCTGCTTAGGTTACGTTTTATTACGCTTAGTGTACGATTGGCAGATGCGAGCGTCTCATTTATATGGTTATGACATGTTAAGTTCGACACAAAAAGCACTCCAAGGTACTTGTAAGTAGGAACTAGTTCCACTGTGGTGTTGTTCAGGAAATATAGTTGAAATTCTAGAACAGTAACGGGTGAGTGACATGCACTTTGTTTTAGGAAGGTTAAGAGACATTAGTCAATCAGAATGACATGCACTTTGTTTTAGGAAGGTTAAGAGACATTAGTCAATCAGAACACCATGCGTTTATTGTGTCAACGTCAGTCTGAAGATCCTGGCGGTCAGCGTCATTTGAAATGCTACGACATATTACGCAGTCATCGGCAAAGAGCCTTACTATAGATGTTCGACCGTTAGGTAAGTCATTATTATAAACTAGAAAGAGCAAAGGGCCAAGCACACTGCCCTGGCGCACCCCAGATGTCACCGACACAAAAGTCCTATTTGAGCTGTTATGGTTGTAAATTAGGGTCGGAAGGATAGATAATATGTTATTCATGCAGGAACGTTCGTGTATATTAAAACGTCTTAGTTTCTGTAGACGTCGGTGGTGAGGAACACAATCAAAAGCTGTAAAAAATAAAAAAATGGCGTCAACCTGATTACTGGCGTCAAGAGATGAGTGCAGTCATGAGTAAAACCGGCGAACTGAGTGTCACATGAGTAACCCCTGCGAAAACCGTGCTGAGATTTGTAAATAATGTTGTGTTCTTCAAGGTATTGGATGACTAGCGAAGGTATGATATGTTCTAATTGTTTACAGATCGTATTAGTTAATGAAGTTGGCCGGTAATTTAACGGTGATGTGCGATCGCTTGATTTGAAACATGGGACTACTTTGGCAATGCGCTGCAGTCATCCGGAATTGAATCATTAGATAATGACTGTGAAAAAAGCTGTGTTAAAATTACAGACATGCTGCCCGATATATGGTTAAGAATTTGGTTGTTGAATCCCACATGACTGAGAAAAGTTTTAATTTGTATAATAGCAAGTAAGCACCGGCTTCTTCAATTGCTATGTCTACCATAGGGCTATCGGGTGGTATATTAGAAGTTAAAGCAAGGGACGGACAGGCATCTTCCCGAGTAAACACTGATGCAAAGGCATCGTTTAGGAGCTGTGCACATAAACACCATGTATACGAGATTTCGGCGCATATTAAGGATCCCCAGGTAGTCAAAATTATTCCAGAGCCCTCCACTACGGCGGGCCCAATCGCCTGTGTTGCGTCGGTGCGTTAAACCATACAATCAATCAAGAGCTGTGCACACTCAGATTCTGGAATATTTGCACCATTAAAATGGCTAAGGATGATATCGGGATTGGGTCGGATTAATTACACGCCAGAATTCTCTGGGGTTATTCAAAAGCAACTAAGAGAAGTCATGATTATAAAAATTACGGCGGGTGCATTTGAGTAGGGACTCGTATTCGTTTTCACATTTTTTGTACTTAAGCCAGGATGTTTAAAGTCGGTCTTTATCAGATAATCCGTAAAGCCTTTTCTTTTTATTGTTAAGGCATTGAAGCTGTCGGTTCAACCAAGGAGTGTTATTGTCTGTTTTTATACTTATTGTAGCGACAGATCTACAGATGAGACTAGTTAAAGCATCTTTCAAAAGAACCCATGGTTTTCTTCGTCAGTGCGATTAAGTAAGTTTCAAGGAACCGTTCGCTGAAAATGAATAACTCGGAATAAATTGCATCAAAATTCGCTCTGTTTAACAAGCGTTTTTCTTATTGACAATTTTTACTAGCGGTATAAATAATATCTGTCGTGATTATGTCGTGATCAGAAAGCCCATCAACATGAATGATGCCTCAGTAAATGCGTGGATCATTTTTCGGAATAAGATCTAATACGTTAGAGGTAGAACTAACACAATTGGTCATCACTATCACTTACTTGTCACTGGAAGTAACTGATAGTGATGAACTATTGATATAAGGAAGGTTAAAATCCCCACAGATAATTAGTGAGCACTTTGGGCGCCAAGTATACACTTCACTTAAAACACGAATAAACTCGGCAGAAGAGAGAATATTCATATCAGGCGGGCGATAAACGGCACCCACTACTACGTCAGTAGTTTTACATTTCAGCATAACCCACACTCATTTCATAACCGAAGCTATATTTAAAGGAGAAAAGATAAATTTTTGTTTTATTGCTATCAATGCACCACCACCTTTGGGGTATTTCCCGTCGCAAGGAAAAATGTTAAATTTTGTACTAGAGACAAAAATATTCACGTCAGAAACAGTATCACTAAGCCAAGTTTTTAATGACGAGGAACGTGAGTCAGCAGGCGATGAGAGCGCAATATTTTTGAGAATTACGCTCCTGATATTAGTGTAGAGTAAAGAACGACTTTTAACTGACTTATTCTGCTTCACCGCTGTGAAGCAGGACGTGTTTGGCCGAACGGAACAAGCAGAGCTGATGTGTCATGGCACAACCTCTGGCACGGGCGAAGCATTCGCTTCTAGATCGACAGGTTGAGATACACGTATTGCACGATTTGCCGCTGCATCCCATACATAAACAGTGTCATTCACCAATAGCTTCTTGAACACGAGGCGCACGCGGTCTCTCTTTTTTTATCGCTCGCGAAAACTGAAGTAGCTTACGACGTTTTTCCCGCAGAGCCCCAGAAAAATCGCGTGAAATACTGAGCGTTGTGTTCTTACCCCATTACTTAGAACAGTTGCGACCTCTTTTTCATTGTAAGACTTGGCTATGATTGGGCGCGTTTTATCAGGTGATAACCGCCCAAGTCGGTGAGCCCTGGCAATTGAGGTCGCTGTCACACCAAGCTTATCTGAGCAAAACTCGCAAGCATGTGTTTCCTGACGATTCCCAGGATTCCGAGCGGTCAGTGTCTGCGATGCCAAAAAACAAGACATTAGACCTTCACGAGCAGTTTTCTATGTCGTCAAGTTTTTCCTGCATACAGGCCAAATTCACATCATGACTAACGCCGGTTACAGTTGAAGCACCCACCACGGATTTGGTTTCCAGGCCATTGACACGTTTAGTCAATGCATCTAAGTCCTTCTCAATGTCGATATGGAATAGCAAAACTTTGTTGACCGCTTCGAGTAAGCGGTCGCATTGCTGGTTTCAAGGCGTTCGACAGCACTAAAAACTAAGTCCAATTTTTCTTCTTGTTTTTCAGTCCTTGGTCCCGGGTTTGCTTCAGTGTCACCGCCAAGCAGTAGTAAGCTCCCAATATACAACGGATACGCTTTAAAATCGGGGTGCGCTTTCAAAAATGAAAGAAGAGGAACTCTGGATAACGCTTTTTGAAGTCCTGCAATTAAAGCTACTTTATTGTAAACTCATGGCTAACTTGAGCGCACGAAAAGCGAGGACTGAACAAAAAAGACACGAAAACCAGCGCAGACTAACAACTAGATTTTATTCATCACTCAATGCATAAATACCCTGTTTGAGAACACCCGCGAATGGTCAAATATGTATGTATCACGTCCTACACACAAACACAAGAAGAAAAAAAAACACTTTACACTTTGCGTTATCTCATTTCGTCTAAGAACTTAATTTCTTTATCGGACAGGGCTACTCACGGATGGCTTATGCATGTTCCCTTTAATTGCGACATCTGCCCGGCTTCCACTGTAGTCCTATCTTGGTGGTGGAATTCCGTCGTCGTTAGGTAAAACAACGGCTCGCAGTTTGTTGTTGTGCACAGCGCACTTTGTGCAGCCAGATGCGTGTATGCCCGACCTTTCAGGCTGGAGATGTGTTCTCTGAGTCTTACATATACGCATCTACTCGTTTGACCAACGTAGTGGTGCCTACATATGAACGGAATCTTGTACACGAAGTTTTTTCTGCATTCCAAAAATTTGTGCTTGTGACGCATAGTACATTTAGCAGCCTTGCTGCTTGCGCTTTCTTCGTACAGTCTGTTAACCGTTAGGCAAACGCGTCCCACTTTCTTTTGGCAGAAAAAAACAAATACACGTTGTACCTGGCAGCGGCTTTTTTGATACTGTGAGACAGACCGTGCTAATGTCTAATGGACTACTGACATGCTTTTGTTGTTGTATTCGGTGGTTTTTTTCTTCTCCCTACCCTTCGTTTTTACTCGTTTTAGTAGCCTTTCGTCGTTGGGTACCATGTCTTTTCAAGACGAAGTGTCTGCTCACTAAACGCCTCCATGCTGTGTTTGCAGGTTTTGTCGAGAGCGGATTTTAGACACCCCATTACTATCCCATTCTTAACTATCCTTGAGTGGCCAGACATGTACTCTAACAGTGGACGGAGAATGGTGAATAGTGCCAGCACATGTGGTGTATTTCAAAGGTGAACTGCACAACTAGGGATTGTAAACTGTTTTTCTTTGGCATCTCAAATGTGATGTTTAGGCCATGGCTCCCTTTTAAAGGAGCCATGAAGACAGAATACAGCTTCGTGTAATTTGAAAGAACTAGGATTCAGTATCTCACTCAGCTCTATTACAGCCCCAACAGATGTTTGTTAACAAAAATAGCAAGTAGTATTGACAAACTTTCAAATTTTGTGCCACAGTGACGTGTTATGAGCAAGAACGACGTCATACGGGCCAACAATAAAACATAATTTTCAGTGCGTTAACTGCACGTTAGCATTGAAGTGATGCGGTCAAATGGAACTAGAGGCCCCATTACAGACGTCCAGTCATGTGTCATCGCGACAGGTCAGTTAGATGGCCGCTAATCGCACAGAAAAGGTTCCGTGACGTGATACAAAAAGTTGCGGGAAATTGGCTAGGGGGTCGCGACTGCTTCACACGTTTTCTTTAATATCTCCGTTATTTGTTCGAAGATTGCGATGATATTGGTATCATTGTTATCGCGACTAAGCAGTCTTTCTAATAAACCCAACTTGTATTTTGTCTTCATGGCTCCTTTAAGGTGACCTGTGTACGACCGGTGCACTGAACGTTTCTATTTCCGTGTAATTGCCTAGTACCAAATAATCGTCAACGCATCTGAAGATTCTTAGCACACTTCCTTCTAGCTGTGATTTTCCAAGTCTGTCCACCTTACTCAAAAACACTGCATTCAACACAGGGGCCACCTTCGATCCGATGCATACCACGTGTTTTTGAATGCACACCTTGTTTTTGAACATCACGTACGTGCTCTCATACGGGCTATGTACCTCCAGAATTGCGTTCATCGACATTCCACATTTGTTACGAAAGGAGGCTTCATCATTGTCTTCTTCAATACATGCTCGCACACTCTGCAACAACGAATAGTACAGGTCTTGTATGTCATCACTAAAGCGCGTGTACTTCCCTTCCTACCCAATGTCCGTGGGAGGGTAAAAAAATTCCCTCGCACTTTCCCGAGGGGGAGAGTGTGTAAGTGCGAATGCACGGTTGTTGATTGCGCGATTACGGTGGATATCGTGATCTTGGAGTGGAGAGGAGGCGCCCAACACCCGCAGTCACTGAGCGGAGAGAGGAGGAGGAGAGTAGCCCCCGCCGTTACGGCGAAGGCTACACGAGCGCCCTCACGCGTTGGAATGCGGAGCGCCCGCTACGCGAGCGAGAGCTCTCCCGCCCGAAGTGGAGAGGAGGCGCCCAACACCCGCAGTCACTGAGCGGAGAGAGGAGGAGGAGAGTAGCGCGCACCCATCTCCCCCCGTTGCTAGGGAAGACGAGGAGCGCGCGCACCCGCAGCTGTTGCTATGCGGACGACGGCGGCGGACGATTCAGCCTCGCTTAAGAAGTGCATTCGCACTTAAAAGTCGGGAAGCGTGCCAAAACTTCTACACGGCTATTGTGAAGGGGGAAGGCACGGTATGCCTTTTCAACGGTAGTTCTCGCAAGAACAGTGATGAATAGCTATGGCACTTACAGAACCTTACCTTGTTTTGTTGCTTTTCTATCGACTGTTCTCGTAGTGCTCGTCCAGCGGCCGTTTATCGAGACCTGTACTCCAACAAAGTCTTGGAAACTGTGCGCTTAGAGGTCTCTTTTCTCTCTCTTTTTTACTCGTAAATAATGAAAGTTCGTGTAGCTTTTCGAAGGTTCTTGTGTTAGCTATTAGGTGCCCATGCACAGTGCTCCAGCAGCTCTATGTTAAAACTGATGGTGTTTTTGTGCGTTCTTTTTATGATTTCAGGTCCTGCAATTTCGTCCTGGACAGCACTGAAGGACGATCTGGAACGGTGTACACACCGAGACACACCATGCCAGACAACACAGTGTGCACGTTTCAGTTCCAGGGCCGCTCTCGCTTCGATCGAGTGTGGCTGTATTTCACCAGCTACTTTGTGCCGGACAAGCAACCGTGGTCTGGCGTTGAAAAGTGCGACGTCAGTCAACTGGAAGTGTACGACTCGCCCGTATTCGATGGGGACACTGGATCAGCATTCCTCGGTCACATTGGCCAAGACCGGGGCCGCATTCAAGACAGCAACGACGCCAACCAGAGTTTTCCGGCACGGCTCATTGGACGGTACTGCGAGAAATCAACGCCTCGAATGTGCAGCCACGCCAATGATTACCCTGGCCTTCTGCCCCCGCGGCCGTGCCACGTTCCGAGTGAAAGCTACCTGTCGAGCAGCGCCAAGATGGCCCTCCGATATAAGGTTTTTGCAAACGCAGATGTGGCGTTAAAGACGGGCTCCTTTGTGGCCCGCTACGAGTTCATAGACACCTCCCAGAACGGAGCTCCTGCCGACAACAGCCGGTGTTACCGCGTATTCAGGAGCAGGACCAAATCCCGTGGTCGCATCGCGTCACCAAGGAATACGTTCTTCTACGGCAGAGGGGGGCAGCAGGAACTTCAGTGCACCTACCGCTTCCAAGGAACTTCGTCACAGCGGGTGCGGCTTCGCTTTGAGAAGGTGTACCTGGCTTCCGACGGATGTTCAACAGTTTACGATCCGAACCTGCTACGCTACGGATGCCGTTATATAGACCAGAAGTTTGTCAGTCCATTTGACTTGATTGGAAAGCAGCGGTACGGTGAGATTCGAATTACCGAATATTGGCTGGCCCTAACGATTCAGGTGGGGTGCATCTGCAGCAACTCCAGCGTGTTGCAATCCCCGCTGGAGATAACATCAATAGGAAGTGAGGTCCTGCTTACATTCACTGTCAAAGGCATGACAGTGCGAGAAGACTTTACGAATTTCGGTTTTGAGGGCAATTACGAGTTCCTGCCTCCGGCGGACTGCGGAGGAGACACCGGCCTTCTCAGAGGAAACGTGGGCGAAGCAGATCTTTCACCAAATTTTCAGTCGGATGATACGAACCCTATGAACCCTGGTGTAGGGGCTTACCGTTCTGGCGTTCTTAGGCGATGTCGTTGGCTTCTGGAAGCGTCCCCTGACAAGTTTCTCTATCTAAAAGTGGCAGGTGGCAAACGGGAAGTTAGAGAATGTGGTGACAGTCGCCTACTTGTGCATTCGGGCGACGAATTTGAGCAAACGATTATCATTTGTGCATACCCTGACGTGGGTATTACCACGGAGGAAAGCCAAGTTTCGGTAGACATTTTCTCACCCTCTTGGTCGAATGGTACACCCTCAAGAAAGAAAGCGGCAGCGTTGGCAAGGCCAGAGCGGCTAATGCTCGAAACTGTGTGCACGGGCAGTTCCCCGTCGTTTAAAATACGTTGGATGGAGGTGACACGCCCATTTATGACGACAAGTGCGGGCCAGTCATTAAGGAATGTCGACTGTCTCTACGAATGCCCGGAGTTGGACGCGTGCATCAGCCCAGAGCTTTGGTGCGACGGCGCGAAACACTGCCCGTCAGGTTACGACGAAGTGCCAGAGAACTGCTCTAGGTTCCCAATGGTTCCCGTGGTGCTAGGCTGCGTAGGTGCTGTTGCAATATTTTTCGTAGCGTTAGCAACGCTCGTGTTGATGAGGCGCTCCTGCCAGTTTCGAAAATGCAAGGAGTCTTCATCTTCGCGGCCTGCGGGATGTGAGGACGTTCCAATGGAAAACATATGACAGGGGGATCCGGAAAATAAGAGCGCGGACAAGAATGACTATGTTGCGGAAGTTGCGCAGTCTAAGTGTGGAACAATCGGCGCCGAAGTATCTTAGTTTAGTGAGGCGCCTCTTCCCTCACCCCAACAACCGTTGTTCCTGCAGTGCGCGAACCGTTCCCTGGGGAACCTGTGAAAAGAAGACGCAGCCCACTTCTTCAGAGTTGTTCGTTCGAAATACCTTCCTGCGTGCAGCTTGCAAATGGTACAATGAACTCTGAATAGCCGGCAAGTACATTCACTTATGGCAGGATAAGAAATCAGAACTACTTCGTCTTGCGAGACAGCAGTGTCTTGTGAGACAGCAGTGACTCCGTGCGCAGTGACTCTTGTGACATTTGTGTATCTTAAGTGTGGTGGCGTCCCGGATCTGTCGCGCCAGGACTATGGTTGCAGTGATGACAAAAAAGGCATACCCTGGTCCCTATTCCAACAAAAAAAAAAAATGTTGCACGCATACCAAATCAAAAATCAAGGCCAAAAAACGAGACTTTTAAAGCCATGTTTCCATATGAAGAATATGTTCCACTGAGGACCGTATTTTTAATGTGTCCTATGACGGGAAACGGCATGTGCTGCGAGTTCTATTTGCAGTTCTTCTCTTCGCGGGTTCTATTTGAAGTAAGAGAAAAAGTGGCGTTTGGGACGTCGTGCGGCTGACGGGCTCTTTTTGTAAAGATGTGCGTCAATGTACTTTTTTTGCGTCTGGAATAAGCTCAATACGACAATTATAATGCGCAGAATTTTTCATATTAAGCCAAGAGAATGAAAAACACAGCAGAAACGTTTGCACAGTTCATGCGCCCTTCGAAATTATGACAAAGATTTAGGGTCTTGCCACGCCGTACTGGAACATAATCTAATTCGTAGATCTTACGGGTCTTTTTGACACTTCCAAGATCTTGTTGGATATTTTGACTATTTTGATATTTTGACCACGCTGGTTTGATATTTTTTGCACGTTTGAGAAAGATTGTGGCTGTTGCATGTGGTGATTATAGGTAGAGATGCACATTATAAAATGTCTTTTATGTTATGGAAAGTCCTGCCGATTGTTCGGACAGAAATTGAATTTCTAAATTGGTCGAAAATTGGGTAGAAACTGCATTTCTAAAAGAACCTTTTTGGGTGACCCATTTCGGTAACTGCAAAGCTTTTATATAACAGCCGTAAATAATATGGTGAAAATGTTTCTGCAGGGATAGGGAGCCCTCTGTTCTAAAATATGTTAAGTCACGCAGGATGACGGGAGATACTAACACAGTAAACCCAATTCACAGAATTTAGCAAGATTTAGTAAGTTTGATTTTTTAATTACTTCGTCAGTGTGCTTAACGTAGCTCACAGTTCTGCTACGTTTTTGAGGTGCAGGGCCGAGTTGCACAAAGCCGACATGGCGGGGGCCGCAGCACAGACCGGGGGGCGGGGATCTTTCCAGGCAAAGAGAAAATTTTCGGCCACTTGACATAATGTAGAAAACCGGAATATAAATCGTTTATTTGGAACACGCATGTCACAAGGTTGCAATTTACAAAACTCTCAGAAGGTCAAAACTGCCATGTCGAAGTGATGATGTGGAGGAGGGGCTGGGGGGTGGTTGACTTCGTGCCGGAGCCGTATAATACTGTCCCGTGAGCCGCATCGGACGGCGGGCCACACGTTGCTGACCCCTAATTAAAGGGGTTCAATGTCTATATATGTTTGGGGTTTTCTGGCAGTGTCTGCAATTCCACAGGCAAATGCTTGTTAAAGGAGTACTGACACGAAATTGCAAAGCTGAGATAAGTATGTAAATTGCTTCCTTTTTATCATGAGATATCTCCCAGTAAGAGTCGACAGTAACCGTTCGGCGTAGCATATTTTAAATCCCTTTTAATTTTCGCCCGCACCAGAAAGCCCACAGCGGGCCGACGTGACATCATCTGCTACTTGCCCCAAACTGCCGACGTCAGGGCTCCGTGACGAAGCCGACGCGCTCGCTGTGGTTGGCGCGCGCTCCTCTAGGGTGTGTACATGTCATGGTTTTGGCACTGACGGCATGCTGTCCGGGCGCGTAGAGACGGTTAAAGCGGTAACCACACGCACGCGCCCGCGCGCTCGATTCCACACGCGTCCTCGTGTCGACGCGCCCAAGCGCTTGACGAGGGCGAGGGCACGCACACACACGAAGGCGACGGAGGCGCGCGCGCGTCCAGAGCTGCAGCGCTACGGCAAGAATGGTGACGTCACGTAATACCTACTGTCATGGCGGCCGCTCGACGCTCATTTTGTCGAAACCGAAACTGACACGAATAAACGACTCCGTAAGTGAATGTTTACGCTGCGCTCGACCGTCTGATGTGTCATTCTATGATTAGTGGGATGGTAGGCACGCATAGAAGCGAAAACAACGTAACAGGAAAATTTCGTGTCAGTACTCCTTGTCAAACAGCAGCTCCAAGCCACCTAAAATCTAATAAAAACCACGTGCAGTGCAATGGAAGCTCACCATCATCAACGGCTGCCGATTGAGCTCGCCTGACTGAGTGGGGCATTTCAGGGTGGCCGTCCGAATAAAAGGCACTGTAGACACTTTGGCGTCGTGGTTGCACGTGCTCAGCGAAGGGACAGAAGTACTGTTCCAAAGCCTCAACACCAATGGTCCGTTCCTTCGTGCAGCCAGTGTAGAATGTCCTGGTGAAGTGAACACGCTCAGTTAACATTCTGAGGGCTTAGCGCGTTCAAGCTACACCCGGGCAGTGAGTGGCTCCGGATTAGTTTTGACCACTTGGGTATTCCAAACTTGTGCCGACGGGCGTTTTCACGTTACGGCTCCATCTGTAAAGCAGCCACCGACTCCGCGATCCAACTCACGTCTTTGGTTTCAGTAGCATAAGGCCTGCGCGCCACTGCGGCGGGTGACACGCTCTGTTGTCAGATTGTTGAGAACCGTGTGGAATCCACTGCTCTGCGTGCCGCTGGCCAAATAGACTCCCGTAAGCTGCTTATGCAGCTCTGGGATGGGTGAGATTTTTCCCCTCACTTCATTCCGATTTTTTTTATGTGTGCTGGAAGCACACTAGCAGAGGGCTTCTCAAGGCTTCGCGTGAAGGTGAACAAAATTTTATAGCATATCCATGCGGTAAAAAATTTGTGTTCTTTGATGTGCGTGACAGGCACGTTTACAATTATTACAATTTCTTGCTTCTTCCATTGCTTCTTTGTAATGTCTCTGCCTAAAATTTGTCAGCGTTTTGTTTAGAGCAAATGTGCTTTAAGCGCATTAGTTAAGGGCACTCACCTCGTCGTATTCCAATGAGACTCACTAATCCATCACCCACGAACTCAAATACCGTTCCCAATATGCAACGTTTTACAGATTCATAGAAACGTTCCTAACGGGGCAGAGTTGCTTCTATTAAACTAATAATATTGCACTGAAATGTAAAATAAGACGCTAAAACAATTTTGTTTCTGTATTTAATGCAGGGTAGCGCTCCTTTATTTATTTATTTTTGTATTTGTTTTTATTTTTATTTATTTATTAACCAGAGATTTATTGTTTATTTCATTACGGAACGGGCCCATTTCTAACAATCATTATGATTTTTAAGGCTGCAATGCCAATGAAGGCAAAAAGCACCAAATATTTTTTGAAGCAACAACACTGGTTAACATGTAGAACAACTACGTTTCACATTGCCTGGCGATGCTTTTTAAGCCAGTGGGACATGAACTAGTTGTCCCACGAGAATGTGATCAGGTGAGTCCTTTTTGAGACGCGCAGATTCACGAGGAATGACGGTGCGTGTGTTTGTCACCTCGTTTTCTTTGCGTGTTAGCCCTGCCCCACTTTCGCAAGTATCCACTACCCGTAGGTCAAACCCCACGGCAAGAAATATAGTCGCACATTTATTTTTGTAGTGCATTTTGGTCAGGACATTTCGTTTTGGTTAGGATCGCTGCGTATATTTCGTTTGTGATCCGTGCAGCAGAAGGTTCCCGGAGTGCTTGTGATATCGTTTGCTTCAGATATATTTGTCGAACGCGTCCGCACTTAATCTTCAGTTGGGTCTAATGCCATGGATCAGTTGTTGAATCGCGCTTGTGACTGTCGTGTTGTGGCGGAGTGTATTTATGTGGGCCAAAGTATTTTGAATCGTGGTCAACAACCCGCATTTTGGGCAAATAAAGACTGCTGAAAAGTGCACAAATCATTGCACAAGTCGATCATCCCGATAGGAAGTGCATCTTGTTTGTGGCTTCCGAATGCAAATTTCGCCGCTACTTCTTGTCACTGTCGAAGCGCATCCGAGGAAGCGCCGCACCTGCGCTACGGGAACCACGATCTTAACTCTGCAGAGACGGAAAGGCAAGTGCAAGTCCGCTGTTTTGGGGTGGACTTGACGAAAGGTTCTGCTTCGCGCGTTCCTTGTAGTGAGTTTTTCCGTCGCGCAAAAGGCAATTCCCACTGTAGAAGAACATCTTCAAACACAAAAAAGGTCCTAGGGCCTTGGCCTTCATATTGTCACGTAGACAAAGAGCACACAGCTGTCTTAAAGGAAAAACAAGTTTATTGGAGCGAGCGAACTTGTGCTCTCCTAACAACCCAAATAATACGCAGGCGGCGAAACAGCAGTCAACAAAGTGACGTGCTTAGGCGAATCTCGGTGAATCAAATGCCGTGGCGTCTGCTCTGCAGGCTTTTATGTTTTGGTGCGAGTGTTTCTGGAACCGTCGATTTACATCCAGAACATTGTAGATCAAAGAAGATTATTCTCGGCTAGTGACGTCAGGGCGAAACAGTCTGCTTATTTATTGATTTAATTTATTTATTTATTTATTTATTATTTATTTAAACATACTGCCAATCCCATCAGGGATTTTCGCAGGAAGGGCTTGAGACATAAAGTTACAGAGTAGGTATACAATAAAACACACACATTAACAATTGAAATCTAGTAACAGAATCGGATTAACAGAACAAAATCAGAACAGGATTCAAACATGTGGGTTACTAATAACGTGCAAGTACAAAGCGAATTCACATACTGGAAAATTGTATGAACGATTGATAAATGTAACGCAAACAATGATAGGCAAAAGTACAGCATGGGTGAAGAATTTAGTAAGAGAAGTGTAATATAAGTACAAAGAACATGATCTGAAAACAGAGTATTTGAGCTCAGGAAAAATTTTTTAAGTACAACGTACAATACTGAAGGGTCTTTCTCTGAAGCGTAACTTAAGAGTACATAATCAGTGGGGTAAAATATACACACAAATGCACAAACTGCTTCCCCTTGCATTTTGTTAAGTTCGTTTGCAACCAGTGTTAAAAATTGATTTAATTGGGTACTGCTCGAGATTTTCGGATCCAGTTGATTCCATTCAGTAATTGCTAACGGAAAAAAGAGCAATTTGTGTTAAATGAATAATCGTT
This sequence comes from Haemaphysalis longicornis, assembly GCF_048455015.1. Classification (NCBI taxonomy): domain Eukaryota; kingdom Metazoa; phylum Arthropoda; class Arachnida; order Ixodida; family Ixodidae; genus Haemaphysalis; species Haemaphysalis longicornis. The sequence goes on along the minus strand of NW_027526214.1, from coordinate 127,932,523 downwards.
TAGTCTCATTGAGTGTTTTAAGCGTGTCGTTCTACTTTGATCAAACGTGATGTAGGCAGATATATCAATGTTGAAATGACCGTGAATTAGCTGATGCATAAATTTTGCACGTGCTAGTCGTGTTCGATTCCTTATGGTAAGTAAACCAGCATTTTTTAGTAGTTCGGTTGGTGAATCTGCAAGTCTGTACCAATTGTATATGAACCAAACTGCTTTTCTTTGTATTCCTTCGAGTTTAGTTATTTGTTGTTTAGTGAAGGGTGACCAAATGATATTACCATATTCTAGTAATGATCGCACAAGCGAAGTGTATGCGAGGTGCTTCAGTGGAGGCGGCGCCTGGTGGAGCCAATATTTAAGTGTGAACAAGCGCCGCAAGGCGCTTGTTCACACTTCTATTTGAATGACATAGCCCGTGCGGCATAAAAATAAAGAATGGAAGAAGCGCTCAGCTTGGGACACCGATAACATAGCCGGGCGTGGCCGGGCAGTAAAAACAAACATTAAACAAACAAATCCATACATGGTTCGCGGCATTACCCCCCCCCCCCTCCCTCTAAGAGGGAATCGACCCAATGCTAAAATAAAACACACTCCGAACAAACGACAACAAAAGTCCGCCATCTTGCATAGTAAGGTTTCAACAAACCACGTGGACAACTTCGGACTGTGTGCGTCGTCGCGATATTCCGGAATCTTCATCGGGGATCACCTCGCAGGTAAGTTGGCCGACACGTCGTAGAATCTGATAGGGTCCGAAATACTGTCGCAGAAGATTCTCACCGAGTCCGCGTCGTCGGATGGGAGTCCAAACCCAAACACGATCCCCTGGGTATGGTATTTGGCGTCGAAGGTGGCAGCGCCCGGCATCCACCAGCTGCTCGTCCGTTGTACGAACTCGAGCGAGCTGGCGGGCCTTCTCCGCACGCTGAAGGTATCCTTGGACGTCGGGGTTGAGGCCGTCGTATTCTACATGCGGAAGCATGGCGTAAAGCATTGTAGTCGGCCGTTTTCCGTAGACAAGCTCGAACGGTGTCATCTGCGTATTTTCCTGGATAGCCCTGTTGTACGCGAACGTGACATACGGTAGGACTTCGTCCCAAGTCTTATGTTCAACGTCGACGTACATGGACAGCATATCCGCGATTGTCTTATTCAGGCGTTCCATTAGTCCGTTCGTTTGGGGGTGGTACGCCGTCGTTCTTCGGTGATCCGTGTTGCTGCAGCGTAATATTCCTTGCTTCAGCTCCGCTGTAAAGGCTGTTCCGCGGTCAATGATTAGGACTTCCGGGGCTCCATGTCGCAGCACAACTTGGTTCATGAAGAAGTTTGCGGCTTCTTGTGCAGTCCCCCTCGGAAGAGCGGCGGTCTCCGCGTAGCCCACGTCATGTAGTCAGTCGCTCAGTCAGGGAACGGGCCCAGAAGGTCCATTGCAATCTATTCGAAGGGCCTCGATGGGACGGCGATCGGCTGCAGAAGTCTGGCGGGTCTCGTCGGTGGAGTTTTTCTTCGCTGGCAGTCACGGCAGCTCCGGACGTAGTGGATGACGTCGGATGTAAGGCGGGGCCAGTAAAGTACTTCGCCTTGATTTGTCCTGTTGTGCGGGCTGTGACGAGAGGTCCGGAAGACGGGTCGTCGTGGCACGCTTCCTAATTTCGTCACGAAGGTCTGCGGGGATCACAAGAAGATAATTCGTTCTCGTTCCGGGACTGTAATTCTTCTTCACAAGAACTGAGTTTTTCAGGCTGAATGCTGGTAGATTGCGTTTGAAGGACCTAGGGACGGCAACGTTGCATCCTTCGAGGTAGTCGATTATGATGCGTAAGTCGGGGTCAGCACGCTGCTGGGCGGCTAGGTCGCTCTCCGTCACGACTCCGAAGAACGCGCTGTCTTCATCCGTCTTGTGGTGGTGGGTCGACGGGAGCGCGCGACAGGGAGTCGGCGTCGGAGTGTTTCTTGCCGGATTTATAGACTTTTGTAACGTCGAACTCGTGCAGGCGGAAGCACTACCGCCCAAGACGGCCTGATGGGTCCTTCAAATTGGCGAGCCAACACAGCGCATGGTGGTCTGTCACAACGTTAAATGGTCTACCGTACACGTATGGGCGAAATTTTGAAATTGCCCATATAATAGTGAAGCACTCTTTTTCAGACGCTGAGTAGTTTTTATCCTCCGTCGACAGACCACGGCTGGCAAAGGCGATTACTTTTTCGCAACCGCTATGTTTTTGGACGAGGACGGCACCCAAGCCTACATCACTGGCGTCCGTGTGCATTTCCGTTTCGGCGTCTTCGTCGAAATGACCGAGCACGGGCGGGCTTTGCAGGTGTTTTTGCAGCTCGCAGAGTGCCTTTTCTTGGTCGCTTTCGCAGCTGAAAGGGGTGCTATCTTTCGTCAAGAACGTGAGTGGCTCTGCAATGCGTGCGAAGTTTGCGACGAAGCACCGGTAGTATGCGCACAGTCCGAAAAATCTTCACACGCCCTTCTTCTTTCGGCCTTGGGAAGTTCGCAGTAGCTGAAGTTTTTGCCGGGTCAGGTAGGATTACCGCGGCGTTGACGACGGCTCAAAAACTTGAGCTCCTCGTAAGCGACGCGGCAATTTTCAGGCTTCAGCGTTAACCCCGACGAGCGAATCGAGTACTGACTCCAACCTTGCAAGGTGTTCGTCGAAAGTCCGGGCGAATACCGCAACGTCGTCGAGGTATACGAGGCCGGTGTGCCACTTCAGGCCAGCTAGCACAGTGTCCATGACTCTTTGAAACATTGCTGGCGCCGCGCACAGCCCAAACGGCATCACCTTGAACTCGTATTACCGTCCGGGGTTATAAATGCGGTGTTCTCTCGGTCTCTCTCGTCCACTTCAGTTTGCCAGTAGCCGGTCTTCAGATCCATCGATGAGAAGTACTTCGCATGGCAGAGATGGTCGAGGGTGTTGTCGACTCGTGGCAGGGGGTACACGCCCTGCTTGGTGTTTAGTCGCCGGTAGTCAACACAAAATCTCAATGTGCTTTTTTTTTCTTCACCAGTACGGCCGGCGCACCCCAGGGGTCTTTCGATGGCTGTATAATGTTGTCGCTGAGCATGTCGTCGACTTGAGTCCGCATGGATTGTGTGAAGAGACGCGGTACGGTGACTGTCGGGTAGGTAAGGCTCCATCTTCGGTTATTATTCGGTGCTTCGCTAGAGGTGTCTGACGTAGTTTTGAGTTCGACGAAAGCACTCCCTGTAGCGACGCAGAAAAGCCAATAATTTGTCCCGTTCTGATTGTGGTAACGCCGGATTCACGTCGAAGGGATTTGGAAGCTTGAAGGTATCGTCAGGTGCGGGTTCAAATTCGGCGACCGCGATCACGTCACGTGCTTCTTGCGTTTCTTCGAGGAACGCAATTGCAGCGCGCTTGTTTAAATGCTGGTACTCGTCGGTGAAATTAGTAACCAAATCGTCGGATTGGCGTTGCTTAAACCGCGCAATAACTCTTGCGGCAGAGACACCGCGGCCGAAAAGCAGCCTTTGGTCACTCTACGATAGCGTCGACGTCAGAAACCGCATCTTCACAGTAGACGCTTACCATCAACGTTGCGCGGGGTGGCGGGGTGACATGATCGTTGGCGATCCTTACAGCAGCACGGTGTTCGGTTCCGGTGTCATGCAGTGATCGGAGGAAAATGTTATAGGCTCTGCCTATAGGTGAATTATTGCACCGTCGTCCGTCGAAAAGTCCATTCCAAGGATGACGTCGCAGGAGCAGTTAGGCAAAATGACGAACGCCGCAGGGTACGTTGTGCCGCCTATGGATGGTGACGCGCGATTTGCACGTTCCACTCGGCGTCACGAGGTGGCCTCCAGCTGTGCATATGTGCGGACAGTCCCATCTCGTCATAACTTTCTTCAGCTTAGATGCAAATGGCCAGCTCATTACTGAGTAGTCGGCTACCGTGTCTACGAGGGCGACTACATCAAAGCCGTCGATGGACACCTTGACGTCGGATGCCACCTTTCTCGATTTCCGGGTGCGTCGGGGCGTCGCATCTCGGCTTGCGCGTGTTGACGGTCGGGCACTGTGCGTCGTCGTCGTCTTCTGAGTGGCAGTCTCGGTCATGTCGGTTACGCGTAGCGCTGTTTAGCTGTCATCGTGTTTGGGAGTCTCGTCAAGGTTAAGTCGGGTCATCGGGATGAGGGCATGTTAGGAATCACTTAGGGAGATACTCGTCGATCTCACGTGGTCGTTGGCCAGGGAGAAAGCGAGGTGCGTCGACGGAGAATTTTCGCAAACCTACACTCTTAGTCAATTCCTGGTTATACGACCAGCATGCAGGCGGGCCGCCGCGTCAATTTAAAGCCACCTATAAAGCGGCGGTTCAGGCGGCCTCGAGCGCAAGCGCCCCGCCAAGCTCGCGGCCCACCGAACACGCGGCCCGGCGTTTAAGCGGCCCTGGCGAGGGCCGCCTAACCAGAGGGCCACCTAAACCCCGGACCGTGTGTTCGGCGGGGCGCTGGCCGTAATTTTTCTACGCCGCCCGTTATGCTAATCGATTCCCGCTTACGAAGCGGTCCCCAAATCTTACGGCCCCTCAAATAAGCGGCCTCGTTTCTTTTCACCAAAAAAGAAGAAAAGAAAAATCCACTCTGCCAGAATCGATTTTATCCATTTTCTTTTCGCTCGCATTGAGAGGCCAACGCCAGCAACCCGTGACGAATGCTCTAACACATGTTACATCATGCGAGACATGTAAGCACATAGCCGTAACCCTACGGAGAATCGAACCGGGGTCTACTGCAACGCATCAAGAGGCGGATGTCATAACCACTGCGCCACACCCCCGGGCTGCTGGAGTGCGAAAACATGGGCTTATAAGCTTACTGCATGCTGTGGCTCGTCACGCAGGAGTCTTAAACAACACATTCGGTGGCGAGTGGCTTTCTTTAGACCACCGTTTTTGAATCGCTCTACCAAAGAGGCGTAATACTAGGGTTTGCGGGAATTTACGTACACTGGTACGGGCGGAAACCTTTTGTCATGCTGTGTGCCCGTTCCAACAGTATGATGCTCCGTGCGGGGATTTATTCCATCGATGCAAACGGAACTAATAACAGGTATTCTGCCTGGTTACCAAAAGTATTCTTGGCCATTGGCGGAAAGTGCCCCCTATGACAATGCTTGCAAATAACTAACACGTAAGGCGCACTGTTGTACTGCATATAAGAGCTGTCTCGTCATGAGTGGCAAGTATACCAAGCATGAAATGGTGTACTGAATTTTTTCTGCTTGTCCTAGCTCTTCTGATGGTGCGGTTACATGCCTTGGCCTTTGTTTTTGTAATAGGGGGGCGGTAGTAAATTGCGCATTAGGTAATGTAACGAACCAATATTAAATCACTCACTCTACACAACATTGCGTCGCGACGCCTGCAGAATTTCTGCGTTGACGCCCAGGTAACGAGCCGTCGGAAGGCCAGATACTACGTTTTCTTTTATGGATCGCGAGCACACAAAGAATATCTTAGCGTTTTCTCGCGCAGACCGGACAACCGCTCGCCCGTGTAACTTGTAGTCCTGCATTTGCAGAAAAATGCAGGTCTCGCGGATGTTCCACCTTTAATCGTTAGAACATCGTAAATGAAGACCATTGGTCAAACGAAATTTTGAGAAACTAAACATTAAGAAACATATAAAAAAATGACTCAAAATGGCAAACCGTAACACCCTGCATTTCCTCAATAATGCAGATTCAGCGGAAATTCCGCTTTTAATCGTTATCATAGCGTAGATAGAGATAACTGGTCGAACAGAATCTTGAAAAACTAAAAAACAAGAAAAGTATAAAAACTACGAAAAATGCTGAGCTTTGTAACGCTCTTCATTTACAAAAAATGCAGATTTGGCGCTAGTAACACCTGTGATTGTTATAATAGGGTAAATGGAGATAATTGGACGGACAGGACTTAGAAAAACCAAGAAAAGTGGCTCTAAAAGACTCACACTCAAGAGAAGCGACATAAGAATGCTGCGCATTAGTACACATTTCTGTGAATTTATGCAATTTTTTTCTATGTGGCCTCGTTTCATTCGCGCTTCCATTATTAGCGAGTTATTAATGTACGCGGACGCGCAAGGTCGCGGTTAAGCATTTTCACCTGGGCATGAACGCACCCTTGTGCATGGAAAGTTTAGATCGCATAAAACAATGCCAAAAATAAATGGGTTGCAATGGCTGCAATTGCACTAACACATTTTTAATTTGTGCCCTTCTAGAACATCTTCATGACCTCAGTTTTCATGAAATGAGGTTTGACCTGTATAATCTCACAGTGTTTTGCCACCTGATTTATCAGGCCTCAATGCACACACCACGAAACAAAAAAACTGCCTATATTCATAATGCCATGTTACAAGCAAAGCTGTAAAGAAAGTATCTGTGTACTTTAAACCTATCCGGATCTTGAAGTGATAGTCTACTCATACAAGCTTGGGACACGAACAGATCACTGAGTTGGGTATGTAAATGTTAAGTATTTCGTCATGCTCGAATACATGAGAATGCACAAGTGTGAGACGAAAATTACATAAATGGCATCATGTCCAAGGAACGATGTTTTCTTTTTATTTGATATCCAAAATACAAATGTGAACACAAAAGACTTATACTGAAATAACAACTACAAATGGAACACACAAATGAAAAATTTCTTTTGCGGAAGAGCAAATAACGACCTGTCAAGATAAAATTATTGTTTTCATTTATGGAATTTTCAGCAGCTTGCTGTTTACAAAACAGGGAGGTAACTCGTCTTTTTTGCGGGCTACTGTTGGTATAACGCCCAACGTTTCGCCTAAAGCTGGCGGGTATCTTATGTAATATATTACCAAACAAAGAAAAAGTACATTCTTCGGGCGTCAATTATGGTCCAGGTGCACCGCTTCCGATGATGTAGATGGCCTTTGTAGAATCGCCCCAAGCAATCTTTGGGCCGAGAGCTGCTGCTTCTGGAATTTCGTTGCAGTGGAATGGAAACAGCGTTGTAAACATTTCAAAAACTTTGAGTCACGGGTAGCAATCCGTTGTGTTGGCACTGCGTGAAGAAACAAAACGGCAGGTTAATAAGTGACCAGGTACAAAAGGGTGGCGTTATTTATTGGCGGTAAAACAGTATAGCCTGAAGGGACGCAGCAGAAGTATTACCAACGCGTTAGCAGATATGTGAAAATATCATAAATCAGGTAAGTGCATCGCTGTAGTTCAGGCAATTATTTCTTTCTTACTGCTTGTAGATTCAAACGCTCTCCAAGAGGACGTTTTCTTCATATACATAGGAAGGCCGAGTGCTTTTTTAGTGCACAGGCGTGCGAGAAAACGTTTCCATGAATTTATTTGACGGAGACACGTCAATTGCACGGCGAAAAAAAAACTCTGTTAACTGTTACATGCGGAGGGTATTGTGCCCTAGTTTCTTTTTATGAAACAATTTCCCCCAATAGTATGGCGCAAAACATTTTATTAAAAATGCCTTGGCCTGGACAATGAAACGCGTGGAAAAATGCAATTTCTTTAGGAAACCACGGTACTCACTACGGCAACGGAAGTACCTCACATGTGCAAGCGTTTTCATTTTTCGCCTGAATCCGAAAACGGCCGCCGCACAGGGAAACCGAATCCTCTCTATAAAGCACGTCAAGTTTACCGTACGGCCCCGGGTGCCCCGGGTACTGGAGAACGATTTTGGCGCGGGCTTCGTACGACGACGAAAAAGGCATAATTGCATGGCCCTTACTAGTTGTCTGCAAACACTAATTATTACAGTCTGCGCCCCCCACCCTTCGAAAACAAAAACAAGAAATCGAGGGACCTATCCTTTCGTGTTTAACGGGACTATGCCCGCAATACACACACCAGCCGGCTTGACATCGCTCCGCTGCTTAGCTTGCGTGACCGGTGGCCCTAATAAACCCATCGCATTTGCAGTTGTTTCCACTGTTACCCCGACCTAGAAGCACACATTTGATGTCAGCGGAAGCGAATGTGGTCAAGAAAGTGTGAACGCTTGGAACTAAATATGAACTACATAGAGCGAGAGTCAAAGCGCGGGCCCCCAACTTGCTCCGCGATGAAATTCCTCGCACGTGCGTGATAGAGACAAATCACCGTACCACAAGTCACCGCGCGCGAACTTTTTTGTACTCCTACTGCACATGTGCGCGCGAGATATTTGTGAATGTTTTTCGGCTTTCGACGCGTCGTCGGCCACCGCAAAAGAAGCTCGCGGGCGATTGTGTGAGGAGGAATACGCGCATCCGCCGCAACCCAACATATCGCTCGGAGCTTCACAATTGCCCCCCTTTTTAAAGCAAAGCTTTTTACCTCTACCCCCCCAGGGTACTTTCACGACCGTTGGTGTCACCAGAAAACTCCCGCGAACAAATAAAAGAATTTACTGGCACCGCCAGGAATCGAACCTGGAACTAATAGAGTAACAAAGCGAGAGCCCGTTGTCTTACCGATTCAGCTACGAGCCCACGGGGAGACGGGGAAGACAGGTGGTGCACTCACGAGCACATCTTTGGGTTTACCCCTTGCATTCTCGCTGAACGCCACGTGATAGAGTCAAGCAATCTCTTGAGCCGTAGTGCGCACCGCCCACGGCACTTCTAGCAGCCCTGTGCGAACCTTGCGCGTGTGCTAGGAGTTACAAAAATTTAAGGAAGCCCACAGCAACGCATAGCATCTCACTTTTAGTATGCCAATGTGCTAAACCCTGTGGCCTCCAGTGTTCACGCAAAAAATCACAGCGCTTTGTCGTCCGCCGTCACACCAAACGGCACACCAAGTAACACATTCAAATACTCCTTGATGGCCAGGCCATCATTCCAAGCCCCAGCATCAATATCTTGGCCCTACATCTCCAGGCCAACACCAGGCGTAACGTATCTTTTCAGCGCCTCAAACACAGTATCAATCAAATAATGCACATGATCAAGCAAGTTGCCACCGAGAAGCGAGACCTCAAGGAATCCGATACCTTTCGATTAAGTCAAGCTTTCGTCCTCTCGAGAATCACTTACGTCAAGCCCTGTCTTATTCTCGGCAAGGAGGACATAAAGATGCTTTATATAATGATTAGAAAGGGGGTCGAGCAGGCCACTGGTCTTCTCATGAGTGCATCAACAAAGAATATGCTTAGCCCGGCGCTCCAAAACACGGTGGAAGAGCTGATAAAGGGGCATCTTTCTAACCAGAAGCTTCGACTAAGCAGAACTGCAGCGGGTCGCCGCATCCTTCACCAGATTGGCTGGGCCGCACAGAATGTCAACCCGCTTGATATACTCCCGGACTCTTGGCGACAAGAACTAAACATGCCCCTTTGCTTATAAATATGAACCCCTCACACAACGAGGGCCGCCGAAAAGCACGGGCTCAAGCGTTCAACACCAGCATCGGTGGTGATTACGCAGTTATCGACACAGACGCCTCCCAAAATCGAGGGCAGCAGTACGCCATCATTGTGGCTACCTCCAGAACCAATCTCCTTGCGTGTGCCTCACTCAAGACCGAAGACATGACGGCACCAGAAGAGGGAGCCATCGCCTTGGCTCTCACTCAACCAGGGGTTCGGTAGGTAGTCACCGATTCCCAACAAGCCTACCGGATCTGCCAGTCGGGTTGGATTTCCCGACTGGCACTGCGTTTGCTGAAAAACCACTCCCCAAATGGTTCCATTCAGCTATCCGGACACCCGCTCACTCTTCCATGGAGGGCAACGAATACACCCACCAACAAGCGTGCGCTTTTACCTCCCGTGCTATGGAGCTGCACGAGGACAGTCACCCAGTTGTCTCGTTCAGCGACCTAACCCAGCATTATCGCCTTCAGAGACAGACCCTACCTTCGTCTTACCCTGACCTTTCCAGAGAAAAACAAACTACCTTACGGCGCATACAATCCGGCAGCTTCCCACACCCGACGCGTATGCACCTGAACCCCTACGACACTGAATGTAAATATTGCCCAGAAGTAGGAACAATCCGCCACATAAGCGGGGTGTGCGACTTTAGCCCTGATGACCCTCCTCTCTTTCCGTCAAATACCCAACAAAAGCAATGGGAGATACTGCTGTCCAGTCCCCCTCTGCCTACCTTGCTTCAGCTCGTGGACAGAGCACAGGCAGCGCGGACTGCATATGGGCTCTAGTGAAGAAGGAAGCACTCCCCTGGGCCGCACTCTGGGCCATTCAAAAATCTGAATAGAAGCATTTCCTCCTCCTTCTGCTCCTCCTCCTCCTTCTCCTGCTCCTCCTCCTCCTCTTCTGTTTTTGCGGCCGATGTCGTCGCTTCCGTCCACGGCGGCGGAGACGGAGAAGTGAGATCGTCCAACACCGGGTTTGGGCTTCCTTTAATTTCATAAAAAAAAGTTTCCACTCTTGTGCTACACCAATGCAACTCAACCAACCACCGTTCATGCATCATGCCTTGATTTAACCTGACCAAGAATATCTCTTTGGAGTAATATAGCATGTGGTTAGGTGAATTTCACTTCTCTCTAATTTCACTATTTGTAGAGCGACGTGAGTGAATTTAAGCGACGTCGCATGGGTAAACATTGTGGGCGCCGTTTACAGCTTTGCTTTCCAACCACATTCACTGGGTGGATTGGCGCAATTTTTATTTTATTCCTGGTTTCAGGCTGTCTGCTAGTTTATAGCCGTGACACGGGCCATTGGCGCAGCATATAAGCGTGATGCAACCACCTGAGGTTTTGTCACGGAAAAGAAGTCTGTCAGGGCCTCTGATATCACGGTATTCAGACTGCCCACCGCATATAAATAGGACGCCATCCGGGACGCGACAAAGAGTGTAGCCTCTTGGAAGGGCAGTGGCGGTAGATGTGGTCGACCTCTCCGCAGTGGTAACACAGCGGGTGATTTTTGGGCGTTCGCCACACCTCGGTCTTCCTTGGGGCGGGGGGTTGCACCGCAGGTGGTCGGGCCAGCGACAGGGGGCGACGGTACGGTGCCTCGTGACGATATGGTGCAGGTGGGCGAGGCCGGCGAATAGCAGCCGCGTACGACATGGCTTACGGCTCGCAGGGTGCTTCGGAAGTCGTTGAGGTTCCCAGCGCTTGCTGCACTGCTTCCCTAATAACATCGGTAAGGGAAGCGACTTGGGGCTGCGGCAGCGTGGGGAGAAGTTTCCGCAGCTCCTACCTCACTATTGCGCGGATAGTCTCACGTAGGCTGTCTGCCCGAATCCGCATGCTGTCGACGTAGTTCGCATTGGCCGCGCTAACAAAGTTGCAGTCATACTGCTTTGTACGCATTTCAAGAGCCTTCTCAATTGTGCTGGCTTCGGTCACAAATTCTTCGACGGTTTTGGGGGGGTATCGGACAAGTCCAGCAAACAATGCCTCCTTCACACCACGCATTAAGAAGCGTAACTTCTTTTCTTCCGCCATGCAAGGGTCAGCACGCCTGAAGAGCCTCTTCATCTCTTCGACGAACCCAACAACACTTTCGTTAGGGTCTTGTGTCCGCGTCTGCAGGAAGACTTCAGCCCGCTCTTTTCGTACAACCGTGGTGAACGCCGTTAAAAATTGCGTTCGGAAATCGTTCCAGGTCTCTAAGGAGCTTTCACGGTTTTCGAACCAGATCCGTGCCGAGTCCTCAAGGTTGGAGAACACTTGCCTCAGTGCCTCCGCGTCGTCCCATCGGTTGAACAGCCTGACCCGTTCGTCTTGCTCCAACCAGTCTTCGGGGTCCTCCGAAGGTTACCCGTGGAGTGATGGGGGCTCCCTGGGTTGCTGAAGAACGAGCGCAGGACTGGGAGCGCTGGTCATGGTGCCTGCGTTGATCATAGTGGTTTTAACGACGTCTTCTTTTTTCCGCTTTATCAGGAAGCAGCCAAAACTCTGGCTGAAGACCTTGCTGTCGGCGGCTGAACTTGCTTGTCGGCTTGACGAAGGCTTAGGGGGCATGTAGCCCGCACTTCCACCAGATGTCACGTATAGAAAGAGGATGCAGCTGTCTTAAAGGAAAAAAGAAGTTTATTGGAGCGAATTTGTGCTCCCCTAACAACCCAAATAATACACAAGCGGCGACGCAGCAGTCAACAAAGTGACGCGCTTAGGCGAATCTCGGCGAATCGAATGCCGTGGCGTCTGCTCTCCAGGCTTTTATCTTTTGGTGCGAGTGTTTCTGGAACCGTCGATTTACAACCAGAACGTTGTAGATGAACGAATATTATTTTCGGCTAGTGACGTTAGGATGAAACAGTCTGCTTATCTGAATGAGGTAGCCCGTGCGGCATAAAAATAAAGAATGGAAGACGCACTCCGCTTGGGACAACGATAACATAGCCGGACGTGGCCCGGCAGCAAAAACAAACAATTAATAAACAAACCCATACATAGTTCGCGGCAATATTTTGACACAAGACTGACATTTTGGCCAGAATGATGATGATGCTTGGATTTTTTTGTCGCAAGGCCATCTGGTGCAAAAAGCGTCAAACAAAAGTATATTACAGAAATAGTGGTTACTCAAATGTGAATCCCAGAATAACAGTAAAATCAATAAATCAATGGTCATAGCTGGTGTATAGGACCAGTTAGGATTACGCATGATAGGAAATGATGTTTAAAAAGTTAACATGAGACAAACATTTAAAAACACGTTGCACAGAAAAAATGGCATTGTCACCCAAAAACAAGGAAGGGGGTAGCGGAATGGGTTGTCTGTATAGTTCGTTGAAGTGACTCTGTCTTGTTGTGTCGAGTGCCTTGCATGTGATTAGGATGTAGACTACGGATAGGGCCTCCCCACACCTGCTACACGCGGTTCTTGGAGAGATAGTGCGCAGGTGTGAGTGTATTACATGTGTATGGCCTATCCGCAACCTAGCTAAGGTAAGTTCAATGTGTCTTTTGTGTGAGTCAGTGGTGTACGATCCCAAGTGTGGTTTTATTACGTGTAACTTGTTATCTGCCTGTTCATTCCATTGTGCTTGCCGTTTGTTACGAAGGTGTTGTAGAATTTGTGGCTTAAGGTCACTGTGTGGTAGTGTTGTTATGTCTACTGTGCTCCTGAGTGCAGCAGCAGCGGCCCTCTCATCAGCAATCTCATTGCCAGCGATCCCAGCGTGGCCTTGAACCCAGCACAACACCAGAAACAGTTTTTGGGCATATATAGACACGATAGTGTTGAGGACCATACTGACAATTCTGTTTTTGCACGGCTTGTGTGATGCCACTGCACGCACAACACTCAAGGAATCAGTATATATGATGGACTGGAATTTTGCGTTCAAGAATGTGTTGTGCAATGAGTAAGATTCCATTTGCTTCAGGTGAGTAAGTTGTGGTGTATGTGCTCATGCTTCTGCACGCATCAAAGTTTGGCCCATGTGCATCGCAAGACACCATGGTTGGTGTTTTTGAAGCGTCACTATAAAACTCTGCAAATTGATACTTATACTGCAGGGAAAAGAAGTGCTGAAAAATACCAGTTTGTGGTACCCTGGTTTTATCAATTTTCATGAAGGACAAGTCAGAAGATAAAGGTTGAAGCTGCCCGGGGTGGTAAAACGTCAGTGAAAGATGTGTAAATGTCAAAAAAGGAGATGTCGAAACCCGAAGCTTCCTGTCTCTCCATAAGTGAGAACGGCGAAGAAACGGATGGGCGATTTACAAAGTAGTGGAGATGCGGGTGTATGATTAAAAACATGTTTAAAAGGATGGCTATTCAGCGATGAAATTTTCAAAGCGTAGAGCAAGTCCATGTACGTCCGTTGGTCCTCAAGGCGCCATTTGTTACATTCAACACATAGACTCTAAGCAGAGCTAGTGCGCAACGCACCCGACGCAAGGCGAAGGGCAAGTGGAGAACTGTATCAAGAATCTTTAGTATTGTTTTTGATGGCGACCCATACATGACACTTCCATAGTCTAACCTAGACCCGACTAAGGCGGTAAAGACCCGGAGAACCATAGGATTGGTGGGAGAGCACCTACTGTTCGCGTTACAAAGGGCGTTACAATGCGGTGCCATTAACAATAACGATTCAAGGGCAGTCTGCGCTTTGTGCCAATGCCAAAAAATCGCAAAGGAAGGCACGACTTCACTGCTCAGTTGACATGCAACTTGCATGTGCCAGTAACCTAAACCTCTACGTAAGACCTGGCCCCTTCACGCTTGTAAAGAGGGACTTTAACTTCTACCAATAATTTAAAATGTCAAGTAGACCTGACGACTTGAAGTATTTCAACAGAGACTACAACTTAAACGACACCAGGTCACTGCCAATTCTCATGCCTTCCAAGAACTCCCTGCAGAAGTCCCAAGAACTCTCCAAATTCGCATAAGTATCAGAAGAGTAACATGAAATATACGGCGAGGAGGATGATGACCATATCTTGAAGTGACAACGCAGGTGGGAAATCCATGACGTTTTTCTTGCGGACAATACTGATGCCGCCATTCTCTTCTCTCAGAATAACTGGTCCTCTAGAAGACCTATTGCTTACCTCATGTACCTTTAAGGAAAGAGCAAGAAAATTTTGTTACATGGTGGGTTTAAATGAGTGAGTTCCTTAGGCCCTTTCATAACACAGTAATTGCGTTAAAATCAGTGATTTTTTTGTTTCTTTTCTGGGAGTGCTGCGAAAGGTGCAGGTGTACACGAAAAAATATCATCACAGACTATCAATGACATTGCTCTGATTCTTGAAAGTATCCCACTTTGCTTCCTTGAAGTAACACCGAAAGTTGGGCGAGTTAGTAAATCATCTTGAACGAAACACACACAGCGCGTAAAACAACAGGACGAAAGACGGAGGTATGTACAACACAAGCGCTTGTGTTGTACATACCTCCGTCTTTTGTCCTGTTGTTTTGCGCGCTGTGTGTATTTCGTTCAAGTTGCTTCCTTGGTAGCCTGAATATAACATTTTTATCCTTGAGAGGTTTTGCTTATTAATCAAATATATAACACCAACTATGCGCATTACATTTTACACATCATCTCACTGCAAAAAAAATGTTACCGGTACTTTAGAGTGTGCTCTATAGAATGCATTAGTAAGGCTGGTTTAATTTAACATACAGCTAAATTATGTTTACCGTAACAACACCCGTAAAATACAATCAAAATGTGTCCACTTGATGCTGCTACCGCAAAGAAATAAACGGTCAGGGCCCAGTCATAGGAAATTATAAATATCGCACTGTTGCAGAAAACTTGTGTTATGGAGGTGTTTCCGTTTAAAATAGTTCTCTCTCGATATGTATGACTTCCATGGTGGCTGAGTGGTACGAGCCAAAATTCGAGCTGACTAATGGGGAATTAGGGTGTTGCACAATTTTTTTATAAATCACAACTATCGCCAATTTTACTGCAGACGGCAATTTCTGTGTTCTAAACAATTCCCCCCAAAAGGGAATAAATGCTTATTTACCCACCCATCGAAATCCAATGCAAGTATTGCTGATGCTACTCCTGTATTTGATGGTATTATTGGTACTACGGAAGTATTAAAAGCGGGAAATTTATATTTTCAGTTCCGACCATATTGTTGCAGCAGAAACCATGTTGGGCGTGTCAGCGGTGCCGCCATACCACAGCAGCAATTCTCTATGCGTATAAGCTAAATATTTGCAAAACTTCAATGCAAAATAGTGGTCTTTTTGACAACCTGTTGCAGCATCCCAAATGCACTGAATGTGAACACAATGCGCAATACTGCAGTTCACGATAACTTAACTGTGAGATTTTATTACAATCACCTCTCCCACAAATTGAGCCCTGCAAATACAAAATGCCAGCTTACCCAACCAAAATTAAGACCTGGGTGTTCCTGCCAGGACCGTCTCAAAGTGCACTTCGAGGAAAGTTTTGCCACGGTGTTCCGAAAAGCTCCTACTGTCACCTTGAAACACAAGTCAAGCTGTCACCGAAAAAAAAATGTTTCAAACCATTATTTATAAAGCAACTACCTAAAACACGCACCATGAAAGTCCCAAAAATGGCAGTGGCAGTCCGTACTTACATGTAGAATGCAAGGATTTAATCACGTACAAGAGCTTTCATGTGGTGCCTTGTTGTGATCCTACATTTCAAAGAAGGGGTTCAAATACAGTTAAAATGGCCACAGACATCCTCTCTACAAAATAAACAGTACACAAATGTCAGAGAATAAATTTATGCTCTCCTTTACGCACGGAGCACGATAAAATATTGACAATGGCTTCCCAGGCAGCACAGGACTGTTAGGCCTAAAACAGGCCGGTGTACTTTGGCCGGTGATTTTGGCCCATGTACTTTGGCCGAACATGCTGCCGGAAGGCAGCCATGTTCGGCCCATGTCCAAATGTGGGCCTTTTGGCCGTATACGGTCGTACTCCCATGGCTGTCCAACTGCCAGTGTCCGTCGGCCAGTCGACCGGCTTACGGTCATACGGCCAGAATCCAGCCGTAGGGCTCCGGCCATTCTAAAGCCACCCGTGTACGGCCGAAGTACGGCCGCCGGAGGACAGCCGAGATGCGGTCGTCGGACTTCAGCAGGACTAAAGCTACCGGAAATACAGCCGTGCTACGGGCATTGGAGTTCAGCCACAGTACGTTAACTGTACTGAGGCCGGTCACTGCATGTCGCGCAAGCAGATGACTCATTCGCGCAGTGCAGAAGCAGCACAAACCCAGCATTTTGGGTCCAATGCAGCCACATCAAAGTGAGCTCGCTCGCAACCACCAGCCGCCAAGCTTTCAGCGCAGCCTTGCTTAATTACCAGCCTCAGTTGACAGCAAAATTCATTTATTAAACAGTGCTCACAAATTGTCGTTCCTTTAATTGCTGTGCCTCTTTTACTGCCGAACGCAGAAAATATTCAGTTCATTGTAAAGCTTGGATAGATGTATTGTCCAGGTCCTGATATCCTCTGTGGGGCGGCTTACCTGTAATAAACGGGGGAAAGAGTAGGGGGGTGGGGGCGGCGGCGGAGGGCGCATACTTTAGTGGGTTGAATTTCAGAGAGATAAATTGCGCCGCTTTTCGCCAATTTCTCTTAGGGCAATTTTCCGGAACACTTTCATGCTATGACTACATAAACTATTTTTATAACAGTTGCTTGACCAATTTTGATGTATATAAAACCGCCGTGAATGCCTTTACGAAGCCTTTTGGTTCTCAACAAAACACTCAGGAGCATTTAATATAACTCCTTCACGAAAAAGTATGTCCAGTTTTTGCTCATTTTTCTTGCAACGACATTTTCTACTCGATCAACTTTTTTGATGATCGTGCGCAGGGCTGATCCTAAGAAGGAGCGAACAGGTACTTTCATTTTCAATCTATTTTAATGTTGTTTTCATGAGTATACGTCCAGACCACTTAATAGTCCAAAAGAACTTAATTTTCTTCTAATGTCATACTACGTTCAAAAAATTCTAGACGCGTTGCGGATGACGCCCTGCTTCAGGTGGCTGCAGTTGTATCCCTCTGTGTTCACGCAAGGAAAGGCGTAAAATTAGAGTTGCATAATTTGTTTCAAACCAATAACATAGTAATGGTAGCATGCATACAGGAAACCGTGCATACTGCAACGAACAGGGCAATAAATATTTTATTGGTCAAGGTTGAATGCGTAGGGTTCTCAACCCGTCGGAGGCAAACTTGCGCCTCTGGAAGTTTGTTTATTTATTTCTTTATTTATTTATTTATTTATTTATTTATTTATTTATTTATTTATTTATTTATTTATTTATTTATTTGATGCCTTCTTGCCTTTGCATGCATTACAGAAGGGAGATACATAACACTAAGCATTAATATGAGACTAAATAACAAAATAATTCTACAAAGCGCGCTGAAAATCGTCAATATAAACAGTTAATGCAATCATACGTGGAAGATAATTGCACTGCAGTATTGATGTAAAATAAAATGAATCGCGCAAGCCGTCACCTTTAAAGGAAAGTTAATAATTTGCTTTAAGCTAGCGGTCCCACTTTGCGATATGTAGAATGGCGCTTGGACATACTTCTCCCCTTCTACTCCAGTTTTCGAATCATAGATATTACGAAAAAAGTTCAACCTGTGGTTTCGTCTGTGATCGTTCACGTCCTGCCATTTCAGTTTACTTTTACTTTCTCTCATGCTAAGTTGAACGTGCCAATTACCAAATACGAATCGCACTGACATATTCTGTATGTTTTCGAGCGTATCAACCAGCTCTTTGGTGTAGGGATCCACGAAAACACATGCTTACTCCAAGATTGAGCGCACATGAGTGAAATACGGTTGTTCTTTTCAGTTAGATGGAGGTTCACTGAAACTTCGTCTCAGAAAGCCAAAAACATATGCAGCCGTAACTATTATGGTGTGAACCTGCCTATAACCACTCCCTAAATAAACTCCTAGGTATTTATATTCCTCGGCCGTTGTCACAGCAGCATAATTAACGGTATACGTATTCAATTGGAATGAAGATTTTCTTGTAAAGGTGCCGTTAACACACTGTTTAACATCCAAAAACTTTTCTCAAATAGCACACCAGGATGTTATTAAATTCGAATAAAGCTGCAGGTATACGGAATCACGTTCATTCGCTATGGTCCGGTAAACTAAACAGTACTTTAGAACTAAGCTATAGGGCCAATAGTAATAACAATGCAAAAACCGATTCATTCAGTTCATAGGATGAAATGTACTACGCAGAAGGTGATATGGAACACCATCATTTGCTTTTTTGCAGTCCAAGAATATACAGTCAACCACTTTAAGCTTATCTATTGCAAGAGCCAAATAGTGCGTGAACTCAACAATCTGCGTTGAGCAAGAAAATCCTGACAAAATCCGTGTTTGCTGGCATGCTTGCGATTATTTTTAACCAAATGAGTCATATCCCAAGAGTAGCTAAGCTCACCTTCAAACATCGGAACTAAATTAACAGCTAGGCTTCGTCAGTGACAAGGCTCTGTTGTTATCGCAAATTTAAAATAATATTTTTTCTAAATAGGCAGTCGTAAAATCCCATGAAGTAACATAGTGCAGGGCGTGAAGTTGATCCTACCAATGCACAAGCGAGTCTCTTCTACGTGTATCACCAACAACATAGTGCAACATTGCTTGTCGCAGTTTAATTGTAGGCAGAATAACTTGCGCTTTTGCTCGCACTTGCCTTTCTTTGGTGGGGAGTCCTTTACATAGTGGCGGTTTAGCTCCTGCGTGGTGGCCGCTTGCTCGACGCCCTTGAAGGCCAGTTATTTCGCCTTTGAAGGCCCGACATCTCTGCCGGGTCGATGTCTCCAATGCTCTCCATTTCTTGAGGGGGCGAATAGCCTCGAGCTGATGCGTCGACGAAGCCGGCGGCAGAGGCGTGGTAGCGGCGATGACTGGCGAGGCTTAGCTCACCCGTCGGTGTGGCACAGTCTTCTTGTGGCAATAAATGACATTTCCATGGCCTAAAAGGTTCTCTGCTAATGTCCAGTGAGTCGTTGCACCTTGCCCGTTCACCGAGAACACTCACACTCACCGAGAACACTGTTTGACAAACGATGTTCGTTCGTTTAAAACGTAGAAACACAGAGCGCATGAAAAACGCGTCCCCGTCGTTCGGTTCCCTAACGGCTTTTTCTCCCCCCAGAAAAAAACCGGTCGGTCTCCTTCCAAACACGTCTGTGCATGAATTCTCGGCGCCCACGCGCGTGCCGTTGTTCGGCTGTATGCCAAAATGACGTATAACCAGATACCTTACGTAAGCCGGTCTCCTCTTGAACACCGGTTGCCAAATATTCTGTGGCCAATCGCTTGCCGTAACTCGGCCGAGGACAGCTAACCGAATGAAAAAATTCCCCCGCATTTCCCCGACGGGGAGAATGTGAAAGTGCGAATGCACGGTTGTCGGCCCGCTTGCGGCGCTTGCGCTCGGCCCCCGCAGCCCACCGCCTCGCCGCCTTCTCTTCCATCTCTTCCATCGGGTTTGTAGTATCACGTGTACACCACGCAGTTATCAAGCCGCTATAACGCCGCTGAGTCGCCAACGCACGCCGCTGACGACGTAGTTTGAATGCGTTAAAGATATAAAACGCGTTACTGACACCGATATCAGCGTCGCGTCCGTGGCTTATTCGGTAGAGCGTCGGGCTGCGGCCCGCAAAGTCCGCGGATCGAAACCTGGCGCCGGATGCTGTTTCTTTTTTAAATATAGAGGAGCACTGCGGACGCCGCCGCCGCCGCCGACGCCGGCGGTGGATGGTTTGGGGTCGCTTATAAAGTGCATTCGCACTTAAAACGTATATTCTGGGGCCGTACGTCGGCCGGTATCCTTCATAACACAGGTTGCCCGACGAAAACGGATATTCTACCGCCGGACGCGCGGTTCACCGTTGAAACAACGAATGCACGACAGCCGCGCTCCGGCCGGTCTCCTTTCGAACACCAACTGCCGCAAGAATACGCATATTCTGTGGCCGGTCGCTTGCCGTGATTCGGCCGATTACCGCTTCCCGAAGAAAAAACGTATGCCCTAAGGCCGTACTTCGGCCGTTCTCTTTCTCAACATCGGCAGCCGTAAGAGAACTGAATATCTGGCAGCCGGTTAGCTGCCGTTGTGCGTCCGGACACGGGCGGACGGAAAAATACCGAAGCGCTGGTTGCCGAATGTTGGCCGTTAAACGCATGATCAGTGGCTGCCAGAACCTGGATGCTGGCCGGACATGCCAGAAAGCGGCCAAAGACGGGCCGGTCTTGGGGCACACTTTCTGTGCCGCCTGGGTTACTCGTCGTACGAAGCTGGAATGTTTTTTTACAGCATGAGCCCCGCTAATGCATTGTAGCTAAACAATTCGAGCTATAAATATATATAAACATACTTTAGGCTCAGCTGTCCTTTGTCCAAGCGAAATGGTTAATATCTGCGCAATATGAACTCCTCAAAAGGTTCTCTTTTGTGGCTTATGAGCTCCTTAGTGCATTCATAATCCGCCACACATTCCCCGATGACCCGTCAGCGTGCCAAAGATGTCTTCAGCCATAGTGAATGCCACAGCCTCCACAGGTTCATGTAAGGAATGGAAATAATTTGTTTTCATTTCTTTTTTGCAGAGGGACAAAAACGTTTGTCGCAAGCTATCAGTGGAGAGCCAAATGTCTCCACAGTCTGCCATAGACTGGTTCTGGACAAGTCATAGAGAATAAATACAGAATGTAGCAACCTGCTTTCGCAGTATAATTTCTAAGTTCAGGAAAGCAAAGAAATGGATTCATGTTTAGTGCACATTGTGATGAACTTTGCAAATAAGCGTTTCGAAAATTATTTCAACTCTCGGGCTGCCACTGACATTGGCGGCATAAAACTGCAGGAATGGGTTATTTTAAACGCGCTTGGCGATGTTAGAAGTTGTAATGGTAGGCACGTGAGCTTTATTGGCAGATATTCTGAAGTCTCAAGCTACGACTGACATTGACAGAATAGCAGCTACACCACACGTTCTGCGCGTTCCCACCTTTCTTGCGCTCCAAAAAAAGAACGTTTTGTTACTACGGTAGTGCTAGGACAACCAATGTCCCGTTCCTCTACACGTCAGGGAGCAAACTAAAGTTGACTAGTGTAAATAGGACATCTGAATTGATCAAAGACATTGGAAGAAACATGAAATATCACACACAGCACAGATAAACATACGCAGTGTGGACGCTAATGCCATGAACACAAATCAATTGTAGGCGGAATAGCGTGACCTACCTCTCACGCTCTTCTGGGTGCATTCTACGTTTCGTGTGCGCGACGGTCAAGGACGAAGATTCCCGGTTTGATTAACACAGTAAATGTATGCTACTTACGAGACCAACACAACGCCGCAGCTAACACGAAAGTTTAAAAAATACCGATAAGTCTAAAGACGGACGCTCTGACAAACTTGCTTGAAAGTTGTACAGCGTGTGCGTGCGAGGCGATAGCGAGCGACTAACCCGAGAAGATTCAGAACCGACGACAGGTACAGCAACCGTCAATATACAACTCAACAACACCACACCGTAAGGGTACATGCAGACTCGAGAAATGCGTGCACCAGCAACTTTCTATACAGCACTGGCTAACGTACGCAGCCAGAAATGTCAAGCCGACTCCAACCCACGAACCCGCAATTACGGCAGCAAACGTCTCTCGCACACGAGCAACGGGCAGCGGAGCGGTATGGTTATCGGCCGCAGTGACGAACATGTTACTAAAGAAGAACCGTTACAAGAACATAAATAAGCAGCACTGACCTTTTCGGCGCCGTCGAACAGTATTGATTCATTAGATGGGCCTCAATAGGTTCCTCAGCGGTATTGTGACCACTCAGTTGTTCTAGTTTGGCAGCGGAAGTGCTGTGACCCCGATCAGTACCCATCACCCTTATGCCCCCACTGCGGAGATGTCGACACCATCTGCCACGCTATGTGGGCGTGCCCTCGAAACCCCTTACCCCTAATCCCCTCTGTTGATCAATGGGAGGCGGCGTTGGGCGGCTCTGACCCCGGGATCCAGCAAGCCTTGGTGGAACGTGCTGCCGAAGTCATCGCTGGGCTGCGCCCAGTGGTCACCACACGCCCATAAATTGCATACTGCAATAGAGTTTATTCCTCGTCGTCGAACAGTAAATACAGCCTGAGGATATGAAGAAATCCGCAGTTCCACGACACTAATAACGGTTCCCGCCAGTCTGACAGACTAGTACATCAGGTGCAAATGCCAGCAACCAAAAAACCACTGAAAAAAAAACACCCCTACTGGCGCTACATACGGAAGAACAAAAACACTAGCGGTGTGAACGTTGAGAGATAGGGGCGCTGCTGTCGTTTGAAGGGTTGACGCAATCCCGTTTTTCTGTCATCATCGTTGTACCCGTTGGAGTCCCACTATACTATGCATCAACGCAAACCGCTCCACCTTGTGGCTGCCCACGCATGAGCATGGCATATCGAACTGAAGTGGCGGTCGTTTGTAACTGTTTCGCCAACCTTTAAAGACGATAGCCT
Organism: Haemaphysalis longicornis; assembly: GCF_048455015.1. Lineage (NCBI taxonomy): Eukaryota > Metazoa > Arthropoda > Arachnida > Ixodida > Ixodidae > Haemaphysalis > Haemaphysalis longicornis. The sequence goes on along the minus strand of NW_027526214.1, from coordinate 127,909,517 downwards.
TTCTTGGCCTACTTAAACCCTGAAATTTGGCCTCTCTGTATGACTGTCTATCTGTCTGTAACTCGATTCAGCCACCCGGCCGAACTAAAAGGTTGTTGTGCAATAGTCTTATATATTCACAGCCAAATGTAAACGTGTAAGCCCGGTTTACATGTTTAAACTTGTCAACTTTGTTAAACGACAACGAGACATTACCCAAATATAAGAAAGGAAATTAGTACACAAGGGATATTTACCGTGTCCATGTATTAAAAAATTCCGGGATGCTTGGTTTTTTGATAACAAATGATATTCTACATCTACTGGAGAAAACCGCCGCCTGCTGTTGCTCGCGCCACCTCCTGGCGGCATATGAGAAATCATGCGGCAACAGCAACGAAAGGTTCCACTAGCCAGGTTTCACGTTCTGCTAGGAACGCACGTGGAGCACGGCAGCGCGCTTCTATTTAACCTTGAAGTCGGCCACCCGATTCACGCGCGTCTCCGCCATACTGCAGCGCTGGCATCGAGGAACCCCGCCTGCAGAAGTGGAACGCGGTAAACTCAAATCTCCTTGAGCAAACCTTTAGTGTGCTTACCTTGGGATGAGCGCGACGGAACAGGAACAGCATAAGTGGTGAGCGGGAAAGCAAAGCGGGGCATTTCCTTGGCAAATGTCTACAAAGATTATCGTCTTTTGACGGTATTTGCAACGAAGGGAGCCGATACGTGGCCATTTTTTCTTCCTCCGTGGCTTGGGAGATGCGCGCCGTGGCCACTGACCAGACGCCGGAAGACATCACGAACTCGGCGACCTTGATCTCTTTTATTTGCTTCGGAAACTGGGAATATTCCTCTAAGTGGCGCGGTGGCTGGAACAAAGAGGCCAAATATTAGCCAATTTAATACATTAGTTGTGCTAAAGTTGTTTCACGCCGCGGGCCGTGAGGTCGTGCGATGAGTGCGCATAAAGTTTGATGACAGCTTTTCTGCGTTGTTGTTTGCCGTGAACACAAAACAACGCTGCTTCATTGACTGAGTTCTCTTGACAACAAGCTTTTCCAAAAACAAATAAAACATACGGTGACGCTCTTTGGTGCCCATGGTATTCAAACCTATGTCCGTATAGTGAAGCCAACGCGACATAGCTAATTGCCGAATAGAAATACATCTGCCCATTTCCCAGCAGTTTTTCTCCCTGAAGACCAATACTGCAGGAAAACAGCAACCGGGGGACCAGCAGGAGAAGGCAGGTCCTTTGGTGCACTTGAATTACTATGAGAAGGCACCACATAAAACAGGTAACACTTCAGATCATCCTGATGCAATGCATACTTTGAAATAAGAATGCCATTTCAGTATTAATAGATAGATGGTAAGGCATATGCCGCGTGGTAGATTTAGTTCTCCACGTTTAGTGCCGTTCTTCTGAATGACACCCACTCAACCGTTTCCTGCAAAGAGGCTGTAGCAGCAGCTACAGCGACATCGCTAGATCGATCGCCGTCCTCGCGCAGCAGCCCGATCGACATGTTCACCGGCTGCGCGGCCGAGCGAGCACACGAGGACATGGAGGTCTCGCTGGGTGCTCACAAAATAAAATCTGGGTTTGACTTGCGACGAACGAACGTCCTGCATGAGGCTCCTTTCTATCGCCCGACATAGCGCCCTACAATTGGTGACCCTACCGAAGACGACACCGAGGTTAATGTAGAGCCATGTCCCTCGACAACCAGGACTCAACCCGTTCACAAGAAGCCGGCGAAGCAGTCTCAGCCTTGACCGTTCGGCTTCCGCAATTCGGGGAGCGCCACCCGACGACCTGGTTTCTGCAAGCACAGGTGCAATTCCAGCTGGCTCGGATCACCTCTCAAGAAACCAAATTCCTCCACGTCGTCAGAGCTCTACCGCAGACAGCCGCAAAGGAGATCTCCGACATCCTCGCTTCATTCAACCACAAACGCCCCGCAGCGCCTTAGGACCAGCTCAATGTTGCACTCCTGGAGCGCACAGCTTCTTCGGAACGCCCGCGCATCTAGCAGGTTCTGTCCTCCGAGGAGCTCGGCGACCGCAGGCCAAGCCAACTGCTACGGCGCATGAAGCACCTCCTTGGCACGCATTCTCACGCCATGGATGACACACAGCTGAGTTCCTTCAGTGCCTACCTTCCAACTTCCAAATGGTCCTCGCCACTGTCGCAGCCATCGACATGCAGGCACTCGCCACGATGGCAGACAAAGTCATGGAGGTCGCCACCCCCTTTTCTCAAGTGGCCGCGGTTGCATCATCTAAGCCTCCGTCTCCTCCCTGCTCCAGGAACCCCGATTCAGCGCGCAGTTAGTCCTCCACTTCATCTAGACTCGACAGCTTTTGCGATCGTCTGGAGAAGGTCATCGTTGCCGCAACACGCCGCGATAACTAGCCACAACGTTCGTGTCAACGTTGTCATTCGTCGTCGCAGCGCCGAAGCCCTGAACGCCCACGCAGTGAGTCGCCCAACCACGGTATTTGCTACTACCACCGGCGTTTCGGCGCTGACGCCCGCAGCTGCCGTCTGCCCTGCGGCTGGACGGGAAACGGACGGGAAACGGCGACAAGCGATCTTGGCCGCACCAACAGACAGATGTTTCTCGTGGATACCGGTACCCAGGTTAGCATTTTTCCTGCTATACGCTCGGATCGTACTTCTCATGCCATTTCGCATTTACAAACAGTGAACGGCACGCGCATACCCGTCTACAAGCAATGCTCACCCTCTCTAAACCTAGGGCTCGGCCGAGTTTTCTGGTGGGTTTTTCTCGTCGCCGACGTTCGCACCGCCATCCTCGGGGCCGACTTCCTCGCAAAACTAGGCCTTCTCGTCGACCTAAAGCGGCAGCGACTACTTGATGCTACCACACTCCTCTCAGTGCAAAATGTGTAAGTGAACGCAGCTAGTAATGTAGCACCATCCTGCGCTACAGTTGCCGATGAACCATTCGCCACCTTGCTGCGGACTTCCAAACCATGACAGCGCCACCTGACTGGACTCAGCCTGTTCATCACAGCGTCCGTCATCACATCATCACCACTTGCCCTCCAGTTTTCTTTCGACCAGGGCGGCTCGCGCCTGACAAGTTCAAAGTCGCCCGTGCGGAGTTCGAGCACATGATGGAACTGGGCGTCATCCGTCCATCATCATGTAACCACGCATCACCACTGCACATGGTGCCCAAGAAAACTGGTGACTGGTGCCCCGGTAGAGATTACCGGTCCTTGAACACCAAGACCGTTCCTCACCGCTATCCGTTACACAACCTCCAAGACTTCACCGCCAATCTCCACGGGGCCACAATATTCTCTAAGATTAGTTCGTGCTTACCCCCAGATCCCAGTGGCAGAAGAAGACATCGCCACGACTTCTATCACAACCCCATTCGGCCTGTTCGAATTTCTGCGCATGCCGCTCGGACTCCGCAACGCAGCACAAACATTCCAGCGTTTCTTGGATGCCGTAACACGAGGGCTACTGTTTGTCTGCGCCTGCGTTGACGACATTCTAGTTACCAGCACATCCCTGGAAGAGCGTCTGAAGCATCTTCGCCTTCTCTTCGACCGTCTCGCTGCTCACGGCATCGTCATCAACGTGTTCCAAGAGCACGTTTGGTGCCACTGCTTTGGATTTCCTTGGTCATCGTTTGGACGCCACTGGCATATGTCCACTCCCCGGCCGCTCCCTGAACAGGAGAGGGAGAAGCGCGAGTGCAGCGAGGAGTGATTCGAGAGCGATGACACCTCCCGGCGACTCCACTGCAACAGGGGACCGCAGACGCGAGTCGCGTTCGAGGTCCAAGTCGAAGACCAAGCGGAACGTCGCCGAGAAACAGGTGGGCTGGGCGGCTGGGCCTCTCGTCGCTCTTACAAGCAGCAACTTCCCTCCTCTCGTCCCCACCCCTCTTACCACCCCTCCTATTGGCGAGAAGTGCAAGCAATGCTCAGAACTCAAGCAAATGATAGAGAGGCAGAATCAACAGATCAGAGCCCTAATGGAACGTGTCGAGGCGTTAGATAAACCCAAGAGCGGTAACCACAGCAGTAGTAGTAACACCGGGGACGCCAATGAGGTTAAGAGAAAGGTAGCCAAAAGAGACACCCTCGGGCCGTCGTCGCCGATGGCGTCAGAGCCGGAGGCACCGCCGACAACAGCAGTAGTACCAATGGACGAAGAGAAGGCTGAAGAAGCGGTCGTCATTACACCCGATGATACTACCGCCGCTCCCACGATGGAGACGGTCATGAATGTGTTGTCGCAGCTCACAAACCAAGTAGCGCACATTTCCAACCAAGTAACTCATGTCATCGAGCAAGTAGGAAATTTAACCACAAGAGTTGGTAACAATGAAGAAAAATACAACCGGTTATCCAACAGAATGTCTTCATTCGACGCGAAACTCAGACACGCTATGGTAATTAAGAAGAAAACGACTCGAGTAGCACTGAGAGGCAGGCCACGAGAAGCTACCACCCCAAAAAATAAGGCTACCACCCAACATGCAGAAGAAGACTAAGGGCAAGCAGAAAGAGACCGCGACATTACTACAATGGAACTGCAGGGGCGTAAGACATAAGATCGGGGAGCTTCAGTTATACGTGGACAACTTAGAACACAAACCAGACGTCATTGCGCTACAGGAAACCAATGGCCGAGTCAAGCTCGCGGGGTACATTACTTACACGGACCCCAGCGAGAACGGCACGGCGACCCTGGTGCGGAGTAATGTGGCGGCTACGCAGCACGTTACTGCCCAACGCGGCTGCGAGCACACTCTAATCGAAATTCACGACAGAAAAGTGGGAAACGCCGGTAATGTGTTCGTTCTGAACGCATATTGCCGACCTTCGAGACGGGCAGTCGACTTTGAGGGCACCATCTTAGACTGCGTGAAAGAAGCAAAAACGAGACCGATACTCATATTAGGAGACTTCAACGCCGCTCACACGCAGAGGGGTTACAAGTACTCGTCCAAGAGGGGGAAGCAACTCGCAAAAGCGCCAGAAGACCACGACATGACGGTGGTAAACGAGCCGGGTGTACCGACCAGGGCGGGCACGGGCACGGCAAGAGACACCACCCCGGACCTGACGCTAGTACGGGGGGACCTCGATGTTGCCTGGCACAACACCGGGGAGAACCTCGGCTCGGACCACGACGTGATCTGTGTGACCCTCAGGGGACCCGACATAAAGGCAAAAGTGGGGTACGCCAGCATCACGGACTGGGACCGCCTGCGCAAAAAAGCCGAAGCGGACGACGGTGAGGTTGAAGAAAGCGACGACGAAGTCAAGACGTATCGTGCGTGGGCCGAGAAGCAACGCGAACTAGTCCAGAAGTGCACGCAGAAGATAGCCACGACAACGCAAGTTCCCTTTGTGGACATCAGGCTCGCCCAGATGTGGGAGGCCAGACACGGGCTCACCCGACGGTGGAAGAGACAGAGACACAACAAGAAGCTGCGGAAACGCATACACGACCTCAACAGACAAGCAGCCGAGTATGCGATCCAACTATGCAGGGAGAACTGGATGAAGGTCTGCGACGGTCTCCAGGGTACCTTGTCTACGAAAAAGACGTGGAAACTGCTAAGGCACCTAATAGACCCACTGAAGAGCAAGAGCGCAGGTGCCCGTGACCTCGCCCGAACGATCAACAGCTACGACGGGGACGGTGACAAGCTTGTCCGACAACTCACGCAGAAGTACCTCAAAACGGAAAAGAGCGGCAAACCGTCCCTCGAGTACGACGGGCGGAGCAACGAAGACATGGACGCGGCCTTCACCGAACTGGAGTTGATCGCGGCCATAGACGAGAGCAACCAAGCCAGCGCACCGGGCATCGACGCCATTACCTACAAGGTTCTAAGGAACATGAGCGACAAGAGTCGGACGGAGCTCCTGGACCTCGCAAACGCAGCGTGGGAGAAGGGCTCGTTACCGAAAGAATGGAAGGAAGCGGAGGTGCGCTTCATTCCCAAGCCGGGGAAGCCACCTCACGTCGACAACCTGCGACCCATCTCTCTCACATCGTGCGTGGGGAAGGTGGTCGAACGCATCATATTTAAGAGACTGCAGAAGCACCTAGACACCACTCACCAGATGCCACCGACCATGTACGGTTTCCGAGGGCACCTTAGCACGCAAGACGTCCTAGTGCAGCTACACGAAGTGGTGATCAAAAAATCCAAGAACCATACCCCGAGGGCGATCCTGGTGCTCGAGCTCGAGGGAGCTTTGAACCACGTAACCCACGACAGCATACTTCGTAACCTGCGAGACACAGGGTGCGGAGAGCGAACGTTCAAGTACGTCCGGGACTTTCTCAGTAATAGAACGGCCAAGATTAAGATCGGGGACGAGACGTCGGGGCCGATAGCGCTGGGAGACAGGGGCCCCCCGCAAGGGTCGGTCGTATCGCCCCTGCTCTTCAACCTGGCGCTACTCCCGCTCCCAGCCCTGCTCCAAGACATAGAGGGCATTGACCACGCTCTCTACGCGGGCGACATCACCGTGTGGACGTCTAGAGCAGGGTCGGAGAGTTGGACGGAAGAGACCCTTCAAAGAGCGGCCGACACCGTACATGACTATGCAAAGATATGCGGCCTTCACTGCTCGGCACAAAAATCGGAGTTCCTAATCATAAAGCCCCGAAGAAAGAAAGAAAAGCAAGAGAAGGTGCGTATTACCATAGACGGGACGAACATAACGCCGACCACGCAAGCCCGAATCCTGGGAGTGATCTTCCAGAACAACGGCAAGGCGGCAGCGGCGCTAAGCAAGATAAAGACCACCACGGAACAGGTCACGAACATGATACGAAGGGTCACAAACAGGCGAAGAGGACTGAACGAAGACGACGCGCTCACGCTTGTCCAGGCCTTTGTGACGTCGCGCATCGTATCCGCGGCGCCGTACCTACAGCTGCTCAAGGAAGACAAAGATCAACTGAACGCGATCCTCCGCAAAGCAACAAAGGTGGCGCTGGGTATCCCGCGCCACTCGTTCACCGAGAAGCTGTTAGGCATGGCCAAACACAACACGGTGGAAGAGTTGGTAGAAGCTCATCTGTCTACCCAGAGAGTGCGGCTCAGCCAAACCTCGGCGGGCCGAATGGTACTGGCCAAGCTGGGCTGGCAAGAGGCCGACCACAAGGAAATGGGACCTTTACCCAAACTTTGGTCTCAGAAAATCGAGAGCAAACCCCTGCCCAAAAACATGAGACCGGGTCGCAACGACGGGCGCAGAAAGGCCAGGGTCAAGGCCCTCATCGAAAGGCTGAGACAAGCGGAAGAACAAGAAGGTGGAACGGGGATCACCCTCTACACGGACGCCTCTCTACCCAAGTTTTCGACACGAGCCGCGATCTCGGTCACGACGAAAGACGCTCTGGTGACGTGCGCATCTGTCAAAACGGCGTTCCCGGAAGAAGCGGAAGAGGCGGCAATAGCCTTGGCGCTCACGTTGCCTAACGCGAGCAAAATAATCACGGACTCGCAAAAAGCGTATGCCAGCTATAGAAAAGGGCAGGTGTCTCTGACGGCACTCAGAATACTAGAGGGAGGAATACGCCGCATACCCGAGCAGAAAGTCGAACTTATATGGACACCGGCTCACTCAGGGCTGGAGGGCAACGAACTCGCCCACCAGTTTGCCCGAGAACTTGAACACCGGGCAGGCGAGCACGAGCCGCAGGCCATAACGACCTACAAGGACATCACCAGCCACTACAGGGAAGGCAGACGGCGGTACCCTGACCCGCACAAGTCGCTCAGCAGAGCACAGCAAACGATCTATCGCCAAATACAAGCAGGTTCCTTCCCGCACCCCTATCTCCAAAGCAGAATGTACCCCGAGATATACAAGAAAGAGTGTAGATTCTGCGGGCAATTGGGCACGCTCCGGCACGTCATCGGAGAGTGCGATTTCACCGAGGCAATCCCTCCACCCCTTACCAAACCCTCAATCACCCTTCCCACACCCTTTAACGAGCGATGGGAGACCTTGCTAACCAGCCCCGCCTTGGAAGACCAGCTCGTCCTGATCTCCAGGGGCCAGGCAGCCGCGGAAGCATATGGGTCCCGTGAAGAGGGAACCACCCCATTCGGCACGTAGTCGCCGCAATTGTGTGTGGCTAAATAAAGTTGTTCTCTTTATCTCTCTTCCCGCCAAGGCCCAGGAAATCATCGACTTCCCCAAGCCAGCCCTACTGCAAAAGCCAGTGGTACTAGCCCAGTGCATATTGTGTTATGGGATCAATGTTACACACTAGCACATGCTGGATACTAGCAACACTGCATGGTAGTCATGCTGCATACTAGCAACACCTGATGGTAGCCATACTGGATGGTAGCCGTACTAAATAATGGCCGTACTGGATGCTAGCCGTACTGGATGGTGGCCGTACTGGATGGTAGCATATAGTGGACACAGTGGTGCAAGAGATTGGAACTTCAGAACTACAATCTCAACGCCACAGAACAGCATGTGACAGATGTAGCAAGCACACAGCAAGCACATTTGGGTGACATTTTTTTTACTTTCGAAATTTTTATTTTTGCAGCAGTAACTCACACAAAATTCTTTCAGCTCATGCATGGTCTACATGAACCCCTAACTTTAGACCTTTCTGGTCTGTTGGGAGAAATGTTTGCTGGTGTGCCACAAAATGATTGATTCGACATGCTTTCTGAACGCAATCACATCAAAGGCGACAAGTTTTGAGAAGCAAATCGTGTTTATTACCTATAGACAGTACTTCAGTGGCATATCGCCCAGCTTCCGATGCAATCTTCAGCCTTTTTGTCGCCAGGAAAACTTTCTGCATAAAAAATATGAGGGAGCCACAAATTTTTCTGCATAAAACAGGGCTGCATAAAAAATATGAGGGAGCCACAAATTTTCCGCACACGATCAATCACATGTGATATGCCTATTTCTCAAGTGAAGCTTTCTATGCCGCACTGATTGCATCGACGTGCCAGCACAACCCACTACTGGTAAGCCAACATTTGACATACTGCAGAAAAGCCAAATATACAGAATGCGGTTCTCAACTTGTTATGCCTCCCTGGTGCCATTGATTTCCGAGTAAAACACACTGCAGGAAAGTCAACTTTATACAATGGGTTTCACAAAGGTTACATCAACCATACACCACACAACATAAAAATGGATTGTCTCTGCACACCTAACAGGCCTCTCGTAATAGGCAAATTTATTTGGCAGTACACACGGATAGCGATTATCACTTGGCTTTGACACAGGTAGCATGGGAGAAAGGTTTGCGTTTTAACCATTGTTCTCTTTAAAAAGGGGCTTTTGATTTTTTCCGCATCAGAAGTTTAGCCATAACATTAGGCTAACCTCTACTGTTGACTTTGTCAATGATCCCTACCATAATGCCAAGGCACCAAAAAGAAAGTAGGAATGCATTGCGCTCACCTCTTCTGTTGGCTTCGTCAATAACCACTACTGTTTTGCTATTGCACCAGAAAAGAAAAAGTGGGAATGTCTTTCTTTTTTTGAAACACAGCTAGAAGAGTTAATGGCAGGTGGAGGGGAACTGAATGATAGAAGCAACATAAAACAGCACGCTTCACTTAAAACTACACTAAAAGCTGTACTGGATAACTTTTTCTTTGAACCAAGAAATCGTGCGTTTCATGGCTATCGGGGCGTGTTGGTTGAACATGCTGCGGGGAAAGACAGCGCAGAAGGCACACAGACAAACAGAGGAAGACTGGATAACCCACCGCGGTGGCTCAGTAGCTCAGTCATTGTGCTGCCGAGCCCAAGGACGCGGGCTCGATTCCCGGTCATGGCGGCCGCTTTTCTGATGGAGGCGAAAAGCGAAAATGCCCCTGTGTGCGAGAGTTTTGCGTGCATTAGAGATCTCGAGGTGGTCAAAGATCATCCGGAGCCCTCCACTACGGAGCACCACATTGCCTGTGTAGCACCGGCGCGCTACACGTCATAATCAATCAAAAAGACTGGAGACACAAGAGCGCTGAAAAGAACAGTTTTTTTAAAGAAATAGGCCCACATGTACATATGAGGAATGACCACATCATCAGTTAAATCAGTGGCGCACACTCAGGAATCTCAACTCTTTCTTTGACAATGCTATGGACGGTGAGCTCACACATGCCTGTTCCAGCCTGTTAATCAGCTCTGCCTCAATTGTCTCCCATTTGGTACAACCACAGCATCTTTTAACTTCTTATCGTTTGAAAACAGCGCGGAAGACGGGACTGAGCAAGTAATAGACGACACAAGCGCTGACGAACAACTGAGCGATTTAATTCGCAAGAAAATATATATATGAAAAACTAGGGGAAGAGAAGGAAAGAGACATAGAAATACGAAAGAAAATTGACAAAAAAAGGTTGATAGCAACTGAATAGTGAGTATGACAACGACAATCTTTCGCCGCGTGACGATTTGAAGACTACTAGTCACGTAGGTACGCAATTTCCTTATCCAACAGTGCCACGGATTGTTCGCTGATACAGTCTCTCCCTTTCCTCTTGATTTGGAAGGCCTCGAAGATCTCCCTCTCCCTTCGCCCGCGGTAAGAGGTGAGTGTGGCGCATTCAGTGAACCGAGGGGTGCAGCCGCACGAGTGACGTCGTGTACGAGATTCCGCTGTCGTGCAAACGCTCCTATATAGGACAAACAGGCCGCTGTCTGAATGAACGCTTGAGGGAGCACGCCAGCAAAGTCAGGTCTTCTACAGGTGGCACACTGTCGGAGCACTGCGCCTCGTGCGGCTGCACCCCTCCGTTCACTGAATGCGCCACACTCACCTCTTACCGCGGGCGAAAGGAGAGGGAGATCTTCGAGGCCTTCCAAATCAAGAGGAAAGGGAGAGACTGTATCAGCGAACCATCCGTGGCACTATTGGATAAGGAAATTGCGTACCTACGTGACTAGTAGTCTTCAAATTGTCACGCGGCGAAAGATTGTCGTTGTCATACTCACTATTCAGTTGTTATCAACCTTTTTTTGTCAAAATTTTCTTTTGTATTTTTATGTCTCTTTCCTTCCCTTCCCCTAGTTTTTCATGTATATATTTTCTTGCGAATTAAATCGCTCAGTTGTTCGTCAGCGCTTGTGTCGTTTATTACTTGCTCAGTCCCGTCTTCCGCGCTGTTTTCAAACGATATGATGTACCAACAAGCCCCTCAGTGAACCCTTTTGCAATCTTTTAACTGTTTTATCAACGAGAGGCACACAGGCGCACGTGGAGCAGTGCTGTGCTCGAAACCCGATCGCACAGGTTTCTTCTGAGTGCAATACTAACCCTGTTTGCATGCTGTCTTAACCTACCGTTTAAGCGCCTTCCGGTTTGCCCAGTGTTGTTACCGGGAAGGGCAATTTTGTGCACTACCCCTTCGATGCACTCAACATAGGCCCTCCTGTGCTTCGTCCTGCAGTTTTTTTCCCCAATTTACCTCAGGGTCGCTCAGTCTGCACAGCTTCAAAGCTTGTTTGAGACTGAAAACACAACCTTCACGTCTGAGCGCTGGGCCACCTTTTTCAAGTGCAATAATTTGTGCACGTAGATGAGAAACGCAACCTTCTGTCTGCTCTTCATAGGCTCTGCGCATGGTTGAGCCTTCGCTTGTAGACTTCCACGTATCCGCTCGGCAACGGAGGCGAGCATAGATGTAGGGTAGCCAGCGGTCTCCAGGCTTTCCACCTGGCCATAGAAGCAAGCAACAGTGAGGTGCAGACAGGATTTTTCAAGCAAAGCCATGCGGGTGCTTCCATTCGTAGATGATGTCAAGGATGTTCTTGAAGCACAGAGTGACAGTGCCTTATTGAAATTTTTGAATTGGCAGAATTGTAAGGTAGAACTGGGATTTTTTTGCGCGCGGTTCATAGCACCAGTAGACACCGTCAGGATGGACCTTAAACTGAATATCTAAAAACCTTAATTACTCCGTCATTAAAAGTTCGTACGTTAGGTCCAGAAGATGCAGTCTAAACAAGGTCAGTATATTCGCACACTAGCGTTCTAAGGCACCAGGTTCACACTTAATGGAAGCACCCGCATGGCTTTGCTTGAAAAAACCTGTCTGCACCTCACTGTTACTGGCTTGTATGGTCAGGTGGAGAGCCTGGAGACCACTGGCTACCCTACATCTATGCTCGCCTCCATTGCCGACAGGATACGCGGAAGAGGGGATTCGTGCGAAGGCTCAACCAGGCACAGAGCCTATGAAGAGCAGACAGAAGGTTGCGGTTCTCATCTACGTGCACAAATTATCGCACTTGAATAAGGTGGCCCAGCGCTCAGACGTGAAGGTTGTGTTTTCAGTCTCAAACAAGCTTTGAAGCTGTGCAGACTGAGCGACCCTGAGGTAACTGGGGGGAAATACTACAGGACGAATACCAGGAGGGCCTATGTTGAATGCATCGAAGGGGTAGTGCACAAAATTGCTCTTCCCGGCAACAACATTGGGCAAACCGGAAGGCGCTTAAACGGTAGGTTAAGGAAGCATGCATACAGGGTTAGTATTGCGGTCAGAAGAAACCTGTGCGATCGGGTTTCGAGCACAGCACTGCTCCACGTGCGGCTGTGTGCCTCTCGTTGATAAAACAGTTAACAGATGCTCTGGTCGTACCAAATGGGAGACAATTGAGGCCGAACTGATCAACAGGCGGGAACAGGCATGTGTGAGTTCACCGTCCATAGCATTGTCAAAGAAAGAGTTGAGATTCCTGAGTGTGCACCACTGATTAACTGATGATGTGGTCATTCCTCATATGTACATGTGGGCGTATTTCTTTTTAAAAAACTGTTCTTTCGAGCGCGCTTATGTGTCCAGTCTTTTTGATTGATTATCACGTGAAGCGCGCCGGTGCTACACAGGCAATGAGGCGCTCCGTAGTGGAGGGCTCCGTATGATCTTTGACCACCTGGAGATCTCTAACGCACGCCAAACTCTCGCACACAGGGGAATATTTCCTTTTCGCCTCCATCAGAAAAGCGGCCGCCATGGCCGGGAATTGAGCCCGCGTCCTTGGGCTCAGCCGCACAATGCCTGATCTACTGAGCCACCGCGGTGGGTTATCCAGTCTTCCTCTGTTTGTCTGTGTGCCTGCTGCGCTGTCTTTCCCTGCATCATGTTCAACCAACACGCCCAGATAGCCGTGAAACGCACGATTTTTTGGTTCAAAGAAAAAGTTATTCAGTTCAGCTTTTATTGTAGTTTTAAGTGAAGCGTGCTGTTTTATGTTGAATTTATTATTCAGCGCCCCATTAACTCCTCTAACTCTGTTTCAAAAAAAGAATCATTCGCGCCATTGAGGTTTTAGTGGTACACACCACTTAAAGTTAGAGCAAAACCTTGCTGCACCTTTCAGAGAAAATACTTCGGTTCAGGCACCATGCGCCCCAGGGATCAGCACTTGTTTGAGGGCGTACCTATGGTGCTGATGCTCCGGACATGCTGAGGAGTCCAGTAGGTCGACACTGCGAGTCGGTTGGTGACGGCAGCAGGTTTCCCCAGGTCTCCCACTACAGCCACGCACAGCTTCCAGCAATGACTTGAAACTATGAAATTTTACGTGAACATTTGGTTGCCCCTGCGCCTCATCACTACAGCTGGCTGTTCCTCCACACGGCAAAAAGTGCGCAATACTGCGAGTACTGTGAACGTCAGTCATATTCGTTAACTTCTCAGACTTAATCTGCTTGTAAACTATAGCAGCGACGAAGGAAAAACTATGTAACAAAAACCAGAAGATATGCATTAAGGAAGCCCAGTGGTATTTTAAACTTTTTATTTGCTTTCCAGCCAATCTTCATGAAACTTTATAGGCTTGTTTAGTTTTTTTGCCTGATTTCAAATATCCAAGTAGACGATGTAAGGCATTTAGTTTCAGAGACAACTAAAACTATTCCTTGACTGTTCTTGAGAACAATGAAAAAAAACTAGTCAGGGAAAAATTACCAGCAAGGCATGAATAGATACCAGAAGTTGTGGATCATGAAATGTGGGAAGCATTTTTTTTTGTTTTGCAATAACTTACAAGTTTACGTCAATTATAACTTCTAGGTTTGAAGTATACTTCTCCTGCTGGCCAATTAAAAATAGCGCTAATTAAACAACTGCAGAAATACAAAATGCAAAATCTGCTTCGCATGTTCGATGATTTAAAAATTCAGCTTTACGCTGAAAAAAGAATGATCTTTCTAGCTGCTTTACGTGCTGGGATGTACCTCTCGAGAATTTCTTATTGCTGCAATACCGCTCGTGGCAAAAAAGGAGAAAATAATGGAAAAATTGTTTTTTTAAATCGAAATCAGGCCTGTACGGCTTTTACAAGTACCTGGTACTGGTCACGTACCAGCTTTCCAGAGAGAAAGCTGTGACTAAGAAAAAAGTGATACCTAGAAGAATGCTTTTTTGGGCAATTTTTTGGTCCCAAAGACCCATGTGCCCCCTTAAGCGCAGTCTCGTTTCGGAAACTGCGTGTTGACACATGGGCCCGCCGCTTCGGCGGAGTGGTACACTACATGAACTACTGCCGCTCTTAATTTGCACCCGAGTATACATCAGGATTTTCTGCCACTCCCAGAGCGCAGCCATTTCTCCCCGACCAGTGCGACGCTATGTGGGCGCTTCCTCGGGCACTTCGGGAAAAGTAGCCGCCACTCACATTGGACTGCGCATCGCGAGGCTTATTTCGGCACCTAATTCGGTGTGCAAATTGGTAAGTGCCTTTTTATTTGACGTGTCTGCTCACTGCAGCCCACTTACTAGAGAGTGCATTCAAGCCGAGCAAAAACTAATTGTATTCCAGGTTTGCCCACGTTGTACACGGAACACGAATGCAGCGGGGAGCGCGTTGTTCTCGCCGAAATCACAGCCTGTAAGGCTCAATTTTGTCGTGCGAGGCTTTTGTCAGCCCACTGCTGTACCCATGGTTTGTACAGTCACTTGCTTTTTTCTTAAATCACTCCTACAGGCAGCCATGCCCTGTAGGAAATTAGCAATGTGTGGAAGCTACCTGTTCAAGCTACGTTCACTGCGCTAAGAACCAACGCAAACGCACGATCCTGATGCGAGAAACCTCCTTCTGAAACAGGTGTACGCAAGTGAGAAGTTTAATCACATAATAGACTTTCTGGGGGCCCAGAGCACTGCTGCGAGTGGGTCGTCACACCAAACCGGAAATACCTCGAATCGAGAGGCTTTGCAAGAACAAGTGCGGTCGTACGCCACTTTCAGAAGCCCACTTATTCATTCCCCTGACGTCCATTGTAAACTTGGGTTCTCTAAAAGCGTGCCATGCGTTGTTCTTGCAGAAATCACCGCCTCTGAGATTATTTTGCCGTGCTGGCTTTATCAGCTGGATTGCTGTAGCCGACTTCCCCGTGCCACTGAAATTAGATGTGCGCAGTCAACCTGCAACACCTAGGTTGATGTTTGCTGGCCTTGCTTCCATGAAATGAACACAGCTAACTTGAGGGGAACTGAAGTTTCAGATAGACAACGTCATGGGATCAGTACTTGCAGGCTTAGAAAAGTGGCGTAGGACCACACTTGTTCTTGCAAAGCTGCTAGATTACAAGTATTTTCGGTTGAGCTTGACGACCCATTCGCGGCGGGGCTCAGGGCCCCCGGAAAGTCTATAAGGTTATTAGAGGTACCAAATGCATATGCCTATTTTATCGCAATATTTCTCGCATCAGGATCCTGCGCTTGAGCGGGTAGCTTCTGTACATTGCTAACTTCACACAAAGTACGGCTAACTGCAGGCAGGATTTAAGAAAAAGTGAGCGACTGTAAAAACCAAGGCACAGAACTAAACCGCAAAAAGCCTCGCGCGACAAAGTACAACCTCAAAGGTTGTGATTTCGGCAATAACAGCGCACAGCATGCTGCATTCGCGATCTGTGTACAGCATCGGCAAACTTCACATACGGTTAGATCTCATTCACTTGGGATGCGTTCTCTGGTGAACGGTTAAGGTGCAGATACGTGAAAGATACATGGCCCACTTGATGCTGTGAAGGAGGGCTCAAATGTTGCGCTGGAATGTTGCCGGCGCGTTGCATAATCCCAGATGTCGGGAGATGTCTGTACCTTTTGAGGGTGTTCCTCGTTGCTGCCCCCATCTTTGGCGTATACTATACTATACTTTGAAGTCATAAGGGCAGTCGGTGGTAACGAAAGAACTTTTTTGTGGCCCGTTTGAGCAACACACGTTTGACAATCGCCCGAGCGAGGATCTATTGAAGAAACCTATATCTCTCGGTGCACCGAGTTTAGCGCATCGACCGCATGGGCAGGAGGTAAACGTATTTGTTTGCAAACACGTTCATCTGTCCGTATTGATTGATTGTGTGGTTTAACGCGCCGACGCAACGCAGGCGATGAGGCGCGCCGTAGTGGAGGGCTCCAGATTAATTTTGACCACCTGGGGATCTTTAACGTGCGCCGAAATCTCGTACACACGGGCGTTTTTGCTTTTCGCCTCCATCAGAAAAGCGGCCGCCGCGGCCGGGAATCGAACCCGCGACCTCGTGGTCAGCAGCGCAACGCCTTAGCCACTGAGCCACCGCGGCGGGTTGTCCGTATTCCACATCGAATTCCTTGGTTGCATGATAATTGCATGAGAACAAGCGCGAACAGCCAAATGAGATTGATTCCAGCTCCCCGGGTTCAATCCCCGTCGCCGCATCTGGGACAGAGAGACAGACAGAAAAAAATGAGGGGGTAAGGCGTTGCGCTGCTGTGCCCGAGGACGCGGGTTCGATTCCCGCCAGCGGTAGCCGTTTTCCTGATGAAAGAAACATCCCCCTCGCGAGGGGCACGATCAAATGCAGAGCATTTCCGGGGGCGCACGACGTTAAGTATTTTGCATTACGTTAATGTTGTTGCACTTGTGGCAACTTCTGACGAGAGAGCGCGGCGATGAGTGCATTCCAGCCTCGCCGACACCCGCCTTTATCACGCCACGATCGCGCTGAGAGGGCGCACCCGCGAGCGATGCGGACTACTACGGACGCCTAGAACGGGTGACATGGTGAGTTAAAGAAATGCTCTGCATTTAAAAGGCAGTTGCCAATTTTCAAGCCCAGTTAGGTTCCCAAACACATGGCCTGATACGCAGTTCAACGCGAACAGCCGCATGCTGATAGGGCGGCGGCTGCTCTTCCCGCAGTCCCCTAGGAAGTGCCCGCAAGGTGGCACACCAATCGCGGAATCATGGCGGCGCCCTGGGAGCGCTAAAAATTCTTGTGTATAGAACCTTTCGCTACTGCTACAGACCAGAAATTCGCCAGGTCGGCCATGTTGTAACGATCAAGGCACCACCTGGCGGGCATTTCTTGGGGACTGCGGGGAAAGCAGACGACGACGCAGTCCCACACTGTTGCTCCGTGCCGTGCATGGATATGAC
The DNA here is from genome assembly GCF_048455015.1 of Haemaphysalis longicornis. Classification (NCBI taxonomy): domain Eukaryota; kingdom Metazoa; phylum Arthropoda; class Arachnida; order Ixodida; family Ixodidae; genus Haemaphysalis; species Haemaphysalis longicornis. The sequence continues at coordinate 127,892,087 of NW_027526214.1, read as the reverse complement.
ACATCATGGCGGCATTGAAAGCGGTCAGTGTCATTTATTCGGTATGTGAGCAGCGACAAGTTCAACAGCGCTTTAAGGAGAACGTTCAAAGCGTCTGAGAGCTGTCAGGTTTGCCCATAAATTTCTTTCCCAACACGCTCAGGCAGCGGGCCACACCATACGCACTTTGTCCTGACGGGGGTTCAATAAAATTGACAGTTGGGCTAGTTGGTTTTGATTCATCGTAAGTAGCGCTAGAGACGGGACACAGAAGAGGAGACACACACGACGGCGCTAACTCGCAACTGACTTTATTAGGCGAAAACACAAATATATACCCAAAAGAAAGAAAATGCAGTTTGATAAACACAAAGGTCACAAGATTACGATTCGAAAAAAACACACAAGATTACACTGCACATAGTCAACAACCAACCAGCGAAACATCTAAGTTAATGCATTTGACAAGAACAGAAATTCCTTTTCATGAAGTGCTACTGACGCGTGGCTGATACACTTATCCTCGTGTTTTCGTATATAAAAAGCTTCGACTACCTCGCGTGTCAATTGGTGCCTGTGTCGCCATAACACACTGGTGTTTTCAAAAAGTGGACAGCATTGCGCCTGGGTCTTATCTTTGTGGGTCGCGCAATGTCGAGTGATATGTGCATGAGGGTTGTTTTTGAGCGAACTCCGGTGTTCCATCAGACGAACATTGATGCATCTGCCTGATTGGCCGATATAAACGTTGTCACATGATAATGGCAATGAGTACACAATTCCTGTCTTGCACGGGACAAAAGGCGAAGCATGCTTAACATTGCAATATCTGTCAGACTTCTGACCGGACAACCTTCTTTCTACCATGTTACACAACTTACCAAGTTTATTCGGAGCGGAAAAAAGGGCTCTAACCCCGAAACGCCCGGCAACATTCTTCAAACCATGTGATAAACGGTTGATATATGGAATCACAGCAGTTTTCATTTTTTCTGCCCCGAGCCCATCTTTTCTAGATTGCGCTGCCGCACCCACTACTTTAATTAACTTCTGGACAGTCTTGTGCATTATGTGCACCGGAAAACCGGAGGCGTCCAGCCTGGTAATTTGCGCCTGGAAACTATTTTCAGTTTTATGCAAACAGGACTTCAACACCGCAGGCCTTAACACAGAAAAGGCTATTCCACTTTTTACCAATTTGGAGTGCCCTGAACTGAAATTTAGAAGTGGTTTCACAGATCTAGGGCAATACTCCGAGCAGACATGTCCAGGTTTCAAATGTAAGCGCAAATCAAGGAATTGTAGGCATCCCTTTGTCGGAAGCTCACAGGTGAAATTAAGTCCAAGACTGTACTCTTTAAACAATTTAAGCACATCAACGGCTTGGCGCGAAACATTACAGTTCGCCACAAACACAAGAAAGTCATCCACGTATCTCACTATTTTGAAAGCCAATCCGCACAGGTTTTGCTGTATATTTTTCCTGTCAAGCACAGGTTTTGCTGTATATATTTCCTGTCAATTGCACTCAGGAAAATATTGCTGAGGACGGGAGCCACCCTGGAACCTATACATATTCCAGGTTTCTGCAAATGCAACCCCCTGTTGCACTCTACAAAGGTGGACTGTAAGTAAAGAGACAGGATTTCGAGAAAACCACTTATAGGAACACCGCAATTACTCGCAAACCGCATTTCATCATTTTCCTCGATAATGCACCTTTTCACACTGTTCATCAGTTCATCGTGAGGACTAGAGTAATACAAATCTTCAACATCTATGCTGAACATTTGGCACGTGCCGGGGTTGTTCGAACTCAAAAATTCTACAAGGCTGTCCGAATTCGGGATCAAAAACGGATCATCAAACCGTAGGCAGTCCAAGTGCTTTTGCAAATACCCCGACACTAACATCTGCCAGGAGCTCCGCTCAGAGACAATGGCTCGTAAAGGACAAATCTAGCGTCAGACCTTTTTCATGCTTTACCTTTTTCAGGGTGGCTCCCGTCCTCAGCAATATTTTCCTGAGTGCAATTGACAGACATATACAGCAAAACCTGTGCGGATTGGCTTTCAAAATAGTGAGATACGTGGATGACTTTCTTGTGTTTGTGGAGAACTGTAATGTTTCGCACCAAGCCGTTGATGTGCTTAAATTGTTTAAAGAGTACAGTCTTGGACTTAATTTCACGTGTCAGCTTCCGACAAAGGGATGCCTACAATTCCTTGATTTGCACTTACATTTGAAACCTGGACATGTCTGCTGGGAGTATTGCCCTATATCTGCGAAACCACTTCTAAATTTCAGTTCAGGGCACTCCAAATTGGTAAAAAGTGGAATAGCCTGTTCTGTGTTAAGGTCTGCGGTGTTGAAGTCCTGTTTGGATAAAACTGAAAATAGTTTCCAGGCGCAAATTACCAGGCTGGACGCCTCCGGTTTTCCGGTGCACATAATGCACAAGACTGTCCAGAAGTTAATTAAAGTAGTGGGTGCGGCAGCGCAATCTAGAAAAGATGAGCTCGGGGCAGAAAAAATGAAAACTGCTGTGATTCAACATATCCACCGCTTATCACATGGTTTGAAGAATGTTGCCGGGCGTTTCGGGGTTAGAGTCCTTTTTTCCGCTCCGAATAAACTTGGTAAGTTGTGTAACATGGTGGAAAGAAGGTTGTCCGGTCAGAAGTCTGACAGATATTGCAATGTTAAGCATGCTTCGCCTTTTGTCCCGTGCAAGACAGGAATTGTGTACTCATTGCCATTATCATGTGACAACGTTTATATCGGCCAATCAGGCAGATGCATCAATGTTCGTCTGATGGAACACCGGAGTTCGCTCAAAAACAACCCTCATGCACATATCACTCGACATTGCGCGACCCACAAAGATAAGACCCAGGCGCAATGCTGTCCACTTTTTGAAAACACCAGTGTGTTATGGCGACACGGGCACCAATTGACACGCGAGGTAGTCGAAGCTTTTTATATAAGAAAACACGAGGATAAGTGTATCAGCCACGCGTCGGTAGCACTTCATGAAAAGGAATTTCTGTTCTTGTCAAATGCATTAACTTAGATGTTTCGCTGGTTGGTTGTTGACTATGTGCAGTGTAATCTTGTGTGTTTTTTTCGAATCAAAATCCTGTGACCTTTGTGTTTATCAAACTGCATTTTCGGGTTTGACCTGGGCACGTGTTCTTTCTTTTGGGTATATATTTGTGTTTTCGCCTAATAAAGTCAGTTGCGAGTTAGCGCCGTCGTGTGTGTCTCCTCTTCTGTGTCCCGTCTCTAGCGTACTTACGATGACTGACGGGGGTTGCCTGTGAGGCAACGTTTCGCCGTGCCAGCAGGACTGCCGACTTTTTGTTCCGTATTGACATTTAGTTTCTTAATAATGGGCAGGTTGCCGTCATTGCCTTTATACTTGGCGATGTACAGAAGCTACTCATCCGGGCGCGATTACGCCGTTGTTGGCTGCACCAACAATCAGCGTAAGTGCTAAGTTCTCATGCAAGAAACGTGTGAAGTGCACCACGACAAAAGATTCGCTGCACAAATTTTTTGCGTCCCTTGAGCGTCCATGTTTGATAACCACAAGTGCCTAAAGAAGTCTTGCCCAATCTGTCATCAGAACATGATAACATGCAGCCCTACTTTTAACATCTATGCCACGGTACCCCATTGTACGCACCTGGTTACAAGCCAGGCATGGTGACTTCTGGCATTGTACATTGCAGCAGTTCAGATAATTCCCAGCTTGATCACTGAAATGAGTAAAAAGACATGCACACAATTTCGAAAGCACACACACGTGAACTGCGTCAGCTTTACAACAGGCATGCACCGCCTCAGGTGATGCGCCGTTGCAGTCATGTCGGTGCTCGTGTGTTACAAAATTCTGCGGTCAAATCCCAGTGCTCTGGTTTGGCTTTCAAGTCAAATTTGAGGCTAGTGCACAGAAGGTAAACACATGGGCAATAAGGCGTAGTCCACAGAGTTACGAATTTATTGATACCATGAGTTCTTGTTATCACTGTCAAAAAATTTGCTTCTGCACATTGATGACCGAGCTACCACAAGTGGTAAGTAGCAGACAAAAACAGTATTAATATGCTGACAATAACTACCAACAAACAATTTATTCAGTGTGTTTTCAAATATTCACAAGGGGAGACAAAATTTTGCATTCCATGAAAGCGCGTGGTGAGCAACATCGATGCGGCATCGACGGCAGTTTGCAAGGTGCAGAGACCGGTGCTTGACACATGAGCGGCCCCTTTATGCTCCCATATCTGCATATCTGTCAAGCCCTTGGCATTAGCTAGAAACAATGCTGGATTGAAAGATGCCTGCTCAGTAGCACTTTGTGAGCACCACACCTAGAACTACACTGTGCTTCGACAGAAGCGGCTGCGCTGGACTTGCGCATTGTCGAACGATTTAAGTACGCCACAGCAAGAAGTGCTTGCGCATCAGCCAGCATTTTTCTTCCTACAGCGAAAACGTGAGCTCTTCGTAGCTATGAGCCTTTATCAAGTGGGCCACATTCACTTCATTCGCCTGGAACAAGTGAATAATTTGACAGATAATTAAGTTAAAAGGGGCCGCACCTGTGTCAGTCTCTACTCCAGGCGGGCGGCTGTGAGGCACAGCACAGATATGATTCAACCCACGTAATCAGTGCTACTCTGCCCAAGTACTGGGATTAGGGCATGCATGATATATCCAAAGCTCACTCGTAAGCTAATTTGCACGACATGCATGCTAGCAGCCCATCCGTGTCACTAGCTGTCATTAGGGGCTGGCGTGAGCTAGTTGGGGCTCGTCCATTGCATTGCCTGGCTTGTCTTTGCCAGTTCGATTCCATGACATAAATCTCGAGTTGAGTGAGTGCCTACTAACAATTTCTTGTTAGTCTGGGTGGCCTGCGGTTTTCAGCCCATGGGACCTCGCAGACTCGCCTAACTTTCTGCGCTATTTTACAACGATACAGACGCCTCTGATAACGAGCCCGCGTTCTCGCGAGCTACTCCCGACGTAATCAAGTACTCGCTTTTTCGCAGGCATTTCCGCAGAACTTCAAGTTCTTTCTTGGTATACCGCAGATATCCCAAGGGGTGGACTGATCACAGCGTTGTGACGCATACGCGAAACATTAGAGTTTTAGTATAGCACTTTTTTAGAGTTTTAGGGTTTTAGTATAGAAGACCAGCACGGGCAGCATGCTTGCCCAACACGTCAAGGCCTGCCGATGTACACCACAGTTCGACAAATGTATCTTACGAAGATACAAGGGCCAGCGCACGCGCGAAATTTGTGAAGCGTCTGCGATACACAAAAGAGGAACCTCGTGTGTAAGCACCCCTTCAGTAGCTCTCCTGGAAAAAGAAAAATCATACATGTCAAGCTAGCGTCTTCCATTGATTGTGACTTTCCCTCTGTTAGCAAATAACCTAATTCATTCACTGATCATGCGTGCGGTTAATGTTTGATAACATTTCGCCTATATATTTCGTTCTTTGCTTTCAAATAAACAGTTGATAGTCAGCGCTTGTGTTGTCTTCATCTTCCCTTTGTCCCGTGCTTCGCGCTGTTTTGTTAAAGCTATGTACCAACTTGCCCAACTACAAAGCCTGCTGCAGTCCATCGAACCCTAGAGCAACATGCAGTGGATGCGTTGCCTTCACACCCCGTGTCTTTGGTGCTCAGTCCAAATCAATCACCCTTAATGACCACATTCTCCACTGCTTCATCGTCGTGCACACACGCACGACACGTCAAATTTCATAGTGAGTTGTCCAGCCTCTCTTGCTGTATCAGCGTACGAGGTGCCTTGCCCGAGCCTCGAAAAGGAGCATGCTGCCAAGGCTGTTGTCGTACAGTTGCACCTAGCCGATCATGGTTTTGTGGGCTCTATACAAGGCTAGAGATGATTTTTTGGAGCCCACACGATGCCACTCCTCCTCTTCTACCTCACCAATCCTCTGCCGCCCTTCCTGTGCCTACGACGTACCGAGTAAGCCTCCACGGGCTCTTGGAAGAGGTCGTAGTTTTGCTCTAACCTGTAGAGTCTACGCGTCCACTAGGTGGGCAAGCACAACATTGCCTCCAGGTACTGAAAGACGCAACGGGCCCAGCACTCACACCTGATAAACTGCTGGGAGCCATTCAATGCAAGCTTTCTGGAGGCTTCCTTTGCTTCAAATGAGGACAGGCCAAGATCGCCCTGCAAGATCGACCTGCCATACGACCCAAATCACTTTGCTGTCGCTCTATCAATTCCCTGGTCTCCGATGACAGGCAGATCACAGCGTTGGCAAACGTCAGGGTTGGCACATAAACTAGCTTCCACAGTTCGCTTACCATACCAAAGCGGTTGCAGCCCCACAGCACCCGGCATCTAAGGATGCCCGAGCCCGTAGTGCAGACTGCCGCAGCTTTTCCCCCCGTTCACCACACAAGTTCTCGTCCGCCCCCAAACACACATTGAGGTACTTGTGCAACGCTCGAGTGGTGAGATGTTCTCCGCCCAGTGTTAGCGTACTCTCTGTGTTCTTCCCACCAGTGAGGCCGACAACTGCCATTTTCTTGGTGTTGAACCACTGGCCCAGTTTCATGATCTCAGCATGGGAAGCGTTCAGTAATACCTGAAGCACCGATGACCATTCTGCAATGGCAACCAAATAATCAGACCCGGTATCTGCATCTGTCATCTATGCCCCTCGTGCTAAATCTCAAGCCAAAAACCAAGGCCTTATTTGGTCAGCTCCCACTCAATGCCTGCTGTGTGTAGAATACACAGTAGCGGTGAAAGTTATTGACACACTAGTGTTGAGTACGGAAGAGTGCAAAGCCAAGAGACAGCCAGTAATGCGCACGGTATACCAGTGAAAATAAGTGTTGCATTTACACAAACCAAAAAAGTAACTCTGTTACAGTAAGAGTTACAGTTTCCAAAAGTAACTTGTTACAGTTAGTGTGACAAGTAAATCTGGTGCTTTTTGGCTACGGTATAAAACTAAGTAATAGATCAAAACCCAACTAATACAGCGTACCTAATTAAACGTGCAAAAACCCTACGGGTAGTCAAAATTGCACATTGTGAAACCTTAAAATAAGGGAACCTAAAAGGGAAGACACTCAAGCCTAACACCAAGAATTGTCCTGTTTGCCCCGTTTTGTCGCGTCAACTCACCTTCATGAAGACAGTTCACCTTTCTCAAGTAATTACTTTCAGATGTTGACAACCACACCAGGACGACAAGGCCACCAGCAAGAGCGGCTCAGCAGACACCTCTAATGCTGTCATTTTCGCACCACTGCGTGAAAGCTCACACGCATGCCTAAATGGATCTCATCCAGATGCTTTTCACCCATGCGAATGGAATGAGCCATCATCGATGAAGCAGATGTATGTTTCTAACCCCAACCTCCGTGAACACCGGCTTCCTTTCTTTCCCCGCATCAATATGGGTGCCTCATTCTCAGCAGGCCTATCTGCAGTGGCCACTTTTTACAATTGTAGGCCAGCTTCCTTCTCGGGGGAGGTGGAATTGCCCGTTTCTTTTTTTCTTGTTTTCATTCGCATCAAGACGAAGGAAAAGCGCTGAGAAATCTTAAAAATTGACCTCTGACCGGTCTAATGCAGGGAACGTAATCCTCTTGGCAAACTTTTCTCATATACTGCGTGTGGAGTGTATTTGTATGTGTCGTGTTTAAATGTGGCTTAATATTATGCTGTCGGTTCACATTGCAACTGGGTGGAAGTGCCATGTGTGTAAATTTCCCAGTCTAATCTACGGTTACTGAATGGTCGGCCGAATGGTAGACCAAATAGTTCAAGTGTGATTTGTCCAAATTTGACCAAATAGTTCAAGCAGGTGTGATTTGTCGTGCCGTGGACACCAGACACCAGAATGCGGACACCAGAATGCCTGCGAGTGTGGGGGGCTGCAAGGAGGTGGTAACAGATTAGAGAATTAGAGGAAGAGGACATGGATTACAATCGAATATCTAAAACACTGAAATTTATAATAAAGTTGAACAAGGTGTGCAGTAAGCACACCGACACTCACAAAAGAACACGTGTACAGAAAACACATTTCAGACATTTTCAAGAGATGCGACAAGAAAAATGTGTGTGCATGTGTGTGATTACACAGTGCCATTTACGAGCAATCCGTGAGCAGCTGCTAAGTGCAGGAGTAACACAAGCAAAGACGTACCCAAGGAACACTTTCAGGAGATGTGAAAAGAAGAAAAAAATGGGGTTGGGGGGGGGGGTGGATTTACACAGAGCTATTTATAAGCAAATTGTACGCAGTTGCCCACAAGACAAGTACACTAATACCACAGAACAACAAGTACACAACAACTACATTTCAAAAAAACAAAGGAAAGGGTGCAAGGAACTTGCACATTGCAACTTAAAACCATGTCCTCGTTGCGAACAGCCAGCAAGACTAGCATTGAATATTAACAAGTGCGGTTGCTCAATATCTTTAATTTTTGTTCATGAACAAAAAGTTATGTATTTGTAGACTATACTTTGCACATGCAGTCTACTGTCATGATTTGAAACTTGTAGGGACCTCTAGAGTTTGTTATAATCATCAAGAGTGCTCAAATATATGACTCTGGATAAGATAACAGTGCACATTATGATTGGGCATGGATCTGAATCAAATTTTTTAACATTTTCCTACCTCAACTAGACGAAACAAACACTGAGCAGAGGTGAAAAGCCCTCAAATAGTTTATTGGCCATTCACTGGTAAGCACAACTTTAAAAATAGAAAACATCCCGTATAACAAGAGTGGTCATTTTCAAACCATCAGACCACGTCCAAAATGGGTGTTTTGAAACTGACCAAACTCTGAATTTGGTCTAATCTAGCTGAATACCAAGTAGTTAAGAAAGGTATTCTACAGTAAACTTTTGCTTTATTTCGAACATTCGTTTACTATCAAAGTTCTTTTTTAAACCTTGATGTGCTTTATGTATGTATAAATCTTTACGGGGCAAAGGGGTGGCCAGTGGCCTAAGAATTGATGGCGTGTTTGGGGGGGGGGGAGGGAGGGCATTATATTGAATTTTGTTTTACTGTGATTGCAACATATGGACACAATTTCTTAGCTGGTGGTGATGAAGCAGTAGATATTTTGTGGGGTGGACAATATAGAAAGTATGACTTAACTGAATGAATATGGCCTTTCAATACAGTGAAAGAATAGCCAGCTAAAACCATTTTGTATTTTGTTTGAACAAACTGAAGGAGAAATTATCAGAGTTTTTACTGTGCTGCATCTAGAAAAAGTTTCCAATTAATGTTATGTTAACTTTTCCTACAGTAGCTAGGCGTCCACAACATATTGCATAAACAGCCTGTCCCACCTTCTAAGGAGCAGAAGGTTTGTGTCAGAATAGAGGTGAGTGTCAGAACTGCATCCACACAACTGTGTTATAGGCTAAAATTAAAAGCAACAAGTACAATTGCTGGGTCCCTTTAATATTTTCTTCACTAAACAAAACATTTGCTCCATTTGTTGGTTCTGCCTTGTACGTATCTTGGATATGTTGACATATAATTTGTGATCACAAGGTAGATAATTAGTGACCTTCACATTGCAAGTTTGTGTGACTTCATAGTTTTCAAAAAATTCATTAAGAATAATTATGTGTTGTAGGTAGGCATTTTAACAGTAAGTAAAATTTAATGTTTACTGTAGCAAACCTAAATCACGTATACTGCCATTTCCAAGTGCAAGAACGTCACCGTGCACTTGCCGTGCTCCAGGCTGCGTTTATTTGTAAAGCGAAAGCTTTCTTACAGGAAGAGATGGTGTCGTATCAAAAAATTCATTTCCCTATTGACTGGTTGGTCGACTTAAAAGCTTTCATAAAAAAATAAAAACCAGTCCTAGGGCCTTCATTTTTTGTTGCAAGACTGCTGAACTTGCTGTTTGGGAAAATGTCTTCCCAAAAATTCATTTGTGTCTGCAAGTGAAGCAGAATTTCCGGGTATACCTGCGTAAGCTAGCTTAAGGTACTGTAGGAAAGGGAGCCGTGAACTCGGTGATGCACTGTGGCTCTCCTACATTTATTCGGGTGTGCAAGCCCCGGCCGAAACTTCGAGAGCGGCGTGGACAAGCGGCCGCCTAGCTGAACGGTCGTGTTCCATCTGTTGGCACGTGTCAGTGCTGACGACACTGGGCAAGCACCGCTGGTGATGCGGTGTCGCTACAGGGCTCCCCCCCAAGCGCATTGCGCGTTATGAGGAATATGTGAAAACTATGTACAGGTATGTACAGGAAGAGTCCGTGGACAGTCAGTGGTCAAGTGGCAGGGGTTGACTAACGGCACGGTCCTGGTCGGCGGCGAAGTTGCGTCCGGGACGAGGGGAAACCTCTGGTGGACGAGGCTGGCTGTGGATGATGGGACGAGTTGGCGTAGTGTGTAGCAGCCCCGAAGAAAAAGTGACGCCAGCCGCTGCCGCTGCGTAGACGACAAGTCCATGTTTGCCGAATGGGCGCTCTACGCGCAGCATTTGGTGACGCATGTCCACTGTCTTTTACTGCGAGTACGAGCACGCTTATAGGCTTGATGGCGACGTGTAGAAGACTGGTTCGGGTGCAGCCTCGTTGCGCGGGCTCGAAACGCCCAATCCCCGGAACGCCGATGATGGGCCCAAAACAGTATTTATTTATTTATTTATTTATTGAAGATACCCTCATGGCCCAGGAGCATTACTGAGGGGAGTGGTACATGAGCAGTGCAACACAAACAAAAAAATGGCAAACATAAGACACCTTGGCAACGCGTGTACAAGGCAAAGGAAAAAAGATAGTAATACAGCCAAAAATCTGTAGGCGCGTTCATACTCGTAATGAAACACGGACCAAAAACAAATACGGCATGACAGTGACAAAGTGTAAATGCTACTGTGAACAGATGACCCATGAAAAAGAATTATAAAACAAAGTACAGTAACGGAATATATGAAACATTGTACAACAATGAAATACTTCAATCAGCTGATAGAATACAGGTCATTCAAACGTCTTTTGAATCCATCAAAATCGTTGATAAGCGCAATTGATGCTGGTAGGTGGTTCCACTCTGACGCTGTGTTAGGAATAAATGAATTGGAATATGCAGCAGTGCGACAACGCGGAATGCCAACCTTGCGAGGATTACCAATGCCTCGTGAAATGTAAGTGGGATCGTTTAGGAGTGTATTTTTTAGGTCTGTGTTCTGATGATAAATTTTAAAGAATAGGGAAAGACGTGCTACCTTGCGGCGCAATGCAAGATTGGGTAGTGATAACGCATTTTTCATTGCGGTGACACTAGCTAGACGGTTATAATTACCAGTAATAAAGCGAGCTGCACGGTTCTGAACCGCTTCAAGTGCCTCCGTTAGTAATTTGGTGTGTGGGTCCCAGCTTGATGCGGCATACTCAAGTTTAGACCTGACTAATGAATTATACAGAAGAAGCTTTACTGATGGCGTTGCAACTTTGAAATTTCGTTTCAGATAACCTAACATGCGGTTAGCATTTGATATGATGTACGTTACATGCTTATTCCAGGTAAGATTAGGAGTTAAGAGTACACCAAGATATTTGTAGGAGGTAACAACCGATAGTGTAGTGCTGTGAATGTTATACGCGGGAGCAACTGACGCAGCTCGACGCGAAAACCGCATAACTTTGCATTTAGTTGGGTTAAGACTCATTTTCCATTTAATGCACCAATCCAAGATGTGGTCAAGATCAGCCTGTAGTAAGACGGTATGATTAGTAGTTTTGACTTCTCGGTAAATTACGTAGTCATCAGCAAAAAGTTTAATTGAGGAGGTAAGAGAATTAGGTAAATCATTAATATAAACTAGGAACATAAGAGGTCGTAATACGGATCCTTAGGGAACTCTTGATGTAACAGATACGGAAGAAGAACAGTGATCGTTAGCGAAGACATACTGGGAGCGATTAGTAAGGAAGTATTCTATCCATGTTAGTATGTTAGCGTCAATATTCAAGGCTTTCAATTTGGTTAGAAGCAAGTTATGCGGCACTTTATCAAAAGCTTTACTGAAGTCTAAATAAACGCAATCTACTTCGCAACCTTTGTCTAGAATGGATAATACATCATCAGTAAATGTCAATAGCTGTGTTTCACACGAAAAGAACTTTCTAAATTCATGTTGTGCCGGTGTGAAAAAAGACGATGATTCCAGGAAACGTGTTAAGTGTGAAACTATGATGTGCTCTATGATCTTGCAAGGGATACTAGTGAGAGATATTGGTCGATAATTAATGGCCACATGCTTATCGCCAGATTTGTGAAGTGGAACCACCCCACCTATTAACCAGTCCTCGGGTAGAATTCCCGTCTCCATGGATTGTTGAAATATTTTGTACAAAATAATAGCGGAATAAAGTTTAGTATTTTTTGGTATTTTACTGTTAATATCATCCGGTACAGCAGAAGAACAGATTTTGAGGCGATCAATTATTTTAACAATCCCATCAAAGTCAAAAGTGATTGGATCCATTGGAAGCATAGTTTGGCAATTGTATTCTGGTAAGCATTCATTACTTATAGGAGAAAAAGCTTGCCTGAATGTTTCGTTAAGCAAGTCGGCACACTGACTGGGCGGCACAGGAGTTAATCCAGAGTCATGTAAAGATATTGTCGATTTGTCGGTCTTGTTTACTACGCTCCAAAATTTTTTTGGATTATTTGTTAGCATCGACGGCAAAGTGACGGTATGAAAGTTGTGTTTAGCTTCTTTAAAAGTTTGTTTAAACATCCTGGTGTGGTCGCGGAGCAGGATTTCCTGATGATCGTGCTCTTTGGAACAACCGGCGTTTCTTGCTTGCAAGTCTTTTTAGCGTTTGGTTATACCACGGGTAATGTCGATTTGTTGTGATGGTTTTTCGTGAAATGCGTGTGTGAATTAAGCTATGGAGCTTCCTTTTGTAAATAGACCAGTTCTGTTCGACCGAACGCTCATTAAAATGTGCCATATATGGGTCAATAAATTCCTCCAGGGCGTTGTAATGCCACCAAAGTTGGCTTTCGCATAATTACGAATTTTTTTTCTTGAATTAGGTGATGTGCATGCAGGTAAGCTTAACGTAACGCTGAGTAAGCAATGGTCGCTAATTCCGGGTAGGTAGGTTACACTTGAAACAAGATTGGGTGATGAGGTTAGCACTAAATCTAATATGCTGGACGCGGATGGTGTTACCCGAGTTGGTTCGCTTATAAGCTGTGTTAACGAAAATTCAGAACACACGGCTAAAAAAATCGCATGACTCACTCGGCCTGTCATTTATGACATAGGACGGGTTGGACCAGTCGATTTTAGGAAAATTAAAATCTCCAACAAGAAAAAATGGAAGATTAGGAAACATGTTATGCGCGGTATTAAGAGCATCCCTCAGGTCCGTGCAGAAACCAGTGCGAGCCAAGGGTGGTCTATAACAGACGCAGAACAAAAACTTCTGGAATGCAATTTTCATATGTGCACAAATAAACTCGAGGGTTGATGCGATATCGAACTTAAAACATTGATTGTTGTCCGTTACAGCTACCAAGACCCCACCCCCACGGCGTCCAGCATGGTCACATCTGAACACTGAATAGCCCTTCTGAGAGTAAAAAATTTCGCTGTCCCGAACGGAATCGTTCAACCACGTCTCCGTCAAAATAACAATATCTGCGGAAGTTGCATCGATGGCGCTTAGCAAGTGATCCCGATTGCGAACAACACTTCGTATATTCGTGAACAAGATGGACGTATCAGTATTCGGCGTGTGCGCATGTCGGCGAGAGCTCACTGCAGCCGCGACAAAGGAAGGTTCGGTTCATTGATTAGAACTTCCGTTGTGGTCGCGATCACCCACAACTGTCCTGCACTTGTGATCGTCATCCCACTGATATAACACGTCGTTAATTTTGATCTTATCATAAGCGAGCCTTACTTTTACACCCGCTTTCCTTTCCTCGGCTGCGCTATCTAATAAATTGTTTCTTTTGACTGCATTAGGTTTGAAAATTTTTTTAAATACCCCTTCAACTACACTTTGCGTGAGATCATCAGTTTTTCCCCAGGCTTCTCCGCAATTTCAAACACTAGTACGTTGTTACGTCAGCTGCGATCCTCTAAATCAACCAACTTTGTTTCCAAGCTTCGGATATTTTTTTTCGAGACTAGACACTTCAGAGTTTAGCTCCTTAACGTTGGATGCAAGTGCCTCGACAGTTAGCAGTTTCAGTTCAATTGAACCTAGCCATTTGTGAATTTCTTTTTGACCGTTGAGAAGGTCCTCCAACATTTTTTCTATTTCAGGGCCTGGGTTAGGTTCAACGTCCCCACACATCATCAGCAAGGACAATACAAAATCTTCGACGAAGGAACAAATCGCATGTGGGCACGTCAGCTGGATAAGGAACGGATTGCTCGTTTTAGTGGTTGAAGTATAGTTACTGACCTGCAGAAGAAACAGAAATGGTCTCGGCATAATGCTGACGGGAGGCCAGCTGACGTGCCCACTGAAGAGACGGTCCGGATTCGGTTCTTTTATAGGCAGTGCTGTCGATGTTGCTCAGGCCGGGCGAAACGAGTCCCAGTCATCGCCATGTCGTAGTGGCTCGTCCTAGCAGGCGCCGTAGGAACCAGGTGCGGGAACGATAAAGCACGCTGTTGGATGCGATATGCTGGCCTTCGCCTTCACGCCGAACAGAAGTATCTGCAGAAGAAACAGAAATGGCCTCGGCATGATGCTGACGGGAGGCCAGCTGACGTGCCCACTGAAGAGACGGTCCGGTTGCGGTTCTTTTATAGGCAGTGCTGTCGATGTTGCTCCGGCCAGGCGAAACGAGTCCCAGTCATCGCCATGTCGTAGTGGTTCGTCCGTGCAGGCGCCGTAGGAACCAGACGCGGCAACGATAAAGCACGCTGTGGGATGCGATACGCTGGCCTTCGCCTTCACGCCGAACAGAAGTATCTGCAGAAGAAACAGAAATGGTCTCGGCATGATGCTGACGGAAGGCCAGCTGACGTGCCCACTCGCCGTTGACAGCGCGTGTACAAAAGACGCTGGTCAAGATGACGATGAGGTCCCGTAAGAGTGCGCCGCAGAAGTACCAGCGATGAAACTCGTTTCCGCGACGGGCGCTAACGGCGTCGATGGCGACGTCGGCATTGAGTTTCACGAACGCATTCCTGGTCATCCTGCACGTCGCGGTTTACGAGATGCTCTCGGGGCGTTTGATGCAGAGCAGTGTTCGCGGCCGTGTTGTTGGTGTGCGCGGAGAGGGCCACAATGTACGCTTCACACGAGTCGGGCTGCGATTGCAGTAGAGGAGGGCGCTGCGTCAACGTCGTGGCGGAGTTGACGTGCAACGCTGGCGTATCGTGCGACAGGGTTCGGAAAGATTGCCTGGTCACGGAGGAAAGACGCTCACCGGAGCCCTCGGCTGGGGCAGTAGAAGCGGTCGAGGCGGACTGTGACTGGCGGGTTTCCGTGACGTCGTCCGCTGCAAGTGTCGTTGGTGTAGGTTCGGCGGCTTCAGTATTGTTTGGCTCACCAGTGCCTTCGCGTGGCGTGGCAGAAGCGGGCGAGGCGGGAGGTCGTCGGGTGAGCGCATGCGATCTTGTCGGGTTCAAGTCCGGTCGGTGAATGTGGGGCTGCCATGCTGCAGATGGAGAGCAGGTCGTCGGCCTCGGTGGTGGAGGACGTCGCCGTGCTGGCTGGCACGGAGGGTACCGTGTGGGGCAGCGTAGTGTGTGCAAGCCGTGCGGGTACCTCGTGTGCTGCAAGCGGCGGCGAAGCGTGCGCGGACCATGCCGTTACCTCATCTGCTGCAGGCCGAAAGCAGTAGTCCCCGAAGCAGTAGTGCGTGAGCACGGCAGCGCGAAGGTCACCGTAGGGGGTGGCGCTGGGTGGTGGGAGGGCGAGGACGCAGCGGAGCTCTAGCGGAAGCGTCTCCCAGAGGATCGAGTGCTTCAGAGGCTGTACACTGACGTGGTTGAGTCAGAGGGTAGCCTCGAAATTGAAGAACCATCCTCTGACTTGGCGTGCGTCGAACACCGGTATCGGCGGGTCCCCCCTCGTCTCCATGTCTGTGTGCCGCTGGCCGGGGATTACGTCCGGGTCACCACATGTAGGAAAGGGAGCCGTGAACTCGATGATGCACTGTGGCTCTCATATATTTATTCGGGTGTGCAAGCCCCGGCCGGAACTTCGAGAGCGGCGATGGCAAGCGACCGCCCAGGCGCTCGGTCGTGTTCCATCTGTTGGCGCGTGTCGGTGCTGACGACACCGGGCAAGCACCGCCGGTGATGATTGTTGCGCTCATGATGATGATGGCGGTGTC
The DNA here is from genome assembly GCF_048455015.1 of Haemaphysalis longicornis. NCBI lineage: Eukaryota > Metazoa > Arthropoda > Arachnida > Ixodida > Ixodidae > Haemaphysalis > Haemaphysalis longicornis. The sequence continues at coordinate 127,875,721 of NW_027526214.1, read as the reverse complement.
GCTACAGTACAATACTGCTGTGGTTGCGTGGCCCGCTGTTTCGAAGGACATTTTCTTAAACACGGTTGTTGCCGCTAACCAGCACCAAAAAAAAATCGCGCCAATCCACCCCGTGAATGTGGTTGGAAAGCTAAGCTGTAAACGGCACCCATAACGATTTCCCATGCGACGTCAATTAAATTCACTCACATTGCTTTACAAGTAGTAAAACCAGAGAAAAGTGAATTGCACTTAACCACGCCATTTATTACTTCAAAGAGGTATTCTTGGTAAGGTTGAATCAATGCATGACGCATGAACGGTGTTTGGCTGAGTTGTATTGGTGTAGCACAAGAGTGGAAACTTTTTTTATAAAATTAAAGCTCCAACCCGGTGTTAGAGGATCTGACTTCTCCGTCTCTGCGCCGTGGATAGAGGCGACGAGATTTGCGGCAGAGAAGGAGCAGAAGGAGGAAAAAATACTTCTGTTCAGATTTCTGAACGGCCGAGAGTGGAGCCCTGGGGAGGGATTCATTCTTCTGTGGGGCCCGTATGCAGACCGCGCGGCCTGTGTTCTGTCCACCCCGCTGAAGATGGGTAGGTTGAGAGGACCTGGACAACAGCATCTCCCATTGCTCTTTTTGAGTAGTTGACGGAAAGAGAGGAGCGTGCTCAGGGCTAAAGTCGCACACCCGGATTACGGGGTGGAGTGTTCCTACTTCTAAGCAAAGTTTACATTGAGCGTCGTAGCAATTCGGATGCATTAAGTGAAGACACGTAGGCTGTGGGAAGGAGCCCGGAGTGTATGAGCCGTAGGGTAGTTTGTTTGTTCTCTGGAAAGGTCAGGGTAAGGCGAAGGTGCGGTCTGTCTCAGAAGGCGATAATGCTGGGTTATCTCCCTGAACGTGATAAGCGGGTGACTGTCCTCGTGCAGCTCCATAGCACGGGAGGTAAAAGCGCAGGCTTGTTTGGTGGGCGTATTTGTTGCCCTCCATTGAAGCGTGAGGGGGTGTCCAGATGAGCTAAATGGAACCGTTTGGGGAGTGGTTTTTTAGCACGCGCAGTGGAGGTGAAGACACCCAACCCGACTGGTACTTCCAGTAGGCTTGCTGGGAATTGGCATCGGTCGGCGTACTCACTCGTGAGTACACTCATTTGTACTCATTTGTACTAAAACTCACGAGTGAGTACGATGATGAGTGATCACACACCCAGAAAAAAACAGTGAGTACGATGACGAGTGAGTACAGGGGTAAGTCCATTACTCGTGAGTACAGTACTCATGAGTACACTACTCATGAGTGTGAGTACTGATGAGTACAGTATTCATGAGTATGAGTATGAGTACTCACGAGTTTGAGTACTAATGAGTATGAGTACTCATACTCATGAGTACACAGTACTCATGAATACACAGTACTCATGAGTATACAGTACTCATGAGTATACAGCACTCATGAGTACAATACTCATGAATACTGTGTACTCATGAGTACTGTGTATTCATGAGTATATGCCCTCCTGAGTACAGTAGTGCAAACAAGTTTTATCACGAGCTCGAGTCTGGACGCGCGTGTACGAGTCGCAAATATTTAGCGGTGCCGCTGTGCACCTTAACTGTCAAGCATGGTAAAATTACACAACGAAAACTGCACCTCCCTCTTTTCCCGGTCTCTGTTTGGCACTGTAAGCGTTTTTCGGCGGTCGCTCGCAAAGGGGTCACGGTGAAGAGGGAAAAAGGAGGGGGTGAGGGCCCGGTGGGAAACGCGGCCGCGGTTGCTCTTCTCTGGTGGGACTTCTTGACTGCCGCAATTATTTTTGTTGACGCGGCCTCTGAACGCGTGGCGGCTTCATTGCGCTTGCTCCCTTCCAATTGTTTTAGGGGAGAGGCGGCGGAGGCTGCTAACAACGCACGAACTAGGCGTACTGAAGTCCCTCTTTTTCGGTCTTCAGAAGTTTCCGTAGACGCATGTCACGCTGTGTAGTCGTTTCGTGAGCCAAACCACTCATTTCAACAGTCGCAGTTAATTTACGTAACTCGCGTCAAACCAACTGCGTGGTTTGTAACGTTCGCTGTGCGTATTCAAGCGACAGTTTGGCTGATGTACGTGCGTCCATATGGTTTTATTAGGTTCCCGTTTTGAAACATTTTGCTCAGGTTCGCTAGTAATATGGTCTCGTGTAGTGCCATTTACAAGTGAGCATATAGCCCCACCGTGCACTACGGCGTGCAGGCGCGGCGGTGGAATTTGCCCCAGCAATGGAAATAAAATATCCGAGTACACCTAAGCACGTTTGTGAGTTGTGAATCGGACATCATAATATCCAGTTCAACGCGTACGGCGCCTTGTTTAGCCTCGCATATTTTGTCGAAGAGCTCTGTCAGCTTGCCGCTGGAGGAGCGTTTTGCTTTCGAATGGCTTTACTTTCGAGTGGAAACCCGATTCGCCGCTTCTCGTTTATGCCACCGTGTAATGAGGGCGCTGACGATGATGGTGAATTTCGGTGGTTGTTATTCCCCTACCTTTACTACTGTTTACAGGCGGGGCGACCACCCCTCGCTAGCAACTATACCGCGGAGTTTAAGCTCGCACTGTGAGTGGCCTCGTGAAGGAATTGTTTTTAATTGATGAACGCCAACGCCAGACGCCGGGATTGTCGCTTAAGCTCCTATCTTGGAACGTCTCGTAAAACCTGTGGATTGCACATAACGACGTCACCGCACTTTTTGATCGATCGCTGTCAGCTTCATCCGCGTTGCTCGAGATAAGAGCTGCAGATTTCCACTCTGCAACCAACCCACCAACACGGCAATACAGTGACGTCAGTGCAAGCTATCACGCCTCCGAAAAACGCGTCTACAAACTTTGTTCTCTAGTACACAAAGCACGGCAGAGCAGTTCTACGCTGCTGTAACGGCTGCCAAGTACCGGCAGCAACTGGGTGCACTGCGGCCCTCGACTGCGACCGATACCCTCTCCACCCCCCCCCCCCCCGAACACACACACACACACACTGTTGGGACTGGGCCATTCTAGCTCAGACACCACTGTTCGATTCACTTCAGTTTATTAAGTGCAATGCACTTCTTAAGCGACCCTGAACCTGCGTCCACCGGCGATGTCCGCGCACGTGGAGATGGGCGCGCGCAGCCTGGCCGCTGACATGGCTTATACCCACGTGGGGGATTGGCCAGGAATCTCCTCGTCTTCCTTGGCAACGGGGGGAGATGGGCGCGCGCTGCCTGGCCGCTGACATGGCACATACCCACGTGGGGGATTGGCCAAGAATCGGGCGTGAGAAGGGTAATGCACCTGCTTAAAGGAGTACTGACACGAAATTTCAAAGCTGAGATCCGCTCTAGCAATCAAGTACAACGACAACACAAATAGGTGTCTGTGAATAAATGCATCTTTCTTTCTTTGTAGTTGTGTGTGTGTGTGTGATCTCTCTTTCGCGAACATTACCGAACCGCGCAAATTCAACTCGTGCATTCGCACTTTCACATTCTTCCCCTCGGGGAAATGCGGGGAATTTTTTCCTTTAAAGACCCCACAGGGGGTGTTACATAAGGGGCGCGTTGTACAACATAGATACAAAAGCCACAGGTTAACAATACAGATGCATAGATGTTGCGACGTTGCCCTGCTCAGTCCGCCATCGACGCGGAGCAGAGGAGAGCGATGAAGTTGTCGAGCCGACGGTGATTTTAAGCTGCATTCATATACAATATATACAAAGGTAGCAAGAGCGTTACATGGCTCGCACAAAGGCACTTCTCAACTCAGTGCCTCCGATGAAATGCCGCCGCACAGCCGTTGCTTCAGGGCTGGTTTTATACCCCCGGGGTTCCGCCGCAGCCGCGTGCAGTTCCAATCTTTCCAATCAGGACTGTCACTGGCCGCAGTTTGAATCCGGCGAATGCAGGCGAAGTGATTGCGTCAGCCGAACCACGAATGGGAAAGGGGAGGCGACTCAGCGGCGCCGTCTCCAGAGTCTACTCGTCGCTGCGTGTCTTTTGCGGGCCGGTCGTCCCAGGCATGATTTGGTGCGGCCGTCTCGATGGGAAAAGGAGAGTAGACTCGGCGGCGCCATGTGCCGCCAGTTGCGGCACGTCTGCCGCGGGCTGGCTGACCGAGGCGCGAATCGGGCCCACCGTCGGCGCGTCGCCAGGTGCAGCAAATTTGTGTCGGGCGCTCTGGTTAACCGCACACACACGCATAGAAAAATTAGTAAGATCAGACCCGTGCGGGTTTTGGCCTAGCTGTTAAGGGAAATAGACACAACGACGCGTAGTGCCCGTCCTGTACCTTTTTCGCGGCGGGACCTCCCTCTTTGGCTTTTCGCGCGCTGGCCGGTTTTCGTCTTTCTGTTTATCTCTTACTTTGCGGGCTGGCGGCGGTTGCGAGGGGTACGGTTGCGCAATGTTCGCAGAATTCGGAACAGCGGCGGCAGCGTCTCTTTCCAGATGGTTTTAAAGACGATAGCCTTTCTTTGGCCACTTGAGCGCGACAATGTTGGCCTGTCAGTCTGTCTGTCTGTGTCCGTCATAAAGATAATTCATTATTGCAACTTAATATCACGCCCCGCTGTACACATGGGAGCTACTGGGGTCGCCGTTAAGTAGCTTCACGTACATTATGCGCCCTCTCTACAACTGGCCAACTGCCCCGCCATTCAGCCGCGATCCAAAACGCAAGTGCGTACGTCCCGTTTCACTCTCTCCCGTGTACGTGCCTTCGCGCAGTGGGAAGCCCTACGACAATGCACCGTGTAAGACGTTTTCTTCTCGGGCTCCTCGGTCCTGATGTATATGTAATCTTAGTATTTCTAATTAATTAAACATTTTATTTTTTTCTGTTTAGCCTTTCATTCGAGCCACGACGTAGCTAAGATGTTGCAGTCGACAGGATCATGATTTAAGGCCACGGGAGGAGGAACGGACGAACAACCTGGACGGACCGCACCACGAGTACGAGAGTGCAGCACGCAGACATGGGGCACCGATGCACTCCACGCTAGCGGTGGTCGACACAGTGCTGACTTCAACGGAACGCTACGTCCTATGCTCTACGAAGAAACATCAGTTCGTGAGCGCACTACGATTACGAGGGCTACCCTGCTCTGGCCGTAAGGACGACATCATCTTGCGTCTTCTAGAGGACAACGAAGAACGTCACCATCTCTCCAAACGAACGAATGCGCCAACGCTACTTCAGGCTGCCTCCGACAACAAACGGCAGATGACCCTGCAAGCAGCGCTGTTTGAGAGCAGAAGGCTGCGTGATGAACGAGAAAGTTTTCTGAGACAACTGGCGAGAGTCGGCCGCACGTTTTCCCCGGTACCTGGACTGCACGAGATCCGAGCACAGGCAGAATGCACGACGGCACGCACATGAACGAGACGACGCATGCAAAATTGTGATTGCGTGCTCACCGGACCTTTCCCAGGTAATCGCCACGATTACGGAGACGCATCGAAGGTCAGTGCATTTCTGGCGAGATCACGAACACACGTTGCTCTGCTACATCGCCCACGCGCAGGTCATTCCAGCAACGAGCAACGAGACGCGCAACGTACGCAGCGCGCACGAGCCAGAAGGCACCACGTTCCTGGCACCCGCTCTTCCGCTACAGACGTACACGAACGGAACGCTGAGAGCACGGAACGCAACGGAGCCGGTACGTACATTTTCCGCACGTGCTGTCCCGGCGCGGGTCCACGCAACCAACGACATCGCATCCGGATTGGTGGATATGGCCACGACAAGCGTGCAAGACGCACGGCGGCCGAAATGCACCATACGTGGCGAACGACCGCACACCAATTATAGGGGAGTTTTCGAGACGCACAGCGCACGCAACGCACCAGAGGCGACGAACGACATCCAACTTGAACCAGTGGAGCTGACCACGGCGAACGAAATGCACAACGCACGGAACGCCACCAAGCCAGCACACACGGATGAAACTGCTGTTCGCGACATCCTCCGCTCCCACTGCAGGTGCTATCCGGACTTGGCCAGCGAATGTTACAACCGCAGAAATCATCTGGCCACAAGCAGCAGAAGACCCAGCGCACGCGGTTCAACCCTACCGGAAAGTACGAGCTCTCCGACACCCGCTGCTCCCGCCCGAGTCCAGCGGACGAACGACATGACACTCGTGCAAGTAGGTCCGTCAACGAGCAACGACACGGCCAGCGCATGCGGCATGTCCGAGCCAGAATTAACAAGATCACCGGCAGCCGCGCTCCGATCGAGACTCGCACGACAAACACCATTTCGTACGAGAGGACGCAACCGCGAGCAAGCGGACTCGCGATAAACGGAGCCTGCTTGTATGGGAGAGATAGCGATTATAGCATTCTCGAAACAACGGGCAAAAGACGAGGTCTTGAGCGACGACACGGACACGGCAAGAACGGCAACGAATGAACCCGATCCAGACGAAGCATCGAATGCCCTGACGATAAAGTCACGCTTGCGACGCCGAGGAATGTGGGACCGAACGGACGGCACGAACTACGCCCGCTTCCCCACCACAACGGTTTCACTTCCGAAACAACCACGGCGACTGCGAGCACGGAGCCGCAACGACTTTGACCGATCAGCCATGCCACCCTACGAAAACGCCCCGCTACCACACACTAAACGAAAAGCCAAACGGCTCCCGCACCATACGCAACGCACGCGTCAATTCAAGCGACGTCCTCAACGCGCCGAACTATGCAATCCCTACACAGCGCAGCTCGCCACCGGACAAACCAGACGTCTACGCCCCCACATGCATCAAGCACGCGACGAGCTACACGAACACAATCGCCGACGGAAGCGGCGCAACCAACGCAACGCCGTAAACACTGTCAAGTTCAGGTCTGACGAAGTGAATCCCATGGCACACACACAATAAAATCAAGCAGGTGTGAAATTCACCGAAACTCAACGAGACGAACACCCTCTTAACGAAGTTTCTAGCATCTAGAACAACAAAAAACAAACGCCAGCATCGAGCATCTGTGAACAAGCGGACAGTGATCTGGACACGAACGGACGTCAATCTACGCGAACGCTTCATTGTGCCTGGGGGCAGGCGCATTTCGGATTCAGAGCACGATTAGGATACGTATCAGCGCTCCCGGAAACGAAAACGGACGAAAAAAGCTGCCTGCCACCCGAAGACACGCAGAAAAACGCAGTTTACGGCCACAGCCGCACCGACAAGCCCCGAGCTCCCCTGAGCCCCTACCCGGCCTGAGAACAAGACAAGACGCCAGGCGCAACGCGAGTGCTTACGTTCCGTTTCGCTTTCTCACATGTACAGTGTACTTGCCTTCGGACAGTAAGTCGCTCAACGACAGTGCACCGCGTCAGACGTTTTCTTCCTCTGTCCTGATTTATATGTAACCTGTGTTTTAAAGCAAAGCTTTTTACCTCTACCCCCCAAGGGTTCTTTCGCGACCGTTGGTGTCACCAGAAAACTCCAGCGAACAAATAAAAGAATTTACTGGCACCGCCGGGAATCGAACCTGGAACTAATAGACTAACAAAGCGAGAGCCCGTTGTCTTACCGATTCAGCTACGAGCCCACGCGAAGACTGGGAAGACAGGTGGTGTACTCACCGCACATCTACGTGTTTACCCCCTGCGTTCTCGCTGAAGGCCACGTGAAAGCGTCACGCGACCACTCACGCCCATCTAGCGGCCCTGTGCGCACCTTGCTCATGTGTTAAGAGCTACAAAAATTAAAGGAAGCTCACACCAATGCATGCCTTATCACTTCTAGTACGCCAGTGTGCTAAAGCCTGTGGCCTCCAGTGTTCACGTAACAAATCACAGCTCTTTGTCGTCCGCCCTCACGCCAAACCAAGGAAAACATTAAAATACTCCTTGATGGCCAGGCCATCACTCCAAGCCCCAGAATCAAGATCCTTGGCCTACATCTCGAGGCTAACACCAAGAGTGACGTCTCCTTGCAGCGCCTCAAAAACAGCATTAAGCAAATCATACACATGATCAGGCGAGTTGCCACCAAGAAGCGAGGCCTAAAGGAACCCGGTGCCTTTCGATTAATTGAAGTTTTTGTCCTCTCGAGAGTTACTTACGTCCACCCCCTGTCTTCTTCTCGACAAGGAAGACATAGAGATGCTTTATATAATGATTAGAAAGGCGGTCGAGCAGGCCATTGGTCTCCTCATGAGTGCGTCCACACAGAGGCTGCTTAGCACGGGGCTCCACAACACGGTGGAAGAGCTGATAGAAGGTCATATTTCTAACCAGAAGGTCCGACTCAGAACTGCGATGGGTAACCGCATGCTTCACCAGATTTCCTGGGCAGCCCAGAATGTCACTCCGCTTGACGTACTCCCAGACTCTTGGCGACTAAAACTAAAGATGCTCCCTTTGCTTAGAAATATGAACCCCTCACATGACGAGGGTCACCGAAAAGCACGGGCTCAAGCGCTAAACACCCCTCTCGGTGGGAATCATGCAGTTATCTACACAGACGCCTCCAAAAATCGAGGGCAGCAATACGTCATCATCGTGGCTACCTCCAGAACCAACCTCCTCGCGTGTGCCTCGCTTAGGACCCAAAAAATGACGGCAGCAGAAGAGGTAGCCATTACCTGGGCTCTCGCTCAACCAGGGGTTCGGAGGGTAGTCCCCGATTCCCAGCAAGCCTACTGGAATTACCACTCGGGTTGGGTATCCTGACCTGCACTGTGCGTGCTAAAAAACCACTCCCCAAACGGTTCCATTCAGCTCATCTGGACACCCCCTCACGCTTCAATGGAGGGCAACAAATACGCCCACCCAACAAGCCTGCGCTTTTACCTCCCGTGCTATGGAGCGCACGAGGACAGTCACCCGCTTGTCACGTTCAGGGAGATAACCCAGCATTATCGCCTTCTGAGACAGAGTACCTTCGCCTTACCCTGACCTTTCCAGAGAAAAACAAACTACCCTACGGCTCATACAATCCGGGATCCTTCCCACAGCCTACGCGTCTTCACGTAATGCATCCGAATCGCTACGACGCTGAATGTAAATTTTGCTCAGAAGTAGGAACACTCCGCCCCGTAATCGGGGGTGCGACTTTAGCCCTGAGCACCTTCCTCTCTTTCCGTCAACTACCCCACAAGAGCAATGGGAGATGCTGCTGCCCAGGCCCTCTCTACCTACACAGCTTCAGCGGGTGTACAGAACACAGGCCGCGCGGACTGCATATGGGCCCCACAGAAGAAGGAATCACTCCCCAGGGCTGCACTCTGGGCCGTTCAGAAATCTTAACAGAAGTATTTCTTCCTCTTTCTCCTTCTCTGCCGCACATCTCGTCTACGCCGTCCGCGGCGCAGGGACGGAGAAAACAGATCGTATAACACCGAGTTGGAGCTTGCTTTAATTTTATAAAAAAAGTTTCCACTCTTGTGCTACACCAATACAACTCAACCAAACACCCTTAATGCTTCATGTATTGATTTAACCTTAACAAGAATATCTCTTTGAAGTAATAAATGGTGTGGTTCAGTGCATTTCACTTCTCTCTGGTTTTGCTATTTGTAGAGCGATGTGAGGGAATTTAAGTGACGTCGCATGGGTAATCGTAATGGGTGCCGTTTACAGCTTTGCTTTCCAACCACATTCACGGGGTGGATTGGCGCGATTTTTTTTCTAATCTATTAAACAATTTATTTTTTCTACTTAGTCTTTCATTCGAGCTACGACCTAGCTAACAGTGCAGATAAGTTGATTATTCGTGAGTAATACAAATTGAGTGCAGAATGAGTAGAATGAGTGCAGAATTTTGCACTCATTCTGCACTCATGAGTGCAGAATGAGTAGTACTCGTGAGTGCAGAATGAGTAGTACTCGTGAGTGCAGAATGAGTAGTACTCGCGAGTGCAGAATGAGTAGTACTCATGAGTAGTACTCATGAGCAGTAGTAGTCATTGAGTAGTGATGAGTACAGAGTGAGTACTCATGAGTACAGATTGAGTACGAATACTCGTGAGGACAAATGAGTTTGAGTACAAGTGAGTACGATTACAAATGAGTATTTGATGAGCGAGTACGAGTGATTTTGTGAACAGACGAACTTTTTGAGTCTGAGTTTGATTGAGTACAGCGTAAATAAAAAAAATGTGATTGAGTTTGAGTGAGTTCTTTCTGTTTTGCCGACCAATGGGAATTGGTGGAGGAGGAGGAATGCCTTTATTATCAGAGGGGGATGAATGCCCTGTTGGGGAAGGAAAGGGACATGAAGGAAGGGAGGCAATAATCGAAAAAAAAAGAACAATGTTCAAGGTTCAATCACCTTATATGGTGGATAGCATTGTAAAGTCCGTGAACATATAGTTCGCAGAAACCGTGAAGAGATAGGTGCGACGATTTTTAGAGGTGTCGGTCCAGGTTATTACACCAGCTTGTAAAGACCACTGGTTAGTGCATATTCAATAACTTTCTCAAGTACTGAGGGGTCCTCTCGAACGCGTTGCAGGTGCGCTTCTTCATCTCCGGGTGGGGAACCGAGGTCCAATAGTGGCTCGCGATCGGTCTTGAAGTGCTCACAGTGCCATATCAAATGGTACAGGTTAGGAATACACTTCTCGTCACAATACGGGCAGCGTTGGATGTGCGAGCTGGCTCCGTGGGTCCATTTATGTAGTACATGAGGGGTTAGGGCCGTGTTAGCGTAAATCTTACTAGCTACCACCTCGCCAGAGCGTGTGAGCGTCTTGAGCGGGCCCAGTACACCCACCGGGGTGGTATCTTGAAGCCTCTTGCGACTCTCTGCCTTGAATTTCCGCAGGTGAAGTTGCCAGTCTGGTCGTGGTAGGTGTTGCAATGGGGCACTGGAAACCACTGGAGGTGTGTCAAGTCTCTCCTGGGCGGCGGTGTTAGCTGCGTGGTTGCCATGTGCCCCAGGCGGGTGTCCCGGGGACCAGACGATGCGGATGGTGATGCCTTCAAGTTGAAGGTATCGAATGGCATGTAGTATATTCGTGGCCGTATAATTAGGTGAAAATGTTTGGTTCAATTCTTTAAGGGCGACGTGAGAATCTGTAATGATGCGAAATTTCCGGGATGAGAGTGAGTCACAATGGTCGCGGATGGAATGGACAGCCCCCAGGACACCCATAAGTTCAGCTTCTTCAGCTAGGCCATATGTATTGGAGATCTTCCGGGAACCATTTAGCAAGGGGGCGTCCGAAGATGTCCATGCAATCGCAGCCTCATTGCCGCGCACGGCGGCGTCCGTGAAGATGTCGACTTCGTTCTCCATCTTGTCGTTCTGGATAGTGCGAACTTATAACTCGTTATAAAAGGGAAAACAGCGCAAACTCAGACAAGACACAAGAAGAAGGAGGTGACAAACACGAGCGCTGTGGTTAAGGGAACACAACTATAACGTACATACGGCGATTAGATTGCCACGACTGCGCCCCAATATTTCAAAAAGCGCAGGTCATCTCACGACACAAAGATAAAACAACAAGAGAAATAATTGAAGCCGCAGAAATATTGCGCAGAAAAGATAAATGTGTTAGCGTTCCTTCCTTGTCCCTCTCGCAGAAAGAGATTAATTATCTGTCCCTCAATAGTACAGCAAGTGTTTGTGGCACATGGCGTCGTTGAAGCGTGACGAGCGGCTTTTTGTATCTCCTTCTATCGTGAAATTTTCGGTTTTTCTTGTGCTTTTGACTATTAGCATATATATGTGAAAAGCCTAGGAATAAACCTCAGTTGTAAACAGCGCTCGTGTTTGTCACCTCCTTCTTCTTGTGTCTTGTCTGAGTTTGCGCTGTTTTCCCTTTTATAACCATGAACCAACTCGCCCAAGCCCTAACCCTTATAACTCGTGTGCTCTCACCAGCCGCCGAGGTATAGGGCGACGCCGAGGAATGCCAATCGCAGGGCTCTCCCAGGGCGGGAGGGACAATGGGTAACAAGTGGGGTCGAATTTACTGTTCATATAGTCCCATGATAAGATAGCCTTGCCTTCGGGGGACTGCTCAAGATGTTCCTTAAGACGTAGCTTGGTCTCTTCGATGAGGGTATCAAGGTTGGGAAGGGGTACAATTTTGTGAAGAATCTCTACGGGGGTGAATTGAGGAAGACCACTAATTGTACGGAGAAGGTGCCGATTTAATATATGAAGATCCTTTATGTGAGCTGGCGAAGATCATATACTGGAAAGCCGTAAGTGAGGCGCCCGTGTGCTATTGCACGGCCAAGCATTGTACAAGCCTGCTGACGGGCACCACCAAACTTATTGGAGAGGCGGAGAATGGCGTGCAAGGTGTTGCGCCAAGTGGCGTTCAGATGAAGGGTCCATTTACGGGGGCTATTGCAACTGCTAATGGGAAGGCCGAGGAGACGAATGGTGCCGTTATGAGAATCCAGCTGCGTATCCCCGATCTGGATGGAAATGATTTGATCTGAATTTGTGCGATTTTTGCCGTCAACGCTGAGTAGCGCTGTTTTAGTGGGTGATAGCCGTAGTTGAAACTGGGAAAGGGAGCGTTCAAGGCTCAATACGGCAGCCTGCAGTTCCGTATGCATGGGATCTTTAGAGGGATAGTCTTTAGCTTCTGTCCAGAGCACTACGTCGTCCGCATAAAAGGCAAACCGAGCAGCAGTGTCTTGTTCAAGTGTTCGTGCCACCCGATTCATGGCTAGGTTAAACAAAATTGGAGCTAAGATGGAGCCTTGTGGAACACCGCGATCTAAATAGAAAGTGGTCGGCTGGTGTATGGAAGCATTTAGTCGAATGGGTCGATGCTGAAGGAAATTTCGTACCCAATTTTGAGCGTTTCGACTGGGGAACGCACTAGCCGATTCTTGCATATGCCCGATTGACTAACATTATCGAAAGCTTTGTGAATGTCCAGTGCAATCACATAATCTGGCAAATCCTTGCGAGCAGTTCTGTTAATGACACGACGTAGTAGCCATAGGTATTCATGAGTGCTCAGATGGGGTCGGAAGCCTGTGAGAGCAGGGTGGAACCATCCTGAGCACTCAAGGTGGTGCATTAGTCTATTGTTTATCATTCTCTCGATCAGTTTACATAGGACCGGGGTTAATGCTACTGGGCGCAAGTTCTGGGGGTATTTGGGTCCTTACCAGGCTTAGGTATTGGATGAATGATGGTAATTTTAAGATGGTCAGGGACCGTCCCTGAGGTCCAATGATCGTTCACAAGGTTAAGTAGAACGTCCAGGGCGTGCGGGGGAAGATTTCGTAGATGATCTTGCCATTTGACATGATCATGCCCTGGTGCTGATTTTGAGCGGCCTTGTGAGATGGCTGTCTGAAGCTCTCCCAAAGTGAAGAGAGAATCTAGCTCTGGAAGGGGATCGATAACGTCAATAACGGGAAGGTCCGGGAGAACCGATGGATCCTTTGCAGCATGAGGGAAGAATGCGTGAACGAGATTATCTTCTACTTGAGAGTAATCTTGCGTTAGGCACATGTCATCAATGATGGGCAGCTTTTTCTTGGCGCGGCCATTCAGGCTACGGAAAACGCGAGAGACCCGATTCATGGCCGAGTTGCTGACAGAGATCATGCCAATTTTCGCATTGAAGGTTGACCTGATATTGTCTAATGATGTTATAATGGTGTTTGACCTGCATTAAATGATGATGTTGCTTACCACCCGTGCGATAACGATGGGTAAGGCACTCTGCTTTTTTGAGAAGACGAAACATGTGCGCGTCAGGTTGCCCGACATCCACCGTACACGTGATGGAGTCGATCGCAGTGTTGCGAGCTGAAGTAATGGATCTCACAAAATCACCAAAGTCATAGCAGGAATCAGCAGAAAAATGATCTCTAAATGAAGTCCAATTTACGTGATTCACAGTGTGACGGGTACGAAGTTTCTTATTGTTGATATAGAGAAGGATGGGATAGTGATCACTACCCCAGGTGCAGTTCAGCGTCTTCCACGTTCGGATGGTGCTAGGAGTGGTGAGAGTTAAATCCGGAGAAGTGTCACCTTGTTTAGATGAAGGCCTATGCGGGTATAGACGCCAGGTTCATTCCGTAGGTGTAAGGGGCTAAATTCAAGTGCCTGTTTGAGGAGCCTGCCACGCGGATGAGTGCACGAGTAGCCCCAAAGAGCGTTCGGGGCGTTGAAGTCTCCTCCCACTAGGATAGGTCCGGTAAAATTTAGTGAACTAAGATATGGAATCCAATCGTAAGCATTCGAAGGTACAGAACCTTTACAAGGGGGATAGTATACGGACACCAGAAGCATTGGCTTTCCCCCAGGTGGAACCACTCTAACAATGACAACTTCGTGATGAATTGTACTGGCCTTATCCCACTTGTGCTGCACTGCCTGACATGAATTATGGACAAGAACAGCCGCTAAGCCCGGAAGATGTGGTTGTCCAGCACAATTGCGGGTGTACGTTGGAATAGTCGGATCTACAAACGTGTTATAATTCGAGATCTTACAAGGTGCGCGGGTTTCCTGTAAAAGAAGAGCGAGAGGTTTTAAGGTGGCTATCTGAGGTTTTAAAAGCGGTCCTGTTTGGAGGAAGCTCCGACAATTCCATTGTACGATGAGCCGATTAATTAAAGATGCGGGTTGCATTTTGGGGACTTAAGTTTTCTTTTTTCGTTTATATTCGTTAGAAAGCGGCGTCTGTGGCAGAATTGTTTGAAACAGCTCACCAATCTGTGTGGCGATATGAGTGATTTCATCCTTGAGGGAGGTGACTTGCACTTGGAGACCGACAATTTCGTTGGATGCCTTCTGCCAGTCTTTGTTGTTTTCAAACTTCAGGCGAGCGTCCCGCTGTGCGAGCTTCTGCTCGGTAACGTAACTAACTCTGAGTGGGAGTTTTTGTGGTCGACCTGATCTCTTCTGCATTTTTTCGGCTTGTACGGGATCGGCTGCGATGCTTTGAGACGGAGCGGACCGTGTCCGGCGAGGGTGACTGACGATGGGTCAATGCCCTACGAAGGGCTGTCATTTCTTTGTGCATAGCCGCCATCTCTGCCCGCAGTTCAGAGAGACTGTGGCGAAGCTGGGCATTTTCGACGACCAATGGATGGTTTTCGGGTAACTTGGATGGGGTTCCCGCTAGAGTAGATGCCCATGTGACCCCTTGCGGTACGGTGCGGGTGTTCGTGGTTCGACCCTTTGCCGGAGGGGATTGCTTGATGGCGGACGTCGAGTTTGGGTTACGTTCTTCTTTCTTGGGGACACGGCTTCGGCACACCTTGCTAACGGCGAGGTGGCCGTCCTCCTTGCATACGACACAGTACGTTGTCGAGTCACACTCAGCTTCTGCGCTGTGCGTTCGTCCACACTCACCACACACGCTCGGAGAGGGGCATTACTTAGACATGTGGCCAAGGCAGTGGTAGTTGAAGCATACGAGTCTCTTAGGTCGATATTCTGCTACCCGTACTAATTCCATGTAGTACTTGACGGTTCGTGGCAGAGTTGATGAGTTGAAGGTCAAAATAGCCCGGTCGGATTTTCCAATCTTTTGCACTTTTAAAATTTCGGCGTGCTCACATCGCACCCAGCTGTGAGTGGTCGCATTGCTCTCGGCTGGATCCACCTGAATGACACCACGTGTCGTGTTCTTGTTGGACGGGATCGGCTTAATGGCTACTTCTATTGTTTCAGTGCGGCCGTTGTGAGAAATGGACAAGTGGTCAATTTTGCTGAGTCGGTTAGCATGCGCTTCATCATACAGGGCTATGTGAGCGCTGTTCGCTACATCATCATATGTGACAGACGCCATCTCTGGCAGTTCGGTACTGGGTGCAGTGTGACCAATGATAGACGCGATTGCATGTCTTGGGATTTGCCTGATGCGAATTTTCACCAGTGGTCTGAGCTGCAATGTAAACCTGGACCGACTCACCCGATCATCCCGCGTGGGTCTTCTCTTCTTTGGCAGCGGGATCCGCTAGCATCCTATAACAGCATCATTAATGTGAGTAGAGTCCATTTCTATAGGGACCGGGCAGCTGGACGGGTGGCGCCACCACTCGGCGCTCCCTTCGTCAGTGGAATGAGCCGGTGCATTGGACTACACAGCCTCCCGTTGTTGTTGTCGTATTTGCTTCGGTGCTTTGTATGTTTTGGTGGCGTTGGGAGCAGATTTGTGAGATGAAACTAAGTCTAAACATGTGTTGGGTTCTTAGATGCAGTAATGACTACGTAAACTTGTCGGACGCGTCTAAGGTTGGGTATCGGCCGCAATGGCATGAGCGCTTTTTGCAGCGACCTGCGCTTGGCTCCACCCGTTCTAAGTACGAATAAAACTACTATTATTAGTATTATTTTCTTCTTAAATGCACTCAGGGCTACGCAAACTTATTGAATGCTTGTGAGGTTGGGGAATGGCTACATTGACACGAGCGCTTTTTGCAGCGCTCTGCGCCTGGCTCCGCGCGATCTGAGTAGGAATAAAACTATTAGCAATATTAGAATTCATTTCTACCACTTTAAATGATCTTCACTGGTTTCAATCACTACGGTTTCCACGCCAGCCTTAGCGCTGGGATACCTCGATACGTGTTCTTTAAATAGAAAGGCACCTGCATACGAGATGGATTACCGTGTAGCAGTAGAAATGTTGCGGTAGTTTACACTTTCTGTAACCGTGAGCTTTGTACCTTCGGTTTTGGTGAGCGACACTGTGACAGCATGGGAGCCTGAAAGCCGAAGTGGGAATATCCCACGTTTGTGGTGGTCATTTTATCTAGAGCCAAAGTTATTCACCAACTCAACAGCCCGAGCTACAAACCATCCCTCCTCCCTTTCCCGTTTTACCACCTGCGTAGAATAAAGGCTGGCACCGATAGTTAAAAAATGTGGCAGTGTTAACGTCAGCCGGTGTTTTTTAATGCTTAAGCATTCTTTACAGAGTACCTATAAAAATCGTGTATTGCCTGGTGAAGACACCAAAACCGCGCGATTAGTTGCCTCAAATATAGGTGCATGAGCCCGAGTCCTCCACCACAGACACATTTCGGACACGCTGGAAAAAGTTTAGATTTGGAGAGGGGGCATGGAAGTCCAAAATTAAACAGCAAAATCATCTAGCCCTCGGTCTAATGATTATGGTGGTTGAACACAAAGTTTTCTTCGTGCGAAATCGAATGGGAAATGGTCAAAGTCAAAGACGCTGTGATCAAAAGACCAAACTGCGTGCTGGTCAAATTCGACGCTTAACTAGTCAAAATTTAAATCCAGAAGGCAACCAAGGAAACCCATACGATAGAGCTTTGCGATAAACCATCATCGTCGTTAGACGGAGGTGTGCATGATTTTTCAAGCGTAGGTGGCAGCTTGTAAACCAAGCGCAGCATTCAGTTGTGAAGCTGAGTACAGGTTTCGGGCACCGTCCTGTCTTGCGTCCTTCAGCCACGCATGAATTGGTTTTTGAAAAAGCATTTACCAACTAGCCAGCAACCATTGCAATTCTTGTAAAGCAATGCTTCTCCAGGACAAGCAATAACATTCTACTATCATGCGGTATTTATTCTATCAACGATTCCCGATGACTGTAGTAAGAGCATTTCTGTGAAATTAAACGTTTCAGCCGTAGGTAATGAAGATACGGAAGCGTCGTCCATCACAATTTCTGTTTTGAGGTAAATTTTCGAAGACACCCTCCCACTTTGTCTTTCGCTTGTGCACGACGTCGGCGCCGTTTCGTCATCAACTTCCAAAGGCCAGCGCCGCAGCATTCCTAGATCGGTTGCACACACCGGCTTTGTGGGAGCATTTAGCGGTAATATACTCCTCGATTCGTGAAACTGTATGCAGGCATGAAAAAATTGCATGAAGCAACGAACTTTCACTTCCAGCTTGACTTCCAGCCCAGCGCATTGAGCGTCGTCTGCTATTTGTAAATACTGAGTATGGGCGTAAACAACACACATGGCATGCCTCGTAAACGTCACATCCACACTCAAGATTTACCGATCTGAAAAATGCACGTGGGGTTACGTTCGCTTTGCAAGCCGCACCGCAGAAAAACGACAGAAAGCCATGCACAACTACGCTGCGCTGACCGCCGCCGGCATTCCACTGACGAGCGGTTCGCCACGGGCGGCGCTGTTCGCTGAAACGACGGTGGTGCCATACAACGGCCGCCCGGTCCCTATACTCGGTTACAACTTAAGAACGGCACCACTTCATGTAGGGTATCACTCGGCCAAAGCGCCGGACCCGTGATGTCAGTGCGCGCGTGTTTTGAAAGGGGTTTGCTATGAATGCGTGATATCGTCTGCCTTGTCTCACGCAGTTTGTTTGTCGTCACTGGAGTCGTTTATAAGCATAATAAGTCCAAAAAATCACGGGAATGGCTCACACCATGTTCAAAATATTCCCAGTAACGCCCTACTTGCGCCGCGCGGAGAAACATCCGGCTACGGTGATAAGACACAGCGGCAACTTCTGGTGCCGTTCTTAAGTTGTCACCGAGTATAGCGTTTAGTCCGTTGTATCACTGGCGTCTCTACATTCTTCCATTTGGTGGTTGCTGAGTGCGTTGTCTTGGGGAGCACAGCTTCCAGAAAGTGCCTGCTGTGTAGACTCTGCTGGGTTCATTTCGGGTGCGTGGGCTGGTAGATCGCCTTCGAAGAGCAGCCCATTTGCGACGGTGGCCGCGGCGGGAGTGGCGAGCGCGCCACCTGCAGCCGCAGGTTGTGAGTTGGCGGGGCGGAGATTCCGGGCAGTTAGGCTTAGGCTGCGGCCGGGCTGATACGGTGAAGTCTGGGCGGCTTCCAAGAGTTTGTGAACCTTTACCGGACCAATCTTGATATCGGGCGGTTCAGCACATATTCAGCACGTCCAGGGACACCAAGAAGAGAACGAGGCAAGCTTTGGCTAGCACAAAAAAAAACCAGACAGCACGAAGGGACCGAACAGCACTTCACTTCGTCGTCGTCGTTCTCGGGAATTGGTGACTATCCTCCGAACCCCTGGTTGAGTGAGAGCCAGGGTGAAAGCTGCCTCTTCTGCTGCCGTCATTGCTTGGCTCCTAAGCGAGGTATACGCAAGGAGGTTGGTTCTGGAGGTAGCCACGATGATGGCGTACTGCTGCCCTCGATGTTTGGAGGCGTCTGTGTAGATAACTGCATGATCCCCACCGAGGGTGGTGTTTAGCGCTTGAGCCCATGCTTTTCGGTAAGTCTCGTCCTGTGAGGGGTTCATACTTCTAAGCAAAGGGAGCATCTTTAGTTTTAGTCGCCAAGAGTCTGGGAGTACGTCAAGCGGAGTGACATTCTGGGCTGTCCAGCCAATCTGGTGAAGCATGCGGTTACCCACTGCAGTTCTGAGTCGGACCTTCTGGTTAGAAGGATGGCCTTCTATCAGCTCTTACACCGTGTTGTGGAGGCCCGTGCTAAGCAGCCTCTGCGTGGACGCACTCATGAGAAAACCAATGGCCTGCTCGAGCGCCTTTCTATTAATATATAAAGCATCTCTATGTCTTCCTTGTTGAGAAGAAGACAGGGGGTTGACGTAAGTGACTCTGGAGAGTACAAAAGCTTCAATTAATCGAAAGGTACCGGATTATTTTAGGTCTCGCTTCTTGGTGGCAACTCGCCCGATCATGTGTGTGTTTTGATTAATGCTGTTTTTGAGGCGCTCCAAGGAGACGTCACTCTTGGTGTTAGCCTCGAGATGTAGGCCCAGGATGTTGACGCTGGTGCTTGGTGCTTGGCCTGGCCATCAAGGAGTATTTGAATGTATTCCTTGATTTGGCGTGAGGCCGGGCGACAAGGAGCGGTGATTTTTTACGTGAACACTGGAGGCCACAGGCTTTAGCACATTGGCGTACTAGAAGTGAGATGCTATGCACTGTTGTGAGCTTGCTTTAATTTTTGTAACTCTTAGCATATGAGCAAGGTGCGCACAGGGCCGCTAGACGGGCGTGAGTGGTCGCGTGACGCTTTGACGTGGCATTCAGGGAGAACGCAGGGGGTAAACCCGTAGACGTGCTTGGTGAGTACACCACCTGTCTTCCCCGTCTTCGCGTGGGCTCGTAGCTAAATCGGTAGGATAACGGGCTCTCGCTTTGTTAGTCTATTAGTTCCAGGTTCGATTCCCGGCGGTGCCAGTAAATTCTTTTATTTGTTCGCTGGAGTTTTCTGGTGACACCAACGGTCGCGAAAGAACCCTGGGGGGTAGAGGTAAAAAGCTTTGCTTTAAAAGTGATTTCGCGAAGAGTTTATGAAAACCATGCCACTTTAAAACAAGGAGGAGTAGAAGGAGGCAAAACGAATACTGAAAATAAAATGGGCCCATCTCCCCTCGAGGGGGACTCAAGTAAATGCGTCACGTAGGGGGTGGGTGTATTGCGTTAACGTTTAGTGTTTGGGGAGTTGGTGGTAGTGAATGCGTTGTATCAGCAGCTTCTTGACGTAGTTTGAATGAGTCAAGGATATAAGGCGCGTTCGTAGCCTCCCATTCTGTGTCGGCTTTGTGGCGCAGTGGGTAGAGCACCATCTACATTGCGTTCCGCCCGCAGGGTCGATTGATCGAAACCAGGCGCCGGATAGTAATTTTTTTATATAGTGTAGGGGGAGGGGTGTGGACTACGACTACGGACGTCAACGCGGGTGACATCGTGAGTTACTGAAATGCTCTGCATTTAAAAACGGTGGGTGGGCCTGCCGCGCGCCGCCGCTGCTCGCGTGGTCCGCTGGATCAGGCTGAGCTACTCCTGCAGGTCCGAGCTGGTCAACGCGCATTCCCACTGCTCGGGGTTAGGGGAAGGGAGAGGAACCGGGTGTTGAGGGTTCGACGAGGTGGGCAGAAGACGAGGTGGGCAGTGGTGGCTGGAACTTGACAGTCCGGGTAGTTGTACTCGAAGCGTGAGGGGGAGATGTGGGAGAGGGTGGTGGGGTTAGAGTATGTGCCAGTTTGTAGTCTGCGCCAGATTCGCGATTCTTCGATGGACAGGGTAGGGTGGGGCGGAGAATACCGTCGGCGAGCGTGGCAGTAGTCTGATAAGATGTCGGGGAAGCAGGGTTGGTTGAAGAGGATGGATAGTGGCCGTCGCAGAGTCCGAGCCGCCTTGCCCTGTAGGGAACGCCCGGAAGTGAAGCTCGCGGGCCGCAGCATGTGCTGCTTCATTCCCAGGGAGTGGGGCGTGTCCAGGAGTTCATACGATGGTTATTGTGGGTAGGTCGGGAATGGCTTTCAGGAACTTGAGCGCCGCAGGGGGTACTCTTTCCCGGAGGTAATGTCGGCAGGCTTGTTGAGAATCTGTGATTATGGGGGGTGTGTGAGTGGCCGCCGCGAGG
The DNA here is from genome assembly GCF_048455015.1 of Haemaphysalis longicornis. Lineage (NCBI taxonomy): Eukaryota > Metazoa > Arthropoda > Arachnida > Ixodida > Ixodidae > Haemaphysalis > Haemaphysalis longicornis. Next base: position 127,854,446 of record NW_027526214.1, on the reverse strand, counting down.
GCAGTGGCGGTGGCTTCAGCAGCGGTTGAAGAGAGATGAAGGAAGATGGCGGCGTTGAGAACAGTGCCCTCGTTGTCCGTGACTGCTGGGTCAAGCGGGGGTGTGATGGGGTTTGGTCGACGTCGCTATAGCGAGCATCCAGGGCTGAGGAGTACTTCCGTTGAACGTGCTGCACTCTCGCTTTGCGTCGGCCAGGGTTGTATACGGGATGCATGTGACGTGGACGTGCCACCTTGATATTGGTCCGGATGTGGGGAGGGAGGGGGTGAAGCTCGTTATGAGGGTTCAACGTGAACAAGACCTTCAAAAAAAAAAACACCTGCCGAGATTCGAACCCGGCACGTCGAGCTGGCGCAGGCGAGGCTCGAAACCACTGAGCTACGGAGGGAAGCAAACAAACTGGCAAATAACTTGTATGTGTATACGCAGTTTTTGACAGCCGGTTGAAGTCGGCGTAACGCCAGACAGTTATCGGCCTTTATCTCCCCCTTTCCCCCACCCCCAACAATCACTTCCTCCTCCAGTTTTTGCGTCGCATTATTATCTGTTGTGAAGGATTCCTGGCTGTTAAACTGAAAATTTCTTGAATAACGCTTGCGCAGTAAGGTTCCTTGAAGCCCCGCAATACCTGAGGAGCTAGCAACTGCGCTGCACCGCGGTTGCAATCGCTGCAAAGCGATTACAAATGTGTAGGCATGAGTCCGTACTGCAACAATAATGCTTCCCGTCCTTTCGTTTTACGCTTTACGTGAAACACTTCTTCTGCACTGGCCCGAACTTGTATTTTCTACAACCGTGCCGGTCGCTAACGCATATGCGGCTTGCAGCTCCGGAGAAGCGCAGCCGCCGAGGAGCACGGCCAAAATGTTGCATATATTTAGCAATTATGTGGAGTGGTTTGCGCTTCATGGGTCCTACTAAGTTTATTACGCTCTAGAAACTAACCAAATAGACCAGCATTCATTACGGCACGAATGTTGTAGGGTTGTAGGGGCAGTTTTCGCTACCTCATCGATTGCCGGTAACTACCGGGCGGCAGACTGGTCGGCGCCGTCCGCAACACATGTGCGCTCGTGTTAAAGTTGCACCATGCATGATATCTTCATATGTACTTTGTTATCCACCATCGACACCATGCACCAAGCTATTGATTGGGCAAATAATCTATGTTCCAGCTTCAGCTGGCGTGGATCGGTGCGATCGTAATTCGCGTTTGCCGTTTACCATCTGCGAACATATATAGTGCTATTTGTGTTTGCGGTTTGATGACAGCTCCGAAATACCCTAACGGCAATTAACAGCCGCAAAGCCTCATTCAGTGGAAAAAGGATTCTTTCCGTGCAATACAAATATAAAAATTACTCACCCGCCGCGGTGGCTCAGTGGCTAAGGCGTTGCGCTGCTGAGCACGAGGTCGCGGGTTCGATTCCCGGCCGCGGCGGCCGCATTTCCAATGGAGGGCAAAAGCAAAAACGCCCGTGTGATTTAGGCGCACGTTAAAGATCCCCAGGCGGTCAAAATTAATCCGGAGCCCTCCACTACGGCGCGCCTCATCGCCTGCGTTGCGTCGGCGCGTTAAACCCTACAATCAATCAAATCAATCAATAAAAATTACTCAAATTGTTGCAGTGCCGCTGTGTTCGCGCAATCGGGGCATTAACCCGGCCGACGTGATGGCAAAGTATTATTTTGGCAGTAGTTGTTCCCTTCTGTGTTGAAAATGATGTGCATGAGAGCATTTAAAATTCCACAAGCATTAGTGACGGCAGCGTTGCGTACACTCGGGGACTTAATTTTGCAGACCACGCGAGCGCGTGGCAAAAGCCACCGACGCGCACTCTGGAGGCCTGGCGCCTGTTGTCGAGACCGGCGCGGCGCGCATGCCCGTCCTTTTTTGCTCGCAGGCACGCTGATTTCCTCGCTTCCTGCAGCGGTGCGGCGATGGGCAATGAAGCACCGCAGAGCGACGCCTTTGTAGCATTCCGTTCATCCCAAAGGAACATTTGCGGCCTAATATGACGATTGCGCCGGATTTGGCGCAAGTGTTCCTCGCGCCCTGATAAGTAGTTACGCGGGATGCTTTTCTTTTTTGTGCTTTATCGTTTCTACACGCTGAGACCAGCGGCTTGCGAACGGCGTTGCCGATCGAAGCGTGCACGAACAACCACACAGTGCCGCGCTATCGACAACGAAATGCCAGCAAGAGAAATCGCGAAACTTTATTCTTCTTGTTTATTTTGTATGCTACTTGAACACTGAAGTTATCGTTCAACTCGCTTTTCGCTGCCCATTAAGTAGGTGAGGCGAAAGTTTCATAAGAACCATCGATTATCTCGTTTTTTTATTTTACTGCCTACTTCCTTACTTAAAAATGATAAAAAAACGTACTCGTATATTATAGCCTGGTCGCTCTGCACGTCGGCATTCGGCAAAATGACACCCAGGGTTCCTGTCAAAGAGCGCCGTCAGATTATTCGGTACTTTTTAAAAGGAATCCCTCAAAGGGAAATTTGTCGGCTAACCAATAGATCGAGGGACGCTGTTAGCAGAGCTATTCATGCGTACAGAGATGAAGAAGGCCGGCTTGGAGATGCCCAACGGAGCGGAAGGTCCAGGTCTACAACAGAAGAGGAGGACTTGAAAATATTGCGGCACTTGTGGAAGACCCGTTCCAGAGTGCAAAAGAAATTACAGAGGCCCTCCAGCTCAACGTCTCCACGAAAACGATCCAAAGGAGGCTTCACGAAGCACATGTTCGGAGCTGTGTGGCGACGCAGAAGCCGCACCTCACAGACAAACAACGCCTAGCAAGGTTGGAATTCGCACGAGCTGCCGAACAATGGTCCGTGCAAGACTGGGGTGAAGTTATCTTCACCGATGAGTCAACCTTCAGCACCCGCTGGGATCAGCAGCGACGTGTTTGGCGGCCTGTGAACTGCAGGTATGAAGGCCTAATTTCACCGCTAAAACGCAGAACGCGCTTTGGTAAATAATTGTTTTTCCCCAGGTGTAGCAGTAACAGTTAACCGGTGTAATTTTTCCATCTTCATTACGTGTTATTTTGGAAAAAAGGAAATCCGTCAAGTTACATTAGTAAACCCAGTTCAGCAAACTCAATAAATAAAATTTAGCGTTAAGTACGCCGGCGACTGGTAGATTTAAAAGCATTCAAAATATTAGTAAAGGGTGAGCAGACCGGAGTATTGCACGTTAGTCCTGCAACATTTGGCACAATCTGGTAGTCGTCAACGTGGGAAACAACTAGTGGCCGCTGTTTAGTTAAAATAACCCTGTTTTGTCATAGTCCCTACTTCGTTAGAGACTTATACTTTATGGTAAACACTGTTTCCCGCAATGTTGAAAAATTTAATCGTTCATTGGTGGATAGCCCGTTTGGCACCAATCCTGCCCACTAGTTTCAACGCTCGACCCAAATCAGTTACGTGCATAAAAATCATTAGTTATTATACGAAAGTAATGACGATAAACGTGTTTATTTTTTTACAGCGGAGCAGTTACGGGAGATGTTTCTGAACAGAGCTGCCTGCGTCGACAGGCTGTGTATATAGAACGAAGTAGCGGCGACCAATATCGGTCTTGCGGCAAAGCCAACTTTCTGAAAAATGCTCTGTAGCTCTCCATATAATGTAGGTATCGGGAAACAATTGCACGTAGGGGCTGGAAAATTTTAGCGAGAAAATTGCGCGTAATTTCACGTAATTTTCATTACGACTTAGTTCAAGGTAAAGTTAATATTAAGGAATTTCCGTCTGCTCTCAGTACAGATATACATATGACAATAAATCTCGAGCTTCTCTTGTGATTCAATAATAATTTTTATTCTTAAGTGTGCCCTTTTTTTCTTGGAAACAGGTAACTTCCAGGCTTCACACAGAGCATCCTCTCCAGCGGGCGCAGCGCTGTGAGCGTGTGGGGCGCCATCAGCAAGGATGGACTTGGCCCGCTTGTGAGAGTCGATGGGAGCTTCACGGCATCGCAATATTACGACATTCTTACTCGCACTTTCCTGCCCTACGTACTCGAGGGCCCATTCAAGGACGGGTGTTATATTTTGCAACATGATCGAAGCCCGGTGCATACAGCGCGAAAAGTATGTGCGCTGTTGGAACAGCACGTCGTGCGCCAGTTGCAGTGGCCTCCAAGCGGAGCGGACATAAACCCTATAGAAAACATCTGGGGTTTATTGAAGAAGCAGCTCTGTAGGCGGTGCCTGGGCGCTACCACTGCGGATGACCTTTGGGAAGCGATAAAAACGGAGTGGGAGGCTTTAAATGCTCGCACTGAACTTGTTACAGCTCTCTACCTATCGATGCCACGACGCGTACAGCAAGTAATAGCTGCAGACGGCCACTTAACCAGCCACTAGCACGGAACTTGTGTTTGTTGATGTTTTTTTTATTTTTGGAAACTAATCAAGTTTCGCGATTCCTCTTGCTGGGAGAAGAGAGAGAGAAGGCTCTTTATTGGAAAAGCAGAGAGGTTTGCCGGCATGTACCTACATGTTTCTCTGCTGTGGGTTGGCGATGGGGGAAGAAAAGGCCCAAGGAAGAGCTGGGCAGAAAAGAAAAAAAAAACTGTCGTGGACTTGGCGCGTTAGCGGACTTGCATGCATATTTTTGTTCTGAGCTTGGGCCACATAATTTACAATTTTGAAATTAGGCCAATTTCATCCAAATAAGAGAATAAACTCCGTAGAGCTTGGCGCTGCTTTGACGGATGAATCCATGGTCCTAAAATAATTTTAAGAGTAATTGGTCCCTGTTCTAGACGTTCCATGCTTTCAAGGAAGTGGGATCTCGGTTCCATGTATGCCGCACATTCTAATAAAATGTGTTCAATTGTTTTGACACAAGCACAATTGTCGCAGTGAGGATTTGGCGTCGCTCCAAGGCAAAATAGGTAGCTATTTGTGTAGGCACAGTTCAGGCGTAGACGATGGTACAACGTTTCCAGGTCACGAGGAAGCTGTGTCGGGAGTCGCGACTTTAATTTAAAAAGCATCGAGCATTTTGTAAGTTGCTCCATAGACGGTTTCTTTCAGTCACCGCAAAGTGGTGAGCCATGGCTTTTCGTGAAATATACCTTGCGGTATTTTCGGCAAAGAAGACCCTTACGGGCCGCTTCGTCGGCTTTTTGGTTACCTTTGATGCCGGTGTGTCCAGGTATCCACTACGTTTTAATGTTGTGCCCAGCCGACCAGGCAAGATGGTGAAGGTATGATATATCACAGGCTGCGATTTGGTGGGGCGAAAATCTACTTCTCCTACACAGAATTTGCAGAGCTGCCTTGGAGTCCATGAAAATACTCCATTGGTGCGGCTCATGGCGCAGGATGTAAATGATTGCCTCTTTCAAAGCGTAGAGCTCAGCTGCCGTCGAAGATGTTTGTCGCTCCAGACGAAATGGAAGCATTTCACCAGTTTGTGGTATGTATATACCTGAAGAAACCTCTTGCTGGCATTTCGTTGTCGATAGCGCGGCACTGTGTGGTTGTTGTTCGTGCACGCTTCGATCGGCAACGCCGTTCGCAAGCCGCTGGTCTCAGCGTGTAGAAACGATAAAGCACAAAAAAGAAAAGCATCCCGCGTAACTACTTATCAGGGCGCGAGGAACACTTGCGCCAAATCCGGCGCAATCGTCATATTAGGCCGCAAATGTTCCTTTGGGATGAACGGAATGCTACTAAGGCGTCGCGCTGCGGTGCTTCATTGCCCATCGCCGCACCGCTGCAGGAAGCGAGGAAATTAGCGTTCCTGCGAGCAAAAAAGGACGCGCATGCGCGCCGCGCGGGTCTCGACAACAGGCGCCAGGCCTCCAGAGTGCGCGTTGGTGGCTTTTGCCACGCGCTCGCGTGGTCTGCAAAATTAAGTCCCCGACTGTACAATGAACTGATACGATATATCTGCGCGGGCTTTGCGCGAGTGTGTGCTTTGCCACGACCGCGTACTCTCCAGTGCTTTGGACGGCGTTGCTAGTGATACCGACTGCACTGGAACCAGTGCGCGCAGTGCATCCAGCACGCCTGACAGAGTGTCGAGTGCCAGCGTCCCCAACGTCACTACGAGCGTCGCTAGTGCCGCCCAGTGCACTGGTCTTACACTAGCAGTATTGGTTTTTCCAATAGGGAGTGTCGGTGACGAAGCTCCGCCAGTTCCTAGGACTGGTAAATTTCTACCGCCGCTTTATTAGGAACTGTGCCACGCTGCTCGAACCTTTGGACAGGCTGCTTTCCACCAAACGCTCATCCACTTCACTTGATTGGGACGCTGCAGCTGACAGTGCATTTCGAGCCATAATACGCGCTCTCGCCGACGCTGCAGTGCTGGCTCATTCGAATCCGAGTTTTCCTTTGGGACTCATGACCGACGCGTCAAGTTCTGCCATTGGAGCTGCCCTTCAGCGGCGAGTTAAAGATGCATGGCAACCGCTAGCGCTTTTCTCCAAGCGCATGACTCTAGCTCAGACACGATATAGCGTTTTCGGTCGCGAACTGCTAGCCATGTACCTCGCTGTTCTCCACTTCTAACATCACCTCGAAGGACGCAAGTTCACCATCTTCACCGATCACAACCCGCTCACGTTCACCTTGAACCGCCCTGACACTTTCTACAATCCACGAGAGGTGCTTCAACTATCATACGTCTCGGAGTTCACGTCCGACATACGATTCGTTAGTAAATCGAGATCGTTTTTTAGTACAATATGCATGTGTAACACTTCGTTCACAGATTCTAGCATGTTAGTATTGCTTGTTTTCAATCGTTGCACGGCATTGAATACCATGTCCAGTTTTTCTTCTTGCGCTTTAGCCATGGGACCTGGATTAACTTCAATGTCCCCTCCAAGCAATAGAATGCGACATAAATACACTGCTGCTCGCGGAAACCGCTTGATACCGTTGGACATGTCGGGGGGCCACGACACAGCAACGAGACAAGGATTGCTGCTACGGTAACATGAGGCTTGAAGGTAACTAACCTGTAGCAGTGAGCGTAACATTCCTAATGCGGGGGCGTGGCGTAAACTGTCGAAGCAGGGTGCTCGATTATATGCAGCCAGGTCAGCTGACGTGGTTCAAGGTTGCCAACTTAGGGGACGAAAATCTTCCAGGTTTGGCAGCAGGACATCCGATGGATCCGGGCCGCTTTTTGAAGGTAGTGGCTCGCTGTTCTCGAACAGTCTGGCGTGGCAGCATCAGCTCAGGCGAGGCCCAAACGAAGGTGCCGGCGACGTACTACGGGAAAGGCCAAGCAGCACCGCGAACAGGACCTGATGGAGTGCAAGCTGTGAGCGCAACATTCCTGATGCGGTGATTGTGAAAAGCAGCGATTTTTGTGACCCAACTTCCGATCGCCTCACGAAGCACGATATCGGAGAGTGCTTTCATGAAGCTGCGAACAGGGTTGAAGAGGGCTTTAACCAGAATGAAGATTGAGCAGCTCATTACCGATGTCCGGCCTGGGACCCCTGGGACGCGAACCAGCTGATGTTTGAAGCGATCTTTCCATCAGGGCATGTCCTTCGGGTGAAGTCTGAAGAAGAAATGGAGGCTTGGCGATGACCGGTCGTATCGCGCGTAATGAAAAGATGAGTAGTACAAACCGACAAGCGCTGACCTTGTGCACGACTCGAAACCCTAACGAAAAAATTGGGCTGCTCCGAGGTTTAATATCTAAGGTTTAAGCAGTAATATTTTCAAGAACACAATTTCTCTGTCTTGTTTTGTAACCTCAAGTTGGCCATGCACTGTGGCCAATAATCTTGTTGCTTTCCTGCTTAGCGCGTTTGAAATTCACGTCTGGGTTCATTTAAATAAGTCTAATAAGTTTAAATAAGTCTACGGAAATATTCATTGAAGTATTTACTAAAGAAGTATTTACTGAGGGCGGAAGTGTTTACTGTGGTTTGTTCCGAATAACACAGTTGTAAAATACTAAGCCCTCATGGAAGAGAAAATATTTAATTACCGTAACTTCTTTCTCACGTACACTGCTGTCTAGTGAACAATGTATTGGGAAAAGTAATAGCGGGACGTTATGCAACCGATGCAAATATCAGGCTCAAGCTGTCCGTGAAGTTGTCAGGTGCAATTTGAGGCACTAAAAAATAAGGATACCTTCAAGAAGGTGCACTTCAAGAGGCAGAAGCCGCGAGAGGGAAAAAGCCGACGAGGACGGCTTGTCTCAAAAGGATTAATTAACGTGCCCCTAGGGGAAGGATTACGGCTCTTTCAGGCAATTTTCTTCCTATAGTGCGCCAAAGCGATGTAAGCAGACACTGTAACGAAGACAGAAGTGTCGTCGAAATGACAGGAACTAGCTTGCAAAAATTTTAACGACGGTAAAAACACTGGTCATCAAAACTGAGCATAAAATGTTGAAAAAAACAGAAGGATAGTCACTTCGCAGAACTTAATACGGAATATTTCCCACCGGTCAAGACCAGCTTACGAGAAAAGCCCGGCAGACTCTCGCCATGTATATTATCTACTTTCTTAATACCTTGAGTAGCCATTGAATGCTGCATTATTTGTGAAGAGTTGCTTAAGCTACTTATACAATATCATTTATACAGACGAATCTAAATACGCTCCTAATCCGCAATACATGGGTGTTTCAACTTCCGTCCAAATTAAAAACAATGTCCATCGTTCGTGGAGCTTACGTCGGCCGCTGGTGGACTCGGGGCCCTTTTCCTATTCTAAGCTGAAACATTATCTAAACTTAAAACAGCCCTGGTGCCTGCCATGTTTGTTTGTTTGTGATGGTATGATTTAATTATCTGGCACTCAGTTGGCGAGATCGAAGCCCACATTTTGAGAATATTCACATCAACCGTAACTAATGGTTTGCAGTCTTTATTCTGTGCGCTGAGTCACTGTTATGCGTGTTTCGGTGCCTGACTTCGCATGGCTATTAGCTTCGGAGGATTCCACGCACTAACCTATAGCGTAAGAATGCTTCAAATATTGCCAACAATTGCACAGGAATTTTCGTAACTTTTAGCGCGAGAGTGCCAGATGAGATATGGGGGAAAAACTGGTCTAGTCTGCGAGGCCTCCTAAGTGAAGAGCAAGAAAGAATAAACTTTATTCTGTTTGCCAACTCTGGTGCGTAGTCGTCGGCCGTGAGCCCTTGGGCTCTGGCAGCGCCCTCAGCCAGATGGACGGCCCAGGGTTGATATTTAGGGCGGTAGCAGAGCACCACGTTCTCCCACTGCTCAGCGTTAATGATTGTGCGGCCATTCGTGATTGCCTGCTGGCAGTGGCATAACATGTGGTCTAGTGTCATGAATCAAGACAAATCCCCGCAATGAGGCCCCACGAAAGGAGTTCGAAGAAGAAAAAATTACATTATCTTCCCGTGGGGAACCCTGATGAGGATGCGAAGCATCGTGGCGGTTCTGTGTGGTTCCATTGGGTTGCCGTTGTGTAGAGTGATCTGGTTTTTACTAGCGCCAGAGGGAATTTCGCGTCCGGGTCCAAACCGGTGGCAAAGGCACGCAAGTGCTGTTGTGTTACGGTGAGTAGGCGGTGGTTCTCGAGGCGCCGAAACTCGTCCATCATGTTCGTGGCAGATGTTGTCTCTGTGGTAGAATCGGTAGTCTCCGTCAGCTTTGGTGAGGTAAAGGTTGTTGACATTGGTGCACCGGCTGAGAGCAATGTACACGCCCTCCTCTTCGCAGCTTTGTCTTCTCATTCTTCTTCTTCTTCGGCGGTTCCCCTACGGGAAGATGACGACGGTGGTTGAACGCGAACCTATCTCGTGATGGATTCTTTGGTTGGCCAATCCCTAGGGGCATCCTGCCACAATCAGCATCATAGGCGCTGCGGACGGGGCTGGTTGAGCTGCAAGGCGCGTGGGGCTTCCCGCCACAGCTTTCCAACGGGAAATTTAGCATCCCCCTCTAAAGTTTTCAGTTCGTCGTTTCCGTTGACGTTCAGCTTCGTGTGCCTTCGTTGCATCAGTAGCTTCTTGACGTAGTTTGAATGAGTCAAGGACATAAGGCGCGTTCGTAGCACTTGCTCCTGTCCCGGATTTGCAGCGTAGTGGGAAGAGCACCGCGTACCTCCCGTTGCGGCCAGAGAGTCGTGGGATCGAAAGCGGGCGCCGCTATTTCTTTTTTTTATAGTGTAGTATCGCGGAGCTGTGGGTGTAAGGAGGAGAGGAGAGTTGCGCATGCGCAGTGAGCGTGTGTACGGCGCCGCCATCAACGACGGAGGACCAGGCGAGCCTAAGGAATGCTCCGCATTTAAAAAGGCAGAAGGGAGATTGAGGCCGATCTTCTGATTGGGTATGGGCCATATCTAAAGGGGCAACGACAACAATAAGCAGGTGCGGCGTGAAGACACCGGCTTCCCGATGAGCGAAGCGTGGGGTGACGCAAGCGAAGGCACGGATGTCGCTAGACAAGCCTGGACGGTTGCAGGCCGGCGCCCGACGCCGGCGCCGGCGACTGGCCGGCGCCCAGTCACCCGACGCACTGCCAACCAACGCCTTGGCGGCTCCAACGGCGACGAGCGTGTGAATTTCGGAAGCGGCAACGAACCGTCGTCCTCTGCTACGGCATCCCCCACAACGGCGACGCTCCCGAACCCAGTCGCACTACGCCTGTCCCCCAACATCATGACGACAGCATGCGGGCACCAACTCTTCGCCACCTCGCTGCGATTTGCAAACGTCTACACCCATGAATGACGTAAGCCTCGTTTGTAGCCAACATTTTCTTAGGACACTGTGAGTCTGTAAGGCAGAGTCGTCTAAGGACATTATATATTTGGTGGTCGAGAGTTTGGTAGTTTGTTAGGGCGTGTGGGTTTCATTACCCATGTGTTGTTTCGACGTTTGTTGTGTTATAAATGTGTTTTCCCAAGCATGCCCGCGTTTCCCGTTTCGTATTCTCTGCCGGTCGGGACGTTTGACAAAATAATTGGCGAGCCTGCCAGGATCTTGGCTTAGCAACTGCCACAATTGGCCCTTTTACGTATCTCGCCAACTTAGAACAATGGATTGGGAAAAAGTGCTATCGCTAGTTCAAACGCTGCGCTTGAACAAAGAGCAGGCATTTTGAATAATCGAAGAAGAGATCCGGAGAGAGCTGGAAAAGTTTGAGGCAGAAAAAAGAGACTTGGAAGAACAGATAGAACAGGCACAATCAGAACTGCGCATCGTGCAAAACAGCGAAGAAAAAAAGAGGATGTGGAGAGTAACATAGAAGAAAAATTGGGCCCATCTCCCCGCGAGGGGGACTCGAGTAAATGCGTCGCATAGGTGGTGGGTGTATTGCGTTAACGTTTAGTGTTTGGGGAGTTGGTGGTAGGGAATGCGTTGTATCAGCAGCTTCTTGAAGTAGTTTGAATGAGTCAAGGCGTTCGTAGCCGTTGATTCTGTGTCGGTTTTGTGGCGCAGTGGGAAGAGCAGCATGTACCTCGCGTTCCGCCCACAGGTAGTGAATGCGTTGTATCAGCAGCTTCTTGACGTAGTTTGAATGAGTCAAGGATATAAGGCAGTTCGTAGCCTTTGAATCTGTGTCGGCTTTGTGGCGCAGTGGGTAGAGCACCGTGTACCTTGCGTTCCGCCCGCAGGGTCGTGGGATCGAAACCAGGCGCCGATAAGTATTATTTTTTTATATAGTGTAGGGGGAGGGGTGCGGACCTGTTGTTGAGAGCGAAGAGGGTAGCTTGATGCGGGAGAGGAGGAGTGGGGGAGAGGGCGCACCTGCGCCCTGAGCTGTTGCGGACGGACGGCGGACGCTACATGTGAGCTAAAGAAATGCTCTGAATTTAAAAGATACAGGGGTCTCGTGGAAGATACCGGAAGAAAACGTTACGCTCCAAGTGCGAGCTGGGAAGCATGGCGCGTGTGGCACGGCGGAAGGAAAGCCTAATGGAGATGAGCGCACCGAGAAGATGCCATCCAAGTGCAGTTTGCTGTCCATAGATACATTTGATGGCTACGTTGGCGAGTGCATAGCGTTTTTGCAGGGCACGGGCCCGTCCTTGTTATGCAGAGGATGCATGTTACACGGGACCGGGATATGTAAAGCTTTTCCTTTATCGTTGACGGAATCCCGAAACTAGCAGGCGCGCTGTGGGCGTGAGCAATACCCAGCGAGTCGAGTGTGTGCCGCCCCGTTGTGCGGTACAGCCGTACGAGTTCCCTACCGTTGAGCCTCGACAAGCTCGTCGAAAGCATTTGTCAGGTCCAGGGCCTCAAATATCTCGGAAGACGTGTTTAGTGGGGACCGATGGCCCACTTTCAGACTCTGTGGCGGGTAGCGTCGATTCTAATTGCCTCTGCCCGCTGTAGCCGGAGGTACGGAGCTGCGTGCATTACCCGGATTACTAGAAATGCCTATACGATGCGTAGCGTGTTAGATTCTTTCATTCTATGATTGATACTAGCTATCCTAGTCTTGTGTACACTTTTTTCGAGCGCTAGCATCCGGTCGCAAATCCAAGCATAAATTCTGCTGGGAAATCAGATGGGCATGGTTATCAATCCTGAAAACTTACCAGGCCAAGGTTTTTAAAGCTTGGAGTAGGTGGAAACAATGGCGGTAGGTTAGGTGGCCACTTCCGCTGGGCGCTGTGTCCGGCCAACAACAGGTCGGGGTCATGACGTCACTGTTAAAAGTCACGTGGCAAAGACGTTTTCGTCACTTCCTTTATAATTTGACTCGATTGTTTTGTGCGTTTGTTTTTGTGGTACGGTCGCTTCGGCGTTTGGCGTCGGAGTTGGTAACTTGGTTTCTCTCAATGTAGACGCTATTCGCGTGATACGTTGTCGTGGCCGGTTACTTAAATCGAGTAAGTACACCGTCGAGCTGTTAACACTCGTCTTGGAATTGTCTGCTTCCCTGAGCCAGCTCAGGGTGAGGCGGCGTGCTGAGACCTCGCCGGCGAAACGGCGACAAGATGACGCCGATCCGAAGTCTGTCACCACTAGTTCTGCGCTCCCTATCCAACAAGCATGGGACGACATGTTGCCATCAGCAGCAACGTGCATAAACACGCCGCAGAGTTCACCACACGAAGATATGCTGTGTTGTGATGTAGCGAATTCAGTGATGGGGAAATGATTTTGTGCATCGGGGCGTCAAGCTGGGCGGATTGTGTTAGCTGTGAAATGCGGTGATGCGGTACAGGTTAAAGGGACACTGAAGTGAATTTGTCAAGCTCCCGTTTTTGCTTGCACTGCGTAGACTGGCTCGAATTAGCACACTTTTCATCGTTTATCCGGTTGACAAATCGGTAATTATTTTACAAAGCGCGAAAGAAGAAAAACTACCATGCGCGGTTTGCAGCGGCCGCACCAACTAAAGCTGTGAGGTTGGGAGGAGCGAGCACCGTGATTGGACGATGCCCAAGGTGAGCAACCAAACAAGTTTCGGTTTCGGTTTCGGTTCTGTAAAACACAACCGGTGGCGTTGTTCGATGGGCATTCTCAATAACTCAGTAATCATCGTACCGCGCTTCTTCCATGTTGTCAGCTGTAAAAATGCATAAAGATAAGCCTCCCAGGACGGCTTGGAATCGTAGCATTCACTAGCCGAGACCTACGCAGTGCATGAACGCCCTGCGCGTACCCGCAGACGCCCAAATGTCATGCGCTTTTCCCCCATATTTGGAGCTTGCCTCCCTCATGCCCGTATCGTAAAAAGCGTGTTCGCACCAGGCCAAGGGTCTGTTCATTCTGGCCTGTGCCCACTGCCCGCAAGCAGTCGGTGCTTATGGCAACAGCACGCCAACGAGAACTCGCTAGCGCGCCAGTGCCAGCCTGCGCGGGTTTTGTGAACTACTTCGTGTAGCCATGGTGTAGCCATGAACGTTGCGGCCCAAAAAAAGGTGAACTCAATATAGAAAACATCGGCGGAAAACGAAAAAGTTAACTTACAAAAAAAAGCACGTATCCGCAGGGATTCGAACTCGTGACTTGCAAAAATACTCGCGGAGACATACCTAGCGCGCCAAGCCACTCGGCCACGGGGCGGGGTCCGCTGGCCTTGGTAATATAGGGTATATATTGTACAACCAATTAACACTTTTATTTAGTTTTGGCATTTCGAGCAGCTTAGGTGACTATTTGTTGTATTGCGCTCGTGCAGTAAGCGTCGCCCGAGTTTCCACAATAGCTCACGTCTAGCAATTGCATTTCGTAGACGGAAAAGCGTTCGCAGATGCGTAGTCGTGCTGCTGACCGCTGTGCTTGTTCGCCCAGCGCAAAAAAAGTGCAACAACAACGAACATTTATTAAAAGGGATGGCTCCAGGCCACATGGGGAAGAGGAGGGAGGGGAGATGAAGGCCTCAATAGTGTCCCAACATGTAGGAGTCCAGAACGAACCGCCAAAGCGCGGATAAAGTCTGTTTGATGCGGCCCTTCGGACGGATCCAGTCCTCGTAAGCGAGTACCCAGGCAGGCCGATTGGTCTCACGTGGCCCTACGAGACCTATGCAGTCCCATACAAGGTGATGTATGGTTGGCTTCAGTGACTGCCCACATGCGTAGCAGACGTACGAAGGGTCGGATGGTGATGCCACCGCAGATGAAAGGTCTTCGGAAGCTGCTGCCGTTGAATTGCCGCTCCTCATTGTTCTATTCGAGGCGTGCCTCCACATGGCCATGACGTCATCTGTTAAAGCGTATCCGGAGCGCGCACGGTTCAGGAAGACATGTGCAGCGCGGCTAAGCCCAGGAGGCACTGGGTCCGGGTTGATGGGCACTGTTGAAAGGATCTCCTGTCGGCGGCGCTGTTTGCGGCAGCGGCGTTCGCCATCGGGATCAAAGCAGAACTCCTCAGTGCGGGAGCCGTCAAGCTGCGGGCGGAAATTTCGACAAGCCTCGCTCGCCAGCTGATGGGCCCACTCACTACCGAGGGCTCTTGCGTGCCCGGGTGTCAGGCGAACGGTCACGGTAATGCCAGTGCGCAGTCGCAACGTTGCACAGGAACGTTTAATGTTATGAGCGACTGAGTGCCGTCTGGGTGGTCCAATGAGATAACGTAAAGCCTCTGCGCTGTCCGTAAATATGCTGAGGTTTCTGTACGTTTGGGGATCAGCTGCCAGTAGGCGTACAGCCAGCTGGACCCCCTCGTCGATGGCGCGAAGCTCCAGCGCTGTGGCGGTAGGTGGTATAGTCATCTTGAAGGTGCGGCTTGTGTCTACGGCCGGTACACGTGCAACGGCGGCGAGGGCCGCCGTTTGTAAATGGCGCCGCCACAAAGCAGCCACGAAGACAGAAAGTGTTGATGAGTCTTCTGTGTTCAAGGGAGGGGCGGTGACCGAAGGAACATGTCTGTGCGATGGGTAAGTTCCTTGGTGACGTGGAGTGGGTGCTGGCCGTTGCTCAGTAATGAGCTCATCCTCCCAAGGTGGAATGTGCTTATGTATGGTCGGCACAGACGTGCCGAAATCCTCACCGGCATGGCATAGTAAGCGGCGGCCCTGGTGAGTGAGATTGCGACGGTCTTTCGCCCCCTCTGCCCTGGATTGGATTATGCTTTCAAGAGTGGGAAGACCAGCGTACCGATAGAGCTCCTCAATCCTTGTGTGTCGTGGAAGCCCAGTTATAGCTCGAAGCGCTTCCCGGTAAAGGACTTCTAGCTGGTGGGTCTGGTGTTTTGTGAGGGAATAGCACATGGCGCCATATGTGGCTTTGGACACAAGTACACTTTGCACTAAACGCCGAGCTACGTCCTGCGATGCCCCGCCAAAGGTGTTGGAGATGCGGCGAATGAGGTGCAGGAGGCTACGCCACTGCGGCCGAAGTTGCTTGATCCACTGTGTAGCGCCACCGTGCTTCCCGCTTCCTAGTTTTACGCTGTACGGTAAAAATATCGGTTGATTTTATTTCCTTAGTACCTATATTGACTTCGCTGACTCTTCTCCTGCCTTCAAGAGGCCTTATATTTTCCTACTGGCGTACCAGTCAGCGAAGCGTCGCATGTGCGCTTGTGCAGCGCTTGTGTGAAGCGACCTTGACTTGGAGCTAGATACAGTCAATACAGTGTACAAACTATCCAAGTAAAGAAAGGCACATTCTTCCATTCACAAACGTGTCCTGGCTTCGTTTCAACTGAGCGAACGAATTGCGACGACCCGTCGGCGGCCGGCGGACGAAACGCTGGGCCGACTGACTCTGTCTGAAGGCCGGGGAGCCGTGCAGTAGCGCAGCCAATTGCGAGCTCGGCTCCTCGCGACGTCACACGAAAACGCCGCAGAAAATGGGCGAGCGTAAAAAGAGGAGGACAGAATTTTCTAATTAATTTTTCTACTAAATAAAATCGCGTAAACGCGCCCAGGGTGGTCGAAACATGGCCTGGGGACTCCGGACTACAATTTGCGCAAGTAATCTCGCAATGTTTACATATCACTTCAGTGTCCCTTGTGGGGATTCTCCCCTGTGAGCTCCCACGTTAGGCCGTTTCAAACTGCCGCGCGCCACCTCTCCTGCCATCTGGGAACACACGGCAGAAAGACTGTGCGATGGAGGGGGGGCGTGGCACATCTTTGGGCACGCTAGATAAGGGCAGCGGTGCTTGGTAGCGGGGGGAGTTGCCGGCCGGGAGCGCCGCTGGTCACAAGAGAGAAGCCACCGCCGTCAGCCACCTCGAAGAAGACGCACGTACACCCTTTAAATGCGGAAATGTGATGTGGTCG
This sequence comes from Haemaphysalis longicornis, assembly GCF_048455015.1. Classification (NCBI taxonomy): domain Eukaryota; kingdom Metazoa; phylum Arthropoda; class Arachnida; order Ixodida; family Ixodidae; genus Haemaphysalis; species Haemaphysalis longicornis. Next base: position 127,837,766 of record NW_027526214.1, on the reverse strand, counting down.
AGCTCACTGTGCCTACCGAGTGTAGTCTGATATCGCCCTTCATGTCAGCTCGCTCGGCGCCTGAGTGTGATGCTTGCACGGGCAGCAATTGCTGCAGGGCGCCGTTGTAGGCACCAGGATTTGCTGCAATGCACTTGTGATGTGCGGGTAAGGGCTGAACTTGTGACAGCGGGAAAGGGCTGAAGAGCAATGAGCGCTACAAAAACAACGTACGCGAAAAACGAATGAGACAGGCGCTGTTGTCTTCATTTCTTTTCGTATTTTGTTTTTGTAGCGATCTTTATTATTATTTTGTCAATATTATAAACCAATTCGACCAAGAGCACCTTTGAAGAGAAATATGGTTTGGGGGTGCGATTCAATTTGAGAATATTTGTTCCTGTCGGGAACTTTTCAAGCAAAACAGCTTCAAAAGCAGAATTGTTCGCGCTCCCCTATTTTGTACAGACAGCCCTGAAAATTGAGAAATTGAGAGAAAAAATCCTATGATTGAGAAAGTTGCGGGCTTTAAGTTCAAACGTTTTTTTTTTCTTAAAGCGGCGCCTGTTTAGTGGTTGCAAAAAAGACATCTATCGTATAGCAGACTTTACAAAAGAAAAAAACAAGTAGCAGAAAAAGATGAACAGGGAGTAGCAGCTACTTTGACAAACTGATTTGATGCTGCAATTAAAGTTGGTTCAAGTTGCTTGGTTGTGGCAAACTTTATTAGCTCACGCTTCATCGTTTTGCACAAAAATAGAACCGATGGCTACGTGGATGCCCTCCCTGGTTTACTATGCCTACTTTGAATTCTGGCTGCCTGTTTGTGAAATTTACCCTTGCATACATGTTCTAATTCCTGAGTGGTGGTGGTGTTGTTCCTCGTACAACAATATTGTAACAATGATGTCCACTGCCTTATGTTTTGAATAAAGCCAAGATGTAGGTCCCATACATAACCCATTTAAAAGCATAACATGAGTCAATACCGACAACTTCTGCCATTCGAAATTTGCACTGCAGACAAAAAGAAAATTTGCCATAATGTGCTGCAAACACCCCAAAACACGACAGAAGGTGCAGGCACAGGAATATTAAGATCACCGATACTTTTTTATAGGTGGTGTTGACAATAGCTGACTTGTTTTTGTACCACCTTCACCAGTCATGAGGAGACTGCATTCCCATTAGGTAAAGCTAGCACTGCATGCAGTTTATTTATAATAAAACCTTTGCACTTCGTTGAGCGTAGGAATAATCACAACTGAGGGCCCACCTGCTTTGATATCAAGACAGTGCTGTGCTTGTGTTGTCAGCTCAAAAATGGGGCATCCTTCAGTAAAACTTCACTTAAACAAACATTGAAATAAAGTTGTGGTCTGAGATCATCTTGCACTCGATAGTAACATTGTTTTGGTAAATTTCAGTGCAATAAAGGCTTTGCTCAAACAGCCTCATTTTGTTTTTAGTTTATTTTGTGCATATTACCCCTTGCTTCTGCTTCACCGATTTTACTTACCTGGGTGGCTAATGTTCGTCGCACTTGAAGCTTATGGTCGAGTTAACCTGGGAAGTACTGGATTTGTCATGTAGCCTTTTAGGCGAGTTTTTACTCAATTCCGCACATGTAAAGTACAATATCTGGGCGAGAGACACAGGAGGGTTACATGAACAAGTGCTACTTCCAACTAAGATTTATTGGTAAAGCTCACTGAGATAGATAGATAGAACTTTATTCGAGCCCTTGAGGTCACCGTTGAGGCGGCCTCCGACGGGGTGGTCCCTTATTCACAGGGCCCATAAACGGCCAACACCTCCAGGCCCCGGGCCACTAGGGCCGCGTGGGTCGTTGCGGTGGGGCTGGACCGTAGGATCTCCCATCGCTCTTTGGGGGAAGGGGGTAGGGGGGTGGTGGTTGGGAATGGGATTTGTGGGATGGGGGCTTTGAGTGACGTACACTCTGCGATGACGTGTCGCAAGGTGCCTTTTTCTTGGCGACAGAAGGGGCATGTATCTTCATATTGTTGTGGGAACATGGTGTGTAGTAATTTTGGGTGGGCCAGCGACTCCGCTTGAATTCTTCTTAATATTGTCTGTTCTTTCCGTGTAAGTGTACAATGGGGTGCCGGCAGTGTGCGCCTGTCCTCCCTGTACATCTCTGTTATCGCTTTGAAGCTAGTGACGGGAGTCGGGTCGTCTTCTCCTCCACTCGCCTCCTCTTGTGCCCGGCGTGCCATCTCTCGGGCGTAGTAGTCGGCAATTGTGTTGCCGATTAATGAGGAGTGAGCGGGTGTCCATACGATATCGACTACCCTTTCTGGTGGCTCTCTCTTATTCATAATGACAAACATACAGAAACTGTGTACACATTAGTAACAAGGCATAAGTTCTAGCACACAAAACCAAGTTATGCATTAGCGCATACTATTCGTGACACAGCTCATGCCCTGATGTGCGCAAGGATTGAAACGCGGCTCTGCGAGCGCGCGGCCGCCGGTATATGCAGCGCCGCCCGTGGACGCCCGTGGAAGCTAGGTGTTGCGTTGTGGTATACCGCGAGGATGAGAGCGCATTGAGCGCAAGCTTACTGCTTCCGGTTGCCAATGAGCGGGACTGTGGTGCCCCCGCAGCGACAGCGGGGCGCTGCGAGTTCGGAGCGCTTAGAGTTCCTGTATATAGCTCCCCCAGGGGAGCGATATGCAGGAACTCTAGCAGCGCTGGAACACGTTTGGGCGCCACGGTAGTAGCCCGGCTGTGCGCGCAGCCTATTTCTCGACATCGTGTGCGCGCGCTCTTGTTACGCGTGCCCTTCCGATCCGTTACAGTAATGTTCATGTAATGCACAGTCACGCTCATCTGAATAAAAGAAACTTCTGTACGAAGGAACAGCAAACTTTATTCCAGGATGTAAACAAAAAAAGGAAAGACGCCTTTGCCCACACGTTCGCGTGTGGTGCGGTGCATTAGTACTTCGTCGGCACTCTTTTTTTAGTTTTTATCAGGAATAAAGTTGTCTGCTCCCTCGTGCCGACGATCGTTTTATTCAGATAAGCGTGACCATGCCTTACATGCACATTATCTGCGTCGCATCGGAAGTGCACGCGTAAGAAGAGCGGGCGGGCAGACGATGTCGCGAAATTAGCTGCCTGGACCGCCTGGCGGGTGTACCACCGGCGCACAAACGCGCACCGCATGCGCTCCAGGCTCGCAGCGCACCGTTGTCGCTGCGGGGAACCACAGGCCCGCTTATTCGCAACCAGAAGCATTGATTGATTGATTGTAGGGTTTAACGCGCCGACGCAACGCAGGCGATGAGGCGCGCCGTAGTGGAGGGCTCCGGATTAATTTTGACCACCTGGGCATCTTTAACGAGCGCCGAAATCTCGTACACACGGGCGTTTTTGCTTTTCGCCTCCATCAGAAAAGCGGCCGCCGCGGCCGCGAATCGAAGCAACCAGAAGCCTACGGTTAAAACGCTCTCATCCTTGTGGTATACCAGAATGCAACACCTAGCTTCCACGGGCGTGCACGTGCGGCGCTACATGTACCGCAGGCCGCGCGCTCGCAGTGTGGCGTTTCAATGCGTGAGCACTGTACAGAACCTTGGACAAAATGCCTAATTTTTCCTGGAGTCCCTATCAGGTCTTTTCAACCTATGAGCACCAACTGCGTGTATTGAAACATATCAATCGACTCTTGATCATGCCTACAAAAGCCTATTTTTAGGTTCGTGCATATATCGGCTTTGAGGCGCCTGAAAATGCCTTCCTCAGGCTTGTTGTGTCCATGTTGTGCAATGTTGCCCCAAAATATATCATCAGAGTCCACTCTTCACAACCTAGGCCTGCTGTTAATGTACAATAAGACGTTAGCAGCTCTTCACAACCTACGCCTGCTGTCAATGTACAATAAGATGCTAAGAAAAGTCCGATGTCGGTGCATCATACATATGGATTTCACTGGACACGACGACAGACGCAACAAGGAAGAATACTTGTTTATTTCGTATTTGAAAACCTTGATACTGAAGGGAGAACAAAAGCTTTCTTGATATGCTCGAAATGACAAAAAACAAGCATCCATACTACCGCTTAGTTTGTAAACTCGACTCTCAAGGTATTGCACCCTTGAGGAACCCACGGTAAATTAGTTTGGCTGCTGTACGCAGATGCGGCACATTACATTCACAAAGCTGCTGCATTTCTCAAGGATTTTGTAGTGAAACTGTCAGCCTCCTATTGGTTGGGTGTTCTCATACAGTCGGTGTGCAGAAAAAAGGTGAAGGGGAACTAAAATGTAGAGAGCAAGAAAAAAAATTTCCGGAAACCTAAGATACTTAAAATGCGTCAGTATCCCCTGCCACATTCGTGAAGTTGTATCATATTTTTTTCTCGCCTTTAATACGTAAGGTGTAACGTGTATTACTTCATTGCTCCATGAAAGGTTTGAACAGTTTATTTGGTTTTTGCACTTATTTCACGAAAGTGTTCATCATGCGTTGCCCTCAGAGCCGCATGTTGAGGATTGGCCTGCCTTTCACACCTTCCTCTCGGTTCAGAAGCCCAGAATGCAGCATTGGTAGTACGCCATTTGCAGGAATAATCCAAACATTGCGCCAAGCATGCAGTCACTGCCTCCTAAACTTGACGTTACCTTGAGCAGGTAGGTGGCCATAAGCACGACTGCATCACCACCACAGCCAATGTGGCCACCGACTCGTTTTGAGGTCTTTTCTTTGCACACTAGCTCCTTGGTTCTATGTTCTTGCACACATTGACGGCAAATGTTTTTACTGGTGCACCACATGCATTGCTAATGCAATAAAAAGAGAAGCAAAGAGAATAAACGCGAACAGCCGTGCACATGCCCCTTAAGGGCAAATGCACCTCCCGGGAGAGAGAGAAATCACTTTATTCCCAAGCAAATCGGCTAGGAGCGCGTGGTGGCCGCCGGCCGAAGGCTGGTGGCGATGGTGGCGGCTCAGTTAACAAGAAGTAGTTGGACCCCCGGTTGCGACCTGCCCAGCGCTTCCTCCCACTTCTCGACGCTGGAGATGGGGGGGAGTGGGTTAAGAGGACAGGCCCACATGGCATGGGTTATGCTGTCCAGGGAGTCACAGAGGGGACAGTTGGGTGAAGGGAACTCAGAGGGATTGATCTTGTGGAGGAGGGAACGACTGGCGAGAGAATTGGTCTGGAGGAGTCTCCCGTTGGTGAGGGATGTCTGGGCAGGGGGATAGCGGCAGCGGGAGAGGTGGTAATGCTCCGTGACTTCTTGGTACGAGAACAGTTGATCGCGGGCCGACGTAGCACCGTGATAGGGAGCCGGAGCGAGCCCACCACGGATGGTAAGTTCTCGTGCTGGTTTTTGGGCCGCCTCGTTGCCTCCCACCCCAGTGTGGGCCGGGGTCCAGATGATGTCGACTGGTTGGGAAGGGGGATTTTGGAGAATTTTGAGTGCGGTAGCCGAAATGCTACCACGAATGAAGTTTTGAACGGCCGTCTTCGGATCAGTGCTTATAATGTGTGGTTGCGGCCTCGTGATAAAAGCCAGAGCTATCGTCCCCTCCCCCTCCATTGCGGGGCAAGAGGTCCGTACGGTGAGGGAGGTAACTGGAAGTGAGTTGGGATGGGTAACTACTGCCAGATCGAAGCCGTCCGCGTGTCGGTACTCCGCGGGGTCAATATACCTGGTGGTGAGGGAGGTGGGGTGTTTATCTGTAAGTGTACGGGCGCGCTGGCACCTGCGCTTCGCGTGATGAATTGGGTGCATGTTGCACGGCAGGGGGCGTATGTGGAGGCAGTCTCAGATGTCGCGAGCAGTGGCGTAGCCAGGGGAGGGGGCTGACCGGGCTTCAGCCCCCCCCGAAATTTTTCCGGCCGTCGCCGTGCTGCCTGTATGCCTGGTACGTCGCCTGTGAACAAAGCTGCATATCCTTCGAAAGTGCCAGTAACAGAAGCATTCACGACTTAATGTCTGCCCTACCCAAGGGTGTTTACACAAAACCACGGCCGGACTCGACTCTTTTTCCGCGCTGCGGAAAGGGAGTCGAGTTCGGCCGTGACAAAACGATGCGCCTGAGGGGTGCGAACCGCTGAGGGATGATCGCGGAGGGAGCAGCCCCGAAAGCCACGGTGCCTTCGGGTAAGCTCAGCGCACGGGACGCCAAAGGCATGCATTGTGTCCCTTTGTGCGAGACATGTGGCAACACAGAGAATAATTGGCCGGCTGAGTCGTTCTCAGCAGAGGAGATTGACGCCGGCCATTGATGGTTGAAGACTGGTACGATGCAGGCCCGAAAGGGAACAGTCGATCTTTGTATGTTAAGCAGAACAACGCGCAGGCGGCGGTGGCTGACCACGGCTACTCGTGCAAGGTAACTGAAGAATGCGATGAGGCTACGTAATGGATGAAACATGCAGTTTAGCTGGATGAATGTCGTGCGCGGGCAGAGGACCTTTGCGAATGAGACACAAAGCAAAATATGCCCCTCTTCCTCGCGTCAGCCCTTCATTCTTCTTTTTTCAGGTTTCTGTCGAGCCCGGGAGGGTATTGTTGGAGTGGGTTCAGATTGCGCGCACTGAATGTCCCCTTCCGACGGCGATGTTGCGACAATCAATTTCACCCCTGCGATTAGGCAGCTTTGTTCGGCGGTATTCTCCCCTAACCTAGGAAACTGGAGAACAGCGGGTCGACAAAAAAGGCGCGCTGCGGCTCCCCGAGCTAGTCACAGACTTTATCCTAAATGTGAAGGCACGAAGGTCACCAGCCCTACCACAGGCAGACGGCGTCGCGACAGTAACAACGATCAGATGGCCATATTCTACCTTGATCCCAACTAAAGCCCCTCCATTGCGTCCACGGCCGCTTTTTCCCTGGATGGCGGCTGCCCAGAGCAGTGTATATTCAGGGGCCTGAAACACAACGGCAATATGCCACGAGGATAGAAGCGCCCCTGGTTTTGAGAAGCTTCAGTTCCAAGTGCCAACACCGAAAAGAGGCCTCGAATTGTAAGTCATTTTCTTCTAGTGATTAATCCTTGCATGATCACTGATGTCTTTTGGCGATGGAGGTTGCATTGTACGTTAAGTAGTGCAGTGCAGATCAGTTATGCATTCTTTGATATTTAAATAATCATTTCCTTATATTTACACGATGCCACAGTACCTTGCGTCTGCGAGCTAGAAATGTGTATCTCGTTTTATTTCGAATGCAGTATTTGTGTTTGAATTGGTCGTTGAAAGCGCCCACGGTGGAGCGGATAGTTGATTTTTAATGAGGGAAAACGTATATTCAACCCCTGTAAACGCCTAAATATTTTATTATGCACGGAGCTGGAGAGGATTACTCAGAGTGTATCGGGACAGCGTTAGTATGAGTACATGAAGAGTGAAAAATATATTTGTTTTAGCTGCAGTTTTAATAGTTTGCTTTTACTAGGACGAAACTACATGTGAGGTAGCCGCTGTCGCATTGTGTGCGCGTTATCGGGACTTTTGTTACCGCGTTTCATATGTACGCGTGCATCCACGGCTACACCCAATTTTAAACCCATAGCAGCGTGCACAGCGCAAGTGAAGGACCTTCGTACTGGTGCCGAAGAAACGAACGTGCCTTTCTGGTAGAATTTTCCTTTAACTCTTCCTGGCCGTCTTTGAAGTTCTGTGGACGCAGGAGTATCGTTCTTTCAACGCTCAATCGGTCGTGCAAGACAACAGAATTTCCTAAATAAATAAACGGGCTACAGACTGCAGGCCCTCTCAAGAGCCCCAGCACACCTCCGCCCTCCTCCTCCCCTCTCCCCCCCCCTACATACGGGTGCGCGCTGTTGTCTAATTATTCCTGAATCCACAACTTCTACGTATACATTCTAAAATGTTGCACGAAGGACATTTTGAGCAATCGTCAGCATTTCTTAAGTAACCGAAATGACCGAGGAATTATCACGGAAAACAACTTTGCAATTTTTAGCCAATCTATCCTGTCGTAGCCTGAAACCATGATTCAGTTTCAACATCACGGTCGCTGTGAACCAAGGAAATAGTTTAACTGTGTCATTACTGTCCGCTTCATGCTGAAGCATGGTAGTCTTTGGGCTTTCTGTATGCGGGGCCATGCCAATACGCATGTTTTCTTGGTGCACTCCGGAAAACGAAATGCTGACTTGTTTCGGGCATCGCACCACGCCCGAAGGTCACGCTGGCTCTGCACAGCTGCCCAATCCTCCGTTTTCTGGTGGACCAAGGAGATTTCCAACATAATTTCCATTTCCCGCGTCTCTAGCGAAAACTGCAAAACTCCTGTGCGCCCTATACATTCCAGAGCCGCCCATGCTGATGCACTGATACTTTTTTATCGTCTAGCTTTAAAACCGGCAGTGTGTACTTGGCTGAAAAATGGCAGTGCACGCGTCAGCTCCAAAAGTATGTCCTTTCATTAAAGTTTGAAACCAAAATGGGAGGACCGCATTATAACTCTTTCCTCAGATCTCACGACAAAATTCAAAACAGCAATATTTTGCTCAGATTGTACAGAACATGCCTAACCGCAAAGTATGGTCATACATCGTCGTCTTTGCGCGTGTTACTATTTTTCTTTCTAAGTATAAAGTTCGAAACAGCATCGAATAATGAACTTTGTAGTGACTTGCTCTACCTCATCTGGGAGTGGTAACTAAATGGGGTGGCTGCTCTAGAAAAGTTACTGGATAGTACGCGCCTTCGGCAGACTATAGGGCATTTATGCACGAAGCATTAAAAAATTGACAGGTAAAATGCAACTATTTGAGAACACCAAACTCATTACAGCAGACTCTACATTTTGGCTGTGCCGAAATGTAAACCAGATCCATTATGTTACAAAGCACAAGCTTCTCATGTCCGCCCGGAGACCTGATAGAAGCTACGAAATGGACTGCGTTAAGACTCAAAACAGAAGCGCAAATTCAAACTGGCATGACTTAACAAATACCGATGGCTGAATTATTCCGGTTGTGCGTGTGGATTAATCCTGCCATGTTCGTGTAATTTTTGCCCTTAACAGCGCTGTTATTGCGCGTGATGTCTGTGTGTTTAGGGTTGATATTTGTTAAAATTATTGCTAGATATATAACGCTTCTTGTATGCATAATTCATAGCCTCTCGTTTTTTTAAAGATGAGACCTGCGCTACACATAACGCAAGCGCATAGATTCGATGTATACTGCACAGAATGAGCTCCATTGGCCTTACACTGGCCGCTACTGTACGGGCGTTGAATGCAAAACATTTTATTTTGCATTGTGAACAAAAACAACTAAATAAAAAATCTAATTCTTGCGGCCTACGTCATTTTATTGCGGATGTCACACTCATCATACTCCACACGTGGAAATAAAGCAAGTAATTGCATGAAACTATGGCCGTTTACTGCAATGCCTGCACAAGGTTCCCATGCGTGCAATGTACGTCCCATATCACGGGCAGATATTTGTATCACGCGGTCTGCGGATTTCCGCCCAGTTTACAACTTCAGCTGGCACAAATACAATCATAATAAACACCAATATTATGAGAGAACCTTAAAGGGCCTTCTAAAGACAAAATACAACCTTGTTCAATTGAATAGCAACCAGCCTTTGGTAACTCGCACAGCTCCATTCCAATCACAGGCGTTTTTTCAACCGAAGCAATGCAACAAATGTCAAAAATCTTCAAATTTAGCGCTGCAGTGAAGTGATATTGGCGGGAGTGGTATATATATAGGCTGGCACTAAAATGTAGTTATGAGTGTGTTAACTGCACGTTAGAATTCAAATGATAAGATCAATGTAGGCCCCTCTACAATCGCGCAATCATTTTCCTTGGTGGTGACTTAAGTCGTTGGGCACCAATCGTACAAATAAGATCCTGAACTGTCATAGTGAAATCGCCGCCGGAAAGTGGGCGGGGATTCGCCATTGCTTCAAACGTTTAATTTAATATATCGAATATTCCTTTGAAGTTTGCGATAAAACTGGTATCATTGTTGTCGGGACAAGGCAGACTTTTTAATGAACCAAACATGTATTTTATCTTCATAGCCTTTAAGGGCGCTTGCAACTACCGCGCTTTTTTTTTTCTTTGGCGGGGGGGGGGGGGGGGGGGCGGAGAACAACCTTAGCCCCCCCCGAACAAAAATCCTGGCTACGCGCCTGGTCGCGAGGCCCCGAAGCTTCGCTTTCCACCAATACCGGGATGCCAATTCGTACACGGTGAAGGATGTTCCGACCCGTGTAAGTGGTGGAGAGGCGGCGTAACTGATTAATACGATTGGCCTCTAGTAGCTTGTGGGCAGAGTTGTATACTCCCAACGAGGCGAGACTACGTGATCCGACTGATGATAAAAGGCTGAACTAGACGGATTTTTTCTCTCTCCTTGAGCCCGTGGTGCCGGCTAGCGATTCGACGAATTAGGCCAATCGTTTGATTTACGTGACAGCTAAGCAGGGAAAGGAATTGACCGTTTGCTCGATTGCGTTGTATAACCCGGCCTAGCACCTTTAAGGTTTGCACCTCTGGGACGATCCGGTTGCCGAGGAAAACTTGTATGTTCGGGGAATCACGGCAAGACCGGGCAGGCAGAATGAGCAGGGCAGATTTTTCAGGAGAACAGGATAACCCAACGAGCTGCACCTCTGTCTCCGCAATATGGGCTCCCTGTTGAAGGATGGCTATCTGAGAATCGCAACCTGCAGGTACCCACATCATAATGTCGCTGGCATACAGACTGTATCTGAGGCCAGCTACCGAATCTAGTTTTTTCGGGATGTTCAGTATTGAAAAGAAGAGGGGACAATACGAAACCTTGGGGTGCTCCTATGCAAGGAATGTGGATACAATCAGAACGGAGCTCGTCTACCTGGAGTACGGCGGTGCATGCAGTGGGAAAATCACGCACGTAGTTATAGATCCGCGCTCCCGGGTAGATAGACTCTAGGCGTTTGAGGATGGCAGTATTAGAGACTCTATCGAATGCTTTCGTCAAATCGAGTGCAAGGATCGCGGCTGCGTCGTGTTTAGGTGGTTGGGAAATTATCTCTTGGTGTAGGTGCAGGAGAACATCCTGAGTGGAGAGTTGAGGTCTAAACCCTGGAACTGTGTGGGGAAAGGCCTCTGTGGTCGTGATGTGCGCGGTTAGTCTGTTAAGGATTACATGTTCTACTACCTTGCCAATACACGAAGTGAGATATATGGGGCGAAGGTAACACGTTTGGTAAGAGGTTTTTCTGGTAACAGGTTTGTCTGGCTTAGGAATTAAAGTTATGGAGGCAGATTTTTATGCCGGGGGAAGGGTGCCTTGAGTCCAGTAATTATTAAAGCAAGCAGTCAGGGCCGTAATAGAAGGGTAGTCTAGATTGTGAAGAATTTTTATGGTCACGCCATCTGCACAGGGTGCGGATCCTGGCGGAATCAGTACGAGGGCGCTCATCACTTCTGCTTCCGTGATGGGTGCGTCCAGTGTTTCGTTAGGCGAGCAGCGGTATGACGCGAGTGGAATCGACGCACCGGTGGGGATGTAATGCGTGCTCAGTGTGCGCAGGAGTTCGTTATCCGCCGAAAATTTCTGCAATCGTGAGCCTGAGGTCCGGGAAGGAGTCCCTCTGAACGCTGTTACCCACATGCGTTGGGGTCTGCGGGTCCGATTTAATCACAAAGCGGAGTTCCTGTATGTGATCCCAGAGGTGCTGTCCATTGCGGGTGCTGTGGTGGCTCCCGGGAGACTTCAACGCAAATGTCGGTAACACTGGCTTTGAACCTGTGCACAGCCAGCCAGTGATCCCGGGTACATCACCAGCTGGAAAATCACTTGTAGCACGGAGATGGAACGGAGACAAAGTTATGGACTGAGCAGCTCAGCACCTTACCAGCGGTCTTATGGCGGCGGTTGAGCGGGGTAACTTTCAAGGACGTTTCACAACCTAGTTCTAAGGGTTAGTAGCAGACCCTTCTCTGCTGTCTAACATTGTTAGCCTGCATACAGTTACTGATGGTATCGTTTCCAACAGCTTGCCTGGCCGTCCATTTCTGTAAGACATGGTGACTCCTCAATTTTTTTAGCTGGAACGAATAAATCGCTGCAATGAAGGACGCAATCTTAAGGCGCATTTGTGTCGTCAAGGGCGCCCCGGAAAGCTCGGCTAAGGCAGTGGACTGCGTTCAAATACTTTGCTGGTACTTTGCTTTGTAGCCGATCAGAGCATCGCAACCAAGACTTCAGCACCACGGTATACTTAGAACGTGCATTGGTAGATGTGTGTGCTTTGTCGACATTCCTGGCAGAAAGAATTCAGCAATTTAATACTTCGCTGGCACTCTTCGGTCAGAATTTCATCTTATTTAGGAGCACGAAGAAAGGCTTGCCGCCACCATCGGACTGGTTCCTGACACAGCTGCCTAGAACCTAAATCTGTCCTAGACAAAATTTATGTGTTTCTTGTTCTCAAACAACTGTAGAAGGCTCTGAGCAATTCTCCTAAGGTGCTGAAAAAACGTGTCCACGTCTTGATGCATTCTAATCACCCGGGCGTCGCCAGCGTCGTCCAGTGCACCGATACGGCATAGATGACTAGGAGGGAGGGATGTGGTATCGTGCCAAGTGACGTCGTGCGGTGACGTGCAGGACGAGCATGCGCCTTTCCTTCTCTTTTTGTGAGCGCCAATAAGAATCGGCGCTGAACTATTTAGGCCGCGCTATCGCTTCAATAAACGTTCTTGCTGATGGAGCAGCAGTCTCTGCTTGGTCACTAAAGCAATAAACATTCTCAATTCCTGGTACAAATATACTGAGCGCTCCGAAGGTAACGTACGGTCCACAAACTTCAGTAGACGTGGAGCATTCTTTTTTCCGCCAACACACACCTTGCTGAAAGCAGACTCTGAGCTGGAAAACAATTAGGTGGTTCTACTTTGCCACTTTTGACGAATGAAAACAACCAAAGTGACAAATAACTGTTTTCAGTTTTACATATATGCTTGGAGTTGACTCAGTTCCATAACCCACATGTCGGGTCTACAGTCTGATTCACTTCAGATAGTCCACAAGCAGTGTGAGGAGTCTCCAAAGCATAAGAAGACACGCGAGAAGTAAAAGCCGGATATCTTCTCAGACAGTTTGTTGCAAGGCCAAGACTAATTATTCAAAAAACCATACTGCTTTTTTGCTGAACGACTTCAGTTAAGCACCATTTAACGTCGAAATTTTTTGGTGCACTTCCCACCTTTTTTTTCTTTCTTCGCGGGTTTAAAGAAAATGATGGAGAAAAAAGGGTATGAAAAGAGGCTAAGAAGGGAAGAGTAAGGAGTATTGGCAGCACGAATGGGCGGCCTACAAGCAGTGCATTCAGCAGTCTAAGTCGTACAGGTTATCAAGCAGCAGAGTACCTCCACTGTACAGACTGCATGGTCATGGTCTTGGTTCCACAGAAAGTGATCAGCACCCTCTTCAGCCATGAGGGCTAGACATGGGCAGTACCCTAGATCAGCCAGTGTTGGTTCTTTAAGTTCAGATTGCAAAAGTGCGAGGGCCACTCCACTACAAATATTTGGAGAGGAACTTCCTCCTCCCGGGAACATTTCCACGAATGGACCAGTTGCATCAGCAAATTACGGGGCAGACATTTTTGAGCTACAAGAAGTGACAGGACCTGAAGGCGGTGATTTGGAAAGCATGCAGGTAAGGCGGGCGGAATATGTGGCTCGCAAAGGGATGAACTGTGTCCTTGCAATCACTGTATAGAAATCTCGAACTGTGAACATGAATATGCGGGCGGACTCAAAGCATATTCGTGTTCCAGTGCTTGACTGTGCTGATTGAACTAGTGTACACGTGTGACCCTGTGTCGGAGAGCATGTACAGTTTTTACAGCACAACGTACAACTTGGAGTTCCAAAAGGAATGGGAGTGCCGATTGAATGAGTAAAGAGTACAGGTGACGTTTGACATCTCAACCGATCAGGCTTTCAAAGGTGACTGCTCCTTCTCTCAGTGGAATGGATGCTTCTGTGTGCAGCACGAAGTGAGCCTGAGAAACAGTAGTCACAGGTGTATGACGCCATGGGAGAAGGTGTTTTGGTCAGAGGAGGCTCGCGTAGAAGTCAGTGTACAGCTACAATCACTCACAACAGGATGAACTTCACTTCTTGGCTCTCATTTACAAAGTCTGTGATGATGATGAGCTGGGAGTGTTCCTGCACTAAGGAAATAGAGGGACACCAAAGTACCACGGCAGTGCAGATGGCTTATCTGTTAGTACCCTCATCTTGTAACGTCACTTGCTGTAATTAGGTCAGGTAAGGCAGTAGTGGTTGTAGACTGGCTCACCACTTGCTGCAGCAGTTTGCCCTGTGTCCAGCTGTGTCCAGCACAGCTATCAAACTTTACATGTCTTAAGCTTCTCGCTGATTTGTTTAAACGGTCATGCTGTTCACCAATTGGGCGGTGTAAAAGTGAGGCCCTTGTATTTGGAAGTCCACATCACAAGGCTGCCTCCAGTAATCGCCACTTGTGCAAGCGTCCCAAGTGCACTGACATCAAGGGTGATAGCAAGCCTAGCATAATGTCTTGGCTAACCTGGCCTTTACCATTAAAAACATTCTCTCTATCTCTCTCACCGATGAATCGGTCGATATACTGCAACACAATTAACTCAACATCGTCTCGTTCGCATATTCGATGCGAAAGCATCTGATGGTCTACGAATGTCCCGCGTCGGCGTCCGCACTCACACTGCGCATGCGCAACTCTCCTCCTTACACCCACAGCTTCGCGATACTACACTATATAAAAAAGCAATAGTTAGCGGCGCCCGGTTTCGATCCCACGACTCTCTGACGGCAACGGCAGGTACGCGGTGCTCTTCCCACTACGCTACAAATCCGAGAGAGGAGCAAGTGCTACGAACGCGCCTGATGTCCTTGACTCATTGATTGATTGTAGGGTTTAACGCGCCGACGCAACGCAGGCGATGAGGCGCGCCGTAGTGGAGGGCTCCGGATTAATTTTGACCCCCTCGGGATCTTTAACGTGCGCCGAAATCTCGTACACACAGGCGTTTTTGCTTTTCGCCTCCTTCATAAAAGCGGCCACCGCGGCCGGGAATCGAACCCGTGACCTCGTGCTCAGCAGCGTAACGCCGTAGTCACTGAGCCACCGCGGTGGGTCTCCTTCACTCATTCAAACTACGTCAAGAAGCTACTGATACAACTAAGCCACGCGAAGCTTAACGTCACCCGAAACGACAAACTGAAAATTTTAGAGGAGGATGTTGAATTTCCCGTGGGAAAGCTGTGGCGGGAAGTGCCACGCGTCTTGCAGCTCAACCAGGCCCGTCCGCAGTGCCTCTGTTGCTGATTGTGGCAGGATGCCCCTAGGGAGTGGCCAACCAAAGAATCCATCACGAGATAGGTTCGCGTTCAACCACCGTCGTCATCTTCGCGTTGGGGAACCGCCGAAGAAGAAGAAGGAGAAGACAAAGCTGCGAAGAAGAGGGCGTGTACATTGCTCTCAGCCGGTGCACCAATGTCAAGAACCTTTACCTCACCAACGCTGACGGAGTCTACCGATTCTACCACAGAGACAACATCGACAAGAACATGATGGACGAGTTTTGGCGCCTCGAGAACCACCGCATACTCAGCGTAACACAACAGTACTTGCGTGCCTTTGCCATCGGTGTGGACCCGGACGCGGAATTCCCTCTGGCGCTAGAAAAACCATTTCACTCAACATAATGACAACACAATTGAACCACACGGAACCGCCACGATGCTTCGCATCCTCATCAGGGTTCTCCTAGGGAAGGTGGTGTAATTTTATTTACTATGTGTCGCATCACCGCCATCACATTCCAAATTGATGCGTTCAGCTTGACACCCTGATTCACACAATCATTTTCACATCACTGTATTCGTTGCATCACGGCACTTCATTTGTTCGTGTGGCAAACCCTGGCGCATTGATGCATGTTATTAGCTGTTGGCAACGTGTCTTGTCAAATAAGAAGCACCGAACTAATGGTGAGAAACTTCGTCCTTTGTTGCTAATTTGATTCTTTAGGAGAGGGATCGGTGCCTTTGTGTTGTCTCCGTTTTGGCGGCGTTGTTCATAACAGCGCTGTCACTGCGGAGCTCGCCGACGAGAACTCAGCACGCTGGCTTCACCTGTGGGCTGGCTCAGGCGAGCACACAACGCGAACCCGAGCGCTAACAGCTGGATGCTGTACCTGATTTAAGTAACCTGCCACGACAACATCATAACACACATTCTACGTTGAGAGAAACCAACTCAGACTCCAAACGACG
Source organism: Haemaphysalis longicornis (assembly GCF_048455015.1). NCBI lineage: Eukaryota > Metazoa > Arthropoda > Arachnida > Ixodida > Ixodidae > Haemaphysalis > Haemaphysalis longicornis. The sequence goes on along the minus strand of NW_027526214.1, from coordinate 127,821,468 downwards.
AATATTCTCAAACTGAAGCTCACCCCCAAACCATCTTTCTCTTCAAGACGTGCTGGAGAAGAAGAAGACGACGCTCGCTGACGTTGGTGTGCACATCGGTTCCTCGCTTTTTCGGCAAAAGGCCCGATATTTCACCCGAACTCGTGCAAGTTTTCACACTACGGCATCCGCGAAGTTACAAGGAACGTGTGGATACCAAAAGTTTAGCCGTACGAGCGACATGGCTTCGGCGATGGAAACGGAGTGCGAACCTGACGTTCGAGGAGAAGTGCAAGCCCTACAACCACAGCTTGGCCATCTCGACGGTCGTACAGCTACAACGGTACAAGGCGAACACCTACAAGACAACGACTTCGCGGGATGGGGGACCGCCGTGCGGAAGCCACGTCAGCACAAGCCAACATCGCAGTCCTGCTTCGCCGGTGAGTCCACCCCCACCAAGAAGCATGAATCGCGCTATACCCAAGCGCAGTATGTCAAGAAAGTTACTGCAAATATATCGCGAGCAGCTCGCATGCCGATGAACATTCCGCGAGAAGAGAGCAAAATCATTATACGGCCGAAAGGCGGTCTGAACACGGGACGCGTCGAAGCTCCAACCCTCACGGCAGCCCTATGGACGTCCGTAGGGATTACCAAAGCAGATGCCATGCAGGATACGATCTGCACCAACGTGGCACAGAATATCATTGTAGTTAGCACCCCGGACGAGCAACGAGCGAGACGATATGTCAAACTGCGCTCGCTGATCATTGGGGGACAGACTCACGAAGCTAACGCCTACTTCGCGGCTCCGCATGATACTTCGAAAGGAGTAATTCATGGGATTCCGACGCCGGACACCGCGGCAGACATCCGCGACAACATCATACACCCAGGGAACCCTACAGCCATCGAGGCCCATCGTATTGGAGAATCAACGGCGGTACTGGTCCTGTTTCAGGGACAGAAAGTACCCTCTACCGTGAAATACGGCGCGACACTCGTCCGATGCAGCCTGTATCGTCAACACCATCAAGTGTGTCGAACCTGTGGCAAGAGAGGCCACCGGCAAGATGTATGCCCGCAACCAAACGTGAAAGTGTGCTTCGCTTGTGGTAAGCCTAACCCAAGCGAAGCGCACGCCGAAGACTGCAAGCCACGTTGCAAGTTATGTAACGGCCCCCACCCGACGGGGGCGCCAGGTTACAGCAACCGCTTCAAGATGCCATATTTGGTAAAGAAGCGAAGATGGGATCACGCGAGACCTACGTCACCGAAACGCGTCAGCATAGCGAGCGGGAACCCTGCAGAGTTTCCTCCTCTCCAGGCCAGCCAGCCAATGGGGAGACGCCAGCGCAGCACGAGCCGCAGCTGCACGCGCGCTGATTTCGCCCAACTGAATCGCGCCACGTCGCGCGGGCGGGAAAGCAGGAGCAAAAGCAAGCAGCGCGCCGCTCAACCTGCACGCCGCGAGTCTCGCTCCCAAGAACGTGCCACGTGGACGGATTTGGTAACTAACCGGCGCAGAAGCAAGAGCCGCACACCACAGCTCGAGGACAAGATGCGAGCTTTACAACAAGCCAACGCAAACCTACAGGCGGAGAACATGAGCTTGAAAGCTCAGGTCAGGGAATTGGAGCAAGGCCAGGAGGAAATTCTACGACTACTGCGTACGGCACAGCTACCCGCGGGAGCGCCTCAGTTGAACCCCACATGGTCCCTGGGGACTGCACAGAGACCACCCACCCTAACGCCGCGATCACATCAAACGCCCGTTCAACGACAGACTACGCCACCTCAAACAGAGGAAATACCTGCAGTTACTCTCACAACACCAGAGTTGACAGCACCGGCCCCGCACCAAGAGGAGGAAGACATGAACGAGCAGGAGGTAGAAATATCCCGATCGTCGTTCAGAGACCGCAAGGCCGTGAACAAAGAACGTGAAAGTACTAACGTACGCTTGAGTAGGCTCGAGAAGCGCAGCGAACTGCAGGACAAGCGCCTAACTGCGCTCGAACGCCGAGTCACTGGAGGCTTTGCAAAAATGGAGGCACTATTGAACCAGCTTATTAACGCTAAGAATGAAGAGAGCAATCCCTGCAACCAATCGCCAACACCGATTTCACCAACATGGACCGAAACCTCACAACCCGCACAGGACTGAAGATCTGGCATTGGAACGCCAACGGCTTTCGGTGTCGAAAGGCGGCACTACAGAACACATGACAAGCGCCGGACAACTGCCAGACGTTATAATGATACAAGAGACCCATATGAAGGACACACCGTCACTGCCGGGATACCGAGCCTACTCCAGCCCGCCCAGTGCGCTGGAGTGCGGCAAGGGAGCCGCGCAGGGTGTGTGTACCTTTGTGCGGAAGGGACTCACTTCCATCCATCACGAGAACTTCCTCGGCCGCAGCTCCATTGAGTACTGCGTTACCGAGATCGTGGTGGGCAGAAGGAAACAACAAGCCATACTACTGGTGAACGTTTACAGCAACCCCACACACGGGGAGCAGAAATTCAAGGCACTCCTACACAAGACTGTGAAGACTAAGCCCAACGACACGACGGTGGTGTGCGGCGACTTCAACGCGCCGCACAAAAAGCTGGGGTACAGCCGCACCTCGGTCAAGGGAAGGGAACTATTAGAAGAAGCGTCGAACGCCGGCTTCGTCCTTTTCACGGACCCAGACACTCCGACAAGGATCGGCACATCGACCACAAGAGGCACGAACCCGGACCTCACCTTCGCTCGGCTCTCTGGCAAGACAAGAGGAACGGCGACCTGGCACAACACCGGCCACAACCCAGGCAGCGATCACTACATCATAGAATTGAACGTACCCACAACGGTGCACAACGACCACAGAAAATTCAAGCACAAGCTCACAGACTGGACGCGCTTCCGTGCCACCCTCGACGAGCTCGACCACAAGATTTACGACATCGAGGCATGGACGGGGCGGATCGCTTCTGCGGCCGACTCGGTCACCGCCGAGCTGGACGTAGAAGAAAATATCAAGCAAGTCGACAGTAACCTGGCTCACATGATTGAGGCCAGACAGTCCTTGCAAAGAAGATGGAAGAGGCAGCGACACAACCGGCGGCTCCGGAAACGGGTCGCTGAGCTGGGCCGCGCCATCGAAAAATACAGCAGAGAGTTGTGCTCACAGCAGTGGTATGCGACGTGCAGCTGCACAACTGCACAAGGGGCAGACTTGGAAGCTGTTGCGGCATCTGTTGGACGACAAGTCCACCAGGGGCCACCAACAGCACAAGCTCGCCCAAACGATCTACACCGCCGTCAAAGAGCTGGGCGAAGAGGAGGCCAGTAAGCGTATCAACGCCAAGTACCTCCCCGTCGAAGCCAGCGAGACTCACACCGAGCATAGCGGCCCGGACAACCCTGAACTGGATCGGGAGATCGAGGAATGGGAGGTTCGAGCGGTACTGCAGGAGCTTAACTGTAAGTCGGCCGCAGGGCCGGACCGGCTTCACAACCGAGCGCTGCGTAACCTCAACGACGGGGCGATCGCAGCGCTTACAAGATATTTCAACAAATGTTGGAGAGAAGGTAAACTACCGAAGCAGTGGAAGACGGCCCGCGCGGTCCTCATACCGAAGCCCGGCAAGCCGCCCAACATCGAAAACCTGCGACCCATCTCCCTGACGTCGTGCGTCGGGAAGGTGATGGAGCACGTCATGCGAAACCGATGGAACCGCTACCTCGAAGAGAAGGGCCTGTACCCGGATGCCATGATCAGCTTCCGGGAGAAGCTCAGCACCCAAGACGCGATGATACAGCTCCAGCCCGAGATCCTGGACGTGTCGGTTCCCACCAACGACAACAGAGCCATCCTTGGCCTAGACCTGCAGAGCGCTTTCGACAAGGTGCGGCACTCGCAATCCTGCCGCAGGCCTCGCGGCTGGGACTTGGACGAAGATCCTACAACTACATGAGGGACTTTTTGTCGAACCGGATGGTGAAGATCCAAGCGGGCAACCTACAACTGGACGAGAAGACCCTAGGCAGCGTCGGCACGCCGCAAGGGTCCGTGATATCACCGCTGCTCTTCAACCTGGTCATGATCGGCGTTGCGGAGCGGCTGAACGCGCAAGTCCCGCAAGTCCGTTACACGATCTACGCGGACGATATCACGCTGTGGGTGCCTGGCGCCAGCGACGGGCACATCGAGGAGACGCTACAAGAAGCTGTGAACGCTATAGAAGACCAGCTGGGGGGCACCGGGCTCCTGTGCTCGCCGCAAAAGTCCGAGCTCCTGATCGTCCCGCCGGCGGGGCGGTACAGGAGGAAAGCTACCGAAGACTCGGAGCGGATCGTGCTCGGAACGAGAGACGGGACCGTCATTCTGAAAGTGTCGAGGCTCCGCGTCCTGGGCATGGTGCTCGAGGCCAGTAGGAGCAACGGCGCTACCGTGGACAAGCTCGTCACGAAGATGGGAACTGCAACACGACTTATCAAGCGAGTTGCGACGCGACACAGGGGGATGAAGGAAGCCAGCCTGCTACGACTGGTCCATTCCTTCACCGTCAGACACGTCGCTTACGTCGGTGCGTTCCACTACTGGAAGGTACAGGAGCGCGACCGGATCAACGCAGCCATCCGGTAGACGTACAGAGCAGCGTTGGGCCTATGCAACTGCGCAAGCACAGCCAAGCTGCTGGAGCTGGGGGTACACAACACCCTTGAAGAAATTGCAGAAGCGCAGCGGACCTCTCAACGCGAGCGGCTCCTGACTACGCAGACGGGAAGAAGCATCCTGGCCAAACTCGGCCTGGGCGCGAGTATTACAAGCAATGACGAGCGTGACGGCGGCGGTCTCCCGGAGAGAGCCCTCCGCCGATTAGTGGTGGCACCCTTGCCGCGGAACGTGCATCCCGAGCACAACCGCGGTCGACGGGAGGCGCGAGCCAAAGCGCTCATCGAAACCCATGCCACCGACACCGGCGCCCTGTACGTGGACGCCGCCAAGTACAAAGACACAGAAGACACCTACGTAGCCGTCGTCGTGCGAGCTACGACGGGCGAAGTCTACAGTGCCTGCAGCGTTCGCGTGCAGCGGGCGCATCAAGCGGAGGAGACAGCCATCGCGCTGGCTCTCACCGACGACAGGTGCACGACGATCCTGAGCGACTCCCGCACAGCGATCCGGAACTACAGCAAGAACAGTGTGTGTGCTAATGCAGTGCGCGTTGTGAAGTGCGGTGTCAAACAGTGCGACGAGAGACTGCGGACTCATCTCCGCTGGTTCCCGGCGCACCAAGGCTACAGTTGCGGGAGCTCCCCCAACCGCAACGAAACGGCGGACGCCGCCGCGCGAGGACTCACTCGCCGCGTGGTGGCAGCACCGTCCCTCGTCTCTGCGGAGGAGCAAGCTGCTGCGAACGACGCCAGCGACGGCGAAGACAACAGCTGCGACGACGAAGACGCCGAGCCCGTAACGAGCTACGCGGATGTATTGGACTGGTATCGGAGCGCACGCCGCTCTATGCCGGGCCCGCACCCGCTGCTCTCGCGGGAACAGGCGGTGCTCTATAGGCAGTTGCAAACGAACTCGGTGCTCATGCCGGCGCTCGCGCGCTACATGTGCCCCGACGTCTACGACAGCGAAAAGTGCAGTGTTTGTAAGAGTGCTACTGCTACGCTGACTCACGTGTTGTGGGATTGTGAACTGCATCCAGAAGAGGCGGCTGCCTACCCAGGCAGGCTGCCGAAGGACATTGCTAGAGCCGTGTTAGCACAGGACTCAGTACAACAGTTACAGGCGGTCCAGCGGATCGAGGCAGCTCTCGCTCGCCAAACGCGCAGGGATGCATCCGACGCGATCCAGGGGCTGAAGCCTCGCGGAGAGCGTTGGATTCCCCGACGTAAGCGACGAGACACGACTTGATGACTGCCACATAGTCAGGTAGCAAGAGGGCCCTGCGTGGCACCCTGCTACCTCCGCCGGAGACTTCAATAAAGTTCACTTCTCTCTCTCTCTCTCACAACGTGCTGTTGGTAGAGTTGGTTTATGATTTAAACAAGATAAAAAATATTATCGCTAGAAAAACAACGTATGAGAAGGAAGGATGACAATGGCACCGGTTTTGTCACATGCAAAGAAGGTGTCATCTACCGCATTCCGCTGTCCTGTGGCAAATGCTACGTGGGACAGACGGGGCGGTGTTTAAACGATAGGCTGAGAGAGCACCGTGCAGCAGTTTCGTCGCTTGCGGCGGGAGGCCATCTGGCCGATCATTGCAGGTGGTGCCCTGGTTGTACGCCGGCATTCGATAAAACACGTCTGTTAGGATCTGGACGTGACCAAACTAGTCGCGAGATTAACGAGGCATTTCATATCTACGAGGAAGGAGTTAATTGTGTGAGCACCCCTTCAACTGCTCTTACAGATAAGGAGATAGGCTACCTACGAGGGCGCATGTGTGACACATAGGCTGGCGTGTGGGGATGTGTAGGGGTAGGTCGTGGTGATATGTTATCTTTCTTTGTTTCTCGGACGCTAAGTAAAAGTTTAGTTGTAGTCTAGCGAGTGTCTTGTGTACTTATTCTTCGTCCGTGTCTATTTTTCGATAGTAAAATGCAGTCAGATAACCAACTAGCCCAACTTTATGCCTTAACTGTGACACTTTCTAATTGTATGGGCCCTGTCCTTCCTCCTTCCTTGTGTGTCAACCCGTCTGCAACCTACATCAACCTGGTCGCCATCGCCAGCTCGAGAGTGCTGTCCTTCGCCCTCAAGAATGGACTGGTTCCCCCTGAAGTGCAAGCTCTGTTTTTTCCCTGCCGTGCGTCCATGCGTCACGCAAGAAGGATCACCAGGATCCTCAGGTCAGAGCTTCAGAGGCAAATCCGGTACCTGCACGTGTGCCTACGTGTTTTTGCGGCGACGTGTTCGACGTGCCCCGTGACCAGAGAGGACCTTGTGCGTGCCTGGAACCGTGATTCAACTAATGTCACTGAGTTTTTATGGAGGAACTGTCTACCAGCATTGTGTTCTTGGAAAAAGTGTGCTACGAAAGTAGATGTTAGGCCCCAGAAAGTCACGACGCTTGCGCAGTGGCCACTACCTGGTGTTGTTGAGGACATACTGAGTTGTGGGCCTAAGTACTGTGTGGAGCAAAACGAGAACCCTGTAAGTCTGCTTTCAACGGTTAGGAGAGTGGCCAATGAAGCGCAGCTGGACGAAAAAGATAGATGCATTTCTGAGGGCGTTGACTGCCTAATGGGCAGGAAGGAAGGAACAAAAAGTAAACCATTGCGCGTCAAAAAGACTATTGACTACCTGCGTGATAACGACCTTACCCTGCTAAGTGCTGATAAAAAAGGAGGCTTTGTAGTGATGCCGGTGTCTATCTATGAAGAAAAAGTCAGTCAGGCAATTGGAAAGAACTTTGTTCCATTTGCGGGTCGGAAGACAAAAGTTAACAAACAGGCTTTAGTTTTGTGTGAAAATAATAATTTGCCTCACCTCGGAAAGAATATTGAGGCAGCTAAAAATGAGGGTTGAAAAATATTCTTTTTGGGTAAAACCCAAAAGGAAGGCTTGCTACTTAGGACAATAGTATCTGAAAAAGGTTCCTGGCAGGGCGTTATATCTAGGGAGATTCAAAAGCATTTGAACCACATCTGCGTTGACCCGTTTCGAATTCGCAATTCCAACGAGCTAGTTGAGATGTTGCCGGACTTGCACAAAAGGGGGCCACTTTTGCATTCTCTATAGACGTCGAAGATTTGTTCTATAGTATCCCTAAAAAAGAACTGATTGACGCTGTGAGAACGTTGATCGAAGAAAGCAGACCGGTCCATTTTCAGAATGCTAGCGGTATGTCCACTCAAGGGTTTATGGATCTTTTAACGTTTTATCTGGAGTCAACCTTTGTCGCTTTTAATGACCGGTACTATGTACAGACAGAAGGTGTCTGTATTGGTTCCTGCATTGCCCCAATACTTAGCGATGTCTTTTTAGCCGATTGTGACAAACGCATTGTAGCACGCCTCAACCACAGTAATAGTTAAGTGTTTCAGATATGTTGATGATTTTATTGTGTTTGTGGATGTGGACAGCCTTCAGGATAGACGGGGTGTGATGACAGTGTTTTAGATGTGTTTAGGGCTTGTTCAAAGGGTTTGAAGTTCACTTTTGAGTAACCTGATAACGGAACCATTCAGTTTCTGGATGTGAAGCTTTGTTTTACGGAGGGGCACATATGCTGGACGTACCAACCGCACTCAAAAAAGCAGATTTTGAATTACGCATCGTCCCGCTCCAAGGTGGTTAAGCGCGGCATAGCGGCAAACTGCCTGCGCGGTGCCCTCCAGAAGTCGTGCGCTCACAAGGTAGCTGGTAGTGTGCAAGCTCAGGTGGCTCGTCTGACGCATGCGGGCTTCCCTTTGGAGTTGGTGGCTTCGGTCGCAGAAAGCCTCATCAGAGAGGTTAAAGTCGGTAAGGGCTCTCTAAGGGAAGAATACGCCAACCGGGAGAGGTTGCGACGCGTTGCTGTGCCGTACGTACATCAGCTCACGCACCGCCTCAAAAAAGTGGGGAAAAAATGCGGCGTGGAAGTGCTGCCAGCGCACCTGGCAAGCTGATGAGGATGTGCCCCGCCGTAAACGAGAAGCCACGCCAGGCTTGCATCAAAAAACATGGCACCAGTTTGTCACATGCAAAGAAGGTGTCACTACCGCATTCCGCTGTCCTGTGGCAAATGCTACGTGGGACAGACGGGGCGGTGTTTAAACGACAGGCTGAGAGAGCACCGTGCAGCAGTTTCGTCGCTTGCGGCGGGAGGCCATCTGGCCGATCATTGCAGGCGGTGCCCTGGTTGTACGCCGGCATTCGATAAAACACGTGTGTAAGATTTGGACGTGACCAAACTAGTCGTGAGATTAACGAGACATTTCATATCTACAGGGAAAGAGTTAATTGTGTGAGAACCCCTTCAATCGCTCTTACAGATAAGGAGATAGGCTACCTACGAGGGCGCATGTGTGACACATAGGCTGGCGTGTGTGGGTATGTGTAGGGGTAGGTCGTGGTGATATGTTATCTTTCTTTGTTTCTCGGACGCTAAGTAAAATTTCGTTTGTAGTCTAGCCAGTGTCCTGTGTACTTCTTCGTCCGTGTCTATTTTTTGCTAGTAAAATGCAGGCAATCTAAAAGAGATTGTGAGCCCTGGTGTCCACATCTTGTAGGAGCAGTAATAAGACATTCATATCCGAAGCCACTGAAGCAGTTCGTGTAAGCCGAGTAGACACTAGATTCCATATCTAATAAGTTTATGTTTATGTCCCCTACTAGTACAACTCGCTTATTCTCGAAAGATAACTTGTGAAGTAATTTACCGGGATTTGACAGAAATTCCAGAACAGGAGATGGAGAGCGATACACGCGACCAATGATTAATTTTTTTCCGTTGTTTAGGAATGACTGGCCACATTCGGTCCACACAGATTCACACAGTGGTACAGTGAAAGACAGATCAAACCTGCGCGTGTACGAAACCCCACTGGAAACAAAAATTGCAACCCCGCCGTGCGCATCAGAAGATCGGTGACAATACTCTACCTGATAGTGTGCAAAAGAATGCATGCTACGGTCAGCGTCGCAAAGCCATGTTTCCGAAAGGCAGATGAAGGAAAACTGGTGGTGCAATAGAGAAAGAAAAGGGGTAATCGCTTCATAGTTCTTGCGGATGCTGTGTGCATTAAAATGAGTTAGTGAATATTTCCGTAATGTAAGCGAATGTTTGAGGTTGCCAACAGTGATCGAAGACATAAAAAAAGAAAAGGAAAGAAAAACTGAGTAGCCAATACAGTGTATGTAAGGCGTCGTTTAAGTGAAAATCGAAAGGCCAGAGGCAGTATTTATCCGAAAGACCCTGGTATCTTCATATTTGCGTGCCAGGTTACGACAGTTCTCTGTCCAGAGAAATTTCCACTGGTGCTCTTTCTTGAGAGCCAGTGCCCTAGAAAATAGCTTCTTATTCTCAGCAGTGAGGTGGTGGTTCGTGTAAACTGCCTGGTCCGAAGATGCAGAAAAGCCAATGTCGCTAGTGCGAAGCCGAGCCTTGCGAGCTGTGCGGATGAAGTCATTTTTTTGCCACGACTGCAAAACCGCGCAATGATGTTGTTCTCTGCTGATTTCGTGGGAACACGATGCACTGTGTCTGTCAGCAGGTGTCACAGTACGTCCGATTGCGTCACCCATGCACTTTAGAATGGCAGTACAGTCCTCGCCTTGAGTCGTTCGCACACCTTTAATTTCTATATTGTTTTGTCGAGAATATTGATCAAGTTCAGACAACCTGGATTCAAAAGGCTGCTCACGGGCCCTTAGCGCTTTATTTTCTGCAATGAGCTCATCCTGCTTCATACGCATGATAGCGTACTGCGCACTGAGGAACTTAACGCTCTCGCATAGTTTCGCATGCTCTTCAAGGCCTTCGTCATCCAGTCTTTTCATAAACTCCGTCTTGAACTCTTTACCTACAGTTTCTAATTGCTCTTTAAACGAGAATTCAAGCGCTTTAATTCTTTGAGCAAGTTCAGCACAAGTAGGCATTGTATGCAGGTGACAAGCAGCGTTCAGCAGCAGCAGTCACGCTAATTTTTATACTTCTTTGGGATTATCAGATTGTACAAAAAGGCTTGTGTCATCGGCGTAAATTATGAAGAAAGTTTGATGTGTTATGTTTACAATATCGTTATTAATAAATTAAAAAGATATTGGTCCAAGTATGCTCTCTTCAAGGACTCCAGAAGTCAAATTTTTAAAACTACGAAGAAAGTAGCATTTTTGACACATTGTTTTCTGTCAGTTAGATACGAATTCAAAATTTTCATTGCAACACCAAGAATTCCATATTACTCCATTTTTTCTTAGAGGGTGCGGTGGTTTATCGAGTCGAGTGCTTTTGAAAAGTCGACAAAAATGCCCATTATTAGTTTCGTGCTTCCGAAGGATTTAATAATGATATCTTTTTGGTTTATAGGGCAAGCTCTGTAGACATTCCCTTACGGAAACCAAACTGACGTGGGGATAATAGGGAATGCTTTCGCAGAAAGTTATTCATCTTGCAGATGTGAGCTTTTCTGACGCTTTTGAAAATATTGGGAGCATGGAAATCGGTCTATTATTCTAAAAAATCATTTTTGTCGCCAGATTTCTGTATAACTATTACTTTGGCTCGTTTCATCTTTTGCGGGAACACACCGGAGCTCAAAGAGAAGTTAAAGTTATGGTTCAGGGCAGGTAAAAGACAATGTAGAACAAATTTATTGGCTGAATCCCAAGGCCATCAATATCGCCATCAATACTGGCGCCGTGGTGTTGCCAACTCTAGGCAATAAATAAATAAATAAGAAAAGCCATGTCGTAGTGGTAGCGCAACAGATTGTTTAGTTACTGTCGCAGGAGTCGGTCGTTCGATCCCTGGTGGTGCCGTTTTTTTTTACGACTCCCTTCTAGCAGTTCGTCCTTGGGGAGTATCGGAATGGAATAACCGGGTGTCGAACTAACCGTTCATCCGCTCACATTTAGTCATCATGACAGTAATGGTTGTGGCGAAGGCCGTTAGTCCCCCAGAAGACGAACTTTGAGCCTTTTTGCCTAAGAGTGCGCGAGAATGTGAGCCGCCGACGCCGCGTCCGCGCCGGTCTCGTGGCGGATGGCCGTGAGGATACGTGGTGACGGCCGGTTTCAATTTGGAAGACGGTCCGGCCGCGTCTTCCTCCAAGACGGAGGAGGTTTGTAGTTTTGCAGCCTCCAAAAGCCAGTTTCCTGGAGGCAAATTACACCAGGAAAGGCGTCCGAGTGGTTAGGTTTGATATCGTTTTCCAGGTTCGCTCACTTGCGCCGAATTCCAGGACAGTTCCACTGAAAGACAGTAAGATGGTCAGGGTTGCGAGTGGTCTGATTGAGGCGTGCCCGTGCAATTTTTGAAACTGTCCGCCGACGGTGGACGGAAGTACGGGTTGGAGGGTTCGATGAAACCCTCTCTTCCTTCGCGCATCGATCTCGCAGGGGTGTTTTCGAGGTCTGTGACGTGCGCGTCCTGACTGGCGATCTTAGCACCAACGTCGTCTGCGAATTTGGCGGGCATGTTGTCGAACGTCCCATTGAGGGTCTGACTGAGGGTTTCACTGCTATGCTCCCCCGATTTCGGTAGCATGTTCTCGGGGATATATTTACCCTGACTATCAGGTCTGAAGGGCACGGTTTTATTTGCGGGCTGCGACTCCGTGGCCCTGTGTTTCGCCGGAGGAGAGGTCGCTCGGACTGTATCTATCGTGCTTGCGGAGTTAGGCTCCAAGACTTCTGAGGCTGCAATGGCGTCGGCCACGGCGGCCCGGGACTGCAGCGTCAGATTTCGCTCTGTTATATATTGGTATGAAGCTCTGTGGCACCGTTGTAGACCGCGGCTGCCCAGCTCGCCATGTTTTTGTGGTTGTTGTCGGTGGCCCTTTTGCAGCCGCGTGACGTGAATCGGGATAATCATCGCTTGAGGCTCTGCATCTTTCTGCGGCCTTACGCCGTGTCTTAGCATCACGTGAACGGTGGTCGGTCGGGTCACAGCTTCTACCGAAGCCTTTGTCGCAATTTCAGCGTACGTTATACGGGCGGCAACGGACATGGTTTTTGTGTGGGTTGGGCCAAAAATTATAACGAACGAGTTTTTCACTTTCACACATTTGTAACCCTAATCAGTTAAAAAATATCCACGATGCATTGTCCTGAACGTACAGAGGCTGTTTACAGCCACCTATATACCTCGGTGATATTGTAATCGGCGGGTGGTCTATGGGCTGTGAAGGGGGCTGTGGACGCAGCTGACTCGGTCATTAAGTGGAATGTAAATGAATGGCAGCGTATTCCGTGAAAAACATCACGCAGTTCTCGTTTGCTTTTCCTATTGCTAGCTTTTACTACACGGGAGTAGGAAAGGAATATGCATTACAGTACAGTTAGGGCGCAATATATACACGGACAGCGAAAAGACGTGGCACAAGGTCGCTTGTGTCGTGTCTGATCGCAGACCGTGTCTATTTTTTGCGCTGAACTCTACGTAATAGAAGAGGCATTCCTTTGCTAACAACGTAACAGCTGATGGCAAAGGTATGGAAGCTCCTGGAAGCTACTGATTTCCTCTGAGCATGCGGTTTTTGCCCTACCCCGAAACGCTTGGTAAATCTCTAACTGCATCTGTGAACACGTGTGCGCGGGCGTACATCCGCGTTAGAGGGCAAGAAAGAGGGAGTAATGAAGAGAAATGAAGCATAGAAGGCTGCTGGAGGTCGCATTTATTGAGTCTCCATTTTCGGTTTCGCAAAGGCGGCACTCATACGTTGGCGCTCCGAACTTATCGATACCCTCAAATCCTTGTCAACAATTCGGACCCTTGAGCATTCGTTCAGCTTGCCGTGCTCAGCGAACTGTAATGAATCTCTGCCCATTCATTGCTGTCATATTCCTCTTCTCCTCCACCATGTGCGCAGCAAGGGTATAGGTCCGCCGATAGATTACCGTCCAGAAGTGACGGGCAAGTTTGGAAACGAACACCGCGGTTCCAGGGGTTCCCACGCTCCCTCCCTCTCGCACCGTAAAGTCCTTCCGAACCCACCGAGCGTCAAGAACCGTGTGTGACGTTTAAATTAAACGCCCTTCGGGTACGTTGATGCGCGGCCGGCCGTTTTTCAGAGGCACATGCTCCGAACCGCGGTGACACCATTATGGCAACGGCTGAATGCGAGACTTCACCATTTTCATAAACGAAGGTGGAAAATACTCGGTATGGTTTCAGTTGCGGGTTTAATTCCTTTAGTTGCAGCTTGAATTTAGTTGCACCAAATTCCTATGGGCATTACTTTCATGCTTAAGAACCACCGGGCTCCAATGCGGCAAGTTTTATTTTAATGGAAGTGTTGTGAATGGTGTAGTTTGCATATTTTTGAATAAGAAAATTTATCACTTCTCTACTGGTAATAACAAAAGAAAGCTCTCGCTCGCTAAACAGCGAGTGCCATCTAGTGTAAACTTGGTAAAATAAAATGTATTACGGTTATTTTCTGTTTCAGTAACGAAGTGAGCTATAAGCAGACCACACCATTCGGAACATCGTCCTAACATTTCCCATTGGTAGGCGATGGTTTTCAAGCCCGTGGTTCGTAAATTGGTAAGTCCAGTGCGGTCTGGCGAGTCCACCTTAAAAAAACAGGCGCAGGCAGGGAGATACCGTGACATGGAAGCTACACTCATCGCTCGTCCCGTGACCTTCTTTGCCTTTGTCCTTCGTCTGTGCGCTTTGTTAGTAAGCATAAATCAGTACCAACTCGACCAATTGTCAGTTCTTCTACACTCCATACTCTGGGCACGGAGCTCCGTGACTCTGGGTGACTTCTCAGGAATGATGCTCAGTGACGCCAAAGCTGGATGGCAGGTGGAATGGACGCAAGGGAATCATTCCAGTCCCCGTAGTTTTAACCAGATGATACTGCACACTTGGCTATTTCTGCGATGGGAAATAAATGCTCCAAGATGTTTTGTAGGATGCTCAGTATGTTCATTGATTGACTGCAGGGATTAACGCGCCGACGCAATGCAGGCGATGAGGCGCGCCGTTGTGGAGGGCTCCCGATTAATTTTGACCACCTGGGAATCTTTAACGTGCGGCGAAATCTCGTGCACACGGGCGTGTTCGCTTTTCGCCTCCATCAGAAAAGCGGCCGCCGCAGTGCTCGAGACTGTACAATCTTCTTACTTTTAAGTTCACAAAGAGAGCATATTTTCCTTAAAGCGGACCATGACGACAAAACACAAGTTCTCTTCCGTGGAAAGACTGCTTTGTCCCGATAAGAAAGAGACCAATTTCATCGCCAACTTCAAACAAACAATCGCCATACCAAGGAAAACAAATGATGCAGTGGCCACTCCACAGGCACCTTCCGGCGGTTTATTCACGTGATCTTGGTTCGGTCGCTGACATCAGCCACCGCCACTAAACATAGCTGCGTGTTTGCAGTAGTGCCTTACGACCTGTTTGATCGTATCTCTGGAATGCTAACGTGCGCTTCACACACTGATGGCTATGTTATTAGTGACTGCACGTATTGCGTCAGTCCTGCTCCTATTACGTCAGTTTAGCCCGAAATATGAAGGTTTTTATATTTCGCGCGTTCTTGCGTAAAACACGTGTTCCATGTCTAGAATGCAAGATGAAATAACTAGGCTTTGATAACTTTATCAAAACCTAGTTATTTCATCTTGCATAAACTGGTATTTTTTTCTTCATGACCCCTAAAAGGAAGAAATATAATATCCAAGCGCTGAAATATAATATCCAAGACGCGCTTTGTAGAATAGACAGATTTTATTGGTGATTGCTCCGGCGTGGAGAGAGAGAGAGAGAGAGAGAGAGAGAGAGAGAGAGAGAGAAAAAACTTGAAGGAATACCGAATAAGCTAGCCCCTCAATGCTGACGTGATACTTCAGATGACAGTGAATATAGCGAGGCCAAATATGAACAGAAAGTGGAAACGACGTGTAGAACCAATAAATCGACGGAAAAGAAAATGAAAATTATAAAACAAAAAAAAATTGCAGCATTGGGAGAGAAGATCTTAGGATCTCAAGGTTACAGAACATCGATTAATCCTGAGCCATAAAAAAGTCAGAAAAGCCTTTGTCCCTAGCACTGCGTCAGTGATATTCTATCACGGTCCAAAAAAGTGCTTTGGTTCTGGAGAGTTTTTTTAACTGCTTCACGTTGGCTTGCGTACGGCGAGCAGAAGCAAGGTGCTCTTTCATGGAGCTCGCAGTGCACAATCGCGAGTCCGCCAGCCTATTTTATATAGAATACTGCGAGTGAAGGCAGCGTTTGGGCGTTGTAGGTGAAGGACACCTTCGGGTTGTTTTGGAAGGTCTCTCGGAAACTGAAATCTGCACTGGGGTAAGGGTCCGGTCAAGCAGTCAGCTGCAGTTTTCACAGCAGTGAAGGGACAGCCACCATGCCGTTTTGTTTCGAATACGGGATTCCAAAAGACACTCGCAGAATTGGCGCGTTTTATACCCCTTCACTTTTATGCCACTCGTAATTAGCCAGCAAAGGCGGTTTTGAAACGGAAGCTGCAAGCGCGTCTGTGCCACGGCTAGGAGAGGCTACAAAAGACGATTAAAAGTATCCCTACTGCTAATTTTCTAGCACTAACTGCAATGTATCTTCCGCCTAAGATGAACTGCTGGGTTCCGGTATCCTACGTACTACAACCACTGAGATAGATTTAAGCGGATCACTGCCAGGGTTTGTAACATGCTCTGTCTGCGGGCATACACCCTGACCTCATAGAGCTAAAGGTTGCATGAACACGGTGTGACGGCAACGTCGCTCCTACGTAGCACCAGCCTAAACCGTACGCAGACTTTTGCATTATTTTTGCGGCCAGTGTTAAGAAAATTATACCCGCTCCAATTCATCGTCAAGGGTGTTGAAACAGTGGAGCTGCAGCTGTCTTGTGACGGCTGGAACGTCAACGGGCACTGGCCCGAGAACGGCAGCGCCGTCGGCACGCAAATTCTGCCGTTCGCGCAGAGCAATCGGAAGCTCAACGTCACCGAAAGCTCAACTCGCCTCTGCGGTACCACGGCGCCTTCTATAGATGGATTTGGGAACCGGTTTCTAGGAGGTCGCCCACATGTGCGGGAGCCTGTTCGTACCCCTGCGTAACGCACGACATTCAGCAGACTTTCGAAGAGGCTCGGCTTACAACATCTCCACTGTAAAAACAATGCAGCATCGCTCTGTCATACGGTAAACAATGCAAAACAAAACTTTCAGATGACAACAGAGTTTAGAGGATAAAATGCAAGTCGTGACCACGTGATTTCATCGTCGCCGGAGCGTTTCAGCAAACCTGCTGTATGTATTACCTACACTGTCGAAGCAGGGCAAGGCAACTGAGAGACCGAGCATAGGCGCAACGGTTTTATGTCATTTCAGGATATGAAGGCCGAGGAGAACACACAACATTGCTCGGCTTTCGATAACCGAGAGACAATTTTTGGCGAGTTATTGCCCTGCGCCTGACAATCTGTTCGTACGTAATAAGGGGCATCTCATCGAACATTCCCAGACGGAGGAATGTGTAGGTAAGTTTGCGCTGGCTTCATAAGAGTAGCAAAGTTTGGAAACGAGTTTCCAAATACACTACAAGCGCGTTTTTGTTTTGTTTTTACGAACAAGCTTCTTCAATTTTGCTGTTCTTGTGCATATTTTCGTGTTTCCTTTTCATTTCTCCTTGACTGTACGCCGTGATGGGTGTCCACGCTGACGTCCGCAATGTTTAAGTCAAGGGTCAGATTACTCCGGATCGGGCTCTTCGTAACTGCGCTCCAAGCGGTAGATTTACTGATTCACTGATTGGCTGATGGAAACCAAGTACTCACATGAGGGCAGCGGAAGCACCGAAAAGCGCATTTATTTATCGAGCATAGCGACCTGTGACACTTTGTACTTCCCTCGAGGTATGCCCATCAGCCCAGTGACATCGCTTGCTTTCAGCTGCATCGCTTCAAAAACGACGTGCATCACGCGGTGGCCCTGTTCTGTGACAAAACAACAGCAACACGCTTCTCTAATTCGGCGTGATGGCTATGGTGAGGCCCACGGAAACCGTTTTGGGCGGGGTGGCTTCCGAAAAGACGCTCCGGCATGAGACGCCGTCCGCGGGCGGTCGATTCGTTCACGTCAAGTCCCAAAATACCCAGTCTCTTAAAACGGGCATCGTGCTGAGCGCAACACGTAGCCATCGCAAGGCGCGCCGAAGAGCTCTCGAAACACTTGAGGGCAACGAAAACCGCCGAGGCCTCCACACACTACGACGCAAGAACAGAGGCCGCAAAACGCTGCGCTACCTGCTCACGTGGTCAACACCACAACCACCGCAGAAAAAAAAAACAAGAAACAAACAAGAAACAAGAAAATAAAGAGAGCCGGTGTTGCCTTGTAGAGGCTTCAAATGGCTCTGGCACATGCAGCCAAAACAGATTGCCAAAATGGCCAAAACTGTAGCCGTCCAAGAGGACTGGATGTATCATTGCACTTTTTAGGCAACTTGAATTTTGGAATTCGATTGTAACGCGAGGGTCGACTTCAGATAGAAGAAATTAGGAAATAAAGTCGCGTTAAAATCAAGTAACTACGGAAATGTTTTGTTTCCGCTTTGGAGGGCCATCGATTGCGCTTTTGTAGGCTTGAGGTATCGCGGTGTTCAGTTTGGCTTGTTCGGAGGGTGCTAGGGCTAGGCACGGAACACTGAATGCCGGCTGGCTTGGATTATGGGCAGAGTATTTCATTCTTGAAGGCAAATGTTCGGTGAGCGACTCGGTGCATCGGTGAAATGCATCAATCGTGAGAGAGCACGTTGGAGTGGTAGGAGTGTTTGTGTACCCGACCCTTCTTCCGCAATGGTGAGCCCCAGAATTCGAAGGTGGGGCCGTTAGGGGCGGGTTCATCATTAATGGGGTATAAAGGATGGGGTATAAAGTTGGCGCGCGGTTTACGCGTTCCTTAGCGCAGTGTACACTGTAAACGCAAACTAGCCGGAAATGGAGTTTTAATCAAGTAATGTGCCCTGAAAAGTACTTATAGCAAAAAATGTACTCCCTAGGCATGGTCTAAACAAGTGGACGAACCTCCATGGTAGTACCGTTGCCCATCCGTGTAGCAAAAGGGAGGATTTAGAACGACATAACACCATTTGTGAGATGGCGTTCGGTCCCTTGTAAACAACCACGTCCACAATAAACTCCCCATCTGGGGTAATCATCTCAAGCGGGCGGTCGCCATGTTAGTCGCCGTGTGTCAGCACTTCAACCGTGGACTAATGCTAATTAGAACGAGAAAGCAGGACGCGACGGTTGCATGCAGCTACAAAACCGATACCGTACGTATACCCGTATAGATGCTTCAGCCAGCAGATCACAAGCAGACAGCGCGGCCGTGTTGTTTCAATCTGTTTATTTTGGCGGTAGGTGTTGTCAAACTCTGCTGCTAACAAAGAGACAGTTCTCGCCGTTGCAAACAACTGCAATGTTCATCTGCTTCGCTTGCTTGCGCATATATAGACAATTTAAATTATCGTGCCAGCGCGCCAACGCACCCGACTGCAGCGACTCAACTTGCCCTGGCGGCACGACTTGCTGCCCGGATGTAAACAACCTCCGTGCTATGCTATCAATGCAGCGCGGCCGGTGACTTAGTGCGGCCGGAGATTCAAGCGCCTCGCCTTGGGCCATCATTTTTTTCTTATTTGAGAAGGACTAGTAGTGCCATTTGGTGGAAAGATTTTTATGTGCCCCTGTCACACGACGCAAGGCCGCTAACAACATTTGGATACGGCGACAGCTGTGGACAGCTCGCTGGTAAGTGCTCTTTCATCAGTCGATGCGTTTGTCAAACGTTTGGATAGGGTTAACTGCGAAGTACCCGTGCCGCACACAGCACGTACACGCACGGGCAAAGAAAAAAGCGCACACTCGTTTTATTGTACTTGTTTGTGGCTTTTGGGGTATGCATTCGCATTCTTTTGTACGCCGGTTTGTAACAGGGCATTCGAGATGAAATAATTTGTCGCGCGCGGCGTCGTTTCAAAGCAACGTGACGGTTACTCAGGTAGCCGAATCGCCTCCGACAGCGGTGCATCGTCGGGCCCGGTCGGTGAATATTGTGGGACTCTGTCTCTCATATGCATCGAACTGCTCGTGTTCTTTTTAGTTAACTGCTCTACTTTGTAATATCTATTTGTTAACGCTCCTGATGGCTTGCCTGTCCAAATATAAGTCTTTGTGTTGTTTTCGTTCAAGGCTCTGACTCATTCTTAGCGCTCTGGTCGGCGAGAGCCGCAGATCAGACGGCCACCCCCTTCGAAAACTGTGCCCTGTAGATTCGGTGGGGTTGTTTGCTCGCTTGAGTCGACTCTTCACATCTAACAGCGTACCCTATTAAGGAAACGGCGATATGCGTAAAAGATGCTATGAGCCTATCGAACGATTAAATGCATATAGTGTGGACCACGACGGTGACGTGGTTCGAAACCGAAATGTTTTTATTCCCTTTCGGATGATAATGAGGGGTCTGTATACAATCACGGCCCGTCAGTCGCCAGCTAAGGCCACGTAATCAAAAACACAAATTCATGCCCTTATGGAAAAGAACAGAGTTTGCCGTAGCATGACACAAGTCTGCCGGGCATAAAAAAGGATGTCATTTTTTTACAAGAACAATGCACACGCTCTTCTTTTGTTGGTAATAAATTTGTCATAATCAATAGTAAGACCATACACAAAAATTACTCGATTCATCTGACACTCGATTTTGACACGGAGCTTGCAGCTCCAAAAAGTGCACTGTGGTTTTGCGTGACGGAAACTTCTACAATCACGGTAAATTAACTAAGGCAGGTGTGTGTGGCATGCAGCGTTGGTAAGTTTGCGAGAATAGCGTTTCCATTTCAGCTGTTTTTTTTTGTTGCCATGCAATCACACGTAATTTGGTGCCATGAACGAGGTTTACGTTAGCTAACAAGGCTGACCTTATGCACCAATCACGCTTGTCAGCTCGGTGACACAGAATATTAAGGTGTCAGAATACGGATGACTGAGTCGCCTAGTTTATTACTACTGTAAAAAAAGAAAGTGTTTTCTGACCCAGTGAAGGACTTTCCTGTATGACTAGCTGTGTTATGACAAATGACCATACTTGATGAGACAAGCCGTAACAAATTAGCTTTGGATGTAACACCAGGAGGGAAATGGGTGGAGGTATCTGCAAGTATAACTGAAACAGTGGGTGCCTGTCCGGCATAAATTCATTATTTGCTGACACGATTTTCTTCTGCAGATCCTGATACATGATCGAGTTGAATGACTTCATAGATCTTAAGGCAGGATAGGCTGTTCTGTACAAGGCAAGGCTGCATTCGGAAACCAAGTTGGCCCCTCCAGCAGAAGTGAGTATTGCCACTGCTTGCAACAGCCGTCCAGCTCACAAAAGCTCCACTTTTTCTATGAAAGTGAGCCACCATGGTAGGGGAGAGGCAGTGTAAGGGTTTGCATCTTTAACTGTGTGCCCACTCACTTGAATAGATGCAAGCTGGCATCTTAAAGCAAGAAACAGCAGTTAACAAAATCATGCAATACCAAAGTGTTTTTCAGTCAAAAACAAGAACTAATATATCAACCTACAGAGACTTGCATTTTATCTTCACTGTCATTAAAGTTGTGCTCGAGTATATTGTGCGGAAGTAATATCTTTTTTATTGCTGAAAAAGCCACGACGGTTAATGTACTGGCACTTGGTTTTATGAAGCCTTTGCATTCCTAATTTAGGTACTGGAATTCGCAGGGAACCTGGCCTTACAATTTTATTACTGTACCGAATTATTAAGTTCATTTAACCATAGTGTCTGTTTTGAATTTTACGTGTGGGGCATTTTTTTTCTTTTTTGCTTTTTCAGGCAGATGTTCCTCTGACTCCCTGCCTGCATTCCGTGAACGGGGAAGTTAGCCTCCACATCGATGGCCAGCGTGTCTTGACTGCATCATTCAATATCCCAAGAAGGCACAAAGAGCTCTAACGTTTGTGGAACATGGCTTTTTGGACCTTGCCTGCACCAAACCACGTGTGAAAGATTTAGAACTAATTAACTTTTATCGCATCAATATCGCTCATTAATATTTGTTTTCAATCCTGTAATCATTGGATAGTAGTTAAAAAGAATTCCGTATTATATTTCTGACTTTTTGTTTTTTCTTTTTTTACTGAAAAGGGGGTATTTGATGGGCCGTTCTGTATGCTCATAATACAGCTATCTTTCAGTAAATAATATTAACAAACTAATTTAACTTGAAACAATTATCTAAATAATATTGGCAACTGGTAACTGGATATTGGCAA
Organism: Haemaphysalis longicornis; assembly: GCF_048455015.1. Taxonomy (NCBI): domain Eukaryota; kingdom Metazoa; phylum Arthropoda; class Arachnida; order Ixodida; family Ixodidae; genus Haemaphysalis; species Haemaphysalis longicornis. The sequence goes on along the minus strand of NW_027526214.1, from coordinate 127,799,505 downwards.
CTGGATATTGGCAACTGAATCAACTAAAAATTATCCGAAAAACACGAATTTCATGGCTTTTTGTTCTCACTCTAAAGAAGCTGTCGCGATACCACCCATTCTGTTCTATATCATTGCAATTAACCCGTCAGACTCGGTCACTTTTCTTGGCGCATTTGTGTCTTTATCAAAACGCACTGCTATTTTCCGCAGCATATTTTTCGTTCTTTATATTACTCATTTATCCATAGCCATCTCACTGCAGTCTGTCTCCTACATCATTTATCTCTTGTGCCTTTACCACCTACAAAATGCTTGTTACCTTTCAATATCAAATCGTTGAACAGCTCTCGCTTATTTCACGACAAATTGAAAAATTGTTTTGTTGTTGTAAACCACTGCAACCATTTTTTCTTCACTTTGTGCACTTAGTACTGATGTGTACTGATAAGTTCTGATAAATACTGACGGGTTCTCGATCCTCTAGTATTATATAATTATTTCATTTACCATGCGGTTGTGTTTGTGCCTATCGGTTTTTCAAGTATTTCCAGTTCTTGTATTATTATTGTTTCTACAATTTGTTCAACCAGCAGACAGCTCTCGCTCATTTCACCACCTACTGAATTTTTTTGTTGTTGTTGTAAACCACTGCAGCCATTTTTTTCACTGTGTACTGAGCGCTGATCCGTACTGATAAGTTCTGATAAGTCTTAACAAAACTTGTTGCTGAGCTAGTTGGTACATAGTTCAAACTGTGTTTCTTGTGTTTCTTGTGTTTCTTGTCTCTCTTGTCCCGTCTAGTTTGCGCCACGTTTTTAACTTAATTCTGATAAGTACTGACGCGTTCTCGATCCTCTAGTATTCTATAATGATTTCACTTACCATGCGGTTGTGTTTGTGCCTATCTTTGTTTTTCGCGTATTTTCAGTTCTTGTCGTAATATTGTTTCTGCGTTTTGTTCAACTAGCATCGTATTGGTGTCTTCAATTCCTAACTGGCGTGTTATTTAGCAATGTACCATTTGTAATTTCTAATATGAGGTCGCCATAAGTATTTATTTCGGAACCTCCTTGTGTACACCATGTACCATGTAAACTTGTCTGCGATAGTTCGTTTGAAATAAACCTGAAATCGAGAAAAACCGTGTGAAATCAGTACTCCCGCAGGGAACTAGAAATTCTCCCTTGTGGCCTTGAAAACCTCCTTTCGGAAGGCCTACAAAACTCCCCAAGCTTTCGTCAAACTCCATTCAAAAGAAGTAAATGCTTCCCTTGAACCTCCTAAAAACGCCCCTAAACTAACATAAGTACTTCCAAAGGGAGCCATAATAGGCTCCTATTCAACCGCCTAAAAATTCCATAAACATCACTTAAAAACGCCCTTCAGGGAGTAAAGAATACTCCATTTTGACCTCCTTAAATTCTCCCGAACATTTCTTAACACTCCCTAAATACCTCCTTTCTATAACCTAAAAACTCCCTCTTTTGAGGAGGTAAGCAAAACCTCCCTGTTCCATGTAGTAAAAAAACTCCTACAAGGAGGACCACTAGAGGACAGGCGAAAAAGACCCTCTATGGAGTATATGGGAGGAAAAAAAGTTTAGAGTGTAGGTACGGCGGATTTTTCGGGGGCACATTTCGACCCCCGTGGTTGCAGGTATTGTTGGGATACTTGGATGGCACTTTGTGTCTTGTTGCTCCCCTATGACGTTCGTAGGAGTCCAGCGCGGGAGATCATCGGCGCGTAGGGCATGTCGCAGGTTGGGGATACTTCTCAACAGAGGAGGTAGGTCTTTCATGCCGACGTTGAATAGCAGTGAAGATACTACTGACCTTTGTGGAGTTCCTTCAGGTGTAGTTTGGGACGGGTCGGAACGGAGATGCCCGATTGCCACTGTTGCAGTGCGATTGGCTAGGCAGTTTAGCCACGGCTCGGTCAGCTGGTATACCCCTCAGGTAAGCGATAATTGCTCCACTAGCGCCAATTTGTCCCCAGTTGCTTGGTAGGCTAAACTGTCAACCCAAAAAACAATAAAAAAATCACTGATGCTGCAATTGCAACGCTTTTGTTGATGCGCGAGGAGGAAACGCCGTGCCGCTTATCGTCTGCTATGGGCTGAACGAGCGCGACCGTCTTTGTGTGCCGCAAGCGTGAACAAACAATGCTTCCATTTTTATTTTCAGATTGTGTTGCTGCTGCACATCTTGTTTACGACAGCTTTCATTTGCTGATTTGCTTGACCCCTCAGCACGTGCACAAAACATTCGTTTGAATATCTTTCTTAGTTGAATACGCGGGAGCCAGCACGCCCTGACGAATGACAATTTTGCTTGGGGCAAAAAACGTTATAGGCGGGAAATGTGTTTTATTCACTGATTTTATTAGCAACGTATCGCAAGCGAAGTTCAATACATGCCACAATAGCACAGAGCTGTGTATCTCGTATAGTTAGTATAAATGTGCGCATTCTGTGTCGGTTACGCAAACATGAGACGTCTTCGTACAATTCATGGTATACAAAAAATTGCTGCGGAGGTAACCAGGTTCATTTGCTCTACACAATACAATTCTACAGAAACGATTTTTCATAAAAAAACGCGTTTGTGAACAATAACATCATATTGAATTGAGATGACCAGCTCATTTCGCCACCATTGACAACCGCTCCAATTCTTATTCTCGTAAACCTGCTAGCCGAAAAAACCATTTATAGCTAGCTAATTTTCTGCGTAATTTCGCCATAAGTCCCACCTAGTAAATGGAAGAAATACCTCCATGGATATCAATAAACAACACGTAAAAGCGAAATAAATATTGAGAGTCCTAGTACAGGTTGAAAAGCGAAGCGCAGCTCGCCCTTCGCGCAGGTAACTTGAACTTCTCATAACACGGAATGCAAGCGGTCAGCTGCCACGTAAATAATTTTGGGTTTTTTTTATTGTTAAGCATTCAAAGATGGTAATGTCACTACCGTGAAATCCCGAGAGATTCACCACCCCCGAAAGATAACCCACCCCTGTTTTTGGCACGATTTTCCATTTTTTTCAAAAACACCGAAAGATAATTCACCGCTGACAATAGCATCATCCCACCCGGGGATGACGCCCGCGGAAACGAAGTTAACTAGCGCCCTCGATGGATCAGAAGACGGAGAGCTTCATGAGCGGCTCGCTTCGGCGATCCCTCCTTCTGCTTCCCTGCCACCAACGTCGAACTACGTGCGTGAGGAGGCGGTCGACCTTTTGCTTGACAGTGTTCCGTCGACAAAACCATCGACTGTTCGTTCGACGGTTTTGGAGACGAATGAATACAGTGCTAATAAACGCGCGTTCGTTCTTTGGCTGCGATACATTTCCCAACTTTCTTTACTGCACACCGAAAGTTGGCCCACGTCATATTTTCGCTCGATTTGCTCTCGATCTTAGGTGGGCTATCTCTCGGGATTTTACGGTATAAGAATCCGATCGTCGGAACGCCCTAAAGCCAAACCAGTTCGGCGAAGAAGCATTTAAGCACATTTGTCAAACATAATTTTCCAGCTTTTCTCTGGTGGAAAGAAAATGAAGAGCAACCGCTCACCAAACGGATACCGAAGCTAAATTTCCGCCTACGTGTCCGCAGGCATCAATGGGCTCATGAGAAACTGTTAACAAGTAGCTTCACATTCTTACAACATTACTGACCAATGCGTTGCACGCAACAAAAAGAAATTCACTGTGAAGCAACAGCAGAAGATTTTTTGGTTCGCCCTGCAGCCTTTCTGATAAGGATAGCGCTTGCTTCTACATAACTTTGACTACATAAAAAGTGTGCTGACCTGCCGTCTGCTGGGAAGCGGAAAAATTCCGCATTGCCGTTCCTTCCCGAGTTGTCGCACCGCACACCATCGAAGCACGCGGTGTCTCCTCTTCTCAGTTTCTCCGAGATTTTGAGCCCGTTCGCACTTGCAGACACCAAACTTTTCACCTTCAAGTCACACTACAAAACTCCTACACGTGCACTCAGTGAAAGCGGCAAGAGCAGACGGACAGGATGGCAGCAGAATAAGAGCGAAAGCGCCGCCAGTCGACGCAACGAATGAAGTGACTTAATAAATAAATAAATGGGGTGCCAAATAAGGAAACAGCCAAGAACACATTTTATTTATACACGTAATAGAATCAATTTACTTTATTGCGCCGTACGTTGAAAAGACAAAGCCACATATGCAAACGTTGGTGAATTGTCGCTTGGCTACCAGCGTCATGGCGGCAATGTATTTAGCGATACCGAAACTAGCCGAAGAGTCCGGCCCCCGGTTTAGCCGCGGTCTACGCGATCTTGAGGTGATCCTTCCTCCAGACAGCCCCATTAGGACTGAACCCCCGTCCCTTCTTCCCTCGCTGGCTTCTGGCGTTCCTTTTCATTAAAGCTCGCAACTACAAGCAAACAAGGTGCGATGGTGGAGAAGTAGAAGAAGAAAATACAAAACGAGGACAAAAGAAGCATTCGAAATAAAGCCTCACGATATGCCAAGGGCGCACTCTAGATGCTGTTCTGATTGTTTTGTTAATTTTTGTTTTTCTTCAAGGACACTGCAAAGTATGTGACCCTCGTGGCAAATTACATACATCGCCGCCGCTAATGTTGGTGGCTAGCTTATAACAGCAAAAAAATATGGCTTGTTGTCGTAATACAGTCAGCGTCGCCGAACTGGTTCATCCCCAGTCCACTTTCAAGCCCAAAAGGCACAAAGGTGAATGGGGGGGGGGGGGGGCGTTAGGGATTACCACAGCTACGCCGGCCTACTCATGCGTACGCCAGTGGTCGGTTATGTGCCAGAGCGCCGAAGTAGCCGTAACGTCGCAGCTCGACTTCCTCGCGGTCAAACATGGTGCACACTTTGGTGGGCGACGAAGCTGACGGAATAATTTAGTTGCATCGTGAATGCCCCAGCTGCAACTGCGGCAGAACACGCCACAAGAGCGTCGAATTCGGTTTCCAAATCACAGCCCCATACCTATGGCGCTATGTGAAATTTTGTGGGTGGGTATCACTATGCTGGAGTAAGGGTAGGAACTGTGGAGGGTCAGAGCTTAGTGCAAGCTTGACGGAATGGTCTCAATGATTTAAAATATAAAAGCGCGCAAAACGACGGGAATTTGACGGGACCAGAGCTCGTTGTATCTACTTGCATTATTTGTGCAAGCAAAACTTTCACGCTCAGTTTTATTTCAAGCTTTCGCCTAACGTTGGCCGCTTACAGTAGGTTGACTACTAGGCGGGGCTACAAATCCGAGTTGCACGAAAGCGCGCCGAATGTGCTCAAAATACTCCGATTTGATGGTTTATCCGCGACAAGCACTGACTATCACTAAAGAGGCGCGTGCATTTCTTCCAATCAACCACCGTCCAGGATCCCGTTGATGGTGTATACTTTACTCGGTGTGTGCGCAGCGCTACAGAAGGCATAAGAGCATCCATACAAGATTAGGAGTGCTGGGCGAGATGTGTGCACACGTAACTGATCGACTGACTCGTTGAATGCTAGAAGCATGCTCACGCACTCTCGTTTATGAAGGGTCGTGCAAGATGTTCCTGCTGGTATCTAGCAACTGGAACCTTAATCTGTATGGTAATCGTGAAACCACGGGAGATATTGTTCACTCACTCACTCATACACCTACTTCATTGTTCGGTGCATGCAACAACCCGCGCTGCAACAGCATGCATTTCTGTGCATAAAGCGTTGCCGAATACCCCATCGCAGGTATTTGGACTCTGCGTGGATGCATATTGTGACCGGGCAATACCTGTTCCCGCCAAACATGCGGTGGGCGCTGCGCCGCCGATAGAAGACGACGAGAACGACAACGCTTGGCTTCGGACTCACGCTGCTGCCTAATCCAGTGCTTCCCAGCTTATTCTGACTCATACGTAGCTCCAACTTACGCGTCTTCGCCACGTAACATCCTTAGTGGAGGTTGCGGAGTTCGAGTGAACACCTCATCCTGTACCCTCGCCCAGGCGTGCTCCACCTGCTCCACCCACCACGGAGCTTCGTAGTGGACGCTCGGTTCCTCGTGTCACCATGCCGACCGATTGAGCGACCACGTCGACGACACCCCTCGTCATCGTGTCTCATCCTCAGGAGCCTGGCCTGTTTACCGGAACAGACGACGTTGATGTCGACGACTGGCTCAGCCTCTTTGAGCGTGTCAGCGCTCACAACAGGTGGGACCCTACCATCATGCTGGCGAATGCGATCTTCTACCTGAAAAAGGACAGTCCCGCGCCCAAGTGGTTTGAGACGCACGAGACCGAAATGACCAGTTGGGAGGTGTTCAAAACGAAGCTGCGACTGGTATTCGGAAAGCCTCTTGGCCGTCAGCTTGCTGCCCGAAAGGAGCTCGCATCGCGCGCCCAGACGTCGACCGAATCTTACGTCGCCTATATCCAGGACGTCTTGGCCCTTTGCTGGAAGGCTGACAGCACCATGACGGAGTCCGATAAAGTAGGCCGCATACTGAAGGGCATTGCGGCTGACGCATTCCACCTTCTTATGTGCAAAGACTGTGCCATAGTTGAGTCCATCATTACGGAATGTCGGCGATTCGAAGAGGCCAAAGGACGCCATATCGCCCACAACTTCACAAGGCTTCCGCACACAGCAGCCACATCTTCATGTGAAGATGGACGTCCACCAGCCCGTATTTCACGCCTACAAGATCCCGTTCCGCCGTCGTCAGATATAACGAAAATCGTGCGCCGAGAACTGGCGCCTATGGCCCCTACTACTGCGGTGCCATACGGGCCGGATCGGAACGAGCTCCACATCGTTTCCGCCATCCAAGCCATTGTCCGCGACAAAATAGCCAACCTGGACCTTCACCCTGTGTGCGCGATTGGCTCTACTTTTCAACGACAGTTTAGGTCTCCCTGTCCCCACGTCGACCATCCTCCTCCACGCTACCCCCACCGAAACCCCGCTCAGTGGCGTACCCCGGACGACAAACCGATTTGTTTCAGTTGCTCTGGAGTCGGCCACATTGCCCGGTACTGTCGCAACCGCAGGCTCCCGACCTTGCGCAACGGCTACGCCAACTACAGTACTCGACCACCCTTTGGCTACTCCAATGACCGGCAAAACTGCTTCTCTTTCCGCGCTGACCTCAACCCGCCGAACTCTACCAGTCCCAACACCCGAATGAACCGATCGCCGTCGCCACAACGCCGCCAGTCCCGATCACCGCAGCCTCGCACCCCTCCCCCATGGCCGACTACTCTCGACCCCCTCCGGAAAACTAAGTCATGCAGCTCAAGGAGGTGACGCTGCATCAACGACCCGGTCTGTAAATCCTCTACTGACTTTGCCGACTATACACAATTTACTTGAAGTCCTTGTCGATGGAGTTGTAGTACGAGCTCTTATCGACACCGGTGCCCAGATTTCCGCCATGAGTTCGAGCCTTCGCCGCCGTCTCCACAAAGTCCTTACGCCGCCAATGTCCCGTGCAATTCGAGTCCCCGATGGCAGCACGCCTCCGGTCGTCGGAATGTGCACGGCTCGCATACGCATCGCTGACCAAGAAACAGCCGTTCTGTTTACCGTACTCGAACACTGTCCTCATGACTTCATTCTGGGCCTTGATTTTCTCTCTGAGCATTCCGCTGTAATCGACTGTTCTACTGGACTCCTCCGCCTTCAATTTCCTCTCCCTCTTTCTTCCGACGCACCCCAGCTGCGCTGTTGCAACACCGAACACGTTCGTTTGCCCCCCAAACGCTGTCAGCTACATCTCCTTATCCCCGTCCTCCCCTGTTGCAAACGGCGACTACGTCGTTTCACCTCTTCTAGATGTGCTTTTGTCACGCAATGTTACTATGCCGCATACTATAGTCACTATAGTTGACAACAAGACCTGTCTCCCGTTCCTCAACTTCGGTTCCTTCCCTCAAGTTTTACCGGAAGGAATGACACTTTCATCACTGTGCCCTTTGGAAGCACATACCGCTACTACCCCGTTAGAGCCCGTGACAACTTGTTTGGGTCCCACTGTGCAGTCATCACTCCCAGCGAATGAAGTCGCAGCGATGATCGCACCCGATCTTTCGCAAATGGACGCCGACGCCCTTCGCTCTCTCTTGACGCCCTATAAAGACATCTTCGATTTAGGCAGCCGTCCACTGAGTACGACACACGCTGTGACGCACCGCATCATCACTGGAGATGCAGCACCGGTGCGAAGACGAACATATCACGTATCTCATTCTGAACGCCTCGTGATCCAACAAGAGGTCGAGAAAATGCTCAGCAAGGACATCATTGAACTGTCTTCTAGTCCGTGGGCATCCCCTGTCGTTTTAGTCAAGAAGAAAGACGGCACGCGGCGTTTTTGCGTGGATTATCGGCATTTAAACAAGATCACGAGAAAAGATGTCTATCCGCTTCCGCGCATAGACGACGCCCTCGACTGCCTGCATGGTGCCAGATACTTTCGTCGATTGACCTGACACCTGGTTACTGGCAGATAGCCGTTGATGAGAAAGACCGCGAAAAGACTGCATTCGTCACCCCTGATGGCCTTTACCAATTCCGGGTAATGCCATTTGGTCTGTGCAATGCTCCGGCCACATTCGACAGAATGATGGACTCCCTTTTGCACGGTTTTAAATAGACTACGTGCTTCTGTTATCTAGACGACGTCATCATCTTCTCACCCACATTTGAGACACACCTGGAGCGCCTATCAGATATCCTTGAAATATTTCGACGCGCCGGTCTCCAACTAAATTCCAAGAAGTGTCGCTTTGGCCACCGCCAGATAACAATTCTTGGGCACCTGGTCGACGCCTCTGGAGTTCAGCCCGACCCCGACAAAGTTCGAGCCGTCACCGATTTCCCCGTGCCGCGCTCGACTCATGATGTCCGCAGCTTTGTCGGACTTTTTTTCCTATTTTCGCCGTTTTATAGAAAATTTTGCCCACGTCGCTCGTCCTCTCACGGACCTTTTGAAGAACGGTGCCACTTTTACATGGGGTCCCGATCAAGCCCAAGCATTCAGCACTTTGATTTCCCTCCTAACGTCATCGCCAATTTTGGGTCACTTCGACGCTTCTGCTCCCACCGAAGTGCGTACCGACGCAAGCGGCCACGGGATCGGTGCCGTATTGGCCCAATTGCAAGCCGGCCAAAACCACGTGATTGCGTACGCCAGCCGTTTGTTGTCAAAGTCCGAGCCCAATTATTCCATTACAGAGCGCGAGTGTCTTGCTCTTGTCTGGGCCCTCGGAAAATTTCGTCCCTACTTGTACGGCAGACATTTTAAAGTCATCACAGATCACCATGCGCTGTGCTGGCTTACCAACTTGAAAGACCCCACCGGAAGGCTCGGTCGCTGGGCATTACGCCTGCAGCAATATACGTTTTCCGTCACCTATAAGTCGGGTCGCTTGCATAAAGACGCTGACAGCCTCTCACGTCACCCTGTTGAGCCCCCTGAGGCCACCCCACCTACTGATGCGAAAGCTTGTGTTCGCAATATCTGACTTTCTCCACATCGGTGGCGAGCAGCGCCGTGACCCGTCACTGCGTCCCCTCATTGAACGACTTACCTCTTCATCACCCGATTCTTCCACGCGCAACTTCACTCTACGAAATGGCGTCTTATACTGCCATAACTTCCGTGCTGACGGTCCGGACCTCCTCCCCGTTGTGCCCAGCCACTCGCGTTCGACCGTCCTGTAACAGCTACACGACGTACCCACCGCAGTCCACCTAGGGATAACCAGAACTTATGATCGAGTGCGGCGTAGGTTCTCCTCGTCTGGCTTTTACCGGTCTGTACGCCGCTACGTTGCCTCGTGTGACAGCTGCCAGCGTCGGAAAAAGCCTTCCACACTTCCTTCTGGAGAACTTCAACCCATCGACATTCCCCATGAGCCGTTCTTCCGTGTGGGTCTCGATTTACTTGGTCCCTCCCCACTGTCGTCAGCGGGAAACCGGTTGGTCGCCGTTGCGACAGATTATACGACGCGGTACGCCATCACCCGCGCCCTTACAAAAAGCTGCGCGAATGACGTCGCTGACTTTCTTCTCTACGACGTCCTTCTGCACCACGGCGCTCCCCACCAGCTTCTAACTGACCGCGGGAAAAACTTTCTGTCGAAAGTTATCGACAACATCCTCCGCTCTTGCTCGACGAAACACAAGCTTGCCACGGCCTATCACCCGCAAACTAATGGCCTCACCGAACGCTTGAACCGGACGCTGACCGACATGCTGTCTATGTATGTGTCTTCTGACCACCGAGACTGGGACCTTGCATTACCATTCATAACTTTGCGTACTACACCTTCCGCCATGACTGGGTTTCTCCCCATTTTATCTATTGTTTGGCCGTGAACCGGCTTTGTCTTTGGACTCGCTCCTTCCTGCCAGCTCCTCTGAATACGATCGCGATGCTATCACTCGTGCCCATCAAGCTCGTCAACTGGCTCGCGACCACGTTCTTGCTTCGCAAGTCTCACAAAAGACACGGTACGATGAACGTCACCGCGCGGTCCACTTTCCTCCGGGATCCCTCGTCCTGCTCTGGTCCCCTGCGCGTCGTGTTGGCCTGTCCGAAAAACTGCTCCAACCCTATTCTGGTCCATACAAAGTGTTGCGTCGCGTCACAGATGTGACGTATGAGGTTGCTCCTACCGTCTCTACTTGGGCCTCGCCCTCTACTGTCCTGCCTACCAGTGTTGTCCATGTCGCCCGCCTCAAGCCATATCAGCCCCCGCCGACCGATTCTCCTTAGACAGCACCGAGACGGTGCCTCTTCCGCCGGGGGTCATGTGACGGGGCAATCCCTGTTCGCGCCAAACATGCGGTGGGTGCTGCGCCGCTGATAGAAGACGACGACAACGACAACGCTTGGCCCCGGACTCACGCTGCTGCCTAATCCAGTGCTTCCCAGCTTACTCTTACTTATAAATATCTCCAACTTACGCGTCTTTGCCACGTAACAATATTTCGCTATTTTAACAGCGGCCGCTACATTTCCTTTCCATCCTGCGGCAGGGCTAGTGCAGCGTTTTCTGCATTTGCTTACTTCAGTCTAAACGCTAATTGCTAGCGGCTCGCAAAGTCGGCACCGCGCTGAGAGTTTTTAGTTCACCATTTCGTGGTTGTTGCCGTCCGATACGCTAAGGCTTGTTCAGGCACCCGACGAAAAAGCCATACCGTGCGCTATGGACGTAAAAAAACGGCGTATCTCGCAGTTCGGTTGGCTGAGGCGCCAAATGTAGTCATTATTTAATGATATTACGACAGTTTCAAAACAGTCTAAACAAGGCCTAACTCATTCTGCGCCATTTGTTGAACCGAATGCAAAGCGAGTTAGTGATCTGGCCGAATAAGCACCCGTGCGACCGACGCCATCCCGTTAAGAGTGAATAAAAGATGTGCATAACATAACACGAATGTTCTTCTACTTATCCCCAGTCTGTGAAAACCACAAGATAGTTGTGTTTCAAAGAATCAAAATATTGAGGATAAAGTAAACGTTTTACTCGACTGGAAAGCAATCCATAAATCTCTTTTGATCACAGGAAACGTAACGGGCAGCACTGCGAGACTGAAGCGCAAAATTAACATGCGATCTATACCTCTTGCCCGTCGTAAAGTTATCGCAATTTCCGAAGCCGCACAGTGAGTCGAGTCATTTCTTACAGCTCAAGCCTAGGAGGCACGTGCCACACTTGTGCCGAGTACGGGCCACATTCTCGGTGAGGGGTCGAGCTCGCGCTAGTGACGACTAAGTGCAACATAGGCATATCCCACCTACAGAAGCACGCCGTCGCATTTAATCTTGAACCGCACGCGTCAACAGCGCTCAGGCACGCACGCACGCACACAAGATTGGACGTCGGATTGCGTGCCATTCAGCGATGCCACTTTAGTTTCCCACACCGCGCGAGTAACGGGCAAACACCGGGTATAACTGACTGAAACACCCGGTATAACCGGGTATAACTGATATAATAACTGGAGCAAACAATTTGTTCGATAAGGTGGAAATGATGCTCACAGAGGAGCAAAAGCGCTGAGGTGCTCCGCTCTACTTGCCGCCATATTGTGAACACAAGGATACGATGGACACGCAGGCGCCTCGGCTGAAACAGCGCGCATTCGCCGAGCTTGCGATCAACCAAAGCCAACTGTGAGTACTGTTCCTGAGCAGTGTGAGCGACGCAAGGGAGTAGCGGGCGCTATCACCTTGCGTACGGGTGCGTGCGCTGTAATAAATCTCCCTAATGTTTGGGCATTACCAGACGTTTCCCACCATGAACTCGGGTAACGTGCAAGCGTAATGAGGTATTGTAAATGAATTGTTTAAACGGCTTCGCGGCCCCAAAAATGAAGCATCGTGCGAAGCCCACACACATTACTGCGCAAAAAAATTCCTCTCCTAAATGCGCGTGTGCGCGCGTGTGCAACACTTTGCGGGGATTCAGAGTACGCGTATAGTGCCGCACGAACATGTAACACGGCCGTAGATTTCTTGCGGTAGACGCTCCTGGTATTTCTGCTGTAAATAATCGACTGATTGATCAACTGATGGCTTGATGGGTGCCTCAGCAGTGTACGTAGTAACGCCCGCTCCAGCAGCCCGCATACGTTTTTTATAAAACGTCGTCCGTTGCAACGTTGTGGGTATGTGCGACTTGGCTACTTAAGCAGCACCTGTCTAGAATGTGGAAGAGAACCGGAGCTTAGGCCTAGTGCCACGCTTTGAATTCTTACGGCATCAACCGCCACCCGTCGTCTAACGTATTTTGACTACAATGAATGCTTTTCTTATTAGACTTCAGTCTGCTACTGACAGGGCAAGCTACTGCAGAAGAACAGCGGATGTTGGCCATCCCATCTTGCACTGCCTTAAATTTCCTTGCTTTTGCGCATTCACTCCTGCAAACCACGATACCACAACTTACAGTGACACCTCTCGGTCACACGGCATCGTCGTTGAGGCTCTTTATTGCTTGGTTGTTTTACTTATTGCTCGTCATACTCCAGCTGCGATTATAGCAACGCAGTATGAAACAAAACTTCTGTTTTTAAACCATTCCCATACACTCCACTGTGCAATGTGCAGATCCGTAGGCGTGTGTCTATACCTGAGGAACTGCAGGGTACGTGCCAGTACGCCAAATCAAGTGCTAGCATCATCAAACGCCTTGCTCGGCATCTTGGTTCGTGGCTTACCGCACTAACAGGCGGGGACAAAGGAAATCAAGGAGGTGTACGTACGAGCGCTAGTGACGTGTACTTGCCGTCTTTTCCCCCGGACGGCATTTTAAGCAAAAGATGTTTTTAGCCTGAGGCATATCCGTGTCACTTGAGGTCTTCCGACTAGCACATACGAAGTCGGGTAAAGCTCCCGCCGCACTTTCCGATGGTGAATGAACGGGGATGCACGTCGCTACGGTGGTCTGGAAACCAGGGTTCTCCACAGTCACGTGTTCGGAACCACAGCAGTTACCCACACATCTAAGTTCGTAGGGGGAGCTTGCCACGGTGCAGATGACAAGATGTGTTTGACGGTTTTGCTTAGCCAAGGCGCGGCACCACACCATGACGGTTCCCACGTCACCAGCGCCAGCGAAACAGATGCTCCGCATAAGCCGTTGCAGAAATGGTGCAGCGGGTAAGCCAAAAGAGCGCGGTGCCGTGGTGAGCCTTCTATTTTGGTGTGGCCCTTCCGGGCAACATTCGAGCAACTAGGCCATCCCAATTCGATCGAGAATACTTGCCGACGGCGCGTGCTCCAACCAAGAGTCGCATCACCCCCCCCCCCCCTATTTCGCCGTACAACGTCGCTAGTACTGCTACCTCAGTGAAATAAAATTTCCAAAAGTAGTTTTACGTTTCGCCGTGCTAGGTGTCAGAGCCCCTTTTGCTTTCTTGTTTAACAGTTCTTTTTATACCCATTGAAGATAACAGGTATTACGTGCAACAAAAATAAGTGTCTTATTGTAAGCTCTTATCGTTACTTTTTCCGGTTGCCTTTATAACTCTGTGTTTTCTTTTGTCGCGATGCTGCTGTTGAGGGAAAAGGGGCTACGGCCTCGTGAAGCTGTCTATGACAATTTTCCCCGCGGTTCCTTTTTCTGTATCTGTGTTTATGGAACAGCAATACAGTTTCATTATTATTATTATTATTGTTATTATTTGTAATGGACTCGTTTGGCCTTGTGGGTGTACGACGCGTACGAACGGTACTCGAGAGTGCAAGAGAAAAGAAAGTGTATTAACAGCGCCACCAGAAAACGACACAGCGGAAAAGTGGTACCATTGCGAAGCACGACAGCAAGAACACAGGAGTCCGATACCCCTACCCAGCTTTCAATAGAGGGGGAAAAAAACGTTCTCACAGCCGCCTCGACGGTGGATGTTCGGTGACGTCGATGGCGGGTCGTCGCCAGTCCTAGTCGCGGTCGAACGCTGGCCGTCTGACGCCAGCTCTGCCCGAGCGAGACGGCAGAAGATGCACCACGTCCTACGTGGTGGGTGCAGCGGTGGTTCCGCACTGGGCCGTGATCTCCAGCGTCGGCCAGTCGCACGATCACGCCCCGGTCATCTGCGGGTCCCACACGCGTGTCACATCCCACACGTGTGTCACGCGAGTCACACGCCTCGAACTACTCGAACGGGATCACAGGAACTGCTGGTACGCCCCCGGTCCTTGCCCGCTCGTCAGCTCCGAGTCTCCGCTGCCGCCGGAACCGTGTTCCACCTCCAGCCCTTTTCTTCTTCCTTCACACCTTCGTGCGCCAGCGCGTGGTTCAATTTTTCCAACAATGATGGCCAATCCTCACATTATTGTTATTATTATTATTATTATTCTTTCACTGCAAAAACATAGCCCACACTTGGATTTCCTTCAGGGCGCGAAATTTGACTCTGCTGTCCTCAGACATTAATCATCTTCTCGGGTCACTTGCATATTCAAGTTTCCGACTTTTCATAGAAGTATGTGGAACACTCATTCAGTGCTATAAATGATTTCACATCAGCGACGATGCCTGTTTTCTGCTTTGGGCGTCGTCCTTGTTTTAGTGGTCTTGATGTAACTTAATTTGTTACTTATATTTGTTATAATGTTTTATAACTTAATAACAATGTAACCTTAATATAACCAAGTAACCTTCGTTCCTAATTTGACCTAACTGCGACAACAGTGTAGAGCCATAACGCTAACCCATACCGACATCCAGTGCCGCTGAGGACTTGTTGCTCTTGCTGCGCCAATTTTTATTCATTGACTTGGCTTCTGAGACACCCGGAGACTTGAAGGTCTAGACATGCTGGTTGTACTGCTATTGCCCGTGTTTGCACGGGGCGGTAATACTCCTTGAGAATGAATAATCAGATTATTCGTGCACTCCTTGTGAAGTGCGGAACTGGAGAAAACAGTGAGGTGTGTCTGCACAGCAGGCAATGCCTGGAGCAAACCTGAATCACGGGGTCTCGGTTTCCCGATGCCCCTTGGTGGAGGCAGCCTGCCGCTGGGAAGACACACTCTCGAGATCCGCCGGACCAAAACACGTGCCAAAATCGTCTCTACCTTTGCGGTTTGCAGGAAAGGTGGAGACGGTTCTTTAGGGGATGGGGGCCTATGCACCTCGTGGATGTTTGATGTACAGTTAAACCTGGATGTAACGATCCTCTATGTAACGAATTCCTGGATTTAACGAATCCCATATGTTGGCGACCTCAATGTACCGAAGGGGTTGCGAAGGTTAAACTTGATGTAACCAATTTGCTACACTGGTGAGTCAAGATTTTTTGCCGTTTTTCTGCAAAAATTACCTGGTGAAATAAATCGATTTAGCAAATTTTCGCTAAATGCATCAATTTAGCGAATTTCGACCGTGCGTTTCCATGTGTGACGGCGGTATCGGTTTGGTGCTTGGCGTGTAGTCGCGCGTGTAGTCGCGACTACACTTGGCGTGTAGTCGCGCGTCTCCACTAATATCGGTCATGCCGGTTCGTCGGCGACGAGTTCTGCTACCAGAGGAGGAAAACGTTTGTCTCTTCAAGCCGACCTCCATATTCTAAAGGCCGTCTCCGCCGGCGAGAATGAAGAGCGTCACCGCTCGGTACAGTGTCCCAGCTAGCATCCCCTCAACTATTCTGAGTGCGGAAAAGATAATTTCACGAAAAGGCGCCCTTTCAGCATAAGTTTGGTTCTTGAAACGCCTTAAGGCACAGGTAAGTATCAGGAAGTAAAAGTTATATTTAAGTTACGTGTGTGAATACGAGGGCCGTGTAGCAGCAGCCGGCGCAAATCACGCAGTTTTTCAGTGTGAAATGTATCCTCGAACAAGGGTGACTTCATCGTCGCTGATGTCTACCGTATTGGTTTTGTTTCTGCCTCAGTCAAGCGAGCTTTTAAACTCTAAACCTGCATTTAACTAAAAGCTAGATGTAACAAAAAAAATACAGTCTTTATATCCAGGTTTAACTGTAAACCAAATCAGTAGTACAGTGACTACTCCTTCGCGACAAATACCAGGACTTGATTATACAACTTGTCATCCAATGACAAATTAAGCAAGAACTTAGTTACGAATTTTCTTAGCCAGAATGTAAAAAAATGTGTATCTATGCCTCATTCGTCTCAGTCTCCTAAACACCGGCATCTTCATTAGACCTCAGATATAATAAGAACATTACGCATTTCCATCGGGTTATTAATAATTTCGTGGCATTATCAATTTTATAGCATACTTAGCTTGTTCGCAACTTTCCAGCACCTAATTCCAAAGCTAGCCTGTGTGGCAGACTGCTATTTTTGTGGTGACAGAAGTCGCTGCAAGTCTTGCATCCATCGCTGCGGACATTCACTTTAAGAAAAATAACAACCTGCAATCTACGCTCACCAGGGGGTCTGCGGGAAATAGTCTGCAGCTTGCGTTTTCCATTCCACAAACCTATAAAAGGAAGTCGTGAGAGAAACGCCAATGATTCATCTCTAATATTGGTATGCTATACAATTTTTGATTCTTGATAAGAGGTTTCGTTTAGTGTTGCAAGCCGAACCTTTCTTAGGAGCCGCTTTCTTCAAAAGATTTTCTTTTTGCGTACACAAGCTCGAAAGGTGCGCTGCCCGCTTCCTTCATTTATCTCCGGTTGGGAAGCCATCCCGCTAATCGAACGACACGTCACAATCAGATGTGGCCTACCTCCTTTGACAATGGGACCCGGGAGGGAAAAAAAGTGGCCTCTTTATCATTGGGCTTTCGGCATCGAAATTGCTTTAGCCGAAGAACCAAAGGCAAGTTCACTTTTTCAAGTCGCCGAGGTTATGTCGTCATTTTTCTCACTGCCTTCTTACTCTGGGATCGGTGAACAACACAAGCAAAATTGACAGCCGCTTTCCCGGTATCCCTCAAGGCTCGGCGCAGTATGATTTTTCTCCGTAAACTCGTCCTAGACGAATCGATTTGTTTCCTTGAAGTGGTCACACCCGCGAGTGATTTTGGATATGTAATAACCAATTGTTTTAGAAGGGCAGTTTTATGCACTTGTTTCAAATGCAGTAAAAGTTTTATCCTTTCACCTAGGCATTGCGCCAACTCGCCAAAACCGTTTAAATGATGTATGGAGCATGCTCAGCAGCATGCTCATGTTGTCGAATGGCATGTGAAGACATTGCGCTGTACCTGTATAGTCTGCCCACTCCATTTCGCATGTGCGGTATTAGCCTCGCGTTCGCTGCACCGCCTGCCGGCGCTTCTCCGCGGCGCTTACGGGAGGAGCGCTGCGTGTCTAATAGGGGCGCATGCAGTGTTTTGGTTGTCTTTCGCTTCTGTTTGCTTTTCCGCGCCCTCAACAACTTGTTATGGTGACATCTGTATGCGAACGTTTAGGCCACGCCAAAAAACAGCTGCGTCTTCGAAAGGTGCTCAAACGCCAACAAAGCTATCTGGGGACGCAGTTCCCTGGGCTTCTTGGCCGCTCTTAGGGGCATAGGCGAAGGTAGCAGCTTATCACCGCCTTTACCTCCGATACGTCAGCACAAGTAAATTCTTTGGTCACTCCATTATCACAGTGAGAGGTGTGTTTCGTAACTGTAATAGTGAGAGGTGTGTTTCGTTTTGCAGCGCGGATAACGAATGGGGCTTTGTTTCGAATATATACGCTGTAGGGAAAAATGATTCGGGGATGTAATTACCCAATGCCTGGCAATACCTGGTGCCTTTTATGGAAAGATAAGGCACATAGAAATGTTGAGTACCTTCGAAGGCTTCGCATCGTTAAACTAATATGTACCCGCTCACGGTTTATGGCAAGAATCGAGGAAAGTTAATGAAGCCACGGAAAAATAAATGATCTGCAAGTCCAGAAGGAGCAGAATTGCTGGCACGGGAAGCAATAAACCCAGTGCCGCTTCGGAAATGCTAAATATGTTCGTGTAAACGTAAGCCAGGTAGGAATCACCAGGCCAACTAGATGCGAAATGCACTGCGATATCGCAAGACGTTGGGGGGGAAGAGGGGCGGGAGAGGGTACGCTTAACTATCGTTGTGTAGAAATCCGGACCGAAATCAAGGAACGGTTTGTTAATCACATACGCAAGCTGCGCGTTCGCTTCACTTTTGTTTTTTGACCGTAACGACCATATGATCACTCGGCGGGAGCATTTCTTGAAGTACACAGGGTAGGCAGTTCAGAAGCGATAAAGGGTGTTGGAAAAGTTGAGTACCTGAGCCCTATGATATTAAGTTTGTTCTAGATTCTACAGGCCCCGTGTGTCGTATGACGACGTTTCGGTGAAGGGTTTAGTCGCGGTTCATAAGGGTTCATCAGCCCGTCTCCGCGCTGCTCAAGGAGGATTTACTCATCTGTACGAGAGCTGACCTCGCTACCAGATAACCCAGTATTAAAGTTTTTGTCGTGTGCTGATTCCCAAGTATAATTTTGCATTATCCATTGTACTTATTTGGTAGAAGGTTACTGAAATCTGTGCCACATCGGCTTGTACAGGGTAGTGACCAATACCTGAGGTAATATATTGGCAAGCATAGGTGGCGGGGCTGTCAGGAATGAGTGCTGTGCTAAATTATGCAAGCACACAAAACCGATTTATATCGTAGTGTATAGCCGTAGCCTGACCATCCGAGGAATCGCTGCTTACGGAGACACTGTTAGTAAATTTCAGAGCAGTGGAATGACAATCAGGTCCATGCATATGCCGGTTTCGGACGCCGGCCTGTGACACACATCTGGCGCTTATAGATACCGAGTGTAACACATATAACATCGCGTATGAAACGTTTGCACTCTCGCAAATACATCACATTTGCGGACAGAGCGGCAGCTCCTCATAAACATGTATTTCCAACGCATACAAACGGCAAATCTCAGGCGTGAATGTGCAGCAAAAGCAGCGGCGACAGTGAGGAGCGGTGAGGAGACTTGCGGCTACTCCCGAAACGGGCCGCTAGGGGTATTTTAGTTGCGCCCCTACAGGCAGCGCTCGAGGCGTATAGTATTCCCACTGGCTTTCGCATGTACGTTAGCATCACCGGCATAGAGAGGCAGCGGATTTTATTGCTTTATTGTGGAGTTGAACTCGCGGACATGAGAAGGGGAGCTGGAGACCTTTAGCGTGCGTTGAAACCTTGACATGCGGCCGGTTTTTCTTTTCTCCTCCATCAGAAAAGCGATCACCGAGGCCGGGATTGCAACCGCGTGGTTGTACTCAGCAGCACAAATCGGGAGCCACCGTCAGCTTTGTATGTCGAACTTATCGGACGACCATGCTAGACGCAGTTTGTGTTGGAGCTCGGTTTCTGTTTATCTCGTCTTGGACTTAAGCCTTCGGTTCTTTTAATAAACGTATATGTGCCTTACGTATATTCGCTTCTTTTAATGAACGTACGCGATATCGTTATTAGGCTCATTCTGCGAATTTTCCGTGGGTACTAGTTGCCCGGTCTCGAGCCTTGCTCATCAAGCGGCCGAGAGAGTACGCAACCGCTGCCGACCCGAAGCGACGAAGCAAGCAGCCAGATAAAAAGGCTCGCCTGAATCTGGGATTCGGCTTCATTGTACTACGGCGTAGATTTCAGTCAACCTGAAGAACAAGCAGGGTTCCGCAAAGGTTATTTAACAATGGACCATATTCACACGATCAATTAGGTGATAGAGAAGTGCGCGGAGTATACTGAACCCCTATATATAGCATTCATAGATTATGAAAAAGCATTTGACTCGATCGAAACCCTAGCAGTCATTCAGGCATTACGGAACCAGGGGGTAGATGAGCATAATGTAAAAATACTGGAGAATATCTACAATGGGTCCACAGCTACCATCATGCTCCATAAGGAGAGCAGTAAAACACCTATAAGGAAGGGCATCAGACGAGGAGACACAATCTCTCCAATGTTATTCACAGCATGTTTACAAGAAGTATTCAGAACGTTGGATTGGGAACAGGTGGGAGTAAGGGTTAATGGAGAATACTTCAGTAACCTCATTCTTGTTGATGACATTGCCTTGCTAAGTAACTCGGTGGAGGAATCGAAAAGCATGCTTGCCGCACTGGACAGACAGAGTAAAACCGGGGACCTGAAAATTAATATGCAGAAAACCAAAGTAATGATCAATAACCTCGGGACAGCACAGCAGTTTGGGATAGGTGGTGAGGCAGTGGAAGTGGTAAGCGAATATATCTACTTAGGCCAAGTTTTTTCCCCAGATCCAAACCATGAGGCAGAGATAACTAGAAGGATCAGAATGGGGTGGAGTGCATATGGCAGACATTCTCAGATAATCTGTACCTACGAATCTGCAACAGCAGTTTTTGAAGTGAAGCTTTCTATGGCTAACTTGTGCGTCGTCATAGATTGCCAAAACCCTCCTGTTTCTTCCCCTTCTCCCGCAGCTCGCGGCCGCTACCACAAATGGAGCACTAAATCGCTCTGCACTCCCAGCCAGTCACAGGCACTTCCTCCCTCCAGAGAAGGGAAGCACAATGTTTGAAAGAAAAACGGAAAATATCCTCCCGCTTGGCTACACGTCTTCCTTCACGTCACCGTAACAATATAAATGGAAAAGAAATGAGATTAAAGAATACAAAAACCGGCTAGCAACGCCCCTTGTTAACGAAAAATAAAATATTAAACTAGCAAAAAAACACAATTGAAATTTGAAACCCGTGGGCGAGGCTGCCACCAGTGCCTCGCAAAGACCGAATGCGGCACCACGAGCAAGAGCACGTAGGAAAAGGCAAACAACGCACTCATCCGCACCACCCCACCCACTAAGAAGGGTAGGGTTGGAATTGGTCGCAGGTTGGGATGTGTTTAGTCAAGGGTTGGTCACATTTGGTTTGGCAGGGATTTTACAAGATTGGGAAAACTTCGAGTGCTCCCGGTAGGGGAGTGATTTACGCTTTTTTGTTGTGCCTTTTCAAAACTGGTAACTGTTGAGAAGTACTCCTGCAAGAGGAATTTAATGGTTGTGACGATGAAACGTAGGTCACTGACCAAGTCAAAGAAGCGGTTTGACGTTTCGGTACCCCTACGGGTACCTTGATCACAATGAGCATGTGCGTGGAAAACCAAGCTATATATTGGGCATGAGGCGTCGCAATGAGGTGGCATAGATACGGTGCAGATTGCCGTCTGTTCTGTTGATAGTGTCGGCCGTCGTCTGAATGATGAGGGATTCGAGCAGCAATCGGGAAGACAGATTGCGCTCGGTTGTCAGAACTTTCGCCTCGTCCCAGTCGACCACGTGTCCCGTTTTCTCACAGTGCTCCGCCAGTGCGCTTGTTCTTGCATGGCCCTTGTTTATGTCGTTCCGGTGTTGCGTTAATCTTCTGTGAAGATTGCCCGTTTCGCCAATGTACACTGATTTGCAATCGGCGCACGGAATCTTGTAAACAACACCTGGGAACTTGGAGCGTGAGAGGGGGTCTTTTACGTTGACGAGGTCAGAACGCAGTTTGCTAGTTGGCACGTGCGCGATGTGCACACCGCGTTTCTTGAAAATGCGTGCGAGAGCTTCACTGATATGTGGGACGTAGGGAACCGCAGCACGCTTTGGCGCGCTTCTTGTGGACGCTTCTGCTTGCTCACCTTGATGCATAGTTGTGTTCGTCCCCTCTTTGCCTCTTTTCGGATAAAGTGCTTTGGGTAGCCATTCCGTTGCAGGTCTCTTTCGATCTTCTTCATTTCTTCTTTCAGGCTTTCCGGTTCAGAGCACGTCCGTTTTGCTCTGTTCACAAGTGACGTCACCACTGAACGTTTATGGGACATGGGGTGCGCCGAATGGAAGCTCAGGTACCTTCCGGAGTGCGTAGGTTTCCTGTATACGCTGAATGATAGTACACTCGGGGAGCGTTTTACGAGCGTGTCCAGAAAAGGAATAGAGCCATTGCATTCCTCTTCCACAGTAAAGTTGATTGAAGCCTCTGTATCATTCAGATGCTGTAGGAAGCGTCGAACATGCTGCTTGTCCATGACGCAGAAGCAATCGTCGACGTACCGTACGAAGAGCTTCGGCTGTGGTTGAAATGATTCCAATGCTCTTTCCTCAATCGCTTCCATCGTCAAATTTGCGGTTGTGACCGAGATCGATGCCCCCATGGCCGTCCCAAACGTCTGCTTGTAGATGTCGCCGTTATACGTAAAATACGTATTGCTTAGGCAAAAATGGAGGAGCTTGCAAAGCTCGGCGGCATCAAACGGAGTGCGGTCCGGAAGCCTTTCGTCCAATTCCAAACGTTTTCTGCAGGTTTCGACTGCCAGTTCGACAGGAATGCTTGTGAACAGTGAACACACACCGAAAGAAACCAGCACGTCGTCATCTTCCAGAACTATACCCTTCAACTTGCCAATAAAGTCTTCCGAGTTTCGTAAATGCGTACCTGTATTCCCCACCAGCGGTGCAAGGACCTTGTGCAGGTAGCGGGACAACCGGAGGAGCGGCGAACGTGTAAAATCCACAATTGGACGTAACGGGGTTCCATCCTTGTGAATCTTGGGAAGTCCATAAATTGCAGGCGCAGACCCGTTCGTGCAGAGAAGGTGATAGTATAGGCTTTTCTTTGACGGGGGTAAGCCACTGAATATCTCGGAGAGCAATTTCTGCAAATCCTTCTGAATTCTCGGGGTGGGATCTTTTGTAGCTGGGGAGTACATCGTACGGTCCTCGAGTAGTGCCGACAACTTGTTCTCGTACGCAGAGCGGTCAAGGACGACTGTAACGTTTCCTTTGTCGGCAGGGAGCACAGCAATATCTGCGTTCGACCGCAGAGACTGAATGGCCTTCTGTTCCGCTCTAGTGATGGCCTGTGCATCTCTTGATCCGCGCAACCTGGAGAGAACACCGATGGCGCTTGTGCGTACTTCATCTTGTACGTCTTGCTCCAGTAGTTGAACTGCGCTTTCGACAGCGCATATCATCTTGCGGGCATCCGGTGACTTGCCTTGGTTGAAGTTCAGGCCCTTTCCGAGATCTTGATCCTGTGCGGTCGATAGCTCGTACGACGACATGTTCCGCACCTCGAAGCTAGGAAGAGTCTGCCTCTTTCCACCTTCTGACAGTAGGTCATTTAGCTTGCTCTCCTGAGAAGCCTCGTGTTTTTCTTTCGTCTGAAGCACCTGCTGGTTCGCTACCAGCTGCACTCCAGGGAAAACATCCGGCATCATGGATTCCAGTTTCCGCCTCGCAAAGAATGCCTCATTCTGAAGCCGCCTGACAGTGCCTTTGCATTCTTCAATGCGTGCCTGTAGAAGCAGGCGTTCTGCCTTCGCCACCACTTGGTGGCCGAATGCAGAACAAACAGGTCGCTTAAGCCGCAGGGACCTTGGAATCACCTGGCTAGACTTGCAACGCAGGTTGAAGCGTAGGTGGGTCGAAAACGCCGTTATTCTTCTTGAGATGCCCAAATATCGTCGAATTCCACTGACACCTTCTTGTCCATGTTGGAGGCGTATGTTAACATAGTCCAGAGTTTGACGGAATACCGTCTGGTCAGGTAAAAGCATGGTTGTGACGATGAAACGTAGGTCACTGACCAAGTCAAAGAAGCGGTTTGACGTTTCGGTACCCCTACGGGTACCTTGATCACAATGAGCATGTGCGTGGAAAACCAAGCTATATATTGGGCATGAGGCGTCGCAATGAGGTGGCATAGATACGGTGCAGATTGCCGTCTGTTCTGTTGATAGTGTCGGCCGTCGTCTGAATGATGAGGGATTCGAGCAGCAATCGGGAAGACAGATTGCGCTCGGTTGTCAGAACTTTCGCCTCGTCCCAGTCGACCACGTGTCCCGTTTTCTCACAGTGCTCCGCCAGTGCGCTTGTTCTTGCATGGCCCTTGTTTATGTCGTTCCGGTGTTGCGTTAATCTTCTGTGAAGATTGCCCGTTTCGCCAATGTACACTGATTTGCAATCGGCGCACGGAATCTTGTAAACAACACCTGGGAACTTGGAGCGTGAGAGGGGGTCTTTTACGTTGACGAGGTCAGAACGCAGTTTGTTAGTTGGCACGTGCGCGATGTGCACACCGCGTTTCTTGAAAATGCGTGCGAGAGCTTCACTGATATGTGGGACGTAGGGAACCGCAGCACGCTTTGGCGCGCTTCTTGTGGACGCTTCTGCTTGCTCACCTCGATGCATAGTTGTGTTGATGCATGGAATTGGACGAAAGGCTTCCGGACCGAACACCGTTTGATGCCGCCGAGCTTTGCAAGCTCCTCCATTTTTGCCTAAGCAATACGTATTTTACGTATAACGGCGACATCTACAAGCAGACGTTTGGGACGGCCATGGGGGCATCGATCTCGGTCACAACCGCAAATTTGACGATGGAAGCGATTGAGGAAAGAGCATTGGAATCATTGCAACCACAGCCGAAGCTCTTCGTACGGTACGTCGACGATTGCTTCTGCGTCATGGACAAGCAGCATGTTCGACGCTTCCTACAGCATCTGAATGATACAGAGGCTTCAATCAACTTTACTGTGGAAGAGGAATGCAATGGCTCTATTCCTTTTCTGGACACGCTCGTAAACGCTCCCCGAGTGTACTATCATTCAGCGTATACAGGAAACCTACGCACTCCGGAAGGTACCTGAGCTTCCATTCGGCGCACCCCATGTCCCATAAACGTTCACTGGTGACGTCACTTGTGAACAGAGCAAAACGGACGTGCTCTGAACCGGAAAGCCTGAAAGAAGAAATGAAGAAGATCGAAAGAGACCTGCAACGGAATGGCTACCCAAAGCACTTTATCCGAAAAGAGGCAAAGAGGGCGACGAACACAACTATGCATCAAGGTGAGCAAGCAGAAGCGTCCACAAGAAGCGCGCCAAAGCGTGCTGCGGTTCCCTACGTCCCACATATCAGTGAGGCTCTCGCACGCATTTTCAAGAAACGCGGTGTGCACATCGCGCACGTGCCAACTAGCAAACTGCGTTCTGAACTCGTCAACGTAAAAGACCCCCTCTCACGCTCCACGTTCCCAGGTGTTGTTTACAAGATTCCGTGCGCCGATTGCAAATCAGTGTACATTGGCGAAACGGGCAATCTTCACAGAAGATTAACGCAACACCGGAACGACATAAACAAGGGCCATGCAAGAACAAGCGCACTGGCGGAGCACTGTGAGAAAACGGGACAGGTGGTCGACTGGGACGAGGCGAAAGTTCTGAGAACCGAGCGCAATCTGTCTTCCCGATTGCTGCTCGAATCCCTCATCATTCAGACGACGGCCGACATTATCAACAGAACAGACGGCAATCTGCACCGTATCTATGCCACCTCATTGCGACGCCTCGTGCCCAATATATAGCTTGGTTTTCCACGCACATGCTCATTGTGATCAAGGTACCCGTAGGGGTACCGAAACGTCAAACCGCTTCTTTGACTTGGTCAGTGACCTACGCTTCATCGTTACAACCATGCTTTTACCTGACCAGACGGTATTCCGTCAAACTCTGGACTAAGAAAAATTTAAGCGTTTACCGGCTTTGCACACACCTGACTAACGAAAGCAGAATTGGCCACGGAAGGTTAATAGAGGTGGGTGACAACACTTCTCCCTTTCAGTTACCTCGAGTTAGGCGAACAGGTTTAGGGAGAGCCATTATGGCCAAGTAGCACACTGGCATGTTGGTTACAAGCAAATGGCACCACAGCATGAGCCTAACCACCAATCTCTCATTAGGCATCTCTGCATAACGCGGATTTGTGCTCAGCAAACACCATTGCCAAAAAGGCCTGCCACCTCTCCCTGGGATGTATCCTCACTGGCAATGGACGGTGTGCACACAATAACGTGAATCTGTGAAACTGCATACACAACTTTGCTGCTGAACAGAGCAAAATGCTTCACCGAGAGCATTTTCAATGCAAAACCAGAAGTTGAGGTGCTTCAAGGTTGTAACAAAAATCGGGCCAAGAGGAGCAAGAAAATATGTAGTAGGTAATGGTAGTCCACATAGCACACACCTTTGTGATCAAAATACATACAACAAAATATCTCGGAAAATAAAAACGGCGAGCAGCGGCAGACATTGCCAAAAAGTGCAAAGGCTCGTTAACGTTCACTTAATCTATTATTCACCTTCACTTAATCTTAAGCTTAATCTTTGCTCCATGCTAAACGATCGTACGAATGATTTTTTGTAACCTACTAGGCTGTATTCCACTTATAAAAATAATGAAAAATGAATGCCCTCCCACTCTGTGGAGAAGGATGACCTGCAAAGCAGGACACAGTTCACGGAGTGCACGAAAGAGCAAACTTGCTAGCCAATTATCGGAATCAACCTCTGAAGGATCCAAGCTTTGTTCTTGCAGGCAAACATGGAGCAGCCTAAGTACCCCCCCCCCCCCCTCCCGCGTCGTAAGCATCTTACTCTTTGTGTAACAAAAAAACTCAATCTGCTCTACCATTAAGGACTCCGGGCAGGTCCCATTTGGCAGTTTAGCGTCCGCGTTTAAACGTCGCACCAGCACAACAAACATGCCATCCATCAGTATGGACGTGAAATCTGTAGCTGCGCGTGCACGCCCCCCTGTCTTGCACTATTCTCAACTACAAAGCTGCGCACGCATAACCCGGCAACCGTTTGAAGTTTGTTTATTTGAGCTTTCCTAATACACAGAAATGCAGGGAAACAGGAACAAAAAGCTTGTCATGCGACAGCTTGACGAGGTCCCAGTACCCATGGCATACAGCAATGGCAGAAATTTTGCGTACACATGGAGAACAACTCAACTAACATACAGAATTTTTTTCCCTGAGTAACACAAAGCCGATTGAGTAATCTAAACCTGAAAAAAAAACATAAAACATACAACCGTTTCATCTCCCAGGTAACAAAAAGCCATGCATGTGATTTACAGAATGAAAACGACGCGTATAAAACGATAGAGATGCTTATCTCATCATCATTACAAATTTATGACAGCAATGAAGAACGAAATAAAACATGTAAATGTACTTTGCTAAGTACATCAGTCAATACTAAAGGAATTCATAGCGTGTCAGATGAAGTCAAAAACATAAAAAACGTCTAAATGATGCCACACTACCACAGTACAGAGTAGCAAGAATTTAATCTTAAACAAACAATTCAACACACAAGAAAGAACACTAATAAATATCAAGCATGCACACATATCATGAGGGGTCCCCATGGTTTGAATACTGCATTTTAATACTTACATATAGCCTTCATAACTTCAAGTGCCACAAACGTATTGATGGCGTATCTGTAATTCTAATTTTAGGGCTGAATTGCTAATGGTCAAGATATTTATTTTTTTTTATGTATATTCATTCAGTAGCCTGCTCATCCGGTTTTCAACACTGTTTAACCCTTGGTTTGTTCTAGCAAAAGGTATCACCCACTTTGCCTGATGGCGAAAACTGTACGAGACCGCCAAAGCTGCTTCAAGATTACACAGAGACAGAAATGCGTGGTTGTTATTTTTAACGCTGTTTTTGTACACCACAGTAAGCCTGTAGTTGTATAACTTAGGGAATGGCAGTATCTTGTAATTTAAGAAAAGATCATGTGTGGGTGCATCCCATTGAGCATTTGCGATATGGCGAAGCGCCTTTTTTTGATACACAAGAATTCTGTTTATATTGGATTTAGAAGTTGTGCTCCAGACCAGAGAGCAGTAGTTTATCTGGGTTGAAAAAAGGGAGTTGTAGATGAGTAACTTAAGACGAGTGGGTAAAATATACCTGAAATGGCATAGAATTCCCGTCACTTTCGCTATATTTGTGAGAACGTGATCTACTTGCGTTCATGTGCGCGTGCTTCGAAGCGACAGGCGCGGTCGAAAATATCTCCTGAAAGCCTTGTGAAGAAGTGATGTTGGCTCACGCCAGCGTTTCAAGCGGGCAAATTGGTGTTCGTCCTGGACGGATTCGCCGCTACTCGAGCAGCTTAACCTAAGACGGTAACGGCAGTGCAAGCAGCTTTTCGTTGTTTTTGCCTCCGTTTGCGCTGTTGTTCGGGCCAACGCTTCAGTTATTGCTCTTCTTCCTCCAAACAAACGGCATGCATCCGTCCCATAGGATTTAAAACCTGGAAGCCGTTGAGCTCTATTCTCTCATACAAATATGTGGCTGTCCGTTTTGCTTCCCCCTCGTATGCATCTCACGGTGTGTGTAAGATGTCTGTGTAACACATCAACCCACACCCGACCCACTTGCTTCAGGAGGACAGCCGAGTGACCGCATTGAGCCATGTAATTTCGACATCTAACTACCAGCACCACCGGCATTTCATCGGCAGCGGCACGGAGCCCAGCTGTGTCTGCAAGCCCCCCCCCCCCCCCCTTTTCCACCCGAAAACAGTGCACGCATATACCGGACACTGGTGATTGCGCATACGCAGGCGTGAAAGACACCGGCGAAAATATCGCTTCGAAGGTTTTCCAAACTGA
This sequence comes from Haemaphysalis longicornis, assembly GCF_048455015.1. Classification (NCBI taxonomy): domain Eukaryota; kingdom Metazoa; phylum Arthropoda; class Arachnida; order Ixodida; family Ixodidae; genus Haemaphysalis; species Haemaphysalis longicornis. Next base: position 127,770,560 of record NW_027526214.1, on the reverse strand, counting down.
AAAAGAAATATGGGCTCTCGCCGGCTTTCGAACAGCGCAACTTTCTTTTCAACCGGGAGGGATTCGCAGCTACGTCGTGAATTGGAATTTGAGCGGAAACGGTAACGGCGGCTTTCGGTAGTTTTAGGGGCCATCCCTTGGCAGCCGTTACCTGGACTTCGCGGGAGAGGTGTCGGTTTACGTCCGCGTAACCGAGTGAGTGAACGCAGCAGAGATGAAAGAAAAAATGGAGAGGAGCGTCTAGCAAAGGGTGAGGTGGAGTACCACACGTGGGCTACAGCGTCATATCTCTCACTTCCTTTTCCTCAGACATCTCTCATGCGACGCTACCAAGGAGCGCCCTCCCCCTGACACTTTCCCTAGACACTGTTCCATTCTCCGGTGATCCAAACCCCTGGAAAATTGTGCGGGAGGTTCAAACACGATTTGTAAGAAAATGCTCGCTGCTGCCTTGTGCGGGGCTAATCGGAACCACGTGGCATTTGCGCGGGAGGTTCAAACACGATTTGCAGCATGCTGGCCGGCGTGGGGGGCGCGCTGCAAGGTCGTAGCTGAGTATCACACGCCGCCGTGCGTTCACTGATCACACGAACACTTCCTGAGGTGCATTAGAGATGCGCCCTGACCGAAACGACTGCAGCTCGCGCTGCGCAAAAATTTCATATTAAGCAGTATAGAATCGCCAGTGCATTTTCAACGCCCATCCGTGCTTCGGTTTTTTTTTTTCCGCAACCATCTGATAACCGCTGTTAGCTGTTAGCCCTGCCGCGGTGCCGAATAAATCGATGACACCGGTATGAAAACTGAAGGGGTTAGACATATATACTGCTTTGCAGTAAAAAACCGTACAATTCAATTATTACAACAGCACATTATATCTGTACTGCTATTAAAGTGCTATCTGAAAGTATTTTAAAGCACTCATAAAGACAAAAAATTTCCACGCGGAACGCAAGTCTGCTTACGTGCTTTGAAGGCAAAAGTCTGGGAATTGACCCGCCGCGGTGGCTCAGTGGCTAAGGCGTTGCGCTGCTGAGCACGAGGTCGCGGGTTCGTTTCCCGGCCGCGGCGGTCGCTTTTCTGATGGAGGCGAAAAGCAAAAACGCCCGTGTGTACGAGATTTCGGCGCACGCTAAAGATCCCCAGGTGGTCAAAATTAATCCGGAGCCCTCCACTACGGCGCGCCTCATCGCCTTGGTTGCGTCGGCGCGTTAAACCCTACAGTCAAATCAATCAAAAGTCTGGGCATTAACTTCTATACTGCTACATTGTATTTGCACCTCTCCGGTTTCGTTTCTTTGCCTCTGAGCGCAATTGCTTTGACCGGCTCGTTTTCTGTGACACCATGCTTGCATTTTTTGTCAATTTAGTTTTGTCGCTTTCATTTACATAAGAAAGCAGACAGGCTCACGCAACAGCTTCCCTAGAATCAGGGTTTCGTGCGGTTGGAGTGCACGCATTGTACTCACATGACGCCACGGTGAGGTGTTAAGCAACACGTACTTTATTACTTTTACGTTTGTATTGTGAATTTTGTGAAGCGGGCACATCAGCCCCTGAAATCCCCCGAGTCCTGGCCAGTCCACTGCGCTATCCTCGCAAGTTGCCAGAGGTCAAACAAAATTTGTTGCCGTTGCTACAGAAAGGAGTTGCCAGGAAAGTTGCCAGCGGTGGAACAAAACTTGTTGATCCTCAAGAAAGCAGCAACAACTTTTGAGAAGTGCATGGCCCTCACCCGTCGTGCTAGTAAAGTCATGATGATGGCGATTTCCTCGATGCATGCAACAGTGGTACCTTTCGCGAGATGGCGACGCTCATTGGTGAAGTTGATAAGCAAGACGGGTGTGCACCCTGACTACAGGCCCTCTTCCTATACAGATATCCTTGCCCTTGTAGAGATACCGTTGTTCAGATATTCCCGTGGGCTGTACTGTCGTAGTCCACGAATGCGTCCCTTCTAACACCGAAAAGTAGGCTTGTGCGGGCGGGAAGCGTTACGCTGTAGCTTTCTTTGTGAAGCAGGCGATTGTGGACTTCGGTAAGTCAATAAAAGCCCCATACGAGTTCAGAAAGTCCATGAAAAGTATCAAATCCCTCGAACAACCAGGAAGTACTACGAAGGTGCCGATGCATGTGAAGCCGCGGATCTCGGCCCGCGCAGTGCACCTACCGGCCGGTGTAATTAGATGACCCACAGCTGTGCGAATTTGTACGCCTGTCCAGAGGGTGATAACTTTCTTAAGTGAAATCGCTAAAGCCTTGCTGATAACGAATAATCTGGACCCGGGTCGGCCAATGCAGCCGTCGTACAGACGTCTATTCGTACAAGTAGGTAGCAGGAAGCCGGTGTGGTGGTGCAGATTTTGTTGTCACTGGGTGCCTCGTCGGTGGTATCCGGTCGTTCCCGTCGTCGTCGTCGCAATCGAGGATCTTGAAGTGATTCGTCATCATCGGCCTCACCTCCAGGGATCGCTGACATCAGTTTCCCGGGCTTTCAGGGCTGCGCGATAGGCGGTTGATGGAGTTGGGCGCGAAGCGAGGGCTGAAGAAGCGGCGTCGGTTCGGAGACGGCGAACGGGACTCAGAGAGACCGGGGGGGGGGGGGGGGGGGTGAGAGGCGGGAGGACATGTAGTGACATTTGGCGCGGTGTCTCGCAATCTCAAGCGCCGGTTCTCTGTTTCGCGGCGCAGCGCATTGAGTGCAAATCAATGCAAACCGGCCTGGCGGTACGGGCGCGCGCGATACTTAATACCAGCCTCTCCGCAGTGGAAGCAAAAGGGTGTGCGGTCAGGGATACGTCACATATCACTTTTCCGGTAGTTGGTCTCCTCTGAGTCCTGCGCACGGCGGCACGTGGCGCGGTGGGACACGGCATAAGTTTACGGCAGTTGGTTGCGGTTCAACAGCGGCGACAGTAGGCGGAGGACAGCAGCGGGTCTGACGCAGGGTCTATACATACGAAGATCTGAAAAGCTCTGACCTTGGACACTCGTGAGCTGGCTCGGGCACCCGCACATCCCTCCTGATTTCGTCCCTAACGAGCTCAGTAACTGACACAGTAGCACGTGGCTCCTGACCCTGAAGCACTGTCTGCAGCTCCTCCCGGACAATCCTCCTGACCAGTTCACAAAGGCCGTCGATGTTGCCTTCCAGCGGTATCAGAACGTTCGTACCAGAGACGGCAGCTTCCGGGCGGCTGTAATGCCATGCCCTTTGTTGAAGCGCCATCTCTGTAGCGGTGGCGTCTTCCACAAATCCAGGTACTTTTCCTGGAGCACCCCTCATCAGTCCGGCGAAGATCTATCTCTTCCTTGACGCCGCGCATCAAATGCCGCAACTTGTCATCGGGCATGAATAGATCAGTGCGCCGAAATAAGCGGACCATGCCTGCGACGTATACATGGCGACGCTCTCATTCGGACGATGGTTCTTCCCCTGCAGCGCAATCTCAGCCTTTTCTTTGCAGTCGATGCTCACATAGGTAGCGAGTAGCTGCTGGCGAAAAGCCTCCCAGGGAGACACTGCAGCTTCGCTGTTCTCAAACGAGGTACGCGCGAACTCTTCCAGAGCATTGTAGACATTGTGAAGCTCATGCTGCTCGGTCCAATCGTTGAATCTAGCGACGCGCTCAAACTGCTCGAGCCAGTCCTCTGCATCTTCGATAGCCTCGCCACAAAAGGGCTTCGGCACCCGTTGCTGCTGAACAACGTACTCAACTATCATGGGAGTATCAGGCGGGACCGGTGCGCTGTTGTCCCATCCCGTCACCCTGGCTGTGCGATCTGGTGGCGGCCCCTACTCTACCGGCAGACCAAGTATGCGGCGGCTGGTCCTCTCGTTAACAGGCGTGATTGGGGTGTCCTGGAGCTTACTCGAAGCCCTTGATGAACCGCGTATCATCTACCCAGCACCTGCACCACTTCTGTCACGGTATAAACAAAGTACTAGTAGAATTGTGTATTTGCGAACGTCTAGCCTTCGCCAAAATCTCGAGCTCTTCATCTCCGACTCCTTTTCTTCGTCGGCTCCATCTCCACAAGTTACCAGCCTCGGTCCCCCCTGTTGGATATGTAGAGAAGCAAGAGCGGTTGGTTAATGCCTGCCGAGGGCATGGAGTTAAAGTTCAAACTCATTACCAGCTGTGGAAATATGAACACAGTTTGAAGTTGTTTTCAAAAACATTTCCCTCGCATAGTTGACGGCGCCGGCTTGGCAATACAAATATTTGTTTTACAAAAAAACAAGAGCAGTTGACATCTTACACTTCGGTGGAAGCAGCCCTGGTGGTGGTGATGAAAACGTTTTTTTGAGCTGGAATAGAGTCAGTTAAGCTGCTCCTGTCTTGCGGGGGGCGTCCTCAGTCCAGGAGGTCCTAGGCACGTGCGGCCAGTTGCGCCCGGGATATCAGCTCTTGCTGGTCACCCAGGTCGCCGCTAGCCAGCTCGCCCTCCCACTCCAATACTCGCTTTTATGTTTCGCATTTCATTAATCTAATCCAAAACTCTCTTTCCTTCAAAAACATTTTGCCCTGATTTCCATGCATTAAGCAGCACCAGCAATGACAGTTACTATAAACAGGGATGTACAGCCAGTCTATAACACTCCAGCGGGCTGCTCCGGACGACACGCACTACATTTGCTGATAGCGCGTGGTTTGGGAGCAGTAGCATGTGAGCATGCGCGGTCCAATAAACACTATTGCTTTCTCTTTTCTTGCTTCACTCTTCGATTTGGCCTCGGCACCGACTTTTGCGTGAAAAGTGCTTTCTATGGTACCGGGCCGCCTTGGAGCAAGAAACAATTTAGTCATATCGTGCTGACCAATTATTTGGGTCATTTCTAGAGGCAGAAAATCAGTCACAATTCACTGGCTAAGCCCGCGCTCAATGACGGTCTAGCGTTAGTCAGTGCAGCGTCTGATGCCACGTTCATCCAATATGCTACTCAGTGATTTCGCTATTACCGACCACATTCAGTCCAACTTATTCAAAATTGTGCCAAAAAATGCAGTCAGCAGGTTGTGATTACAAGCAATTGCAGATTTCAGTTTATGCTAGGAAGTCAAGAAATTGCTTACGTCGAAGCTGGTAGTCATCAGTTTCAAAGTTTCACACCTGTTCGTGTTCTAGCGCAGGTTCCCCATCACCTGAGACAAAAAATGGCTAATAAGAAATTTGCGGAAATATACATGCAGAGAATTGGCTCTTTATGGTAAAAGAATAATATATGACAATATTGTGTAGTCTGTTTGCAACTGCTACACTCAAAAGAGCGCATTTCCTTCTACATAATCAGCGCAAATGTCTGCTTGTCTCGGTTCTATTCTGTTGCGGCAGTGCGTCTGCAGTTTGATGCATCCGACACGCGTTCGCAGGTTGGGTTAGATCTTTAGCTTACGATGCATACAAATAAAGCATACGCGAAAACAACAAAGTAACGCGGAAGCCAATAACATACAGATTGAAGGCAAAATATGAAGTGCCGGTACAATAGCCTTACCCTTCAGCCTGTTACACTTTAGAGTATTTTGTAGCGTAAGCTTCAGCAGTTTCGCGTGGACCTTGAAAGGGCCCTGCTTTTAGAATATATTGGAATGAATTGGATTAGAATATATTGGAATATATTGGAATGGATTGGAAATCCAGTCCAATTAGAGTACGGGTGTGCAGAGAATTGCGCCTGCACATTCGCCGGTCTGCGCATTCCAGAGGAGGGACGTCATAGCTGCGGCAGACGCACTGACGCCGGCGCGTGCCCAGTTGTGCACCTCTGTTGCGCACTAGCCAGTCCGACGCTTCGCCGGAGCCGCGTGATAGCCGTTCCGCGTGGCTCCTGGAGAGCCGTGCTGCGCATGCGCGAGAAGTGACTGGGCTGTACCGGGCTGGATTGTATTGAATTGGAGTGGAAATCGTTTTAGCAGCAGTAAGCATGATGATCAACTAATCCTAGACTACCAGGAAAGCTAAGAATAACCAGCTGAACCTTAGCTCACGCTACGTATATCCTGGCATAGCCTAGCTAAGCAACTGATAATTTTTGCGCAGGCTGGGTTGGGGTGATACCTTTTAGGTCGCTATCGAGATGGCGTGCATAAACCGTGTAGTGCGCCGCACAGCTACCGTATTTGTGATCATGGCTGCCGCCGTCGCGATATGCGTGCCGTCCTCTTGAAGCTCGACAACAAAATCAGACGTCGGAAAATTGCCGTATTCGAGTCACAAACAGCGCATGAGCGAGACGAAAGGAAGATCACACAAACACGGCGCTGAAACACGGCTGCTTCAGCGCCGTGTTTGTGTGATCTTCCTTTCGTCTCGTTCCTGCGCTGTTTGTGACTCACTTATGTACCAACTGGCCCGCCTACAATCTGTGTTACCCTATTCGCCCGTCGCCGCGCGCCCTGTCTCGAGGCCATAACTCTCCCTTCATCTATGTTCCTAAGTTTCATCCTGGCACCGTTTCCTACGCTTAGCTATTATTTTCTCCCCCCTTCGCTTTGTAACTTCTGATCACTTTTAACTCCTCCTCCACCCTCTTATATTGCCTACTTTTCTTACTGCGCAACTCACGCTAATCAAGCCCTCCGGCAGCACCAGGTCGAGGCGTACGCTGTCGGGGCTCGTTGGCCAGAGTGTACGGCAATTTCACGACTCTTGGCTTTGTTGCTGAGCTTCACGACCACAGCACGCATATCACGACGCCCGTCTTCGGGCTGCGAGGCGGACGGTCGCGACGGCGCCAGCCGGTCTCGCGAGCACGATAGCTGTGAGGCGCACTGAAGGGAAGTAACGCAGTCTCGGGTAGGAGAGGGGGCGGGGCGGTCACGACGTCTGCGAGGCGCCAAACGAAATGTCCACGAGAGCTAGCAAAGGGGGAACGTACCTTGTGCGTATATGACGTCGTCGTTCCCAGCGTGGTGACTTGACGACGGATTCTAAAGCGCTGCTGACACATTTCGCCGAGGTGTGGTTACACATCACTTCGCAAGCTTGTTTACCGCACGGTCGCAGTGCACGCACAGACACGGCAGAACAAAAGATGTTCACGGGCGGCAGAAGAGCGTATATGTTGGCTTCTACTTCAATAAATTCGATGTATTGCCTGCAATGCCTGACCTTCGATGCTGGCGGAAAAGCATCGCACAATGCACATAATTCGCGAACACGAAGAAAGCTCCCGCGCCATGCAGGTCCCTTCAAGCCTTCCAGAGTGTATTTTTCTGGAAAAAATAAAAATTGAACTAAATTAAATCAAATTAAGCGACTTTGGCTTCGTCTGGAACCGATATGCGATGGCTATGCATTTTTGTAAAACTGGAGCGCTTGTAACCGCTCGCGTGCGACTGCTTTATATGCTGTATTCTGTGCCGTCATGAGAAGGTTTCCTTGAATATTAGAGAGTTATAGCAGATCGGAAAAACGGTTCCGGTACGGTACACGGTAGCCGCTACGGGACCGTACCGGGATGGCTCGTTTTTAGAGTTATAGCAGACCGTAACTACCGGCCATGCTACCGTGACTGGGAGCGACTTGTGTTGTACGTCGTTTGGCAATTTTTCGTGAGTCTGTGGCGCTTCCTGTGCTGAAATATTAGTTTTCAGTTCTCAAAAGCGCTAAAGACAGTATCAAAAAAAAAAAAAACATCCATCGCCCCTACGGAGATTCGAACTGCGACTGCGTGAACATGGAGCGGCATTTTAACTCTACGCCATTTCAATAGATGGCGCCAGTAGGTCAAGCTCAGTACATACGGCTGGCTGTTTCTAGTTTTTCGTTGTATTTGATAGTCACTCGCACTGATATCGCCTGTTCCTCACTTGCCGATTTGTAGATGGGCCCCATGTTGCTTCTAATACTAGTTAAGTAACCGTATCGCCTTTATTTAACCTAAAAGAAGCTATCGGACATGCGTCGTTCGATGACATGGGCCACGGCAGTTGGGCCGGGACCGTGTTTCGCTTGCTGCTTTAGCTGTCAGAATCGCGTGGATTTCACTTGCTGCAACCTCAATTTTCATAAACGATCTCATATTTACAATCCGTTCGACTAGGCGTGAGCCAATCGTACGTATCCTAAACTCTTCCAAAGCGGCCGCCCGCTTCCGAACGACGCACACGGTATGTCTCGTACCGCGCGGCCAGGTCGCTCCGGTATACGGTAGGGTTCTGCGCATGCGCGGTGGCGTCCAGACGGTAGACGTTACCGTACCGGAACCGTTTTTCCGATCTGCTATAACTCTCTATTGTTTTAGGTATACCGTTAAAATTATGTTGCGTATCCGCCGTGAGTGCAAGAAAAAGGTTTGCTTTGTTTATTGTTCGGGTAAAACTTCCTCTTCCTAAACTTTTTCTACTCGTGTCACGGTCTCTATCTTTTGCGTAGCATATATCTGTTATCATTGTACGTTTTTTGGGATTGGTCATTGTTTTATATAGCCAATAATTGCGTTTATATAGTTTGCCTATGATGTCATTTGGTTCGGTGCATGTTTATAATATGATTGACTGGTGGTTGAATGTGCGTCGCTAGTGCTGCTGCCGTTGTGCTACGTCAGGGACGGGGCCTCGTCAGGCGGCCCGATCGGGGTCGATCAAATGGGCTTAAACGCCTTTTGCCCCGTTTGCATCGGCAGAAGATTGGAAAATATTCTTCCTTGCACCGTCTACTTGCCTAAATAAACAAACAAACAAAAACATTGACAAGAGACACGCAAATAGCCAACGGGTGTTGTAAGTCCTGTGTTAATATTTCTCATGATGTTTTTAAAGAATTATAAGTAACCCGTCCTGCAGTATTATGCTGCAAGTAGCCAAACGTCCGGCCAGGTCGCGAGGTTGGCCGTTGGCGCCGTTGACGGCAGTGGGGATACAGTGTACTAGAACAGTGGCGACGGCATGACCATGCACTTTAGCTTAGCGTAGGAGGGTGACCAAATCAATTCAAAACCTTTTTTAGGCTATTGCTAGCGTTCCGTTCACACTAAACGATATACAAGTGCTTACGTTCCGTCCAGACCGAACGAAGCGCTGCGGGTTATCCTTCCGTCCAGACGGAATACAATTAAGAGCTTAGCGTTCTGTCGAGACCAAGCCGGCGTGAAATTTGTAGTTCCTTGCAGATGAAAGTAAAACCGACTGATTAGGCGCCATGTTGAGTCTTCAAATTTGGTGTAGGGTGGTTGGACTGAAAAGTCCAATCATTCGAACAGATTTGATGTTCTCAGAAGGGCTAAACTGACTAAGGAAGACGCCGGGCTGCGCAAGCGAAAATTCACTCTTGATCACCCAGGGCGTCGCGCTGCGTCGACGCCGATATCTGGCGAGCGTAGACATTCGCCATTGCTTGCGCGTCAGCTCGCGTCGCCACGCGAGAAAACGCCGATAGTACGCTGCATGTGGTTGGTTCCTTTAACTTCTACTAAATGTGCGTCAGCTCCCCAGCGTCGCAGCCCCAGCTTCGCGCACGGAGCGAAGCCATCGGCCGCCGCCCAAAACGAGGGGGAAAAATCTATGGCGCGTGAAGTCCCGCTCGAAGAGAAAGTGACGTCACTCTGTGACGTCGCTGTTTGAATGGGGTGTGGTCGGCCTGGGCCCCTACGGGATATGGTTTGGAAATACGCTGCCCGGGCGCGCAGCACACGGTCACTTCAAGGTTTAACGGATACACATACATTATAGTGCTAATCAGAGCATGGACCACATGGTTTTTAGGCTTCTGTGAGGATAATGTACGCACAACACTTAAAGAATCAGTATACACCATTTTCCATAAGCAGCCGGGAAAGGAGGAAAATACTCTCAAACCAGTTCTCTCGGCGGCCGACCAGTGTTGCCTGTGCGCGCTGGGCTGCTAACATCTGTGCTAACATCGCTCGGCGCGGTGTGCTCTGCAGCGTAGTTCAGGAGTATTTCGCATTGTGTGCTTAGTTTTTGCGGAACTTTCAACTGTTCGATGCCGTTCAAGGCGCTAGCGTCACTGAGTCAGCACTGCGTGGTGGTGGGTTATTGAACAACCAGAGAAAGCGAGAAACCGTCGCTGACAGCACGCATGTGCACGACACTGCCTGGGGAAAATGCAGTGCGGTTGCGGCGCGTTTTTGCTGCATCGCTTCCCAACGCACACCGAGTTGAGATATCGGTGGATGACGTGGATAATTCGCAACGACTTTGTACCAACGACCAACTCCGGGGTTTCTTGGGTGCACCTGGATGGCAAGCAGATGGAGAAAAATCAATTTATCACACGCAAAGCTGCGACAGTGAACGGAACCCCCCGAAATGTCAGAAGCAACTTTATCGTGACAGCATTGATTGATTGGTTGATTGATTAATTGATTCATTATGGTGTTTAACTCCCCGACGCTTCATGGGTGATGATGCGCGCCGTAGTGGAGGGCTCCAGGTTAATTTTGACCACCTGGGGATCTTTCACGAGCGCCGATACAATACAACATTACAATAACTTCTGGTTCCTTGTAGTAAATTTAAAATACCATATATTGTTGGTCATTACAGCCGATTGGCATTGAACAATGCCCCTTTCATCTAATCTAACCTTTAAAATCACGGCGTTTTGTTTACTTTTTTCAGGCCAACGCATTACACTGCCAAACGATATGAAAGGATAACTTTCTCCATCGCACACTGCTGGTCGATATCAAGATAAGCAGGCAGCCCATTATCAAGATAAGCAGGCAGCTCGAGATACGCGTGAACGCTGCATTTGGAAAATAGCTCAACCTGTCCACAACGCGGTCGAAGGCAAAGCTTCTAATCCTTTGGCGTTGTCACGGAATCTAAAGTATTACAATTACAAAACATTACTGCTGGTCGCGTAAAGCATTTGTGGTGCAAGCAGCGGTTTCACAAAGGTGGGCTCGGAGTGACAGGCCACATGCGCTGCGCAGAGTTAGGTCAATCATGATCACGATCATGATCAATCAATATTAACTCACCCGAGCGTCGACCCTTCTGCTCAACCTTCGAATAGTAATTTGACTGGTTGTGCGGTCGTATTATTTTTCCGCCCAGGTAATCTCGTTTCGTCAGTAACCGTCATAAGTCTAGTTAAGGAAGATTATATTGCGTTGCAATGTCAACAGCGTCGCAATCGCCTCGTCGAAAGTCCATCGCGAGCACGGGTCACCGTGACCCACATATGGCTGTGCGCGCTCCGCATTCGACGTCCGTGCTTGCGTAAACATGACTAATCGGTGAACAAAACAAGCACGGTGGCATTGAAAACACGTATATACTCCCCGATGTCGATTTCTGTCAGTCGGTGCCATACCGGCACGTTTTGCAATCGCGGAACTGCGGAGCACCACCCGCACCACCACCACACTACTACTGCTGCTCGCAACAGCCGGGGTCAGCATTTTCCACTCTGGCAGCAAATTAGGACCTGAAATCCGTCCGCAGATGATGAAAACAAAACAGAACACACACACACAAGCACTGCAACCGCTAACTTAACGCCAAACCACTACGATTCACTCGGTAATGCACGGGTACCGAGCAGACGCACGGAAAGAACGGAGTGACGGAGCACTTAACAGCCCAGCGCGGAGGTTTCGGCGGTCGCTTCATAGACGGCGCTAGCGTCCCGTCAGAAAAAAAGCAAATGGCGGCGCCCACCTCTAGCAAGGAAAATGGTGTATAAATTACGGATTTGGGAATTCTATTTAAAACAATATTTTTAGCTACAAGAAGTATGCCATAGGCCTCTGCCGTAAAGATACTTGTGTTTCTATTCATAGTTTTCCAGACATTAAAGGTGCCACCATGCGCAGCACAGGAAACAGGTGTGGCAGCTTTTAAAGCGTCTGTGTAAAATTCAACACACTTATATTTCTGCTGCAGGGAGAAGAACTGTTGCACGATCGCGCTTCTAGGCACTCTGTTTTTTTTCGACAGTTATGAAAGACACATCACATGATATCGGGCGAAGCTGCCACGGTACTAGAAATTCAGTAGCGGATGTTTTGATGGTGTCTGAAAACATGGCATCAAACTCTCAAAGGGAAGGGAGCAGATATTGATGGATGAATATAAAGGAGTTGAGATATGGATGTATCATAAAAAACATGTAAAATGATGGTGAGGCATTGATGAGATTTTAAAAGCATAAAGCAGGTCCGTGTAAGCTCGCTGACGTTCTAGGCTCTATTTGTTTCAGTCTACATACAAGCTTTCAACTGGACTAGTCCGGAAGGCACCACACTACAAGCGGAGCCCTAGCTGAAACACAGGGTCCAGCATTCCGAGGGATGTTTTAGTGGATGACCCATAGACAACGCTACCATAGTCCAATCGTGTACCTATTAGGCTTCTAAAAACACGTAAAAGAAGTTGTTTGTCAGCATCAAAAGAAATGTGCGAGAGAACCTTCAGGACACTCATTGTTTTTAAGCATTTATGTTTTAGTTGTTTTATGTGTGACTCATTGTTTTTAAGCATTTATGTTTTAGTTGTTTTATGTGTGGGATGAATGTGAGCTTTACGTCAAAGATAATACCTAAAAACTTGAGTTCCTTTTTAACAGGAATCGAGACACCATCGAGAATGTCTGGATCCGGCAGATTGCCAAGCCTCTTGGAAAACAAAACACAAGTGCACTTACCTGGATTAAATTTAAAACCATTGCTATCTGCCCAGCCGGCTAGCTTGTTAACACCAAGCTGGACTTGGCGCTCATAGACAGACAAGTTGCACGATTTAAAGGAAAGCTGAACGTCGTGTACATAAATTGAACAGGAAATCGATGGTGGCAGGGCTTTGATAAGAGAATTTATTTTCACAATCAAAAGGGTGCAGCTCAAAACTCCACCTTGTGGCACGCCATTTTCCTCTACATGAACGCTAGAGAGCGCAGTTCCAACTCGCACGCGAAACGTTCTTTCAGACACGTAACTGGGAAGTGTGTTCATCATGTAACCGGACATGCCAAAAGACTTCAAATAGCTGAGGATATAATACCACCAAACAGTATCATACGCCTTTTCAAGATCAAAGAATACTCTCATGCAGTACTGCTTATTTAGGTAGGCATCTTTATTGTAGGATTCTAGCTCTACTAGTTTTAAATTTGTAGATCGCCCCGCCCTGAAGCCTGCCTTGCAGCTCTCGAAAAGACCATTGTACTCAAGAAAGTACACGAGCGTCCTATAATTCATCTTCTCGAGGAGCTTGCACAGACAGCTAGTCAGGGCAATGGGACGATACCTGGCAGGATAGGAAGGGTCCTTATCTTCCTTGAGAAAAGCCCCTACTATGGCCTCCCTCCAAGATTTTGGAATTTTCCCAAGAAAGCCATATTTTATTGTATAGGTGTAGGAGTGTTTCAAAAGTGTCTGGGTGTAGGTGTTGTATCATAGTGTATGTGCTCAGGGCAGCACTCAACTCATAGAGTGTAAATTCAGAATTGTAACCAGATTTGGACCGGTTATTTTCATGTAGGGACTTCTTTTCGCAAGCGGTTTTATGTTTCAGGAAAGTGTTTGTGTAGTGTGTAGAGATGGAAACGTGTTGGAAGTGTTGTGCAAATGTGTCAGCCTGGTCTTCGAGTGTGTCCCCGGTTGTACTGACCAGGGGCAGGCTATGTGTATGTTGTCTTTTAAGTTTACGTATTCGTGTCCATACCTTGTGAGTGCCTGTGTATGAGTTAATTGATGTAAGGAAAGCGCGCCAACTCTCCGTTTTCGCCTCACGACGCACACGCTTTCTTTGGAAAGCATGCCGTTTAAATGAAATAAAATTATGTGACGTGGGGTCCAGACCTCTTGCTGGGCCTCTCACTCCCGAGGTTATCTGAGGTTATCTGACGTGGGGTACCGGCGAAGGACACCCCACGCCTTGTTTTGGGCCTCTCGCGCCCGTCTACAGTCCTCGTTCCACCAGGGCCTCCTTGGGTTGCAGGACGCACTGGAGGCCTGGGGAATGGACTTCTGGCAAGCGTCGAGGATGTGCGCCGTGATGAGTTGCGCGGCTTCCTCGTCGTGTAGGTGTTTTATGGATGTATGGTGCAGTTTAGATGTTTGTGTGAATGTGCTCCAGTTTGCTTTTGATTCATTAAACCTTTTATGGTAGGATGGACTGCTTGGGCCTGTACCTATGTATGTTAATGAAGTGGGGAAATGGTCACTACCATATCGGTCCGTGCCCACACCCCACTCAAACCATGGAAAGAAAACTGCGGAGCCAATAGCCAAGTCAAGGTGTGAGTAAGTATTGTGTCCTAAGATATGGTATGTAGCTGTTTTTTGTTGAAAAGGCATGCTCCAGAGGATGTAAGAAACTTCTCTATCAGGCGACCACGGGCATCCGTTCTGGAGGAGCCCCAAGGAGAGTTGTGCGCATTCAGGTGAGCCTGTGAGCATGTATGGCTCGGGTAGCTGGTCAACCAGTGCCTCGAAATCGGAGCTCAGAAGTGTAAAATCAGAAGAGATGTATATGGAGCATCAACCTATTAAATATTAAATAGGTTATTAAATAACCTATTAAATATTATCGTACAGATTCCTATAGCCTCAAGGACAGTGTTTAAAGAGAAATGATGCTAATGATTTCTGGGAGACAATGGCCACACCACCCGAAGAGTGGTGCAGCCAACCCTGTCCTCTCTGAATACCATGTACCCATTTAAGAAATTTTTTGGAATTGAGGTGAGTTTCTTGGGGACACAATATACTTGGCTGACTGGCATGCGGCATCTCATACCCATTGTCAACGTTTTTAAGAAGGCCTCTACAGCTCCATTGAATTATGTTTTCTCTTCCCATTATTTAGTGTGAGAGCTACTGGAGTGTGTATGTTTACGTGTCGTCTTTTGGGGGCTGTGACTCTAGGATTGGGCTTTTTGGGCCTTTCTGGAGGCTTGGAAGTCGGAGGCCGCTCCTTGCGCTGCGTCGCAGGCAGGAACGCCCGATATCCATCTCCTCGTCAGATGTCAGAGGGGTGCCCGAAGGCGCGGGCCCCCTGGACTTGGGCGCCCTTTGTGGACCCTTCGTTTGAGCCGCCACCGCCGAGCTCGTCGGGGGCGCCAGAGGTGGCACGGGCGGTTCGGTGGTGGTGGGAACCGATGCGCGTCCCCCTGTGTCCATCCCCTCGGCACCCTCCAATGTGCTGGAGCACGGGGAGGCGGTGGCGGGAGTGGCATCGGTCCCAACAGAGACGGTTGGCACCACAATCGCTGCTGCCTCAGCAAGCGGCGTAGTGACGGGTTGGGTTGCCTGAAGCCCTTATGAAAATGAACTTTTCCTTTCTGTTTACTTTGTGTCTCCTGCATGTTGACTGTGTGGCCTTTCTTTTGACTTTTCCTTTGTGTTACCTCTAGGACATAAGCAGGCTGTGTACTTTTTATAGACTGCCGTATAAACAGCCATGATGTTTTACCTTTATATGTACTATGGTAAAGACGAAGTTTGAATTTTTATACGAAGATTTTATTTCGGATGAGAAGTATAAAACTTTAAACTCACTTGCTTTCTTCTCTTTCTGAGTTCCGCAGTGCTATTGCCCATGTGCGTACTCAAGGCAAAACGAAGTAAAAAGACTTTGGCCTGTTTCCCCTGTGTTGCCTCTAGGACAAGGGTGGAAGATAGAACTTGAATTTGCTGTCTTAATTCTTTTTCTGTGTGCCGTAATGCTGTTGCTTATGTATGTACTGAAGGCAAAATGAAGTCGAAAGACTGACTTGTGTCTTTTGTGTTGCCTCTAGGACATTGGGTGGAAGTATAACTATTTGTTACCTTACATTCTTTTTCTGAAGAGCCGTAAACTAAACAATCGTGCTGTGCTTCCTCAAGTAAACATAAAGTCGAGCATGTAAGCCTTAATTATACTCGAAAGGTTAAGTTTTTTGGCTTGGCTAGAGATGGTAAGAAACAATGCCGATGGTTCGTGGAAATTCTGCAGCACTGTATACATTATTTCGTGCTAATGAGGTCGGATAAATTCGGAGAAATAATATTACGAACTGGTACGTTTGTATGAAACAGTGGCGTAAGAAGGATACATATTGAACGAGGCTGTTCGAAGTGCCTCGTCCCTCCCCTTACGAAAAAAAAGTGGGAGGGAGAAGAATATACAGACCAGAAAAAGTAAAAAGAAAACAAAAGGCCGAATAGAAAACGAAGCAATGAAAACAAAAACAACCTAAAAAGTGGCTTCCGATTGTCCTAGTCTGTGTTTTCCTTCAGGGTCGTTCTAAAATGGCTTATCCTTGCAACTAAATGCTGAAGCGGTGTACTGTTTATTGGGGTAGAGCTTGCGGTCGAAATATATTGCGACAGAAAAAAAAGGGACACCGCCAGACGAGAGCAACAAGAGCAACAACAATGTCAAAATATAACCTAAGGCTGAAAAACT
Source organism: Haemaphysalis longicornis (assembly GCF_048455015.1). Taxonomy (NCBI): domain Eukaryota; kingdom Metazoa; phylum Arthropoda; class Arachnida; order Ixodida; family Ixodidae; genus Haemaphysalis; species Haemaphysalis longicornis. Next base: position 127,754,193 of record NW_027526214.1, on the reverse strand, counting down.
TCAATTAAAACACGGCGTAAAAAAAGATCACTTTGTTAGTTTCGAACCACCGCCCTTTGGGTCTGTAGGCGAGTACTTAACCTCCAAGCCACCAAAACAGAACCCGACAGGTTGTTAAACGTAGGTATAAATATTTGAGCTTACATAGTCTTGCTAAGGCTCCATTTGAGTGAATTGTTTGCCTGCGTGGATTTGACGCACGGTGCTTTTGTGTGCGCTCGTGCTTGCGTGCGTGCGTGTGTGTGTGTGTGTGGGTGCGTGCGTGCGTGTGTGTGTGTGTGTGTGTGTGTGTGTGTGTGTGTGTGTGTGTGTGCGTGTGTGTGTGTGTGTGTGTGTGTGTGTGTGCGCGCGTGTGTATGCGTGTGCGCTTGCGCGTGTGTTTGCGTATGTCTGCGGGGAATAATTTTTTTATCCGGCCGTTCTGTTTGTGAAAAGCCCACAAACAGTCAATGCTTGGACGCTGAACAAAACACAAAACAGTCAATATAGATGTGGAGTAACCCTGGATGACGATGATGACGATGATAATAACTTTGTTTGTTAATCCATTTTTATTTGCTTTTGAGTAGCAACAACTTACGACAAACAAAAGACGTTGCCCGCATCAAGAAAATATACTGCCATTATATATATGTTTGCAATTATCAACTTTAACAAAATACTATAATGGCGTCTGCGTAGTTTGCTTCAGGGGTGATCATGAAGTAACCAAGTAATTGCTAAAACTCTATGACTGCTAGATAGCCACCTGTATTAATAAGTCTAGTCTAGGCTAGCATATATGCAGTCATTGTTATAGGTGCGCAAGAAAAGACGTGGCTGGTTCGTTGTGCGTGGTTTTGGGGGTTTGTTTTCGATTTGCTGGTGTTACGTGAATTAGTACGTGCTCCTCCTGCCGTAATATTACGTGTTAGTGCTCTTGTGCCACCTGAAACATCGTGAGTGCTGGCAAAGCGCCTGTGTCGTCGCCGTACTGCGCTGCTGTAGCAAACGCACATCGAGGTCGCCATTTGACAAAACACCTGACAAGTTCTGCGTGCCTACGTGAATCAAGAGTCTCTACTGCAAGTTCCAGTCTGTCGAAGCGACGTGTGAAAAATGCTGCGTGTTCTGCCGTAAGTGATTGTTTATCGTGGTGCATGGTAAAGTTTTCTTACGCGTTGCCGCAGCTCCGTTTTGTTAAACGTGTTGAGTACTTTCCTTGGTGTTCGGCTCGACGCGCTTCTTTTATTTGGCCTCCTCAATTATCAGTCCTGGATCGTCCGCGGACTGCCCGAGACCCGATCCGGCGCTCGATTTTCCCATGTATTCCTATGGGACCTCCGGTCCGGACGCAGTCCTCGGACTGCCCGCGGACCGTCCAGGACTGGTAAATCGAGGAGGCCCATTGTAAATTAGCGGCTGCGTCGGCGCGGTCACATGAATGGGCTTCCAGGAGCGGCGGCCAGTATGCTGTGTGAGTGATCGACCCCCTTGCCATTGCCGGCAACGAAAAAGTTATGCTGACGGCCCAGCGGCCGCCGCTTGGCTTGGGTGGATTCGACCGCTAAAGCTTGTTGCATGAAAAAAAAAGAAAACTGCGTTAATGGTTGTAAAACAAAACGCCCACTCCCCCATTTTTTTTAGGAGGCAGTTGACCCACAGTATATTTTTTGCAGGACGTAGGCAGCTTAGCATTGTTCTAACGGGTAGTTTTTGTCTACGGGTAAAGAAATGCAAGGTGGCTGCATTACATTTGTAGTTATAATACGTAAGAGTTGCATGTACGTTGAATTTTCAACATTTAAGCATTGCTAGCAACTTTATAAGTAGTACCGAATGCACAAGGTCTTTAGGCAGTGAACATTTGACCAGATAATTGTTTAGACGTCGCAGCTTGAAAACATGCTGTTCCAGCCTGCATTGCTGGTGCAGTCACAGGGCAGCTTTCACTGTTTAAATGCAAGAAATTTTTCCACCTTCCTAAGCTCATCCAGCATCGTCATGATCAGACAGAAATTCTTGTGTGGTGTGACGTAATTTGTAGCTGGCTTGCATAAATTGTGTTGACCGTAACATGTTGAGCATGGGTTGAACGTGTTGATTCTTACAAATATGCATATGATGGGGATACAATCACGGTGCGAAAAAGATTAAACAGGGCGTGGGCTTGCCACCGTGCTCCTTCGTCATCCCGTTTTTTCGTTTCGTCAGCATTTCAACTTGCCTACCCCTTGGTGGTATTGGAACGCTGAGACGTTCACCATGTGCCTCAGAGAATTTTAATGGCGCCATGAAGACAAAATACAAGTTTGTGTTATTTGAAAGATTTCGTGTGTTATGGTGCCCCCAGCACTTGTCCAAATGCAAACGATGCTTTATTCACTGAGAGATTAATTAATTGAAGTTAAAATTTTGTTTTTCCCGTAAAATCGTGCATTTTCAGGGTCTGCAATGACATCACAGGAACCGACTGCTCTGCAGCCGATTGGGAAGCCTTCTTTACCGTTAGTGAACCTAGATGGTGCCACCATAACCGTGGCAAGCCGCTTTCTGCTTTTGGTTTGTTTTTACCGTATTTAAACCTGGCTTGTTTTTGTTCAGCGAGAAAATAATCGTTTCGAGAAACATAGTGCTCGCTCCACAAATATGGTCACGTAAGACACCGTTGCTTGTGTCAATCGGCCAGTGTTGTCCGATACAACCCCAAAGCCCCGCAGTCCTGTGCAGCTAAACCAAGCATAGTGCGCGCAGTACCAACAGCAGTACGCATCGGTACTTCTATGCTTACGTGTGCTTTCCTAACCTTTGCTGTTCTTACTACTGTACCATTCTTACTACTGTAAAAAGAATGTGCCCTAAATTTAAGCGCAAATAGTTCGTTCGGCAAGCTTATAGGCTCTGTCTAATTCGCGTTTTCTGTTGCCACCCTCCGCCAACTGCAGAGCTGGCTGGTATGACATAGGTTCTGTTGCGGGAAATGAGCTAGTGGGTCGCATGGCCATTTCCTTTGTTCCTATTTTGTAGCTTATTTGAGTGGAGCTTAGATTAAAAATGGTGTCCGCATGATTCTAGCAACGCAATCCTTTGAATGAACCAAACTTGTGTTTTCTCTTCATGGCTCCTTTAAAAGCCGTAAGCACGTTTCGCACCCTCTGAACCAGAGAATATGCTTGCACAGTGGAAATCCGTGGCCTGCGCTACATGCAGCGCGTCCAGTGGACGCCCGTGGAAGCTAGGTGTTGCATTGTCGTATACCACGAGGATGAGAGTGTTTTGACCATAAGCTTGCTGCTTCCGGTTGCCAATAAGCGGGGCAGTGGTTCCCCGCAGCGACGGCGGTGTGCTGCGAGCCTGGAGCGCAGGAGTGTGTTTGTGCGGCGGTGGTAGCGGCCTGGCGTTCTGCGCAGGTAATGTTGCGACATTGTGTGCTCGCGCGCTGTTGTTACGCGTGCCGTTCCGATGCGATACAGATAATTTGCATGTAAGGCACAGTCACGCTTATCTGAATAAAACGAGCATTTGCACGAAGGAGTAGCCAACTTTATTCTATGATATAAACTAAAAAAAAAGAGGAGCGCCGACGAAGTACTAATGCACCGCACCACACGCAAACGTGCCTGCAAAGGCGTCTTTCCTGTTTTAGTTTACATCCTGGAATAAAGTTTGGTGCTCCTGCGTACAGAAGTTTCTTTTATTCTGATGAGGGAGACTGTGCATTACATGAACACTACTGTGCCACATCGGAAGGGCACGCGTAACAAGAGTGCGCGCTTACTATGTCGCGAAATCGGCTGCGTGCACAGCCGGGCTACAACCGTCGGGCTCGCTCCAGGCCTAACGGTTGGAGGCTCGCTCCTGGCTACAAGCGCTCCAGGCTCGCAGCGCCCTGCTGTCGCTGCGGGGAACCACAGTCCCGCGCATTGGCAACCGGAAGCAGTAAGCCTACGGTCCACACGCTCTCATCCTCGCAGTATACAATGTAACACCTAGCTTCCACGGGCGTCCATGGACGGCGCTGCATGTATTGGCGGCCACGCGCTCGCAGTGTCGCGTTTCAATCAGTGAGCACTCTACTTATTTTTTAGCTTGAAAGAACTGAAGGTGCCTTTTTTGTACCTACAAAAAAGAAATTCTGTCATGTCCTGTCAGAGAGAGTATTTCACGGCATTATACCACATATTTACGGCTTGTTTACTACTCGAACTTCCATTTTTTACAGGGCCAGGTGCTTGACATGGAGGATGTACGCTGTGATCTACCAGAAGAATTGGCTGCCTCCTGTTTCTATCTATCCTGCACGACCTGTAAGTGGAGTTCATTACGGCTGTGAAATGCATGAAAATCTCGATTTTGAAGGCTGAGAGAACATGAAAACATAGAAAACCATTGTGGCATCCTTGTGGTACCTTAGTGATATTAAGACATAAGAACATTGCAGAGATGGCACAAAAAATAAGGAACCGATGAGCGTGAGAAACTTCCTGGTACCTTTCTTATTTTTTTTTTGTCGCATGAGGGCTGCGTGCTTGCTCCATGAATTAATTAATAACGACTTTGTCACCCTTGTTCACTGTGGTAGTTGCGTGGTGGCCACAGACAGTGTGTGGGGATTTTTCTTCTACCGCCTATTACAGATGAACTAGATCTTTAGACTTCTACTCAAAAGTCATATTATGGATTACATTACATGAGTGAAACAATTCCATGCACCCAGAAATAGAATTTAGGTGAATTCACTTCAATGCCCTAGATGCAACTTGTGCCTAGCAGTGAAAAGGGTGTATTGCGTGCCTTTTTGCCACTGTGTTTCTTGTAGTGTAATGAGTCTCACTGGCCATCGTAGCCCCCTTCCCCCCCCCCCCCCCCCTTCCTCCCGAACAGCTATTTACTCTAGCAAATATAATGATGGTCCAAATTGTAGAAGGGTACTCAGCAATTGAAGAAAGAGCTGGGGGGGGGGGGTTCTGGTTTGTGTATCAGACGTTGTTTGGAATATTGTTATGTAGCCATGGATAATGCAGGGTTTTTGTAAAAATATAGATTATCGGAGCAAACTTGTGCTCCGCAGTGAACATAAAAAAACACAAACTTCGAAGGAGTCAGCAAAGGGACGTGCATAGATGAGCGTTGGCGAATTGAATGCCGCAGGGTTTCTTTGGCGGTCATTCATTTAGATCGAGAACATTTTCAATAAAAAACAGGAAAACAAGACTGCTAGTGCAGCATACAAAGGAAAAAGTGGAAAAAGACGGTTCCTTTAAAAAAGGATAAGATTGCAGGGTGTGGCCAGGTGCTTGTAACAAAACATTTTGTAAACAAATCAAATGGCGTGGTTGGGAGCAATATTATGATGTTTATAGTTGGGAAAACCTGCATTATTTCCGAACAGTATGAATGCTCTGTGTGCAAACATATGCAAAAACGCTTGTGTGTTTTTAGCATTTGAGTGCACGTTACGGAGTAGTCAGCTCAAGTTACTGCGGTAGCTTTCCTCATTGCTGGTAAGCATAAACCCTGAAATTAAATTTGCTGTATTCGACCGCTTTAACCCTTTCACTGTCACTGATGTCCTGGTTTGTCTTCGAATTTCTCCTCCACGGTGTCACTGACATACCGGTGCGTTTTCTGTTGTGCGTTGAAAAATTCGTGCCATGGTGCAAAGTTGGCGCACCTGCACTGTTTGTGCTATCTGTCAAATCTTTCTAGTAGCTTGTATTTTCACAAAGTACAGAGCGACCACGCCCAGCTTTCGCTGCTTGGGGGTCACTCCGTGCACTGTACATCTGTTGGGATGAGTGACCACGTGGCATGCGTGCAATAATGGGTGCAAGTGTGCAATCCACCACGGTTTTCAAGGGTTGTTTTTTATTTCTGTTCCTGTGTCTGCTACCCATCGACACAAGGAAATATAAAAAGTGATGAGCCAACCTAGAGGTTGGTCAGTTTATGGTGATGTACATTTTGCTTTTTGTAAGCAAGCACAGACAAACAAACTAGACAATGCAAGTGCTGTCTCGTAAGCGAAATGCACAATAAAACATGCTGCATTTATAGGCTCCAAAGAACGCGTAGACACAAGCAACTACTCATGATGACGACTGATCAATGCCTGTCTTAGCATGTTCATGCAATTTTATGTTGCCTTCCCTGCCCCCCCCACCCCCATATTGCTTTGTTCCCACAGTGCTGCCGCAATAATCTCATCTCTCAAATGTTCCTGTGAGGCTGTATAAATGCCCGTCATGAGGAGGCCATAAATCTAATTAGTACTTAGTTCTGGGTTGTGTTGCCTATGTAACAGTATGTCATATTTGATGTTCGTAAGCTCATTAGTTAATTTATGTGGTCTAAATTTTGTGGCTAATTTTGCAACCTCGAAGTTGTACCTTCTCTTTCAGGATACATGGTTTAGTTTTGTATGGGAACACTTCTTTATATTTATAAGCATAACCAGCAAATGTTGGAAACGTGTTTGTTTAAACCCCTTCATATGCGATCAATGTCTTTGTCATTTCAGGTTCAAGTGTGGCAGTGGCTATCCCGTCCTGGGAGGGGTAAAGATGAGGAGACACCTGGTGTGGCAGGCGGCAGCAGCACGTATGGATCCAACCTGAATAAAATAGTCAGGTTTGCAAGATTCATGTGATTTTTGTCAGCTTGCTCTTACAGAAACAACTGCAGCATGAAACAGTGACTGTGGAGCTGGCTGACATTTTCCACATGCAGCTGGCTGTTCGGCGCTCTAATTTGACAGCATGCAAAGGGCACTCAAAAGGTGGAAGCTTGTGGGATACGTAGAGGACGGAAACATAAAGGATTCTTGGAGGACGCAAAAAGTCAGTGGCGAAATTTCAATACAGGGGACACACAAGGGACGAATGTGGTCTGTTGCCTTCAAGACATATAGGGGACACAGAAAGGCCGTATGGTGTCTGTGTTGCCTTTGGGAGATATACTGGACGCATGGAGGACGGAAACACACGGGGCACTTGGAGGGCGTAGAAAGTCGATGGCGAAATTCCAACACAGAGGAAACACACAGGAAGCACGCAGTCTGTTTCCTTCGGGACGCAGACTGTCTTTTGACTGGACATAGAAATTTTCATAAGGGAGCAACCCAGCGGGGGCGGCAGGGACCAGGTCGGACTCGCTGAACTGGGTCCCTGTGGAAACACGACGCCGCTCCACCCCCCGGCGAGCTGCGCCGGCGTACCTCCCGAGGGGGAAAGAGGCGAACCTTTTTCTCGCTTTTGGGAAGGTGATGTTCTCAGTGACCTTGATCTTGATGATCTTTTTCTCGATTTGGAATTTTTCACATTTTCGGGAGTATGCCGCATGCGGCCCCCCGCAGTTCACACAAGTGAGGGTGCTAGATGGACAATTGTCACTCGGATGATCTTGCGCCGCCATTGTTGCACAAGTTGTCCGGCCACGGCAAGAGTTTGTACTGTGCCCGAACCGCTGGCACTTAAAACAGCGCCTTGGGTTCGGGATGTAGGGACCGATGGAGCATCGGATAAAGCCGGCATTTATGTGTTGCGGGAGTGCTGAGCGGTTGAAGGGGAACGTTATGTGCTTGGTGGGAGTTTCCTTGTCGTATCTCCGGATGGTGATGCGCCTCACGGCTGTAACGCCGTGGTCCTTCAAACCCGCAAGGAGATCCACATCCGTTTCGTTCAACATATCTGGCTCAGACATCACACCCTGGGAGCTGTTGAAGCTCTCGGTGGGGTGTGACCCTGATGCCCACATCAGCCAGTCGAGTTTCAGTTAGAAGCTTTGTGGCCTGCTGCTTGACGTTTACCTCGACGAGCACCTCACCAGTCCTTTGTTTTTTGGCCTTGTAAGATGTTGCAATTATGCCTTCAAGATATTTTGCAATCAATACCACTGACTGCGAGCAAGAGGGTGGACTGGATTGAGCGATTCCATCACAAGAAATCGAGAAAAATTATCTGGCTCAGGAAAGGTTAGGGATGGGAATGGGAGAAAAGATACTTCGGTGCGGCCCCTTTTCAGGGACCGATCACGTTTGAGGGGGGTTTAGACAATACCATAGAGCATAGTCGAAAAGCAGGGAGACGCGGGTACTTTCTACGTCAGCCTTACCGTGATAGCTGAAGAGGTCCCGGAGCTCCCTGCCTGGTAAACAGACCGGCATCCCATCCGCCGGAGCTTGACCCGGGCTGCGACGGCCACCGTGTGTGGTTTCTGCCCTTTACCTTACAATCCGTAGCTACGGCAGATTGTAGCAAGAGTATGGAGGCTCGGGGTGCGCGGTGTCGCCAACACCGTCACCAAGATTGCTCAAGGTGCCCCGTGCAGGCGCCGCGGCAATCCAAGCTCTCGCAGCGGGCCAAGAAATTGATTTCGACGTGCCTCCGGCCACTGCTAGCTCCCAAAATTGCTGGGAGTGAACTCCACAAACTATTGAAGCCAGTTATGCAATTTTTTTAAGATTCTAAATTCGGTTTACATTCTGCGTGCACCGCCTCCATCGAAAAATTTGGGGTAAAACCCACATCTTCGAGGAGCGGGCGATAATGAGCAGACATATCGACACTGAGTGGATTCCACGATTTTTTTTCATAAACGTTTTCATGAGGTCTGTATATATATTGAGCGAACAGGTCGTTTAAAAAAACTTCGACAGACTCGAGGAAATTCGGCTAGCGATAAAGCTTTTGCAGAGTTTGTGTTGACCGGGAATATAAAAACAGCTAGTGTCCATCCAGATGTTCAATTTAAAATTGTATAAAACTTCAGGGTGAGCCAATAGAAACTTGAGTTATGACGTTAAAACTTTACAGAATTTCTAATGAGCTGAAATAGTTTGTTGATACAGTGAAGCTCCTATAAAAATTAAAATCCGCTTTCATCGATGAGACCCCTTAGACATTTGATTGAACGAGTTCGCTAAAATGTGTATATAATCTTTATCAAGTCTGAGTAGAGTGAGTGTTTATAGGGAGGTCGTTTTTGAGAATCTATAGAGATCTTATAGAGATGACTCGTTAGGTCATGAGTCTGCCATGAGTTTTCGCTAAGTTCTTTTAGACTTTATAAGCACTATATAAAAGTTTATAGGATCGCAACGTTTATTTTTGTCAGGGGCGCTTGCTACTGCAAGTGAATAAAACCCTCATAGGAGGGTTGCAAGCTGGGCTAGTTGGAAGACATTGTTGAATAAAACCAGCGCGAACTCAGACGCAGGCCAAGGAAGTGTGCCACAAGGACAGCCGCAGGTCTAACAGCTAAATTTTGATATCAGAAAGGGTGAATATAAATACTGAACTCAAACAATACAGTAATAAAATGACAGTCCGCATGGGCGAACAGGTTTGCAAAGGTCACGTTGATACCACAAGTAGATGTACGCATGTTACAATCAAGGCACACGCAGATACGCAATCTCTTTCGGATGGAGACACATGCTTGTTTGGCTTACACACTTATCACCTCCTTCTGCAATGTGAAATACCTCCATGATTTCGGGGGTTGTTTGATTACGGTGCCTAAATAAAATAAAATGAATAAAGTGTACCTTGTGGTACACTTACTTCGTCTTCATCTGAGTTCGCTCTGGTTTTATCCAAGAAAACCCTCATAATTGGCTATACAAAGCCGGGCACCGAATCTCTATGCACGACACTTGTAAATACTGCATTTCCTTATCGGTCACAGTGAGGCTTATCATGTGCTCAATGTTTACCACCTTCATTTCAAACGTAAAAATCGCAATGATATCCTTGGCACGGTTTTCCACTCTCCGTGACCGCATAATAGTGTTCTCAAGAAGTGCGGGGCCTGTGCCGCGGTAACAGCCAAGCCGCAAGTGGGCGTGGGGTTTGCCCAGGTTTAGAATATTTACGATGTTTTAATTGATCTCATCGATTACGAGATTTAAAGCGCGACGCGGCACGGGCGATCAGTCGCGCTGTAGTGGAGGGCTCCGAATTAATTTTGACCGCCTAGAGAACTTTAACGTCCGCCGAAATCTCGAACAGACGGGTGTTCTCGCTTTTCGCCTCCATCAGAAAAGCGGCCGCCGCGGCCGGGAATCGAATCCGCATCCTTGGGCTCAGCAGCACAACGCCGTAGCCACTGAGCCACCGTGGCGGGTCTACTAATTATGCTTGCTACCACCAAGCACATAATCTTCACCTTCAACCGCTCAACCCTCCCGCAACACATAAATGCCGGCTTTATCCGATGCTCCATCGGTCCCTACATCCCGAACCCACGGCGCTGTATTAAGTGCCAGCGGTTCGGGCACAGTACAAACTCTTGCCGTGGCCGGACAACTTGTGCAACATGCGCGGCGCACTGACGGGTCAATTGAAAAGCAGGCTAAACACAGCACCAGACAGTTGGCGCACGCTGCTGTCATTGCCTGAAACGTGTGACGAATTTCAGATATAAGGCGTGCCATATTAGGCGTGCGGAATTTCCTGGAATATGATACTTACAGCAATACAGGGCTTTGGAAAAATTCTGAATGGTTGAGGCCTGTTGAAGAACCGAGGCGAGGACCGCGGGACGTGAGCGAATCTGTAATGGCGGATGGATCATTACAATGACGGTGATAGTAGGAGGCAGCTGCCAAGCTACCTCTTCTTCCTCTTATATTTTTAACATTCTCCCGGCCACGGAATAAATGTAGGAAGACGTTTGACATAACGCCTAAAGTTCACTTGTCAGCAGTCATCCATTGCTTCTGCCTTTGGAATAGACAACAGCCAAGCCTTTTAGTCCAAGTTCTTGTGAGTGGTCCATTGTGATCCCGATCGATGTCATGCCCGTATTAGCCGCATCAGAGTATTCTATACTTATGCTTCCAACGATGCTTGGAGCGTCTGTGGAACCAGCGCATTGATGAATCCGACCAGAATAGGTTGCTCGTCTGGACCGTCTTCCGTCCTGGATAACGATATTGCAGTCTTAGAAGAATTCAGGTGTAGGCTGGGTGTTTTGATGTGTTTACCGATTTTTCTATGTAAGGCTTGTCCTTTCTTTCTTGAGTTTCGGATCAATTGGCAGGTTATCATGCATTTCGGTGGATCTTCATTTAGGACACGCGCAAATGCTTGTCATAGGTCCTTCCGGCTTCGCTGTTTTCGCCGTCTTCGTTTTGGGGTCGGGGCTATCAAATCCTCAACTTTGGCCTCGGCAAAGAGAATCAATTCTGTACTAGTGCCACCGCGATGTCGACATAAATTTGAACGCTTGGAGGATGAGTCTGGGGCTGCGTGGATGTGTCGGCTCATCTGGAAAGAAACTGGTCAACGGTTTCTGCTTGCAGGTCTTCATGAGGTTGTCCGTTGCGCATTGTGCTTCTTTTCGCCTCATGAAGACTACACGAAGCGGAAGCCTTTTCTGGTGCACCGACTGCGTTGTCGTTGCTCCGGTGACCAATTGGAAAAATTTCGTTTTCAGAAGTAAAATTGTCTGAACCAGAATCAGAAGCAGATGTCTCGTCAGGTGATGCCTTAATTCGTTGTTTGAATGAAGCACTCCGTTGCGTTACTGGTGTCCCCTGATAAGCTTCTTTGAAGGGTGTCAACAAATCAATCTTCCTGTTGAGAGAGTCAGTGCTCTGTACTGCCGAGTCATTGTTGTTGGAGATACAATCCTATGTTTTCAGTGATATTGTTGCATTGTTATTGTTGAAATGGTTTTCCAACTCGGGAAACAATCTGTTCATTCTAAATTTGGATAACAGGATGGAATCTTCGAATTCTAATGCGATTCCATATTCCTCGGTTAAATGATTCAAATCAACAAGTTGTTCAATACTGCTGTCAAACTTCTTTACAATATCATGTGTTTCGAGTAGGCGTTTCTTTAAGAAAATGAGCTTACAGATTGATGGGGACTCGGCGCTCATCTCAGTTTTGATGTCGTCAATCAGTGTGGTTACGTTCTTTCGGACAAGGCTCCGTCTTTGGCAAATGGCTTCCAGGTCCATTCTCGACGTCGTTTACGTCTACGTGGTCGTCAGGAAGGATCACGGTCGGTGGAAGGTCGAAGCCGCTGTCGTTGACTTTCAGTGTTCGCGAGGCGTCCGCGAAGAATCGGTAAAAGTTGTTGAGGGCGTGGTATCCGGTACACGTTTGGTGCGTCCTCAATTCCTTGGGTTTTCTTCGCAGACGCTTGCGGTTGATGGTCAGGAGCCGTAGTTCCCTCGCAGCCGTGTCACTCACGTCATCGTTGATGGCGGTCCGCACACTCCGTTCTTCAACTGTGTAGATCTTCTCATCCTGGTCACGGCACCATTTTGTTGAAGAACCGAGGCGAGGACCGCGGGACGTGAGCGAATCTTTAATGGCGGATGGATCATTACAATGACGGTCATAGTAGGAGGCAGCTGCCAAGCTACCTGTTCTTCCTCTAATATTTTTAACAAGGCCCTTGGTATGCGGGTAATTCCGGTATACAATGCAGTGTATCGGCACTTGCAGCGATTTTTGCTTCAACATTTTCTGTCTTTTTAAACGTCGTAGTGGAGGTATCCCGAAAACATTTCACCACCTGAACACGTTTAACGTGCGCCAAAGTCTCGACACAAGTACGTTTTCGCTTTTCGCCTTTATCCGAAAAGCCGCCACTGCGGCTGGCATCGAGCCCAAGCCATTGGGCTCTGCAGCACAACGCTTTAGCCACTCCCCCACCACGGCGGTTCTTCACACTTTCAGCCCGTGGTTCTTGAAACCGAGCCCACGATATCGTACGCAGTTCGGAAACGCTCGAGCGGTGAGTAAATAATGTCGCTGCCGCATTCTCCACGCGATTTGTATCGCCGCCACGGAGTACGGGGAAGGCGGTGCCTTCTTTTACACACCTTTCAACTGAAGCCTCGTGCCGCAATCGATATTTCGCGCGGGAGGGAAGTGCCTCCCCCGAACCCCTCGACGCAAGTTAATTTAAACGTCAGGCCGAGTTCCCGACGCCTGGTTGGTCCCGAAAGTCCTCGGCGGTAAGGGTGGGAAGAAAGGCGGCAGCGGCCGCAAGCGCTCCAGTCGTCACGCACGGCTTCATTTCGAGCCTCATCGCGCTTCGGGCTTTTCACGCCGCGGTGGCCGTTGCGGCTGAACCTCAGCCCACGAAAGAAAAGTTCGCACAACTACGCCGGCAGTGCACCTAAGGAGAAGGGGAGCTCAGACAGCCATCCGAGTCGGATAAATTTAAGTGCCTGTCCAAATGCCATTGACGCCGAAGCGGTCACAACTGCTTCCTGGCTTTTGCCGGCGCCGTCCTAAGTTCTTTTCCAGGCGTCATCCGCTCATTGCGAGTGTAGACGCGCCACCCTGTGGAGCTGCGTGCCGCGCCGAAACTACGTTGCTTAAAGGGGTCATGCAGAAAAAATACAAGGTTGATTCATTCGAAAGATTGCCTCGTTGAAATCATAGTGACACCACTTTTAACGCACATTTCACTCAAACCGGAATGGCCATGCGATCCACTAGCTCATTTCCCGCAGCAGAACCTCTGAAGTCTTATTCCCACCTGCGCGACTGGCTGAGGCCGCAAAAAGCAAACGCAAATTAGGCACGGCTTGAAAGCTTGCCTAGCTAGCGCTAAATGTTATGGATATTCTTTTCACAGCAGTAAAAATTGTGCGGTAAACAATATAAGTAACAAATGCGCACTGCTGTTGGTACTGAACGCCCTATGCTTGCTTTAGCTGCACAGGAGACCGGCGCTTTGGAGTTGTCTTAGGCATAACTCACACAGCCGTTTTTATCCCCCGCCACGTCACCGTCTTCCGCCATGGGCGATGGTTTTTCAGGCGATTTCTCGCCGAAAACGGTGCGGCAGCAATGGGGAGCAGAACTCTGTTCTGTTTCTGTTTCGTGAACGCGATGGGACCACGCTCCGCGGTAAACCTGCCAATGAGAAAACACTTTTTACGGCTAAATTTAGCGAAAAGTGAGAGTACGTAAAAATCCAAGCAATTTTCTTTACATTTCAGAAAAAGCACGCTCAATCCTAGGCTAAACTGATCACTAGGAGGACGACCCAGTACTCTGACGAAGAACTCCAGTACGAACGCTACTCCTTCACGTCTCCGTCGCGGTTCTTTGCCGTGACGAAGGAGGGGACGACTGTGTTGATTAGAGCTGACACGACACTGGCGTAAGAGATGTTGTCTTACGTGACCCTGTTAGTCTAGGATACTTCATGTTCACGCAGCGATTACTTTCTACAGTAACAAAATCAAGATTGGAGCAAATACGGTCAAAAACCAAGAAACGGTAGGCAACGGTCCCGTATGAGTATTGTGCCGCCATCTGGGAGGACTGACGGCAAGCAAGGCGGCAGAACCGAATGACGCCGAGGATGTTCGTTTGAATGCCTGCACTTATGACTTCATTGCTGACGCCCCGAAAACACACGATTTGGAGGAATCAAAATTTTAACGTAAACTGATTAATTTAAGGATAGGAGAATGGCCAGCCCATTTATTATGGGATTGTGAAGTGCGACCAGCGAAGCTTCAACCAGGACCGACCTTCCGCCGTGGTTACAAGACTCCCATACGCAGTTACGACTCTCATCCGTCCAGCAGGTACTAACGGCTCTCGAATGGCAGCCCCGGAGAGAAAGCTGCGGGCCGGCGCCCTCCCTTCGGGGGCAAGGGTGTCCAGCCCCGCAGTGAGTAGCGAAAGTGTTGCTTAGTAGAATGCCACCAGGATCGACGAGTGGCTACGTCTGGGCGTAGTGGAGGCATTACGCTTGTTGCCGGCGATCATTAAAGTCTCTTTAACTCATTCACCAGTGAATAAAACATTGTATGCTGCTGGAAAATCGCTAGGGGCACTGTAAAACACGAAATCTTTTGAATAAAATGACACGATCTTCCCGTAGGGGAACCCTGAGTAGTACGCGAAGCAGCCATGCGGTCTATTCAAGGGCCCATTAGTTTTTAGTTCGTCGTTTCCGTTAGGTTGAGGTACGTAGGTACCGTTATATTTACAGTTTGGTTTCCATGGTAACTACCACACTTTTCACTTACCGGAACTACGAAATGGGAAATTGCGTTGAGCCCATGGCTGTTTCGCATAGTACTCAGGGTTCCCCTACGGGAAGATGGTGTAATTTTATTAGATAGGACGGGGCTATGTCCCTCCCTTGTCGTTGTTGCGCCGTCCACACCACCACTGCGCATTCTCGGCTTGCTGAACGCCCGGTGGTGTCTTACCCTTTAATGGCTCCTGGAGCGACAGTGTTATCGGTGTCTTCCTGGGCCGTCCCGAGATGAGCCGAGCATGCGCAGTGGGGGTGTGAACGGCGCCACAGCAAGGGAGGGACGTAGCCCCGACCATGAGATGCTGGAGCGACAGTGTTGCCGGTGTCTTCCTGTGCCGGCACGAGACGAGCACGCTTCCCCTTAAAGGGCTCCTGGAGCGGTAGTGTTGCCGATGTCTTCCTGGGCTGGTGGATGGACGGACGACGGACGACTGAGCCGAGAACAACAGACGCTTTGCATCTAAAACAAACTTGTATTAGATGCAAGGCATCTCTTAGTCGACCCTCCGTCGTCCGGTGCGTCCGGCCTTCGCACCTAACCTTCTCGTCCCCCTCTCCACGCCAGTTGTGATAACGCCGCTCTCCTCCTCGCCGCTCGGCTCGTCTCGTGCCGGCTCAGGAAGACACCGGCAACACTGTCGCTCCAGGAGCCCTAAGCATCAAGCAGATTTAGGGGAAATCCCCAAGGTGGAGTAAGTTTCTGTAAAGGAAAGTTTGACGTCCAGTGGGCGTGGGAACAGCGCAGAAATGCGGCACCGTAACTTTGCTCGCTTGTTCACACAGGTTGCTTCACTTCTCTTCTGCTCGTGGCTATCACCGACTGCTGGGCATGAGCCGCGGCCAGTGCTTCTACCTGATAGCGACCAGTTTTCGGCCAGTCCAGGATTGTGCCGGCAACACCCCTGCAACATCTTCCCGAGCCAGGCGGCCACTTCATTGGTTGTGACGTCATGGCGAGCCCAGGATAAAAACGGATGGCACCAACCTGGCCTCTCCAGTGGGCGTGGGAACAGCGCAGAGATGCTGCACCGTAACTTTGCTCGCTTGTTCACACAGGTTAGTAACAATACTTCTTCATATGCAAAGAAGTCAAACAATGCATGCTTGATGCTGTTCCCACGCCCTGGAGTCTTGTTGTCACTGTTAAGTGAATGTGTCGATGTTATATATATGCTTGCCTTGCTAGCTGGCGACGTTTAAGAAAACCCAGGGCCCAATAAAACGTTCCAGAGCCGGACGCATCTAATAGGGCTCATGAGCAAAAATTTAGTGACATGTTTGCTCTTCTGCAGAGCGTGAACTCTCGAACCGAAAAAATGGAACAGGACCAAGTGAAGTTAATATCTAGCGTGAATGAAATTAAAAACAACCAGGAAGCAATCTAGCGCAAAGTTAACGACATCGACCGTAGGCTCGCCGCTGTCGAAGCAAAAGCGTGTGACAATGCCAAGGTCGGGGATGAACTTTTGCAGCTGAGGCAGCTAACCGACCATCTCAGCAGTGAAAACGCTAGGTTACAGGATGAACATTCTCAGCTTGAGGATAGAATGAGACGCAGTAACCTCTTGTTTTACGGTTTGACAGACTGTCCCCAGGAGAAATGGAACCAAACTAAATAAAAATTGGTTAAAGAGATCACTACCGTTTTTAAGTCAGCAGTGCCGAGCGAAGCACTTGAGCGAGTACACAGGCTTGGAACGTACAGGCCCAACCAAAATAGGCCTTATATTGAGAAGTTCGCATCTTTTTTTTTTAAAGCAGGAATTACTATCGCTCAAAGGAAAATTCAAAGAGACTGGCATCACTCTAAGTGAGGATTATTCCCTTCAAACAGGGCTCGCGCGAAAGAAGCTTGTAGAATTTGCCAAACAAAGGGACGTTTCCTTCAAGCTTCGGTATAATAAGTTGCTGATAGGTGATAAACGTTACGGTTACCATTTTTCTGACGACAGTGTGTACGAACTTGGCGGCGCCTCTGGGGAATTCGTTAATCAGCAGCTTTCTAACTCGCAGGCCAGATGGGATTCTTACTACGTTGCTAATGGGGAATACAGGAGGGCCACAAAAGCAGCAAAGGAAACCTATTTTAATAACACACTCCCCAATATGTTAGCAAACAACTCGAGACAATTTTGGAAGGTGGTGAATAAAAAAGATACTCGCGAAATAACACTTAAAACTTCGGACGGGTTAACCCATAAAGATGACTGCGCTGTTATTCTCTGTGACACCTTCGCGGCAGCAGTGTCGGGTTTCCTCAACAAAGGATCAAATCCTGTTTATCAAGCTAGCGGTTATCTCCCGGTGGAAGCAATTCGTTTCGACACAGCAGGCGTACAAAAAATAATAGAAAACCTTAAAGTCTCGTCTTCTTCCGGAATCGACAACATTACTTCCAAGTTTCTAATAAACACTAAAGTCTACAGCCCCATAATCTTCACAAAAATATTTGAGCAATCTCTGGAAGCAGGCTGTCTTCCGGATGATTGGAGTGTGGGAAGAATTATACCATTCTTTACGTCAGGTGATAGACTTTGACCGGAGAATTACAGACCAGTATCTATGACTTCGATACCATGCAAAATAATGGAACACGTAATTTATTCGCAGCTTGTAAAATTTTTACAGGGCAATTCTTTCTTTACTGATTCGCAGCATGGATTTCGTAAAAACGTTTCCTGTGAAACGCAACTATTATGTTTTATTCACGATTTGCATTCTATTCTTGACAACGGCACACCCATTGACTGTATCTTTTTTGATTTCTCAAAAGCATTTGATAAAGTACCTCATGATTTACTCATTTTAAAATTACGCAGCCTCAATATAGATGATAACGTCCTCGCGTGGGTGATTGCTTTTCTCATTAACCGTTCCCAATTTGTAACTGTTAATAACTTTGACTCGCCCAGGGTCCCGGTTGGCTCTGGGGTCCCACAGGGCTCTGTGTTGGGACCATTGCTCTTTCTGGTCTATATAAACTATTTGCCTCTAAACATTACTTCTTCAGTAAGTCTTTTCGCAGATGACTGCGTAATTTATCGGGCAATTAAGGGTCATTCTAGAATTGCAGGCAGATATGGATCGGGTTCAGAAATGGTGTGAGACTTGGGTCATGACGTTAAACGTTAACAAATGCAAGTACATGTACGTTAACCGTCACAGCACTAGTATCACGGCGTATCAAATCAATAATGTTCTTCTCGAAGCAGTAAACTCGTATAAGTATCTGGGTATATACGTAACTTCTACATTATCTTGGAAGACACACATTGAATATATTGCAGCTAAAGCTAATAGCACGTTGGGCTACCTTCGAAGAAATTTTAATCAGGCACCCGTTTCCTTGAAACTCTTACTTTATAAAGTATCGGTACGTAGCAAATTAGAATATGCGGCATCTGTTTGGGACCCTGGTCATGACTCGCTTATCTACGAATTAGCGCACTTCATCCTTTCTAATTACCAGCGCACCTCGAGCGTCACATCAATGAAAACCACACTAACATTACCCCTACTGTCTCTTCGCAGGAAAGTGTTTCGGCTGTGTCAATTTCACAAAATTTACTTCACCAATCCATTACTCAGAAATAGATTATTGGCCCAACCAACTTGCGTTTCCCCTCGCAGTGATCATCGCCATAAAGTAGGACTTCCGTCAGCGCACACCAAGTGTTTTCAGGAGTCATTTGTGCCAAAAACTTCTGTATGTCGGACTCATCTTCCTCATGATATTGTTGGTATCAAAGATGCTGCTTTATTTAAAGTTGCTGTCACTTAATTTTATTTGTACGTAGCATTAGTTCATCCCTGTAGCAAGCGATGTTACTTGATTGCAATTTTTCTGTTGTTGTATTTTGATTTGTATGCTGTACATGTATGTATGTACCCACTCCCCTCTGTAATGCCCTCGGACCTTGAGGGTAACTGAATAAATAAATAAATAAATAAATGCAGCCATACGGCTACAAAGGAAAGCTATACAGCTTTCTCGGAAACTTTGCAGTTGAAGAAAAATTCGTCCTGGTCCAGGATTCGAACCCGGGACCACTGCTGAACCGGAGGAGTCACTCTACCAACTGAGCTAACTAGGAGGCTAGTCGTTAGTAGCGCGAAAGCGAATTGATCAACAACTATGGCTGCATTTAGGTGGATGTCAAACTTTCCTTTACAGAAACTTACTCCACCATGGGAATTTCCCATAAATCCGGTCGATTAACACCTGTCCTTCACTTCGAGTTGTTGATCAATTCGCTTTCGCGCTATTAACGACCGGCCTCCTGGTTTTAGCTCAGTTGGTAGAGCGACTGCTCCGGTTAAGCAGTGGTGCCGGGTTCGAATTGTGGACCAGGACGAATTTTTCTTCAACTGCGAAGTTTCTGAGAAAGCTGTATAGCTTTCCTTTGTAGCCGTATGGCTGCATTTAGATGGATGTCAAACTTTCCTTTACAGAGCCCTTACCAGCTGTGATAACGCCGCTCTCCTCCTCGCGGCTCGGCTCGTCTCGTGCCGGCTCAGGAAGACAGCGGCAACACTGTCGCTCCAGGAATCCTTAAAGGGGAAGCGTGCTCGTCTTTTGCCGGCGCAGGAAGACTGCGGCGACACTGTCTCTCCAGGAGCCATCTCATGGCCGGGATGTTCGGACTCACACTTCGAATGAACATTCGTTCAAATGATGTGTTGGTCAACTTTCTGATGTGCGCTGGTGCTTTTGTTTTGTGGAGAAATTGCGGAGCTGCATGTCTTCGAGCCCGGCCGCAACTGGCAATGTTCCCACTGCTGTGGCGTGTCCGGTCGATTCTGATGAGTCATTTGGAGCTTGAGTTGGCTGCTCTAGGGGAAGGGGCTTCCTTTTGCGTTGGTCTACATGCTTTATAGTGGTCAGGAGCAACATCCTGAGCGCTACTCTAGTGCCGTACTGAGTTCAGTATAGTTTATGAACTGTTTCTTTGAACACTGGTGAACTTTGTGTGACTAGATTTGTAGTAGCTTGTTGGCCACGCCAAAAAATTTGTGCAGTGTGTCGAATGATCATGTTACATGCAAACTGATTGGATAATTTTCTGTTCTTAGGGCAGCACTGTTATTACTAGTCGCTGCGCCCTGATATGTGGGTTATAATAAATTCTCTTTGCCCTCTCATGGTCGGGGCTATGTACCTCCCTTGTTGCTGCGACGTCCACACCCCCACTGCGCATGCGCGTCTCTCCTCCATTCTCCTCTCCTCCAGCGGTATAAAAGCAGGTGCGCGCGCTGCGCGGCGTTCAGTCTGCCCCGAGACACCGCCTGCAGCGGTTCTGCTCCGGTGTGGAACCTACACTGAACCCCCATGCTTTGCATCACCCCATAGTTCCGTTCGGGGAGATGGTGTAATTTTTTTTTGTCCTCATGGCCGTTTAACTTTCCCTGGCGTACCTGGGTGTGTGTTCCGTGATGTTCCTTCATCTACTCTACTCCTTTACTTGGCGCTGTTTTCGACATAATGAATGAACTAACCCAGCTTGCCGTCCTTCTTTGTGTGCAGGCCCTCTTTATTAACCACAAGGTTTTCGCAACGTGGCTACCGGCCAATGGGCTGCCAATGCGCTGAAACACCCTGAAGTGTTTCGTATATGACGCATGTTCTCAAAAATAAGCACAGATCTTCTGATTTCGGTAGTTTGTGTTGAAAGCAAATTTAATTTCCCAAGACAATTCCCCCTGCAAAAAACTTTTCTTGCAGTAGGCGCTACGAAAGAAGACCTATATACAGACTATCACCCGTAGCAACTGCTAGGAAGGGTAGCAGTGTCCATAGGTGCCAAGGTTAACGTAACTGTAACAGCTTCTACAATTTCTCATGTTTGCTGGTTCTTACTTCGAAATAACACGGCTGCGCGCTTAAACGTAGGGGCACCACCACAAATGCATGCGCGGCAATGGGTGGACAAGTGACTCAGGTAACGCGGCGCACGAACCAGCAAACACGAGAAATCGTAGAGGCCAGCCACATTTTAAAAGCTGGCTCAGACTGCATCAGTCACCCGCCTATTGATTTGCTTAGCCGAGAAGTCGCATAGTTAGATGCGCAGTTAGCGTGATTACGGTGCCTGTTCAGGGCATGCGTATTGGAAGGCTTAGGCCGGGATAAGGTTTGCCGCAACTCGCGGAATAACTTTCAGGAATGACGTCATTGCACGCCTCATTCAACCAAACTGCATGACATGCCGTTTTTTCAAGTTCATAGACCACGATATGGCTTTTGCGTCGGTAGTCTGAACGTTGCCTTGCCCTTGAGCTATCTTTGATGCAGCCATAATCGCTTTTTTCCCCGCCTTTTGTGCTCAAGAATTGTTATTCTTGTTTCCTGTATGCGCCGCGGAGTGCACCGACAATGTCGTATGTAGGGCGTTCCGACTGGGCGATGGAGTATTAAACTTTTGATGTGCTCAATAAAAGCCTGTTGCGTGTCTGCGCTTGTGTAGTCTTCACGTGTTCCTGTCCCAGTCACTTTGCGGGCAGTTGTTTGTAGGATAGATTCTGAATTCTGAGGCGTCCGGTCACGGAGACACAGGAGCAGCTGGCCCGTGAAGCCCATCAAGAAGCTTTTCAGCTTGCGCTTCTTCCCATCAATGTGATTCGGATAGCCGTTCTTGCATAAAGGAAGGCGACTCTGAGCCGACCTCTGTCGCCTCCGTCATCTGGCTGGTAGCGTGGTGAACCGAGCGGCCAGCAAATGTTGCGGCCTTGAAGATGACGACAAGAAGCCGAACTTGAATAAAGCTTGGGATTGGGCTAGTTGGTTTGACATCTCAGGGGGAAAAACAGCGCAGAGACGGGGACTAACGGACGAAAAGACAGTAGAAGCGCTGACTAACAACTGGGGGTGCTTTATTGCGTTCTGCAATTTATACATGAGGAAAAAGGGATGTCACAACCCTAGGAAAGGAAAAGAACACGCTGAAATGATTTGCACTGTGAGCGAACAATGAGTTTTTCAGAACCTGTCAAGCGCTATCTGTCGATATACGCTATTTCTTTTTGAAGAAGTGCGACTGAAGCCTGACGGACACATTTCTTTCTTCCTTTTTTCGCTATTGAGTAGGCTTCGAAAATCTCGCGTGTGCGTGATTCCGTGTAGCGCTTTAGAACCTTGGTTCTGTCTAAAAATGGGATGCACCCACATGCCTTGCAATGCGAGACAAGGTGGCTCCCGCTGCCGACACGTAGAGCATACGCATGCTCGCGCAGGCGTTCATTGATGCATCTTCCCGTCTGTCCAACGTACACAGCGTCGCACTCTAGAGGAATCTCGTAGACCACGTTGGTGCGGCAGGGGACGAAGCGCGTAGCATGATTAGTGCTGCAGTCCGCCTTAGGTGGTGTCGTGTCATTCACGGCTTTGCACATTCTCCCTAGCTTGTTTGGTGCGGAAAACACTGTTCTTATTCCAGCCTTTTGTGCTATCTTCTTGAGCCCGTGCGACACTTTGTGCACATATGGGATGACGTTGATGCGCCCACGCCTCGTTTCCTGCGTTTGAGGTGCTTCCTTAGATGTCGTCGACTTCAACACGCTCTCCGCGACAGTGAGCAGCAAAGTCCGCGGGTAGCCTGCGATGAGAAGCCTTTCGGCCTGCGCCTGCAGAATCTGGAACATTCTGTGGTGACATGAACGAAGCACAGAATTTTTCAGGGCTGCCCGCACGATGCCTCGCTTAACGAGCTTCGTGTGGGCGGACGAGAACGGCAGAAAACCTTTCTGGCTTCTGGGAGCATACTCCCAGCATACATGGTGGCCACAGAAAGTCAGGCTCATGTCCAGGAAACGTATGGTTCCACGCTCAGGCACTTCCGTGGTCAGTGAAAATGGATTCAGCACTGAGGAAAAAGCATCGAGTAGCTCACCCACTTGCTCCGCCTCTGCCCCACATTTCTTTTTGAAGACAACTAGGTAGTCGTCGACATAACGGAACGTCTTCACGACGCTCTTCCCTTCCAAGGCCATCTGAAGTTGTCGGTCCAACGATGCCAGCAGGAGGTCACTTAAGACCGCCGCAAGGGACGACCCCATGCAGACACCTTCCTTCTGCAGGTAGAGGCTGCCACTGTATTCCACATACGTGGAGTCCAGATAGAAGTTCAGGGCTTCTAAGAATTTGCCAGTGCTGATTCCGCATTCACTTTGGAATCCTACATTGCCGAACTGGTCCACCGCATCGCTGACTGCCTTCAGTACAGAGCCACGTGGGAGATTGTAGTACAGGTCTTTGATGTCGATGGAAAACGCGTCCAGAGTTTTTGCTGAGTGTGACTCGAGAAAGAAGTCAGAGACTTCGCAGGAGGATCGCACAAGGAACGGGTCGTCCACGCTTAGCCTTGCAAGGGGGGCCTGAAGAAAGCGGCTGAGGGCGCGCTGCCAGGAGCCTCTTTCTGTCACAATCGCCCGAAAAAGGGCAACCTTCTTTGTGAGTCTTCGCTGAGAAGAACACTTGAAGGGTGGCACCCTTATTCTTCTTGAGTGTTGACGCTAACTTTGACAGTCCCCACCTCTCACACCTCTTTGACGCTAACTTTGACAGTCCCCACCTCTTCAAGTGTTCTCAGCGAAGACTCACAAAGAAGGTTGCCCTTTTCGGGCGATTGTAACAGAAAGAGGCTCCTGGCAGCGCGCCCTCGGCCGCTTTCTTCAGGCCCCCCTTGCAAGGCTAGGCGTGGACGACCCGTTCCTTGTGCGATCCTCCTGCGAAGTCTCTGACTTCTTTCTCGGTTCACAGTCAGCAAAAACTCTGGACGCTATTTCCATCGACATCAAAGACCTGTACTACAATCTCCCACGTGGCTCAGTACTGAAGGCAGTCGGCGATGCGGTGGACTAGTTCGGCAATGTAGGATTCCAAAGTGAGTGCGGAATCAGCACTGGCAAATTCTTAGAAGCCCTGAACTTCTATCTGGACTCCACGTATGTGGAATACAGTGGCAGCCTCTACCTGCAGAAGGAAGGTGTCTGCATCGGGTCGTCCCTTGCGCCGGTCTTAAGTGACCTCCTGCTGGCATCGTTGGACCGACAACTTCAGATGGCCTTGGAAGGGAAGAGCGTCGTGAAGACGTTCCGTTATGTCGACGACTACCTAGTTTTTCTTCAAAAAGAAATGTGGGGCAGAGGCGGAGCAAGTGGGTGAGCTACTCGATGTTTTTTCCTCAGTGCTGAATCCATTTTCATCACCACGGAAGTGCCTCAGCGTGGAACCATACGTTTCCTGGACATGAGCCTGACTTTCTGTGGCCACCATGTATGCTCGGAGTATGCTCCCAGAAGCCAGAAAGGTTTTCTGCCGTTCTCCTCCACCCACACGAAGCTCGTTCAGCGAGGCATCGTGCGGGCAGCCCTGAAAAATTCTGTGCTTCGTTCATGTCACCACAGAATGTTCAGGATTCTGCAGGCGCAGGCCGAAAGGCTTCTCATCGCAGGCTACCCGCGGACTTTGCTGCTCACTGTCGCGGAGAGCGTGTTGAAGTCGACGACATCTAAGGAAGCACCTCAAACGCAGGAAACGAGGCGTGGGCGCATCAACGTCATCCCATATGTGCACAAAGTGTCGCACGGGCTCAAGAAGATAGCACAAAAGGCTGGAATAAGAACAGTTTTTTCCGCACCAAACAAGCTAGGGAGAATGTGCAAAGCCGTGAATGACACGACACCACCTAAGGCGGACTGCAGCACTAATCATGCTACGCACTTCGTCCCCTGCCGCACCAACGTGGTCTACGAGATTCCTCTAGAGTGCGACGCTGTGTACGTTGGACAGACGGGAAGATGCATCAATGAACGCCTGCGCGAGCATGCGTATGCTCTACGTGTCGGCAGCGGGAGCCACCTTGTCTCGCATTGCAAGGCATGTGGGTGCATCCCATTTTTAGACAGAACCAAGGTTCTAAAGCGCTACACGGAATCACGCACACGCGAGATTTTCGAAGCCTACTCAATAGCGAAAAAACGAAGAAAGAAATGTGTCAGTCAGGCTTCAGTCGCACTTCTTCAAAAAGAAATAGCGTATATCGACAGATAGCGCTTGACAGGTTCTGAAAAACTCATTGTTCGCTCACAGTGCAAATCATTTCAGCGTGTTCTTTTCCTTTCCTAGGGTTGTGACATCCCCTTTTCCTCATGTATAAATTGCAGAACGCAATAAAGCACCCCCAGTTGTTAGTCAGCGCTTGTACTGTCTTTTCGTCCATTAGTCCCCGTCTCTGTTTTTTTCCCCCTAAGAAGCTGAAGGAGAACTTAGCTTCTTTACTAGATGAGACGAAGCAAGACAAGAACAATGCCCCGACGTGCGAGGTTACAGCACACGACTCGAGCAGAGCGACAGCATTAATTAACGCTCCAACAGGAGTGAACTTCTGCGCTTTTGGGGGCTCTTATTAGAGAGTTTTAGTATGGCGTTTCTGCGCTCCGCTCAGCAGCTAAGCGGAGCGGGAGTGCGACTGCGCATGCGCACTCCGCTTGGCGGCTAAGCGGGCTAGCGGAGGGAGCAACACGGTCCGCTATAACGCAGCCTCAGCGGAACGTCGCGGCCCTCTCCGCTAGCGCGGCGGGGCGATGCGGGCGCCCTCTCACGTGCGTGCTTCCACTCTGATTATTCTAAGCTGGCTGCCACGCCTGCGACAAGCGCCGCGGCTTCAGCCTTTTGTTTGACGCGCAAACAGCGAAAGCGGTTCTGCATCGACGAGGGCTTGTGCTAGCTGCGAGACGTGGCGACTGCGAACCAATTTGAAAACTACACAGAGCTATACTAGTTCACTCTATAGCGTCAACCGCATGGAGCGTTTTCTGCTCGCGAAAACGCGCGGCGCACGGCACAGGCACGCTGACGCTGCCGCGTAACCACCCGCACGCTGCGCGCGCCGCGGCCGGCGGCGGCAGCATGGCGGCGGCTTCGGCAGCGAAGTGGGGCCGGGAGGTCGAGCGACCGCTTCTAACTGCTCTCTAAAATGGCGCTCAAGGCACGCACGGAGTTGCTTGTGCGGTAAAGGAGCTTATAATGGGGGTGAAAACTGTACTACAAAACATCATCCGCGCCACTAGTGAAAGCGCCCATTCAATATCTGCTGGGGCGGTAAGCCTAAACATCCCCGGTGGAGCGAGGCGGCTGTCTCGAGCGCTTCGAAACCGCCGCCATGAGGCGCGCGCCTCCCCATTCGCGTAGAGTTCCTGTATATGCTCCCTACGGGAGCACTTTAGGGAGCATATACAGGAACTCTACATTCGCGCAAGTCGCCAGGCTCCTCCCACTGCCGCGCGCGACGCGCGTCAAAATCTAGCCAAGGCAGATGCTGCTGCGGGCGCGGAATCGTCAACGCGGGCGTCGAAAAAACGCACGCGCAACGCCGGCTCGCGCGAATCGCGTGAAAAAACGCTCCACGCGGTTCGGCCTTAACAAAACGCCGAGTTGGATCGTTGCCGTCGTCGAAAAGGATTCGAATGGAGCTGGGGCGCCACTTTGTTGGCTATTGCGTGGCTATGATCCAGTCGAAAGTTTTTTTCATTCATTGTAATTGACCAGCAACGCAATACGATTACACGTGTCAATACTTAATAAACAAATGAGGTATACGTACTGATTTTACTTTGTTAAAGTGGCGAAATGGTTTTCGGTTCTGTTTCATTACGCCAAACTTGGCCAGACGGCGCTGCTAGTCCGAAAGGTCCGGTCCGCTGCGCATTACGGTTAACTAAAAAGAGAAAATCACTCGCCGCTCAGCTGAAGCTTAGTGGGGCAACCCGGAGTGGAGCGCAGCGTAAAAACGCCAAACTACAACTCTTTACCCACAGCGCTAACGGTCAAACAAGCGTGCCCGCTAGTTTTTGCACTTGGCGCGACATGTTACAGACGCACACAACGCTCCTTCCAGAGTTCGTGAGGGGTCGGTAGCAGTGGCGCACGCTGAGTGCGAGAGAGGGGTGAGACGAGGTCTCCGCCATGGTGTCCGCGTCCTTAGGACAAGTCTCTGCATGCCTCGTCTGCTCCGCTGAAGTTTAAATCACGCCAACAGAGAGGTGCCAGCGATCCGGTCTTCGTTAGGCATGTAGAGGCGTGTTGGCTGCGAGCCTGAGTCACCGACACGGAGGCGACCACTCAAAAGGCGCGCGTAGAGGAGGCTTCGCCACACAGCAGGGGAGTATTGCACGAAGCACAGCGGCGGGCCGATTCGTAACAGCTTCTCCGCCGTGGGTCCGAGATCCCGATGGAAAAGGGTCATCAACCGTTGTCCGGAGGGATGCTTTCGGAGAGAAGTGGTCGCCAGACGCTCGACTCTACGCCTGGACTGTACGATACCGTGGTGGAGCTCCACCGGGCCAGTCACAGGACGGCTCCCGAAGAACGTCTCTGGCTTGGTCAGGCGAGCAACAGCACAACACGGGAAGACACAGACGCATCGCCGGCAAGTTCGAAGACAAATCCACACTAAAGCTTTACCTGGTTTTTAGTTGCAAAAAAATACGCGAATAACAAACTACAGGAGTTATGTTTTAGCCCAGCAGAACTTTAGCTAAGCACGCAAACATTTCGCGTGATTGCAAATGACCCATACAAAAAGAAATGTAACCGTAAAGGGCGAAACTTGCTTCAGGAAAAACAATGCAATTGAGGTAGTAAGGCGTCTAAGGCCACTTTCTCGCGCTGACAGCTGCAATTTGAGCTCTAGTCATTGCCCTGAGCTTTCCCCATTTTTAATAGCACCCTCGGGGCGCCCGCTCTGTGATGGCTGCAGCGGCCGCATGAGGGGACACCGGCCATTCTTTTCGACAAAGGTCGAGCGTGCGGAGAAGCGAGCGAGATTCTCCAGCGTTAAAACGAGATGCGCGCATTCCTTCGTGGAGGCGGCGTTCCCTTGGCGCGATGCGAGCTCACGGCTTTGACCTTTTGACCCTTTGACGAGTGGAAGTCTTTCCTCTCTCCTCATGGCTCGCCATTTCCCGAACGCCTTCGGCAAACGAACACCGAAACGTGTTTACGTTCTGTCCTCTACACACAAAACACAAGTTAGCCTGAATGGGAGTTTCTTGGCTGGAATACGTCTTTTAAACTCCTCACGATAGGCGGCCTGCTCCCACGTGTGGTAGTATGATGGTGAAAAAACTGCCAGTTTACACCGGGGGCCACAAGCCGTCGTAACTAAGCGCATTTACCACGGTTGTACCTCTTCACAAAACGCAGTATCTGGCTGTGATTACTGCGTTTGTCCTAATGGGAGTATTAAAAACTCCCACGCCGCCTCCATTTCCTTCTCCTCCTCCTTCACCCCTTCCTCCTCTACGCGTCCTTACAAAATGGCTGCCAGTTGGTGTCGTGTGTCGTGAGAGCTCCAGCGTCCCCGAAAATTTATTGCCGGTGCGAACTTGCGGCCGCACCAACGGATGTGAAGTGCTTCCCAACAACCGAAGCTCGTTGCGAACATTGTGGAACCAGCCTGGACTGACGTGCGACGGACTGCAACGTCGCCTCCGTGTCACCGACATTCGAGCCGACGGAATAACCCAACGAGCCGACGTGAGGCCTAAATGCAGTGATCGCTGAGAGTGGCTCGTTAAAAACAACGTGGTTGTGCCTCTGCGAGGTGGTTGAATGTAAGATTTTCACGTTTTTTATTGTACGCAACATTTTGGGAGACTTGTGCCCCTTCTAGCGTCAAATAAACTCAACGTGTTTCCCGCGCCACTGCACGGGCGATTCTCCGCCACTGGAGGTGAGCGTTGTGCGTGAAAGACGGCACCATGCCCGGAACGTCATTGGGGCGGCCGAACGGTGTGAAAGCAATGCGTG
Organism: Haemaphysalis longicornis; assembly: GCF_048455015.1. Lineage (NCBI taxonomy): Eukaryota > Metazoa > Arthropoda > Arachnida > Ixodida > Ixodidae > Haemaphysalis > Haemaphysalis longicornis. The sequence goes on along the minus strand of NW_027526214.1, from coordinate 127,725,374 downwards.
TTTGCGCGGGTCTGCAGCAGAACACTCACTCATTCACACTCGCAAGCAGAATGAAAACTGTCCGAACTCTGGACGGCTGTTAGGTGTTTTTGTTAGGCTGTGTCTGTGGCTTATTGGCAGGCGAGGGTGAAGTTGGCCGGTCAAACGTCGCAGGGCGGCCGCTTTTCTTGAGAAGTAGGTGTGGTGCCAGCCGCGCCTGCTACGAGGAGGCTGACTGCCGCCGCGTGCCGCCGGCGATTAATTGCTTTGACTGGAAAGGGAGAAGGTCGGGGCTCCGTGGGAGCTCTCCGTACGCTAGGCGCGTGTAACTATAACCAGCAAACGCCATTCGAGGGAGCATTCTGTAGAGTCGACAGACGACTGCTTATTTTATTTTTTTTTTTGAAGGGGGGCAGGCGCAGGCGTCACACCGACCGAAATTTTTCCTTAACTTTCGGTAAGGGGAGAGAGGGGCAGTGCAGGTGGTAAAACCTGAAGCTCGTTCCCAGAACACTACACGCAAGGAAAAGAGGGAAAGGAAGCATTTTGAGAAGTTGGTCGCCAAAGGGTCTCGCACCTTTTTGAACAGCAGAGCACTTCGTTTTGACGAACTAGTGAGCGCAGGTGTCTCGGACAGAAGTGCAATTTTGCGTAGCTTTAAACAAACATTCAGACATTACGGAAAGTTGGACACAAGAGTGACAAGTTCAGCGTCTTTACAGTGCCGTTTCTTTTTTTTTTTTTCAGGTCAGATGCCCAATATGCTTATGTATTTGTTACCGCAGATTTAAAGCGTTTTGCTATCCCTCTAATGAATGTGCTGCTGTGGCTTCCAGGGGAACGTGCCAGGGGATGCGGCAAAGTCAGCGTTTGGGAGGTAGGTGCGAGCAAACAGCGCACCGACGACATGCTGACCTCATTGTATGCAAATGGCTTAAATTTTTTTCGTTGAGGAGTGTTGTAGTAGATAAAGTTCTTACCAAGATACCTTGTGTTCTCGATGTAGGTGTTTTGTTGATTCAGTGTTTTTATTGTCTTATTAACGTATTCACACGTATATCGTATTCATGTAATTTTTATGCAATAAATTGACTGTGCAGAAAACAAACTTTTCACGTTTCGCCATTCAACGTTTGAAGCGGAAAAAGACTAGAAATTACGTGATCCCAAACGAAAAATAAAAATGCGGCCTGTGCCCTTATTAAGAACTCCCAAATGCAGTAATAAATTCCACTGCAGCGCATATATATGAAGCGCACAAAACACACACAAAAAAAAACCTCGAATGCAGGTCAACACTGCTCCCAATGCGCAACCTGAAAACTCCCAGTTGGAGGAAACAATACGCTCCCAATGTTACCCCTGGAAACTCCCTTTGTAGTGGCAGTAAAATGAAACTCCCATATGCTACTGAAAAAACTGCCGAAATAATGGGAGTAAGGCGAAACTCCCATTGGAAGGAGTTTTGAAAACTCCGAATTCGTACTGAGTTAGGACACAAGCCATTTACCGTATTTACCCGATTCTAACGCGCCCCCGATTCTAACGCGCACCCATTTTCCTGGGAAAAAAAACCGAAAAAACTTGCACCTCCGATTGTAACGCGCACGGGACTTTGTGACCCAGACAAACGGATGCGAGAGAAACGGGCGATTTATTTCCCGAAGTAATCTCACTCATCTCGCTCCTCGTCGCTCTCCGCTGACCACAACATCTCGTCCTCGGTGCCTTCAAGCACGTTCGCGATGCCACCCACACTTCTGAACGAACGTTCAACCATGGTCGATGGAATCGTGGCCCATGCCTCGCACGCCCATCCCGAGAGCTCATCCAGAGGTGCACGCTACAGCCGACCGCTCGTTTTGAACGCGTGGGAGCCGCTGCTGCCATTGCTGTTATCAAGCGCGCAAGTTAAACCATTTGGCGATTTGTGTGCACGCCGATAGAAAAGTCTAGGCCCCTAGGCTTACTGCTATAGTGAACTAGAATAAGTATTCTAGTTCACTTTACTTGCTGCGTCCGAAAAATCGTTGCTAAAAGTTTTGGCGCCATCTTGGGATGGCGATGGCGATGGGTGGGACGAAATTTCCGCTGTTTCGGCATTTTCGGTTTTGTATCCGATTCTAACGCGCATGCGATTTTTCGGCCTATTTTTTCGGAAAAAAGTGCGCGTTAGAATCGGGTAAATACGGTACTCCCATTCCGGCTTATTTGTGTTCTGTGTGTAGGCTTCCGCTGGTCGGTTTCAGACTTCGCCTCAGCCACAGGCGACATTGGTATCTCAACTTGCTTAGCCCATGTTGGCCTATCGTCGAGAGCATCAGCCGGGACTGACAAGAACACGACATGCTGATCAGACACCCCGTAGCTTTTAACAGACCCTATTGCGTCGTCCCTCACCTTTTCAGCAACAGCCTTAGTAAGCGAATGCCAAAGGGTGTGCTCGTTCTATTTTCCCAATACGCGGCATCCAAGCTGCCATGCCTCAAAAGACGGCTCAGCCGCCCGCGTCAGGAGAGTTTCAACGAGCTCCGCTGACCGTTGCTCGAGGTCGGGTGTTTGAGCTGCTGACAGGTCGGAATCGGCTTGCTCAGTGGCGAGGTCATGATTACTCCCAACTGAATCGTGGAAACCGTTCGCGGCCTCGACTGCAAGCTTTACCCCATCGTCGCTCGATTCTAAATTGCCGTCTGAAGAAACACTTTTCGTTTCAGCGGACTCGTGCGCCTTTCGGAAGCCTCATGGTTTACGCATTCCTGCGGAACGTCGGTAGTTCGCGAGTTGCGCGCGGCCGTTTTCAAGTCCACGCGTGAACTCTGAGTGAACTCCGCGCGTGAATTCAAGTTCTCCGAACACGGCGCTGACACACCTCCGCTCTCAGTGGGGGCCTCAATGCAGCGCTTTTTTAGGGGGGTGCCATCTCTGACGATTGCGACGCAGGCTGCCACCGAATCTGGCGGAAGGGCTGTCGGGAGCTAAAAGGGGCCGCTAAATTTGGCGGGCAGCCATTTTGATTCCCTGCCGAAATTCAGGAGCGTTGGTTACGACGTCTTGCCATGCACACGTCCCGTGGATTTGGCCACTTAGAAGCGCTCCGAGTTGTTAGTGGTGCTTCCGGGGTTTAAAATTGGCTACAATTGGTTACAATTGGCTACAATTGGCTACGCTTGGCTGCAATTTATCTTCAATCCCCAGCGATCCCAGGTAGCAAGGCTTCGCTAACGGTGACATTGGCACCGCACTGTAATCAAAAACTAGCCGGAAATGGAGTTTTTAGCAAGCGATGTGCCTTAGAAACTCCTTACAGAAAAATGTTTACTCCCTATGTATGGCGTAAAAACGTGGATGAACCGCATTTTTATTCCAGTAGCAAATTTTAGGTCTAGAAAAGAGAATATAGAACCTATTTTAGCTGCTCTTCCGTAATGGCGTTCCTGGCTGGGTTTGTTCCCAAGCCGCCAAAAATCTCCCCAGATGTGGCAATCGTGTGAAGTGCAGGGGCGCCATGTTAGTCTTGTGTTCTTTCCATGTGTGAGCACTAAATGTACCAGCACTTCAACTGTGGCTTAATGCTAATTAGCACGAGTGAGCGGGACGCGACGGTTGCATGCAGCTGTAAAACCGATACCGTACGTTATATACCCGGATAGACACTTCAGCCAGCGTAACCACGGGCAGACAGGGCGGCTCTGCGTGTTAACGCGATAGCGTTATTTGGGTGATAGCTGTTGCCAAGCACACCGTTGCCACAATTGCAATCTTCATCTGCTCCGCTTGCTTGCGCACATATAGACGATATAAATTCTCTTGCCAGTGCGCCAAGGCACCCGACTGCAGCGACTCATCTCGCCCTGCCGGCACGACTCGACGACTGCACTGTGAAACCCGGATATAAACAACGAAGAACGGTAAGTGACTCATACTGCGGGAGGTTCAAGCCGCCTTGGTCCATCGTTTTTTAAGTGCGAATGCACTTCTTAAGCGAGCCTGAATCGTCCGCCGCCGTAGTCCGCATAGCAACAGCTGCGGGTGCGCGCACTCCTCGTCTCCCCTAGCAACGGGGGGAGATGGGCGCGCGCTGCCTGGCCGCTGACATGGCACATACCCACGTGGGGGATTGGCCAGGAATCGGGCGTGAGAAAGGCTAATGCACCCGCTTAAAGGAGTACTGACACGAAATTTCAAAGCTGAGATCCGCTCTAGCAATCAAGTACAACGACAACACAAATAGGTGTCTGTGAATAAATGCATCTTTCTTTCTTTGTAGTTGTGTGTGTGTGTGATATCTCTTTCGCGAACATTACCGAACCGCGCAAATTCAACTCGTGCATTCGCACTTTCACATTCTTCCCCTCGGGGAAATGCGGGGAATTTTTTCTCATTTGAGAAGGAAAAGTAATGGCAATCGGTGGAAACATTTTTATGTGCCACTAACACCATTTGGATACGGCAAAAGCAGCGGACAGCTCACTGGTAAGTTGTCTGTCATCAGTCGATGCGTTTGCCAAACGTTTGGATAGGGTTAACTGCGAAGTGCCCGTGCCGCACACAGCCCGTACACGCACAGGCAAAGAAAAAAATTACGCCCACCTCCCCTCGCCGGAACCCTGGTGTGAGGCAACGCATCTCATGGGGGGTTCCATTGGCGTTTTCCATCGTATTGATTACGCTTGTAGCAGGGATTCTCACGCGAAGGGGAGGTGGGCGGACGACCGTCGACTGAGACCGCCGGAGCGCGGCATGCCGGTTTATATTCACAGCGCCCGAAGGAGAGGAGAGCGCGGAGAGAGAGAGAGTACTGCACATGCGCATTGAGCGCAGCGCCGAGCGCAGCGCCGCCCACCGGAGTGAGCAACGGAGTGAGAGCGCGCTGCGCCAACCCGCAGCTGTTTGGGAGAGAGTGTTCGCTATCTGAGAGAGGAGATAAGGAGAAGCGCAGCTGTGCGGACAACGCCGGACAGACGCAGGAAGTACAGAGGGGCGAGCATGCGATGCGTTGCATATAAAAAGCGCACACTCGTTTTATTTATCGTGTTTGTGGGTTTTTGGGGGTATGCATTCTCATTCTTTTGTAGGCCGGTTCATAACATGGCATTCGAGATAAATCGTTTGTCACGCGCGGCGTCGTTTCAAAGCAACCTGAGGGTTTCTTCGTGCGGCCAAATACAGCGCAGTCAGGTAGATGACCTCGGGTAAGGTAGGTGACATCGGGGAAGAGGGTACTGATATTTAAAAGAAAGCGCCATGATAGACAATAAAAGGAACGCAACCCGCCTGCATTTCTCCGCACTTCTGGACTGAGCCACACACGGGTATGTAAAAGATGCTATGAGCCATATAGTGTGGTCCATGACGGCGACGTGGTTCGAACTCGAAATGTTTATATTCCCTTTCGGATGAGAATAAGGGGTCGGTATATAATCAGGGCCTGTCAGTCGTCAGCCGAGGCCACGCAATTAAGAAAGGAAGGCCCCGATGAAAGAGAACCGAATTTGCCTTAGCATGACACAAGTCTGCCGGGCATAAAAAGGGATGCCATACACAAAAATTACTGGAATCATCTGACACTCGATTTTGACAAGGAGCTTTCAGCTACAAAAAAAATGTACTGTAGTTTTGCGTGACGGATACTCCTACACTCACGATAACATTGTCTAAGCAGGTGTGTGTTGCCTGCAGCGTTGGTAACTTTGCAATAATAACGTTCCAATTCCAACTGTTTTTTTGACGTACAAGCATAGGTAATTTGATGTCATGAGCGAGGTTTACATTAGCTAACAATGCTGTAGTAGCGGTTGCTGCTTGAAATTACCTGACGAAACAATCTTGCTTGTCAGCATGACACAGAATATTAGGGTGTCGGATTACGGATGACTGTATCTCAGTCGCTCATTTTATCACTACTGTAAAAACAGCGTTTTCTGACCCAGTAAAGGACTTTCCTGCATGACGAGCTGTGTTATGACAGATGACCATACTTGATGGCGCAGCCTGTTAGAAATTAGCTTTGGATGTAAGGGAAACAGGTCCTGAGGGAAATAGCGCGAGCAATCCTTGGTTTAGCTGCAGTCCTGTGCAGCTAAACCAAGCATAGTTCGCGCAGTACCAACAGCAGTAGGCATCGGTACTTCTATGTTTGCATGTGCTTTCGTAACTTTCACTTTCGGTCCGACCATCCTTACTGCTTTAAAAAGAATGTGGCCTAAATTTAAGCCCAAATAGATCGTTCGGCAAGCTTTGCCTAATTTTCGTTTGCTTTTGCCGACCTCCGCCAATCGCAGAGCTTTCAGATATGACATCATATCTGAAGGACACATATCTGAAGGACACATATCTGAATCACACCTTTGTCCACTAGAATAAAATTGGAGCCCTTCCTGGTTTAACTCGCTACGAGACGGACGCATGTCGTGTGCTTGGAGGACGAGCGGAAAGTGAAGGAGCGTCGGCCCAGAGAGAATCGCGAACAAGCGCGAGAACAACGGGAAGCCGCTGCCGCCGCGGCTGCCTGCTGCAGTTCCAGTGCTTAGAGTTGCTGCGAATCCCTCCCGGATGAGCGGCAACTTTCCCGCTTGGAACGCTGAAAAGAACAAATATTACCTGTCCAATTTGAAGGGCTTTGAGGACGACATCTTCTACGGTTTCTTTCACTTCTAAAAACGCGTACATAACCGGCTGCCGGCGATGAACAGTCTGTTGTGCTGGCGGGAGGTTTAAACGTGAATGCCCATTGGCACCTGCCCGGTGTCCTGGGTGGTCGAGTGGGTTGGGTCGGTGCATTACACAAACAGTAAGATGCTTACGACGCGGGAAAGAAACAGACATCTCCACGTTTGTCTGTCAGACTAAATCTTGGGTCCCTTCTAGTTTCATTCAACCAATTTGCTAGGAAGTATGCTAAATTCCAAATTACAACAAACGTGTTTTGTTTTAAGCGGCCCCTAAATTGAACGCAGCTTCGGAGGTCATCCTTCTTCACAGAGTGCAAGGGCGCTAATGTTTTTAGGCAAGCGGAAGTTACAAACTTCTGTAGCGCCCGTATGGTGTTGTCTACAAGGACCAAACTGCAATTTGTACAGCAGGTCTTTCTAACTTGTGAATGCTGCATTACGCTTCAGATGAAAAAGTTGCTTGGCGTACGGAGCCGCTCAAAGCAGGCACAAGCAAACAGCCCCCAAATCTTTCATAGATGACCCAATAATGCTTTTGGTGTAATGAACTAAAATTCTTCGAAATCTGTGGCAAGGAAGGAAGGAATTTGTTTCAAACAATCATGCATTCGTCTCCATAGCAAAAACCGGCACTAATACACTGACTCGCGCCTTCTAACAGAGTTATCGTGAGGAAGACTTCACGCGTCGCCGAAGGCTTACATATATCAGCACGCAAATCGTCGCCCGTGGAGACACAGGAAAGTGCGTCCGTTGGAAGATGAAGGGTGTCCGAAGAGGCAGACTCGCTTGTTTCATGGCGCATCGATTTTTCGCACCAAGGGTGTTTGCGGGTCTCCGAAGGTGCCTTGATTTGTTTGCGAATCAGCGAGGAATGCCAGAAACGTGCCTCCACAATGAACGCCGTATTTGCGCAGGGTGCGAGGAATTTGCACGAGCTGTCGGGGAGGCGCAGCGATGGGAACGTAATTTATTTAGCGTGGCCTAGTCGTGCTTGCTCCAACGGTCTACGTGCGTCAAATCGCTAAACAGCCAAACTGAGTGTTCGCGGCCGGAACATCCTGGCACACGGCGTCCGCATATTGTCGCAGCGAACGAGTGTTGCGGGCTCAAAGCCACTGAAGACAAGCGTCGTCTGTAATCCTATGGTCGGACGGTCCCACAGGCCACGGGGTCACATAACTAGTTTATCATCATCGCCATCATCATCGCCAGCCTATCTACGCCCATTGATGGGCAAAGGCCTCTCCCATTATTCCCCAATTGCCCCGGTCCTGCACTAACTGCGACCAATTTATCTCCGCAAACTTCTTGATATCATCTGCCATTCTAACTTTCTGCCGCCTCCTTCAAAGCTTTCCTTGTCTACGGATCCACTCTGTTACCCTTAATGACCAACGGTTATCTTGCGTTCGCATTACATGGCCTGCACACGTCCATTTCTTCCTCATAATTTATACTAATATGTCCTTAACACGCGTTTGTTCACTGATCCACTCCGCTCTCTTCTTGCCCCTAATGTTACACTATCATCTTCCATTCTATTGAGCGCTTAGTCGTCGTCAATTTAAGTTGAACCCTCTCAGTGAGCCTCTAAGTTTCTGCTCGGTAGGTGAGTACCGGTAATATGCAGCTGTCATACACTTTCTTCTTGAGGGACAATGGTAGGCTGCCATGCATTATCTGGTAATGCCTGCCGAATACACTCTAACCCATTGTTATCCCTTGAATTATCTCTGCCTCATGATTGATATCCGGGGTCACAACTTGGCCTAAGTAGATAAATTTGCTTACCACTTCGGCTGCCTCGCAACCTATCTCAAACCGCTGTGCTGTCCTGATGTTATTGATCAGTACTTTAGTTTCCCCCATATTAATTTTCAGGCCCGCGATTCTACTTTGCCCAATGCGTTAAGCATGCTTTGCAATTCGTCTCCCGAGTTACTTAACAAGTTAACGTCTTCAGCAAACCTGAGGCTAGTGATGTATTCTCCATTAACCCTTACTCCCACCTGTTCCCAATCTATTGTTCTGAATACTATTTGTGAACATGCTTCGAATAAGATCGCAGAGATTGTGTCTCCTTCTCTGACGCCCTTCCTTATAGGTATTTTACTGCTCTCCTTATGGAGAATGATCATAGCTGTGACTGTAAATATGCACTAGTATTCTTACATAATGATCGTCTACACCCTTGTTCCGTAATGCCTGAATGACTGCTGAGGTTTCGACCGAGTCAAATGCTTTCTCATAATCTATGAAGGCAATAAATAGGGGTTCAGTATACTCAGCGCACTTCTCTATCACCTGATTGATCGTGTGAATATGGTCCATTGTTGAATAACCTTTACGGAACCCTGCTTGTTCTTTAGGTTGACTGAAATCTAAGGTTGCAGAAATTCTGTTAGCGATTACCTTGGTAAGTACCTTGTAGACGACTGACAGTAAGCTGATCCGCCTGTAATTTTTCAAGTGCTTCATGTCGCCTTTCTTATGGATTAGGATGATGTTCGCGTTCTTCCAAGATTCCGGTACACTTGCTGTCATTAGGCATTGCGTATACAGGTTTGCCAGTTTTTCAAGTACAATTTCTCCGCCATCCCTCAAGAGGTCTGCTGTTATCTGATCCTCACCAGGTGCTTTGCCCCCTTTTATTTCTTTCAAAGCCTTCCTTACTTCTTTTGTCGTTACTGGTGGGATGTCTGTCTCCTCTGAACAACTTTCTCTTTCGGCATTACCCTGGATGTCCCGGATACTGTACAGATCTCTATAGAGCTCCTCGGCTACTTTGACTACTTCATCCCTATTTCTGATGACATTGCCTTGCTTGTCTTTAGGTGCGTAAATCTGATTTCGCCATACACCTAGGCGCCTCTTCACTGCTTTCACGCTGCCTCAATTCTTTGAAGCATATTCTATCCTCTCCATAAAATACTTCCGTATGTCGGCTGTATTGCGCTTGTTGATTAACTTCTAAAGCTCCGCTTGTTCAATTCTGTCAGCTGGTGTGGAGAACGTTATGCTTTTCCGTTTCCTTATTCAAGATTGTTTATTGTCTCTTTTTCATTTTCACCAAATAAATGCATGAATGTCTGGATCCTTAGCCTATTGGCTAGTAATGGATCCATTAAAACATAATACAAAGGAATCAGGGGCTATGCTATGTACAACCACATGTTTGAGGGAAATGTAGTATGTACAGGTGTTCAAGAAATTGTTAGTAAAAAGCATGTGTATGAATAGGAAAGACACATTCAATATAAATTACAGTGCTAAAAACAAACGCTCGGTTCTATACAAACAAATTAAACTATGAATAAGACAGTTGTGCATAGTTCTCATTGCAATAACACACCTACAGAAAACCACACGTCAGGAATGAAGTACATCGTCAGTGGTAGAGGCTGCAAATATTATCGTCGTCCCCAAGACAGCAGCAGTAAGAAAAACATGTACAAGGCATGTAAGTAGATGTTATTTTCAATTTGTTTTTTTTTTTATTTTTATTCTTACTTTTTGTGCTTCGATATGCTGGATGTTGTGTGATGCAAAAAAAGTATTTTAAAGCTTGATCTACCCTGGTTGATTGTAAAACGGATGACGGGACATCATTCCAAACTTTAACCCCGGCGTACTTGAGACGGCGTTGTCCGTATGTGTTATGAGAGAGAGGGATTAAAAATTTGCCCTCGGAGGCAGAGCGGCTACTTTTACCGGGTGTTTGGAAAATAGTTCTGGGAAAGGAAAAGTTGTTACAAATTATTTTATTTACCAAGAGAGTTATACGATAATCTCGTAGCGTAAGCACGGGCATTATTGCGGTTTTGGAAAATAGAGGCAGAGAGGGTGTACGAGGGGGAACATGGTTTATTATTCTCAAGGCTCTCTTTTGTAGGCATATTATGTGCTTGATGTATGTGTGATAGGTGAATCCCCAACACTCGATGCAATATGTTATCTGAGATTTGAACAGAGAGAAGTAGATGGTGCGCAAGATATCAGTTTCAAAATGCTGTCTAGCTTTGGTCAGGGTAAAACAGACAGAGGAAAGTTTCTTCCCCAGTGTGTCCAAATGGGGCTTCCAGTTTAACGCATCGTCCAGTATTACACCTAAATATGAGATCCTACCGACTTTTTCTATTTCTTTATCATTGACCTTCAGCTTGCCCATAGTGAAATCTACAGGCTTGTAGGGTGATTTAAAAACTATATATTTGGTTTTATCGGTGTTTAAAGTAAGCCTATTTGTTGTGAACCACTCGCTGATTTTTAAAAGTTCGTCGTTTAAAATATGTGCCGCAGTATGAAGTGACGGGGTGGTGAAAACTAGCGCTGTGTCATCCGCGTACATTACAGCACTTACCCTAGAAAGACAATTGGTTAAATCGTTAATATATAACGTAAAAAGAATGGGTCCGAGAACGGAGCCCTGTGGTACTCCCGCATCAACTGGTCTTAAACTAGAAACATGCTCGTCAATAACTACCCTTTGGTATCGTCCATTCAGATAACTTTTAAAAAACTGGAGGGACTGGCCTCTGAATCCGTATCGCTCAAGCTTTTGGCTTAATATTTCAAGATGAACTGCATCAAACGCCTTTCTAATGTCTAGAAACACACCTATTGCAAAGTGGTTGTTGTTGAGGGCCTCATTAATTACATCTGTCACGGAAAGTACTGCAGATAGAGTTTATTTGGTTTTCTGAAAGCCATGTTGGTCCGGCGATAGAATACCGTTTTTATGCAGGAAATTCTTTACTCGCATCGCTAATAACTTCTCGAACAACGTATTAATGCAGCTTAAGACGGATATTGGTCTGTAATTGTTGAGTTCATTTTGGTTTCCAGTTTTATGAATTGGGGTTAATTTAGCTATTTTTAGAATTTCAGGATATATACCCGTATGGAACGCTTTATTAAAAAGTAATACTAAGGTTGGAGCTAGGATTTCTATATTCTTTGTAAGGACCGAAATAGGTATGCCATCAATGCCTTTAGCCTTCCCTGAATCCAAATTTTTAGCAGTTGATATAAGCTCTGTTTCAGTTATGTCGATGTACCCAAATGACGGGCCATGCCAAGGAGGTAAAGAAGGTTCTTTTGGTGGGCTTAGGCCACTATGCAGGTTTGAACCGACAGAACCGAAGTGCTCGTTGAACTGATTTGCAAGATTCTGCATTTGCGGCATTTCAGGGAGGACTCTCGTTGATGGAGTTGGCCGTATAATAGAGTTAATAACTTCCCAAAGTTTGCCGCAGTCATTGGCAGTTGAAGTTACTTGTTTCTTGTAGTGGAGTCTCTTCTGTTTACGCATAGCTGCAACTGCTTTGTTTCTATATATTCTAAACTGGTTGCTGTAATAAGAGTTCCCTCTGTTCTGTTTCATTTTGGTGTACCAGAAATCTCGTGTTTTTATAGCATTTAGTGCGTTAGCTGTCATCCATGGACATATTGGATGCGTATGGTACGTTTTCTTTATTGTTTTACTGCTGTCCTTGATAACCGACTTTATCCGCTCGACTAAGGTCCGACAATGTTCGCTAACATCCATACCGCTAAGGTCCTCAAAATTGGCTGCAGAGAGCAGCTGCGAAACCCTGTCGTAATCGAGCTGTGTAGTATAGCCATGAAAGTTATTGCTGGTTATGTGGTTGCTGCCGAGGCGATATAGGAATGCTATTGGCAAGTGGTCCGCTACAGGAATGTCGTACGGTCCTGAAAGGGAACTGACAGGTTTGAAGTTGCATAGGACATGATCCAAGCATGTGCAGGTGTCGTTAGTGATGCGTATGGGATATAAAATGAAATTTTGGAACCCATAAGAATTTAGCAAGTTTTGATAGTCATCACAGCTGTCACCTAAGACATTGATGTTCACATCGCCCACAACTACAGTATTCTTACGATTGTCGTTTAGGTAAGAGAAAATAATTTCAAGGTCCTTCAGAAACAGCTTGCGATGCGACTGCGGGGGTCTATATACAGCACCGTAAATGACATCATCAATTTCTACAAATAAGGATTCACAACTAGTAGCAGCAGGTAAGTATGAACATTTTTTATATGCGAGAGGTTTCCTAATATATATTCCTACTCCTCCTCCCCTATTATTTGCTTCTCGAGGGTGGGATATAAACAAGTAATTAGGAATGTTATAGCTTTCGCCAGGCCTCAACCAGGTTTCTGTAAGCGCAATAACATCATACATACATGAATGCTGGGTTAGAAGGGAGCAAAGAGCATCGCTGTTTTTTGAAACGCTTCTAATATTACAGTGAAGTATGGAGCGTGTGCCTTTTGTTTTATGGAAGTTGTCAACTACAGAAGGAGTCAGCATAACAGAAGGGGCTTATGCTATCTGCGCAAGATCGGCTTCGTTGCGGATGCGGATAGTGTCCGAGTTGTCGGCTTTTTTCATCAATATGCGCCCGTTTGCAACCCAAGCGTGTCGCCAATTGTGACGTTTTTTTGCGGCAATGGCTTTTCCCAGTAGGGCTTTATACGAAGACAGAGATGCTCGTTAAGATACACAGGCGTCGATCCGGCAATTCCAAGGTCAGATGTATTCAGTCGCATTTTTTTGTAGCACAAAGCAGCTTATCGCGGGCTGCGCAGGACATGAATTTTATGACAATGTTTGACACATTTCTGTCCTTAGTCGGTACCCAGTGGGCTACATCAATATCAGCTGGTGATAGCGTTACTTCAACTTTTGTGCTAAGCGCGGTAACAATCTCGGCCACTGTCTTTTCGGTTGATTTAGGAATGCCTTTTAATTCTAGGTTAGCTCTGCGGCTGTACTGTTGAAGCTCAGCTAGGTCGTCTTTGGTTTCCGTGATTTGCTTAGTTAACTGACAGTTTTCTTTTACCAGTCTGGCATTTTCTGCTTTCAGGCCCGCGCTTTCAAAGCACGGGCTTTCAAAGCACGTGCTCAATTAGATCTTTCGTCTACTGGGAAGATTTGCCAGTATCCTGTCTAGCCATCGTGTCCCCGTCTTCTACTGCACACTCCGCGATAATGCGTGTAAGATTGTCGCTGGCTTCTTGTAGCGTAAACTATGCTTCCTCGGTAACAGCTGAATATCGGTTCTGCGGCGCGATCCTGCATTCAACTTTACGCCGTACGGTTAGCTCATTGATCGGCTCCTTTCTTACTAGCTTGTTGCCGTTCCTTCTCAAATCTATCCTAATCCGAGATCTTACCATACGTTGGTCACTACACCTTACCCTTCAGAGCACTTCCACACCCTTCACGACGCCAGGGTTATGGCATAATATGAAGTCTATTTCATTTTTATGCTCCCCATTCGGGCTCCTCCACGTCCACTTCAGGCTCTCTCGTTCGCAGAAGAAGGTATTCATGATGCGTAGATTGTTCCATTCTGCGAACTCGACTAGTAGATCTTCCCAGCTATTTCTACAGCCGAGACCATAGTTGCCAACTGCCTTGTCACCCTCCTGATTCTTGCCTACTTTAGCATTGATTTCTGCCATAACTACGGTATACTGGGCTTTTATTTTAGCCTTTGCCGATTCCACATCTTCATAGAAGCGTTCAACTAGCTGGTCGTCATGGCTGCATTTAGGTGCGTAGCCCTGTACCACCTTGAGCTTGTACCTCTTGTTAGGCCTAATCACAAGACCGGCTGCCCTTTCGTTAATGCTATAGTAATCGTCTTTGTTGATAGCTATGCTTTTATTGACTAGAAATCCCACTCCCAGTTCTTTTCTGTCCACTAGACCATGGTAGCAAAGCACGTGCTCATTTTCAGCACCGTAATGGCTTCACCTGTTGTTTTAACCTCACTAAGCCCTATGACATCCAAATTAATGCCCTTTAATTCGTCGGGACAACACCTCTAGACTCGGCTCGCAAGATAAAGTTCTCGCGTTAAACGTTGTCAGGTTGAGATTCCAATGGTGGCTTGTCCGGTTTCAGGGATTCTTAGCACCCTCTGCTGCGTCACAGGTCTGAGCGCCGCCGTGGTCACTTGCTTCGCAGCCACTGGAGACTGAGGGCCGAGGGGTACTTGGCATATTCATGAGAGGTTGTGGCCATTACTACACCAGGGTGGCCAATCCTGCTCTGGTAAGGGAGTGCGTTCCCGGCAATGGTCGCCGGCGTCAGGCCGCACCCCAAGCCGCATTTTCGCAATGCCCTCAACACGCAGATTCTTTCAATCCGGTGCGAATTGTCCGGCACAAGGATTCGAACCAGGGTCCTTCTGAACGCGAGGCGGACGCTCTACCTCTACGCGGTCGCTGCAAGGCCATAACTAGTTATTAGGACACAAAACGCACAGGCGGTTTTCAAGGTTCCATCCCTAGCCAGCCAGGCGCAGCCGCCGGTCACTGTGATGTCAGTCCATGCTGTCGGAGTATCTCGCGCTCTGTCTTGGTTCTTCGGTGGCGGGTGTGCCTGCGTAAGATCACTGTGGCAAACACCACCATACGCTAATAAGGCGGAAGCCCAACAGGAGTAGGTTGCAACAAAGTTGGCAAAATACCTGAAACTTGGTGTTACTCTAACGGTGCCGTTGTGTCCTTATTCAGGTAGGCGAACACGATACAGCAGTAGTCTCGTCTTCCTTATGTATTGCAAACAAAATCATAGTACGTTCGCATTCAGGCCACTTATAAAGAGTCATTTACACCGCGAAATTAATTACACATCACAAATTATTTATATATGCAATTACATACATGCTACCCATGCTCGTGCGGTATACGAATCAGAAGTCTGAAAAACCCAAGCTCTTTTCAGTTGGGAAGGCAATATCCAATTGAAGGCCACAGACTGCTTCTTCCTGTGGCTGCATTGATGTTACAGCTAATGCAAATCCGTAAATCGGCTGGGAGCACCGGGCGCAGCTGTCTTCGTCAGCGCAAAAGGCACTGGAATGGATATGTTAAAATTTGGCTGATTATGTGGATGCCCCGGCTAAATGTGGATTTTCAACTCGGCCGCAAGCCCGTGAGGACGGCTGGCATCTTCATGCATCGATGTCTTTGAGTGTGTAGTTGAGAATAGGGAGTGCGGATACTGATGTTGTCACCAAATGTGACTGCGAATTTGCTGTGAGCTAGCTTTGAAGACGGTTGTTATATTCCTTAACTGGGTACTTCAAAGGTGAGTACTTCAAAGGGGGTGGGCACAGCTGAAGTTGCAGTCAAAAGGGAATACACGAAACGGAGCTTCTGGGGCAGATGTTATTCTAACTTCTATTCTAACTAGCTTCAGAGGTCTATATTCACACTTGACGTATTTTATTATAACGTTCACACTGACTATACAATATGAAACATCAAACTCTTTGTAATCCGAGCTGCATGTAATGGTTGTCGAAAACAATATATCCCAATGGCCGTCGGTAAACCAGTTCGGCTCCCGTTTGGTAGGCCCTCCGTTCGATCTCCATCCATTGAGAAATTTGTTCCTTTTTACCTTTAACTAATCTAAACTGGTCCCTTCGCACCTTTCCCAATTTGTGGTTGGTTGCGCTGCTACAAATATGGACGGCGCCTTTCCTCCTCAACGGGGCATACAATGCCGATAGATTCTGCACGCGTCCAATGAATCTGTACGTAAATGTGAGGTAGCCTGAGCGAACGTTGTTCCGCCTCTAGATGAATGGTCACCGGAGTGCTGACACACGTATAGTGTGCTACTAGATAGTTATCCCACACTGCCAATGAAAATTGTGCTCAGTGAACGTTCTACTCACGGGCGAATACATACGCCACTCTTCTGCAAGTGTAATTTTTTGCCGAAGTCTATCGCAGGGCTGTTTGTGTGAAAACACAGCATGTCTAGGGAGCTCTGAATTGACGTACGGGATTTGTGGCGAAAGGCCACTTCATGATTGGCTGTTGATAGAGTTCTCGGATTATTTCATTAATTCGTCTCGAGGCATGAAATAGTTCCTTACAGCAATGATTAATGCCCAGAACTGTTTTATTTCTATGATGACAGGAAAGAAATCGCTCATTGAGATTTGGTTACCATGAGCGGGTCGTGAACGCTCAAGGCATTCAACATGCGCTGAGAAAACCCTGCGACTATAAGCTGCCACGCATTACACTGCGATACTGTTGCCCTGAATGATATGCCGTGCTTGTATGTCTTCCGAGAAGAAAAGAGAAAATCAGCAGCTGATCTTTTGCCTTCGTTACTTCAGGTGCCACCTTGGTTTAAATACATTCCTTCGAGACCTTTGCCACTCCCCTATTTTTTTCTTTTTCTGGGGTCATCTTAACTTCCTTGACGCACTTGTCTAGCAATAGCAGTGCGTTCCGTGCGAACATCTCACTCGGGAGTGGAACAAAATGACCCTCCTAGTTCGTCAAACTACACGCAGGCCGCTGTATACAAGGGACACGCAACATTACGTTTGGCTCTATGGCTCCATGAAACCCGGCGTCCACAGATTCATGTAGACATCTAACCTTTTGTGGCCCCTTTTGTGACGGCAGAGGCTTGCGCATTTTTCTGAGTATCCAGAAATTGTACTTCTTGCTACGTTGGCCAATTTTCGTCAACGATTTCGCCAATTTTCGCATTGCGTTTGCCCGCAAGCAACATGTTTCGGTGTTGCGCTGTGAATTCATGTCGACGGGAATCACTGCCACAAGGATGAGGGTGCAGTGTGTGAATGAAAAAACAGTTGCATTTTTACAGCCGCCCCTTTCCGTAGGGGAGATATTCTTCTCACCCTGTCGTTTCAAACCGAGTGGCCACCATTGATTGGGTGCCCGAGGTCATCGAGGATGCATCGACCCTAAGCTGTGCCGCTGGGACACTGAATTTGGCAAATTTGTGGCGCATAGATGATATCTTGCAGGGGTGCTGAGAGCTGTAGTGGCTTTCATAAGTGCCTTTGGTGCGCAAGGCGAATGTTCACGGGCTTGTCACCCACTTTCTGAATACCGTGCGTTTGGGAATCCGGTGTCCTCAAAGTGTAGGTGGCAAACTGCTCCCGGAGTTACGGGTGTACTCACCATCCGGAAAACCAAGCATTGCTCGAGGAAGTTGCAAAAGCGCAGAAAGAACAAGGTGCAATCATGGACAATCAAAATATGAACTGTGGGACGCACGGCCGAAGATACCGGTGCCGTCACCTGGGAGCGGCCGTGGAAAAGACACGGACATGCCTAGTAGAGATCTCGGGAGCGAGGGAGCGTGTCCCACATCGATGTGCTGCCTTCTGCTCGCTCGCTTGCTTGCCTTGTCTCAATGCCGCAAGGGCGCTGCAAGCAGTGCGTGTACTACAACCGCCGCAGTTGAGGGTGTTGGTCGTGCTGAGCATAGAGTTTCTTACAATATACACAAGAGAGGTATCTGGCGCTAGCGTCTATGCGGCTCACATCAAGGCCGTCTGTGTCGTCATGGACCGCCATTACACATCGCGCTCGCCTTAGTTTCATCATTGGCTTGGATTGAAACGTTTTAGTGACCGCTAATCTAAACAAATTGCCACAAAGACGCGAAGAATAGTGTGCAATTATGTAAGTGGAAAATAATAACAGGCTGTTTTAAAACTGAGGAAAAAGGAAGTAAAGCGTATTTTTGCCGGAACGGTTGTGCCTGCTATTCCGCAGGCCAAGGTTGTATTTACGAACAAGATTAATATTTGGGGTTGAAACTCATTAGAGACTCTGATTTTATTAATTTTACCGTTATTGCAAATAATAAGTTGCTTGAAGAGTGTGGAAAGTTTTTTGAGTGTGCCTATTCAAATGTTGCCTCCGTGGGGAACCGGTGCACCGACTGCCAAGTAGTTTTACAATAAAAAAGAAAACGCGGCGTTAAAAAGTCGTGCACGATGACAAGATATGACGCATACAAGTGCCCGTATCTGTCGTATCCCCGTGGTCGTATCTTGTCTTCGTCGAAGTACATTTTGTTTCTTCTTTTCGTCGGCTACAAATTTCGCGGCGGCATATTACCCGCTCAGACATGCGTCCTTCGACTGCGGCATGAGCAACGTCAGGTGCGATCACACACTGCGTACTGTTTCACCGAACACGGCTACCACAGAACAGGGAGGATTTCGGCTTCCTTGTAGCTCGTAAACGTGCTAATGCATAGTGAAGAAAGCAAATCCCCAAAACCGCTTAAGAATCCAAGTGTCATGCCAAGCCCAAGACAAAAAGGGGGGTCTTCCCATGAACCCACACGACGACATGGCTTACAAGGCGCAGCTTCCTCTCTAGTATACTTACTAAGAAACTCTATGGTGCTGAGAACAATGCGGCGCGTAACTGCTTGCAGCTGTGGCCAGGGCTTGCGCGGAAAACACGTGCACGCTTTCGCAAGGCATACTGTTATGTTCATCATGCCTCCCTGAGGGAAATCAAAGCACATAAATACAGAAAAAAAACGCATGCCGCCTAGCTTCTCATGGCCCTGAATTGTTTTGCGTTCGTTGTGCATTGGCCCGGGAATTGAACAATGAGCTGGCAACCGAAAACACGACTTTGTTTGATACAGTCATGATTGGACTTGCGCAAAACAAACGGGGACGAGGAAGGAACGACAAGGACGAGCGCACTCTAACAACTGGTTTAATTTCTTGGAAGAAAGACATATATACCCCACAGGCCTGCGTACAACATCTCAGTAAAAGCTTTACAGCGCACACACATCACATACGTAGATCAGCGTCTACAAAAAAGGCGTCAGCAGCGTCAATTCCTTATCTAACAAGGCCACAGAAGGGTGGCTGATGCCTTGTTAGATAAGGAATTGACGCTGCTGACGCCTTTTTTTGTAGACGCTGATCTACGTATGTGATGTGTGTGCGCTGTAAAGCTTTTACTGAGATGTTGTACGCAGGCCTGTGGGGTATATATGTCTTTCTTCCAAGAAATTAAACCAGTTGTTAGAGTGCGCTCGTCCTTGTCGTTCCTTCCTCGTCCCCGTTTGTTTTGCGCAAGTCCAATCATGAATCGTTTCCAACTAGGCCGGCTTGCTGTGATACAGTCATGGCTGAGACACTTCACGGATGCGGTGCTTGTAGCTACCACCAGGACTAATCTGCAATGATACATATTACTGCAGGCACTGTGTGGGCTGCAATAATTGAATGAAGAACTCTAATATGTATTCACAAAAATTAAGAATTTCGGCAGCTCCAAACATTCAATCGGCCCTCGAACAGTAATGTTGGCGTCCCGGGTTTTTCGTTTTTTTCGCAAGCACCTCAGCGCTCGTAGAACCAGAGCGGGCAGCACCGAAAATGGTTTTGGGCGTGACCCGGGTGCCGATCGTTATTTGCTCAAGTTACTGCCCCACCCATGCAAAGCTATGTCGGCAATGTGGCGACGGCACAGACGGTGAGCGGGCGCTCGTGTGCGCCGAGAACGCAGTGCCTGCAGTTCCCGCAGTTCTTATCTCGTGCCGCATCGCTAACAGTTGTTTGCAGCATTCTTGCGGCATGACTACAAGACAAGCATGCGAGCTAGGAGAAGGCAACCAATCGCGGTGGGACTCCCGACATCTCAACTCGCTCTCCACATCTCAACTGCGCATGTCCGTGTCTTTTTCGCGGCCACTGCCAGGTGAAGGCACCGGTATCTTTGGCCACGCGTTTCGTTGTGCGTATTTCAATTGTCCATGACTGCACGTATAGAAAGAACACAAACTAGCGCTTCTTTCTTGTGTTCGTTCTGCCCGCTACTCGTTGCACCAAAGTAATCGTAGTTTGCTTCATGCCTCGGTGATAGTTTGTGATGTCAAATCATGTTTACTAATGGAGTGAACTCGTTACGTAGTTTAGTTACTGTTACGGTTACGTGTTTTACTTACAGTTATTCACAGGGATACGCGTGGCAGGTCCCAAGGGCTCCATGGCTGCCTGTATGTGCCAGCCTTGGCATTCGACATATCACTTCTGTTGTAGCTTCGATCGGCGTAGCAAGTCGCTTTGCGGTTGCTTGCGTTTGATATGCGCCTATATATTGTTTTTAGGCAGTTTATTGAAGTCCTAATAAGATTGATGAAATTGGGGTAGGTGGTAAGCAACTACTTTTTGAGTATCATGTCTAAGAAAGAAATTGAAAAACTTTTATTACGGAAATGCAATGGATGTTTTTTTTTCTATGGAGGATCAAGAGTAGTTGGCGTGGAGTCGGTACAACTAGTAAAAATGATGGCATCAACAGAGAAACCAATTGAATAGCCCAGAAAATTCTAAGAATTCCTACGTCTCCGACCTCGACATGACATAATAAAACATTATATCTCGTTCAAATTGTTACTTGCTCTTAGTTTTGGCAACCTGCTATCTCTCGCGCACGGTGCAACCTCTGCAAGTAATGTCTACGAAGGAATCACGAAAGAAGTAATGGCTTCAGAGCGCCACTCAGGCGGAAGCTGGCTACAATATCTCATCCCTACGAAACGTAACTGTGGGATTACTGCGATCACCCCAGCCATTCTCTTCGGAGACGTATGCTGCTCTGAATGTGGTAATACTTGTACTTATTTATTTATTCGAAATACTGCCAGCCTCTTCTTGCGACCAAGGCAGGCGGGCATACAAGGGTGTATTCATATACATACAAAAGTACTTAGTCGGTAGGTAGTACAACATTAATAAGAACGAAATGTCAAAACAAGAACAAGGGTTAAGTAACTCAGGTGTAAGCTTCATATTTTTAGATTGCACATATTTATAAAGGATACAAAGGAAGTGAAACGTGCAGAAGGGAGGAGCAACGCATAATACAAGCATAATAATTTGAGGTTCCTCAGTTTATAAAGGATTCCAACAAGGAAAGTGCACTCAAATAAGCCAAAAAAAGCAACTTGTGTAAAGAAAAGAGATTGGTATACAGACTAATCATACGTTTCGCAAACCATAAGGAACAATATCGCACAGAGCGGAACCGTAAAAAAAGTTTCAAAACCTTGAGTAATCAAGTAAAAACACTGCGGGAAGTTTGCGCATGCGCGTATATAGTATTTACTACAAAGCAAGAAAACAAAAGATAAGGAACATTGTGAGGCAAGTCATAAATATTGTATTCCAAGAAAATACATTACAGATGAGTTAGTATAGTCAAAATTCGCAGTGACTGAACATGATGCTGTACGTTATGTAGACGCAAGTTTAGCGGTGCTCGCCGTGAAGTGTACAGAATACATAACATCCGAGTCCACACTTCATAAAAATTAAAGTTGCATGTTTTACTTTCCTGTTAATTGGTAATGTTAGCGATTCTCGACAAAAAATCAGTAAGTGAATCCGTGTTAGTAACCGATGGGTCCAAGCGATTCCATTGTCGGATAGCAAGCGGGAAGAAAGAATATTTGAAGGCGTCAATATTGCAAGGATGTGCGCGGGTTTTTGCCTTCTTTGCCGGGATTCTGAAGGGTGAGGGTTCTTGCGGGTGAGGGTTTTTAGATCAAGTGCTGTTTTGTAGCGTAAGCTACACTGGCTGAGGTTGAGCAATTTCGCGTGGACCTTGAAGGGCCATGCTGCGCAAGCGCGAGGAGCATTGGACTGGGCTGGACTGGACTGGAATAAATTTGATTGGATTGGAAATCCAATCCAGTTGGAGCCCGCACGGGGCACCTTGAGTATTCATGGTGACGGTGAGCAGCGACACCGCGGACCCCGAGCTCCCATACATAAGCCGTGTCCAACCGTGGCGAGGTGTTGAAAGGTGAAGGGTAGAAGCCGTAAACGGTGGCCGTCGGAGCCTTGGTAGCTCCGGCCGATGGCCTCCCTGCCTGTCTACCAGGCACAGAGCTCCGGGACCTCTTTGACTACCAGGGTAACGTCAAAGGAGAAAGTACGCCCGTCTCCCTGCTTTTATACTATGCCGTATGGTGTTTAAAAAAAAAACCCGAACCGTTATCGGCCCCCTAAAAGGGGCCGCACCGAAGTATCGTTTCCCCCATTGCCATCTTTGACATTTCCTAAACCAGATCATTACTCTCTATTTCTTGTCATGTAGTCCCTCAGTCCAACCCACCCTCTTGCATCTCATTCAGTCTTCTTGATCGCCAAGTATCTTGAAGCGGTAATAGGAAAATCGTATAAGTGCAAAAAACAAAGGTCTGGTGAACTCCTCATCGAAATAAATGACAAGCAGCAGTTTGCAAACCTTCTAGCTCAGAATAGACTGGCTGATCTCGACATCAGGGTCACACCTCATCGGAGCCTCAACAGCTCCGAGACAGACCTCCTGAACGAAACGGATGCGGATCTCCTTGCCGGCTTGAAGGATCAGATCGTCACTGCCGTGAGCCGCATCACTATCCGCAGAGAGGACAAGGAGATTCCCACCAAGCACAGTATCTTGACTTTTGACCGCGCAGTTCTCCCACAAAACATAAATGCAGGTTTTATCCGTTGTTCCATCCGTCCGTACATCGCGAACCCGCGGCGCTGTTTTAAGTGCCAGCGGTTCGGGCATGGTACAAACTCTTGCCCTGGCCGAACGACGTGTGCGAAATGCGCGGCGCATGATCATCCGAGCGACAATTGTCCATCCGATACCCTGTCTTGTGTGAACTGCGGCGGGCCGCATGCAGCGTACTCCCGCAAGTGTGAAAAGTTCCAACTGCAAAAAAAGAAAATCAACATCAAGGTGACTGAGAACATCACCTTCCCGGAGGCGCGAAAGAGGTTCGCCTCTTTCCCCCTGGGGAGGTACGCTGACGCGGCTCGCCGGGGAGCGGAGCGGCGTCTGGTGTCCACAGGGACCCAGTTCAGCGAGTCTGACCTGGCCCCGCCCCCGCCCCCCGCTGGGTTGCCTCACGCAGCCCAACCCGGCACCACGCGGCTTGCTGAGGCAGCAGCGGTTGTGGTGCAAATCACTTCTGTTGGGACCGGTGCCTCTCCCGCCTCTACCTCCCCGTCCTCCAGTGCGTTGGAGGGTGCCGGGGTGGTAGAGCCGGGGCCCCGCACCGGCTCCCACCGCCACCGCACCGCCCGTGCCACCTCTGGCGCCCCCGACGGTGGCGGCTCAAACGAAGGGCTCCCGAAAGGCGGGCAAGTCCAGGGGGCCCGGTTCGACGGGCACCCCTCGGACATCTGAGGACAAGATGGACGTCGCGCCGTTCTTGCTTGCAACGCACCGCAAAGTGGCCTCCGATGCCCAAGCCAGCAGAAAGGCCCAAAAAGTCAAATCATAAAGTAACAGCCCCGAAAGACACATGAACACACATACACACAGACTTCAGTAGCTTCTAAATCTCCAAAATGGGACGAGAAAACATTACTCAATGGAACTGTAGAGGCGTCATAAAAATCTTGATGTCCATGAGATATTGCATTCGAACCAGCCAAGCGTGATGTGTCTTCAGGAGACGCATTTGAATCCCAATCACACAAATTTCTTAAATAGGTACATGGTATTCAGAAAGGATAGGGTTGGCTGCACACACTCTTCGGGCGGTGTAGCCATAATAGCCCAGAAATCCCTAGCATGCCACCCTATCGCTCTCAACACCGTCCTTCAGGCTGTAGCAATAAGCACAATAATTTTTATTAGGTTGATAACGGTATGCTCTATTTCCATTCATCCTGATTATGCACTTTCGAGCTCTGACTTCGAGGCGCTGGTCGACCAGCTGCCCGAACCGTACATCCTAACAGGCGACCTTAATGCACACAACTCTCTTTGGGGCTCCTCCAGAACGGATGCTCGAGGTCGCCTGATAGAGAAATTTCTTACATCTTCAGGAGCATGTCTTTTCAACAAAAAGCAGCCTACATACCATAACTTAGGACATAATACATACTCACATCTCGACTTGGCTGTTGGTTCTGAAATTCTCTTTCCATGTCTTGAGTGGGGCGTGGGCACTGGCCCATATGGTAGTGAGCACTTCCCACTTCCCTAACATATATAGGTAAAGGCCCATGCAGTCCATCTTCCCATAACAGGTTTAAAGAATCAAAAGCAAACTGGAGTATATTCACAGAAACATCTAAACTACACCCCACAACCATAGAACACCTACACGTGGAGGAAGCATCCCAAGTCATCAGGCGCACATCCTCGACGCTGCCGAAAAGTCCACTCCTCACGCCTCCAGCGCTCCGCGCAACCAAAGGAGGCCGTGGTGGAATGAGGACTGTAGGCGGGTGTGAGAGGCCCAGACTGACTGACTGATGCATGTCAGTCACTATTTTTTTCTTTCTTTTTTGTTGTCTTACCTATATGTATTTGCCCCCCCTTATGTAATGCCTTCGGGCCCTTAAGGAACTAATAAATGAAAAAACGAAATGAAATGAGACAAGGCGTGGGGTGTCCTTCGCCGGTACCCCACGTCAGATAACGTCATTTCTTTTAAACGGGCAAAGGCTTTTGGGAAGCGAGTGCGCCGTGAGGCGAAAAGGGAGAGTTGGCGCACCTTCCTCACTTCCATCAACTCATACACTGACACGCGAAAAGTATGGACACGAATGCGTAAACTAAAAGGACAACAGACACACAGCCTGCCCCTGGTTAGTACAACGGGGGACACACTAGAAGACCAGGCTAACACACTCGCACAGCACTTCCAACATCTGTCCAGTTCAGCGCACTACACCAACACTTTCATAAAACACAAAACATCCTGTGAGAAGATGTCCTTGCGAGACAGTAATAAGTCGACCTCATCTTATAACACCCCCTTCTCACTGCATGAGCTGAAGATCGCACTTAGTACTTGTAAACCTTCAGCTCCAGGCGCAGACAACATTACATACACTATGATTCAACACTTGCACATAGACACACTTGAATCCCTCTTTCACCTCTGCAAGAAAATATATATTTCGGGGCACCTGGAGGGAGGCCATCGTAGTGGCCTTTCTGAAAGAGGTGAAGGACCCTTCTTCTCCCGCAAGTTATCGTCCCATCGCCCTCACAAGCTGCCTGTGTAAGCTGTTCGAGAAGATGATCAATAGGAGACTCATGTACCTCTTAGAGTAAAATGGTCTTCTCGACAGCTGCCAGGCTGGCTTCAGGGCTGGGAGATCCACAAACGATCAACTGGTTGCGTTGGAATCGTATGTAAAGAATGCCTTTATCCATAATCAGTTTTGCATAACAGTCTTCTTTGATATGAAAAAGGCCTATGACACTGCCTGGCGGTATGGCATCTTGAGTGACCTCAAGTCGTTTGGTGTCTCCGGCAACATGCTGAACACCCTCGCTAGCTACATGTCGTAAATGACCTTTGGAATGAGGGTTGGCAGTGCACTTTACAATGTATATGTTCAGGAAAATGGCGTTCCTCAAGGCGGTGTCCTGAGCTGCACACTATTCATTGTTAGCATGAACTCGCTCTGGAAGGCATTGCAACCAACCATTTCCTGTTCTGTATATGTAGATGACGTCCAAATATCTCTTAAGTTGTGTAACTTCTCGATTTCTGAATGCCAAATCCAGCTTGTTGTGAACAAACTTTCTGGCTGAGCGGACACAAATGGTTTTAAACTGAACCCTGTAAAAAGTACTTGTGTTGTGTTCTCCCGGAAACGCGGAATTCATGCGGACCCGGATATCTCTATTGATGGTGTAGTAATCCCTGTCAGAGGGGAACAGAAGTTTTTGGGATTAATATTCGACGGTAAACTCACATTTATCCCTCACTTGAAACACCTCAAACACAAATGCCTAAAAACAATGAACATTCTTAAAGTCCTGCACACCAATCTTATGGTGCTGACAAGCAGCTCCTCCTGCGGCTTTATACTGCAATGGTAGGATCTCGCTTGGATTTTGGCAGTGTTGTTTATGAGTCCGCGACGAAGACGCCGCTAAAAATGCTTGACCCTGTGCTTCATTTGGGGCTTCGTCCTGCCTGTGGCGCCTTTCGCACTAGCCCCGTTGAAAGCCTCTATGCAGAGTGTCACAAATGGTCCCTGTATTTCCAGAGGACATACACTAACTTGTTGTATGCCTCTAAAATCATGTCTATGACAAATTATCCTTTTAATTCAACCATTCATGATGCATCATCAGAGCAGCTCTTTGCAAATAGTCCATCTATTTCCATGGCGTTCCCTCTCAGAGTGAGAGCAGAAGCTTGTGAGCTGGCTGTGTCATTTTTACACATTTACAACACACCTATTACTGATTTTATTGCGCCGTGGCAACTCCGGGCAGTTTGTTGTGACTTGTCGTTTCTGCAATTTTAAAAAAACAGGGCACCAAGGGTAGCCATTTTTCAGCATTTCCTTTTCCTGAAGGAGAAGTATCAATGCGCAGAGTATTACTGCGACGCATCAAAGACAGCTACGGCTGTGTCTTGTGCTGCGCATTGGCCGAACCTCAACGTGTGTAAAAGAATTACCTCCCACAACAACATTTTTACGGCTGAAGCACACGGCATTTTACTTGTTTTACATCACATCGTTCAACATCAAATTTCAAAGTTCATAGTGTTTACAGATTCTCTTCGTGTTGTACGTGCACTTTTGTCAAGAAAACGCTCAAAAAATTATGTAATCACTCTTGTTTTTAAGGCCCTTATGTCGGCATACGCCTCAAGTCTTGGAATAACAATATGTTGGGTTCCTGGCCACTGTGGAATAGCCGGGAATGAAACCGCAGATAAAATGGCCACTGCTGGTACACTCTTGAATACAGTGGACATAGCAACAGTGCCGTACACAGACATGAAGCCACACATTAGACACCAACTTCACAACGCATGGGAAACACACTGGAGTGAACAGACAGATAACAAGTTACACGTAATAAAACCACACTTAGGAGCATACACTACTGACTCACACAGCATACACATTGAAGTTACCTTAGCTAGGTTGCGGATAGGCCATACACATGTAGCACACTCACACCTGCTCACTGGCTCTCCACGACCCATGTGTAACAGGTGTGGGTAGGGCCTATCCGTAGTTTACATCTTAATTACATGCAAGGCACTCGACACAACAAGGCACAGACACTTCAATGAACTATACAGACAACACATTCCGCTACACCCTTCCTTGTTTTTGGGTAACAATGCCATCGTCTCTGTGCAACACGTTTTGAAATATTTGTCTCATGTTAACTTTTTAAACCTCATATCCTATCATGCGTAATCAACACCGGCCCTATACACCAGCCATCTCCATTGGTTTTATTTGTTTTTACTGTTATTCTGGCTTACACATTTTAATAGCCACTGTTTTCTGTTGTATAATTTTGTTTGGCGCTCTTTGCCCAACCATCATCATCATCATCATCAATCCAGTTGGAGTACGGTTGTGTAGAGAATCGGGTCTGCACATTCGCCGGTCTGCGCATCCCAGAGGAGTTACGTCATAGCCGCGGCAGACGAACTGGCGCAGGCGCGTGCCAGCTGTGCGCCTCCGTTGCGCAGTAGTGAAGTCTCTTGGTGCTCCGGAGCCGCTTGATAGGCGTTTCGGGTGGCTTCTGGAGAGCCGTGCTGCGCATGCGCGAGGAGCAGTGACTGAATTTGACTGGACCGAACTGGACTAGACTGGACTGGGCTAGACTTGAATGGACTGGAATAGAATGAATTAGATTGGATTGGATTGGATTGGAAATCTTTTTAGCAGCAGTAAGCATGATAATCGGCTAATCCTAGACAACCACAAAACCTAAAAATAACTAGCTGAACCTTAGCTCCCGCTAGGTATATCCTCCCATAGCCGAGCTAAGCAACTGTTAATTTTTTAGGTGAAGAGCTGTTAAAAGCAACGAACGCCACAGTTTTTTTTCAAAAGGAGCTTTGGATAAAATACTCCGAGAAGGAACTCGTCACTAATTTAAAACGTTTCTAGCAGACAGACATCGAGTAGTGTGGTATACCCGAACACTTGCGGCGTCCAGTTATGTACCCAAGCACTTATCCCGGAAGCGCACGGTTGCAATACTGTGGCGCACTGTAATTCCAAAATATGTGTAGCTGTACTGCACCCTTAACATTTATCAGAACACTCAGCAGGACTATATGAAATTTTTCTATCTAAAATGGTAAAAATATCGCAATGAGCACCTCATATGGTATTTGAGCTGCAGCTATTCTCCTGTAGTTTAAACTGAAAGCTCGTGGAAATATTTGCCACCGTGGCATGAATTAAATTGTGTCCTGGAAATTGGGGAAATTTTCAAGTTTATGAACGGGCTATACAATGGGAGTGAGAAGCGCGTTTCTGAAGTTTGCTTTACAAAGGATCAGCTGCAGAGCACCATCCCTAAAGCTATCCTAGACTAACATTCCAAGCCTAATACCCAAACGTGACCAAATTGTGTCGCTAATAGATGATAGTGACACAGATGTTCTCGCGCAAACAGAAACATGGTTACAACCAAAAATAAATACCAGTGAAATTGTTGACCCTGACACTTACAATGTCTATCGACACGGCCGCGCAGACAAAAGTGCTATTAGCGATTAGGAAAACAGCACATTCACTCAGTATCGATACTAACAGTGGACTCGAAGTCACCTGGGCTACATGCTTAATCCCCCCTGGTCAAATAATAATAGGTGTGTGCTACCGCGCACCGGACTTTTCCAATTCGTTCACAGAACAACTTCGCCACAGTATCCCTGTTGCTACCCGGTGGTGTAAGTTTTCCAATATTTACCTTTAAGGCGACTTTAATTACCCCCTTATTGACTGGCCTAATCTATCGTCGTATTGCCGTACCTCAATTGAATTTATTAGCCTTACATTAAATTTTAATTAGTTCCAAGTTATTTGTGAACCTCCTAGGGGTTCTAATACCGGAGACCTTCTTTTAACTATAGCTCCCCCGAAAACATTGGAAACATTTTATTCAATAACGGCTTTAGCGACCACAAAGTACCCCAAGAACCCATTTATGTCCCATCAACCTTCAATGGTTCCACAACAAAAAAAATCAAGATTGTAATAAAGCTAACTATTTGAATACGAACAATTAAGTAAATGTGTTTTTTAACGAATTTTTTAACGTTGTTCCCTAGCCGGTGTGTCGATGAAAACTAGATGCTGTTCAAGAATAAAATGTTAGCGCTGACTGATAAATATGTTCCTCTAATATCAATAACTAAAGCATCTTAAACGTTTAGGAACAAAAAAAAAAACGCTCGTATTTGAATACAAAGCGTGCTTTCAGCCCAAGCGCTTTTGAGAAATACAAATAGTGTCTGAAAAACTACACGTCTGGTATAAACGCTTAAAAGCACAGACATTTTCATTGCGTCTTGCCTTCACTTCTGAAATTTAATCCGAGAAAATTTTGCGACATAATTTTACCTCGTAAAGCCGATAGCAACATTTCTTTACTAGGGGACAATCAAATGCCTCTTAGAATCGATGAGTCTTCGTCAGCATTTAACACGTATTTCGCATCTGTTTTCACACGGGAAGATCATTCCAACGTCCCCATAGTTCAATATGACGACTGGTCATTCACGAAATGAAACCCATCTACATCACAGTTATAGGAATCGCATTATTAATTACTAACCTCAAATGTTGAACTTCCGCTGGCATAGATGGTATTAATTCTAAGGTATTAAAAAATACTATATTCATTTCAAGTCAAATTCCTTTTCACATCTTTCGACAATCTTTATCATCCGGACAGCTATCCAACGACTGAAAAACTGCAAAAGTGGTTTCGGTCTTTAAGAATGGCGATAAAACTTCCCCTGGTAACTATCACCCCATTTCACTGACTTGCATTTGTTGCAAGCTTCTCGAGCATATAATCGCCTCCCACCTCGAGTCTATTTAATTTCTTTTTCAATATACAACACGGGTTTAGAAAAGGCTTCTCATGTGACACTCAACTTTTGGAATTCACGAATGACTTGCACTTAAACATGGATAACAATCTACAAACCGATTGCATATCTTTAGACTACTCTAAGCATTCGACCACGTCACCCACTGCCTAAATTTCTAAATTTCATTTCTAAATTATGGTCCCTTGAATTACATACCCTTACACTGTCGTGGCTCTGTAAATTCTTACCGTTGCACCATAATTGACAACAGTCAACAGCTTCAGCCCCTCCTTCACTGACGTCACATCGGGCGTCCCTCAAGGTAGTGTTCTTCGCCCTTTACTCTTTCTAATTTGCATTAATGACTTATTAACTTACCAACTAATATCTCGTCCTCCGTGCGGCTTTTGCAGATGATTGCATTATATATCGTCCCATAAGCACTCCTCATGATCATATCGCCCTGCAAAATGGCCTAAACATAATTTACAATTGGTGTAACACCTGGCAGATAACCCTTAGCTTAACCAAGTGTAAAATCATTTCTTTCCCTCGCAAGCAAAATAATTCTAACCACACATACTCTATAAATACCACTGACTTGACAAGTGCAGCGTCACAGAAATACCTAGGAGTACGCTTAACACCTAAATTGTCATGGCCGTAACATATAACCAGTCTGTGCCAAAGCATCGAAATCATTGGGTTACCTACGCCGAAACTTGCGTAACGTACCTACTGACATCCATAAATTAGCCTCTTTAACTTTCGTTCGTCCACAATTAGAGTTTGCTTCATCCGTATGGTCACCACACCAAGCTTATTTAATACGAACACTAGATTGGATTCAAAATAGAGCTGCGCGCTTCAGTTCTTAGAATTATGACCACCAGGCTAATATTCCTCAAATTAAAATAGATATGTCAATTCAACTGTTGAAACTCGCGTTTCAGTCGCTCTTCTCTGTCTTCTGCACAAATACATAAATTCAGCTACACCATCCCCACTGCCTTTGGAAGCGCCTGTACGCATGTACGCACGGCTTCATAATCAACTCAGTTTCAAGCGAATATTTGGTAAAACACGTTCATTTAACTTATCTGCCCTGGCACTTGCCATTTCATGTGGAAGGATCTTCGGAACCCCATCACCCGCTTATCGAACCGTGATGCATTTCATGAGCGGCTTATCAGCCATTTTGCTTGTTTGCAATTTGCACATCTTGTTGTTGTTGTCATATTGTCAAACTTTCTTTTTGTTTTCTTTGTTTAAAATTGATATTGTAGTCTACATTAAGTTTAATATGCACTTGCTCAAAATTGTATAATGATGTTTGCCAGAATAACGTTTTATACGATTTCACATTTATTCTGGTTTAATTTTCTACCCCGCCTGATACCAAGATGTTCAGAATACCCTGCATTAACAAACTCATGATGCTTCATTGTTGTTTTATTCTTTACCCCAATGGAATTCCAGTGTACTGCGCCGTGTATTTCTGTTTTATTTTGTTCCCCCCTCACGCAATGCTCTTCGGAGCCTGTGATTTACTGTGAAATAAATAAATAAATAAATAAATAAATAAATAAATAAATAAAAATAAATAAATAAATAAATAACATAAAAAAATAAATACATAAATAAATAGGAAAATAAATAATGTCCGTTTATTCACCGTTAATTCAAGTGCTAATTCACCAGAACGGGTTCCGCATGTAAAGCTGACTGAACTATTTTGAACCAATGCAGCTTTGCGTTACACCGCAGAAACAAACGGGGACCGAACGAGAATGCCAGGCAAAAGGCATTGTAAGGCCCGCGGAAGACAAGGTTCCTGCCGAGCTGCCTTTTGCTGCTCTCGAACTTCAGCTTTCAGCCCCAATTAGGGGAATGAACTCTCAGGCTGGCGGGCCTAAAAGCGTGTGCATTGGCTCACAGCTTGGGCAGGGAGGCGGGTAAAGAGATGCAAAGCAGGCCCTCGTATCCGGAGGCGCTGCGACCGCGTTGTGTATTGAACTCCAGGGGACACTGGGAAGACGGCTTTAAGACCGCAGAGTTTATGGCGCCAGTCCGCTGGAAAAGTTTCTTCCGTATGCAAGGGTCTGGCTCCCTCTGGGAGGTGGCCGCGTAAACCCCGCGCGCTATTTAAGGCGTTTGCGCAGGGCCCAGTGTTTCTTTTTTCGCAAAGCAGGCAAAAGGGAAATGGTAATGCTGAATAGCATTGAGTCCGTGCTGTCGCCACTTTTTCGAGAGGAATTTTTACATTTCTTTGTAACATTATTGCCCACGTTTTAGAATATCACAAAAGAACTCGTCCCCGCAGAACTAGTTTATATGTCTGAAACCTTGCGCACCTGAACTTGTGTATATACCTCACCTTAGGTCGATTTTAATGCCTCCATACGAGATTTCATTTGGGACGGCTGAGTAGCCTGACAGATGCCTACTCTCGCTAAAACTCTTAGAGCACAAAAGTAAGCCCGCTGCGTGAGAACTGACGCGGGAACCCTCGCCATGTGGATTTCACATGGACGTGGATTTCAAATGGCTAGTTGGTGATGCTTGATATTGAATTGCGTTATGTATACAGACAAATGGGACGCTAACGGGACTCGCCCCAGTCCTGTTAGCGTCCCATGTGTATACATAGCGCAGTTCATGTCGGTTTTGCTTTGTGCTGCGCTCCCAAATTATTCAGCACCTGGAGAGATTTTAGTATAACTCAAGGTCACGTTTTTCATTGTGTGTAGGAGGGAAAATGGGCCGTCAGGGTAATGCGGAACTTTAGCACAATTGTGGAACTCTTTACCGCAATTATTTGAATGCGCTTTAAATGGCATCTTTTATTTTAGCGGCATTGTGCTGGTTCATAGAAGAAAATAATCGGAAGTGTTCCTGCATGTGTTGGTCATCATGATGATGAAGTAGAGATACCGCGGCATTGTCCTTCCTTGGCGTCACTCCTCCCATTTATGTTTTCAGCATTATGACGAATCTGTGAGAAGCTTCAGGACCGCCACGCTTATTATGTCACTTCTGTTGCTTTTAAGCACAGACAAATGACATGGCCTCGTCCCCCTAGGGGTGTTGCTGTTCTTCATCTCTTTGCCTTTAGTGAGAACCCGGTTTCCATTGCGGAATAATTTGATGTGGGTAAAGTAAATGAACCTCAGCTGTCATTTATGTTACGAATGAATGAATGAAAAAAATCTTTAAGAACAGGTGCAGCTGTTAGGGCACCCGCCCGGTGGAGGGGATCCCTACTCCGGGATCCCCTGGCTGCGGCTGGTTGCGTGGGCCCATTGTACCAGGTCAAGCTAGAACGTAGGGTCCTTGCTGGTCAACCACGCCGTTCACTGTTGCATGGTGGGGTTGGGGATTGGGTGCAAGTCCGGTGTCTTTTCGCACACCCACACCTGATGGTAAAGGGTACCGAGCGCTGGGCAGTAGTGCAGGTGGCTGGATAGTCTGTCGGATAAATGGCATGAAGAAGTGTATGGTGTGGATACGTGTTAGTTTGAAGTCGTCTGAACGTTGTTGCTTCATCCCTTGTGAGTTGGTTGTGTGGAATGGGGAAAATTTGACGTTTGTGTCGGTAGTCCGCTAAGATATCTCTGTAGCGCAAGAGAGGTTGCGGATTAGGTTACGAGTTTAAATTGAGGATGGTTATGGGTAGGAGCCGTAAAACAAAGTAGTCTTCAAAGTTTATCGTATATAAATCAATGAATCAATCAATCAATCGATTCACTTTTACGTGGGACTCGATTTCTAAGCATGGCAGCTGCATGAGCGTCAAAACTCATGACAACAAACACCAAAATCATGCAACCCTCCATCCAACTACGACACTGGTTGAACGCGAAGCTTTCTACTGACGGATTCTTGATGGGGCATGCAAATTGCTTAAATCCAGTTCAACGCAAGAGAGGAAGCCAGCGGCGCAGTAAGCACGTGATTGCTTCTCCCACCGGCGCTTCTACAGCGCCATATCATCATGCGCCGTGTGGCAAGAGACAGACCTGCAATACACTTATACACTGCATGCTTCGTTAGTCCCCAGGATTCACGTTACTGGTGTTCGCCCGGGATTTTTCTTTCACTTCACCCACGATCATGCATCATCATCGCCAGAGAAAGTTGGCTTTCCTGCAGGGCGTTTTCACGTTACAGACGCATCAGGCTTCGCTGTAATAGCTCCAGAACTCGCAGTGGCAATCTAAGTTAAAGGCCACCGCGTAAGAATTTCCGTAGGTTTGTCGCGTTGCCGAGGGTCACACAGGACTACGGTTGGGGAGGCATTGCTGCCGGCGCCAGCCGTTATCGGCATTGACCATATGCGAAGCACATCTTGGCACCAGTGTTGCGGAGTTGCCACTCCGGAATTGGAATGATTACGCATTCATTCCAACTTTTGGAGATGCCGGAATGGAATGGGAATGGAATGACAGCAGCGCTTGGGGGAATGGAATGGGAATGGAATTAAGGGCGTTTAGTCCGGAATGGAATGGGAATGAAATGGGGATTTTTTGGACGACGGCGTCACCATTACTGGCGCCTTCCAGCTACTTAATTAGTCTGTGGCGACGACTGCGTTGGTATATCTCAAAGGCGACGAAAACGAGAACGCATACCCGCTATCTCTAGTAACTGAATCCGCGCAGCCTGCCGCAGCGTGTGTGCAAGTGAACTTCGACCTGCGCAAGCTCGTCTGTACGGTGGTGCTGTTAGGTCGGCTATTCAAGCTTCGGCAGGTTCCGGGTACGGAGGTAGGGAGGATATAATGAAATATGCATTATTGAGGCATAGCTTCTCTGTACAACTGTCCGTGGCGCCAGTTAAATTTCGCCTCTCCATCTTCTTGGCGAACTGATGGAGGCGAAATAGTGATGTTCTTTTGATGCGCGAGCCAAGAGGACGATCTCGACTCGCTCCGATCACCGACGACCGATGCTTGGAGCGGGTGAGGGATGAGGACTGCCTTCCTTGCTGGATATTAGGTTTATTTACACTATTTACATTACTCCAAGGTTACATCAGGTCAGAGTGCCGGTTACATTGTCTCTCTGACAATGTACATTGTCAGCAGCCTGTTCGGCCGCGATCTATACTGAACTAGATCCCCTCTCGACCGACCCCCTAGAAAACCCAACACTCCGGTTTTGATAACAAAAACCCCGCCTCCAAAAAGGGGGCGTACAAGAAAGAGAGAAAAACCCTTTAAACAATTAATAGAAACCCATTGATTGGCCACAGGAACCAGCCAATCACACATGTGTCCCCACCTGCGGTCACGTGACCCAACCCTCTCTCTTATGCACTTACGTTCAGCGGGCGGCATCCCACTATGAACCATTACGTTCAGCGGGCGGCATCTGCACAAAAGCCAAGCCGAGGGCCCGGAGCGGTCCTCGCGCGGCTGACCTCCCTCCGCGCGACGCCGTGCGTCTGCGCGCGCGGCGGCCCAATGAGGGTTGCTAATTCCCTCCCAGACGAAGGGCGCCGCCGCCTGCCGCCAGTCCCACCGGGAGACGCGCTTCAGGCCCACTCGGTGGTCTCCGAGGCGATTGACCCGTCAACGACCAACGCCGCCGCCGGAGTCGAAGATTCTTCAAACTTACACCGCGCGCACTTTCAACACTAAGTGATACGATAATCTGGCTTCCCGTCAGCTTGTTATGCCGAATGACCCAGCCACCTCCGACGCGACAGAGATACTCAGTTTAATCGCCCCCGTCCTTTGACACACAAAAGGACGGGCACCACACACGCTCTCCGCGTCTCCGAACTTGGCGTCCGTGCGGCTACATGAAAGGGACACAGGATCGTAGCTACCAGCGGGGGCGGCGCCAATACATGGGCCACCGGCGGCCTTCATTAGTTACATGCGGAGCCCGAACTTAACAGCGCCGATGGTAGACCGGCGTCTCTCGCACTGGAAAGTGCCGTGTAGCCAGGTCAGCAAGTGGGGAATAGCGTCGAGAAGCAGAGGGGATACGAACGGCGCACATCTGAAGCCACGGTGTTTCTCACCGCAAGATGATGCTGTGATGTCTTGGAGCTAACAATATAAAGCGTTCGCTCATGAAACATGAAACAACGAGTAGATAATTTAGAGACTTATCTACTAATGCGTAGCATCTTACGCCGCTTGTCGTGAGTGTGGTTTTTTTTCCAGCACATTTTTTTCGTTTTTTAAATGCTGTACTAACAATTATCTCCATTTACGTTATTGCAACGGTTGCATTTGGGACTTTTCCTTAATCTGCATTATTTTGGAAATGCAGAGCGTTACACGGTTCCTCATTTTCCCTAATTATTTTATATTTGTCTTCATTTCTTTATTTTTTCAAATGTTCGTTCAAACAATTCTGTCCATTTACGCTATTACGACGATTGCAGGTGGAACTTTCGCGAATGATGCATTATTGTGGAAACGGCATGCGGAATACCATTTGACATTGTCCGTATTTTTTCAATAGTTTTCTTATTTTTTAGTTTTTCAAAATTTCGTCCTGCCAATCATCTCCGTTTACGTTATTACAACGAATGCATTTAGAACTTTTCCGAAATCTGAATTTCTGTGGAAATGCAGGGCGTTACACGTTGCGCCATTGTCCGTAATGTTTTTAATATTGCTGTAGATTTTTTTTTTAGTTTTTCGAAATTTTGTGCGACCCGTTATCTCCATTTACGCCATTACAGCGATTACAGGTAGAACTTTCGCGATATCTGCACTTCTGTGGAAATGCAGGGCGCGCGGCCTGGTGTATGTACTCGGCAAAGAATGCGACGCATTAAAACTGTTGAAGGTGTTCTGTGCCGCTGCCCTCCCGTCTCTCGCATTGGTACAGTAGTATTAGCGTAGTGCTCGATGCTGTAGATTCACTTGAAATCATGTACATATCAATATCAATGAAATCAATACATACATGTACATATGAGCAAGCTCCGCACGACATGTCTCTTAGGCATCCACAGCACACTAATGGCGTTGGTATGACGGTACGCAAAGCAGATAGCAAGATAGCATGCGACGGACTGCGCAATGAAACGGAAAAAGCCTATACATCAACGTAAGAGCGTAATACCTGTTTCATCTCGCGTCGCTCAATAACAAACCGCTAAAACATGCTAACATGCAAATACTTTAATGTATACTCGATCCGTTACTTATTATGCAAAAAGGGGCAGTGCGACACTGACCCTTTTTAAAGCGAATGCTTTCTTAGTAGGACCGATCACATTCTCTCAAAAAACTATTACATTACCCTTTATACCGGTTGCTCGAACGAAAAGCTCTGATAAGGTCTCTACACACGGCGCGTGCGTAAAACTGGGGACCACAAATGAAGTCTCTCTTTCTCTCTGTCTCTCGGAAACTGGACTCCCATTGTGTCAAATTGCTTATTTCAACATCGCAAAGCGAACGGCTTTAAATGAGACAACACGCGCTTCGATCATGAAAAAGGAGTACAATAATGAACCTTTACGTTTATCTCATAAACCACGTAACTTTGTACATTTACATCGTTCGCAGTTGCGTTTACTTGCGAAAAATTGTTTCATGGGTTCGTTCTTCGCTTGCGATTTCGGTTCTTGAAGGTTTGACGATCGGTTAGAAGCCCTTTCAGCGAAAGCTGGATGCACTTTTAGCTTCCGCGCTTCTTTCTACTTTCGATAGGAAGGGACGGTAATTTTTTGCATTGGGTAGTTGTTCTGCACGATATATGTAAACAACCTGTAACACCGGCCAACTTGGGTGACAAGTGGCACATTTTGCTTACTTTTGCAGTTTTAAACCCGTACAATAACCTAAGATACACGTTGCGTTTCTCGGCAACTCCATAAGCACTTGAGGCAATTTTTACGATGCGGAATTCAAAGGAATGGAATTGAGCTTCCCATCCATTCCAGGAGTGGGAATGAGCTAACGTCTGTCATTCCGGGGAATTGAAAGGAATAGAATCACGACAAATTCTAATTCCTCGGAATGGAATTGGAATGGAATGTCGATGCCCATTCCGCAACACTGCTTGGCACCCACTGCTGCATCACTGGTTTGACCGCCGCCGTGGTTAGTTGCTTCGCAGCCTCTGGAGACTGGGGGCCCTGGGTTAATTGGCGTACTCATTGGAGATTGTGGCTATTACTACACCAGGGTGGCCAATCTTGCTCTGGTGGGGTAGTGAGTTGCCGGCAATGGTCTCCGGGATCAGGCCGCATCCCAGGCCTCCTTCTCCAATTCCGTCTACACGCGGATTTTTAAAAAATCCGATGGGAATTGTGCGGTACCAGCATTCGAAACACGGTCCTTCTTCACGCGAAGCCGACGCTCTACCTCTACGCTGCCGGTGCCCCTGAAGGTAGGGCGTCAGTCAAGGAGACACAATCTCTCCAGTGCTGTTCACAGCATCATTACAAGAAGTATGCAGAACATTCGATTGGGAACGGGTGGGTGGAAGGGTCAATGGAGAATACCTCAGTAACCTCAGATTTGCTGATGACGTTGCTTTGCTAAGGGGGACGAATTGCAAATCATGGTTACCGCACTGGACAAGCAGAGTAGAACCGTGGGGCTGAAAATATTATGCAGAAAACTAAAGCAATGCTCAATAACCTCGGGAGAGCACAGCGGTTTGAGATAGGTGGCGAGGCAGTGGAAGTGGTAAGCAAATATCCGGGGTCACTACTTAGACCAAGTAATGACCCTGGACCCATGAGACACAGATAATTAGAACGATAAGAATGGAGTGGGCTGCATTCGGTAGGGATTCTCAGATAATCAATGGCAGCGTACCATTGCCCCCGAAGAAGAAAGTGCATGACAGGTGCATATTACCGCTACTCACCTAAGGGGAGAAACTTCGGAGGCTCACTAAGAGGGTTCAACTTAAATTGAAGACGACTCAGCGAGCAATGGAACGGGACATGATAAGTATAATATTAAGGGACACGAAGACAGCGAAGTGGGTCAGGGAACAAACATGTTAAGGACATATTAGTAGAAATTAAGAAGAAGAAATGGGCGTGGGCAGGGCATGTAATGCGAAGGCAAGATAACCGTTAAGGGTAAAAGTCTGGATCCCTAGAGAAGGCAAGCGTGGTAGGGGGCATCAGAAAGTGAGATAGACAGATGAGATCAAGAAGTATGGCGCTATAAATTGGTCGCAGTTCACACAGGACCGGGATAATTGCAAGTTCATGGGAGACCTTTGCCCTAACGATGATGGTGATGAACTACATCTTGGGCAGTCAATCAGGCAGCAAGCTCCTTTGGGCATAAAACAGTACACTTTGTCAAGATAAATGACCTAAGCAAGAAAACAGGGCAGGCAATAATATTAAAAACGCATTTCGAACTTCAGCCGCCCTAGAACATTTTAAACATTGTAATTGATTCCTACAACAAAGCAGAAACACAAGCAATGCGCAATACTTTCAATAGGACTGATTTTTCCCATATGCCAATGCGTTCATTTGATATTCTTTCTGAAGAAATCAGACCACGTTGCAGTGCAGTGAGAGCATGCAGTGTACGATAGCGCCAACACTTCTTCCCCTGCTCCAACTGAGCCGACTACTCTTCGCAACACAGCGGTTGCAGACCTTGCCACATTGCACTATTCCTACTACCGACGTTGGCTGAAAAATTTTTGATCAACTTTTTGATGAACCTTTTCAGTATGGCATGCCATTGGTACCGAAACGATACCACACACCGGTATGTAAAGACGTGGCGAGAGGTGTACCCAATCCAGCAGCCGTGCTGTGTAGCCGTCTTCCACAGTTCCTCTAAATGGGCGCTTGTCATACTTAGTCTAATAATAATTGATAGCCCAACAAGATCCGCGTTGGTTGAAATAGTGTTGGCAATAATAATATTATCTGAATAAATAAATCTATTTTATGGCAGATGGTTAAATTTCGCCTCTCCATCTTCTTGGTGAATGGTGAAGACGAAATATTAAGGTTCATTTGATGCTCCAGCGGAGAGGACGATCTCGGCTCGCTACGATGACCGACGTCCGATTCTCGAAGCACGTGAGGGATGAGGACTGCTTTTCTTGTTGGATATGAGGTTCATTTACACTATTTATGTAACTCCAAATGCGCTATTTACATTACTATTTACACAACTCCATCCGGACAGAATGACGGTTAATTTGTCACTCTGCCCGCAACATCCTGTTCGGCCATGATTTAAACTGAACTATACCCCTCTCGACCAACCCACGACAAAACCCGCAACACACTGGTTTTCATCCCAAAAAACCACGCCTCGAAGGGGCGCGTTGAAGAAAGAGCGAAAGCCCTTTTAACATGTGTCATATGGACCTCGGATTGGCGACAGGAACCAACCAGTCCTAAGCATGTCCCCACCCGTGGTCCCTTGACCCAACACTCTCTCGCATGGAACTCATAGTACGTTCCCCACGCGCATTATTGCAGCCGACAAGCAAAGACAAGGCATCTGCCACCTAAAGTAACCGACCGCGCGGAGTGGTCAAATCATTACATTCAGCGGGCGGCACCTGCACAAAGCGAAAAGCCGAATGCTTCGGCTAACATCCTACAGTGTCCTCGCCTTGCTGCCTTGCCTTTGTCCTCGCGCGCGATGT
The DNA here is from genome assembly GCF_048455015.1 of Haemaphysalis longicornis. Taxonomy (NCBI): domain Eukaryota; kingdom Metazoa; phylum Arthropoda; class Arachnida; order Ixodida; family Ixodidae; genus Haemaphysalis; species Haemaphysalis longicornis. The sequence goes on along the minus strand of NW_027526214.1, from coordinate 127,684,401 downwards.
CACAATGAGGGAGTCGTCAGCTAATCCCTTCCTCAGACTAAGGAACGCCGCTTCCTGCCGCCTGAATGGTATAATGGGCTCCTTCAAACCCAGGCGTGAATTTTAGAGGCGAATGACCCATAAACACAGTGCACCTACGCGGCTACGTAAAATGCTAACTAAAAGTCCACGCCGCACGCCTTTTCGACGTTAAGAGACAGCATCCTTTCACTTACCGTCAGCTGTATACTTTGCCGAACGACTGAATCCCCTCCCAATGCCGGCAATGTCGGCACCGGTGTCCGCGTTGTCCGAGAGGGAACAACCGGCTGAAACTCTTTTCACTGCTGTGCACCCATTCGCCCTTCGCTGAGACTGCCCGGTCGAGCTGACCACATAGCAAAAAAGCAGAGGTACACGGGCTAAGCACCCGCATCTTTTGCACACAAAAGGAAGGACCACCAACCGTGCTCACGGCGGCCCCCAAATTCGCGTCCCTGCGGCTGCATGAAAGGAACAGAGCGTGGCAGAAGGATGGCAAGGTGGACTAGTTGGTTCAAAGGGACCACATCGAACAGGCGGCCAGAAAACTACGGGACAAAAGAAGAATTAACGATGACACAACGCTGACCTCTCAACTGAATTTAATTACAAAAAACACACAGATATATATACTCCACTCTGAAGAGCCACGTGGCTTCCTATCTTGTCATCCGTGATTACGGCACAAGTAAAGCGTTGTCAGACTGCACGTGCCGAATACCAAGCAATGCGCACTGCATTAGATAGTAATTCAAATTCACTCTATCACCTTGGCAAACGCGATTACAATACTGCTAGGAGCACGTGCTAGGACCAAACTAATGTGCACCGCGACCAGTCAAGAACACATATTCATTTTCAGAGAACATCACTGAAGGAACGCTGACGCCCTTGCCACCATTTTTTCTAATTTGATACGCTTCTATTATTTCCCGTACTCGTTGGTCCTTGTGTTTAGCAATTACTACAGGGAAAGACAGGGAAACACCCACACTTCGCACAATTCTGATCAACATGGGATTACTTGTCGCCTTGCAACGTACGCTTGTTCTCCAAGAATCTCAGGTTTAGGCAGCACCCCGTTTGTCCGGTATACACTTCATGGTAGCACGAAACCGGGTTCATATACGCCTCGAGCTTCGCGATCGCTGCGCCGCCTGCCGCCGCTTCTCCGCAGCGCTGACGGGATTTGCGCTGCGTGGCTGATAGGGGCTCGTGCAGAGTTTTGGTTCTATTTCGTGTCTTTTCACATTTCCGCGCCCTAAAAAAACTTGTTATGGTGACGTCTATGGGCAAAGAGTACGCTTAGGTCACTTAAATAGCAGCTGCGTCTTCGTAGAGTACGCGATCGCCTGCAAGAGCTACCCGGGGACGCGGTTCTGCGCGCTTCGTCGCCGCTCTTCCGGGCGTCGGCGACGGCAGCAACATATCACCCATGTCACCTCCAAAACATCAGGCACAAATGAATTCTACTGACGCCTCGTTTAAACCTGATACTGGCACAATGAGAGGTTGGCTTCATTTTGCAGCGTGGACAACGGCTTCGTTTCACATATATACGACGCAGAAAAATTTGTTTCGGGGATGTGATTACCCAATCCCGGACAATAACTTACGCCTTTTATAAGAACATAAACAACGCGAAAATGTAAAGTATATTCCAAGTCTGTGCTTCGTAAATATGTGCTCATACACGCCATATATGAAGAACCAAGGAAAGTAATCAATGAAACCACGGAAAAATAAATGCTGTGCAAGTGCGGAATTAAGAAACATAATAGCTCTAAGGGAAATAAAAAAAAAAAAACAGTGCAGCTTCTGACATGCTAAAGACGTTCGTCTAAACTTAAGCCAGGTAGGTTTCACTGGACCAACTATACGCGAAATGCACTACTATTTCGCGAGACATCGGGGGGGGGGGGGGGGGGGGAGGAGGGGAACGCTGTGTACAAATGCGGAGCGGAATCAAGCAATGAACGTTTTAGTAATCCCCCACACAAATCTCGCGTTCACTTTCCTTTTGTTTTTCTACTTCACAGAAGAGCTGATCGTACGGCGGACGCATTTTTGGAAGTATACAGGGTAGGCTCTTCAATAAGCGATGATAGGTGTCGTTGGAAGAGTGTGGTATGGGATAAGACCCCCTGGTTTCAGTTTCTGGTTTTTTCTTCAGGCTCCGTGTGCCACATGACGATATTTCGAAGAGGCATTTATTCGCGGACGCGGATTATATTGTAAGCCCATCTCCGCGCAGCTCGCAGAGGATATATGTAGCAGATGAATGTCTGCGGGCGCTCACCTCACGACAAGACGACCTGATCCCCGAGTATAATTATGCATTGTCCATCGTACTTTTGTTGAGTATTCCCGAAATTAACACAGACTGGCTTGTAAATGGCGGTGATCAATATCTGAGGTATAATATTGGCAAACGTAACTGGCGTACGCCAGTTATGAGTGCGCCAAGTATGAGTGCTCCGCTGATTATGTAAGCGCACAAAACCGATTTAAATCGTAGTGTATAGCCGTAGCATGAACATCTGAGGAACCGGTGGTTACGGAGACACGGCTAGTAAATTCAGGTCAATGTAACTACAATCGGCTCCATCATACGCCGGTTCCGCGACGCTGGCCTGTGACACATACCTGGCGCTTATACACACCGAATATACCACACTAACATCGCGTCAGAAACATTTACACTCTCGTAAACACACCCCATTTGCGAACAGAGTGACTGCTCTACATTTCGATTCCCGGCCGCGGCGGCCGCTTTTCTGATGGAGGCGAAAAGCAAAAACGCCCGTGTGTACGAGATTTCGGCGCACGTTAAAGATCCCCAGGTGGTCAAAATTAATCCGGAGCCCTCCACTACGGCGCGCCTCATCGCCTGCGTTGCGTCGGCGCGTTAAACCCCACAATCAATCAATCTGCTCTACATAAACATAGATTTTAAACGCCCGCAAACGACAAATCTCAGTCGTGAACGTGCCGCAAAAGCAGCGGCGGCACTGGGGAGCGGGGCGCGGACTCCCGCGGCTGCTTTCGAAACAGGCCGCTAGGGGGATTTCAGTGGCGCCCCTACAGGCCGCGCTCGAGGCGTATACACCGCTGCCACGCTGCAAGGAACGAATGGCAACACGTGTTTGACTTCGCAGCTCTGCGGCCCCTGACATGTTCTTGTCAAATGTGTTCCACACTCTTCTTAATTTGTTTGGCTCAGACAACAATACGTTTACCCCTTACCTTCTCGCTACATTTTTTTAATCCATGTAAAAATCTGCGTACTAAGGCATGACCGAGAAGTTTCTCTTTTTGGATTCAACCTGACAGTTTGCTCGCGTCAGAGACCCACATTCCACCGATTTTTGAACTTTTGCTACCGCGAGACGCATAACTTGCTTATCATAACCAGCCTTCCTCAACCTTTCCATTTGCGCACTAAAGCTGTTATGATACTTATACGCAAAGGATTTTGAAAACACGCTGCGGAGATAGGAGACAGCTATGCCTGCTTCCACAATTTTAGAGTGCCCTTGTGACCTAGGGCTGTACTCCCAGCCTACATGATTAGCCTGAAGAACCAACTTAAGATCGAGGAAGTATATTTGGTTTTCTTTGGGAAGTTCAAACGTGAACTGAAGCCTATGGCCACAGTCCTTGAAAACTTTCAGGACATCAGGCACCCTACTCATCCGTGACACGCTTGCCATACCACTATGCCACACTATAACGAGTGTGTCTACTCGCAAGCGTAAAAGCATGCATAACAGAAGAAAATGATGAGTTTAGGTTTGCCAATGCTAGCGGTGTCCCAGTAAGTGTAGATTCTTACCTATTACCTTATTTCTACTTTTGTCGAGTGGTGCAATGAATTGTACACGCAGAAAAGCGGAATATGCAGGTCCCAAGGTATCCCCAGTCCGGAGTGACATTTTCCTATCCAAAGTGGACACGGCTTTCGAACGTAACCTATACGGCATGTGCACTAAGGTATTTAGGTACGTCGATGATTTCCTTATTGTTACGCATACGTTTCACGTTGTTATTAGGGCGCCTGATGTCCTGAATTCCAAAATTTCAATTTGTTTACGTGGGCTTTTCCCTAACAACTTCCTTTATAATATAATTCCCGGATACACGAAGATTGCTCTGACGTAATATCCATCACGTTAGTGACGCCTGTACACGAAGCAAGCGGCCTGTAAAGGGTGCACACCTGCACTTGCGGCCTTCTAGCGGGGAAGCAACCTTTAGCACTAAAGAGTACGTTATATTTAGGGTTGTTCGTATTCGGGTTTTATATTTAACACGACAGTGTTTTACGCCGCGATACCCAAGATTTCACTGACGTCATATCCGTAACGGAAATGACGCCAGTACACCTTTGCTGAAGCGATCGGCCAGCAGGACGTCGGTCACCAACCACACCCCCAAGACAGCCGGAGACCCGCAAGTCATGCTCAGAATGCAGATTTTGCTGCACCTTTCACTTAAGTGTTTAACCGATTCCTATGACAGAGGAATCAACCACAGTTTTTTTTAATATCTGAGTGTGCCATATTTCATCAACGGTTTCGCTCCTCTCGACCTAGAATTCTGGCTTCACAAAAGACCACGTAACCCGTGCATTTGCATTATACGCCGACAAGCACGGGCTGAAGCGCTCAACACCACCCTCGGTGGGGATCCCATCCTCGGAGGACACCTCCCAACATCGAGGACAGATGTACGCCGTCGTCATGGCTACCTCCAGAACCAACCTCCTTGTGTGTGTCTCACTCAAGATCCAAGACATCACGGCAGCAGAAGAGGCCGCCATCGCCTTGGCTCTTACTCAATCAGGGATTTTGAAGGCCGTCACCGATTCCGAACAAGCGTACCGGAATTACCAGTCGGGTTGCGTGTCCCGACCTGCACTGCATGTGCTAAAAAAACCACTCCCCAAACGGTTTTATTCAGCTCATCTGGACACCCGCTCAGGCTTCCATGCAGGGCAAGGAATACGCCCACCAACAAACCTGCGCTTTTACCCCCCGTGCTATGGAGCTGCACGAGGATAATCACCCGCTTGTCTCGTTGAGGGATATAACCCAGAATTTGGCCTTTAGAGACAGACCCAACCTTCGCATTTCGCTGACCTTCCCATAGAACAACAAACTATCCTACGGCCCATACAATCCGGCTCCTTCCACTCTTGACGCGTCTTCACTTACCGCACCCGAATCGCTACGACGCTGAGTGTAAATTTTGCTCAGAAGTAGGAACACTTCGCCACATAATCGGGGTGTGCGACTTTAGCCCTGAGCACCCTCCTCTCTTTACGTCAACTACGAAACAACAGCAATGGGAGCTGCTGCTTTCCAGCCCCTCTATGCCTACCCAGCTTCAGCTGGTGGACAGAGCACAGGCGGCGGGGACTGCATATGGGCTCCAGTGAAGAAGGAACCACTGCCCTGGGCCCCACTTGGCGCCATTCATAAATCTGAATGGAAGTATCTCCTCTTCGTGCTCCTCTTCTGTCTCTGCCGCCGATCTCGTCGCCTCGGTCTGCGTCGGCAGAGAGAGAAGTGAGATGGTCTAACACCGAGTTTGAGCTTCCTTTAATTTTATAAAAAAAAGAGTTTCCACTCATCTGCTACATCCCCGCAGGGGGCATCTGCTAAAGCAGATGTTTGCGTGTACTTGTCGACACCATGGACCCCGAGTACCCATGTTTAGCCGTGCGTGGCAGCGCCGTGACCGGGGAAAAGAGGGTCCTGGTGGTTGAGCCGACGCCGAGTGCTGGGACCTTTAAGGCCCCTTGGCGAAGGCAACACACCACTTTGGCCTCCGATTCTCGTACACGGCACCTCCGGTCTGACCCGCCCGGAGGGAATCGGCAGTCGTTTTTTCCTGTCCTCCCCTTCGCCTTTCGCTCTCCTGTCTTCTTTCTAACAACTTTCCTGTCGTCTCATTCTTTCTCACTTTCCTTTTTTCCTGGCGGCTAGGGTTAACCTTGTGTGGCGGACGACCCTGAGTTCAGCCATATTAGGTTATAGTCGTGGTGTACAGCTGGCGTGGGCAGGACTTCCTCGCGAGTTCCTGTCCCGTCCCCTCATTGGGCTCCATGGTGGGCGGCTGGCACCTTGGCCGGACAGATTTTTCATTTTATGGCTGCTTTTTTTCGCGCAACTGATCCCTCTCGTAAAAGAGGGGGCACCAAGGTAACTGCTATGTTTTTCACGAAGAACGTTAGCAACTTCCCACGCTTCCAGGTGGTTCACAGCAACGATGAAGAGAAAACTGCCCGACTTGTCTCACCATTTCTGGTCGCAAAAACCCTAACTGCCACCATTGGCGAAGGCTACAAAGTAAAAAAACTAGCTAATGGAGCCCTCCTACTAGCTAATGGAGTCCTCCTACAAACACCAGTGTGACAAACTGCCAGGACTAACATCTTTTAGTGAGATTCCTATAACTGTAAGCGAACACAGGTCCCTCAACACAGTCCGCGGAGTCATCTCCGATGACGACCTAAAGTACGTGTCTGAGGAGGAACTTCTGGAAGATCTGAAAGAACAGAACGTCACAAATGTGTATAGAATCAAAATCAAAAGAGAAAACAAATAAATCCAGACTAAACACATCGTCCTAACCTTCGCATCCAGCATACTTCCAGAATCCGTAGAGGTAGGATACACAAAAATGAAACTGAGACCGTATATTCCAAATCTTCACCAATGCTACAAGTGCCAACGATACGGTAACGGCTCGCTAAGCTGCCGGGGCCAAAACACCTGCGCCAAATGTGCCTCCAATGAACACCTTGCTGAGAACTGTGAATCCGAACAACTCTGTGTGAACTGCAAGGGCAACCACGCAGCATACTCTCGTGTTTGCCCAGCGTGGAAAAAAGAAAAAGAGATCATCACGCTGAAAGTGACTGAAAACCTTACATTTCGCGAAAACCTTACACCAGCGCATACCCGATCGTACTCCGTTGTGGTGCAACAGGGCGCGGCATCACAGCTGTCTTCGGCGCTTGCTGAAGCCACACAGAGTGAGACTGAAGCAAGGCCCCCCGCGCCCCCGGTGGAAGCAGCTAGTGCTGTTCCACCACCCCCAAAGCGGGCTGCACGGACCCCTGGTTTGGCAGTCCCGAAGGCCTCACCCCACACGGCGAGGTCCAATTCTTCAACACCCGTGCATTCTGCACGAACCTTCAGCGTCTCGGAGGAGACAATGGACACAACTGAGGGAGGTTCTCGGCCGTCTACTTCGGTGGTGCGGCGGAACTCCCTTGAAAATGGAAAGAAAGGCAAAAACCGTATCACGGGACCGAAAACGTAGTTTTCACCTGATACAAATATAACATGGCATTCCTAGTCCACTGGAATTGTAGAGGACGTTTAAATAATTTAAATCACGTGAAAGAAATATTCGCGACTCATTCACCTGCAGTCTTGTGCGTTCAGGAAACAAACTTGGGTCCTAAACATAAGAACATACTGAAAGGATACCAGGTCTTTCGTTGTGACCGAGAGCAGGCGAATAGGCTCTCTGGTGGTGTCGCCATAACTGTGCAAAATGGTACTGCTGCTCAAGAACACAAACTGAAAACTAAGCTAGAAGCAGTGGCTGCCACCATGCTTGTATTCAAAACAATCACAGTCTCCTGTGTGAACTTCGAACCACAACTCACGGTAACACTGCTTGATCTAGAAGACTTAGTAAATCAGTTACCAGAACCGTTCTGAATTGTAGGTGATTTTAATGCCCAGTCATCCTTTTGGGGAAGTGAAAAAACTGATGTAAGAGGCCAGATTTTAGAAAATTTGATTTTGACCAATAATGTCTGCTTACTGAATACTGGCAAGCCTACATACTGCTCGCCAAGCTCAGGAAAGATGAGCTGGTTAGATTTATCCTTTAGTTCACCATCGGTTTGTAGCGATTTAAAATGGGATATTATAAACAACCCACATGGGAGCGATCAACTACCTGTACTCATTAGCGTAACATCATCACCAACCATTATCCCGACGAAGCCACGCAGGTGGAAACTTCAGTTTGCCGACTGGGTACTTTTTGCTTCGGAAGCAAATTTAGACCAAGTTTTTTCAGACACTCTTAGTATTGACGAATTGAATGAAGTGTTTACATCCCGCATTGTTAATGATGCACGCATAGCTATCCCACAGTGCACGGGAGTGGTGAGGCAGAACCACAAATTATGGTGGGCCCAAGAATGTAAGGAGGCAAAAAAGCAGCAAAATAAAGCATGCGCAGTCTTTAGAAAGTACCCAACCCAGGAAAATTTAATAAATTTTAAAAAGGTAAGAGCTAAAGCAAGGTACATTCGCCGAAAAGCTGAGAAAGCCTTATGGCAAAATTATGTCTCGTCCATAAACAGCTCCGTAACATCAAAGAAGGTATGGGAGCAAAGTCATAAGCTAAACGGGACGTACTACACACTTCCCCTTTTAACAGTACCAGATGTGCAAACAAGCATAGAAGAACAGGCAGATATACTGGGTGAACACTTCCCCAAAGTATCAAGTTCCGCACACTACACACAAGCTTTCCTAAAGTATAAAAACAGAGCTGAGAAACAACGACTGCCAACATGCGGTGCCACAAACGAAACATACAACACTTTAATTACACTTCAAGAATTAAAAAGAGCTCTTTTGCCTGGTATGCAGACCGCCCCCGGGCCAGATGATATACATTACGAAATGCTCGCTCATCTATCTGGTCCTGCTGTAGAAGCACTTCTGAAGTTTTTAACAACATTTGGGTGTCGGGAAAAATGCCGGGAGCTTGGAAAAAAGCTTTTATTGTAGCATTCTTAAAACCCGGAAAGCCGCCAACCTCCCCTAGTAGTTATAGACCAATAGCCCTTACGAGCTGTCTGGCCAAAACGTTTGAACTAGTTGTGAATACCAGGTTAAATTTTGTCCTACAATCAAATGAACTTATAGACATTCACCAGTGCGGCTTCAAAAAAGCATGCTCAACAACTGACCATCTTGTGCGCCTCGAAAATGCCGTACGAGAAGCACAACACAAACAGCACTCTTGCTGTCTTTTTTGATCTTGAGAAGGCCTATGACACTACATGGAGGTTTGGAATAATGCGGGATTTAGTAGAATTAGGCATACGTAGAAGAATGCTGAACTGCCTGAATGACTTCTTGACAAATCGTTCATTTCAAGTGCGCCTGGGCTCAACCCTGTCGAGGAATTTTGTACAGGAGAACGGGGTCCCTCAGGGGACACTGTTTGTCGTCAAAATGAACTCCATATCCAAAATAATTCCGAGGTCGATTATGTATTCTGTTTATGCTGACGACCTTCAAATGGCTTGTACATCGTCCAATGTAATGACGTGCGAGAGACAAGTACAGTTGACTATAAATAAACTGACAACATGGGCAGACAGAAATGGTTTCCAGTCTTCACCACACAAAACAGTCGCTATTCTTTTCTCACTCAAACGAGGCCTGCTGACAGACCCCACCCTACACCTAAAAGAAATAAATTTGCTCATACAAAATGGACACAAATTTCTCGGCATAACTTTTGGCAAAAAACTCACCTTCCTGCCTCACATCAATATCTTGAAAAAGAAAGCATCCGGAGCTCTAAATATACTTAAGGTTCGGTCTCGTAAACACTGGGGTTCCGACAGGTCATGCCTCCTACAAGTTTATCGCTCCGTTGTGCGCTCTTGCTTAGACTATGGTTGCATTGTGTATGGCTCAGCAAGCAGTCCTACTTAAAACGACTGGATCCCGTACATAATTTAGGTTTACGACTCTCGTCTGGTACATATAGGACATCACCCATTAGCAGTCTTTATGTTGACCACCACTTACAACATAAAGACCACTTACATACAGAAGACTCATGCTCACGTGCTCATACATCCTAAAGATCCGTTCACTACCGAAACATCTGTGCTATCCCATAGTCACGAAATGCCCATCTATGACACTGTTTAATAACAGACCCCAAGCTAGTAGACCATTGCTCCTTCGGTTTGAAGAGAAATGCCAAGAACTTGGTATGCTGGACACATTACCTGGGACAGCCCTAAGAACAAAATACTACCACCTTGGTATACATTCCCTGCTGTGTGCGATTTTACACTGACACACTTTCAAAAAAAAAAAACCGCGTGAACACATATTACAGGAGTATTTGGCACTAAACGAAAAATACAAAGGCTACACCTCATTTTACACAGACGGTTCCCAAACAGCATGCTATGCTGGGAGTGCAATAATACAAGGTAAATGGGAGAAGGTGATCAGACTACCTCAGTGCGCCTCGGTTTTCACAGCGGAGTCTTATGCAATTGCTGTGGCTGTGAAAAGAATAAGGAAGGAAAGCATTCCCAAAAGTGTTGTCTACACAGACTCGCTCAGCGCGATCACAGCCCTACATTACAAAAATGCATCTCAACCCGTAATAGGAGACATAATACACAATTTAGTGACAGCAAAAACACAGGGACAGCAAAATTAAGTGGTGCTGGATTCCTAGCCATGTTGGCATCAATGGTAATGAGAGCCGATGCATGTGCTGCACAGGCTAGTAGTAAAACAGTAACAGAAGTACATATTCCTCATAGCGACTGTATGAAATTTATACGGAGTAAACTCAGAGAAACATGGCAGTCCTCATGGGATAACGAAACAAACAACAAAATTCACGTAGTTAAACTCACTACAGCAGAGTGGGAATCAAGAAAACATGATGAACGCTACACAGAAGTCATTTTATGTCGTCTCCGCATCGGACATACACACCTGACACATCACTTCGTTCTAATGAAAGAAGATAAACCTAGATGTGAGGAATGCGACCAAGAGCTAACAGTAAACCACATGTTACTCTCATGTACGAAATTTGAGGTCCTGAGAAAAAAGCATTTTAGGCTGTTCTACGACGAACACATTCCATTTCACCCCAGTCTACTTTTAGGAGAAAACGCACTTGTTAAAATTTACTCTGTTATTAGTTTTATAAAAGAAGCAGGGCTTCTAAGCAAGCTGTAAAGCTGTAACGTGCTGTAACAGTTATTATCCACAAAATACACAAAACCTTCTGTTTGGCGCAAAATAGCCTAAGTTGCTTATGTGCCATAAAAAACAACACATAACAACACAACAACAATCATGTGCTACGTCAACACAACTCAACCAACCTCGGTTCAAGCATCATGCATTGATTCAACCTTACCAAGAATATTGTCACGAAGTCAAAGACGACGCAGTTGTCTTCAAGGAAAACACGTTTATTGGAGCGAACTTGTGCTCCCCTAACAACTCAAAGAATACAGGGGCTGCGAAGCGGCAGTCAACAAAGTGACGCGTGCAGGCGAGCTCCGGCGATTCGAATGCCGCGGCTCCGTGGCCGCGGCGTCTGCACTGCAGGCTTTTACCTTTCGGTGCAAGTGCTTCTGGAACCGTCAATTCACATCCAGAACATTGTATATCACAGATGATTTTTCTGTGATCTAGCGACGTTAGGGCGACGTTAGAAGCGGTAGAAGGGACGTTAGGGCGAAACAGTCTGCTTATCTGAATGTGATAGCCCGCGTGCGGCATAAAAATAAAGAATGGAAGCCGCGCTTAGCTTGGAACGCAGATAACCCAGCAGGGCGTGGCCCGGCAGTACATGGTTCGTGGCATTACCCCCCTCTAAGAGTGCATCGACCCGATGCTAAAATAAAAGACAGTCCGAAAAAACAAGAAAAAAAAGTCCGTCATCTTGCATAGTAGGGTTTCAAGCGAACCACGTGGGCGACTTCGGGCCGCGTGCATCGTCGTGATGTTCCGGAATCGCCATCGGGGGTCACCTCGTAGGGAAGTTGGCCGACACGTCGTCGAATCTGCTAGGGTCCGAAATAGCGTAGCAGGAGCTTCTCACTGAGTCCGCGTCGTCGGATGGGAGTCCAAACCCACACACGATCCCCTGGTTGTTACTCGGCGTCTCGGCGTCGGAGGTTGTAGCGGCCCGCATCCACCAGCTGCTGGTCCGTTATACGAACTCGAGCGAGCTGGCGGGCCTCCTCCGCACGCTGAAGGTATCCGTGGACGTCGGCGTTCAGGTAGTCGTCTTCTACGTGCGGAAGCATGGCGTCGAGCATCGTAGTCGGCCGTCTTCCCTAGACAAGCTCGAACGGCGGCATCTGCGTAGTTTCCTGGATAGCCGTGTTGTACGCAAAGGAGACATACGGTAGCACTTCGTTCCAAGTCCTATGTTCAACGTCGACGTACATTGACAGAATATCCGCGATCGTCTTGTTCAGACGTTCCGTTAGTCCATTCGTTTGGGGGTGGTACGCCGTCGTTCTTCGGTGGTCCGTGTTGCTGTAGCGTAAGATTCCTTGCATATGCTCCGCAGTGAAGGCCGTTCCGCGGTCCGTGATTAGGACTTCCGTGGCTCCATGTCGCAGCACAACTTGGTTCATGAAGAACTTCGCGACTTCTTGTGCAGTCCCCCTCGGAAGAGCGGCGGTCTCTGCGTAGCGCTTCATGTAGTCTGTCGCTACGACAATCCACTTGTTCTGTGATCGTGACGTAGGGAACGGGCCTAGAAGGTCTATTCCGGTCTGTTGAAATGGCCTCGACGGGACGGCGATTGGTTGCAGTATTCCGGCGGGTCTTGTCGGCGGCGTTTTTTGTCGCTGGCAGTCACGGCAACTCCGAACGTAGTGGGTGACGTCGGATGTAAGTCGGGGCCAGAAGTACTTCGCCTTGATTGTTGCAATAGTGCGAGCTGTTCCGAGATGTCTGCAAGACGGGTCGTCGTGGCACGCATCCAAAATTTCGTCACGAAGGTCTGCGGGGATGACAAGTAGATAATTCGTTCTCGTTCCGTGGCTGAAATTCTCCTTCACGAGGACGGAGTTTTTGAGGGTGAATGCTGGTAAGTTCCTCTTGAACGCCCTAGGCGCGGCGACGTTGCGTCCTTCGAGGTAGTCGATCATGACGCGTAAATCCGGGTCGGCACGCTGCTTGGCGGCTAGGTTGCTCTCTGTCACGACTCTGAAGAACGCGCTGTCTTTATCGGTGTCTTGCGGTGGTGAGTCGACGGGGGCGCGGCACAGGCAGTTGGCTTCGGAGTGTTTGCTGTCGGATTGGTAGACTATTGTAATATCGAACTCTTGCAGGCGGGAGGTCCACCGCCCAAGACGGCCAGAGGGGTCCTTCAAATTGGCGAGCCAACACAGCGCATGGTGGTTTGTCACAACCTTGAACGGTCTGCCATACACATACGGGCGAAATTTTGAAATGGCCCAAATGATAGCCAGGCACTCTTTTTCGGAGGCAGAGAAGTTTTTTTCCTCCTTCGACAGACCACGGCTGGCGTAGGCGATTACGTTTTCGCAACCGCTTTGCTTTTGGACGGGGACGGCACCCAAACCTATATCGCTGGCATCCGTGTGCATTTCCGTTTCGGCGTTCTCGTGGAAATGAGCGAGCACGGCCGGTTTTGCAGGCGTTGTTGCAGCTCGTAGAATGCTTTTTCTTGGGCGTTTTCCCAGGCGAAAGGGGTGCTATATTTTGTCAGGCGCGTGACTGGCTCTGCAATGCGTGCGAAGCTTGGGACGAAGCGCCGGTAGTATGCGCATAGTCCGAGAAATCTTCGCACGCTCTTTTTGTCTTTCGGTCTTTGGAAGTTCGCTATGGCTGATGTTTTCGCCGGGTCAGGCAGGACTCCCGCGGCGTTGACGACGTGGCCCAAGAACTTGAGTTCCTCGTACGCGAAACGGCTCTTTTCAGGCTTCAGCGTTAGCCCCGACGTACGAATGGCCTCGAGTACAGACTCCAATCTTGCGAGGTGTTCGTCGAACGTCCAGGCGAATACGACAACGTCGTCGAGGTATACGAGGCAGCTGTGCGACTTCAGGCCCGCTATCACACTGTCCATGACCCTTTGAAACGTGGCTGGTGCCGTGCACATCCCAAACGGCATCACCTTGAACTCGTATAGACCGTCCGGGGTTATAAATGCAGTCTTCTCTTGGTCTCTATCGTCCACTTCAATTTGCCAGTAGACGGTCTTCAGATCCATCGATGAGAAGCACTTCGCGTGGTAGAGGTGGTCGAGGTCGTCGTCGATTCTTGGCAGGGGGTACACGTCCTTTTTGGTGATTTTGTTCAGTCTCCGGTAGTCAACGCAGAACCTTAAAGTGCCGTCTTTTTTCTTCACGAGTACGACCGGCGCAGCCCACGGACTTTTAGATGGCTGTATTATGTCGTCGCTGAGCATGTCGTCTACTTGAGTCCGGATGGCTTCGCGCTCGTGTGAAGACACACGGTACGGTGACTGCCGGGTAGGTCGGGCTCCATCTTCGGTTATCATCCGGTGCTTCGCCAGAGGTGTTTGACGTAACTTTGAGTTCGACGAAAAACACTCGCTGCAGCGATGAAGCAAAGCCAATAACTGGCTCATTTCTTCTTGCGGTAGTGCCGCATTCACGTCGAAAGGCTGCGGGAGCTTGAAGATGTCTTGGGGTGCGCGTTCAAAGTCGGCGACTGCGATCACGTCACTTGCCTGTTGCGTTTCTTCGAGGAATGCAATTGGAGCGCCCTTGTTTAAATGCTGGTACTCCTCGGTAAAACTGCTGACCAAAAAGTGGGATCTGTGTTGCTTAAACCGCACAATGCCTCTTGCGACAGACACGCCGCGGTCGAGAAGCAACATTTGGTCACTCTCCACGATAGCGTCGACGTCAGGAGCAGCACCTTCACAGTCGACGGTGATCATCAAGGTTGCGCGGAGTGGCAGGGGGACATGATCATCGGCGATCTTTACAGCTGCACGTTGTTCGGGGCTCGGTTCCGCCGCCATGGAGTGGTCAGAAGAAACTTGGTCTGCAGATCAATTACTGCGCCGTTGTCCGTCAAAAAGTCCATTCCGAGAATCACGTCACGGGAGCAGTGAGGCAAGACAACGAACGCGGCAGGGTACGTCGTGCCGTCTGTGGTTAAGCGGGATGTGCACGTTCCATTTGCCGTCAGAGGTGGAATCCTGCTGTGCGTATCTGCGGACCGTCCCATCTGCTCATAACTTTCTTCAGCTTAGACGCAAATGGTCCGCTCATTACTGAGTAGTCGGCTTCCGTGTCTACCAGGGCGACTACATCAAAGCCGTCGATGGACACCTCTACGTCAGGCGCCGCCTTCCTCGAGTTCCGGGTGCGTCGGGGCGTCGCATCTCGGCTTGTACGTGTTGAGAGGACATTGTGCGTCGTCGTCATCGTCTTCTCAGGGGCAGGCTCGGTCCTGTCGGGTACGCGTCGCGCCTTGTGGCCGTGTTGGGGAGTCACGTCTGGGTTAGGTCGTGTCGTCGGGATGAGGGCATGTCGTGAGTCACAGTCTTCTGCGAATCGTTGCGTCTTTGGAGGGTTTTAGTTGTTCGGCCGTTGTGCAAATTCACCCCCAGAAGTTGCTGCCTTTAGTTTCCCCCGCGTGAGCTGGGCGACCTTCCACGTGCGAAGTCAGCACTGCTACGGCGGTCCGGCGACTGGAACAGGTAGGGCGACGGCGAACGGTTGAAACGGGATGGTCCACGGCTGGAGTTGGACAGGTATTCTTCAATCTCACATGAGCGCTGGCCGGGTCGGGGGCGTGTTGCGTCAACGGAGAAACCACGAAGTCCGAGTCTCCTGTATGGGCAGCCACGGTAGATGTGATCGGCCTCTCCGCAGTGGTAACACAGCGGGCGATTATCGGGCGTTCTCCACACCTCGGTCTTCCTTGGGGCCTGCTTTCGGGTTACAGGGGGTCGGTCGGGCGACATTGGGCGGCGGTACGGCGGGGCCTCTTGACGACGTGTTGGAACAGGGTGGGGTCGACGAACAGCCGCGGAGTAGGTCGTAGCCTCTGGCTCGCGGGGTGCTTCGGACGGCATAGAAGTTCCCAAAGCCTGCTGTACTTCTTCCCGGATCACGACAGCCAGGGAAGCGACTTGAGGTTGTGGCGTCGTCATAGGGAGAAGTGTCCGCAGCTCCTCCCTCACCACTGCACGGATGGTGTCGCGTAGTGAGTCATAGTTAATAGCGCCGGCACCAATCGTCTCCGAAACCAGCGCATTGATTGGGCGGTCGTGCTGCCTTGTTCGGATTTCGTTCGTCTTCTCCATCGCGGCGGCCTCAGACGCGAATTCGGACACGGTCTTAGGGGGGTTGCGAACAAGGCAGGCGATGAGCTATTGCTTCACACCTCGCATCAAAAAACGTTCTTTCTTTTCCTCCGTCATTTCTGGGTCCGCACGGCGAAAAAGTCACTTCATCTCCTCGACGAAGATCATGACCCCTTCGTTGGGGTGCTGCGTTCGAGTTTCCAGCAATAGTGCCGCGCGTTCTATTCTGACCATGGTAGTAAATGTCTTGAGGAACTCGCTTTTGAAGCGAGCCCAGTTGGTCAAGGAGCTCTCGTGGTTCTCGAGACAAGTGCGAGCTGAGTATTCCAAGTGAAAGAAAACATGCCGCAACGTTTCTGCGTCCTCCCACCTGTTGAAGATCCGGACGCGCTCCAGTTTCTCCAACCATTCTTCTGGATCTTCTGCGGGGGCTCCTCGGAAGG
Source organism: Haemaphysalis longicornis (assembly GCF_048455015.1). Lineage (NCBI taxonomy): Eukaryota > Metazoa > Arthropoda > Arachnida > Ixodida > Ixodidae > Haemaphysalis > Haemaphysalis longicornis. The sequence continues at coordinate 127,667,791 of NW_027526214.1, read as the reverse complement.
ATGGCGGTTCCCGTGGCTGCTGCAGGACGATTAGTGATGTTGCTTCTTGCACCATGGTGGTGGTTGCAGGGGTCGTTCTTTTGGGTCCGTCTGGCAGGAGACCAAACTCGGGCGGGAGGCCTTGCAGTCGGAGGCTGGCTCTTGTTTGACTGGCTTGGTGGCTTCCAGAGGTTGTAGAGCTCATGAAGGGTGCGTACCCCGCACCTCCTCCAGATGTCACGAAGTCAAAGACGACGCAGTTGTCTTCAAGGAAAACAAGTTTATTGGAGCGAACGTGTGCTCCTCTAACAACTCAAACAATACAGAGGCGCCGAAGCAGCAGTCAACAAAGTTACGCGTGCAGGCGAGCTCCGGCGATTGGAATGCCGCGGCGTCTGCTCTGCAGGCTTTTATCTTTCGGCGCAAGTGTTTCTGGAACCGTCAATTTACATCCAGAACATTGTAGATCACAGACAATTCTTCTGGGCTACGACGTTAGGGCGAAACAGTATGCTTATCTGAATGTGATAGCCCGCGTGCGGCATAAGAATGGAAGCCGCGCTTAGCTTGGAACGCAGATAACACAGCAGGGCGTGGCCCGGCAGTAAAAACAAACAATAAATAAACAATACATGGTTCGTAGCGATATCTCCTTGAGGTAATAAAGGGTGTGTTTAGGGCATTTCAGTTCTCTCATGTTTCGCTGTTTGTAGAGCGACGTGAGTGAATTTAATTGACGTGGCGTGCGTAATCGTTGTGTGTGCTGTTTACAGCTTTGCTTTCCAACCACATTCACAGGGTGAATCGGCGCGACTTTTTTTCCTGATATGGTAAGTGTCACGTGAACGGATGGTGGGGTGGTCTTAACCAGCTCGGAGCAATGGACACAGGGAAGCCGTTGACGTGTTTGACATAACACACATTTAATGCACACTCGAAAACCCTAACACAAAAGAACTCAAAAAAGTATACACTCAAACGATAAACACTCACACCTGTAACAATCCCAACCAACAATTCAACTCTCAACGCAAAAGGCTCTACAATAAAGTTCTACACAATTCGTCCGAATCAACTCGTTCTATCACCTTCTATGTGATTTCACTAAACCACAACTTCCTAGTTGTGTCCTATGCTTGCTTCCCTATTGGACTGGCCTACCCCGGTCGTCGGCGCTGACGTGTCGCACCCTTGCGTGGCCGCGACTTGGTGGTAGCCGTCGTCGTCTCGCTTCGTCGGTGCCGGCGTTCGATCCGCGCGGTCACTCGTTGGACGGCGTGGGCTCCGCGCGTCCTCACTTCCTTCCTCGGTGGCTATCCCCTGGTAGACGCCCTCGCTGGAGGTCCTTGATGCCGGCTTTCGACGCGCGCGGTCATCCCTTCGGCGGCGTGCTTCCTCGGTGGCTACCCCCTGGTAGCCGCTGCCGCTGGAGGTTCCAGGTAGGCTCGGCCCGGACGTAGCCTTTCGGGGCCGTCGAGACGAACGTCGACGGAGCGTGGACGCTGGCCGCTGGTGCCCGACCGATGCCGCTGGGGCCCCGAAGACACAGGTTCGTGGTGCACCTAGGATGACGGCGCCGATGCGAAGTCGGCCCGCTCCCGCCCAGGCTCGGATGGCGTGGTCGATTGCCTGGCCGCGTCCCCCTGGCCCGTGCATTGAAGCGCACGTGCTCCGGCCGCCTCCTGGTTTCTTTGGTTTCTTGCCTCGCGTTTCTCTTTGTGCGCCCCGCTTTTATACCCGCTGGGCTCTCTCGTGGCGCACTCCCGTTGGCTTCTTGCTTCTTCCCTATCCTTATATGGTCATCTCGCCACTTGTCCCATGCGTGGCCTTCCCTGATTGGCCGACCAGTGCGTTGCTACCTTTGCCCATGATTCCTTCGTGCGTCGGCGCTGGCACTTGCTGATTGGCGTGCTCTTGGCGCGCACTTCAAGTGGCCGTTTCTTTGTTGTTTTCTTTCCTGTTTTTCGGGGGCTTGATGCGTCCCCCTCTCAGGGGGTGCCCTGACACATGACAGTAAGCCTTGAGAATTTCTCTTGCTCGGCTATTCTTGCACTTACATAATATCTTAACTTGCTTGAAGAGTGGCTTAGAGTGGTTTATAAGTGCACGCCGAGCAATGATTAGGGATATGTCCGCTTGCGAGTTTCTTGAAAGTTCTTTTTCGCGCAACCTAATGTTCACACACCTGCCAGTCTGTCTGACGTAAACTTTGCCTCATGAAAGGGGGATCTGAAAGACTACTTCAACGCAGCAGTCAACGAACAAATTGTTGTTCTTCTTTCCGCACCCTTGCCGCCTATTGTTACTCCTTTCAATGCGCGAACACATCCCCGCAAGCTTGACAGCTGCCGCAAACGCCACTTCCACGCCATATCTTTTCATGACCTTCTTAATGTTATGGGACGTCTTGTGAACATAAGGCACAACTCCACGTTTTTTGTCGCGTTCCTTTCCATTGTCAATGCTGGCGTTTTCAGTTGTTAACTTGTTTAATACTGCGTGCGCTGCGGTAGACACGACTGACTGCGGGAAATCAGCTTGATCTAACATTTTGCATCTGTGTCACAGAATTGAGCGAGGTAGTAATTTAGTGGCCGATGGCTCGGACGGGAGGAGCGACAAACAACTCCCCCTTACGTGCGAATTCGAGAATGTGGTTCGGACCTGCTAACCGGCGATAGGTCCACGCCTGATTGGCCGCTGGCGTGAGGCACGAGACGGGGCACGGGAAAACAGTTTCAAAACAACGGGCCTTTACTTCACATTCACAGGAAATTCGAAACAGACAGACAGGAGGGTTGACGAGTTAATACACACTGCAGTTGACACCCCGTTGGGGCAAGAGCTGCCAAGACACCGACACGAATTACATTATTCACAATGAAAGAAAAGGTACACGCCGTTACGAGACCGAGGAGAAGACGACAGTAAATGAAGGGGAGAGTAGAGTATACAATAGGCGGGGTTGGAGGCTTCCCCCAACTACTAACAATAGGCCCGCTAGAAACACATACCGCGTGGTGCACTGAAGGAGGCGGATAAGCCCGTGCAGTCCGCTTAGGGAAATACAACACAGAAGATGAATAGGAAGAGTCGGAGGAAAGGTGGAGAAGGGGAGAACATCTTAGCTGCGGTCCGGCTGATGGTCTCGCCGGGGTGACGGAGGCTGTCGGTCGTCTGTGGTGGGGCACCGCTGATCAGCGACGCAATTTGGGTGAACTCCGGCCGCGCACTGTCGCCTCCTTGAGGAATCTTCGGGGGCCCGAAGTTCACCGCCGTCGTCGCTCGGCCTCCCCAGCACAGCCCTCAAGGCCGACGCCGCGTCCCGGCCGTACGTCCGGCCACCACCAGTTCTCAGCCCATTCTCCCCGGAAACCCCGCGCTGCACCACGCACACCGTCCACCGGGCCGCGCGTCTTCCGAGAATTCGCGGGGCGCAGCCTTCAGTAGGCCGCGGCACTCTCGCCCACCTCTCTCCCCGAAACACACGTCCAGCCGACCCGGGTGCGACAATGGCGGCGAGAACATTCCTTCGCTTTGCGGTACGGCTCCTCTAGGCGAACGGCAAGAAATGGCGAGCGGCAAGAAAACCCGTCAAGGAGGGACATGAATTTCGCGACAATCTGCACATCGAGGTTTTCTTGAGCTTTGTTTGGGCATGATTTCCTCAAAGCCGACTGACGCACTGGGAACCAATAGCACGCTTAATTGTTTTTGAATCTGCTGAATCGTACGGCAAGAATTCTTTTTTGGGACCTTGGTTTATACTTCCAGCACGCAAGCGTGTCACAGAACGTCATAACTGTGTCTAAAAACTGAATTAGGTTATCTTTTGTTGGTTTGTGGGTGAAGGTTAGCCCTTTGCCCTGACACTTAAAGCACTTAAAATTTCTGCAATGGTGACGCCATATGTATTGGTGGGTCACTTTTTTAAAAGTACCAGGAAGTCGTCAACGTAGCGAAAAAACCAGACCACCTGGTCGCAGTCGAGCCCCTCGTTCAGCGTTCTCTCAATTTCTGCTAGAAACACATGGCTTAACAAAGGAGCAACACGTTATCCTATGCATATTCCCTCTTTCTGCACATAAAGAGCCCCGAACCACACGCACGTACAACAGTAGAAGTGAGGTAAAACTCAAGTAATGCTAAAAACCCATCAACAGTTATGCCAGCGTAGTTCTGAAAACCCACTCTCTCATGAGATTCAATACATTTTCGAACAACCTTAAACAATGCATCGTGAGGGGTAGAATAAAACACGTCTTCTACGTCAATAGAAAAAGCATGGTCAATAGCGTCGTTCGATTGTAAAAAACTAATAACGGTCCCCGTGTTTTTTTTTTTCAAACGGGTCGTTAACATGTAGGTGCTTCAAACAACTCTGCAGTACCTCTTCCACTCATATGAACACTCACAGTCATTGTGAGCCAGTTTTAGATGCGAAGCAGCTTATGGTCAAGCCTGTTTACTCCGCCATTGTGTGGGCGCCGTTGTGCGGCGTCCACACCCCACCCCCCTGCGCATGCCTGGCCAGGCACCGCTGATGATGATTGTGGCAGGATGCCCCTAGCGATCAGCCTACCAAAGAATCCATCTCGAGATAGCTCCGCGTTCAGCCACCGTCGTCATCTTCCCGTACGGGAACCCTGAGTAGTATGTGAGGCATTCCTGCTCTCCTCTCCAACGCTCCTCTCTCTCCGGCATTCCTCCTCTCCTCTCCGAAGCTCCTCTCCTCGCCGGGATTGCGCAACGAATGGCAACACCTGCGGCTCCGCGCGCGATAATGCCAAGCTTAGGGTTAGAGACGCGACGGTAGCCGCTCCATACTCGACTGGGGGCGCCACTGCAGCTCCGCGGTAAAAATGACGCCCGCGCGTGCTCCGCTCCCCTCATTCTCCTCCCGCAACGCCACGATCGAACTGAAAACTAATAGGAACTCGAGTCGACCCCATGGCTGCTTCCCATACTATTCAGGGTTCCCCTACGGGAAGGTGGTGAAATTTTTGCAGCTCCATCTCTTTGCAGATGGCCAACGCCGTCACTTTGATCTTTGCAATCTTCACTGACGCACGTCTGAAGTTCTTTTGGACGGCAGCTTCCGCTTGCGCGTCAAAAAGTCCAGTCGGCAATACGGCGAACCCTCCTTTCTTATCCTGCTGTAGAAGAAGAAACGGACGATACCTGAAGTGGGGTATTTCCGCTATGGCCGTGCGTCCGACTTCCTGACCGTGTTTGTGAGGCTGTCCACGCCATCCAATTGACATCTTTGTTGGTCGTCTGCACCACCATTCTTTGCGCGGCTGCGGATGGGGGTCCTGCGGTTCCCGTGGGGTTTCAATGCTGTATTTGGCCGTTTTCTGAGGCTGGTCAAGAACTTCTCGGGAACCAGCAGCGCTCCACCCAGCAGAGTAACGTTGACAGACACCTGCCTGTTGTCCTTTTTCACCTTCCCTAAGGCACCGTATAGGTAACAGCGCCACCATTGGTCTAAGCACGGGTCTGTGCTTTGGTCTGTGCTTTGATCTGTGCTTCTAGCCGTTTGGCATCACGCAGCTTGATGGCGGCGAGACAAGCAGGATAATGAGCGTAGAAAGGGTTACGTAGCACTTCTTCAAATCTCCGCGTCTGGTCTTTCAGCTCCTCTGGTATGATCCTGCGGACTTGTTTCCCGTGCTTAGAAAAATGCTTCGCGCGTCGGTACAAGAGGAGTACCTCTTCATGAACCACATTCTTTCGTATGTAGAACGCATGCAATCGTGAACGGCAATTCGATGTGGCGGTGTCAGCGATGATTTCTGGGAGACGAATAACAGGGGGAGGAACATGGATACCATAGCTCGAAGTAGAACCCATGTAGTTCAGAAGGTGTTGCAGTCGGGCAAGTTGGTGCATTTTCTAAAAAGGGTTAAACTGCGCTAAGGAAGACGCCAAGCAGAGAGGGGAACACAGACAGGCGCAGACTTGGAACTAAACTGTACTCCGTGGAATAAACAATATTCCGTGGAATAAACTTTATTCCGTGAAGTAAACTTTATAATACACGTGGAAACAGAGACAGGCAAGATAAAAAACCACCGATGCCAGCCTCCAAGGTGCTTTATTACCAAAACTGCCTCAGCGCTCCCTCCTTCTAGGTCGTCGATGCGTCCCGCGTTGCTCGAGCGGCCGGGGTCGTTCGACTCCGCCGCTACACGTGGACGATGGTCTGCCCAGGGTGGAGGGGAAGTCGTGGGACGCTCCGCCACCGCACGCCGTGATGTCACCGCTGTTAGCGGCCGGCCGCTACCGCCGAGCGCCGCAGCAGAAGCCCCCCCGCCGCCACCAAAGCCACTCTCGAGAACCTCGCTTCGAAGGGCGGCGAAGCGATGGTGGCGCCACCTCGCGGGATCTCAAGCGAACCCCGCCATAGTTGCCACGCTATTGCGCAAGCCGCGCCGTTGTCAAAGAGCGCGCGAGTCTCGGAGAGCAGTGACAGCGTACCGAGTCGGTATTGCGCGTTTCCACAATTCCAAGGAGGTTTATCAGCACTACGCTTTAGGCACTAAGCCCTGTGCCAAGCACTATTGCTTTTAGCTTACAATAGAATATAGGCATCATGCCTATATCAGAATGGTGCTTGATTGCTATGAGATTTAACGTGCCGACGATACACAGGTGACTAGGCGCGCCGTTCTGGAGGGCTATCCTGAATGAATTTTGACCACCGGAAGGTGATCTTTAACGTGGAAAACTGGGCGTGTTGGTTCATGATTTAGGAATTAAAAACCAGCCAAGAAGACGGAGACACAAGAAAAGAAACAGATCGTCCTGTCTGTTTCTTTCCTTGTGTCTCCGTCTTCTTGGCTCGTTTTTAAACCATGATCTTTAACGTGCGCCGAAATATCGAACACACGGTCGTTTCAGTTTTCGCCTCCATCAAGACAGCGGCCGCCGAGACTGGGAATTGAATGGGCCAACGCGTAAATGTGGGCTAGTTGGTTCGAACTGTGAAACATGGTTAAGTAGCGCGGTAAGGACGGGACAAAAGTAGAGACCACACAGGACTAGCGCTAGCCTAGCCCTACTCCTGTGTGGTCTCTACTTTTGTCCCGTCCTTACCGCGCTACTTAACCATGTTTCACAATTGAATCGGCACCTTTGGGCTCTGCAGCACAACGTTTTGGACACTGAGCCACCACGGCGGGTACTATCAGAATGTAAGCACTACTGTGCGACAACATTGCAGAAGGATCGACATTTGGGCGAGTGGCTTTTGGCTATGATCCTCGAAAAATAGCGGGAATACGCAGGCACCACGCGAAGAATATGAGAGGACGACGCTGTACTGACATCTAATTGTATTGAAACGTCAACACCACGTACAGTCGGCCGGAAAAGTAACCGGACCACCGCTCACGCAGCCGGAGCGGCTGCTGCGGCGCACCGCGGCGCTGTTATCTCGCTGTGCTCGCTTACGACGAGAGTGGCACGCTTGACGCCAAACTTCCCCTCGCCCTCGTGCGGGTGCTTGCCACGCTTGATAAACTTCTAGTGCAGCGTTCGCCTTTAATCCAGCACATGGCGCAGTCGCGCTGCAGCGCACGGCCGCAGGGCCACAAACCGCGGCGCTAGGAAGGAACGAAAACCCGCTCTGCTTTTTGTACGCGGTTTATGTTCGCCTCATGCTGCCTATCAGTGCCTGTAGGATGCGTCCACCGCCGCTGGATTTTGGATAAGACGGCACAATGCACCGTACCGAAGGCTACCGTGACGTTCGTTTTTCCACGCCGGAGCGATGTTATAGTGTCGAAATTGCCTTTTCGGCATCATGTCCGGACGTGGGTTCGGACTACTTACAGGGAGACCTCTGAAGACCGATTTAATTAGCTAGTAGGATATTCTTTCGGTGACGAATTTTCTTTACAGGCGTACCGCCAGGATGAATGATTTCGAAGACGAATCGCAAAACATCAGATATTCCTGAAACTTTATTCATGAAATCTGACAGTACTGGTATTCAGCGGTCCTCAGTGGGGCGAAAAGTTGCCGGCTACAGCGACGACTTGGCCGACTCGCCTGGGCATGGAGTCGTACAGCGCCGCCACTATCTCGGGACGCCCGCGCAGCGCTTCCCACTCTTCCTTCACGGCGAGCCACAGCTGCTCCGCTGTGCCACCGCAAAGGCGTCGTGAGGCAAGCGTCTTCTTCAGCAGTCCCCATATGTTTTCGATGGGGTTGAGATCAGCCCCGTTAGGGGGCCATGGCAGCTGAGACACGCCACAGCGCTCCAGGAGTGCGCTCACACTGCGTGCTTTGTGCACGGGGCTCCTATCATGCTGGAGCAGGTAGCAGCCATCCTGGAACGGCCCGTCCAGGACGTACGGGATCAGGTGCTCGGTGAACCCTTCACAGTACCTCGCCCCGGTGAAGGAGCCCTCGATCCGCACGAGTGGGCCCAGGCCGTCCCGACGAGTGGGCCCAGGCCGTCCCGACAAAGCACGCAGTGTGAGCGCACTCCTGGAGCGCTGTGGCGTGTCTCAGCTGCCATGGCCCCCTAACGGGGCTGATCTCAACCCCATCGAAAACATATGGGGACTGCTGAAGAAGACGCTTGCCTCACGACGCCTTTGCGGTGGCACAGCGGAGCAGCTGTGGCTCGCCGTGAAGGAAGAGTGGGAAGCGCTGCGCGGGCGTCCCGAGATAGTGGCGGCGCTGTACGACTCCATGCCCAGGCGAGTCGGCCAAGTCGTCGCTGTAGCCGGCAACTTTTCGCCCCACTGAGGACCGCTGAATGCCAGTACTGTCAGATTTCATGAATAAAGTTTCAGGAATATCTGATGTTTTGCGATTCGTCTTCGAAATCATTCATCCTGGCGGTACGCCTGTAAAGAAAATTCGTCACCGAAAGAATATCCTACTAGCTAATTAAATCGGTCTTCAGAGGTCTCCCTGTAAGTAGTATTAAACCCACGTCCGGACATGATGCCGAAAAGGCAATTTCGACACTATAACATCGCTCCGGCGTGGAAAAACGAACGTCACGGTAGCCTTCGGTACGGTGCATTGTGCCGTATTATCCAAAATCCAGCGGCGGTGGACGCATCCTACAGGCACTGATAGGCAGCATGAGGCGAACATAAACCGCGTACAAAAAGCAGAGCGGGTTTTCGTTCCTTCCTAGCGCCGCGGTTTGTGGCCCTGCGGCCGTGCGCTGCAGCGCGACTGCGCCATGTGCTGGATTAAAGGCGAACGCTGCACTAGAAGTTTATCAAGCGTGGCAAGCACCCGCACGAGGGCGAGGGGAAGTTTGGCGTCAAGCGTGCCACTCTCGTCGTAAGCGAGCACAGCGAGATAACAGCGCCGCGGTGCGCCGCAGCAGCCGCTCCGGCTGCGTGAGCGGTGGTCCGGTTACTTTTCCGGCCGACTGTACGTATTAGAACCGAAACCCACGCACCCACACATTTTGGCACAGCTGATTATACATATCTCAAACTCACCAAGCGTTAAGGCTTCGGCGAGTTGGTGCATGATTACAAAAGGGGAACACCGCAAACTCAAACAAACCACAAGAAGAAGGAGGTGACAAACACGAGCGCTGACTTAAGTCAGTCAGCGCTCGTGTTTGTCACCTCCTTCTTCTTGTGTTTTGTTTGAGTTTGTGCTGTTCCCCTTTTGTAATCAAACTCACCGATACAAAACCAGAAATTCTTTCTCATGCAGTGCTATCGACGGTTCAGTGGTGCACAAATCACCTTTCCAAATGCTCCGATGATTTCTCTTGTTACTTGATTGCCATGAGCCGAAAAGATGGCGGTATCTTAAAACAGTGGACCACACCGGTGTTCAGAATAATGCCTAGTGATAAGTGATTACGTGTAATGTTTTAGTGAGTTTTTGTGCTCCATTAACCTAATATTATAACAACGACCGTTATGAAAATAAAAACGACAAGCATTATTGTTAAACCCAGGTCCCCGTCCGTCGGCTGTAAAATTGAGTTGCCTATCGAATTCCTTTTGATCGTGGAAACGTGTATGTCGGTCAGACCGGCCCTTGTATTAATATTATATTATTAGAGTACGAAAACTCCCTGAAAGAAGACTTATTCAAAAAGGACTGGCCCAGCCCGGATCACGCTGAGGGGAGCCCCGTCCGAACGACGACTCGGTGGACATGACGTAGAGCCGCATTTTCTCGTTTATTTCCCTGTCCGCGAAACGGCCGAGGAAACTTTCGTCACGGGCGGTTTCGAGAAAACTTAAGTTCCTTTATCGGCAAAAGAGCCTATGAAGAAACTTTAGTTCTGACCCGACATAAAGAAAACGTTTGCAGGGCTGCAGACGTTCTTACAACGGTCAGACGTAAAGGCTGCCCGGAAATTATAGAATATGACTTTATTTCACATCAGTCGCATGATGTAGGAGACCTGCGGAAAAAGCTTAATAAAGAAGTCAGCTTGAGAAGGCCGCAGGCCCCCTCATTGGCATGACACATAAAATTCGCGATGACATGATATATAAAATTTGCATACATGGGCATGATACATAAAAAAAGGCATGATAGACAAACAGAGCAATAAAACAGCCTTTGTTTCGAAATAAAAGAAAAAAAACCACGAAAGATCACTATCATGAGTGTTAGGCACGCTGCCTGACACCAAATGATAACTACGACATTTCTTTTATTACATATCTGCGCCTGATTTATTACATATCCGCGCACACAAATTAGCATATTGACACATATCAAACAAATTAACACAATGTACAAACTAACACCACTATAGCCAAAGGTGACGATTAGCGAATAACAAATTGAGACAGGCAACAAAAGGCATGTACTGTTCCTGTTCCCGTCATGCTTTGGCGTTCGCTCCGGCGGTAGCGCCTGCATTCCAAAGGCAGTTTGGAAACACGCGCTCTTCGAGGGTCCACCGGGCTCTGCAGAAACAATAAGAACCACCACCATGTCCAGATTTTTACATGCAAGGCATCCCTTAGTCGACGCTCCGTCGTCGGCATCCGCACCTCTCCTCCTCGTACCCCTCTCCACGTCAGCTGTGATAACGCCGCTTTCCTGCTCGCCTCTCGGCTCGTCTCGTGGCGGCTCAGGAAGACACCGGCAACAGTGTCGCTCCAGGAGCCCTAACCAGCTGTGATAACGCCGCTCTCATCCTCGCCGCTCGGCTCGTCTCATGCCGGCTCAGGAAAACACCGGCAACACTGTCGCTCCAGTAGCCCTTAAAGAGGAAGGGTGCTCGTCTCGTGCCGGCCCAGGAAGACACCGGCGACACTGTCACTCCACAAGCCATCTCATGGTCGGGGCTATGTCCCCAAGGAGGTTTTTTTTAACCTCCTTGTATGTCCCTCCTTTGTTATTACGCCGTCCACACCCCCACTGCGCATGCGCGTATCTCCTCCATTTTCCTCTCCTCCAGCTATATAAAAGCAGGTGCGCGCGCTGCGCAGCGTTCGGTCTCCTCCGAGACACCGCCTGCGCCGGCTCTGCTCCGGTGTGGAACCTACACGGAACCCCCATGCTTTGCGTCACCACATAGTTCCCTTCGGGGAGATGGTGTAATTTTTTTGTTCAAAATTTTTTTTTTCATTTTTATTACCCTAAAGGCCCTTGCGGGCATTACATAGGGGGGGAACAACAGATTTGCACAATGCACTCTAAGCAGCAGAAAATAAATTTAAAAAAAAGTGTTAAAAAAGTACACAGAAGGTTACAATAAACAGGTAAAACCGCACACAAAAACAAGCGTAAGTATTGCACTCTCATTAACAGAACAAATGTCAAACTAAATACACGGGGTAGGTCCGATCAAAAGTAGGACCTAGGCAACAAACGAGAATAGACTATATTTTATTGCACACACTGAAACAGTTGAACAATTTCCTCAGTGAATTTTTCGTGGTTAGTAATTGTGGCTTCTTTCTGTGGCTTAGTAAATTGTGCTTCTTTTCACTGCGTCCCATTTCACTGCAGCTAGATTTTGTTTTTTGAGAGTTGAGGTTTGATTGGTTGTAGAGTTCAACGCGCCGACGCAACGCAGGCGACGAGGCGCGCCGTATTGGATAGCTCCGGATTAATTTTGACCACTTGGGGATCTTTAACCTGCGCCGCAATCTCGTACACACGCTGGTTTTTTTTTTTCATTTTGGCCTCCATCAGAGTTCATGTTTGCCCCATCAGTAACCATCGTGCGAATACGGTACGGGTTATTGAGGCGCTGGAGAGCGAGAATACTTTATTTTCCTTCAAAAGGGAAGGGGAAATGGGGGTGGCGGGGAGGCTAAGAGCCGCCTCCTTCCAGGCAGCTTCTGGTGGCCTTCAAGATGAAGTCCGCCAGGCTCCTCTGCTCCTCCAACTTGGTTGCCGCAGTCAGCCACTGTCTAGTGTGATGTGCCCTAATGGGTTTGGTGTTTGGGCTGACCCACAGGATGTGGGTTTCATCCTGCGGTACCTTACAGCGTGCACAGTTTGGGAGGGAAGGGGGTGTGTGTGTGGTTGTATGGTGTGTACAGGTGAAGTAGAGCTGGTGTGAGAAGCGTCTGTGCTTGACGAAGGGTAACCAGTTCCTGCCGGGTCAGTCTGGGGTAAGGTGACGGCACAAGTCTTTTTGTCGGGTAGGGAGGTCTTTATTGTGAGGGTAGGAGGACTAGGGTTCTGGACTTGGTCACTGATGTCGGGCGCCCGGAGAAGGGTTTCGCGGGCGAGCAGGTCAGCTCCTTCATTCCACGACATACCAGTGCGCCCAGGGATCCAATACACCCTAACTGGTTCTTTGATTTCAGAAAAAAGGGGTAACTCATTTGGATGGCTAGTGTTTTGGCCCAAAAGAATGCATGCTTTTTAGATGCGGAGCGTCTTATTCTCGAGGGTATGTCCCGCGGCGTCGGCGGTGGTCCGGCGTCCGCAGACCACCGTTTACAGCCGTCGGCTGTAAACATAAAAAAAATCCCGCCATCTCCATGAAGTGAATGGTGATGAGAGGGGTGATAAAATGCTTATCGGTAAAACCGTGAAACATTCCCCCACACATCATGAGGCTCACTAAAAGGGTTCAACTTAAATTGAGGACGACTCAGAGAGCAGTGGAACGGGAGATGATAAGTGTAATATTAAGGAACAAAAAAGAGCGGAGTGGGTCAGGGAACAACCGCGTGTTAAGTACATATTTGTAGAAATTAAGAAGAAAAATGTGTGGGCAGTGCATGTGATGCGAGGGCAAGATAACGGTTGGTCATTAAGCGTAACAGAGTGGATAACTCGAGAAGGCAAGCGTTGCAGGGGTGCGGCAGAAAGTTTGATGCGCAGATGTGATCAAGAAGTTTGCGGGTATAAATTGGGCGCAGTTTTGTAATTGGAGATCCATGGGAGAGGCCTTTGCCCTGCAGTGCACGAGCGCAGGCTGCTGCTGAATATGATGAATGGCGCATCAGTGGCTGGAAGCGAGAGTATCGCATGCGCAGAGCGCTACCGGAAAAAGGTCGATTGAGCTGGGTAGTTTTTTTGAGGCAGTCACAATTCTTATTCTGGTTCCGTGACAACCCGAAAGTAAAAACTGTGACTCATTGCAGTGCGGGATGCAATGCTGTTTCGGCTGCTACGGGGACGATACTGAAACACTGGTTATTCTAAGCCACAGTTGGTTTGCATACACAAGGCGAAAAGTGCACACTCCCTTCACCCTTCCCCCTTCCCCCCCCCCCCCTCCCGTGACCCTCACCCCGGCAACGTCCGGGCTATCGGCTCCAAACGCCGAGCCGGCATCACTCGTCAATGTCTGCCTCTCGACCCCGCTCCAGCGTCTAAATCCCGCAGATCCTTCTTCACCACCCCAAAAGAGCAAACAATAAAAAAACACCGTGAGTAGTAGGCAGGGCACGCGGCATTATTGGCTAAGAATGGGGGTGCTTCGAACTTTCCCCCATGAGGCAAAGCCAGCACGCAAAGTTCTGCCATTGTCCAGTGCAAAAGCGCTTGAATGATCTTTGGTCGGCACTTCTGCTCCCCGCTCCGTCGAATACGGCGACCACGCACGAAAACCTTGACAGAGCTCTTCATCATCATCATTTAATTACCCTTAAAGGCCCTGTCTGGGGCATTACATAAGGGGGGGGGGCAGAAACGTGAGCTTCCGATGGTCATGATAAAACAAGAAAAACACAGGGGCAATATCAAAGCCCCGTAAACACGACAACAGCAAGAACAATAAGACTACATAAACATCACAACAGCCATAACAGGAGGATTGCACAAATGGGGGGAAGCGAAAAACATGAAAGCGTATACATGTTCGGAGAAACAAAAGAAAAAACAAGACAGGAGGAAAAACAAATGGAACACCAAAGAGAAAGATCGGGCCACATGTAAAGCAGGGAAGCCGTTTGGGGGGAGAAACAAGAAGGGATTCATCCCAGCAGCCGTTTGACTGCATGGGGTAACAATGGCTTAAGAAAAACAAAACCAGGTAACAATGGGGTAACAGTGGCTTAAGAAAAATAAACGAGGGAGAAAATACAACAGATTTAACATCACTCATGAAAAGGTGAGCCAGAAGTATGGAGGGCACACAAGCAAAGTTGGCGCACAACAGGCTTGTAGTGATCCCTTCAGTAGTTTGAGCACATGTAGTCACAAGAGGAAATAAGGAGGACACGACACATGGGGCGCCAATAGGAGGATGATGTGTCAACAAGAATCAGGTTAGCGCATGAGGTAACAGCGATAAAAAAAAGAGCAAGGAGAACACCATACATGGAAACTATACACTAACATCTGGGTGTGGTCGTACTACATGCTGTTCGGACATGGGGTCTAGTTGTATACGTGTACTGTTAATGACATCTTGAATTTGTTAGGGTCGCGTTCAGTTGCTATGGATTCAGGCAGGTTATTCCACTCCTCTATGGCGATAGGAAGAAAAGATTTGTTGAACGCATTTGTGGAGCCATACAGGCGATGCTTGCTCATTGAGTTATGTAGGCGGCGTGAGGTGCGCAGTGGGGGTAGCAATAATGAAGTGTGCATGTCGGGAAATGTGTAATATAGTTTATGAAAAACACAGAGCCTTGCTATTTTCCGCCTAGAAACAAGTGTGGGGAGACCGAGAGACGACTTTATAGCTGAGATGCTCGAAGGAAAGCCGTACGTAGAACAAATAAAACGGGCCGCACGATTTTGAATAGACTCAAGAGAATTTATCAAATAAGTTTGATGGGGGTTCCAAATTGCTGAAGCTTAATCAAGCTTTGCGCGTACAAAGGTAGTGTATGCCAATTGGCGGACTCGAGCAGGTGAGCATGATCGTGAGCATGATAGCGATCTCCGGATGTACCCGAGGATCTTAGAGGCATCGGCTGCAAGTTTTTGGATGTGGTCAGACCAGGTTAGTTTGCTGTTTAAAAGGACACCGAGTTACCGGTAGGTCTCCACCCGTGATAAGTCAGTTGAGGTAACCGAGTATGTAAAGCGATCGGGAGAGTGTTTGCGGGTGACGCGCATGAATTTACACTTCGAAACGTTTAGTTGCATCATCCATAGCGAGCACCAGTTTTCTAAGTGGATTAGGTCGTTTTGGAGAAGGAGCTGATCATTTTTATTAGAAATTTTCCTGTACAGAACACAGTCGTCTTCGAAAAGCCGGATGGAGGAGGAGATGCCTGACGGTAAATCATTAATGTAGATTAAAAATAAAAGGGGGCCGAGGACTGAGCCTTGCGGTACCCCAGACGTTACCGTGGTTGTGCGCGACTGACGTCCGGCGACGGTGGTGAACTGGGAGCGATCTGTTATAAAGCATCTAATCCACGTTAATATCAGCGGGTGCAGGCAAAGGCAAGAGAGTTTACTAATGAGTCTTTGGTGAAGGACACGGTCGAAAGCTTTGGAAAAGTCAATAAAGTGTTTAAAAAGAATAATCTAGATTGAAGTTCAGGTCTGTAGTGAGCTGGAAAAGCTGGGTTTCACATGAAAAACCACGGCGGAACCCGTGCTGGCTGTGAAAGAAGAAATTGTTGTTGTCCAGGTGAGCAGCGGTATGGGAATAAATTATGTGCTCTAGTAGCTTGCATGCGATGCAGGTTAGCGCGATGGGGCGATAGTTGGATGGGTCGGATTTATGGCCGGATTTGAAGACTGGTGTAACTTTGCTCAGTTTCCAATCGTCCGGAACGGTGCCTTCAGAAATGGACTGGGTGAAAATAATTTGGAGAAAGCGGCTCGATGCTGTGTTGGTAGCCTTTAATATCTTTGCTGGAATATTGTCCGGACCGGGAGCACTAGAGGACTGCAGGTTGTTGATGAGTTTTATGATACCCTCTGTAGTTATTTCAATGGGAGGCATCTCGCTATAGTCCGAGCGTCGTAAAGTGGGGGTATCGTGGCTAGGTTCACTAGTGAATAAAGATGTGAAATAGGAGTTAAGGACATTAGGACACTGATCCTTCGGGGTTGGCGAGCCCTCCGAGTCAACGAGAGGATGCTGTTGGAGTGGGCGTTTTTCGTGCCAAGTAATTTCCAAAACTTCGGTTTTGTGCGTAGGATATCCCAGAGGTCATTGTGGAAGTATTTCTTTTTAGAGCGCCTGAGCATTGCAGTGTATTCGTGTAAGCTGTGAAGATATTTTTCCCATTTAGAGGGAGAGGGAGATTTCTTTGCCGCCCGGAAGAGGCGTTTTTTCTTACGTGATAATTTTTTTATGGTTTTGGAGTACCAGGGCCTATCCGCATCACCGCGAATGCAGACGAGGGGGACGTGGCGGTCGACTAGGGTTAAGATTTTATTTTTAAACAACAGCCAGTTTTCATTCACTGATCTGGTAAACGCACTCTGGTTGAATGCGAGGTAGAATTGATCAAGTTATTCGTTAATAAGAGAGAAGTCAGCTTTATTGTAGTCACGGATGTACTTATTAAGAGGTTGGCGCCTTGGTATGTGACTCGAAATGTTGAATAGTACAATGCTATGATCGCTTAAGCCGTTAGCACACGACACAGATTGGATAAGTTCCGGGTTTGAAGTGAGGATAAGGTCAAGCGTATTCAAACCTCTAGTTGGTTCATTGACTGATTGTGTAAAATTATAAAGAAGGACGAATTCTAAGAATTCCCTAGACTGCTGTGTGTGGGCCGTGAAATTAGTCCAGTCAATATCAGGGAAATTAAGATCTCCGCAAAGTATTAAGTTTGCCCGCGGGAAGCGGGTAACCAAATCGAGGACGACGGAGGAAATATCTTCAATGAAAGAACGGTCGCAGTCGGGGGCTCGGTAGCAGGCGATCAGGATGTTCGTGCATGTAGGGAGAGATATACGGATTCAGAGAATTTCGTGTTCGCAGCTCGTAGTTAGGAGGTTGGATTCTATGCTGGATTTCACAAACACAAGAACGCCTCCACCTCTCCGACCAACCCTGTCGCGTCGGTACGTGGTAAACAACGAAGTGCAGTGAAGAAGCTCGTGATTTTCGACATCGGGGGTCAACCAGGATTCGGTGAAAACAGCGAGGTCTGTGGAGTTATCCTCAAGAAGGGCCTCCACAGCCTCCTTTTTCGGCAAAAAGCTGCGTACGTTTGTGAGGATGGCAGACATAGTATGAAATGTGGAGTTGTAGGTAGGAATAGTAGGACATGATGACTCTGGGGATCGCCGAGGTAAAGGCTTGGAGGCACTTTTGAACCGCTATGATTTCAGTTCAACGATGCGATCTGACTCGGCATTGTACATGAAATGTTTGTCGCCTATTGTGAGCCGATCAAATCGTATTTTGAAGGAAGCATTTGACTGATTGCTGTGTGCTCGAAGCTTCTTTCGGGCTACTCGTGTGTGTTCAGAGAAATCCTCGCGAATAGAGAATGAAGTTCCCTTAAGTTTTGGTCCAGCTGAAAGAATTTTTGACTTGTCTTTGAAGTGCGTAAGT
This sequence comes from Haemaphysalis longicornis, assembly GCF_048455015.1. Lineage (NCBI taxonomy): Eukaryota > Metazoa > Arthropoda > Arachnida > Ixodida > Ixodidae > Haemaphysalis > Haemaphysalis longicornis. Next base: position 127,649,907 of record NW_027526214.1, on the reverse strand, counting down.
TTAATGATAATGGCTCGATTTGTTCCGGGGCGAAAACGGCCTAGCCTGTGCGCGCGTTCAATATCAGGGCTATTAATGTTCAGCGAAAGCTTTTTGGAGCAAAATGAGACAATCTTGCCCTCGGATTCGTCCCACGTTTCACCGTCGGCGTCCGGTAATCCAAAAAATATAAGGTTAGAACGACGGAGGCGGTTCTCAGAGTCGTCGCATTTTTCAGTTAGTACCTTAATTTTAGATGTTAGGTCGGAAATAGTGTCGTTGGCGGTGGCAGAACTAGGCGAACCCCCCAACTGGTCAGTACAAGTCTTTTTTTTGAGGGCGTCCACGCGGAGAGAAAGGCGGGATACAGCTTGTTGCAACTTGGCTTGCGCGGAACGAATGCATGCGAGCTCGGAAAGAACAGAGGCCTGGGACCGCTCTATGAGGGAGATGGCATCCGCGAGAGATTCAAGCGTAGCATTTTGGGGACCGGGGTTCAATTCAACGTCTCCTGAGAGAATTAGCAAGAAATAAACATTGAGGCGTCGCGGGGCATCGGGGAGGACGTAAAGCACCCGAGCAGGACGACCTGCGCCAAGAGATGCAGTGACATGACTGACTTCGTAGCGGTGTCGTGCCCCAAAATGTTGCCGATGTTGGTTATACTTTTTGCACAGGGTTTTAGATGCGGAGCATCTGATTAACTCGCCTTGTCCCTCCGGCGTCGTCGTCGTCGGCGGCGTTGTCCGCCCCTCCCCATTCTCCTCGCCGCGCCAGCTGCGCTCTCCGCCGCTTACTCCCTCTCCTCTCCGATAGCGAACACTCTCTCGCGAGGGGCATTGGATTGGATTCGATTGGATTGGCTTTGATTGGATTGCCTTGGCTTGGATTGACTTGGCTTGGCTTGGCTTGGATTGGATTGAATTGGATTTGGGTTGGATTTGGGTTGGATTAAAGTGGATTGTGTTTTGTTGTGTTGCGTCATAGCCGCGGCAGACGCGCTGGGGCCGGCGCATGTGCAGTACTCTCTTCCGCGGTTTCCTCTCCTTCGGGCGCGCTGCGCATATAACCGGTGTGCCGTTCTCCGGCGAAGCAACATCCACGCTTGGCTCAAACACCTAGAGCCCACGCCGCTTTACAAGTACGCCAACGTCGTCATCGACTGGGACCGGCTTACGCAGTCCCCTCAACGTTATGCGCGCTATAAAACGCGGTCGCTTCGCCGCTCCGCCTATGCGTCGCATCTACACAGGGGTTCCCGCAAGGGGAGGTGGGAGGTTTTTTTTTTTTTTTTTTGTGACTCTGATACCAAACGGCACTTTCGTTGCCTAAAGCAATTGCACGGAGGACCACCTCTGCGATCTTGCAAGTTATCACTGCATCAATTACGCTAGCCCAAAATTTTCCTGAACCCCGTTAACAAGATTTGCGGGGCGTAGGTGATGCAGCGCTGCTCACTGTAAAAGGACTCGAGCCAAAGACATTTGGAAATCTTGATGAGTGCATTATGTGTAATCGCCGCTTCGAGCTGCCCTGATAACATAAAAGAGAGGGCACAAACCGTTATTTGCAGATGCCATTCTCCCGACTCAGAAAGCATAGCCGCCCTAGCCAGCCTGTTCCGTACAAGGAAGCATTTGCGCAGGGAATTCGGACGACGCCGTGCTACCTCTTATCTTGAGCACCTGCGTTCCGGACACAATCAGCGTTACGGTACGGGGCCAGCAATGTTGGAAAAGGCCAGCGAGTTTTTTTTTTTTTTTTCCTGCAGACTGTGACTCAGGCGGGGATGCATATTGTTTTCCGAATACCTGGCCTCATCGTTCTCACTACTTGCTTGGACAGCAAGTATGCGCATATTGCATGTTCTTTGAGCACCTCTTGTCGTCCGACGACCATTCTGATAGAAAAAGACAATGCCGATCACGTGGACAGCATTTTTTGTCAACACTTCAGGTGAATTTTCGTGTAACACGGTACCCGATGAACACATACTTAGAACAAAGGCAGTGATAAGAGATCGTAGCACGTCGTTTCCGAAATTCACCTTAATATGCAGGACACGATTGATTGTAAAAGGAGTGTGAAAATGTTCTCATCAAAAACGTGGCATTTCTTTTGTGCTCCAATAGGAATTTCTCTCAGAGCATGGAATAACAGTCCTCGCGGAGGCGAAGAGTGGTCGATCCTACCCCTACCAGCCACTTCGCTGGTTTAAAATAAAAGTTATAGGTCTCTAAACAAATATTTAACTCCGGCGCCGCTCCAGTATTTATCTGGTTTTAAGGCGCCTCAAAACAATAGGCGAAAAACGACCTTCTTCACAAAGTTGACCAATTTTGTTCACCCTTGCGTACGCCTCTCTCGAAAAATTTTGTCACGTGGCGAGTCAGGGCATGATGGTAGCGCTAAAAAGGCAAGCACATGAAAGGAGGCATCGCCAATGCTTCCGATCGCATTTCTTGCTTTTTTCTCTTTTTAGCGCTTATATATTGTTCTCAACTATGCCTCTTGGTCCCCAGCTGTGCCTTCTCGTACTTATGTTTTTATTTTTATTTCCAGGTACTGTTGGCCGATTGGGCCGTTACAGGGGTGGGGCAGAAAACTGACATAACAACCGTCATGTCAAGCGTAAAGACGAAATGCATAGTCGATACAAAATGAATACATCACTATACTACATTCTACAACTTACATGCTGCATCACATACATCACAAAATACACTTCACAATATTACATCCTACAAGTACATGAGTCAAGTTACAGCAAATACATTCAAATTTACAACAGAACACAGGCGCACGCACGCAAAAAAAAAAAGATCGCCGTTCACGAAGATTCACTTTGAAAGTACTTCGTAACATTGTGTTCAAAATGTTCTGCAGTTTGACAATCACGTATAGCATCCGGTAATACATTCCAGTTTTTTTATTGTTCTAGGGAAAAACGAGTATGCATATGTGTTCACACGACATTGAGGGACTAGATAATTTCTGGGGTGGTCACTTCGTAGGCTCCGCACTTGACGGGGAATTAGGTACTGCTCTGCATCAAAATTAAATGTGTTTCGGGAGACGGTCTAGGAGGGGTTGTAAATTTAGTTCTTGCAGCATCTGTGTTACAGAATCATTACGAGAATATTTTGCAAGAATAAATCTCGCCGCCCTTTTTTGTACGCGCTGGATGCATTAATTAAAGCATTAATTAAAAAATTATTGCTTTTTGATGAGGGTTTCTAATGATACTTGCGTATTCCAGTGTAGGCCTTACTATTGTTAAGTACGCTGTTAACTTTACGGGGCTGGAGCGAGTTTTACTTTGCGACGTATGAACCATAACTTTTTTTCAGCAGTAGAACAGATATTAGTGATATGTTGGGTCCAGTTCAGGTCTTCAGATATTGTTACTCCTAAGTATTTACATTTGTAAACGGTAGCTAACGCAGTGGAACTTAGTTGATACTCGAAATTTTTGACGTGCTTTACCTTGTTTGTAACTCGCAAAACAACCGTTTTTTCTTTATTTATTTGCATTTTCCATGTTTCGCACCATTTTTCAACAGACGACAACGCGTCGCTGAGCATTTTTTGATCACTGTGGTTGCATATTTCTCGATAAAGTAAACAATCATCGGCGAATAGTCGAACCGTAATATTTTGATTAATGTCAGAACAAATATCGTTGTTGTAAACGAGAAATAATGCTTGTCCGAGCACGGACCCTTGAGGGACTCCAGAAGTTACCAGTAAACGATCGGACTTGTAGCCGTTTATGTCCACATACCGCGTCCTACATGTTAGATATGACCTGACCAATTCTACTACATTGTTGTTTATATCAATCTGCTTCAATTTCTTAATTAATTCGTTATGAGGAACCCTATCGAAGGCCTTTGGGAAATCAAGGCATATTGCGTCAACCTGTTTTTCATTATCTATTGCTTTGGAAAAGTCTTGGATGGTCTCAAGAAGCTGCGTTACGGTTGAAAGCATTTGTCGGAAGCCGTGTTGGTTAGGATGTAGTAATTTTGTATTTTCTAGATACTGATATATAGCTTTGGATATAACATGTTCGAGGAGTTTGCAGCAGACGCAGGTTAAGGAGATTGGCCGGTAATTTTCGATATTCTGCTTGTCTCCGGTTTTGTGTACCGGGACCACTTTTGCTACAAGCCGGGACCCGTTTTTGGTGCAAGGAGGCATTAAAGATGATTTCAAAGTATCGGGCAACCCATCCAGCGTATCTACGCAAGAAATTATTTGGAATTCCATCCGGACCAACAGATTTATGTTCTTTAATGTTTAGCAGGAGCGATAGTATTCCTTCATAGCTAATTCGTACTTCTGGCATGTCAGACATATGGGAGAATGATGTGGCTGTAGTTGAAGCACTACATTCGGAATCATTTGAAAAGACAGACTGGAAGAACTTATTATGGTGAGACGCAATTTTCGAACAGTCGGTTATGATTTCGTCGTCAACAACAATGCTCTATTGGCTTTGAGGGGTTTGTGACAAGTGACGCCAAAACTTTTGCGGGGAAGACACCATGAAGTTTGTCGCTTTTCTGATGGAGGCGAAAGGCAGAAATGCCCGTGTGTTCAAGATTTCGGCGCACGTTAAAGATCCCCAGGTGGTCAAAATTAATCCGGAGCCCTCCACTACGGCGCGCCTCATCGCCTGCGTTGCGTCGGCGCGTTAAACCCTACAATCAATCAAATCAAACAATGAAGTTTGTAAGTATTTCCTCGTAATATTTCTGTTTTTCTTGCCTAAGCTTTGTACGAAACTGTGAAGATAAATTTGATACCTTTACACGATTTTTGACTTTCCTTTGCATTCCTATTTTCCGCTTCAGACGAACAATCTCTCGCGTTATCCAGGGATTGCGTCTATTTTTTCTCTTTTTTTAGGTATGAATGAATTTACACAGTGCAAGATAATGGTTTTGAATCTTATCCACAAAGAATTGACGTCATCGTCAGGGCTCAGACTGTCTAGTTGAAACGACAAGTAGTCAATGATGCTCGTGTCGTCAGCTTTAGCAAAATTGGGGACATGCGCAATGCATTCATTACCATTTGATGCGGGAACGTCGGTTTTAATTTGTACAAATACAAGTTGATGGTCCGATATGCGATCTTCTACTGCTACCTGATAATCTTCAAACAGTCCATCAAGAAATACCAGGTCCAATATAGACTGCGCTGTTCCCATTTTTCGAGTGCTTTCCTGTACCAACTGTGTTAAATCGTTAGCGAAAACAATGTCAAGAAGCACTTCGCAGTCAGCTCGTTCCCGTGACTCTATGGTAAGTGAATTCCAATCAATCCCAGGCAAGTTAAAATCACCGGCAATTATTAACCGCTGGTTTCGCGTCTTCTGTTGTTCTACATAGTGTTGAATCGCCTCTAAATATTCTATCGATGCGTTAGGGGATCTGTAAATTGCTCCTATTACGACTAAATTGGTTCCTAATTTTACTTGGCACCAAACGCTCTCGTGATTAGGGATACCATTCATGTTTACGAATTCAATATTTTCCTTTATTATGATTGCAACTCCTCCTCCTCTAGTTTCTCTATCATTATGTATTATTATCGTAAAACCTGGAGGCAATAACTCGCATTCTTTTATTTCTGGTCGCAGCCACGTTTCGGTAACAATAACCACGTGAGGGTCGTAACTGGCTAGCACATGTTCTATATCACCGACTTTATTCACGAAACTTCGAGCATTAAGGTTTATAAGTCGAAAATCTGTTTCCTGGATGACGGTGTTTCACTGGCCACTATCTCTTGGTATAGCCTTTGGCGGCGCATCTTTGGTTTTCAGCAGTTGCCGTATCCTGACGCGGCTATTTTTAGAATAGTCCCACACGTAGACGTTGTTATGTACACTAAGCCTGTCTCGGTTCAAGCGCACGCGGGAGCCTTCATCTTTTTCTTTCAACGCAGACTTCCAGAGCAGCTTGCGCTTATTCAGTGTCTCTTTTGAATAGTCGTCGCCAACCGAAATACCACTTCCTTTTAGTTTTCCGCAGCTATTGAAAACCTTTTCTTTTTCCTTATAATCACAACGCTTCAGTATTACTGGCCGAGGCCTGGAGGGTTCTTCTGCAGATTTGTTGTGTTGTGGCTTTCCGACTCTGTGCATCCGCTCTATCGTTTTTAAATTAACACCGAGCTTTTTCTTCAAAACTTCTACAACTACCTTTTTTAAATGCAGAGCATTTCAGTAACTCACGATGTCACCCGCGTTGACGTCCGTCGTAGTCCGCACCGTCGTTGTCCGCACCCCTCCCCCTACACTATATAAAAAAAATATTATCCGGCGCCTGGTTTCGATCCCTCGACCCTGCGGGCGGAACGCAATGTACATGGTACTCTACCCACTGCGCCACAAAGCCGACACAGAATGGGAGGCTACGAACGCGCCTTATATCATTGACTCATTCAAACTACGTCAAGAAGCTGCTGATACAACGCATTCACTACCACCAACTCCCCAAACACTAAACGTTTGGGGAGTTGGTGGTAGTGTGGTAGTTGGTGGTAGTCTCCGGTATACCAAACACCATAAAATTGTTTCGCCGCATTCTGTCCTCTAAAGCAACAAGTTTTTCCTGTTGCTTTTCCAAAGCTGAATTCAACCTCTCGGTTGTGTCTTTTAGTTCAGCAAGACTTGCCGCTTGGTCCCTACAAAGCTGTACAATGTCTACCAGGACCTTAAGTATGCCGCTCAGGCCACTTAGGTTGGCCTGAATTGCCTTTTGGCAATCACACAACCCTTGTACAAGTACTTTTATATCGGGTCCAGGGTTCATCTCAACGTCACCCGACAACAGCAAACACAGTGATGCAAAAGCAGAAAACACTACCCGTGGGCACGACAGCACTACGAGGAAGCGATTGTCGCTCTTGTAAGATGAGTATGAACTAACCTGTTGAAACAGAAGGAAGTTGTTTGAGCACATCGCCCATACGTTGCCGCTGTGCCCACTGGATGTTGCCGGCGAAAATGCTTGCTTTATACGGTCTTGCCACGGCGTTGTTCCACCTTGGTTCCTGGAGTCGAGGTTGTCGATGATAAACGGGTGAAGTTCCAATTCGGCAGAATCAACCGCAGCAGCCGGGTCGCCCAGGCGCATCCTCCATGCGTTCCCATGGAAGGAAGCGTAGATGAGAATCACCTGTTGAAACAGAAGGAAGTTGTTTGAGCACATCGCCCATGCGTTGCCGCCGTGCCCCTTTACGGAGCTCAACACGCTTTCTAAGAAGAGATATTGCGGCGGCAGGTCGAAATTTGCTGCGAAACACTCATTACAAATGCGGCTCCATGGTCCTGCCTACAATTGATTGGTTGACTATATCCGAGATGCTAAAGGCCGACCTCCATGCAGCGAAGTTTGTCGGCGAACTTGGCGCGGCGGACGCCGTGGTTTGACGCGCCGCTCAGTTTTCGTCCACCCAACCTCTATGCAACGTGACACGGCGAACGCCGCCGACGGAAGACAGGACAGGAAGTACAACGAAGTACGAGGCTGTGATTGGCTGCGGCCTCAAAATGCAGTTTTCCGCTTCCGGTCGCGTTCGCCGCCGCGCGTTCGACATCTAGCTCGCGTAGATCGCCGGCGAACAGCCGTATTTTCGACGCCGGCGGCAGAGCGGCCGCCGCCGGGCGACGTTCGCCGCCTTTTCGCCGACATTTCGCTGCATGGAGGTCGGCCTTAATTGAGTTTCGCTTCGTATTAACTATGCCTTGAGGCTATGGAATATACGAAAACACAACAACAATAACAAGTTGTATTGTCTGTAAAGTATTCGTTCTTTTCGTGTGAAGATGCGAGTGGTTAGAACCGAACGACATCAAAAGAAAGCACCGAAGATTTTACGAAAGAATTCCTGAATAGTTGGAACTGTCCAAATTTTGCGGCGCAGCTGAAAAATTTCCCAGAAAAGATCATGCGCCTACTGTATTCGTTACTGTGTTATTTTACGGAAATACTTCAATAAGCCGCGTAGATTGCATTCGACGTGACGCATACTCAAATCATCAGTCCCGAAATCCTTCAATGCCATTCGCGGTTTTCAGAAGCCCTTCCTTTAAAGGTCGTTATGTTGCGGCCACTTTTCGAGGTAGCACCACGATGTGCGCTGCACGAAATATTGGGGCACAAGGGCAATTAGTGCCACAGGCGGAGCTATAGCTGCGCGTCTTCTGCTCCGGTTCCTCCCACTTCGCCACCCGTGCTCTGTTACAACATAACGAGCCATGGCACTCAAGAGAAAGTGTTTCAACTGAGTTGTCTGAGTGCGCATGCATTCTGCACCCAGAACATTTGAAATACCGTTTCCACTGTTGGATTTCTTCTTTGTCACAGTTATCTTGCAGTTATCTGTTCTTTCTGTCCTCTAAGTCTCGATACCCAAGTTTGGATTTTCAACGCAAGTCCATATCTGGGCGGAATAGCATCGTACTAGTGTGCGTTCATTATTTGAATGAAACACGAAGCTCTCTAGCGCGAGCCGTAAACGCGTGTACCGGGGTTTGAAGCACGCGTTACGTTCTAGTGCGAGACATGAACCAGTTTCCCGGTGTTTTAGTAGCGTCACTACATCTGACGGCGATTACCACGACGACGACGGATGACAAGAGATGCCAACAGCCCCAAGCCCTAAGGGGCTTGGGGCTGTTGGCATCTCTTGTCATTGTGCCTTTATAATCGCTTTCGGAACGAATAAAGCTTAGTTGTTAGTGCGCCCCTTTCCTGTCTGTTTTACTTCCTCCAGTTGTGCCTGGCGCTTAACCTGTTCCCATGATGAAGTACCAACTAGTTCGCATCGACACATTAATTCACCTAAGGGGCTATGCACTTAAAAAAAATGAAGTTTCCGGCGGAAATATCACTTTGTAGAAGATGGAGCAGGTGGCATAGATTTTACAGCGTTCCTGGTTTTTTGTTGTTGCTGTGAATGTCAAACAGCACTATCAGGTGATGCAACTAATGCCCATTTTTGGTAAAATCCTGTTCGGTGTGAGGTGAAAAATAGCTTCATGTGTTATTATCGTCGTGGGCCTTTTGTAGCATCCACCATGGTCTTTCGCAATTCCCACCACCACCGCCACATCCTCCTCTGCTGGTACGTGGCGCCCGAAAAACGTTGCATGAGTAGTCATGGCAATGACTGCGAAGGTGGGGGGAGAGGCTCCGTTACAATGATTACTGTCAGGTTCTTCATTTATAATAATTACAAAAGAAAACTCCCACCTCCCCTCGCGGGAACCCCTGTGTAGATGCGATGCATAGGGGGTTCACGTTGCAGCGTTGGACAGCGGAGGAACGGCGCTGGAACGATGAGCGGAGCGGCGCAGGCACCGCGTTTTATAGCGCGCATAACGGTGAGGGGACGCGCCGGCGCCAGTGCGCCTGCCGCGGCTATGACGCAACACAATCCAACACAATCCGCTTTAATCCAATCCAAATCCAAGCCAAGCCAAGCCAAGCCAAGCCAAGCCAATTCATTCGAATCCAATCCAATGCCCCTCGCGAGAGAGTGTTCGCTATCCGAGAGGAGAGGGGGTGAGCGGCGGAGAGCGCAGCTCACGCGGCGAGGAGAATGGGAAAGGGGCGGACGCCGACAACAACGCCGACGCCGTATGCCGGGACAGGGCGAGTGAATGAGATGCAGCCGCATCTGAAAGAGAAACGTGGTAAACGAGACTTTGTATAATACCCGAAACCCACAATGATACATGCATGACCTGCTGAGCACGAGGACGCGGGTTCGATTCTGGGCCACGGCGGCCGCTTTTCTTTCTGGAGGTAAAAAGCAAAAACGCCCGTGTGTACGAGATTTCGGCGCACGTTAAAGATCCCCAGGTGGTCGAAATTAATCCGGCGCCTTCCACTACTGCGCGCCTCATCGCCTACATTGCGTCAGCGCGTTAAACCCTACAATCATCAGATACGTGAAACACGCCTGTAAGGTCCACTTATGAGATTAGCAGCCGGGCGCCCGGGTTGCGCGTGAGAACCCGCCGCTCTGTCTGGCGACGTAGCACTGCCAACACTGCGCTGCAACCACCGCTAATTCGTCACGGCGCGCACGGGAGACGGATCGTCTGGACCACCGCATACCTCAAGGATAATCCCCCATTGAGAAAGCAAACCGCGCCGCCAGATTCCCGGAACGTTTGCTCTTTTGAACGTTTGCTTCCCGGAACGTTTGACTGGACTTCGGGGAAACGGATCTTCACTACGCCGAAATAATGATCTAACAATAAAGAAGGAACTTTGGAAACGCTGCCAATAAAATGGTAAAAGGTCAAGCACACAGATAAATGTAAGCCCGGGAATGAAGCGAAAAAGCACAGTTTGAACATGCGGGAAAGAGTCGGCGGGATTATGCATCTGGAAATTGAAAAGGAAACCTTCCAACTGCGCCTACTGCTCGCGGTGGTAGAGCGTACTCCGCGCTCCCGCCGACTCAGCTCACTTGAGGCGTTCTTTTCTTTGTCCTCGGGGCGTTCTTGTCCTTGTTCTAGTCCTCACGATTTCTTCGCACAACAATCGTGCTCGTGACGTCTCCTTTTCGGCTGATCGGCGTGGCGTGGCAATGCGGGCTTCGCGGTGCCGTTGCACTCCGCGAGCGGAGCAAAACATGAGTGAACGGCGGCTGCGACGGCTGGCACATTGGAATCGCTTCTTGCGCTGGGGTACCTGGTTTAGGTAATATAAAAATAAAATGATAAAGAATGCAGGTTAACTTGCCTTTACGTGTATCGAAGGGTTTGGTTATTGTTTATATGTTTTATTACCACCCAGAACAATGTGAAAACGGTGCTTTTGTTTCTTTTTTGTATTCAAGGATTTATCGTCACGCCTCCTCTTACGTTGCTAGTCTAACTGGCGAAATGCCGCCACTCAATCCTACCAAACAATGATTTTGGAGAAAGAGGTTAGCGGTGGTAGTTTACTTCCACAGCGGTGCCTGATTGTTCATGACTTGGCGTGAAGGAACTTGCCATCCGGCCACTTTTAACGGGGCAGGGGAAGGAGAAAAATGCGACAATCTGGAGCTTATTCATTACGCAGATGTAACTTGCTTCTGTTTCCACCGCTTGTTACTTTCGCCGAATTGAAAGTTGGGATACATTTTGGTAATAAGCGCGGAAAACGTCTATACGCAGAAAAGAACCAGGTCGTAGCGTGCCATCCTGTGTTTTAATGAGCTTATACAAAATGTTTGGTCGTATTAAATAACGTCTTCTTCGACAGCTTAGGCCTGTGCGAGTTAATTATTTCTTGTGAATGCAGCTACAATTCACTGTATGACTGAGAAGATTCCTGAAAACTTTATAATAAAGATTATAAACGATACTTGTGTACGAGGTTTCGTGGTGCATGCAAGCGAAGTCAAGCTGCTAACGTACGCTGATGATGTGGCCATGTTCTGCAAAGAAGAACAAAGTGTGAGTAGAGCTGTCACGACAACCAATGAATTTTGTGACATCACTTAAAGGTCAGTGAATTGGCAGAAGTGTGCCGGTTTTTGGCACGGAAACAGGGAATCAACACCAACTGTATTTGAAAGCGTAAACTGGACCACCACGCCTGGGCGGTACCTGGGGCAACCGATGGACAGTTATTTGGAAAGCAATCGGTACTGGCAAGACGAAACCCATAGGCTGCGCGACAAAGCCACAAAGGGGGGCGTGCCGTGCGTTGTCCGTCTTCGCAAGGGCCACTGTCTGCAACTTGTTTTTTTCTGGCGAAAGTGTGGTTCGTGATGCAAGCTATTCACAGCTCCCGTATTCATATAAATACGTTGCACCGCATGTTGGCTGTTTTTATTTGAAATTCAACGTGGGAACCAACGAGCCGAAGTTCTCTTTTTGGAAGAGTGAAGCTGGGAGGGCTCGGGCTATCGCATGTACACGTAAAGCAAATTGTTAATCGTCTTATGTTCTTCAGGGGTTCAAGCGACCCTTTCTTGCGAAGTTTTTTCCAAGTTGCACTTGCCAATGCTTTACCGCACTTCATCGTTTTTTCGTGCAACAAGGCCTACAATTACGGGATATGTGCAAGAAGTAGTTGACGCACTCAGATTCCTTTCTGTGCGGTTTTCTTTGGAGTATCTCTCAAATGTTTAGGGTTCGAAAACAGATCTGAAAGAAATTCTCTTTCCTGTACCTCTGTACCGAGCAGTGTACTCTGCAGGCCGAGGAATGGATGTTTTGTCCAGGGTGAAAGCTATGGTAATACCAGCCACTGTGAAAACTTTGTTTTAAATTGCACACCAACACATTCCCTGTGAAAACATGGATGGAAGGGAGAGGTCTTTTTGTTGCTTGGAACAACTTGTGCGTCCTCAGTCAAAAACCTGAAACTACAGAACATGTGTTAATAGAGTGTTTGGATGCCATTTTCTTATGGGACGTCCTTATGAGAACCCTAATGAAGGAGTATCCGGTGACACCCTATGGAATCAGTTTCCTCAGAGTGAATAATGAAGACGATGTACCCCATGATATGATTATGCTTTTAGGATTGTATAGCATCTGGCGTTCTGGAATGGCGGTGCGCCATGCGGATGTCAATAAGCACACCGTGAGCCCATGTTTCAGGGAAAAAGTGAAATATCTGTGTGAGTGCATTGTGAGTGCTGTGTTAGCGCAATTTGGAAAATCCTGACACTGAAATCTTGCCAGTACTTAAAGAATTGATATCATTTGATGTTTATATTAGCTTCCACCAGCCAAAACATCGTAGGCGCTTTTTGTGACATCGCTGCCCAGTAAAAATCTAAGAAAAAGGAAATTAAGAAAATAAAGTGTCGGCATGGCACTATCGGAAAAACATCGGCTCCACTCTAAACTTTTTTTTCCTCCCATATACTCCCTAGAGGTTCTTTTTGCGTGTCCTGTAGTGGTCCTTGTTGTAGGAGTTTTTTTTACTACATGGAACAGGGAGGTTTTGTTTACCTCCTCAAAACAGGGTGTTTTTAGGTGATAGAAAGGAGGTATTTAGTGAGTGTTAAGAAATGTTCGGCAGAATTTCAGCAGATGAAAATGCAGTATTCTTTACTTCCTCGAGGGCGTTTTTTATGGTGATCTTTATGGAATTTTTAGGCGGTTGAATAGGAGCCTATTATGGCTCCCTTTGGAAGTACTTATGTATTTTAGGGGCGTTTTTAGGAGGTTCAAGGGAAGCATTTACTTCTTTTGCATGGAGTTTTACGAAAGCTTGGGGAGTTTCGTAGGCCTCGTTTTTAGGAGGTTCAAGGGAAGCATATATTTCTTTTCAAATGAGTTTTACGAAAGTTTTGGTGGTTTTGTAGGCCTTCCGGAAGGCGTTTTTTCAAGACCACAAGGGGGAATTTCTAGTTCCCTGCGGGAGTGCTAATTTCACACGGTTTTTCTCGATTTCAGATTTATTTCAAACAAACTTTCGCATACAAGTTTACAGGGTACATTGTGTACACGAGGAGTTTCTGAAATAAAAACTTAGGGCGACCTCCTATAAGAAAGCACAAATGATACATTGCTAAATAACACGCCAGTTAGGAATGGAAGACAGCAATACAATGCTAGTTAAACAAACAGTCGAAACAATATTACTACAAGAACTGGAAATACGCGAATAACAAAGATAGGCACGAACACAACCGCATGGTAAGTCAAATCATTATATAATACTAGCGGATCTAGAACGCGTCAGTACTTATCAGAACGTATCAGTACGCATCAGTACTCAGTACACAAAGTAAAAAAAATGGTTGCAGTGGTTTACAACTACAAAAACATTTTTCAGTTGGTGGTGAAATGAGCGAGATCTCTGTGCTAGTTGAACAAACTGTAGAAACAATTTTACAAGAACTATAAATACGCGAAAAACAGATAGGCACAAACACAACCGCATCGTAAGTGAAATGATTATATAATACAAGAAGATCGAAAACGTGGCAGTACTTATCAGAACTTATCAGTAGGCAACAGTACTCAGTACACAAAGTGAAAAAAAAATGGTTGCAGTGGTTTAAAACAAAAAAAATTCAATTGGTGGTGAAATGAGCGAGAGCTGTGTAACGATTTGATATTGAAAGGTAACGAGCATTTTGTAGTTCGTAAAGGCAGAAGAGATAAATGATGTAGGAGACAGAGAGCAATGAGATGGCTATGGATAAATGAGTAATATAAAGAACCAAACATTTGCTGCGGGAAATACCGTTGCGTTTTGGTAGGTACAAATCCGCCAAGAAAAGTTACCGAGTCTGACAGGTTATTTGCAAGGATATAGAACAGAATGGGTGGTATCGCGACAGCTTCTTTAGAGTGAGAACAAAAGGCCATGAAATTCGTGTTTTTCAGATAATTTTTAGTTGATTCATTTGGCACCACTTGCCAACATTATTTCGATACTTGTTTCAGGTTAAATTAGTTCGCTACTATTATTGCTTCACTAAAAGAGAGCTGTATTATCAGCATACAGAAAAGGCCCATAAAATATCCCCAGTTCAGTAAAAAAAAGAAAAAAGAAAAAGTCACAAACATAATACACAATTCTTTTTGACTACATTCCAATTATTACAGGATTGAAAACAACTAAGACATTCGTGAGCGATATTGACGTGGTAAAAGTTAATTAAGTCTAAAAAAGTTAAAAAAGTCTAAAGCCTCCACACGTGCTTTGGGGCTCGCAAGGTCGAAAAAGGCATGTTATACAAACGTTAGAGCTCTGTGTGCCTTATTGGGTATCAAATGTTGAAAACCCAGAACGATGCAAACAGGCTACACAGTCCTCCCAGTAAAGATGATGCAGTCAAGACACGCTGGCCATCGATGTGGAGGCTAACTTCCCTGTTTACAGACACCAGGCAGGGAGTCAGGGGAACAACTGCCTGAAAATGCAAAAAGATGCCCCACACACAAATTTCAAAACAGACAGTATGGTTAAATGAACTTTAATTTTTCGGTATATTAATAAAATTGTTAGGCCAGGTTCCCTGCGAATTTCATTACTTAAATTAGGAATGCAAAGGCTTCATAAAACCAAGTGCCAGTAAATTAACCGTTGGGCTTTTGCAGGAATAAAAAAGATATTACTACCGCACAATATACTCTAGCACAACTTTAAGTGATAGTGAAGTTAAAATGCAAGTCTCTCTAGGCTGATAGATTAGCTCACGGAGAACGCTATCATACCACTCTTACACCTGGCTTTTTTTAAAAATAAGGTTGAAACTAGCAAAAACGCACAGTTTCACAGGAAGGGCTTAAGTGGCATGGCGCACGCTACTTCTTTCTTGGCTGCCACTGTATGGTGCTACTCGTCCATACTTGGGGTGGCAGTACCGCTTTCCTAGGGAGCATGCGAGCTACGCACGAGAAGTTCGTTCGATGCCAACACTTGCGGGGCCTCAAAGGTCAATGCTTTTCTTCAATGAATCGTAAATACTGATCACGGGTCCAATAGAGAAATATTTAGCTTTGTTTTCTCGAACTGCAAACGACAGGAGAGTTTGGGAAAGCATGAACGCTTTGACCGAAACTGGCCAAACTGCCTCCTACGTGGTAATGTTGTATTCAGTTGTTTCTATACTGCTCTACACTTTTGCTTCACTTGCTTCCGGTTTATCCTGATTCAAACAGCGGCTGCCGTCGCTGTTTGCGTCACGTTAAAGGAGCATTTGAACAGAGATTTCTCAGCACTTAAGGCATCTTGGAACTACACCAATGCTGAATTTACTGTGGGGAGGTCCGCCTTCCGTTTAAAACCAACTTGCTAGTTGCCTTCAGTGACCCTTTAAGAAAAACAAGTTACCCTTATGCCTCATCACTGCAACAGATTGTTCCTCCGGGCGGCGCAAAAAGTGTGTTACTGTGAGTGTATTCAATGTGAAACGAGCCATTTCTGTGGTTTGTAGGGCTGAATCGGCTATTAATTACTGCAGTGACAACAAACTATGCAAGAAGCAAAAAAGCAGACAATGTGACGCATTAAGTGCAAGGTGCTTTCATAGTGTGTGCATTGACATTAAAATATGGCGCCCTGGGCCACTGATGCGCAGCGTGAAATTTTGCCGTACCTAAAAGGACTGGAAACTCATTTTTACGGAGTATAGGATCAACATTCAAAATGAAAGGTTTTCAATTAAAACACCTTAAACCGAAACGGTTTTCCTGCAACCTTACCTACAACATTTGAGAGTGCAAAGAGGACAGCAAGTTGCTTTCAAATGAAACAGACCTTCCCATAGCCATTTTAGTGTTAATGTACTGCCGAAGGATGCTTTAATTGCTAAGAAACCTTTATTCAAACAATGCATTTCCTTTTTTCATTTCCTTTGCAGCAGTTTCATGGTGCAGCCCCTGTTTGCATTAGAATAAACAGGACGTGAGACAGGCAGCTGTGATGTATGGCGGTAAAGCAGCGCAGTTGGCAGCGCAGTTGCGGCGGGTGAACACCACCTAATCTTCGTGCTGCATATTTGCAGGATGTCATGGGCGTGCCTTGATCTAGCGCCGTGGATTTGTCGCCAGCATCCCTGGCCCGCCACGTGACCCTTTCCTCAGCATCCCTTGCGGCTGCGCGGACGGCACGTGACGCGCGGACGGCACGCGCGGACGGCACGTGATCTTGGGCACATCAAGGCCCAAGATCGACAGTTGGCAGCGCAGTTGAGGCGGGTGAACACCACCTAATCTTCGTGCTGCATATTTGTAGGTTAGTTGTTCGGTACTGTATAGTCTACTTCTTGGCCTTTCCCACGCCGCAATTGCTGCCCCATCAGAATTTTTGTGTGAACCTTGAACTGCAAAATGCCCACTAACGCTGAACTTGCTAAGAAATTTAAAGAGCTTGAGACGTTGGTTGCAGAGCTCACTTCCAAATTTAAGGCGAGAACAATAGACAAAGATGTAGATGTTGATGAAGTCGCTGACTTGCAGGAGAGTGTAAAATTCATGAGCGAACGGTACGACGACACGGTGTAGGAACGGGATGAGTTGGTGGCGCCCAACAAGGCGCTCGTGGCGTCTAACAAGGAACTCGTGGCTACAAACGCAGCGCTGGAAAAGCGTGTGGATAACCTGGAACAGTACTCTCGACTCAATAATGTCGAAATCAAGGGCATTCCAGTCACCAAAGGCGAAAACTGTGCAGCCATTTTGACAGCCATTGGGGACGCTATCGACTGTCCTATTTCTTCAGCTGACTTGGATGTCATTCACCGGGTGCCCACGAAATCTGACGATCTGAACATTATCGCCCGTTTTTGTTGCCGGGACAAGAAAAATGATTTCGTCCGGAAAGCACGAAAACCCCGTTTGAGGACCAATTGGCTTTTCTGGCGAGGAACACGAGCCGGTATATCTGAATGACCATCTGACGCACGAAAACAAGATACTGTTTGCTATGGCCCTCAAACTGAAGAAAGAGCACTCTTGGCAGTTCCTCTGGACTGGCAATTGTCTAATCAAAGCTAGGAAAACATGCGATAGTAAAGTATACCGCATCTCGTCCGAGGCTGACCTGCGTATTTTCAGGTAAAGTGTTGAATAATATCATGTGCTTATCTAATCGCGATGTCTTTGGTGTCCGCGGGTGTCTGCAAATCTCTGCTCTCCGACGATCACCGATCAGTCATTCATTTTACGACAAGAAGCCTGCGGAAAAACGTTGATGGTATCACTAACTTTATTTTATCACTAAATCACTCTTTTTCGTTTATTTGTACATCGGAAACGTGGCTCTGCGACGATGACTGTGACTTGTATGGTTTCCCATCTTATGTTCCTGAATACTGTCACCGCGAAAAGGGTAGTCATGGTGGTGCTACCATTTTTGTTTCTTCTGGCATTGCGTACAGTCGCAGGCATGACCTTGCCATTCACGTCAGTAACTGCGAATCAGTTTGGATAGAGACCGACCATTCATTCATTTTAGATAGTCGCAAAAAGTTCATTCTCCGCTGCATTTATCGGTCACCATCATCTTCGGTCACTGAATTTCTATTAGCTCTGGATCAAATTCTTAAGAAATTATCTTTTGAAAAAAAAAGATATCTTACTTGCGGGCGATAGAAACAAATTTATTAGATGAAATTTCCAATATGTATGCAGCTTATACCGATTGCTTTACTGGCTATGGCCTTGAGTCATTAATTACTTCTCCCACAAGATGCAGCATTCATGGGACAAACAGCCTATTAGATCATGCTCTATCAAATGTTACGCCACCCTCAGTCTCTGGTGTAGTTGAAGTTGACATTACCGATCATTTTCCCATTTTTGTTGCTTTCCTTGGTGAGGCCTCTCCAATGAAGTCCTTGTCTTTAACTGTCTTTAATAAGAATAAGTTTGTTGACGCCATAATTTCCACTTACTGGTCTAACGTTAATTCATCATCTGATCCCGTCGTAGCAGTAACTGAATTCTGTAGCCTTTTCCTTGAAGTAGTTTTTGTCAGCTCGAGGAAAGTGAAGTGCAAAAAACAACATAACTTTCCTAGTAACCCTTGGATGACGAGTGCACTGTTAACAAGTTTAAGAAAGAAAGAAAATTTGTGTAAAAAACTAAGAAACAACCTTTCAACACAACTCTAGCGGAACGATATAAAAATACTGTAACGTACTAAACAAACTATTGAAAGTGGCCAAGCAACGCTACTATAGCAATGCATTCATGAATAATAAAAATAATCCCAAATATCAATGGAAGCTCTTGAACGAATTTTTGAAGCCGTCCTTTGCTCCTAAAACCATACCTAAAATTCGATTTAACAACGAAACATACAGTCAGCCTGGCAACATAGCCAACGCTTTTAGTGCCTACTTTTCATTATCTCACGTACATAAACAAGGAACGTATCAAATAGACTTGCCTCGTCCCACGCGTTCATTTTTTCTTTTTCCAGTAACGTCTGAAGAATTATATCGAACAATCCGCAACTTAAAAACTACCAGTCCCGGATTAGACAATATCTGCGCACATGATCTAAAAATAGTGGCGGACTTGATCTGCGTACCCATGAGCCATATAATTAATATAATTTTCAAAACCGGCATTTCTCGACCCCTGTTAAAACGCGCAAAGGTCATTCCGGTGTATAAAAAAGGTGATAAAACGGCAACTTCAAACTATCGACCTATTTCAATTCTTTCTTCCTTCAGCAAGATTATTGAGAAGTTGTTTGTTAAGCGTTTAACTAATTATTTAGATAAGTTTAGCCTATTGAAACAATATCAATTTGGTTTTTGTTCTGGAAGTTCTACTAGTCTAGCCTTACTTTCTTTAACTGTTCACATTAAACATTCAATTGACAATGGTTACCTAGTTGGCTCAGTATTTCTGGACTTCACCAAAGCTTTTGATACCATAAATCATAGCATCTTATTTACAAAGCTTGAAAGCTTTGGAGTAACTGGCCCTACCTTAACTCTTCTAAAAAACTATCTTTTAAACAGGGAATACTGAAGGTATATTTTCAGAATCAAAAACTATTATTCAAGGCGTGCCCCAGGAGTCGATACTTGGACCCCTGCTGTTCATACTGTACATCAATGATCTTTCTAATTGCCTGAATTCATGCCATTGCGTTTTACATACGGATGATACTACAATAACATCTTCTGACAAATCCATCGATGGCCTTACATCTAAGTTAGACACTGATCTCGCGAACGTGGTTAATTGGTGCCGTAATAATTGCTTATATATTAATCCTGAAAAACGAAGCATATGATACTTAAAACTAGTCAAAGGCGAATACCCTCCGTTCCTGCTTTAACGCTTGATACTAATATTATCGCTGCTTGTAACTCGGTGTCGTTTCTTTGCGTTTTACTGGACTCTAACCTAAATTTAATTCTGATATCAATGTTATCAAGAAAAAAAACTGCATACGTAATTAGGGCCCTAATTAAAGCTTGTCCGTTTTTCTCACATGATGCACTTTTATCACTTTACTTTTCTTTCATTCATAGCCATTTAAATTACGGGATCGTAGCATGGGGCAACACATATCATTGTCATACATCATCAGCCCAACATATCCAAAATCAATCAATTCGCATTATCACCAGGGGCCATCCTCAGTCCAATTCCCAGGATTTATTGCGCCATTATAATGTGTTACCAATGAACAAGTTGTTTCAGTATAATTTAAGCATAATATTTTTTAAGTCTCTATGTTCCCAACTACATTTCAATTTTGTCGACCCAAAGTAGTATTCTTAGGCACCACAAGATTTGCCTCAAATAAAAATGTTCTGCTACCACGTGTTTTAACTAATTACGGCAAAATGACTTCAAATTTCACAGCCATATCAATTTGGAATAGTCTACCAGCTGCTGTTAAATCCACTAAATGCGTGTCTTCATTTAAATCATCCCTGAAAAACCAGCTGTTGTCTTATTAATTCTATCGCTAATTCTTTTTCTTGCTAGTCTTTCCCATTGTATAATTGATATGATGGCCTTGTACACCTACCTCGTACTTTTTCTGCTTCTATGGTTTCCTCAAAATGTTGTAGTTCTTTTTATGTTGTAATTGCCATAAATTTCCAATTGAAATTTTTTCTACTATTTATTGTTGTTTTGAATCATAATTGCTTGTCCCTGTTTAGTGTTTGCTGCCTGAAATTTACTCAGTGATTACCCCTGTTGTTAATTTACCGAGGGTTCCGGTAGAGTCTTCGACTTTGGGACCCTTGTGTGTAAAATTTTGTACTGTTGTGTCACTTGCCTACTGCATTTATAAACTTCTTCTTCTAAAAAAGGAGCAACTGAATTCAACGTTACCATGTACCAAGAGGTTTCGTCACTTTCAGCTAAACCAGTCGTACTTCTCCAAACTCCCACGTCTTTTGCTGCTATGAAAAATTACAAAATTTTTTAAAGGAACCCATGATCATCAGTATTGACGCTTTATTGAAGAAAAACACATTGTCCTATTGAGGCTCCGTGAATGTTGAAGTGGCCCCTGCACACTGGCCCCCGCTCAACGCCTCCCATAGCCGCACAGCCATCGTTAACTTGTGACCGAGTAGAGACGCATTTATGACCAGTCTCAGTAGCCATCTCAGATTGAAATGTAACCGCAGAATTTGTTGAATCCTGTTTTTAAGCACAAAAGCTTCCATTGTACGGTATTCTCCCAACGTGACGACTGTACCAATGCAACCTGTTATTCACTCAGAGATGACTTGCCCCTTGGAGAGGGACGGAAGGAGTGACAGGTAGTCTTTGTTTCGCTCGTTAGTTTCATGAGAGTCAGAATCACGACCACAGTTTTGATGGGTCAGTGGCTGATAAGCAGTGGCTGATGACGATGAATATGACTAGCCTTGTTATCTCTCGAGATGCAGGATGGTAATTAATATTTATCTGGATGAAAAATCTTGATACCTCTTCACCAACGACATCCCTTTCCTAGCAAACGACTGTTATTTTGAGCTATTATTGAGTGACCAGTGAGCAATCTCCAGATGAAGCCCAGAATTTGGTGATTGCCTTTTTGTTCAGCCTAGTTAATGGCCGTGCTTTAGCCATTTGGAATAATCTTTGTCAACTGCCGATCACGTTCGTCGCAGCAAGGCAAATCAGTCTATCAGTTATGCTATATTTAGCTAACACCATCCTTTTAACTTCTCCTATCTCTCTGCTGCACTTAGTTCATTACGCCTTGGCTCAACTGTTACCTAAAGCTTACCTCGGTCAAAATGGCCTCGAATGAATCACCACGTCGGCAATGAATGCCAGCAAGGCCCGAATTCCATCCCCTACAAATGTTTTGAAAGGCAGTTTTCTAATAACACTAACCTTCATCAAAATGTTTCACTTGCAATCGTACCAGGCTATGTACAGTAAAAAAACAAAAAAGTGGCTTGTCATATTTCGAAAAAGTATGGCATCATAAGCGGAATATCTTTGAAAGAGGAATCTCTTTCAAAACTGAATTCCATATCGCTGATCTATAATAAATACAAAACAAGCATGCACCAATTGCAGTGATTGCTTGTAATACTTTGGAATACAAAAATAGAAGTTTTACTGTTGTTGAAAAGTCTTAAATTTCTTACAAAGCCACAACGAACTTTCTGAGCAAGCAAGCAAGGCGGCAGCCAAGTGAAAATATGTGAGTGCCTATCAGCAACAGAATGCAAGAAAGCAAGCAATCAAGTACCCGTGCAGCAAGAAGAGCACGTTTTAGAATATTCGTCAGGAGCTCAGGTGTGTTAGTAGAGAAAGCATGACCCAGCCTGCTTGTACTACCCCTCCCCCTCCCACCCAAACAGAACCCCAGCCTGAACCCAACCTACACAGAGCGATACCAGATGCCTAGTGCTCGATATTGTTCCGTTGCAAGAAGTGCAGCAGGCGAAGTTCGGCAAAGACAAACGGAGATTTATTTAGGCGAACTTGTGCCTCTAGAAAGAAAGCCACCAAAAAGACGTGGTCTCACGCGAAGCGCCGATCAGCCAAATCAGCGTTCCAAAGCACGGGCCGTTCCACGAACTCTTCTACACGCGCCACGTGGAGGAGCCTTTCGTCGTCGTCGTCTTCGTGGCTCCGTCTCTAAGCAGACGCACTCGTGACAATATGGACTAAGCTGTGGGCACATGCACAACCCCTCAGAGTTAACACATATACATGCCAAGGCCTATCCAATGTTGCACATGGCTGTTTACTTGTTCACCTTTAGCACACCGAGGTGCCTATCTGAGGATTTCTTGAACAATGCTTGTGCAGTAAGAATCCCTCTAGTAGGCACAAATATCTGATCACCAGCGAATGCATTCCTTCAGGCAGCAAAAGCAATCACAAATGTGTGGCCGTGCTGAAGCTGGTCAGCTGATTCACCCTGCGAAGAAGTGCTTCTCATACCTAGGTTTTGCGCCTCATGATAACATATCCAGTTTATTTTAAATCCTTAGTACCTAGATCAGTGGTTCTCAACTATGAATGTGCTGTGGAGCTTTCTCAAGCTTGCAAAAAGATGGAGGGCTCCACGATGAACTATATAGATCCAATTCGTAATGTAGAGGAATTCGCAAATGCAGCTGAGGTCCCCCGCGCAATTTAATGTCTGCCGTTTGAAGCTGACTTCTATGCTGATGCATCTCAAATTGCCAAAAGATTTGCTCGTGCAACTAACAGTTGCCAAAATACCTATATCTTCTTGTGTGTCTGACTTTTTGCACCGCTGGCATGTTATGCAAAAAGCCACGTTCCCAGACACACCACGAAAATTTCCAATTAACCAAGGCAGAGAAAAAGGAAGGCAAAAGAACAGCTCTTGAAGGTGCCTGCAAGAATTATTTCCATGATTTCGTTCCACGTTTGGATGCAAAAAAAGTGCAGCGCTGCATGTATGGTCTGAAATGATACCGTGATTCATGTCTATTTTGGCCTGACAATTCCTGCCAGGCTTGTTTGAGACAAACGTGCTTTATCATTTTCGAGGTTGCAAGTGCACGTTTTCCTGTTTTTTGACACAAAAACACTTTGGTATTGCATGATTTTGTTAACTGCTGTTTCTTGCTTTAAGATGCCAGCGTGCATCTATTCAAGTGAGTGGGCACACAGTTAAAGATGGAAACCCTTACACTGCCTGTCCCCTACCATGGTGGCTCACTTTCATAGAAAAAGTGCAGCTTTTGCGAGCTGGACGGCTGTTGCGAGCCGTGGCAATACTCACTTCTGCTGGAGGGGCCAGCTTGGTTTTTAAATGCAGCTTTGCCTTGTACAGCACAGCCTACGCTGCCTTAAGATCTATGAAGTCCTTCAACTCGATCATGTATCAGGATCTGCAGAAGAAAATCGTGTGAGCAAATAATGAATTCATGATAGGCACACACTGTTTCAGTTATACTTGCAGATACCTCCACCTATTTCCCTCGTGGTGTTACATCCAAAGCTAATTTCTTACGGCTTGTCTCATCAAGTATGATCATCTGTCATAACACAGCTAGTCATACAGGAAAGTCCTTCACTGGGTCAAAAAACACTTTCTTTTTTTACAGTAGTGATAAACTAGGCGACTCAGTCATCCGTATTCCGACACCTTAATATTCTGTGTCACCGCGCTGACAAGCATGATTGGTGCCTAAGGTCATTTGTAGCCGCAACCGTTACTACAGCCTTGTTAGCTAACGTAAACCTCGGTCATGGCACCAAATAACTTATGATTGCATGACAACAAAAAAACAGTTCAAATGGAAACGCTATTCTAGCAAACTTACCAACGCTGCAGGCCACACACACATGCCTCAGTTAATGTTAACGTGATTGTAGAAGTTTCCGTCACGCAAAACTACAGCGCATTTTTTTGGAGCTGCAAACTCTGTGTCAAACTCGAGTGTCAAATGATTCGAGTAATTTTTGTGTATGGTCTTACTATTGATTATGACAAAGTATGTGCATTTCTCAACAAAATGACCAACAACAATGATTAAAAAAAGAGTGTGTGCATTGCTCTTCTAAAATATCCCGTTTTATGCCCGGCAGACTTGTGTCATGCTACTTCAAACTCGGTTCTCTTCCATAAGGGCATGAATGTTTGTT
Organism: Haemaphysalis longicornis; assembly: GCF_048455015.1. NCBI lineage: Eukaryota > Metazoa > Arthropoda > Arachnida > Ixodida > Ixodidae > Haemaphysalis > Haemaphysalis longicornis. The sequence goes on along the minus strand of NW_027526214.1, from coordinate 127,625,357 downwards.
TTTAATTACGTGGCTTTAGCTGACGACTGACAAGCCCAGATTGTATACCGACCCCTCATTATCACCTGAAAGGGAATAAAAACATTTCATTTCGGGTTCGAACCGCGTCGCCGTCGTGGACCACACTATATGCATTAAATCGTTCGATAGGCTCATGGCATCTTTTACCTATGTCACCGATTCCTTAATAGGGTGCGCTGTTAGAAGATGTGGAGAGTCGACTCCAGCGAGCAAACAACCCCACCAAGTCTACAGGGTGCAGGTCACGAAGGGAGTGGCCGTCTGATGTGCGGCTTTCGCCGAACAGAGCGGTAAGAATGAGTCAGAGTCTTGAACGAAAACAACACAAAGACTTATATTTGGACAGGCAAAACACGGTACAAGCACAAGGACAGGAACGGAAGTGCGAGGTACCTTAGAATGAATATAAATGCGGGCCACAGTTAAAATACAAAATGTACAATCAGGAGCTTTAACAAATAGATATTACAAAGTAGAGCAGTTAACTAAACAGAAAACGAACAGTTCGATGCATATGACAGACAGAGTCCCACAATATTCACCGACTGGGCCGGACGATCCACCGCTGTCGGAGGCGATTCGGCTACCTGTGAAGCGTGGCTTCGTCGTAGGCCAGGCCGTCCGAGACGATCACGGTGATTCGAGGCCCGGGACTACGTTGGAGTCCTCCAAGGTGCGGGTCCCCGATGGTGTGGTGCACAAACTGGCAGGTGCCGTTGTCGCATCACGACGTCCTAACATAGCTAACTTGCTTGGGCGCGAGTCTCTTTTTTATAACTGCGCACATCGTGGAGAGAGAGCGCACAACCCGCAACGCGCCCGCCGCCGACGAGCGCACCACTTCCCTCTTTCTCCCTTCTAGAATCATCGACGCGCCTTAGCACTGGCAAAGCTACGCTCGCCCCCTCGAAAGAGCTCGAGATTCGGTGAAAGCTGAGCGGCGGAGTTTTTATTTTGGTATTTTCCTGCCGGCGAGCCGGCGAGTGGCCGCGTTACCGCCGCTTCGTTCGAGAGAATTCCAGCATTTTCTTGGAGCGAATAGAACTGAACTGAATGAATCGGACGGCTGTAACAAGAATTAGACGCATTACAATAAAAATGAAAAAAAATATAGGGTACTTTTAGACGTCGTACGCTCGAGTTTGTGCCAACGTACCCGTATGTGGCTCTGTCCTAAAGTTCGGATAAACGCAGCCGGGTTGCGTTCCTTTTCTCGTCTTGCATTACGCTTTCTTTTAAATATGAGTGCCCTTTTTCCCGACCTCTCTACCTTCCTTCTTGCTTCCGTCTGACTGCGCTGATTTTCGCCAGCATGCAGTAACCGTCACGTTGCTTTGAAACGACGCCGTGCGCGACAGACGATTTTATCTCGAATGCCGTCTTCCAAACCGGACTACAAAAGAGTCCGTATGCATATCCCAGAACCCACAAACAAGTAAAATAAAACGAGTGTGCGCTTTTTTGTTTGCCCGTGTGTGTTCACCCGCCCAATTTTTTACCAATACCACCGGAGTGTCAACCGTTCCCTCGATCACCGCCGTGTGAGGGAGTGATACGACAAACTCAGCGAGAGTAATCGCATGCGCATTAGGCAAAGGCCGCTGCTATCGCCTTCTGCAGGGCTGTTCCAAGAGCAGACCACCACCCCCAATTTTTTTATTCGCTTATCACACTGCCCTCCAACCCGCCGTTAACGGGGCGAAGAGGGCAAGTGCAAGCGAGTGGTAACAGCAGTATGGGCGGGCTGTCGGCTCTTGGAACAGTCTAGCAGACGACGGCAGCAGCGGCCTTCGCTTACTGCGCATGCGGTTACTCTCGCCGAGTTTGTCCTATCACCCCATCATACGGCGCTGATCGACGGTACGGTCGACGCTCCCGTGATATTGGTAAAACATTGGGCGGGTGTACGTGCTGTGTGCGGCACGGGTAATTCGCAGTTAACCCTACCCAAACGTTTGACAAACGCATCGACTGATGACAGACCACTTACTAGCGAGCTGTCCACAGCTGTTGCCGTATCCAAGTGCTGTCCTCGTGCGACAGGGGCACATGAAAATCTTTTCACCAAATGGCACTACTAGTCCTTCTCAAATAAGAAAAAACGACGTCACAAGGGAAGGCTTGAATCTCCGACGCCACCGAGTAACCGGCCGCGCTGCATTGATAGCACGGAGGTTGTTTACATCCGGGTAGCAAGTCGTGCCGCCAGGGCAATTTGAGTTGCTGCAGTCGGGTGCGTTGGCGCGCTGGCACGAGAATTTAAATCGTGTATATATGCGCAAGCAAGCGAAGCAGATGAACATTGCAATTATTTGGAACGGCGAGAACTGTCTCTTGGTTAGCAGCAGAGTTTGACAACTCCTATCGCCAAAATAAACAGATTCAAACAACACGGCCGTGCTGGCTGAAGCATCTATACGGGTATACGTATGGTATCGGTTTTGTAGCTGCATGCAACCATCGCGTCCTGCTTACTCTTTTTAATTAGCATTAGGCCACGGTTGAAGTGCTGATACACTGAAACAACACAAGACTAACATGGGGACCGCTCGCTTGAGTTGATTACCACAGATGGGGAGTTTATTGTGGTCGTGGTAGTATACAAAGGACCGAACGGCATCTCACAAATGGTGTTAAGTCGTTCTAAATACTCTCTTTGCAACGCGTATGGGCAACGGTAGTACCATTGAGGTTCGTCCACTTTTTTACAGCATGCCTAGCAGTACAATATTTTGCTATAGGTACTTTTCAGGGCACATTACTTGTTTAAAACTTCATTTCCGGCTGAGTTTGCATTTACAGTGATGCATAGCGCGAGCGGCTCAGTTTCGACTTCGACCAGGACACGCGTTTTTTTTTTTTTTTTTTGAGGCACATGATGTGCTTTTGTGGAAACCCATTATCATCTTGTACCAATGCATTGGCTACAGTTGGCTGTCCGCAGTGCGTTTTGGCGTTCAGCGCCACCAATAAGGCATAGCAAGCATAGCTGTAAAACATTGAAGGCTGAAAGCGTTGAAAACGTTAGTCACATATACGTTAACGTAACCTTCGTCGTTCCTCTACCAGTACAGACGGTCGTTTCACCATGACGTTCTCCCTGAACTTAAGAAGCCGGTTCCTCAATTGCTGAGGCTCAAATACATTATGATCACGGCGCACGCGCAGATTGGCAGCGCTGAGGGGTCGATTTCAGACGATAACGTTATTCCAAACTTCACGCTTACTCAGTGCGGAGTTTTCAGCTTAGGAATGACGGAAGCCGACGACCTGGCGGCAGTGATATTCCGCTTTATTCGATTCATGGACAGCTGTGAGCGCATAGTCGAACTGTAGAAGAACACTCAGATGCGCGCTGCAGCTGTTGCAGCCAGCGGTGAAGTGCTAAATCGCCGACACGCAGACAGGCGCGTGCGGTCGCCATAGTGGCCGCGCGCACGAGTCGTGCCCTCGCTATGCCAAAGGCCGCAATGTGCTGTGCATTAGGGCCGTTGTATCTCTGTATTGTACAACGTTGTATGGTTGCATTGTACACGGAGGGCCGTTGTGTGGCTTCCTCGCCCAACGCTGGGGCCTGTGGGCACTAACGACACACGCACTGTTCACGGGTTCGGCAATGCCAAACTGGATTCTTCACAAGGCCTGGCTGAGTGTCTTGTTTCCTGTTTCGGAATGTAGCCAAAGTGCTGATGAAATAGTCCACTACTCCACGGCCAGACCTAAACGACGCGTAAATCAGGGCTGGCTTGCACAAGAGTAAAAAGGTTATTCTTTGCCTTATTGTCACGAAGCCAAAGACGACGCAGCTGTCTTGCAGGAAATACAAGTTTACTTGCGCTATCTTGTGCTCCCCTAATAACACAGCTCATGCTGGTCTGTCACAGCCGTGAATGGTGACAGACCAGCATGCGGACGTCCTTTTGTTGACTGCTGCTTTGCCACCTGTGGATATTTTGACGTTATAGGGGAGCAGAAGTTCGCTGCAATAAACTTGTTTTTCCGTAGAAATGCAGCTTGCTGGGCCAGTTGGCACATATCGATGGAACGGAAACAAGTGAAAAAGGAAGCAAAACACGAGCAAAGACGAGACACGTGTTGGCGCGTACGTGTTGGCGCATGCGTTGACTTGGTTGTTCACAGAGTGTGTGGGTTTCTTCTATTAAATCGCAATTGCTAGTCCAGCGTTGGGGTGTCTCGTCTCTCCTCGTATTTTGCGTTCTTTTTTCGCTGGTTTCCGTTGTAATGCATGGTCTTTCTTTTTACTACCAAAACACACGAGGCCTACGGACAAAAGCGCAACAGTTCTTTGATAATGTGGTTCTTTTCGATCATGACGTATACTGCATTACTGAGACGTGGCTCTCAGACCAAATTGCTTCTACAGATTACTTCCCGGACGAGTACACTGTCTTTCGCCATGACAGAGACTACGAACGCACCGGTCAAAAGTGCGGTGGAGGAGCTTTAATCGCCCTGCGAAAGTCCATGGTTGCGTTTCGCCGAGCTGATCTCGAATTGGGAAATGAATGCGTTTGGGTCGAAACAAAGACAAACCGCGGAAAAAGCCTGCTCATTGGCGTGTATTATATGCATCCAACTCTAGACCTCCCCGCATTCGCGTCCGTTTTTCAGCACCTCTCAGAAAGTATAGACCCTGGAAAGTACAACATTCTTTTATTCGGTGATTTCAACGTGCCCGGCCGGTGGTGGAATCCCGGGGAAAATGTTGGCAATTCTACCAAAGCCGCTCACTTGTTTAACTTTTTCTCATTCGCTGGATTGGCATATGCTGCACTTCCTCCTAACCCCGCAGGAAATGTCCTTGACATCGTCTTCTCCAACTTGACCTCCTTAGACCTTAAACACGCTCGAGAAGCCCTTGTTCCGGTCGACCCGTGACATGAACCATTCACTGTCACGGCTTTACTACCGGTTGCCTATGAGCGGCGCATGGAGACCCCATTCTTTGATTTTCCCCGTGGCGATTATAATGCCCTCTACATAACGCTCCAGGAGACGAATTGGGAGCCAGTCTACACATCGCATAATGCAGACGCAGCGGTGCAGCTGCTCACAAAAATTGTCCAAAAAGCAATGGACGAGCACATACCAAAAAAGTCTAAGCGCCCTCATCAATTCCCTTTCTGGTTCAGCAAAGAACTCCGCAGCGCGCTGCGCAGTAAGCGTCGATTCCACAAACTAAGGAAAGCTAAAAACGACACGTCCGCCGACACTAACTTCAAAGAACAGCGCTCACTTGTGAAAGTGCTGCTCGCTCGCGACAAAAAACATTTTTCGGACTTCACAGAATCTTCGCTTACCCGATCCCCGAGCGACTTCTGGCGGATCTTTAGCACGCGCACAAGAAAGGCCCCTGAGCGGATTACTCTGCAGGATGGCGACACCATCGTTTCCGACCCAGCCAGCATTGTTGAAATATTCACAAAACACTTCTTGTCCGCGTACTCCTCGTCACGCGACAGCGGCTTCCCGCTTCAGCTCGCGCAGATAGGTGATGTCATACACACGCCCAACATAACCGTTGAGGATGTCAAGGCTGCTATCCGTAGCCTACCTTCGAAGAAATCCTCAGGCCATGATAACATCCCATGCTTCATTTTAAAAGGCTGCTCTGCCATTTTCGCGCCGTTGCTCTGCCACATTTTTTGTCTCTCGCTTGAAGAGCGGCACTTTCCGACAAATTGGAAACCCGGCGTTGTTTTTCCTCTCCATAAGTCCGGAAATGCGTCCGTGCCTGGGAACTATCGGCCAATATCTCTCCTTTGTTCTTTCTCAAACGTTTTCGAAAAAGTAGTACACCGTTATCTCTTGTCCAAAATCCGGCACCTCATTCATAGTAATCAGCACGGTTTTATACCTGCCCGGTCCGTCGAATCAAACCTTGCCTGCTTTCTGAGTTACGCCAGCAAGTACATACTTTCACGTCAACAAATGGATGCCATCTACTTCGACTGCAGCAAGGCCTTCGACCGCGTAAAGCATGATTTGCTCGTTCGCAAACTGTCTGCTTATGGCTTGGCTCCTGCTTTCTGCGAGTGGTTTGCAACCTACCTCAAACAGAGAACAAACTTTGTTCAGTACGCTGGTGCTAAGTCTCGCAGCTTCACTGTACCGTCCGGGGTTCCCCAGGGCTCTATTCTCGGTCCTTTATTGTTTAACTTATTTGTGAATGATGCCGTTAATTATAAAGCATTCATCTCTATTGCAGTTTGCAGACGACATGAAACTCTATCGCGCAGTGGGATCACAGGCGGACTGCGCCCAGCTTCAACGCGACGTATAAGCAATCTCCCTCTGGTGCAAAACTAACTACTTAGATTTGAATCCATTGAAGACCGTTACAATTACATACACTCGAAAAACCTCTCCTTTAACCTTCCTATACCACCTCGACTCTCTGACGATAAGAAGAGTAAGCGAAACACGTGATTTGGGCGTTCTGATGGATTCGAAACTACGATTCACACCGCATGTTAACTACCTCGCACGCTTATCTCTTCGGACTTTGGGCGCTATCTCTCGTGCAACAAGGGACTTCTCAGGAGGTTCGTGTTTCCTTGCTCTGTACAAAGCCCTTGTACTCCCAAAGCTGGAGTTTGCATCGGCAGTCTGGAACTGCATGAGTGAGTCGTCGTCTTTGCGCTTGGAAAGGGTTCAGAAAAGGTTCACGGGCATCTTCTCTCGCCGCTACACCCTACACGAGAAATACGCTTACAAGGATGTCATCAAGCGGCTGAAGCTCGAAGAACTGCAATCTAGACGCACAAACCGCGATTTAGTGTTTTTGTTCAAGTGTATCCACTCCAGATTCGACAGCCCGAAATTAGTGAGCTCTGTTCGGCTAAGGGCACCAATTCGAGCTCTCCGCCCCCACCTTTGCTTTGATGTAACCACCTCAGAGATGCTGTCTCCAGTGTGCCGTGTGCAACGTGTGTACAATGATGACTTTCGTGCATCTTTGGACGTCTTTTCCGGCAATGTTAACTCTTTTAAACGCGCCCTGAAAAATGCATGCATTTGAAGCCGCTGTTGCCCATTCAGTATGGTATAGAAGTTATCTCGTGTTCGTGTTTTCCGTTCCCTTCCCATTTTCTACACTTGCACCGTTTGCCGTACACATACTCCCGTGTACCTATGTATGTGTGTCCGCACGTGTGTGTGCATGCATGCACGTGTGCATTTGCCTGCACTTGTTCATCTTCATATGCACCCGCGTGGGCATGCGTGTATGTATGTTCTGTTTGCACTCACGAGCGTATGTGCCGTGCATACATATAAATTTTGCTTTATATGTACTTATTTCCAGTATCCATGTTCTCAAGTAAGTTACGACGGTGGATTGTACTGAACTTGCGTGTATGCCAATGTACTTTGTAGTATACCTTGTCACAAGCCCTGTCTCAGCGCGTGCTAATGTACCTGACTGTAATCTTAATTCCTTAAATGTATAAATTGTGTGTGTGTGTGTGTGTGTGTGTGTGTGTGTGTGTGTGTGTGTGTGTGTGTGTGTGTGTGTGTGTGTGTGTGTGTGTGTGTGTGTGTGTGTGTGCGTGCGCGTGTGTGTGTGTGTGTGTGTGTGTGTGCATGCGCGCATGCGTGCGTGCTTACGTGTGTGTGAGTGCGTGTGCGTGCCTGCGAGCACGCACGTGTGCGGTGGTACTATGTACTTTGTGACCCCTGCACTTCATAACCAGTCTCCATGTTTTACCGTTTGTTTATCTGTGTGTCGCCCTGTCCTTTTTGTGTGCACCACCCAAGAAGGCCTAGTGCTGTTGGTGGGCACCACCCAATAAACAACAATAAACAACAATGGTACTCGTAATGCATGAGTAATGCATGGTACTCGTAACTATGTATTGAAATTCGGAATTATCACGTCCGCTAATATTGTCCGAATTGCGTCTTTTTTACTGCCGGGTCCACTAAGATCGAAAAGCCTCGCCAGAAACTCATGAAGCATCCTGGACCCTGGACAAAACAAGATTATTCCTCAGGAGCCCCAGGAACCGTTCAAATCTGCCTGAAAAACAAGTAAGGCGGCGGTCGAGCCTAACCACCGAATTGTGATTGAATCTGGCTGAAAATTCACCCTCAGCGATCATTCCTTGCCACAAACTTCCATCCGAACTTACAATTAAGCTAAAAAACAAGAAACTGCGTCTGAATTGGCCAGGAATTTGCGAAGAAAGTACAAATACCGTGGCCGTTTTGCGTGTGGGCGCAGCCATTTTGGTATCAGTGTTGCCAGCGCAGACTTCGGAATCTGCTAAGTTTGATGAAACTTGGAATTTGACTTGGCTTCTACGCAGCTTGCCTTGCTCAGGCTCCATGACAAGTGGATTCGCGACACTGAAGTGAAGGTGTGGTTTGTGTGCCTTCAACGAGCAGCGCAATGCCTGGCTATGACAACTGGCCATCGCAGCTAGTTCACTTCGCAAGAGTGGTGCAGCGTGCGCCAGTCGGTTGGATCACTCCCGTGTTCCTCTCGGGTGCAGTGGGTTAACAGCGCCCTTTGGAAGAGCAGCCGCTCACGCATCCGGCCGGATCCAAGATTGTTGATTCAACGGCGTGGCTTCCAACGCTACTTTGAGCATCGCTCAGTGGCTAAGGCGTTGCGCTGCTGAGCACGAGGTCGCGGGTTCGATTCCCGGCCGCGGCGGCCGCTTTTCTGATGGAGGCGAAAAGCAAAAACGCCCGTGTGTACGAGATTTCGGCGCACGATAAAGATCCCCAGGTGGTCAAAATTAATCCGGAGCCCTCCACTACGGCGCGCCTCATCGCCTGCGTTGCGTCGGCGCGTTAAACCCCACAATCAATCAATTACTTTGAGCATCGCCGCATCGCCCACTAATCAGCGTGGGAGGCTACCATCGGCTACCTTTGTAAGGGACGGCATCACGGGTGGCTACTCAGTTTGGTAAGGTGCGAAAGCGGTCTCCAAGTTCGCTAACCTACCTCTTTTGTGCAAGTAAGACTTTGGCGTTGTTAAAACAGAATCCCCTTGTTAAATTGCTGCGCACTGCTGCCAAACTTTTACTTTGATAGTGACTGTGCATGTAACCTTCGAGCATGGCTGGCAATGCTAAGGAGATTATGAAGGCTCTTGAAGACTTCGAACGAGAAATGAGAACCGAGTTGCGGAGTGTGAAAGATAGTTTTAAGTTTGGTAGTGATACATGTGACGTAACAAAAGCGATCGGTGCCGGCCTGAAGGCTCTTCGACACGAAATAGCTCATCTGCTCGAAGCTAATGAAGCCCTTCAAGACGAAAACAAGCGCTTAACCCGGAGAGTTGACGAGCTGGAGCAGTACACAAGGCTAAATAACTTCGAAATAAAGGGCATCAGCTCAAAAGAGGATCATGTTGACGTTGTCAAAAAAATCGGCGACGTTCTCAAAGAGCCCGTTTCTTGCCATGACATTGACACGTGTCACCGAATCCCAACGCGGAAGCCAGGCGAGACCACGGTGTAAGAATATTCTTACACCGTGGGCGAGACCAATATCGTGGTTCGCTTCGTCCGGAGAGATAAGCGCCACGCGCTTCTTGCTAAGGCTAGGAAGGAGAAGCTCACAACTAAGCAGCTCGGCTTATCTCAGGCCAACGCAGTGTACGTCAACGAGCAGGCCAACAAACAGCTGCTTGGTGCCGCTATTGCCCGCAAAAAGGAAGTGGCATGGAAATTTGTCTGAACGAGCGGAGGAAAAGTTTTTGCGCGGAAAGACGAACATATGGACGCTGTGAGGATACAGGACTTGTCTGATCTGACCAAGATGACGAATTAAGAATGAGACGTTTGCAGCATGCTCGTCACCCATGAATTGTCACCATGCATTTTCCACCTGCCTGTATTGGATACAAAACCGATCACTTTAATTCTAGCTTTAGCAGTGTCAACAAAAAATTGTTTTCAGCCTTCCATGTTATTATTCGTAGCATGAAAAACAAGCGAGACGAGGTTGATTTATTACTTGGGTCACTGTCGGTTGATTTCGACGTTATGCTTTTTTCAGAAACATGGTTTGGCACTGACAGCGAAGTCTGCTCCTTCGATAACTATGTTTACAATGGTTTTTCCAGGCCTCATGGAAGAGGGGGTCGGCTTGCTGTATACGTTAAAAAATGTCACTCACATGCTGTGATTGGCGATGTTGCAATCACAAATCCCAATGTTGAATGTTTAGCTATATGTCTCAAGAATATAATCGTTGTTGCTATGTACAGACCCCCTCAGGGTAACAAATCACAATTCTTCGTTTTCTTGGAAAGCCTTTTCCCTTTCCTCGACTCCACTAAGCTACCCTTCATTTTAATGGGTGACCTCATGCGAGGGAATAGCAGAGTCGCCTTTCCTCGAATGCATATATTAATTATATCACTTTACCGACTAGAATAAAATGCAACACGGCCACATTATTAGACGTTTGCATCTCCAATTTACAGGTTCCGCACACTGAGTCTGGCGTAATATTTTCCGATGTTAGTGACCATTTGCCGATATTTTGCTTCATACCTCTCAAAATAAATGACATAACAAACGCTGTTACCCACATGATCAGAGATTTCAATGATCTTGCGCTCAACGACTTTCACAAACGAATCGAAGATACTAATTGGGAGCCCATATACAAGATCACGAAAGTCAATGCAGCATATTCTGCTTTCATAGATATGTTCATAACCGAATACAACACCGCCTTCCCGCAAATAGAATGAAAAATTATTCGTAAGAATTTTAAGAAGGCTTGGATGAACCAATCACTTTACTCAAGGGTCAGGAAGAAAAATAACATGTATCACAATTTTCTTAACAGCAGAAATATAACTCTACTTGCTGAGTATAAAAAATATCGAAACAAACTCAACAAAGGTCTGAAAAACGCGAAATCGGACTACTATGTAAGAAATTTCTCCCGCATTCAAAATGATAGTCGTAAAGTTTGGCGAGAGGTCAACAACTTGACCAATAAAACCAAATGTATGCAACTTGATGAAATAATCACAGCAAATGGTAAATTAACTGGTCACGTGCTGTCAAATGCCCTGAACGACTACTTTATTAATGTCGCTTCTCCAAATTCTGTCACGCAAACTCCTGTAAATAGCTCACTGAGCCTCACCACTCCCTTACTCAATTCTATAGTACTCACGCCCACAACTCCTCAAGAAGTAGCTACATTGATCCTTTCTTTAAAAATGGCGTATCTGCGGGGTACGATGATATAAAAGTGATTCCGTTAACGCACGTTTGCGCCGTTAATGCGATGTCTTGTCACACATTGCAAATCTAATGCTGTCAACTGGTGTTTTTTCTGAAAATCTCAAATTGGCCCGAGTCGTTCCAGTACATAAAGAAGGCAATTTGCATGAACGGTCGAATTACCGACCAATTTCTGTTCTGCCTGTGTTGTCAAAACTTTTTGAAGGTATTATCAATTCTAGGATAGCCGATTTTCTGCGCAAATACAGTGTGATTGGTGATTCACAATATGGGTTCACGAAAAATAAGACCACAGAGGAAGCACTGTTAGTTGTTAAAGACAAAATAATAGATAATATTGAAAACAAAAAATGTACCCTTGGCCTATTTTTAGATTTTCGCAAGGCATTTGATTGCGTACACCATAAGACCCTTATTAAGAAACTTTGTAACTATGGGTTTCGAGGTATTGCGTTGAACCTATTGCGGAGTTATCTGAGCAATAGGTCCCAATCATCATCATCATCATCACCAGCCTGTCTACGCCCACTGCAGGGCAAAGGCCTCTCCCATTATTCTCCAATTACCTCGGTCCTGTGCCAACTGTGCCCAATTTATCCCCGCAAACTTCTTGATCTCATCTGCCCATCTAACTTTCTGCCGCCCCCTGCAGCGCTTGCCTTCTCTAGGGATCCACTCTGTTACCCTTAATGACCAGCGGTTATCTTGCCTTCGCATTACATGCCCTGCCCACGTCCATTTCTTCTTCTTAATTTCTACTAATATGTCTTTAACACCAGTTTGCTCCCTGACCCACTCCGCTCTCTTCTTGTCCCTTAATGTTACACCTATCATTTTCCGCTCCATTGCCCGCTGAGTCGTTCTCAATTTAAGTTGAACCCTCTTAGTGAGCCTCCAAGTTTCTGCCCCGTAGGTGAGTACCGGTAAGATGCAGCTGTCATACACTTTCTTCTTCAACGACAATGGTAGGCTGCTATTCATTATCTGAGAATGTCTGCCATATGCACCCCACCCAATATAGGTCCCAATATGTTCGAACAAATAACATATCCTCTGATATACAGGTGGTTAAGCATGGTGTCCCACAGGGATCAGTACTAGGGCCGTTATTATTCATTACATATATCAATGACCTAGCCCGCATACATAACTGTCCAGATCTGGTGATGTACGCTGATGACACTAATCTTTTCTTCTCTTCCTGTTCATTACTGGCGCTTCAAAATATTGTCAATGCTTATTTAATAAATCTTCGTGATTGGTTACACAAGAATAAGCTTAGTTTAAATATAAGTAAAACGAAATATATTTTCAAGCCCATCAACACCGTGGAAACTAATTGTATACATATTCATTATGACAGTATAACAATCAATCAAGTTTCTTCCCAAAAATTTTTTGGTGTGTGGTTTAATGAAAACCTTCGTGGTCTGTTCATATTTCCAAACTTGCTTCGCAACTAAGTAAAATTGTTGGGCTATTTTATAGGATTTCTAATCTACTGCCTGTTTGGTTAAAAGTGTCTATGTATAATGGCCTGTTTTTTTCAAGAGTTTCTTATTGTAATCTTGTTTGGAGTACGACCACGTCTTCCAATTACCAAAAATTACTTGTCCTGCAAAAAACAGCTTTGCGGGCTATTGAGGGATATTATGGTGCACCACGAAACTTACGTGCGCAACCATTGTTTGTAAAACACTCCATATTAAAAGCCGACCAAGTGTATTATCTGCGGCTTCTTCAATACATTCACCAGAATCGCTTGTACTCTGTTCCTGATGGCAACCTAGGTTACAATCTTCGCGTGGTAAAACTAAGAGTTCCGCGAACGCGAACCAATTATGGTGAACAAAAACTGAGTTGTCAAGTACCCAACGCGCTAAACAAATTCCCCTTTCCTGATGAGTTTTTTCTATCTGGAAACATGTTCAAAAAAAGACCAAACAACACCTGATGGAGGGTGAAATTCTAATGTAAAAATGCAGCTTACCGTCTTGGATATATATGCGTATGTGTATGTATGTGTGTACCTATATATATCTATATTTATTAGTGTATATATCTATATTTATATCTTTTTCACAGAAGTACTTAAGTCGAATGATTTACTTTATTTCATCCGTATGTACGAAATTGTACTCGTAGAAGTATCAATTTGTATTTGCCCATGATTGTGCACATGTTTTGTATTACAGTAAGTGTTACTGCTTATATATTACTTTTGTATTTTGATTGCTGCCCCTTTTATGTATTAAGTGTTTTTGCGCTTGCATCTGTACTACTTACAGGCTTAGGGATACCCAGGCCTCGTCAGGTTTAACCGCCTTTTTCCACGGTTCCCTCTTTTCTATGAAAAGAAAATAAACTTCACTTCACTTCACTTCACTAAGTCTTGGCGGCCGGAAGTCGAACAGGAAAATTCTAAGCTATGTACAACTCAGAAGTAAGCAGCTTCTGCTATTCTATTTCGCCTAGGGTCCTGCCCTGTGGCTCCTCCTCAAGCAGTTCCAAGTCGTGGGATTCATCACAGATGTTCGAAATTCATCAGATTCATCATTCATCACCGATGTTCGAAAAACGAACGGCACTTTGTGCCTGTTAGCCACATTTTTGAGGTTGTGTGCCATTCGATGGGTGTATGAAACCACCACCCGTTTCTTGCGCCTAAGGCCGTCTGTCCTTTGGAGTGTGTTCCCTTTCAAATTCTGAAGAAAGGACTCGGCCACCGCTGTCACAACCATTAAGGGAAACCCAGCAGCAATCAATCGGGCAACCTGAGCATCGAAACTTTTCTTAATCTTGTGATGGCAAGATTTTGTTAGTGCTCCTTGAAAGCAAGAAGAAGCAACTGCCCTTTTTACTGTCTTCGAGTGCGAAGACAGGTAAGGCAACAGCCCTTTTCGTATCGTCGGTTTATAAACCCAACACACATGGTCTGATAAAAGCGTGATGGTAATGTCTAAAAACTGCAAGCAGTCATGGTTAGGCAACTCATGAGTGAAAGACAGGCCTTTCCCCAATCGTCGGAACTTGTCTAAAATCTGGTTAACAGCGTCAGGGTAAGTTAAAACAGGTAAAACCTTTAAAAAAATAAAAAAATCATCAACATATCTAAAACCTTTAACTGCCGGTCCTTCGTCCAGGTCGCGCTCTAAATTCCGATCAATACTGGCTAAAGGTGTGCTGATGAGGAGATAATTAGCCACGTGGTGCACTCGAATTTGATCCTCACGGTGCGGTGGCACTCCCGCTTGGGCCAGGATTGCGTCTGCTAATGTGGCCTGCGCTATAGATGAGAGCGAGGGTCCTGCTCGGGGGCGGAGGACGATTTTCACATCAGAAGATGCGAGAGGCGAAGCCGGCGGTGGGCGACGCGGGAAGCGCTTTTTCTCTTTCTTGGGTGCTCGTGCGGCGCCCGAGGTGTTCGTGGCTGCTGTAGACGCAGGTGCTTGGTCGCGCAAGGCGTTTCTCCGGTGGCGAATCGTAGCCCACCTGGGCTGCTGTAGCTCCTCGGGGTCGATGTCCTCCCCTTCTACGATGCTTTCCATGCTGGGTCTTGCGCTGAGCGGCGATACGCCGGAGGTCGCGCCGCAGCTTGCAGATGTTGAGCCGGCGGCGGCGGCGACTCCCTAAGCCTGTTAGGCCTAGCGGAACTGGTAGTGTGGCAGATTTCCAAAAGGCTTTAACTGACCGTTGGGTTGTCCTCGGCCACGATGTTGGTGTCTTTAGTATCGGTGTGGCTTGCCGGTTCTCGCGGTGCACAAACTGGCAACGGGGAAATGAATTAAACGGCAAGACAGGGGTCCAAAAAGGGAGCCGACGAGAAATGGGTTCGCATCGTGTGGCCCCCTAGCGGTCCTCCAGGTGGTTGGAAAGCAACGCTTTAAATGACGCCGAGAACAATTTCCCATGCGACGTAACTTGAATTCACACACGTGGCTCTACAAAGAGTGAAATCAGTGATTCTGTCAGCCCTGACCTGGAATTCGCGGGGGCGGCGTCTCGAAAACAGTAGCGTCGGCCACGGCAGGGCTAGAGCGGCGGCCAGCGCCGCTGTAGCGCGGACGTGCGTCGGAAGGGAGACAAAACGGAGGAGCGTCTTTCGAAGGGTGAGGAGCGGAACCTAGCCATCCTGATGTGCTAGATTGGGGCTATACCCCCGCGCGACACAAGCGCTCGCACCAAAACAATTCGGCATGTGAGCTAGTGATTGTTTCATACCCATTTAAACTACGTAGTTTAGGAAGTTTGACAATTGCAAGAAAGCTGGGGGAACTTTCATAATCGCAACTTATCCGAACCACTTGCTATTTTTGCCTTTTGTAATACCTCGTAAAACACAACCGAATTGGTATTCCGTGCGCAAAAGGTAGCGTTTCTCTAGAGGCTGGTTGTCTGTGTGTGTTGTTTGTACATTTTTTTCCCATCCTGCAAATCAATCGTGAACGTATGCTTGCCGTATGACCCATTATTTCCGTCGGCTGCGGGTTACCCTGGAGGTGCTGTCGAACGAGTTAATGAAGCCGTGCGAAAGCAGCGCGCAATGGACGCGAAGCGACGCCAAAACAGATAAACAATCCTCGCTAAAGCAGACGACAAAGCCGTACCGCTGACGCCGCCGCCGGCGAGCAGGCACTACCGCGCCGGGAACCCTGGGTAAATTCGCCGTGCCATCTACAGTGTGCTCCGTGAGTGGAACCCTCCGTGGCCACCTACTCCCCGCCGCCGCCTCCGCCGCGTTGGGAGTTTGTTGTCCCGCACGCCACGAAACAACCCTTGGCTGGTAGAGGTAGAAAGCTGCGCTTTAAAACTCATGGAAGCTCCACCATCACGTGACAGGAAAGCGGTAGTTCTTTGCACCTCACGGGACCACCGGCCCGCTCTGTGTGCATGCGTCTGTCCGTTCGGTTGCCGGGCCGTTCGGGTATTCGGGTTTCGGCGACGAGTCGCCCTCCGAGCATTGCTCGCAGCACTGCCTACAGTCCGAAACACGGAACGGGCTGATCATGCGGTCGACTGGGCGAGACAGGAAACATCTGTACTTTTTTAGCTTTCGGATCCGTCGAAGTTCACGCCGCAGTCGAACAGTTGTGTGCCGCCGCCGTGCAAAAGTAGAGATGGTATTTCCGACTTTGCCGCTGTGGCCGCATTGTAGGCCATCAACCGTTTATTGCCGAGGCTGCAGTCAGCTAGTCCAGAACTCACCAGGGTCCCTGTCGGGCGCTTCGACGCACGAACTGGCGCGGGCCCTGGGGCGAGCAGCGCGGAAATGGAAGGCACGTGTTGCGCGGCGCTTTCGAACGCCGCGCATTCCGACAAAGACCGCGCCTGCTCGCACCGGATGGCCTAACCGCCACCACATGGGATGGCCACCGACGAGGACGACTGGCTTTTCCTTCTTCCCCGGCCCTCAGCTGCAGGAGGAATGGAAAACGAAGACGGAGATACGCGGTCCGGGCGCAGGAGAGCTCGGCCCGTCGTCTTGGGGCTCCGCGCGGGGACTGTTTCTGAGCCGCCTTCCGGGCTGTAAATAAATGTACAGTTTTAAATGCAGAGCATTTCAGTAACTCACGATGTCACCCGCGTTGACTCCCGTAGGCGTCCGTAGTCTTAGTCCGCACCCCTCCCCCTACACTATATAAAAAAAAATACTATCCGGCGCCTGGTTTCGATCCCTCGACCCTGCGGGCGGAACGCAATGCACATGGTGCTCTACCCACTGCGCCACAAAGCCGACACAGAATGGGAGGCTACGAACGCTCCTTATATCCTTGACTCATTCAAATTACTGCTGATGAGCGCTCTATCGTCAGCAGTTGCCAAAAGTGCAACAACATTAACGTAACGGAAACTACTTAACGTCGTGCGCCCCCGGAAATGCTCTGCATTTGATCGTGTCCCTTGCGAGGGGGATGTTTCACTGCGTTGCCATGCGAACAGTTTGCCATTATAGTTTCCGCCCGCTCCGTTCAGTATCGCCACGGTTCAAACCACGGCAGGGGAGCTGCGCGGGCGTTCGTTGATCGGCGTGCATTTCACTTTGTGAGGGCCGGCAGTAGGGGTGCTCGTTGAGTCTGAGAGGGGGGGAGGAGATCTTGGCGAGCAGCGTCCGCTTCGCCGGTGCACGTCTCGATTTTCTTAGTCGACGCATCGCCTCTGGCCGAGCGAGCCGACAACGCTTGCCGCACGTGTTTTGGATCTGCCGCGGAAAATCACCGGTACCAATGAATGCCTTCGCTGCTATATCCCACCAAAAAGAAGACTCGTCGTGCACTTCAGTTGCATGATTAAGAGTTTTAGCTGTATGTTTTTTGCATCGGAAGCTGAGTTTGTCGGTTGAGGATACCCGGGGTCAGATCCTCAGCGCTGCTGCGGCTTGGAAGAGAAGCCCCGGGGAAAAGAACACCACGAAGATAACTGTCCCTCCCAGGAGTAATCTAGCATTCGTTTTTCCCATATACGTATGCATCAATTAAGTTGTGCTCAGACAAACAGACCGCGTACTTCTTGCGACGGGAGGCGGAAAATGATCCGTTCTTCCTGCGGCTACCCCCAACATCAAGAGTTTGGCAGCTTTTGTTATCCAATGAACTAAAGCAGAAAAAAACTTGCCACCATGTCGAAGAGCCGATAAGGCGAACGTATGCAACTGTGCGCGAGTGAAATCAAAGCTTTTCGCACCACCTCTCAGCCGATAGGCACTCGTTGCAGCGCTGTAATGTAAAGGGAAGGTGGCGCGATAATTCTCAGGAGAATGTCAAACGAATCGTCGCAGCACATCAGGGAAACACCGCGCAGCCTAGGCTGCTCCATGCTTGGGATAGTTTACGACCGCACGTTCGAGCGATCCGACGTCACAAGTGAAATTCGGCTTGCAGCTCGTGAGGATGCTTCCTTTGAATTTGATCGAAGTCTCGCCTTGCTTTGAACAGCGACCGCGGCACTGCTTCCACGATACGAGGCTTGGAGTGCAACGCTGGCGAAAAATCTCGTACGGCGCGCGACTTCACCTCCACCACCAGCCAGCCGGAGCCACTAAATGCTACCGCAGGCCTGAACATGGTCAAGTTTCCAGGTGACCGGCAAAAAACGCAAAAGCTCACGGGTTCCGCTCCCGGAACTTCCAGTTCGAGAGGACGCACTTCCAGGTGCGTGCGTGCGTGTTGTTTATTTTTCACAAGCTGCTTACCTGTCAGATAAAGCCCTGGTGGGGTCATTCGTTGTTATTTATGGAATTCCCGATGCATAAGCGTTTTTTTTTTTTTTTTGCCCAATGGAAACCGATAAACA
The DNA here is from genome assembly GCF_048455015.1 of Haemaphysalis longicornis. NCBI lineage: Eukaryota > Metazoa > Arthropoda > Arachnida > Ixodida > Ixodidae > Haemaphysalis > Haemaphysalis longicornis. Next base: position 127,606,803 of record NW_027526214.1, on the reverse strand, counting down.
AGCACACAGGCGCTACAAAGCCGATGGCGTACGGGAGGCGGCACTCAGAGGGAGAAAACAATGTACCCGTGAGCCTTTGCGCTTTTTACAGGTCACCTATTGCGCGGGAAGAGCCCGAGGAGACAAACCACATACAAGCCACAGAGGCAGTACAAAAGGCGAAGTCAGCAACTGGTTCTGATAAATAGTGATTTAAAAGTTGCCTCAGCTTTCTCGCAATTGTCAAACTTACTAAACGAAGTAGTCTAATTCGGTATAAATGGGAATCACTAAGCTCACATGCCAAATTTTTTCAGTGTCTGCGCTTGTGTCGCGCGGTGGCGTAGCCCCGAGCTAGCACATCAGGATGGCTACGTTTTTTATTTTTTTTTATTCAGAATTGTTTCCACGGGTGCTATCCGTGAGGGGGCAGAGATATAGGCGGAATGCCTGACAAAGCGTCTGCCCCCCTACAGTTCAGCGTAGAAGGTAATGCAGAAAACGTATCCTCAAGCACGCAACAAAAGACACGTGATACACAGTGCTTAGAATAGAAGAGTCAAACATTTACCATAAGGTTGAATAGCTCAAGAAATACCTAAAAAAAACAAAAACGAAAACAACAACAACAACAAAACTCGGAACGATTCCATGTCATGCACAAACACAAATAGTACATTCTATGTACGTAACAAAAGGCACGCGTTACATAGCATTTAAAATAAAATAAAACAACTCAATGCATATATTTAAAATTTGAAAAACATGTCACACAATGCGCAAGTTTGTTTAAATACGCAAGGCACATTTCAAGCAAAAAAAAGTTCACAGTTCTATGCCGGAGAATACACAACACCATTTTCAATCATAAACCTTCTGCATGCACATTTGAAACTTTGAAAAGACCGATTAAAATCAATACATATATCACTCCTGTTGAACATGCTAAGGGTCTGGAAGTGTAATGTTTGCCTACCGTAATTTGTTCGTGTTGCAGGCAGCCTGTGCTTAGGACGTCTTATATTGGACGCCCTAGAGCCGTCATCCGGTGGTTTGTTATAAATTCCAGATTTTTGGATCCACTGCAAAAGTTTAAAGTAGTATATTTGGTCCGCCTTTAGCATATTATATTTATTGAAAAGATGTTGCGTTCGAAGTTCGCGTTTATCCCCCCGATAGTTCTCGGACATGCGTAATATTTTTTTCTGCAAAATAAATATTCGATCATAGTTAGAAGCTGTTGTAGTACCCCATAGTAAAATTCCAAGCTCAGCTTGGAGTAAAATATTGAATAATACAGGCTTTGCTTTAACCAGGTCGGCAAGAAACTGCATACGTTTTACGTGCACCGAATGGCTTTAGATAAATTCGATTTCAGTTTACTGACGTGTGTATTCCACGATAGGTTATTGGTAAACCATACTCCTAAAAATTTTTGTTCTGTAACTTCTTCTAGCACGTTAACGTTAAATACGATTTTAACGTCACTTGTATCTCGTTTGCTTATTGGTTTAAAGATTATATACTTAGTTTTATTTGTATTTAGGCTCAACCGATTTCGGTTCAACCATTGAGACAGTTTCAACAGGTATGCATTCATATATTCTTCCAGGATATTTTTTGTTTCCGCTGTTCAAAAAATATTGGTGTCTTCGGCGTACATAATTCTGGGGATCCTGGTATTTCCGTAATATCATTTATATAGGCAAGAAACAGTTGTGGACCCAAAATTGACCCCTCGGGAACCCCGTGCTCAACTATAAGCGTTTTGGAAATTAATGTTTTGTTTATTGTAACATATTGGTACCGGTTTGTGAGATACGTTTTAATTAGTTTTAGAGCTACGCCTCGTATACCGTATGATTCAAGCTTCTTGAGTAAAATGTCATGCTGTATTGTATCGAATGCTTTTTTCAAATCTAGGAATAATCGGATGGTGTATAATTTGTTTTTGATGTTGTGAATTATTTTATCCTTTATATTATTAAGGCCAGTTCCGCGGATATATTTTTTTAGAAGCCATATTGCTACGGTGTTATTACATGATGTTTTTGAAAAAAATTCGTAATTCTCTCGTTTATAACCCGCTCTACTACTTTCGAAAATACTGGAAGTACAGAAATAGGTCTATAGTTATTGATGTCGGTTTCCCCACCTCCTTTATAAACGGGAGTAACTCGGGCTAGTTTTAATTTATCAGGAAATTCTCCAGATTCTAGTACCTTGTTTATTATATCCGATAAAATGGGACTAACTATGTCTGCTACATGTTTTACAGGCAAAACCTTAATTTCATCATAACCAGCGGGTACATGGTTATCTAAGCTTTTGATTATTTGTTCAATTTCATGCGGAGTTGTTGGAAAAAGCATTATTGATTCGGATAGGCTTCCGATTCCTGTTATACTGGGCGTATTGGAATTGGTCCTGGCAAATACACCAACATTTACAAAATTTCTGTTAACTACATCTGCAAGTTTTTCTCCGTCAATTATGGTATTATTTATTAAGATTTCTTTTATGGTATGCTGACTTTGCTTTCTTCACATAAGACCGTTAATTGTGTCCCATACCTTGCGGGTGTCATTCTTAGTGTCTTGAAATTTATTTTCGTAGTAACTTATCTTAGCATTTTTCAGGTCGGAGTTCAACTTGTTTCTGTATTGTTTATAATTATCAAACATGTCGACTTTGCGACAGCGAATGAAGGCGTGATACAAGCGATTTTCTTCCCTTATCCTTTTGTACAGCTCGACGGTTATCCATGTTCCGCTGTCACACCCTTCGAAAGACGCTCCTCTCCGTGTTCCCTCCCAACTCAAGGCCGGGCTGCACAGGCGGCGTCTGCCGCTTTATCCCGGCCGTGGCCGACGCTGCTGCTGCGTTCGGAACGCCACCCCAGCCAATTTCAGGTAACAAGGTAGCAAATTGGGCGAGTCGGATAGCATTCATGGAGGTCAGCGCGAACGGAAACGACACACAAAGAAGAGAATAGACGACAGCGCCTGTGTCGTCTGTTCTCTTCTTTGTGTGTCGTTTCCGTTCGTGCTGACCACCATTAATTTCAGGTAACCTGAGCAGGAAGTCCCGGGTTCGATTCCCTGCCGCGGCGGCCCCTTTTCTTATGGAGGCGAAAAGCAAAAACGCCCGTGTGTACGTGATTTCTGCGCACGCTAAAGATCCCCAGGTGGTCAAAATTAATCCGGAGCCCTTCGTATAAAGCGCGCCTCATCGCCTACGTTGCGTCGGCGCGTTAAACTCCACAATCAATCAATCAAGCGATTCCAGGTAACAGCTGGCAGAATCTCTCGTTTCACTCTTTCTAAAGCCATGTGTGCGAATTCAAGTGACGTGCCATCGGCAATTGCTGTGGGTGTCGTTTAAAGCTTCTTTCCAGCCGCTTTCCCAGCGTCGATTGGAGCCTTTTTTTGGAAGCGGAGAGGGGGCGAAATCATTCTCTATACGATTGTGTCTTAGATCCGGTGGGTTAGGTCGATATGTGTCAGCCCGCCTTGATGCTTTTTTTCTTGACCAAACGGGGGATAAGCGAACGTCACTTATTATGCGGTGTCCGACTAGCCCGCACCTCGTTGCGGCCGCGCGCCGTCATTTAGATTCTGGGCGCGGCTCATGATAGCGCGCACAGTTTGAGCTGTTAGAAGACCGATGTTGCAGCGAAAGGAAACATGCGTCTCTCGTTGCACCAAAGCAGTCAGGAGTGCGACATTCGCCAGTGGGCGTCGTGGCCTTTCTGCCTTAATGCAACAGTTTTCTTACACGGGGCCCTGGTGGAGGACGTAATTCCTCCACCGTGCACGGGGCCATCACATCCGTAGCATAGGTGGCGGATTAACACCGCAGCTGATGCTGCTACAAGCACCATCGCTATCGAGGCGCCAACTATCGGCGCTCATTAGCGTCATGACGCATTACTCATGGCCTCCGCGATCACCCCGCGCGCGGTTTGCTCAGCGCGCGCGGGGGAATCTCGGAGGCCATGCACTACTTCACCTCACCTCTGCTAGCGGGCAGCACCATCTGAATGAAGATCTTACAGGGACGGATATAAGGCGCGTTCGTAGGGCTATACAGGCTTGGCTTGATAGCCCGGTTGGCAGAGCGTTTCACACCCCCCATTGCTACCAGAGTAATCGTGGGCTCCAATCCCACCACCACCACCAATGGGAGTTTTTCTGGTGATATCATTTCCGTGACGGATATGTCCTCGGTGAGGTCTTGCTACACCCCGGCTTAAAACACTTTCGTGTTAAAAATGGCTGACGCTTACGATATTCCCTAATGCGAAATTTGCGCTCAGCTGTTTAGCTGCTTCAAAATTGCAATATATGTTAGGGCGAAGAATTCCAGACACACATGTTGTGGTTTTGGGACTGACTCGTACGATTCTCCACACGCGGCAGGCCGTGTAGACGGCGCGGGCGTGGGAGGCAGGCAAGAGACAAAGGCAACCGATGCCAGGGGGCTTTATTACCAGAACCCCGCTAGCGCTCCCGTCTTCGTCGTCGACGGGCCCCGCGTTGCTCGAGAGGCTGGAGTCGGTTGACTCCCGGCGCTACCGGTGGAGGATGGTCAGTCCAGGCTGGAGGCGAATTCCCAGGTCGCTTGGCCGCCGCACGCCGTGATTTCCCCTCTCCGAGCGGCCGGCCGCCGCTGCTGAGCGCCGCAGCAGAAGTCCACGCTCGCCGCAGCCGCCGCCCAAGCGATTCTCCAGCTCCCCGCCTCCAAGCGCGCCGGTAGGGCCCTCTCAAGAGGCGCAAACGAACCCCTCTGACCTTGCCATCGTATTGCGCAATACATCTCAAGCCGCGTCGTCGCCGAAGAGCCGCGCGGGTCTCGGAGCGCTGCCGCGTGCCGAGTGGGGATCGCGCGTTTCCACCACCGCCACACTCCTCTCCCCTAAGTACTGGACTCCGCTTGCATCGAAACGGCCCCCCGCTGCACAAGAGACAATATCAAATGTCAAGTTGTAAAACACGCCAACAAACGTCACCCCCATACCAGTTCACCCCAAATGTTCGCCATATGATACCCTACCGTTGTCAGATGGTTGGGGGATTGGCACCAATGTGCCGCACCCCGGAGCAGCAAAACTCAACCAACCATCATCATTCAACTCCGATAACGCCACTCAGGGTAGGGTCCCCCCCCGGAGCGAGGGGGAATCTTTTGATTTAGAGTGGCGGCCCTTCCCCCTGGGCGCAAGGGTGGTGGTGTGAATGCCCATGGCTACGTAGAAAGGAAAGAACGTTAGCCAGCCTGAAAAACAAAGAAAACCATTAGTACACCACCTTGATGCTCCCCCCAGCCTCTTCCAAGATTACTGCTGGACTACACCAGGTTAATGCGAAGCCCTGGGTCCCAAGCCTGCTCTGCTCTCTTTTCAGGTGGAACCAGACCTCCTTCCCCACTTTTGCAAGCACTTCGTGGAGGCCTGGCCGCCGCTCAGAGTAAGCGGCAGCGCAGCGGGCCACCCAAACCTGATAGGAACACTCCACGAGGAACAAAACGAACTGGTTTACTGCTGCGCGCGGGAGCGGATTGAGGAACCTCAGAGTTTCATACGGGATGCCAGGGATGTCAAACAACTGTGCCAATTTTCGAAGGAGTGTCTGCGGGAGTGCGCAATCGCGGAAGATGTGCGCCGTGGGCTCGGGGGCCCCGCAAAACCAACAAGGGGCCCCGCGGAGCGCTGGAACCAACCCCACAGGGGCCTGCCTTCGTGTGGGAAGGATAGGAAGGTTCCCGCGCGCAAACAGCCACTGGAAAGTTGCCCTGCTAGGCTCTAAAAACTGCGCCAATATGAAATGCCAGCTGGGTTTCTGACGCGTGAGAGAATACTGCTGTAGATGCGGCGGGAGGCTGGGGGACAGCATTTCCGCCAATACTTTCAATGGAGTCGCGAACAAGTATATATCTGGAGTTATTTGCTGCAGGTCGAACAGGGCGTTGGCCGCACCTGTGTAAAACAACGATGGCGTGCCCGCGCGGGCGACGTTATTGCGGACGGAACTTCGCGCGAACAGACGTAGCCGGGTGCTTAGAAAATAGGACGCGAAGCAGCTGGTTAGAGGGATGCCGCAATCCAGCGCCGCCCGCGTCCACTTCACATGCAGTGCTCTCGCCAACACTGCCACATCGGTGAGGCCTAGGCCCCCCTTGCTCTTGGGCAGTTGCACGACCTGCCTCTTGACCTCGTCTGGCTTGCCGCCCCAGAGGAAACGGAACACGATGCGCTCCGCCTCGAGTTTGGTTCGCGCAGGCACGGCCATGATAGAGGCGACGTAACTCAACAGCGAGAACAGCAAAGTCCGCACGATCGTGACGCGGGCAGTGACTGGGCAGCGGAGCGAGTCATAATCATGCGCTTTTACTTGGAGCTTAGTCATGGCGGAATTCCAGTTACTAGGGGATGGACCAGTCGCGGAGAAACGAAACCCGACGACCTTAGTCTCCGAGGCCACCGGGAGACCATGTTTGGGCTGCGGTGGTGCGTCCCGAAGGTACATCACCGAGCATTTAGCTTTGTTGAGCCGCGCGCCACTTGCCTGGCCATACCGATCGATCACGGCCAGCGCGGAGCAGAGAGAGCTCTCCTCTGGCACGACGATCGTCAGATCATCGGCGTAGGCGAAGATGGGAACGCGCGGGGCACCCGGCGGCAACGGAATACTACCAATGCGTGGATCAGACGCGAGCCGCTGTAGGAGTGGCTCGATAGCGAGTACATACAGGACAGGGCTGAGAGGACAGCCCTGCCTGACCCCCCGCCCAACAGAGAAGCTATCTGAGACGCGGCCGTGAATTAGAAGCGCGGAAGTGGGCCCATTATAGAGTACACGAACCATGTTCTGGAAGTTGAGGGTTAAACCCGCCTTAGCCCAAGTCTAAAAAATATACGAATGGCTAACTACATCGAATGCCTTTTCTTGATCGAAGCTTCAAAGCAGCCCCTGAATGCCTTTAATATCTGCCCACTCTAACAAGTCCCTAATAGCGAAACCGTGCAGCTGCGCCGAGCGAAAGGGCACGCAGCACGCCTGGTACGGACCTGCGATGCTGCTTATGTGATCGGTCAGCCTTGAGGCGAGGCACTTCGCAATCAGCTTGTAATCACAATTGAGCAGCGTGATGGGGCGCCAGACTCGCAGGTCGGAGCTTCTCGCCTCGTCCTTGCACAGGAGAGTGATCAGCCCTTCCCTTTGAGATGCTGACAGAACCCCACCACTGAGCAGCCTGTTCACAAGGGCTGTGAAAGGCTGCCCCAACTGCTTCCAAAACTTCAGGTAGAATTCCGGAGGTAGGCCATCCGAACCTGGGCTGCGGTTGCGTTTCGATTTCAAAAGTGCCTCGAGCAGTTCGCCCTCGGTGATTGGGTCATCACTCACGGCGGGAAGGGTCCTGCGGCCCTTCGAGGGGACATAGTTCGGGTGTTGTTGCCTCGGCTCTGTACGGGTCAATGTAAAACCGGCGCGCTGCGTCCAAGACAGCGTCTGGCGTGCTCACAACGGTGCCTGAGTGCGGATCGATGACAGACGAAAGAGAAGTGGACGATCGCGCTAATCTACGCTTCAAAATGTTGCGAGAACACCATGTATCTAACTCCCAACGTTCGGCGCGAGTGATAGCGCGTAAGCCATCCCATCGGATACGAAGGAGGCGGCGATGCACCCTTCGAAGCTCAACAAGTGCAGCGGCTACCCCAGGGCCGCAGGAAACCGGTGACGAGAGCAGGAGGATCGCGTCTGACACGACTTGAATCGCCGCGCGCTCCTTTTGTGCCAGCCGCTTGCCCCAGGCCCTGAGACACTCGCGCACTTCATTTTTAAAGTCATCCCACCGCTCCGCATCGAAGCCTGACGCCCTCTGGGCCACGAGGTGTTCTACCTGTGCCATAACGCACGAGTTTTCGAGCAGTCGCGGGTTCAGACGCCAAGGCCCTCGCGAGGATGGCACGAAGTCGGAGTCCGCGAAGCGCAACGCAACAAGCTCGTGATCGGAGAGCGCAGAGGCCACCTTCCAAGTGGAATGAAGACGCGGGATCAGCGACGGAGAAACGTAGAACCGGTCTATCCTGCTCCGCGAGCCCCGGCCGGTCCAAGTCATTCCTGACTGGCCCGGCCGAAGTAAAGACCAGGCATCGACCAGTCCTAGCTCGTCAACCATTCCGCGAAGTTCTCTGCACCCACCACTGGTCTCCAGAGTGGAGCTTACCCTGCCACGCGTAACGCGATCGGACGCGAGAAGCGTGCAGTTAAAGTCGCCCACGAGAACGAGTCGCGACGGGCCTACGAGATCGGAATCAAGCGCCTTAAAGAACTCTCTCTGTGGTAGAGCCGGCCTGCTATTCGGGGCGTAAATATTTACGATGCGCGTGCCGCAGTCTAGGTCTATCGAGACCACACGACCGTCAGAGTCGCGGGAGTGACGCAGGATCGAGCCCTTGTATCAGAACAATTCCAACGCCACGAGAGCCCGTCCCTCCGAAACTCCAGAGAGATCTGGTGCCGAAATTGCTGTCGAACTGCCTAATCTGCCCTACTCGGTGGATGTAGGTCTCCTGTAGAACCAACACATCAATGCGCTTCGAGCGCGCTAACTCGATTACTTCAGCCTGCTTAAAAGGCTTCGTCAGTCCGCGGCAGTTAAAGGTTGCAATGGTGAGGGAGTAGCCCATGTTTAAAGTGGTTAGGGGGTTCAGTTTACGGCCGAATAGTGCACAAACAGTGGCAAAAAGAAGAAAAGCGGACTGGCGGGTTTTAAACATACCCTATCCGCGAATCAGCCCAGAGACGCGTTGCACTGACTCGAGTCTCTGACGGTGGGGAAGCACCGCAGGTTGGCGGGTCCAGGAGCCGCAGCCGACGAATGCGGAGGGCGCCCGCTCACGCCACCCCTTCTCCCTGTCAAGGCGGTCTCCCAAATTGCGGGTCCCTCAGCATGCTGGGCTCCGTGGCTGCTTCAGCGGTTGGCTGAATGGTTGCCCCGCAGGGCGCTGACCCGGGGGGCCGGGGCTGCAACTGGCGGCAGCTCAACACGCTGCGCTACCTGCGCTGGCCGGCCCCGGCAGGCGGTTCTGCTGGTCCGGCCTCGCTGTCCATGGCCTCACTCCCGGTGCCGTCCGTGTGCGGACGGCTTCGCTCTCACTTTTCGATGCGAGCGATTCCAATTCTCGAGGGAGGGAGCAGCGGATTCCCGCCAACTTCTGTCACTAGCGGGAAAGCCCAGTGGAGGCAGCTGGAGTGACACACCGCCGGTGGTGGCTTCGAAATACCCGATCAAGTTTTCTTTGCCTCGGTGCGTTACTCGGCAAAGCTGCGTTAGCATGAAGCAGGCAGGGGTCCTACAACTCTTTCGCACCAATACTAGCTGCCGGCGTCAACCGCAATACTAGCGGTTACAGGCGCACCCTTACGCACATTTTCAAGCACCCTAGTTCGCAGCACTAGGAGCTGCACTAGCGTCGGCGCCCGCCGCAATATGAGCGGCGTACGGGCGGCCGCACGCCCGCACGCACACACACACACGCGCGCACACGCACACGCGCACGCACACACTCGCACACACACACGCACGCACGCACACACACACACAAACCCCCCAACACCATCCTCACGAGAACCAGTGCCCGCCGCTATTTTCCGTTTAATTATAGTCAGTGTAAGAGCAAAAAGAAACCTAGCTGGTAGTGCTCCTCTTTCCTGTCTTTATTCCTTCGACGAGCTGTGCTTGGCGCCTAATCGAAACTCACACCTGCGAAAACGCGCATGACCGGTCTTCGGAGCCGATGGCAATTTCAATGACAACTTTGGAAGCCCATTGGGATTTTTATGACGCATTCTTGGAGCGCTCATCTGAACACGACGCTTATTTCGCCATCTCAGCTCAGTAATGCTTAAGTGACGCACGTACATTTTAACAAATGACGGGGGATGCTCGGAACTTCCTAAGAATGTCAATGCGATCGCCTGGTTGCGTCATCTGCTGAAGCCTTCTATCGAACTTTGCGGCCACGCCCGTCACCACTTGGCCAGCCACGGCAGGGAACGTTCACGCAGAAGCTCACTCGGATTGTCGGCCACTGCAAGCAGCCTTCTGTTCGCCCCGGCGGTGAATTCACTCCTCAAGACGCCTAGTTTGCCACGTGCGGCAGCGGCCCCCCTTCTTCGGTGAAGCTGTGTCCCTTTCCTAGCGCGCACTCCCAGGCTCACCTGGACGGCTCGCACAACCTCAAGCTTTTGTGCTAACCGCAGCTTCAGTAGCCGACCAATTTTTCGCCCGTGGAGGGACATGAAAAGTAGTCCGAAAAATCCGCGAGTCGCACAAACGAACTTTATTTCATTGAAACAGGACTGAAGAAGTCGTAAACAGTTCCTTGCCTTAAATTTCTCCATCGCGTGAAAACGTCTGCTTCCATCTCTGCAGGGGTCACGTTTTCTTCAAACCTGATGATGATGCTGCTTATAAGTCAGCGTCACGTGGCACCTAAAAAAGTGGCGTCGAAAACACTTGGGCATGTATGCCCTGTTTCAGGCGTTCGAGATTGCTTCCGCCGCAGACAACATGCTCAACAATGACCTCCAAGATAAAAGTTCGTTACCCTGGCGGGAGTCAAACCAATCTCTATTCAACCCGAAGCTAGCCAGGTGGCTTAAGATTCAAAATGGCGGCTTGCTATAGTCGCACCGTGGTGCTGTCATGCCGGAAAATCGAACGTTTGGCTTTATTTTGCCCGAAATATCCGTTGTTCAACATTAATCATATTGGATAACTGGCGTTTACTTCTGGAAGTCCGGAATATCCATCAAGTCCGAATTTTCGGAGTCCGAAAAACGGTCGGCTAGTGTATTTCTTGTACACCAGGGTTTTCATAAAATGGAGAGGTTGGGAGCTCCTGCTTTGAAAAAACAACAAAAAAATGAATAGATGTATAGCGCTGGAAAAACGGGCCTGCGTGCATGGAAGTAAACCCATAAATAGGGTCGCGCTTGTTTCGAAGTTTGTCGTTTTCTTTGAATTGGGCAGAATGTTCGGGTGGAACAGTATCTTCGTATTGTTACTTGAAAAATGCTGTAGGCAGAAATTTAAAAAAATGCACTCCTGAGGCCCGCGCACCACGTGTGGCGCGCTACTAGGACAGCAATTTTCTTTTTACTCCTAAAATTTAGTCTTTTACTTAGGTAAGTAAAGAAAGCAATGAAGTAAATAAAATGCCAAATGCAATACAAGCGCGAGCGAAGGCTTCCGGTGGTATTTACGAAACCGACAACACATGCGCCAAAGGGCGTCAGTTCAGAAGAACTCAACATTTGGCTATATTTTGAAAGCCATTTTTCCCCTGAAGCCCGGAAGAATCGATATGCCTATTAACCGCACGTGTCGCGTCGAAATGGGGAGCAGCTGCAGCCGCGACTCCCTCGCCAGTAAGGCGAGCAAAAGCAGCGGTTTGGTGCACTTCAACGCCGAGGATGCCATTTCTTTCACTTATTACTGTTGTTTGGTGTCCCACAGAAATTCTCCTGGCAATATCAAGCTTTTCATACGGTTGGATGTAACTCGAGAACAAGACCGGCATGCACAAATTTAAAACGTTCATTACTGTTTGAATAAGCACAGAATATTTTAAAAAGTTCATCTTGGCAAAGATTCTTTCACCAAATACACCAGGTTGTAACAAATGTCTCACAAAGGGTGCACGAAAAAAACTACAAACAAAAATGCCGCATTCGATCCGAATCGTGGGACCTAAAATGCATTCGCCTTGAAAAAATATTGCAAGCGTAGAGGAAGGTATGACTGAACGCGCGACAGCTGGTATTGATTTTTATGAAGGTTTTCCGTCCGACAGATTATTTGTTGTATTTATTTTATTTTTTTGTACATTAATTTTCTTCTTTCCCGTGAACTATAAAAATTGCCTCTCAGTGTTTGTGTTGTACTTTGAGTTAAAATAAAAGTTACCGTAATTACGCTTTTCTGGTGTCTACGGACAAAGCCCGCTTTTCAGGGATCGCATTGGATACCTTTGGCCCGAATTGATCGAAGCCCACTCAAGGACGCAATCAACGGTTTGCAAACGGCGTACATTTCTTCCACAGAATAATAATATAATAATGTTATAGTATTACTGTAATATATAACGATCATTTTATAGAAATAATAATACATTGTGTGAACATTCTACTGTCAAGCAGTCAATTTTATTTGCTAATGTAGTTGGTTTTTCATTCATTTATTGGAATTTGTTATTTGAACTTAAGTAACTCAGACATGAAAATTCACATATAATTGCGCGCACTCCACAAACAGACATGCCCTGGGGACTGCTGACTCCTTTGGCGGGGAAGTCCTAGCGATTACCATCCTCCACCAGATTGCACCCACTCTCTACCCCTGGGAATGACAACACTGCGACACCCCACTCCTCACATTCCACCTCGTATACTCCTGTCCGCTAACCCTAATCAGGATTCACAGCGCAATGAGGACGATAGCGAGAGCACGACATACAGGCGCTGAATAACAACTCAAGTTTATTGCTGTGATGTCTGGCATATAAATACAGTAGAAATCAAGGCAACAAAGAAATCGACACATAACATGTGAAAATAAAAAGAAAATATAACTATTCCGCCACGACACTACTACCACCATGTGCTTACAAACCGTCTAGATAGTTGATTTCTTTTGATGATAGCGTGCCAGAAGGGACGCTTACACACTTTTCTTCTTTTTTTGCTATCTTATGAGCCTGAATAACTTCTCCCGTCAGTTTATGCTTATTTTTACACAATATTGCAGCACTACTAAAGATAGGCTCGCACCCAGGACAGTCCCTACAATGTACTCCTAGATGACCGCTTTTGCTTTTTTTCACGTTGTAACTGTGTTCCTTTAGCCTATCGTTAACACATCTCCCCGTTAGCCCGATATACTCTCTGCCGCACAATAAAGGTGGGCTGTAACCTACGTTTGTGGCACATGGGATGAACTGTCGTTGATGCTTCTTCCTACAAATCTCAGAACTAGGCGTATCACTGCTCACACGTCTACATAGTCTGGAAAGTTTATCTGGAGCTGAAAAGACAACACTTACATCGCCACGCTTGACAATTCGTTTTTGATAATGCGACACCGTATGTATGTACGGTAAAACTGCAACCTTCCCTTTCTTTTTGTTATTCAGATCATTTTTTGTATAGTCTTCATTTTCTGCAACAAACATTCGGCAAAGGACGTTAATAGATATGAAGGATAACCTGCATTAATAAGGCGATTAACCTGATCTGTGAAACTAAAGCGCATCATATGAACGCATGACTTGACAAGTGAATTTTGCAAGCACAGATTCGCAATTCCTCTTTTCACCAGTTTCGAATGCGGAGAGTCATACCCAAGAAGCGACTTCTTGCCTCGAGGTTCGTATTTCCAACAAATGTGCTCATGATTAAAAGAAAGGTGAAGATCGAGAAAACGGATACATCCTCCAGAGGTTAGGTCTTGGGTTACTACTAGAGGCTTCAAGCAGCTCATTAAAAATTGTTAGGAGGTCTTGCATCAAAGTATTAGTGCTCCGTTTGTCAAATGGAAACACTTCTAGGTAGTCGTCAAGAAATCTAAAAATGTCTGCTGACATGGCTATCTTGAGTCGGTCTGCTAAAACCCTAACTTTGCGAGCTAAATAAAAGTCACCTAATATGGGTGCAATGCATGAACCAATGCAGGTGCCATTCTTTTGGAGATAAGTTCCGCCGTTCCAGGTTGAAAAAGTAGAGTTCAAATAAAGAGCAACAAGTTCTAAAAATCCGGCAACCACCATACCTGCAGCGTTCTGAAACGCGGCGGGTCCATGGATGTCGATCTCGTCTTCTGAATCTGAAGCAATTCATCTTGCGGAATAGAATAATCAATGTCTTTTAGATCAAATTAGCACGCCGAGTTGTGGTTTTCTGCTTTAATACCCAAAAACTTAATAACATCGGAAGAACTTTTCACCATGAAGGAATCGTTAATATGTAAAATCCATAGCTTCGTTCGTTTGTTTTTGTGCTTAATTTTTTTTTTAATTTTTACAGCTACTGATATAATGACAGAAGTCGCTGAAGACGGCCAATGTTTCGTTCATTTATTTTACTTATTCAGGTACCCATAAATGCCCAGAGTGAAATGTATTACATAGGTGGAGGACGCGCTTTACAAAAACAAAAAAATGGGTGCTGACAATGTATAAAAAACCAGTGCTGAAAACACAAGCAGCACCAACTTCGGGAAAATAATACCAAACAAAAAAATTACACCATCTTCCCGGAGGGGAACCCTGAGTAGTATGCGAAGCAGACATGGGGTCGACTGAAGTTCCCATTAGTTTTCAGTTCGTCATTTCAGTTGACGTTCAGCTTCGCGTGCCTTCGTTGTATCAGTAGCTTCTTGACGTAGTTTGAATGAGTGAAGGACATAAGGCACTTTCGAAGCACATGCTCCCGTCTCGGTTTGTAGCGCAGTGGGAAGAGCGCCACGTACCTCCCGTTGCGGCCAGAGAGTCGTGGGATAGAAACCGGGCGCCGCCTAACTATTTCTTTTTATAGTGGACTGCGCTGACGTCAGCCCAAACGCTGACGGGGCTGAAGAGACACGCATGCGCAGTAGATTGCGGACGGCGGACGACAACGACAACGAGGGACGGACACAGCCCCGAGCATGAGATGCTTCCCATCTAAAATTCAGGAAGCACGTACTATAATAAATACTGAATTTTTACACGTCTACAGATTGTGTTATCATAGATTGATTGGTAATGTGCTGTGGTAGGTAATTCCATTTCGTTATTGCAAGAGTGGTCGCCCCACGAAAAGGTAATCGTGTGTGATTGAAAATTTGCCATGAAACGCTCACGGTGATAAATTCAGGAAAAGGTTCTACGTGGTTGCTCAGCGATAATGAAAGCAACTCGGGACGATTTGCTTTCGGGTCTCTGGCGGAGGGAGAGCTGCCGCCATCCCGGCCGTTTCTCCAGCCTTGGAACACTATCGCAAGCAGCGCCATTTTCTTGTGTGCTGGCACAATAATCAAGCACCCATGTATTTTCACCCGTCTAAATTGCACAAGCATGCAGCGAAATATAAAAGTCTAGAAATATGCGCTGACCAAGCAGCCATCCATACGGATATAAAATGCGTCTACAGGAAGCAAGCTATAAGCCCTGCTCAATGTCATTCTACGCAATAAAATAACAAGAGAGATCGCGCATAGCCATCCTGGAAGACATAATAAAGGAGATCCCGACCACAAGCGAAGATGAAGCATTGGCATTTCGGCCACCCTGACGGGAGCATTGTTCGCACTAAAAGCTAAGAAAAGAACACTGTAAAATATTTTCCCGTAACTTTATGGTAACAATGACCGCTAACTCTTGATGCCGGTAAGTATCCATCAAACGAAAAAACACTACTGAAGCTGTAGTTGCAAGCGATGGCACAATTACCGTAAGGCCAGTGCAACGGTGAGAAGCCGTAGCACACAAGTACAACTGTGAAGCCGTACTTGAACCTCACGGCAAAAGTTCCATACCAGCATTTACAGGTGCCATGCCGTAGCACTGGCCTACGGAAACACCACCGTGGATGAACATGTACGGTTTCAGAGGCGTTACTCTTAGTTACGTTAATGTTCTGGTATCAAAAGTAATGGTTGTTTTTACCATAAATTTAAGTGGCTTATCATGCGGAGAAAAACACAGAAACAACCGCAACTTGAAAAAAAAAGACGGTATGCAAGTGCTAATGTGCAACCCATTTCTTTTACTGCCAGCGAATTCATAACTCCATATCCGCAGCAAAAATTGGGTTCTAGTGCATGAACGACACAGATGTTTTCCTAGCCCTCTAAGCCATATTTTCAAAACTTCGACAGATACCCATAAAAAGCAGGTGAAGAAGGCGAGCTGGTTCGTAACTTCCAAAGCTTTCCAGTTCAGAGAAACTCCAAATTAAACAAAAAAAAGTTTGAAGTAGGAGAGTCAAACTGTTTGTGGTCTTGTAGACCAATGGGTCACAAATATAGGTACTGAAAGGCATTGAAGGGGTCTGGCCAGCCTACTCGGCAAAGCGAACACCCCACTACTCACACAAAGCACAACAGCGATTTGTTGCCTTTACCCTGTCAAACACAATGTTGATGCAAAAAGTTGTCCTCACAAATTATTAACAGTTCATAGGTTCCTTTGTACAGCTCAGCATCAGTGCATAAAAGTACATGAAACATGAAACCTAAAGCACATATAACAAGTGCCATACTCTTTCATAAACAACATATATTATGTACTGCCGCACCAAATAATTGAGTTACTATGCAGCCACAATCTATTTTCTTCCTGAAAGCCGACTTGAGACAAATGCATTTCATTACTATTGAAGTGTTCTTATTAAGAAAATTGCTTTCACAACCGACCTAGACGGGACAATAACCAATATAGTTTTAACAGAAAAGAAATCCATGCACTCATACATGCACTGCTCAGAATGTCTAAACGAAACGGATGTGTTTACAGGCAATAAGCAAACCTCTTGGAAATGAGATCTGAGATAGCTAGTGATCGCACAGTTCATAGTCTAAGAAGCAAGCATTTAAACACCAGACTGTTCAAAAGAAGTAAACATGGTTGTAAGAAGCAGGAGCGGGTAAAGCAGCATGCTTGATCAACCACCCTCTCTGCACTATCCTTTGGCTATTGATGAACTCCTGCACATGCAGGTACAGCGTTATTCAGCTGAAAATAGCCACAGCTACCCTGCAGTGCACAGCAATATTGTTTAGCCTTGTAAATGGGCTATGCATGTGATAAAAGAAGCACATTTTTTCTCCCTATCATCATCGTGTGGAGTGTTTCCCGGAGTTACACTTTTTATATCCCTTTTGCCACACTCACCAAAATGTTGCAAGTAAATCATGCGAGCATGTTGCCAGGGCTGGCTTCAACATGCAAGTAAATAGAAAAAGTACAATCTTTAAAGTGCCATCAAGTATTGACTAGCATATTTGACACAGCACTTACAAGTGCAAACATCATGCAGCTTGGTTAACTGTGAGAACACGAAAAGCTGCAGCTATGCCGTATTTTTACCACACATGATAATGCATTCCAGCGCTGCCATGTAAATGCAGTTCTTTCTGCCCCAAATAAATTCACACGTGTATGTACTAGGGTTAGCAGAAAATCAAAGGCTGGTGCGGAAAGGGTGACTGATTAAACATATTGCTACGTTTAGCCCCATTCTCCACAGAACTTTTTTGACAGTCTGCAACATCTTGGGGCTGTTTCACAGGTCCAAAGGAAGAAAGTGAACAAAATAAGCGTTGACTCACCACTTGTCAGTGAACTAGTTGCAAGTCGGTTGCTTGTTTTGTCCACCTTCTTCATGCCTGCCTTTTTCTGTAGTGGCCAGGATGACTGCACATGCACTGAAACAGACAAGCTTCTGTATCCCATTTGCATGAAATAAAAAAAGTTGGCCAAAACTTCTTATTGGAAAACACAAATAGTGGATAGCATTCACAAATAAGTCTCTCACCTTTTACAAAGCAACCAAATAGAGTTGATTGTAACCTTGTAGTTCAAGCTTGTCCAAATGCACGTGCTCATCATGTTCGGCGCTCGTGTTGGCAGGGCGAGTCAAAATCTTCATCTTTTGTTTTCATTGTGCTTCTGGCTTGCCTCTCTTCAAACACTCTTTAAACCGTGGCGGCGAATTTTTGTTTTATTTACGTTGTGCCATGCTGCCCACGAGTCTCGTTTCCGTTATGTTCTGCTTTTAACTTGCGTTTCTTCCTTGCCAATATTTAGCCCATTTTTTATTTCCTGAAAAGCTAATCTAATGATGAAGTCTTCATTAAAAAAACACTAATTCTCGTTTGAAAACTTGTGTTGGTATATTGTTTTCAAGGCTGCATGTGTAAAAAGCAATTTTTGCATGAACTGTAGCAGCAGTGGTAGTAATTGAGAAAAAATTTGCTAATATATACATCATCTTCACTCCTGCTATCAAAAGCCACATCATGTCACTAGTGTTGCTTAGCACTAGCAAAAAACGACCAACGGCGAAAAAGGTTGATTTGAATCCTGGGAACGCCCTCTTACTAGCCAAATACCATACACCTCTCCATCTAACGACAATTATGGTGGAACATGAAGCTTTCTTGTGACGGATTTTTGGTTGGTGTCTGAGCTTGGACTTTAACACGCAGACGGTTTGGACTTCAGATTGCAGTTCCTTTGACTTTTGCCCCTTTGAGATTTTATTTCACATGACAAAAGCTTCGCGTTCGACCAGCGCCGCTTTTACATGGTGGGGTTGCTACACACTACATAGAAGTCCCCATAAAAGAGTTCTGTTCAAAATTTTTTAAAGAAGCACTGAGCCTAATATTTCCAAAGTGGGGCTATGCTGTGCACGTAGAGATCTGTCTAGGAAGTTTGCACAGCAATGGGTACGGATAACGCATGTTAAGTCATATGCATAGTTTCCACATCAGAAAAGAGTATGGAACACTTACCAACATATCCAGTGCCATGTTGTGTTCTGGGCTTGGCAGCATGAACTGCTCCTGTCGAGCCATATGCACGATGTAGTTGGTAGTGAGGGGGCGTCAGGGTAGTGTGGTTGTGTTTGGCCAGCCAACCTGCATCAAAAAGGGTCACGCACAAAGCACTGCCGTTTTGGAGAATTCAAGCAGATATGTCTCCAGGCTTACAGAGGTTTAGTCCTATCATACATCGGATATTTAGGCCCTCTTTCACTAGTGCATGGAATGAAGATTCACATAGCACATATTTTCCCATTTTTGCCTCTTTTCCTGCATATGCAGGCTAGTTTTTGCTCATAGTTCCATTGCACGCAACTACCTGTAGCTGGAACTACCCGCACCATTCCATGGCTAGCTAGAACTAACACTATATTGCTGGCTCCATCACGCACTGTTCAGAACTGATGTCTTGTAGATCAGTCAACCCTGGCCCAAAACTGTGATGCCACTATGGTTGGGTCATCGTGGTAACCCGTCGGGCTGGCTTCAATAAAGCCAAACTGGCACAACTAAAAAAAGGTCTGCATAAGAATGTCAACGATGAGTAAATTATTTACCCCATGATTAACTGATTAACTCCCACAATCGCTAGGTCCCGATAGCCCCAAAAAAAGACAACAAAAAGTTTGTTCCTGCATTTTTTAGTTTAAAATTTCAAGTTTTCATTACGTGCACAGCAATAGTAATAGTACTCGTCAAACAATACCAAGCATTCAAACTTTACATGCCCGCAGAATAGTCATCAGCCACAAAAATATACGTTAAAGTTGTCCTTTTCTCTACCGTTCGTGCTGTTATACGAGCAGTCAAATGTGCACTGGCATACAGATTGAGTATAAACTGTTCACAATAAACATTCCGTAGTGAAACCCTGTCAGTCTTAATAATGAGAGCAATAAATTCTTCAAGTGAATTTTACAGAGCCAACTTTTGCTCGAAAAAGTTTTCTGGAAAAAGGAAATGTTACTAGGCACAGTGGCACTTGGAAAACCTAACAAAACAGCAAAAAGATTGGACATAAGCTCTCGACTGCCAAAGTGCAGGACAAGAGCACGTGTTAATTCTGAGCCATTCATTATCACAAAGAACGTATCATCATCAGCCTACTCGGGTCCACAGCAGGACGAAGGCCTCTCCTATTGACTTTCAACCCCTCTTGCCCTGCCCTGGTAGAGTACACAGTCTATCCCCGAATTAATATAATCCCTCCACCAGCTTATGGCCTTCCCCTTCTTGTTGACCAATCTAGTCGTAGCCGCTGTTACCCTAATTGTTTTTACTTGTCGGTTCATCTCATTAAATGGCCAGCCCAAGTGTAGCTCTTTTTCTTTATTTGAACTTCTACTCTAGTTTGCTCTCTCCTCCAGGTAGCGCGTTTCCTGTCCATGAGTGTTACTCTGAACCTTATTTGCTCTATGGCCCGATGAGAAGACCTAAATGTGCTTTCTAGTTGTTCTGCAAAGCACCAAGTTTCAGCTCTGTATCATATGTCACCACAAGCAGTACATATGCACAGAAATATTGCACAGGTGCACAAGTGCTTCCAATAAAACCAGGCATTTCGAAAAGGTAACAACCTTATTTCCAACATGCCCAAGCCTATATGCAAGCAGAAGAAAAACTGCTGCGCGTAAAGTGTTGAATCGAAGTATACTTTTCCCTCTCCGTGTCACAAAAAGGAGTAACGATGTCACTCAGGAAACAGGCATTGCCCCACTTGGCTTTTCATCCTGTGTGGGGCATGCACTCATGACCAGCACTTCAATGAGGCTAGTACTCTAGGGAAAAACACGCTAGCAAGTGCAAAAGCAATTAAAAGCTTTTATTTATGAACAAGTACTGAGGGCAGTACTCTTTAGTTCTATCTGTGTGAACTTCTTTCGTGCAGATTTAAGTTTATCATTATGCACATATGCTTGTGTTGCAAAGGGGTCTAATATACATTTTTTATGCCTTTGTAAATTTCGACTGAGGGTTTTACGTGCTGAAGCTATGTCTGGCCTATGAAGGGTGCAGTATTGGAGGGTTCTAGATTAATTCAAACCACCCAATGATTTTAATAAGCAGCAAGAGCTGCACACTTGAGCATTCTTTTTAAATGCGGAGCATTTCATAGGCTCGCCTGGTGCTGCGTCGTTGATGGCGGCGCCGTCCACACGCTCACTGCGCATGCGCAACTCTCCTCCTTACACCCACAGCTCCGCGATACTACATTATAAAAAAAAGAAATAGTTAGTGGCGCCCGGTTTCGATCCCACGACTCCCTGGCCGCAACGTGAGGTACACGGTGCTCTTCCCACTACGCTACAAATCTGGGACAGGAGCAACTGCAACGAACGCGTCTTATGTCCTTGAATCATTCAAACTACGTCAAAGCTACTGATACAATGAAGGCACGCGAAGCTGAACGTCAACGGAAACGACGAACTGAAAACTTTAGAGGGGGATTGGATTGGATTGAATAAACTTTTATTAAGCCTGCAGAACTAACGCTGACGTCGAGACGCTAGCGCTCGTCGATCGGGCCTACATCATCCTCGAGGGGACGGCTGGGCCGTCCCTTTACGGTCCCCCATCGGGGTCCTCCGGGGCTTGCCTCGCCATTGCCTCTCGGACCTGCTGGACGGCCCAGAGTTGGTCTTCTTGGTTGTATGATGCCAGCGCCGCTTCTAGCCGCGGCGGTAGGAGTCCTGAGTTAGCTTCGTCCGGGTGTGTCTTGCAGTCCCACAGCATGTGCGTTAGCGTGGCCGTCTCCCTTCGGCAGACCTTGCACTTGCTGTCTGGGTAGGCATCGGGATACATCCTGTGCATCATGTGCGGCGTCGGAACGGTCCTCGTTTGCAGTTGTCGGAATGTAACCGCCTGGGCTCTGTCCAGCTTTTCGCTGGGTGGAGGGAGATTCCTTCGAGCCAGGCGGTACGCCTTCGTGATCTCGTTGTATCCGACTAGTCTGTCTTTGGCGCTATACCAGAGTCGCGAGGCCTCGTCGTCGCCGTCGGCGCGGAGGGATAGCGCGCGCGCCGCGGCATGGGCCGACTCGTTCCGATTGATCTTGCTCTCCGACACTTTGCCCTCGTGCGCCGGGAACCAGATGATGCGTTTTTTGGCTCGAATATGGGCTCGCTCCAGGATGCGAGCAGCCGTCGGTGAAACTTCGCCCTTGGCGAAATTTCGCACTGCTTGACGCGAGTCGCTGAGGACCGCGGTGCATCCCTCGTCGATTATCGCCAAGGCAATGGCCACCTCCTCGGCTTCTTCAGCCTGGTCGCATTTCACGCTCGCCGCCGATCTCGTGTTGCCCGTGCCGTCGACCGCGACCGCCACGTAACGGCGTCCGCCCGCGCATTCCGCGGCGTCGACGAAGCGGGCTTTTGGGTCCTCGCCGCACTTGTCGACGAGGGCCTTGGCTCTTGCTTGACGTCGGCCCTTGTTGTGCTCTGGATGTACGTTTCTGGGTATTGGATCCACTCGCAGGTCGCGGCGAATCTCTTCCTTAAGCGAGGTCTTGCGTCCTTGTTGTTGGTGGTACCCAATGTTCAGCTTCTCGAGGATGGTGCGTCCGGCCTTGGTCTTCGACAGTCTCTCCAGCTGAGACACTCTCTGCGCCTCGATGATTTCCTCGAGCGTGTTGTGTACGCCCAACTGCAACAGTCTGTCGGTGCTCGCCGTTTCCGGCAGGCCGAGCGCAATCTTGTGAGCCCTGCGTATCAGGATGTCAATCTTTTTCTTCTCGCACGCGTGCCAGTGATGAAAAGCTGCCACGTACGCTACGTGGCACACCACGAAAGCTTGTATTAGTCGGATGAGGTTGTCTTCCCTCATGCCGCCGTGTCTCGAGGTCACGCGCTTGAGCAGCCTGGTGGCGTTGGCTGCCTTGTTCACGAGTCGGTTCACCGTGTCTCCGTTTCTTCCGTTCGCTTCTATGACCATACCGAGTATCCTTATCTTGGGCACCGAGGGTATGATGGTGCCGTCCTTGGTCCGGATCGTGATCTTGTCGCACTCTCTGCTCGACTTGCTCTTGCGTGTTCTCACCGGATGGTACACTAGTAGCTCTGACTTTTTCGGCGAGCATCTGAGGCCCGTGTCCTTGAGGTATTCCTCGATTTCCTCGACTGCGTTCTGGAGCGTCGACTCGATGTGTCCGTCGCTGCCGCGACACACCCAGAGGGTGATGTCGTCGGCATAGATCGTGTGCTCGACGTCTTTAAGTTTCTCGAGTCTTTTGGCCACGCCAATCATGACTAAGTTGAAGAGCATTGGGGAGATGACCGACCCCTGTGGGGTGCCCCTGTGCCCCATGCTCCTTTCTCCGACCTTGAGGTCCCCCGCCACCAACTCGGCTCTTCTGTCTGTCAGGAAGTCCCTGATGTAGTTGTAGCTCCGTTCGCCTAGGTTGAGCCCGGACACTTGCCTGAGGATTGCGGCGTGCTCGACTTGATCAAATGCGCTTTGTAGATCAAGCCCCAGGATGGCTTTGTTTCCGCTCGTCTTGCCGTCAATCACCTGGTGCTTGATCTGTAGCATAGCGTCTTGGGTGCTCAGGCTCTGTCTGAAGCCTATGATCGTGTGAGGGAAGGCGTCCGTCTTCTCTAGGTACTTCTGCCACCGGTTGTGGACTACATGTTCGAGGACCTTGCCGACGCAAGATGTCAGCGAGATCGGTCTTAGGTTGTCCGGGTCCGGGGGCTTGCCGGGCTTCGGTATTAGAATCATCCTAGCTTTCTTCCATTGAGGAGGGAGCTTCCCCGTCTTCCAGCACTGGTTGTAGTATCCCGCGAGGGCCTGTATGGATCGATCGTCCAGATTTCTGAGGGCTCTGTTCGTAATTCGATCGGGACCTGGCGCCGACTTGCTGTTGAGGTCGTGTAAAGCCGTCCGGACTTCCTCGATGCTAATGTCTCGGTCGAGGTCTTCGTTAACCGCGCCGGTGTACGGGCCGTGTAGCGTGGTGTTCGCCTGCGGTAGATATTTGTCTATAAGTCGTTTCTTGATGGCGTCTTCCCCTTGATCCGTCGTCGCCTTGTGTAGAAGCATGGCGAGCCGATCTCTCTGGTGACTCTTGGTCTTTGACTCGTCCAGAAGGTGCCTCAGGATGTTCCACGCCTTGCCGTTCTGCATCTGCCCGTCGACGGTGTTGCAGAGCTCATGCCACTGCTGGTGGCATAGCTCCTTGCAGTGTTCTTCGATGGCGCGATTTAGTTCCGCGATCTTTTTGCGGAGCCTGCGGTTGAGGCGTTGCCTCTTCCACCTCGCCAGCAACGCGTTCTTGGCCTCGATCATGTGTGCCAGCCTGCTGTCCATCCTGCTCACCTCCAAGTCCGTCTCAATCTCCTTGGTAGCCGCTGCGACGCTGTCGTTCAGACCTCGGCACCACGATTCAATGTCCGTGATCTCCTCGTCGCCCCGCGAGTCCCTTATCTTTCTGAAATCGTTCCAATCCGTCCACCGTACCTTGCGTTTTTCTTCCTGATGCTTGCCTGGCAGTGGGACCTCGATTTCAATGATCATGTGGTCGCTCCCCAGATCCGTGCCGGTGTTGCGCCAGTTCGCCGACTGCGAGCCGAGGTTCTTTACGAAAGTGAGATCGGGTGTGGTGTCCGTCGATACCGAGTTTCCCGTCCTCGTCGGGTATGCAGGGTCCGTGATCAACGTGAGGTCGAGGTCTTGTGCGTCCTGAGCCAGGTGTCGCCCCTTGATTCCGCTATGGGTGTACCCCCACGCCGGGTCCGGTGCGTTGAAGTCACCGCCGATCAGGAGCCTCTGTCGATCCGCAATCTTGCAGGCCTTGTGTAGGAGTGTTTTGAATCGTTGAAGTCTGTTCGCGGGTCTGCTATACACGTTGAGGATGAAAATGCTGCCCTTCCTGTTCTTGGCAGGAATAATTTCGACGAAGGTGTGTTCTATCTTGGTACTATTCAGATCGTGTTGGACGAAAGAGATGCCCTTCTTGACTAGCGTGCAGACGCCTCGAGCCCCTACAAACGGGTTCACGTGGGACTTGTAGCCGGGGAGGGTCGGGGCGTCGTCCATCAACTCTTGCAGGATTATGACGTCCGGAGTCTTTCGTCTAGACTTGATGAACTGTTGCACCGACGCTTTCTTGTTTCTAAACCCTCGACAGTTCCACTGCCAGACCGTTAATTTTGGTGGGTCGGTGGCCATGTCAGTTGTCCGTTGGGTTGGTTTCCTTGGGTGCCCGGCCTTCTGATCTGTTGGAAGAATTCGGTCAGTGTCGCCATGATGGTATCGTGCATCACCTTGAGCGATTCCTTGACTTCCGCTCTGACGCTCTGGATCTCGGCTCTGACGCTCTGGATCTCGACACTAACGTTCTGAAACTCCGCTCTAACTTCCGCCTTGAGGTTTTGGATCTCCGTCTTGTTCTCTTGGACTGCGGCCCGGGTCTGCTGCTTGAAGGAGGATTCGGTGACCGCTCTCTTTTTGGGCGCCGGTCTATCGTTGACTGGAGCATTGTCCGAAATGTCCTCTTCGTCTTCAACCACCGGTACCGGCTGCTCCGTCATTTCGACTGTATTCGCTGCATTTGCAGTGACCCGCTGTTTCAATGATTCGATTTCCGCCATAAGTTTCTGGATAGCCGACATCATGCTAGCGTTCTCGGCCACGAGTTTCTGCATGTTTTGCCTTAGGAGGGCGTTCTCCTGCTTTAGCGTGTTTGTATCATCGTTGGTTTGGTTGCCGACCGGCTTGCCTTGGGGCTTCGTCTGTCCTCCTCCCTTGACCGTGCTGGCCCAGGTGACTCCTTCGCTCGAGGAGCGCCCGCTTGAGCTTGCGTCTCTCCTCGTCTTGGAGCGAGAGCGTCTTCTCGCACCAGCTGCGTCCGGGGTCCTCGACTGGCTCGGAGTGCAACTGCGTCTCCGCCCCCTGTCGCGGGACAGAGAGCGGTGCCGCAGACTCGGTGCCCTTTCGCGGCTCGACGATCTTCCCGATGGTTTGGACTGGCGTTGCTCGATCTCCGCTTGTCGTCGTTCCCACTGGCGTCTGCGCACCACGTACGGAATCTTGTAACGCCCACGACACACTTTGTCACCGGTCAAGTGCTCACCACCGCACAAACTACACTTGGGTGTACACGGATGTCCCTCGGGTGGGTTGTGAGATCCACATCCTCTGCAGATGCGATCGTTGGGGTTGGGGCACACGTCCATGCGGTGTCCCACTCTGCCGCACCGATAACACACATCTATCTGCTTCCTGTATAACGAACACCTCATCAAATTTTGGCCGTACCTGACGTAGTTGGGTACCTTGTTACTGTAGAAAGCGATCACCACCGATCTGGTGTTGCTGATCCGGTTAGCCTCGACCGCCGTTGGGTTGAACTCGTTGACCACGTTTTCGTTGATCACCTTGACCGTGTCTTCTAGGGGTATGCCTCTTATCACCCCCTTCACCATTCCGTGTGGAACCGTCTCGTAGGCACTGACTTCGTAGGCGTTTCCGCCTATTACGATCTTGTTAATACGCACGTACCTGTCGACGTTTTGCCTCGTTGCCGTGCTCACGACAATGATGTTCTGTTGGTAATTGGGACAAATTACGTCCCTTGCGCTTTCTTCCCGGGTGATTCTCGCGGCCTCGCACACCGCTCGGCCGACCTCCACTTGTCCCGTCTTGCTTATGTCAATGCCCCCGCGGGGTCTCAGCACAATCTTGAAGTCTTCGCGCGGCAGCGCAGGCATTCTGGCGTTTTTGATTACCTTTTCGCGAGCTCGTCCCGGGCGCGTGGCTCCGTTGGGTCTCGACTGTTGCGGGCCGTCGGGCAGGCTTGGGGCTTGCATGCGTACCTTTTGCTTTCCAGAGACGCTCCAGCCAAGTGCCTCGCTGACTTGGTCGGGGGATATATCCTCCCCTTCTACCTCCACTTGCATCATGCTTGACGTAGCAGTGACGTGGCTCGTCGAGGCTGCCATATGTCGGGCCACTCCGCCGCCGCCGCTGCTGGAGCGCGGCTTCGGCTGCTAGGCCTAACAGTTAGGCTTAGCTCCCGCTCGCCTCGGTTGGTGAAGAAAAGCGTTTCTAAAGTCCAGAACAACGAATTCCTACCTTAAAAGCAGGTATCCTCGTAATCCTTGTCACTTCGCGAAACCCTTGGTGAAGGAATTATCGGGGCAGAAGGTGAAAAACCGTTGCAATCATCGAAAAACTGCGGAGCCGATGTGACACACGTTCGCACCGCTCGGCAGCTCGCAGCGCCCCCCTAGAGGGGGATGCTGAATTTCCCGTGGGAAAGCTGTGGCGGGAAGCGCCACGCGCATTGCAGCTCAACCAGCCCCGTCCGCAGCGCCTCTGATGCTGATTGTGGCAGGATGCCCCTAGAGATTGGCCAACCAAAGAATCCATCACGAGATAGGTTCGCGTTCAACCACCGTCGTCATCTTCCCGTAGGGGAACCGCCGAAGAAGAAGAAGAACGAGAAGACAAAGCTGCGAAGAGGAGGGCGTGTACATTGCTCTCAGCTTATGCACCAATGTCAACAACCTTTACCCAAGCAGCACAAGCCTGTACGGCTTAAAATCAGCCTAAGAACTTCAGCCGGGTAATTTCTGCCCGGCCTTTCTCCAGTCAAAGTGTAAAGAGCGCACTCAAAGGTGGGCCTCTGCCGCGTGTTTAAAGTTAACTGCTGTACACCCAATGGCCACTCTCCTTTTACCAATTCATTTCAGATGGGTCCACAACGGTCTCCGGCCGTACAGCTTTGCCGCAGATCAGCCATTAACTTTAGCCGGAGGCTGGCTGATGAACCTTTGCCCGAGGCCGGCTGTTTAACTTTTGCAGGAAGTCAGCTGTTGACCTTATGCCGATGTTCGGCCGTTGAAATGTGTCTAATCAATGGCCTATAAGCTTTTGTCGAAGTCAGCTTTTCCTGGTGAGCGGCTCTTGAACATATTCTGGTGCCCGGCTGTTCAACTTTAGGCATATACTAGCCGTTCAACCGTAGTAGACATTCTGCCATTTACATCCCGGCTATCCAACCCCAGCAGCTTTCAGTTCGAATTGCTCACGTGGGTTCCTAAAAACGGGACATGCTGTAAGTTCGTACTGTATGCATAAGCATTTGTGCCCTTTTAAATAGCACTGTTTGCCCTTTTCAGGGACAAATGTAGTGATTTACAAAGCCTGTGGTGATTAGGTTTTTTTATTTTATTTTGGTCAGTTCATGCTGTCCAGTGTCTTCGCTTCGTGCGGCCGCCATCCCGGTCACCGGCAGAGTATAGCCATTTCTTAATAACAGCTCCACAGTGACCTTGTTTGCGTCGGGGTACCTGGGCTGTATTGACACTGAAAGAAAATTGAAAACAGACAAATAAGTAATATGCTACACTGAAAAATATCCACAGGCTTAGCAATGCCCTTCCTGAAAAAAAAATCAATTGTTTGATTGATTATGAGGTTTAACGCGCCAAAACTACGCAGGTTATGAGGTGCGCCGTAGCGGAGGCCTCCGGATTAATTCCGACCACCTGGGGATCTTTCACGTGTGCCGAAATCTCAACACACGGGCGTCTTTGTTTTTCGCCTCCGTCAGAAAAACGGCCGCCGCGGCTGGGATCGAACCCGTGACCTTCAGCACAGCAGCACAACGCCTTAGCCACTAAGCCACCGCGGCGGGTGAAAAAAAAAAAGTGATACAAGCTTGTTTAATGCAATGCCTCTAGTTTTCACAACGTACAACTATTCCAGAGGGTCAATATTTATTACGGACTACCAAACAGTATCCGTATTCATTCCTGTAAACAAGAACATTAAAAATAAGCTCTAATGGTCGAACAAATACCCTGAAATAAAGTAACTCCTGAAAATAATCTAATGAATTCCTCGTGCATAAAATAAAATCAGGGCAGCTTACCAAGAACTAGAGACACAATGTTGTCTAGCTCACAGAAGGCCTCTTTCGCCCCCTTGGACCCCGCCCAGCTGCAGGACAATGCCACTGGCTGCCCAATCACCATGCCCAACACCGTGCGGGCGGCCGCCTTGAAGTCGTAGCCACCAATGTGGCTGAAGTACTGGGCCTAACAGGAGAAAGGAAATTTAAAATACACTTGTAAGTTGAATGCATCGAGGCTGAACATATGACGCAAAAGCATACCTTTAACGTGAGCACATGAGAAAGCAAACAATTTGTTGTCGTAGATAACACAATCAGTTCTGCTGCCTTTTGGTTATTACACGGCACAGAGCTCTGGCCTTTCCTTTTTAACAGCAGAGCTGTCAAGCTGGTGCTCCTCGGAGCGATCTTAGCAGGGCGCTACAGCACACAGTCCGGCAGCCAAGTTTGCGAGGGGGAGGATGGAGCAGAGTGGAGACGAGGACCGGTGCACGTACAAGGGTCCTTGTGCAAAAGGTTTAGCCTTGCCGAGCGCACATGGTATGACGTTAGCAATGACATCAGCGTTCCGTGCATAACTTTCGCGAGGCTGTCTGCGACAGCAAAGCCACGCCTTTTCTCGCCTCCAGATAGTTTTCGCTGGTCTGCACCTTGTTTCCCGCAGCAGACTACTTCGATGGCGAGTCCGCCGGGATGAAAAACCCCGGGACATTCGTTTCCCTCTCGGAACGCGCTTCGTAGGGCCGCGCTCATGTTTAAGTTGCTCGGCGCAGTTCCGGGCAAATACTATGGCGTTGTCGAGGTAGACTAGGAAGGTGTGCCATTTTCTGAGGCTTCCCCTCAACTCCACTGGTCACTGCTGTTTGCAATAGCAAAGCCACGCCTCAATTTTGTTCATAATGTTTTTGAAGTCCACATTCTATGAAAAAAATGCTACAGGAACAAATAGAACGATCAAAGCAGCGCAGATATGAGAAAGTTATTCTATTTTTTAGTCTAAAAATACAAGCACATGCAGTACTGGCAACGTCACACTTGAGGCCTCCGGATATGACGACAAAGAGCGGCGGCCCTACAGTTGGCTCAGCTTGAAAGTGTGTATATGCCATTATTTTGACCAAACGAGCCTAAATGTTGCCTTACTGCTTGTTTTCTTTAAAGAAAGCATAAAAGCTTAACCGTGGGCTCAAAGAATGCAAAAATCTATAGAGACAGTAACAGAGCCGCACTATGGCTTCGCTTCGAGCACATGTGTGCCTTTCCATGGCGTGTTACGATGCACCACTGTTGACATCGCCTGGCGTCAGCGCGCATCGCCGAAATACACGCGAACTCGTTCATTCGCGCGCTGTATGCCGATGTCTATTCACGGCAGATATTGGCATCGATGGTAGAGGAGGCATGGTCAGGGAGCATAGCAAAAGTGGACAGCAGCTTCCAGGTTATCAGTCCGTCTCTATGTCTGGGGACATGTTTTAGCACTGGGAAATGCTGTTCCGTTCACTGAAAAACAGCAACATTTTTTTTTCTCCAGCGGTGATTGGCTGTCTTGAGACAAATTGAACCAAACTGTTTTTGTTGGCAAGCTATTATCCTTTGGAGACAGATATAATTCTAGTGGCACATTCTGTACTTCGCTACCTTTGCTTGTGTCGGAGAGATTGCGATCGCGTGATGCTTGTCATGAGGTAAATATGGAAGCTCTAGCTACATTGCTTCTAGTATTAGCAAGATGGGGGTTGTCTGCAAGATTGGTGCGTGAGACACAAGCATTCTCACTGCTAGAATTTCTCAAACATGACAAGAAACAGACACACCTGGCAATATTTGTTGACTATATAGCTCTGTGCTCAATTTTTGCAAGCCTCACAACTTTTGTATATGGTCGACAGGTAAGAAGCTGGAGTACTTTTTTGCAAGTCAGTGGTTCTAATCCAGCGGAATTTTTTTTTTTTTTGCTGTGAGCGTTTTATAAGGTTTTCTTTACCAGAATATGCAGCTGTTTCTTTAACCTTTCTTTGAACCCACAAGTGACGTTCGCATTAAACCTCAATAGCAAGGCAGCGCTGAACATGGCTTCACACTAAATTAAAGAGAGGTAAAGATGGTACAGAGTTCAGACAAAGAGGCATAGCAACACCCATCGACGCAGCGGCAGGCACGTCACTTTGCTGGTCTCGTGTGGCTGCTTGTCCTCTCCTAGTTGCCGGCACGGTACCACCGAACGACAGCGTCAAGAAGCGTGGAAAGGAGCTTCCCAGGTCAGGCCACCATGGGCTTAAAACTTCCAGGACGTATTTTTGGCCGCCCTCATTTGTCCCGCCATATGACATCGGGGTCAGAGGGAAAGTGAGCAGCGGATTTCCGGTTTTCAAAAGATGGGAGTGCTCTATTTGCTTGTATTTTTAAACTTAAAATAAACAACTTTTTTATTTCTACACGGATCTTGGCAATTTTTTTGCATTTATCTCTGCACGACACGAAGAACAGATGTAATGCCCAAAAAGTACCTGAAAGAAATGTGCTTCAGAAATTCACGAGGGACAAACCCACACACAAAAAAAGGAAGCAGACAAAATGAGATTTGACGGACTAGCAATTGAATTTTAATCATGAGTGATAGATTCCACTTTCCTGCAAAATGTCTTATATAGGCAATCGGGGCGTTCTCATAATTAAAGGTTTAAACAGCACCCTGCGCTGTGTCAGCAGATGGCTGTTTCAGGCAACCTCGCACTACACTGCGCCAAATGTAAATGCACCCCAGTATTCCATAAGACAGCAGTTCTATTCAAATCAAAAGACGAAACAACCAGAGAACTCTGGGAAGCGTCTTGTATGGTGTCAAGCATTGAAGACGAGTGCGTTAGCTCTTTTTCCATTTCATTGTTAGCAAGACAGACTGAGTTTCTACTGGATAGCAAATGAATGTGACGCATGCACAGAGTGGTTGGCAAAGTGTTGGCACATACACACATTATTTCACTAACGCAATTAAAATAAGTTGCTAGTCCGGGCATCACCCGTTCTTTCAATTTTCCTTTTTTTGTGTGTTTCTCGTAAATTTAACTGCTTTCCGTTTAAACAGGAACTGAAATTTGCCTATTTCTATATTTTAGAGATGGCTTCCAGTGCCAAAGTAAAGCACAGTAATGTAAAAATAAAATGCAAGTGGACTTATCATCTCACCCAAATGCACGCAAAATAACAATGTAATGAACTAAAATACCATTTCTTGAAACTTTTCTCGGTTTCTCAAGTACCGATTCAGCTCCCTCATCGCAGACGTGGTGTTCACCTGGAGATGGGGGCAGCCCTCAGGCAGGGTTGGGACATTAACACCTCCTTCCACCCTTTGCCGTCTGATGACTCTCACTTCCATCAAGATCTCTGCTTGATTCCGGATCACCTTCTCCAGGAAAGCTGCAAGACAAGCAGAAAGATTGCTTTGATCTCCTGATAGGACTACCGCGAAATTCTGAACAAGCACACCCCCCCCCCCCCCCTTGCTTCTGCACAGTTATCACGCACCGCGCCCAGGCAAGTCTTTCGATGGCTTTGAAAGTGAATAACAGCAGTAACATCTATTGCCTAATAAAGTTTTGCGCAAAAAAATTTCGTCGTCGTTATCTTGAATTTTGGTGCCTTCCAGGATAGCCCCCCCCCCCACACACACACACACACTTTGCCAGTAATTTCGACTTTCTTGGAAGGGAGGGGGGGGCTTGCTCGGGATTTTACGGTATATATATTCAAAATTATTCCGTTGCAAAGGTCTCAAACAATTTCTAGGGGCAAAATTATCTACACATTATGGTCTGCAAAGCCTTTCTACCCTACAACTGAAAAAAACGTTACATTGACCTCAGCTTTCTAGCTGAATATCTCAATGCATAACATAATGACATTTGACATGCATGTTTAATTGGGAAATGATAAATAAAAATATTAAATAATAACCAAAAGGAGGAAAAATTAGAAACTTGACGTTTTGCAATTCAGTTCCCTATTCAAAAGTGATTGCGACCACAATGTTGCAGCTGCGTTACTATTACCAACCCCAAGTTTGTGGTGTCACCTGTCAAGATTTTGAAAAACGACAAAAATTCTCCTTGAGGGTCTTCGCAATGCCGTGCTAATGCTCCCGGTGCCTATCAAAATTTAAGAAGGAACACCTAAAAAACAGAGCATTTATTTCCCAACGCAATGCCATCCCCCCCGCCCCCCGTCGAGAAGATAAGATTTTTGTACAGTAGTACACAAATTCCCAGAATCAAGTTGAGTTGTAATTGTAGCCCCAGTTGCCCCCCCCCCCTCTTCTTTCCTTTTCGGAACGAAGTTTTCAGCAAATTTTCCGCGGCACCTTGTGAATATCGTTGCAGCTAGAGTTAAATGCATCAAATTCTGAAGCCTACTGCTACGACCATAAAGCCTCTCACCATGGCGCATGCATCACAGGCATCTTATTTTTTTTATTTGGGTGGCTCTGGGTAGCTTAAGGAATTTAATGGTTGATATTCGGTGATAGCAATAGTGTGCAGCAAACGCTGCACTGGTGGCACCACTGGCCTTATAACTGCAGAACTACAGAAGAATAGACGATTGGGCTAGTTGGTAGTGGTTCCTAAACATCTCGAAACAGAGCACAACTGACACAGACACAACAAAAAATAGGCACAATTTCGTGGGGTGGTAGAGAGAAAGCTCAAAGAAGGCTCGTCGCATGTCGCCAGGAAAGGTTGCGGAGTGAAGCACTTGTGTCCCTTTGTACCATGCAAAACAGATGTTGCGTACCTCCTACCTTTTACATGTGGTCATGTGCATATTGGACAGACCAGTCAGTGCATCAATATCAGGCTGTTAGACTGTTAGAGCACAAGTGCTCCTTACAAGAAAACACTTACTCGCACGTGTCTCAACATTGTTCGAAGTGCGATTGCGTGTTTCACAACAGAGAGTTTCCCAACACAGAGATACTATCTGTGCACCGGGATCAGCTCAATAGAGAAACCATCGAGGCATATAAGATACGAAGAAGTGGATAGTGTATTAGCATGCCTTACATTTATTTACATGATAGCCAATTTTTATTTTTAGAAAGCTTTCAAAAAAAGTATTTTCGTTGGGCGTTCGTTTCTCTTGCATCGATTTATACTTCGTCACGGTGCCCCTAAAGAACTGCTCAGTGACCGGGGACGTGTCTTCCTGTCTGACGTCATTTCGGCGCTTCTTAAAGAATGCCATGTCATCCATCGCATGACCACAGCTTACCACCCGCAGACAAACGGTCTAACAGAGCGCTTTAACCGCACCCTTGGAGATATGTTGTCTAAGTACGTGGCGTCCGATCATAGAAATTGGGACCTGGTGCTTCCATACGTGACGTACGCCTATAACACCGCCACTCAAGTCACGACTGGGTTCTCTCCATTTTTCCTTTTATACGGGCGTGAGCCATCGTGTATGTTGGACACCATTCTGCTGTATCGTCCCGATCCATCTGAGTGTGCTCCGGTCTCGGAGGCCGCCAAGCGTGCAGAAGAATGCCGGCAATTTGCTCGTTCTTTTACCACGGAAGAACAGGGCCGCCAAAAATCTCACATTGATGGCAAGCCCGTGCCGAGCTTCGTTCCTGATTCTCGTGTGTGGCTCTGGGTACCCACTCGGACTCCTGGTCTCTCCTCGAAATTCCTCTCAAACTATCAAGGCCCTTACCGCGTCATCGAACAGACTTCCCCAGTCAATTATGTTGTCGAGCCCTTAACACCTTCCCAGGATCTCCGACGCCGTGGTCGGGAAACAGTGCATGTTGAACGTCTGAAACCCTATTACGATCCACTTGTTTCGCCAGCGCCTTGAGTCGCCAGGATGGCTACCCTTTTCGCCCGGGGGTGATTGTAATGCAGAAGATTGGCAACGTTGACCGGGAGAATCAAGGCCGTCACCAATCCCCTGCGGGAGATGTGCGCCACTATATCGTCGTCGGTAGCAGAAGCCGAATAAGGAAGCCGCACCGCCATCGCCTGGAGCGACGGGGTTCTCTCTCGCTCTGCTTCCTCCAAGCGTCGACTGTGCTCGGACTGTGCTCGGCCTGTGCCCTCCTTGTCTTTCGCCTACACAGCAACCCTTGCCAATAAACCCCATTTCAATATATATTTTTTTTTGTATCCTTGACATGTTCTCGTTCTTTCGTTTTCCTGCAGTGGTGTTGAATAATTATGTAAGTTTGCAGCATAGCATACTGTGATTTGACAAGTACTGTTTTTCTGTTACACAGTTATATTAGCTCCATACTGCTTTCATATTTTTTTTGTATTTTTGACATGTTCTCGTTCTTTTGTTTTCCTGTAGTGGTATTGAATATTTATGTGGGTTCGCAGCATAGCGTACTGTGTTTTGACAAGTACGGGTGTCCTGTTGTACACTCTGGGCCTCGTTTGTGCACTTTTCTTTGTCGTTGGGTCAACTGTTATTCATCAGCTGTTTGCACTCGCTGCCTTGTAAAGAGGAATAAAACCCTGTCAGTAGCTAACATATCTTTGTGCCCCTTTTCCCTGTATTTTCATCTATAGAAAAAATGCAAAATAAACTGAATTTAAATTTGCATTTCCCTTTGTTTCTGCGGGTATAGAGATAGCACCATTATGGTGCTACTGCGAGAAAACACCACCAGCTGCCAACCAAATAGACTGGCGCTTGAGTAGCTTTCACATTTGTAATGCATGCTAGCTATTTATGTCATACCTCGCAAAGACAACATTCTTTCCATAGAGCCTAGCAGCGCTTTAACTATCTTATTCAGTTAAAGCATGGCTGTTGGATGAAGGATGAATTCGTGCGCAGAAATCGTAGAAAACAGGCCATTTGCCTTTTCTTCCTCCTGGCTTTTCAGAAGTAGGAGTGCATTTGTTTTATGACAGTGCAAGTTGTTCAAGAGCAGCTTAAGTAATTATTTGGAGTGAGAGTTACAACTTGATTGGTCTAAACGGCATGCAGCAACACCTTTCATGGAGAGTCGAATTCTGCATCCTTTTATAAAAGCCTCCCGGTTTTCAGATGGAGGCAAAAAGCAAAAACCATGTGTAGAGATTTCAGCGCACGTTAAAGATCGCCAGGTGGTCTAAATTAATCCGGAGCAGTCCACTACGGCGCACCTCATACATAAGGTGTATCTTCGGTGCGTTTTAAACCCCACAAATTTTTAAGATTATAAAAGTGTCCACACATTCGGGTAAATTTGAAAAATAGCTGCATTAAATACTACACAGGTCAACAAATGGACATGTATGTATTTACTTGAAGGTACAAAGAAATGTATAAGAAAACACTGGGAATGGCAATCACTGTTTGTGCTATTGCACTTGAACAGCCAGCCACAAGTGACGTTGGCACAGTATACAAGCATCTGATACAGTACGCCTTACCTTACCGCCGATTTCTATAGTGTTTGGGATTTCTGAGGTGAAGGTTGAGTTCGCAACTACACTGATGGTACAGTTTTTACCTTAGTATTTTTTGCAATCTGAAATCCAAATATTTATAAGTACACTGCCAAACCCAAGAAAATTTCATCAGTGAGCGGCGGTACGTGTAATCGCACTGCCGAGTGCATCAGGATGCACAAAGCCCCTCTTGGTCGTTAAAACGAGCGAATTCCTCGAGCTCATACTTTGCGATCACCCCCGCACGGGGCACCTTGAGCAATCCTGGTGACGGTACTGGCGATACCGCGGACCCCGAGCCCCCAAACATAAGCTGGATCCAACCGTGGCGATGTGTTTATAGGTGGAGGGTAAGAAACCACGAACGGTGGCCGTCGGAGCCCAGGTCAAGCTCCGGCGGATGGGCTCCCTGTCTGTTCACCAGGCAGGGAGCTCCGGGACCTCTTTGGCTACCAGGGTAAGGTCAAAGAAGAAAGTACCCCAGTCTCCCTTCTTTTATACTATGCTCTATGGCATTTCAAACCCCCCCCCCCAAACGTGATCGGTCCCTGAAAAGGGGCCGCACCGAAGTATCTTTTCCCCTATTGCCATCTTTAACATTTCCTGCACCGGATAATTTCTCTCGATTTCTTGTGATGGAATCGCTCAATCCAACCCACCCTCTAGCATCTCAGTCAGTCTTCTTGATCGCCAAGTATCTTGAAGCCATAGTAGGAAAATCATATAAATGCAAAAAACAAAGGTCTGGTGAACTCCTCATCGAAATAAATGACAAGCAGCAGTCCACGAAGCTTCTAGCTCAGACTAGACTGGCTGATCTAGACATCAGGGTCACACCCCATCGGAGCCTCAACAGCTCCCAGGGTGTGATATCCGAGACAGATCTCTTGAACGAAACGGATGCGGATTTCCTTGCCGGCTTGAAGGATCAGGGCTTCACTGCCGTGAGACGCATCACTATCCGCAGAGACGACAAGGAGATTCCCACCAAGCACATTATCTTGACTTTCGACCGCGCAGTTCTTCCACAACACATCAATGCAGGTTTTATCCGTTGCTCCATCCGTCCGTACATCCCGAATCCGCGGCGCTGTTTTAAGTGCCAGCGGTTCGGGCACAGTACAACCTCTTTCCGTGGCCGAACGACGTGTGCGAAATGCGCGGCGCACGATCATCCGACTGACAACTGTCCATCCGAAACCCTCACTTGTGTGAACTGCGGCGGTCCGCATGCAGCGTACTCCAGCAAGTGCGAAAAATTTCAAATGGAAAAAAAGATAATTAACATCAAGGTCACGGAGAACATCACCTTCCCAGAGGCGCGAAAGAGGTTCGCCTCTTTCCCTCTGGGGAGGTACGCCGACGCGGCTCGCCGGGGAGCGGAGCGGCATCTGGTGTCCACAGGGACCCAGTTCAGCGAGTCTGACCTGGTCCCTGCCCCGCCCCCCCCCCTGGGTTGCCTCTGGCAGCCCAACCCGCGACCACGCCGCTTGCTGAGGCAGCAGCGGTTGTGGTGCAAACGTCTTCCGTCGGGACCGGTGCCGCTCCCGCCTCTGTCTCCCCGTCCTCCAGTGCGTTGGAGGGTACCGAGGTGATGGACACCACGGGCCCCGCACCGGTTCCCACCGCACCGCCCGTGCCACCTCTGGCGCCCCGGACGCCCTCGGCGGTGGCGGCTCAAACGAAGGGCTCCCGAGGGGGGGCCAAGTCCGGGGGGCCCGGTCCGTCGGGCACCCCTCGGACATCTGACAACGACATGAATGCCGGGCCATTCCTGCTTGCAACGCAGCGCAAGGAACGCGTCCCGACGCCAAAGCCTCCCGACAAGCCAAAAAAGGCGAGTCACAGCCCCGAAAGACGACACATAAACAAACACACACACTCCAGTAGCTCTCACACTAAATAATGGAAAGAGAAAACATAATTCAATGGAACTGTAGAGGCGTTCTTAAAAATCTTGACGATGTATACGAACTACTGCATGCTAATCAGCCAAGTGTAATGTGTGTTCAGGAAACACATTTGAATTCCAAGCACACAAATTTCTTGAATAGTTACATGGTATTCAGAAAGGACAGGGATGGCTGCACACACTCTTCTGGCGGTGTGGCCATAATTGCCCGGAAACCCTTAGCCTGCCACCCTGTCACTCTGAACACTATCCTTGAGGCTGTAGCAATACGCTTGATAATATTTAATAGGTTGATAACGGTATGCTCCATATACATTCCTCCTGATGTTTCACTTTTAAGCTCTGACTTCGAGGCGCTGGTTGACCAGCTGCCCGAACCATACATCCTGACAGGCGACCTTAATGCTCACAACACTCTTTGGGGCTCTTCTCGCACCGATGCCCGAGGTCGCCTTATAGAGAAATTCCTTACATCTTCAGGAGCATGCCTTTTCAACAATAAACAGCCTACATACCACAGCATAGGACACAACACATACTCATGTCTTGACTTGGCGATTGGCTCCGCAGTTCTCTTTCCTCTCCTCGAGTGGGCTGTGGGCACTGACCCATACGGTAGTGACCACTTCCCCACCTCACTCACATACATAGGTAAAGGCCCATGCAGTCCATCTTCCCATAATAGGTTCAATGAAGCAAGAGCTAACTGGAATACATTTACAGAGACATCCAAACTACACCACACATCCATAGGACACCTACACGTCGAAGAAGCTACCCAACTCCTCACGGCGCACATCCTCGACGCCGCCGAAAAGTCTATTCCCCACGCCTCTGGTGCCCCGCGCAACCAGAGGAGGCCGTGGTGGAAATGAGGACTGCAGGCGGGCGCGAGAGGCCCAGAACAAGGCGTGGGGTGTCCTTCGCCGGTACCCCACGTCAGATAACGTTATTTCTTTTAAACGGGCAAAGGCTTTTGGAAAGCGAGTGCGTCGTGAGGCGAAAAGGGAGAGTTGGCGCACCTTCCTCACTTCCATCAACTCATACACTGACACACGCGAAGTCTGGACACGAATACGAAAACTAAAAGGACAACAGACACACAGCCTGACCCTGGTTAGTACAACAGGGGACACACTGGAAGACCAGGCTAACACACTTGCACAACACTTCGAACACGTGTCCAGTTCAGCACACTACACAAACACTTTCATGAAACACAAAACATCTGTAGAAAAGAAGTCCCTGCGTGATAACAACAAGTCGCACACTTCTTACAATTCTCCTTTTTCAATTCATGAGCTGAAGGTTGCTCTGAGCACATGTAAGCCTTCAGCTCAAGGGGCAGACAAAATCACATACACCATGATACAACACCTACACCCAGACACTCTTGAAACACTCCTACATCTATACAACAACATATGGCTTTCGGGGCACATTCCTCGCTCTTGGAGGGAGGCCATAGTAGTGGCTTTCCTGAAGGAAGGAAAGGACCCTTCCTCTCCCGCTAGCTACCGGCCCATTGCCCTCACAAGCTGCCTGTGCAAGCTCCTCGAGAAGATGATAAACAGGAGACTGGTGTACTTCTTAGAGTACAACGGTCTTCTCGAGAGCTGCCAGGCGGGCTTTAGGGCGGGGCGATCTACGAACGATCAACTCGTTGCGTTAGAGTCATATATTAAAGATGCTTTCCTGCATAAGCAGTACTGTATTACAGTATTCTTTGATCTTGAAAAGGCGTACGACACTGCTTGGCGGTACGGCATCCTCAGCGATTTGAAGTCCTTTGGCATGTCGGGTAACATGATGAATACGCTTGTTAGTTACCTGTCTGAAAGAACGTTTCGCGTGCGAGTTGGAGCTGCACTCTCTAGGGTTCATGTGCAGGAAAACGGCGTGCTGCAGGGTGGTGTTTTGAGTTGCACTTTGTTTATTGTAAACATGAATTCTCTTCAGAAGGCACTGCCACCATCGATCTCCTGTTCAATCTATGTAGACGATATTCAACTGTCCTTCAAATCGTGTAACTTGTCTATCTGCGAGCGCCAAGTGCAGCTTGGTGTGTACAAGCTAGCCGTCTGGGCAGATCGCAACGGTTTTAAATTTAATCCAGGAAAGTGCACTTGTGTTCTGTTTTCTAAGAGGCGTGGCATGCGGCCGGATCCAGACATTCGACTCCACGGTGCCTCTATTCCTGTCAAAAAGGAACACAAGTTTTGAGGTATAATCTTTGACGAAAAGCTCACATTCATCCCACACATAAAACAACTAAAACATAAATGCTTAAAAACAATGAATATCCTGAAGGTGCTGAAGGTGAGGTGCTCTTTTGGTGCTGACAAACAACTTCTTTTACGTGTTTTTACCAGCCTAATAGGTTCACGACTGGACTATGGTAGCGTTGTCTATGGGTCAGCCACTAAAACATCCCTCAGAATGCTGGACCCTGTCCTTCATCTAGGGCTCCGCTTGGCGTGTGGCGCCTTCCGAAGTAGTCCGGTCGAAAGCCTGTATGTAGAGTGCAACACATGGAACCTTCAACGTCAACGAGCATACACAGACCTCCTTTATGCCTTTAAAATTACATCCATGCCACACCATCCTTTTAAATCACTTTTTCATGATACATCCATGACTGTACTCCTTTTAAATCGACCATCGTTCTCTGCGCCCTTCTCTTACAGAGTTAGAGAGGAAGCGTCAGTGCTTGCTGTCTCCTTTTTAGACACCATCCAAAGTTCTGTAACAGATTTCATAGCACCATGGCATCTCCGCCCTGTGTCATGCGACACATCTTTCGCACATGTTGATAAAAACCGAGCTCCCACATGTGCAATTCAGCAGCACTTCTTGTATTTGCAGGAGAAGTATCATTATTCTGAATTTTATACGGATGCCTCTAAGACTTCCACCTCTGTGTCCTGCGCGGCGCATGGGCCCGGCCTTAGTGTCACTAGAACTCTGAATAGTCATACTAGTATCTTTACGGCAGAGGCTTACGGTGTGCTTCTTGTTGTCAATCATATACTTCAAAGCCACATCCCACAATCCATTAACTATACAGATTCCCTCAGTGTTGTGCGGGCACTGTCGTCAACAGTGCCTTCGAAAAACCACGTTGTCAATCTGATCATCAAGGATATTATGTCGGTGTATGTCCACAAGTTTGAACTAGTCCTTTGCTGGGTCCCTGGCCACAGTGGTATAGCCGGGAACGAAGCAGCGGATCGAATGGCTGCTGCTGCTACACTCTCGAATGCAGTAGACATAACCACATTACCCTACACTGACGTGAAACCACACATCAGACAACAACTTCGCAAAACATGGCAAACACACTGGAGTGAACAGACAGACAACAAGTTACACGTAATAAAACCACACTTGGGACCATACACCACCGACACACGCAATAGATACACTGAAGTCGCCTTGGCCAGATTACGGATAGGGCATACTCATGCAACACACTCGCACCTTCTCACTGGGTCTCCAAGACCTCTGTGCAGTAGGTGCGGAGAGGCCCTAT
The DNA here is from genome assembly GCF_048455015.1 of Haemaphysalis longicornis. NCBI lineage: Eukaryota > Metazoa > Arthropoda > Arachnida > Ixodida > Ixodidae > Haemaphysalis > Haemaphysalis longicornis. The sequence goes on along the minus strand of NW_027526214.1, from coordinate 127,565,485 downwards.
CCGTGATGCACATCCTCATACAATGTAAGGCACTCGACACTACACGACGCAGACACTTCCCTCAACTACACACACGACATATTCCACCACACCCGTCACACTTCTTAGGAGACGAAGCCTTGTTTTCAATCCAACGCGTTTTCGAGTTTCTCACCGACGTAAACTTTTTGCATCTCATTTCTTATCATGCATGTTGACAACCTGGCCCTTTACACCAGTCATCTTCATTACGTTGTGTTTTACTTTGTTTATTTTTACTAAAGTGTTCTTTTACTTCCATGTCACTTTCATGTAATCACTTTTGTTTGGCGCTCTTTGCCCTTAGTCGGCCTTGCGCCATTAAACTCTAAACATCATCATCACTTTGCGATCACAAGAAAGAGCATGTTAAAAAAGGAGTCAAGTGAAACGAGCAATACAGCATTAATAACTTATGGCTTAAAACACCCTGTTTTTGCTGCTACCTTTATCAACGTGCATCAATGGAGAATCGTGGCACCTCTCATTATTTGGATTTTTATTTGTTGCATATCAGACCCCACCACGTGATAGCTTATTGGGAATAGATTATGTTCAGCAATATTTGCCGCTCCGGTCGGAGCACACTGTCGCTCTGCAGCCGCAGACAGCGCATGTGGGGGAAAAAAAGAGAACTGGGGAATAGTGTACGGTTTAATACGGCTGTCTCCCACCCACATATTCTTCTTTTGATCGGTAATTTTACATCACGTTGCGCATTGGCCTCAGTGTTCTCAAAAATCCCCTATTGTGGTTGCCAAGCAGGCTGCATGGAATTGCGGTTGGGTGCGTGTACATATCGAGCTTCACCTTTCCATGCAGCCATACACCACCCTCTATCCACAATGTCCACCCTCCCTGCCACCTTCTCCTGGCCCCTTTTGCTGAGGCTTCACTCGCACAGATGGCTCGATGCAAGAGGCTAGAAAGGAACAGACATACCGCAGAGAAGGTAGGGAGTAGGCCACAAATGCCAGTTGCATTAAAAATATAATCGCCAGGGCTGCACGTATGTACTGTGCCTTAGACCTGAAAATACTCTAAAGCATTACAGTCTAACCTACTTATAACAATATTGAAGTGCCACCAAAAAGTCATTGTCATAACCAATAATTGTTATAACAGGGTTGGGTAAAAAAGTTACTTTTCTTAGCATTTGGTGGTTTTTACTCAGCATTTAACAGAACATACATGTAACTGCATGGCTGGCCACCCAGACTAAGCCATGCGAGCGCAAACCCACTCGGCAGAGCCCTCGGGAAAGACCAATGCCTTTCAGATAGGTGGAAGTCTTCGGATTAAATCCTTTGCTTTCTTTCTTTAGCGATTCGCAGGTTGCACGTTACTGAAGTGGCATTTTTTTTAAACCTTTATCAGCAGTAGCCCAGAGTATCTGGTTTACCCAACTATAATGACTGCGGCATTCCTTTTATCTAGATGACTTTGGAAAGGTTCCCCTCGCCCCTCTCATTTCCTGGGCCAGGCTGGAAAGATAGAAGATATGACTTCTTATTTGAAAACGGAATTGTAAAGCCAGCTGCGTGAAGTAAAGTTATCACAGAACGCTAGCCACGGCACAAAAAAACAGAAGAAGGAGAAGAAAGGAGTGTGCAAGACTTGAACCCGAGACCTTAACGTCCAAAACCGGAAGCGTTAGCTGAATACCAAAAGCAGTTTTTTTAAGGAGGCATTGCGAAAAGCCAGGATGGTAACGGCGTCCGATCAGAAGTATTTGGCTGTTTTCGGCCCGTCTGGACGGAACTCCACACTCTGCTCACTTTAGTTCCGTCTGGACGGAACGCTAGACACTTCCTTTAAAGAAACGTTTATTTGCGGAAAAGACTAACGAACACAACTTTTCTAATGGTGAACTGATTAAGTATATCTCTTTTTAAAAACCATTTCATCATCGAGCCTCAAAACGATATTGTACTCAGGTTGTGAACTTGGTAGGGGTCAACAATGGTCGAGAAAAATGTGTCCGGTATTATAAGGAACTGATAATTAGCCATGATTTGATGGGACACTGAAGTCATTTGTAAACATTGCGAGCTTTTTTTGTGCAGATTAAAGCTTGGAGTCCATAGGGCATGTTTCGACCACTCTGGGTGCGTTTACGCGAATTTATTTAGTAGAGGAATCATTTCGAAAGTACTGCTCTCCTTTCTGCATCCTCCTAGCCGATTTCTTAGGACGTTTCCTGTGACGGGCAATGGTCGAAGGATTGGCTTCACTGCGCCGACAGCGCGGCTCGCCTAACAGGCCGAACCGCCGTACCCTACCGCCGGCAGGTCGTCAGGACTCGGGAGTCGATCGCGAAGCGTGAGAACTGAGCACCGACAAAACTTGCGCCCTGAAGAATGTCGCTCCATTTTGTTAGAGCGTATTAAACTTAGTAAAGCACATGAGGTCAAAATAACTTGACGTTATGACGCTTCGCTGACTTCGCTTCACTGGAGTTGTAAGCTGCATATGCTTGTTCAAAAAAATCGTACGCTTGCAGAACACCGAAGGATAAAGCTTGCCTAAGTTAATGAGGAAACAAAATAAGCCGAAGCCTTTATTGTAAAGCGTAAAATGATGTAGGAATAGCACTTTTTTGCGCAGGGTAAACTAGCAGACAAGTCTGCAGCACGAACGCACGTTTTCGATCACTTTTCAAGCCTAAGGAGAGAAGTCGCTGGTGATAAGCTGTTCGTGTGGGGGCTAGGGGAAAGCTTGCTGCACAAGCCTTGTCCAAGAAATACTGAGCTACGCAGCTCGGAATATTGCATTCCGATAAATGCGCAGCGCAGACGTCATAAAAGGGTAGTCCTCAGCTTAATACACTATCTAATTACTTCAACAAGAGCTGTCTTCGTGGTCAAATGGTTTAAGGCAGCAGGTGTGGTGGCCTTCGAATGCAGGTTCGAATCCCGGTAGAGCTGTTTTTTTTTAAATAATACTTTGTTACGTTAGGGAATGTCCTGTATTTTTTTTTAAATAGACTTAAAAACTTTTAAAACTTAGATATGACCCAATCATATTTCATGTCGATTTCGTGTCACTGCCGTAGTTGAGGCCGCCGTAGACAGCGCATGGTACTTTTCTTCTTTCCACCTTTACAAACTAAATACTGCTTGAGGGCCTGGATAACGATCGAAAGTACGTTTATTTGAGCCGGTCTATGCAATACAGACACAAACAGAAATTTGACAAAATCACTTCAGTGTCCCTTCAAGCAAAAAAATGCGGAATAAAATACCGGGAGGTCTACAATTTTATATCTGGCAATGAAAGAAAATATATTGTCTGAGAACTGACTTAGTTATGAGCGCATGTAGCCTAATTGTCAAGCTCGTGTTTAGAACTATGCTTACGCAAGCAGTTTAGCAAGAAAAAAACATTTGGTGCTACGTACGACTGGAAACATTAAATGTAATAATATTATTATTCGGGCTTTCAACAACTGTTCGTTGCCCCGCGATTAGTTACCGGACGCATCTTATTCCTTGAATAACAAAGCAGTCAATTTTCCATAAATTGGGTCAGTATACGCACACAGACAGCGCTTGAATATATATCCCTGCGCGATGAACGTGTCGCAGACAATACCCGTCTTTCTTTCTTTTTTCCGTTGAACCAAAAAGCGGCGTTAATTGATGTTTTGGATAAATGTAGCACATCAGCGTAGCTTGTGTGTCAGATTGACGATCACGAAAGCATCGTCTTGAAGCTTTCCTGCTGGGAGTGGTCTTTGTTACTTTTTGCCGTGCATCGCGCACCAGACTCTCCTGCTAAATTTTTGAGCAGCCTTCACGGTCATATTAACACGTTTAACAGCGACAATAAGATCATTAAAGCTGGATATTTTAATCTACCCAGCAATAACTGGAATGATCCCCGTCCGGTATGTGGTTCACGTGCTCAGTACTTATTTGACATTATGCTTAGTCATGAGATGCTACAGATTGTCACTGAACCAACACGAATTGATGTTCATCTTCCGTCTTTGATTTCATTCTTATTGTTCGTTCAATTGAACATTATACTGTATCTGTCGATCCTGGTATGTCTGACCACGAAATGGTGTGTTTTGTAGCGAGAGCTACATTGGCCGTTCTCGCCGTTTCGCTGTGGCCGGTGTCCGTGGTGGCCACACTGCGAGCTGAGGCCGCACGACGTCAGACGAGGAGCCGGCGTTGCATCGTACATGTAGAAAAAATAAAAGTAAAACAAAGGAACAAAAAGAACAAAAAGCAATAAAAAAGAAAGAAAGAAAGAGGAAAAACAAAACGGAAAAATAAAAAGGATGACGATTAAAAAAATAAATGCGTTACACTTTAAAAAAAATACATTAACCGTACCTCTCGCTACGCACAGCCAGGCATACTAAGTTAAGCCACAGCCAATTTTTTCATGTGATCTCGGTACTATGCGTCATTCCTGTTTCTAAAATGGCGTGTGTAAAGGATTTTCCGCGTGCAAGGGACGAAAGTGTGCTTGATTACCTTGACTTATTTCTTAGCGATTTCCATAGTATCGAGGTAACAGATATATAAGGCAAATAAAAAAAATGTGTATCATTGTCTGAATAACTTCATTCCAACCACAGTAAAAAAACTGAAAAATTAACGCCCTGGGTTACGCAAAATGTCATCCACCTTAAACGGAGGGTTAAACGGATGAGAACATTTTCACCCCGTGAAGCCGTACAAGTGGACCAAGCTACTCTAAATCACCGACATGAAAAATCGTTATGCCCTGTATTGCCAGAACCAACCTTTTCAAATATTCTTTCTTCCTCCGTGCCATAACAGACTGGAACAACTTGCTTTTGTCTTCTTTACAGTCTACTGATACCATACATTTTATATAATGATGTTTTCTGGTTAGTGGTTGCTTGATTTCTATACTGAATTGTTTTCATGTCTTGTTCTTTTCGTGTTTGACATTTGTGCCACAATTTGCTACCTAAATCATGTGCTGTTAATTATTGATGTTATACTACGTATTAATTGCCCCTCGTGCTTGGACCCAACCTGGGCCTGCAATATGTACTAAATAAATAAATAAATAAAGTAAAAATGAATATATAGAACAGGGGTACTCGTTCGCCAGACAACGGCACGCCTTCTTCTGATCCCCATCAACTATACGCGAATGACCGCGCCTGCTAGCAATTATATTTGGTTCCGAATGAATTAATGCGATCGGGAGCCAGACGTTTTCTTGTCGACTTTTGAACATTAACTGCCATAGGAAAAACGAGTACTCGGCTACGGCATCATACCCGTTCATCTTTTATACTCCGGCTCATGTACTTTCTTGAGTACAATGGTCTTCTCGATAGCTGCCAGGCAGGCTTCCGGGCAGGGCGATCCACAAACAATCAATTAGTTGCACTGGAATCTTACATTAAGGATGCCTTTATACACAAACAGTACTGCATGACCGTATTTTTTGATATCGAGAAAGCTTATGATACGGCATGGCGTTATGGCATATTGCAGACCTAAAATCCTATGGTGTAACAGGTAACATGCTGAACACTCTTTCCAGTTACCTGTCTGAACGAACATTTCGTGTCAGAGTCGGTACGGCACTCTCAAACGTTCACGTGCAGGAGAATGGCGTGCCTCAAGGTGGCGTATTGAGCTGCACCTTGTTTATAGTTAAGATGAACTCTCTCCGAAAGGCAATGCCGCCAACCATATCCTGCTTGATGTATGTAGATGACGTTCAAATATCTTTCAAATCATGTAACATATCCATTTGTGAACGTCAGGTCCAGCTTGGGGTAAACAAACTTTCCCGCTGGGCAGATGAAAATGGATTTAAACTTAATTCTTCTAAAAGTACCTGCGTTGTATTCTGAAAAAGGCGGGGCATCCTGCCCGATCCCGACATAAAACTCTTTGGTGACTTGATTCCAGTAAAAAGAGAACACAAGTTTTTGGGTGTGGTGTTTGACGAGAAACTCACATTCATCCCTCACATCAGACAACTAAAACATAAATGCCTCAAAGCAATCAACATAATTAAGGTCCTTTCACACCACGCCTGTGGCGCGGAGAAGCAACTCCTCTTACGTGTCTTCACAAGCTTGGTTGGGTCCCGCTTGGACTATGGGAGCGTGGTTTATGGGGCGGCAACAAAAACAGCGCTGAAAATGCTAGACCCAGTGCTTCACTTGGGGCTTCGCCTCGCGTCGGGCGCTTTCCGTACAAGCCCCGTACAAAGCCTATACGTCGAGTGCGACAAATGGTCCCTAGATCATCAGCGAACATACATAGATCTTCTGTACGCTTTCAAAATTTTGTCAATAACCCACCATCCTTTCAAACCATTTATTTGTGATACACCCATGTCCCAACTTCTTCTTAATCGTCCATCTATCTCTGCTCCGTTCTCACATAGGGTGAGACAGGAAGTGTCAGAATTATCTGTCACCTTTTCAGACACCTACAAATCAACCCTTTCCGACTTTTTACCCCCATGGCAGCTGCGCCCCGTGTCGTGCGATTTGTCCTTTGTAGCGATTGATAAAAAACGAGTACCCACAGCTGCAGTTCTTCGGCACTTCTTGTTCCTTCAAGATAAATACAAGTGTGCAGAATTCTTGAGCGACGCGTCAAAAACAGCCCGTATCGTGTCGTGTGCTGCGCACGGACCTGATTTTAGGGTATCTAACACTTTAAACTCGAAAAGCAGCATTTTTACGGCTGAAGCCTATGGGATATTTCTGGTTTTAAAGCACATAGTTCATCATAAAATTCCGAAGTCCATCATCTTCACAGATTCCTTGAGTGTAGTACGTGCATTGTCATCTAAGCAGCTTTGTAAAAACCATGTTATTCATCTAGTTTACAAAACCATTATGTCAGCTTATGCATTAAGTCTTGAAGTAACCGTATGCTGGGTGACAGGTCACTCGGGGATCGCCGGAAACGAGACAGCAGATCAAATGGCCGCTGCTGCTGCACTTTCAAACACGGTAGACATAATACCGTACACTGACCTTAAGTCACACATCCGACAACAGCTTCGCAATACATGGCAAGCACACTGGAATGAACAGGCAGACAACAAGCTACACGTTATAAAGACACTCTTGGGAGCATACACCACTGACACACACAACAGGCACATGAAGTTACCCTGGCTCGATTACGGATAGGCCACACGCATGCAACACACTCATACCTGCTCACGGGATCTCCAAGACCCTTGCGTAGCAGGTGTGGAGACGGCCTATCCGTGATCCATGTGCTACTTCAATGCAAAGCACTCCACACAACACGACAGAAACACTTCGCCGACCTCTACAGACAACACATTCCACTACACCCAGCATTGTTTTTAGCGGATGACCCCACGGTTCCTGTACAACGCACGTTTAAGTTTCTTAGTGACATCGACTTTTTACACCTGGTTTCCTATCACGCGTAGTTGCTTTTAAACCAGATCTCATGCCACGCAACATCACAACCTGGCCTTTTACACCAGCCATCCTCATTGTCTTTTACTGAATTCACTTTGGTTTTTGTTGAACGGTTTTAGCGTTTACGGTTACATCCTTCATACCTAAGCACCGTTTTGGCGCTCTTTGCCTCGTTGGCCTTGCGCCATAAAACACCAACCATCATCATCATTTTATACTCCGGCAGGCGAAAAGAGGTTGGCCGCTCGGAAGACGGGTACGTGCTGCTCATCTTTTGATGACCGGCTTTCAAAGAAGAAAAGAGTACTCGGCAGCCGCAAGCTTGCCGCACGTCTTGTGATCAATGTTGCGGGAGCAAGCACCGTTCTTCGGCGGCGGGTGACTTACCAGAGAATTTATAAGCAACCCGCGCCGGGGAGAAACCGTGGTTAGGGTAAACGAGTGAAAGGCGACCAACATATGTGCATTGGCTGCCGAAAACGTTCCGAGGTGACGGCAGCCGGATTCGTACCGTCCATTTTATTATCAACGGCAACCAATTCGTTGCCTCTTGCCGAGCATTCCGGAGCACAGCCATAGGTTGGCCGGTCAAGAAAAGGACTTTCCGTGCTGCCTGGGTACCTCACCAAAGCTGACGGAGACTACCGATTCTACCACAGAGACAACCTCGACAAGAACATGATGGACGAGTTTCCGCGCCTCGAGAACCACCGCCTACTCACTGTAACACAATAGCACTTGCGTGCCTTTGCCACCGGTGTGGACCCGGACGCGGAATTCCCTCTGGCGCTAGTAAAAACCAGATCACTCAACATAACGGCAACACAATGGAACCACACGGAAGCGCCACGATACTTCGCATCCTCATCAGGGTTCCCCACAGGAAGGTGGTGTAATTTTTTTTTCTTTTTTGCTTTCATCTCAATATTTGCAGTGCGGCTGAAATTTCAAAATTTACGAAATTGTTGGCATCTATCGAGGTTGTGCAGCACATTTACGTCACCACAAATTTACGGTACACAAATACATTTAGTGTGCAACAAAGAAATGACAGTCAGCTCCTATCCTGTGCTTTTTCAATTATAAGTCTACACTTACAATTTACGCTGTTACGCTGTGTCGGAATAGGATTTCCCGAAATGCCAAGTTCAGATTTGGGAAATTCTGTTCTGCACATAATAGCAAGACTCATATAAACTGTGGAACAAATGTGTTACCCACTTTTTCATAGACTGAAAAACAGTCGGTGATGTGTGATGAGGAAACAACCTTAGGCCTCACAAATAAGCCATCTTGAATGAAAGTTGCACCAGTCAGCAGCCTGCGACATGTAGGTTATTAGAAAAAAACAGGCCAGACACCAGACGTGGGCTGTTTGCCTTAAACCGGCGAAATCCCACATGTTGTATGCCTCAGATCACCAAGGTGTGTTGTACCCTCTCGGCTAGAAAAGTATTTGGCTGGGCGTGAACATGCCATAAGTGACAAATATTTAACAACTATTTTAAGTGCGAATGCACTTTATAGGCGACCCTGAATTCCGGCGACCGCCGTCCGTCCACATAGCAACAGCTGCGGGTGCGCGCGCTCCTCGTCTTCCTTGGCAAGGGGGGGAGATGGGCGCGCGCTGCCTGGCCGCTGACATGGCACATACCCACGTGGGGGATTGGCCAGGAATCTCCTCGTCTTCCTTGGCAACGGGGGGAGATGGGCGCGCGCTGCCTGGCCGCTGACATGGCACATACCCACGTGGGGGATTGGCCAGGAATCTCCTCGTCTTCCTTGGCAACGGGGGGAGATGGGCGCGCGCTGCCTGGCCGCTGACATGGCACATACCCACGTGGGGAATTGGCCAGGAATCTCCTCGTCTTCCTTGGCAACGGGGGGAGATGGGCGCGCGCTGCCTGGCCGCTGACATGGCACATACCCACGTGGGGAATTGGCCAGGAATCTCCTCGTCTTCCTTGGCAACGGGGGGAGATGGGCGCGCGCTGCCTGGCCGCTGACATGGCACATACCCACGTGGGGGATTGGCCAGGAATCTCCTCGTCTTCCTTGGCAACGGGGGGAGATGGGCGCGCGCTGCCTGGCCGCTGACATGGCACATACCCACGTGGGGGATTGGCCAGGAATCTCCTCGTCTTCCTTGGCAACGTGGGGAGATGGGCGCGCGCTGCCTGGCCGCTGACATGGCACATACCCACGTGGGGGATTTGCCAGGAATCTCCTCGTCTTCCTTGGCAACGGGGGGAGATGGGCGCGCGCTGCCTGGCCGCTGACATGGCACATACCCACGTGGGGGATTGGCCAGGAATCTCCTCGTCTTCCTTGGCAACGGGGGGAGATGGGCGCGCGCTGCCTGGCCGCTGACATTGCACATACCCACGTGGGGGATTGGCCAGGAATCTCCTCGTCTTCCTTGGCAACGGGGGGAGATGGGCGCGCGCTGCCTGGCCGCTGACATGGCACATACCCACGTGGGGAATTGGCCAGGAATCTCCTCGTCTTCCTTGGCAACGGGGGGAGATGGGCGCGCGCTGCCTGGCCGCTGACATGGCACATACCCACGTGGGGAATTGGCCAGGAATCTCCTCGTCTTCCTTGGCAACGGGGGGAGATGGGCGCGCGCTGCCTGGCCGCTGACATGGCACATACCCACGTGGGGGATTGGCCAGGAATCTCCTCGTCTTCCTTGGCAACGGGGGGAGATGGGCGCGCGCTGCCTGGCCGCTGACATGGCACATACCCACGTGGGGGATTGGCCAGGAATCTCCTCGTCTTACTTGGCAACGGGGGGAGATGGGCGCGCGCTGCCTGGCCGCTGACATGGCACATACCCATGTGGGGGATTGGCCAGGAATCTCCTCGTCTTCCTTGGCAACGGGGGGAGATGGGCGCGCGCTGCCTGGCCGCTGACATGGCACATACCCACGTGGGGAATTGGCCAGGAATCTCCTCGTCTTCCTTGGCAACGGGGGGAGATGGGCGCGTGCTGCCTGGCCGCTGACATGGCACATACCCACGTGGGGAATTGGCCAGGAATCGGGCGTGAGAAGGGCTAATGCACCCGCTTAAAGGAGTACTGACACGAAATTTCAAAGCTGAGATCCGCTCTAGCAATCAAGTACAACGACAACACAAATAGGTGTCTGTGCATGGCACATACCCACGTGGGGGATTGGCCAGGAATCGGGCGTGAGAAGGGCTAATGCACCCGCTTAAAGGAGTACTGACACGAAATTTCAAAGGTGAGATCCGCTCTAGCAATCAAGTACACCGACAACACAAATAGGTGTCTGTGAATAAATGCATCTTTCTTTCTTTGTAGTTGTGTGTGTGTGTGTGTGATCTCTCTTTCGCGAACATTACCGAACCGCGCAAATTCAACTCGTGCATTCGCACTTTCACATTCTTCCCCTCGGGGAAATGCGGGGAAATTTTTTGAATAGTTTTACCAGGATCTCAGTTGTGAATGAACATTCGCGGTTCTGAAATCCGAGCCCGAGACGCAACCAGCGCTGCTCAAAACTACTCTACCAGAGGTCCGGCATGCATGCAGTTCGGATGTAGCGAACAAATTCAGGTTCCATGCACGTTGCTGATCCTAACACCTCATGTCAAAACGTTCCGATTGCATGAGCGAGCCGTGCGGCCGGGCAGACTCGTTTCCAACACCGTAACCTCAATCGAAATGCAAAAAAAACATCCAGATAGCATTTTAATCCGACGTTGTACGCACGAAAATCACACAACTTATTATTTTTCTTTAAACTTGCACGGCAATCATTCCATTTATTGTGCACAGTTCTCGAGCCGTATTTTAAGACGAAAAAGCCAAGAACCAAACAAAGCAAGAGTGCATTACTAGGAGAACACGACGTGCTTTTACTACGAGTCACTAGGAGTACACGACGTGCTTTTAATACCTATGCGGGTATTCGCACACCCGAGGTTCCCTCATTTCATTTGAAATCAAACCGTTCGCCAGCAAAGTAGGGCCCAACCACTTCAACAAACGGCTAGAAATTGTGCAAGAATCGTTTTCGCGCACACACGTCACACCCGCGCACAAAAGTCACCCCTAAAATCTACGGAACGCTCAGAACGAGTCACTGAAAACGTTAGGGCTAACCACTTACGCGGACCAAAGTTAGCGAGCAACTCTCCTTCGTTACATACATAACGCAAGAAAACGAGGTTGACTACTCCCTTACCTTGACTTCTCGGCAGTATTCCTTCGTCCGGCAGGTAAATCCATGGCAGTAAAATCACCAAAACAACGACGAATCTGGGCGTGTCGGTGCCGGCGACTAGCTCGCGCAATGATACAGAGTGCAAATAGCTTCGCCGCGCAGCAGCTCTCATGTTCGTCCGAAAGAAAAACTAGTGCTTTATATTACACTCGCCCTGATAAAAACGCGTTGCGAAAAATTGTAGCTATCAACATAGATGCTCAATTCATTCGTAAATACAGATACTCGTTGCCAGTTATACACAATAAAAGGTTATTCATGGGGTTTTTGAAAAATACAGTAATTTTGCCGTCACTCGAGGTTACGGCAGGCGAGAACCTACGGTGAAATTGCGGCTGCAGTGCCATGCCGGGCGCCGTAATGTTACAGTTTTTTCTAACAGTGAATCTAAGAGTTTAAGTAGCCTGAAGCACGCCACCTTTTATAGGCGGGGGGAGGATTGCCCTCTGTGCAGTTCAGAGTGCTTTTCGTCGTCTGTATCAGTATGGATTTTGGATACAGCCTAGATGCAGGGAAGCAGGCATGGCGATTTGTCACCAAACTCTCGAATTTTCCAGACTAGTTGCGATGGGCGACTTTGCTACTTTTTGGCTCCTTTGAACATTGGGGAATTTATACTGAGGTCATCTCTGTTAACCCTTAAACCCACCTGTTCTCAATCCAATGTTCAGAATAATTCTTGTAAACTTGCTGTGAATAGCATGGAAAGATTACGTCTCGTTGTCTGACGCCCTTCTCATTTTACTGCTCTTCTCATGGAGGATGATGGTAACTGTGTACCCATTTTAAATATCCTCTAGTATTCTTACATAATGCTCACCTACACCCTGGTTCTGTAATGCCTGAATGTCTGCTGAGGTTAAGACCGAGTCAAATGCTTTCACTTACTATCGTAAAACACAACCCCACGAGCGTTCGATCTTAATAAAAAAGGGTCGTAAAATGGTAGTAACGACCGTATTTACTAACTGCTTACGAACCATACTACCTCGCGGTTTTGTGCGTAGGCTCTGCCTCTAACAACTGAATGGTTAGAAAATTAACTGACGGTAGGAAGTAGTAGCACTAGATTAAGGTCGTGCTTGTGACTAGGTTATGCATGGCCAGTTAGTAAACGCATGCAGCTCAAAAGAGTGTTATCGCTAGGACTTTACTAGGGGAGGTAGTGGTACTTACTGCCTGCTTTAGTTTGTAACCATGACTAGCCTATTAAATTTACTACATCGAGTTACTAAGTTCCTACTGTATGCTGGGACAAGTAACTCGTTAGCGTTCCATTAGTGAATGTCCCGACCTTTTTTTTTAAGAGTGTTCCTAACTAAATGAAGAAGGGGGCTGCCGGTTATATGCACAGATTTTTCCTGAAATGTGCCTGTAGGTTTTTTTTTGCTCTAAATAACGGGGAGATGTTTGACAAACGCTAACGGTTCACAAGGTTTGAACGGTTATGACTAATTAAACCGCGCGGTTTTTTATACTTCAGCGTGGCTCCCTGACCCCGCTACAGAACGCTCTACTTGGGTCCGTTATCTCGCGGCGCTGCCTGATTCCGGCAGTCGCATCAACCTAAGCGAGCTAAGCGAGCTAATGTGTCAAAGCGAGCCAAAAAGTGTTCTGCACTTAAAAGAACAGAACTCCTGCTGGCGCAGTTTCAGGCAGGGGACGCGCGAGCACTGTGAAGGCGGGATATTTAAATTTCACTGGGTGGTAGCAGGGAGCGGATAACAGTGCTAAAGACCGTTATGGCGAATCACTGCTCTGCACTTCCGACAGCTTTCACATTGAGTGGAACGGCATTTTTTTTATTTGCAATTTCTCAGCTTTACTCATCGCGTTAACGATATTCTTGCAGGACATGACAGCTGATAAATTGCTTTATTTGGTTATGCGTACATGCGTGTGTCAGTGCAAGTTATTTCATTAGCCCAACAAGTCGGTACAACAACTTACAGAAACTCTTCCAAGAAACAACTGAATGCTCCTATTTCAGCCCCATAATAACTGCAGGAAATTTCACTGCCGCCCAGCAAAGTAGGGCCATCACAGCTAAAAAATGGCTAGGAGGTCATCTCTGCAGATAAAACCTCTAGGTAAAGCTGACCTTCATAACTGATTGAAATGAGGCAACCAATGACTACGAGAACTGGCCAGGGACGCAAGTCTGGAGGTATTTCTTGTAAGAGCGCATGTCGAAATCAGCTGACCAACCTACATGAAGACATGCGTCCTGAATCCATGATCATCAGAATGCAAAGCCCAACAGTCAAACTCAGAAGAAATTAGAGAACAGTCCAGCTAACCGACTAAAAAATTTGGAGAACAGCTATAAATGAAATCGACAGCTCGTGGAAAATCACGTGTGTCAAGAATTGATCAGCCCAAGTGAAAACTAATTACCAGACCTTTACCCAAATCCCACAGGGAACGACTGAAATCCCAAACAATGACTTCCATTTAACCCTTCTAGGTTAGCGAAGCAAGAAATGGCCTAACACGGAAAAAAACGCACAAAAAAAAACCGAAAAGTAAAACGAGGTTAGCAAAAAGGACTCAAAACCTGGAAGAATGCGCGGGCATTTCTCACAGGACAGGACAATCCCCACACCGCCATGGCCCACCACCAAAAGACGACAAGGAAGAAGCTCGGTGCGGGGCGCAGCCAGCCCGGGCTCAGTTATGCCGGCATCTATATAGTGTAAATAGATCGCTCCTCATCTACCATGGTTCGTCCCATCTCTTAGGGGCATAAAACTGGAATTATGCGAGTCCCTTATAAAACTACGAGCTTCCCCAAAATCAAGGCACCTTTTCGAATCACGCTCTACTCCCTGTCAAAAAAAGCACGCGATTTCCTTCTCTTCAAACTATTATCTTCAAACAATTATCTTCTCTCTAAAGCCCAATTTCGTAATCTTCCTAGAGCCTTTTTCTTGGGCCATTTTATCATGAGTAGCACTATAGCAGAAGAAAATGCCATTCGCTGAATAGCCAACGGCATTTTTCTACTGCTATAGTGCTGCTCATTTTTATCTATTTATAAGACCTATAGAAAAATGACTGCCTTCCGTCCTTCCGTGCCTTGATAAGAGTACAGGCGAACCGACAACGCTGTGACCACTGTGTCTGAAGTTATGCCGCGCGCACGTGACTCGCGTGCAACGCTGATCTACCGTACAGCACCTGCTCCGCTGATCTATAGCAACTTCAAAGGGCAGGACCCGAAAACCTCCAATAACTCCCCATCACTTCCTGGCTCCTTTTGTTAGCTGCCTGGCCTCGAATTTCGAAAGGTATGCTCTTCTGAACGAACAGGGAGCAGGTGCAGTGCGCCTTGCCACTGGGCATGCGAAGTGAGAAAGCAAAATTGTGAGAAAGGTGCCCTTTGAAGATGGTGTGTTCCTGTACATGAATATTTCAATAATTAAGCTAAACTGCTAAATTAGCAGTTCTAAATTAGCAGGTATAAATTAGCAGGTATAAAAATTAGCATTGCATGTGCGTGCATTGTACCTTTTTCGACCTGACTAACAATACCGGTAGCTATGACCATTTTAAAGTGCCAAAAAAACGGCGAATACTTTGCACAAACAATTACATATTTGTGGAGCTGAGGTACCAAACTACTTTAGATTTAATAGAAATCTAAATTTTACGTATTCATAGTACTGTCTACACAACCAATCCGCAGTTAGCGTATGTCCCTTTGTAGTGACCTGGGCGTTCTTACAAAATTCGCTAATATTATTCCTTCTGAATGAAGTGTTATTGTCTTCTATGTAGCAGTTTGAGAGCGCCGAAAAAGTATTCACGGGTTGAGTATTAGAACTGATACATGTGCAAAACGATTTATTTATTTATTTATTTATTTATTTATTTATTTATTTATTTATTTATTTATTTATTTATGTAGACCCGGAGGCCCGGAGGCCCGGAGGCTTTACAGAAACGAGTGGTACAAAGGTGGTACGTACAGAAAAAGCAAAAGAAAAGAGCACATTTTCAATTGTAAATTCAGGGCATTTTGTACAGCAAACTTGAATCTAACAGGGTCACGTATATCCACAATGGAGGCAGGAAGGTGGTTCCAGTCATTGCTGGTTGTAGTAATGACGGAGCGTAATACACGTTAGTACGGCTTATCGCTACGCCCACCTTATGCACCTGGTCATATCGATAAGATATGTACGAGGGACGGGTGAAACGTACATGTTTCAGAATGGGGTGCTTGTTTCAAAACAGGGCTGGGCCGAGATACGTCAAAAAGTATTCTGGAATACAGATATTGCGATACGTGAGCTGGGCGCCTAGAATACAGATAGTAAGATACATGTAAATTAGACGTAACGGGATATTTCTGAGATACTTGCGCAATTTGCACAAGAAAGTATTCTGGAATACAGATACAAGATACAGATACAGATACTGAAATACTTTTTATTTCGGCGACGTCAGGTTCTAAAAGACATTTACAATACTAACACAGATACAAACTATGTATACATACATGACAGGGTATAACTGACGGGCAGGTACTTGCAAGCAGTTGTGAACAAATAAAAAAAAGAACAGCAAATAAAAGTAAAAGCAAAAACAAAACAAAATGAAATAACGAAAAGACTAATAATACACAATCATTATTAGTTTACACAATCATGCGGTGGAGGTCTTTAAAATAAATTGATAATACATCTTCATTGTTATGTTTAACTAGGTCATTTACCATAATAAGTCGAAATTTCAGCGGTTGGTTCGTTAGTTAGTTACACTTAAGCAAAAGCAGCTTTAATATAAAGGGAGCGTCGATAAATTTGCTTAATCAGAGCTAAAACCAACACATTTGCCTTGGGGTGGAAATTATCTACCCGGCTGCCTAATCGCCGCCGCGTCTGGAATGTCTAGGCTAACACTTCCGCCCACAGAAGGAAGCCAGGCGGTGTGGCGCCAACCTAAAAAAAGCGGACTTCTTATGTGACAAGAAAACGAATGTAACGAGGTACTTTTCGGCGCCGGAGTATCGAGATATATTCGATACACCGTAAAAGTATTTCACTAACGAGATACAAATACATTTTTCAAATGTATTTCGATACTGAAATACCGATACTCAAAAGTATCTTTGAGATACTATCGCCATATCCTAGTACCGCGATACTGCCCAGCCCTGTTTCGGAATATGCAGAGACGATAAAATTTTCGACGCAGTGAAATAGCAGGAAGGTGAAGCGATGTTTTCATCGTGGCGTGTAGGGAATATTTTGACAAAATAAAGCGAGCTGCTCGGTTTTGTACTGCTTCTAAAGCTGTGACGAGTGAGGTTTGAGAAGGGTCCCATACGGCGCAGGCGTACTCTAGCTTCTGACGGACTAGTGTTTTGTACAAAGTTAATTTAGGTGAGCAAGGCGCAGCGGCTAAATGGCGCGCAGATAACCAAGCATGTGATTAGCATGTTTAGGTTGTTTGAGATATAAAGACCGAGGTATTTTTACATGTTAACCGGCAATAAGGCGGTGTTATTAAGAAAATTCAAACTTGAAATCTGTTGTTTGCTGCTACACGCATTGTTTTGAACTTGTTAACGTTTAGTTTTATCAGCCATTTATCCCACTAGCTCGACACATTGATAAGATCTTCGTGAAGCATGTGGACATCGCTCGGGTAAGTAATTTTACGATAGATTACACAATCGTCTGCAAAAAGCTTAATTGATGAGAATTTAGCACAGTCAGGACGGTCATTATTGTAGATAAAAAAAAGTAAGGGCCCGAGTACTGAACCTTGTGGAACTCCCGATTTAACTGCACAAGTATCAGATGAATAATTGCTAGTTTTTAAGTATTGTGTTCGGTCTGAGAGGAGCCTCGAATCCAGCCAAGAGCGTTCACATCAATGTTAAGCTGGCTGAGTTTAGGAATAATAGGTCATGAGAAACGGCGTCAAATGCTTTAGAGAAGTCGAGAAAGATGCAATCGGTGTCAGCTCCTGTGTCAGCGTTACTGAACACATTATTTATAAAAAATATTAGTTGCGTTTCACAAGCGCACATTCATCTGAAACCATGCTGGGACACATTAAAAAAGGAGTTGGTCTCGAGGAATTCAATAAGGCGAGAATACAGGATGTGCTCTAAAAGTTTGCAAAACATCGACGTTAAAGAAATGGGGTTTTAGTTATCAACCGCATGAATATTGCCTGATTGATGGGCCAGCACCAGCTTTTCCGTCTTCCAATCGTACGATTGATCAAAAACCAGAGCAAGGACTATGGACCTAAACAAACCTGTGCATTTCAACATCTCCGAATTGGTCATGTCCGGAACTGTGATTGAGGAAACTGTCAAATTATTAATCAATTTACTCACACCACCCCAGTCTATAATAATTGGCTCCATCTGTGGAAAACTAACATTGTGTAGTGGCGGGAACACACTGTTTGAGAAAAGAGGCAAAAGCGTGTTTTAAAACATCACAACACTTTTCAGGCGCCACAACGGCGTCGTTAAGATCAATATTGTAATTTGTATATTTTTAGCTACACTAATATTGCTCCAGAGGTTTTTCGAGTTGCCTTGCGAAAGGGAGGGAAGCGTGAAGTCAAAAAATCGTACCAATCCACCCTGTGAATGTGGTTGGAAAGAAAAGCTGTAAACGGCACCCATAACGATTACACATGCGACGTCACTTAAATTCACTCACACCGCTCTACAAATAGTAAAACCAGAGAGACGTGAAATCACTTAACCACACCATTTATTACTTCAAAGAGATATTCTTGGTAAGGTTAAATCAATGCATGACGCATGAACGGTGTTTGGTTGAGTTGTATTGGTGTAGCACAGAATGGAAAGTTGTTTTATAAAATTAAAGTAAGCTCCAACCCGGTGTTCGACGATCTGACTTCTCCGTCTCTGCGCCGCGGACGGAGGCGACGAGATTTGCGGCAGAGAAGGAGGAGGCGGAAGAAATACTTCTGTTCAGATTTCTGAACGGCCCAGAGTGCAGCCCTGGGGAGTGATTCCTTCTTCTGTGGGGCCCACACGCAGTCTGCGTGGAATCTGTTCTGTCCACCCACTGAAGCTGGGTAGGTAGAGAGGGCCTATACAGCAGCACCTCCCATTGATCTGGTTGGGTAGTTGACGGAAAGAGAGGAGGGTGCTCAGGGCTAAAGTCGCGCACCCCGAATACGGGGGGGAGTGTTCCTTCTTCTGAGCAAAATTTCAATTCAGCGGCGTAGCGATTCGGATACATTAGGTGAAGACGCGTAGGCTGTGGGAAGGAGCCCGGATTGTATGAGCCGTACGGTAGTTTGTTGTTCTCTGGAAAGGTCAGGGTAAGGCGAAGGTACGGTCTGTTTTAAAAGGCGATAATGCTGGGTTATCTCCCTGAACGTGACAAGTGGGTGGCTGTCCTCGTGCAGCTCCATAGCATGGGAGGTAAAAGCGCAGGCTTGTTTGCTGGGCGTATTTGTTGCCCTCCTTTGAAGGGTGAGGGGGAGTCCACATGAGCTGAATGGAACCGTTTGGGGAGTGGTTTCTAGCACGCGCAGTGCAGGTCGGGACACCGAACCCGACTGGTACTTTCAGTAGGCTTGCTGGGAATCGGTGGCTACCCTCCGAACCCCTGGTTGAGTGAGAGCCAAGGTGATGGCTGCCTCTTCTGCTGCCCTCATTTCTTGGGTCATAAGCGCGGTACACGCAAGGAGGTTGGTTCTGGAGGTAACCGCTATGATGGCGTATTGCTGCCCTCGATGTTTGGAGGCGTCTGTGTAGATAACTGCATGATCCCCACCGTCCGTGGTGTTTAGCGCTTGAGCCCGTGCTTTTCGGTGACCCTCGTCATGTGAGGCGTTCATATTTCTAAGTAAAAGGAGCATCTTTAGTGTTAGTCGCCAAGAGTCTGGGAGTACGTCAAGTGGATTGACATTCTGGGCTGCCCAGCCAATCTGGTGAAGCATGCGGTTACCCACCACAGTTCTGAGTCGGACCATTTGGTTAGAAAGATGGGCTTCTATCAGCTCTTCCACCGTGTTGTGGAGCCCCGTGCTAAGCAGCCTCTGTGTGGACGCACTCATGAGAAGACCAATGGCCTGCTCGACCATCTTTATAATCATTATATAAAGCATCTCTATGTCTTCCTTGTCGAGAAGACAAGGAAGAGTTGACGTAAGTGACTCTCGAGAGGATAAAACCCTCAATTATTCGAAAGGTACCGGATTACTTTAGGCCTCGCTTCTTGGTGACAACTAGCCTGATCATGAGTATGATTTGATTAATGCTGTTTTTGAGGCGCTGCAAGGAGACGCCACTCTTCATGTTAGCCTCGAGATGCTGGGGCTTAATGCTGGGGCTTGGAGTGGTGGCCTGGCCATCAAAGAGTATTTGAATGTATTCCTTGGGTTGGCGTGAGGGCGGACGACAAGGAGCGGTGATTTTTTACGTGAACACTGGAGTCCACATGCTTTAGCACATTGGCGTGCTAAAAGTTAGATGCCATGCATTGGTGTGACCTTCCTTTAATTTTTGTAACTCTTAGCACATGAGCAAGATGCGCACAGGGCCCCTACACGGGTGTGAGTGGTCGCGTGGTGCATTCAGCGAGACCGCAGGGGGTAAACAAGTGCTTGGTGAGTACACCGCCTGTCTTCCCTGTCTTCGCATGGGCTCGTAGCTAAATCGGTAAGACAACGGGCTCTCGCTTTGTTAGTGTATTAGTTCCAGTTTCGATTCCCGGTGGTGCCAGGAAATTCTTTATTTGTTCGCTGGAGTTTTCTGGTGACACCAACGGTCGCAAAAGACCCCTCGGGGGGTAGAGGTAAAAAGCTTTGCTTTAAAAATGTCTTTTTAGCATGCCGTATTATATTCACCATTTATTTGACGATAAGCAGACCATTTCTCGGGGTGATTTGCTTGTTTGGCACGACGGAAAAGGCGTTTCTTTTGGTTACGCACTCGCTTTTGGGTTCCGCTAAACCATGGGGAGCGGGGATTAGAAGTTACTTGTCCTTTAGGCACGTGTCCCTGATGTTTTCCGTAATGTTTGCTGTAACTCAGGACAGAAAACGTGAGGGTTAGTTACTCCTGCACACAAACGATTACAGAGACAGAGAGGGTTAGCCTGACGAACACGCCTGCTTGCTGTTGTTGAAATGTTGATTCTGATTATTCTTATGTTGTTGATTCAGATTCAGTATGTCGTAGATTCAGATTATCATGCTAAGAAGCTTGCATTGCATGACCTACTGAAACCTTCCACGTTGTCTGACTTGCCTGTTACTGTGCCTCCACGTAGGGCCCTCAACTCTTTGAAGGAGCGATCTGGGAAAAACTCTGCACTCTATGGCAGAGGTGGAACTTGTTCAGGCCCTTCAACCTAAAGGTAACTTGCGTCAAACGAATTCTAATCCGGAGAATGAATGAAGAAACTCCGACAAAGCTTCTAGTCTTAACATTTGCTCGGCAGAACCCGACTGGAAAAAGGTCAAAGCAGACACGGGGAGGCCACTGGCGAAGATGTTCACCACAGCTCCAATTTTATTGCTGCAACCCCTTTCGCTGCCATTTACCGGATTTATTGCATCACCCGTTCCAGACGTTTACTCGGCTGGCCAAGCTTCAAGATGCATCGACCCCGATTCTGCACCAACATCCTCCGTTTCCTATGCGGTTGCTTCGGCTGCGCTGGTGCGCATCAAAGGCCTGACGTCATCACCCTGGACAAGTCATCACCCTGGACAAGTATAAAACCAACACTGCACGACGGATCAGCTAGTGGCACAGCGAGGACTCATTGGGCAAGATGTTCACCGCGCCTCCCATTTTATTGCTGCAGGTTAGTTGTACTTTTTTGTACCGTTCTGATGACAGATGATTCTTGTTGTGCCGTGCCCACGGACGATGGTGTTCATTCTAAGTGATTGTTTTCATGCATGTAAGCTGTTGTTGTTTGGACACATCGAAGAAAATCCAGGACCCACACTTGAAGAGATGTTTCATTCACTTATTAAAAGCCAACAAGCTATCCGAAATGATTTGCTAGAAGCAAAAGAAAGAGTTGAGCAAACCGAACAAATGGTGAAGTCTCTTGGAGGGCTGTTAAGCCATATTGGAGAGTGAAACGAGACTGAATTTCTTGGATGGTGTTCCAGAACTTGTCACGAGTTTGCAGGAGAGAATACGTCTACAACAAGCGAAGATAGTGTAGCTTTCAGACAATGGTAGGCAAAATAATTTCGTGGTATTTGGCATGGACGAGGTATCGAGGGAAACCGAACTGGATTTAAGACGGCTGGTTATCGATCACATTTTTTAGGAAACCCGAGGAGTAACTTGTACGTCAGTGGACAGAATTTGCAGAATAGTAAGCCTTTTTCAAATGGCCCCGTGATTCTTCACTTCAGTTATGTTCTACAAAAGCAAGCCGTAATGCTACATGCAAAAAAAAACTGAAGAGTACGTCAGTCTTCATTCAAGGTGACTATTCCCAAGAAACGCGTAGAAAAAGACGATCGCTTTGTCAAAGTGCCAAACTGAAAAAGAAAAGGGGAAGAAGGTTACGCTTGCGCACGACAAACTTGATGTTGACAAGAAGCTGACGACAAGACGACATCAAGAACCGGCGCGTTCTAGTCGAAGCAAATGAATCGCCACAAGCTACCATACAGCCACTCCGTCACCCTCTCGAGGAACTCACTGTTATGTCGTTGAATGCAAGAGTAAGTAAATAAAAGTGACAGTTTAGAACTGCTTCTTTTGAATTACGACCCCCATCTAGTGTGTAATTACCGAAACCTAGATGAGTGACAGGATCAGTGATGGAGAGGTTGTTCCCCATGGTTATCAGATATATGGGCGTGATCGCGGCACGCGCGCTGGGGCGTTGCCGTTATAGCAAAAAATAAATCGACATCTCGGTTCTGCCTGTAATTCAACATCATGCAAGCTTGTTTTTAGGCGTATCTGTTTGAGGCCCAAAATTCTTGCTTTGTGCGGCTTATCGAGCGCCTGATGCAACTGAGTGGTTTCTTTGCGAATTGTACGATTCCCTTCTGCCTCACCGTGGGCGCTGGGTTATTGTGACGGGGGATTTTAGTGTTTTAATCTTCGAAGTCTTGACTGGAATCACTCTACTGATGGAGAGAGCAACTCTTGTGATAGTATCCTAGACATGATGTTGGGTAGGAATCTGTATCAGCTAGTGGTTGAACCTACCCGTCTTAATGGAATTTCAGATTTGTTTTTGTTGGCGAGGTGTTTTGTAGCGGCACTGTGAAAGTAGACCCTGTTATTTGCGACCTGTTTTGTTGACCTTCTATCGAGCATGGCAGTGTTTAGGTCAAACATGTAAAAAATTTCGACCGCCCTGATGATCTTTCTATCATTGATTATTTACAGTTGCAATTTAGTTACCAGATGGACAATGACGTGCACAGTTGTAGATGCATTTCAAGCAAACAGTAAAATACTGCATTGAGGAGTTTGTACCATTCACAAAGGTTAGAAGTAAAAGGTACAATGAATGGATTATCCGAGATGTAATTCAGACCAAGCCTAAAATAAAATGTCTTAAGAAAAACAGGAGTCGAAGTGAGGAACATCAGCAAAAGCCTAAAGCAGTCCTTGGAAAGTAAAGGGAAATCAGCCAAGGCTCATTATGTTAACGTAACACTTACTGAATTCATTAAAAATGATGCCTCCAAGTTCTGGCGCTTTCTGGATGAAAAACATGTCCTGAAAGAAGTAGCTGTAAATGGTAAAATTGTGAGTGATTAATCAGTTTTTTCTACAGGTAGCGTGATTCAAAAATGCCTAACACATCATTCAAGCACACTGATTATATCGGATCTTGGAGTTCTGCAATGTTGCGAAAGCTCAATTCAAGAAAAAGCCCAGGCCCCGATCGCCTTCCAAAGGGATTCTCTAGCGGTATGCTGACCAGTTATCAGTATGCTTAACTAAGATTTTTCCGACCTCCCTGACATCGGGCGAAGTCCCGAATGATTTTCTGGTTGCCAATCCTTAAAAGTGGAGATAAGCTTGCAATCTCAAAGTACAGACAAATTTCTATTACAAGTAACTCTTGTAAAATGTTAGACCGTGTTATTACGGGATTTCTTCATGAATTTCTTGCTGAAAGGAACATTTTGTCCCCTTGTAAGCATGGCTTAAGGAAAAAATGTCTACTGTTGCGCAACTGGTCACTACAGTTCATCACTTCTCTGCAGCAATGGATGAGTCTGTACGGGTTGATGTGGTGTTCCTAGATTTTAGTAAGGCCTTTTACAAAGTACCACATGATAAGCTTTTGTATAAACTCGAACTGATTTACCTTCGTGATTGTCTTTTGAACTTTATTAGAGCTTATTTATCAAACAGAAAACAGTATGTTGATATTAATGGTTGTTTCTCTTATTCTCTTGCTGTTACATGTGGTGTACCCCAGTGCCACTGGTGTGCACCCAGGGCCACTGGGGCCAGGGTGTACTGGGGCCACTGTTCCTTCTTTATATAAATGATTTGGTGTGTGTCTTTGTTAGGCTGTCTTTGTTAGGCTGTTTGCCGACGTTTGTATTGTTTTTAGAGAAATTAGCTCACCTGATGCCGGTGCTGTGTTGAAACAACCCCTAGTACAAATTGAGAGGTGGTGTAAGGAGTGGCGAATAATGTCGAACGCCGGAAAATGTGCGCTGTTAAGAATAACACGTAAAAAAGCTTTTTTTGTTCCCAGTATTTGTTCGAGAACACTGCAGTTGCTGACGTTGCCGAGCATAAATACGTCCGCCTCACTTTAAATACTACTTTAACTTGGCCGTCCTATGTATCACGTATTTGTTCAGCCGCATTTACGAAGTTGTGTTTTTTGAAGTGTAAATTAAGACACGCTAAAAGTCTTGGTGAGCTTCTAGCTTACAATACTTTTGTTGGAGCCAAATGGGAATATGCCTCCGTTATATTACATCCGCACTTTAAAAAAGACATTTACATGCTAGAGCTCGCCCAAAGAAAATCAGTACGGTTTATGTTTGTAAATATGGGCGTTACGGTTCTCCTTCGAAGCTTATGTCTGACAATGGCATTCAATTTCTAAATATCGAAGCCGCTTGGCCCGTTTATCCATCCTGCCCGATATTGTTACGTCTAAGGTGAAAATAACTCTGTTTAACCTTTAAGCACAAGAAGGACGCGATACGCCCATGCTCAATCCCTTAAATCAATTTTCGCAAGAACAAACCAGTTCAAGCATAGTTTTTTCCCCACGTACAATTTCTGAATGGAATGCGCGTCCGGAAACACTTATTCAGGCCAGAAATGTTTCCGAAGCGCTCCATGAGAGCATTTGTCATTGAGTATATGCATTTTACGGTGTGCTATGCCTATACCGATGTGCTCGTACTTTTTTTACTTTTGTTTGTTTTCTCACTTTCAAAAATATTTTCGATGCTTGTATAATTGTTTTGTGTATTACCAGTTGCTTTTCCTGTTTCAGCTATAAAATCTGGCAATGAAAAATAAATAAGTAAACAAAGTGGCCTTTGTAAGTTCTAAATGTATTACCATACGTCGCAATTCACATGGGATGCTTTAAGTGCCAAAGAAATGGCCATGGATCTCAATCGTGTCGACGAAAGCAGACTTCTGCGGAGACTGATCATTCGACGGGTGACTGTCGAAACAGCACAGCGAAATGTCTGAATTGCCATGCGCCACACACTGCGTATTCAAAAATCTGCACAAAATTGAAAGCCGAAAAATAAATTCATCAAAGTAACCAAAAACATCCCTTTTTCTGAGACGCGCCAAAAGCTGCTTTCGGCTTATGCAGGTGCTGCCCTCCGGGGGTTGGGGTGGCGTTTGGTCAACACCGCGACACAGTGCAGTCTCCTTGCAGACGTATCGCTGTCGCCACCCCCAGTTTAACAGCCACCTCCAGCTTCTGCGACAGGTGTTGACGCTCAGGAGGACCGACCCACTGGCAGTCCAGAACCGTTACTCTCCGCCGATTGTGGAGGCGACGGTGGATGTAGTGGCGACGGTCTCCGTCGGGAGTGGTTCCGCGCCTTGCTGTCCACCTCCGCTGCTCCCAGTACGTGTGAGGGTGGAGAAGACATGGAGATAGGGAGCCTCGGAACTACACACACTTTCAACGCACCGCGAGCTCCTGCAGGGAAGCCCGTGACCACATCAGTTAGCGCTCAAGGTGGGCTTCACGCAACTTCGAGCACTTCTGATATTTCTGATGAGAACAGGGATGCCGCACTCTTTCCGTGCGCTGTGAAAGCCGCGAGAGAGCGGCCCAAATACACCGAATACCGAAAAAGGTCTTCTTTCACGAGTCATCGGGCCGACACCAGATTGACACAGGTAAGCCAAAGCGTCGACATTTAACTCTTCCGCTTTCATAAACACACACACATGCACAATTCAGTCGCTCATAACACAAAATATTGAGCCAAAAAAGCATAATACAGTGGAGCTGTAGGGGCCTTATTAAAACCTATAAGATGTGTATGAGATTCTGCATTCAAATCCACCAAGCGGAACGCGCTTACAAGAACCCCATCTCAACAACAAGCCTACAAATTTCCCTAACCCTTACTTGGTATTCATAAAGGGCCGAAACGGTTGCGCATATTCTCCGCGTAGTGTGGCAACCGTCGTGGGAAAATGTCTGGCGTGTCATACCGCTTCCTTACAGACCGTTCTTGAGGCTGTTGCTATACAAAGAATAATATTTATAAATAAGAAGTATTTGCTGTCTTTACATCCCACCGGACAATCGCTTAAGGAGCCCCTAGTTTGAAGCTCTGATAAATCAGCTACGCGAACGATTCATCCTAGTTGGTGACTAGGCCCATAGTTGGCCGATGATTCCCTCTTGGAATCTCATTGAGCTTTTGAACGTAATCGGGAGCATGTATATTTAACCGAAAACGGCCTACCTACCATTATATAGCCCATAACACACAATACCTACTCGCACCTCCATATAATGATTGACTCTCCAGTTCTCTTCCCATTTCTTCGACCACTTCCCTAACGCATCAACATACACAGGTAACGGCCGAAATAGTTCACCTACCCACAAAAAGTTCAACGAAGCGAGAGCGAACTGGAATACATTCACAGACATCGGAAGTACATTACTCATCTATAACAAACACAAGGAGGAGGCAGCCAAACTAGTTGCGGCGCACATCGTCGACGCCGCCGAAAAGTCCATTTCGCCGGTTTTTGGGTACTCCTCAGTCATAAGCGAGTGCACGGCACCAAATAAGTCCTCCTTTCCTTGCTTCGACCAGATCAGGCGTAGCATCAAGAGCCGGTGGGTGTAACAGAAATTATAACCCGTCTACAAACAGTTTCTGCATGTGCACGATGATTCCGGAAGCTTACCCAAATAAGCCCGAAACAACTACATCAACCAGTAAAACCACCAGCTATGTTTTTCGCTTCCAGATTTCGTCGCAGAGATTGATCGGAGATCTCTTTTCTTGTCAGCGTTCTTTGAAACACGGAGGCATGTTTATGTTGGCCAAATTAGACAGTGCATACAATGTAAAAAAAGTGTTGCCCTTCAGGCATTCCAAAGATTGCACTGCAGGTATTTCCGTGTAGCTTGCCCCCAACTTTCCTTGGCGTTTCAGCGAAGCACAGCTGGGACCATGATGGATGCACCTTTTGACATTGTTGACCAACGGTCAAAAACTACGACCGTCAAAGCGCCAGGCAAACAGTCGAAACTATGCGACAGCCTCTTATAAATTGTTCTCAATCGATGACGTAAAGCGCACTTCGCAAAGTCTGGGTTGGCTGGAAGGAAACTAAACAAAGACCGAAGGTTACGATGGCGGCCAACAAACTGCGAAGACGTATGGGTACGTCACCACTCAACTAAAAAACTCAAGGTCATCTGACACTGTGTCACAACAGAAAATTGGGGCAGATGGCGACTGAAGTCGCTTCGGCAAGTAGAGGCCGGTCACTGGAGGCCGCTGCCCCGTATCTATATAACTCGTTTACGAGTGTGACAACGAACTGCGCGTTCAAAGAACACTTGCAATGGCTGTCCGATCATCCGAAAGCGTTGCTGACAACGATGGAAAGCGCGAGCATCTCTACAAAGAAACAAGCATACCGAGAGTAGCTACAACCAACCGGTAACTGAATAAACGCTACACAAATATGGCTGCAGCTTTGCTCAACTAACCTTGGATGGCAAAGTAAAAGCTTGGCTTAGTCTGGTTGAGTCGTGGTTTCACTTGGTTACACCTTTAATTTAGCTCTGTAGCCGACCACCGGAGACCGTGAAAAGCAGGTGTTGCAAGTACCCGTGTATAGTGGAAAGCGTCACTGGTGATTCATGAGTACCTTGTGCGGGACAGTTGATCGAGGACGTTAGTACGCATCGGCCGCAGAGCTGGTGTCGGGGGGGGCTCCTTCCCGGCCTCCTTCTATTTAGTGGCCGTCGCCACTAAATAGAAGGAGGCCGGGGGAACGCGTCGTTCGTTAATGGCGAACGCTCCGTTCTCTTCCCCGGGCGCGCGACGAGTCCCGTTGCCCGAAACGACCCAGCGCCGCATGCATAGGAGGCTGCGGGGGTGGTTTGCTGCCTCCGCCGCAGCGGTGGTGGCGACCTCGGTCGGCGCCCCAATCATGTCGAATCATGCGATGCGCTTCGAGGGATGTGTCGCCGGTGGTGTGTCTCCAGTCAAAGGTCATTTTCTCATCCTCTACGAAATCGCTGGACGAAAGTAGAAAAGCTTTGCTTTAAAGTCAGATACAAAATCTTTGTTCACTGGTCCACCTACGTCGCCAGAAGCTTCATTTATGACAGTGGATGAGTGGCTAAGGCATTGTGTTGCTCAGCCCAATAACGTGGGTTCGATTCCTGGCTGCGGCGGCCGCTTTTAAGATGGCGACAAAAGGCAAAAACGCCGGTGTGTTTTGGCGCCCGTTAAAGTGACCCGGTATTAAGAACTAACCCACACAACACCACTACGGCGGGCTTCATACCACAGGCGTCGCTTATGCGCGTAAATCCACATATGTGCTATTTCGGGCCATTTGTGCCACATCGAAGAATCCTATCTTAATGCAGAATGTTATTGACACTCAACAAAAATTACGCCCACCTCCCCTCGCGGGAACCCTGCTGTGATGCGACGCTGAGGGGGGGTCGACCCTTATGAAAATGAACTTTTCCTTTCTGTTTACTTTGTGTCTCCTGCATGTTGACTGTGTGGCCTTTCTTTTGACTTTTCCTTTGTGTTACCTCTAGGACATAAACAGGCTGTGTACTTTTTATAGACTGCCGGATAAACAGCCATGATGTTTTACCTTTATATGTACTATGGTAAAGACGAAGTTTAAATTTTATATGAAGATTTTCTTTCGCATGAGAAGTATAAAACTTTAAAACTCACTGGCGTTCTTCTCTTTCTGAGCTCCGCAGTGCTATTGCCCATGTGTGTACTCAAGGCAAAATGAAGTCAAAAGACTTGCTGCCATCCGATCTTGCGGAGGACGCTTCTGCCCGCCTTGGTATGGCTAAGGCGGACCCTTTGATCCGGTCACGGCCAATTACCCGAAGAGTGGACTGAGAAGATGGAAAGCAAACCATTACCGCGCAACATGAACCCCACAAGGCACGCCGGACGGCGCGACGCCCGGGCCAGAGCCCTCTCCAGGACCCTGGAGGAAGACGACACTGTCCTCTACACAGACGCCTCCCTGCCCAAACACTCCACAAGGGCAACGGTCGCGGTCACCGGGTTGGACAAGCTGGTCACCTGCGCATCGATCAACACTTCATCTTCAGAGGAAGCAGAAGAAGTGGCGATAGCCCTCGCACTCCTGCAACCTAACGTCACCAAGATCGTTACGGACTCACAAGCTGCGTACAAGAACTACAGATCTGGCTGGGTGTCCCTTGCGGCTCTAAAACTCCTCGAAAAAGCTAGGCCTCCTAAACAAAAGATCGAATTAGTTTGGGTCCCGGCCCACTCCTCTGTTGAGGGCAACGAATATGCTCATCAACAGGCCCGAGCGCTGAACTCCCGGGCCACCGAGGAGGAGGGAAGGGGATGGCAAACCATCACCAGCTACACAGATATAGTCAAATATTACAGGGACGGTAGGAAGACATTCCCACACCCCCACCACTCCTTGACTAGAGCAGAACAAGCAATATACAGGCAAATACAGGCAGGCTCCTTTCCTCACCCCTGCCTCCAGAATAAAATGTACCCTGAAATCTACAAGAACAGATGCCCTCACTGCAATCTACTAGGCACTCTCCAGCACGTCATAGGAGAGTGCAATTTCTCCAAAGACCGCCCCCCACCTATACCCATAAGTAATTCGCCTACTATCCTCACCGTTGACGAGCGATGGGAGATCTTGCTATCCAGCCCCGCCCTGGAAGACCAGCTCCGACTGATCCACAGGGGCCAGGCGGCCCTGGAAGCATATGGAACCCGTGAAGAGGGAGCCACCCCATCGGGCGCTTAACGCGCTCTGTCTGACAATAAAAGTTGTTTCCTCCTCCATCTCCTCAAAAGACTTTGGCCTGTTTCCCCTGTGTTGCCTCTAGGACAAAGGGTGGAAGATAGAACTTGAATTTGCTGTCTTAATTCTTTTTCTGTGTGCCGTAATGCTGTTGCTTATGTATGTACTGAAGGCAAAATGAAGTAAAAAGACTGACTTGTGTCTTTTGTGTTGCCTCTAGGACATTGGGTGGAAGTATAATTATTTGTTGCCTTACATTCTTTTTCTGAAGAGCCGTAAACTAAACAATCGTGCTGTGCTTCCTCAAGTAAACATAAAGTCGAGCATGTAAGCCCTAATTATACTCGAAAGGTTAAGTTTTTTGGCTTGGCTAGAGATGGCAAGAAACAATGGCGATGGTTTGTGGAAATTCTGTAGCACTGTATACATTATTTCGTGCTAGTGAGGTCTGATAAATTCGCAGAATTAATATTACGAACTGGTGCGTTTGTATGAAACAGTGGCGTAAGAAGGATACATATTGAACGAGGCTGTTCGAAGTGCCTCGTCCCTCCCCTTACGAAAAAAAGTGGGAGGGAGGAGAATATACACACCAGAAAAAGTAAAAAGAAAACGAAAAGCCGAAAAGAAAACAAAGCAATGCAAACAAAAACAACCTAAAAAGTGGCTTCCGATTGTCCTAGTCTGTGTTTTCCTTCAGGGTCGTTCTAAAATGGCTTATCCTTGCAAATAAATGCTGAAGCGGTGTACTGTTTATTGGGGTAGAGCTTTCGGTAGAAATATATTGCGACAGAAAAAAAAGGGACACAGCCAGACGAGAGCAACAAGAGCAACAACAATGTTAAAATATAACGTAAGGCTGAAAAACTTCAATTAGAACACGGTTAAAAAAAAAAAAAGATGACTTAGCTGGTTTCGAACCACCGCCCTTTGGGTCAGTAGGCGAGTACTTATCCTCCAAGCCACCGAAACTTTTTTTTTCTCTTTATTGCCTGTCTTCGGTATACACAATAAGAACAAAAAAATTTACAAAGCGCAAAAAGACATCTGCACGTCACTTGCTAGTGCGCGCTTGTGAAAAAGGCCGAAGCCATGCCACACTTTCCAACACATTTAACAAGTCAGGTGTAGATGGTTGGGCTTTATACACTTCTAAGATCTCCCGCACACTCTGGCAGAACAACTCTCTGCTCGGTTTCACATCTACATCATTATGACGAACTGCCATTCGAGCTTTCCATATACTATGCAGGGCCAGCAACATCAAAAGATCATACGGGACGCCGCCGTAGTTTTCAACGGCCAAGAACCTGATTCCATGGCTATCCAACGGGAAATTCTTTTTTAGTGTTCTCTGCAAAACGTCCCACAGGAACACCCCGTCCCAACAGTCTATGAATGCGTGCTCTACTGTTTCTGGCTTTTTACATACCAAGCAGTCAGGCCCCCAGGGAACAAACAAACCTTTTTCAATAATCCAAGTTTTAACAGGTAATACTCCCACGTGTAATTTAAAGAAAAAAGACTTTACATAAGGCGGGACAGTCATTTTTGTCACACGATGACACACATCTTGTCCTGGCCCTGCACTGTATAGGGATCGGTACAAAGGAGTCGGCAAAGTGGTGTCAAGAAGGTCTCTATACAGCGTTTTTCTGTGCACGGTAGCCAGATATTCGAAAGAAACCGCGAGAATAAAAATCTTACCGAAAGTACCACCTCACGTAGATAGCCATGAATGCCACCGTCACGAACACAAGAAGTAACAACAAATTCGGGTAAAACTCTACCTAGGCGCACTTGACACACGGTGCGCAAAAAAAGGTTTTACACATCACGTAAAAAAAGAAAGCGGTTCACTACCTGGCGTAGAAAAAGGTGCGCCAGGGAAAGGCCCCCACAGCGCACTCGTCTAAACAGGTTGGTTCGGCTTGTGCGCTCCCAAGTGGAACACCAAATAAAGACAGCAAACACCCGGTGCAATCTTTGAACATTGGCACGCGAGCAATGCAGAACCTGCATCACGTACCAAAGTTTTGACACAAAGAATAGATTACACACAGTCGCTCGCGCGAACACGGACAACTGCTTACCCCCCCACTTATCCGCTTTATCACGGATTTCGGTGGCTTGCCTGTGCCAGAAAGGATCACTGTCACGACAATTTTCTAGGGGGACACCTAAGTATTTCACTGGCGTGTCTACCCAGCCGATACCTGCGAATGTACGTGGCTTCCACAACCAGCTTCCGTGCCAGAAACCAATACACTTATCCCAATTGACGGAACTACCAGTGTAGAGGCAGAACCTTTTAAGAACACTTGAAACAGAATGGGGCAGGGTGTTAAACGCAGGTAAAAATATTTGAGCTTACATAGTCTTGCTAAGCTCCATTTGAGTGAATTGTTTGCCTGCGTGGATTTGACGCACGGTGCTTTTGTGTGCACGAGTGCTTGCGTGCGTGTGTGTGGGTGTGTGCGTGTGTATGCGTGTGCGTGTGTATGCGTATGCGTGTGCGCGTGTGTTTGCGTATGTCTGCGAGGAATAATTTTTTTTATCCGGCCGTTCTGTTTGTGAAAAGCCCACAAACAGTGAATGCTTGGACGCTGAACAAAACACAAAACAGTCAATCTAGATGTAGATGACGATGATAATAACTTTGTTTGTTAATCCATTTTTATTTGCTTTTGAGTAGCAACAACTTACGACAACAAAAGACGTTGCCCGCATCAAGAAAATATACTGCCATTATATATATGTTTGCAATTATCAACTTTAACAAAATACTACAATGGCGTCTGCCTAGTTTGCTTCAGGGGTGATCATGAAGTAACCAAGTAAAACTCTATGACTGCTAGATAGCTAAGTGTAGTAATAAGTCTAGTCTAGGCTAGCATATATGCAGTCATTGTTATAGGTGCGCAAGAAAAGACGTGGCTGGTTCGTTGTGCGTGGTTTTGGTGGTTTGTTTTCGATTTTCTGGTGTTACGTGAATTAGTACGTGCTCCTCCTGCCGTAATATTACGTGTTAGTGCTTTTGTGCCACCTGAAACATCGTGAGTGCTGGCAAAGCGCCTGTGTCGTCGCCGTACTGCGCTGCTGTAGCAAACGCACATCGAGGTCGCCATTTGACAAAACACTTGACAAGTTGTGCGTGCCTACGAGAATCAAGAGTCTCTACTGCAAGTTCCAGTCTGTCGACGCGACGTGTGAAAAATGCTGCGTGTTCTGCCGTAAGTGATTGTTTATCGTGGTGGATGTTAAAATTTTCTTACGCGTTGCCGCAGCTCCGTTTTGTTAAACGTGTTGAGTATTTTCCTTGGTGTTCGGCTCGCCGCGCTTCTTTTATTGTAAATTAGCGGCTGCGTCGGCGCGGTCACATGAATGGGCTTCCAGGAGCGGCGGTCAGTATGCTGTGTGAGTGATCGACCCCCTTGCCATTGCCGGCAACGAAGATGTTATGCTGACGGCCCAGCGGCCGCCGCTTGGCTTGGGTGGATTCGACCGCTAAAGCTTGTTGCATAGAAAAAAAAGAAAGAAAGAAAACTGCGTTAATGGTTGTAAAACAAAACGCCCACTCCCCGATTTTTTTTTAGGAGGCAGTTGACCCACAGTATATTTTTTACAGGACGTAGGCAGCTTAGCATTGTTCTAACGGGTAGTTTTCGTTTACGGGTAAAGAAATGCAAGGAGGCTGCATTACATTTGTAGTTATAATACGTAAGAGTTGCATATACGTTGAATTTTCAACATTTAAGCATTGCTAGCAACTTTATAAGTAGTACCGCATGCACAAGGTCCTTAGGCAGTGAACATTTGACCAGATAATTGTTTAGACGTCGCAGCTTGAAAACATGCTGTTCCAGCCTGCATTGCTGCTGCAGTCACAGGGCAGCTTTCACTGCTTAAATGCAAGGAATTTTTCCACCTTCCTAAGCTCATCCAGCATCGTCATGATCAGACAGAAATTCTTGTGTGGTGTGACGTTATTTGTAGCTGGCTTGCATAAATTGTGTTGACCGTAACATGTTGAGCATGGGTTGAACGTGTTCATTCTTACAAATATGCATGTGATGGGGATACAATCATGGTGCGAAAAAGATTAAACAGGGCGTGGGCTTGCCACCGTGCTCCTTCGCCATCCCGTTTTTTCGTTTCGTCAGCATTTCAACTTGCCTACCCCTTGGTGGTATTGGAACGCTGAGACGTTCACCATGTGTCTCAGAGAATTTTAATGGCGCCATGAAGACAAAATACAAGTTTGTGTTATTTGAGAGATTTCGTGTGTTATGGTGCCCCCAGGACTTGTCCAAATGCAAACGATGCTTTATTCAATGAGAGATTAATTAATTGAAGTTAAAATTTTGGTTTTCCCGTAAAATCGTGCATTTTTAGGGTCTGCAATGACATCACAGGAACCGACTGCTCTGCAGCCGATTGGGAAGCCTTCTTTACCGTTAGTGAACCTAGATGGTGCCACCATAACCGTGGCAAGCCCCTTTCTGCTTTTGGTTTGTTTTTACCGTATTTAAACCTGGCTTGTTTTTGTTGAGCGAGAAAATAATCGTTTCGAGAAACATAGTGCTCGCTCCACAAATATGGTCACGTAAGACACCGTTGCTTTTGTCAATCGGCCAGTGTTGTCCGAGACAACCCCAAAGCCCCGCAGTCCTGTGCAGCTAAACCAAGCATAGTGCGCGCAGTACCAACAGCAGTACGCATCGGTACTTCTATGCTTACGTGTGCTTTTTAAGCGCAAATAGTTCGTTCGGCAAGCTTATAGGCTCTGCCTAATTCGCGTTTGCTGTTGCCAACTGCAGAGTTGGCTGGTATGACATAGGTTCTGTTGCGGGAAATGAGCTAGTGGGTCGCATGGCCATTTCCTTTGTTCCTAATTTGTAGCTTGAGTGGAGCTTACATTAAAAATGGTGTCAGCATGATTCTAGCAACACAATCTTTTGAATGAATCAAACTTGTGTTTTCTCTTCATGGCTCCTTTAAAAGCCGTAACCACGTTTCGCACCCTCTGTACCAGAGAATATGCTTGCGCAGTGGAAATCCGTGGCGTGCACTACATGCAGCGCCGCCAGTGGACGCCCATGGAAGCTAGGTGTTGCATTGTGGTATACCACGAGGATGAGAGTGTTTTGACCATAAGCTTGCTGCTTCCGGTTGCCAATAAGCGGGGCAGTGGTTCCCCGCAGCGACAGCGGTGCGCTGCAAGCCTGGAGTGCAGGAGTGTGTTTGTGCGGCGGTGGTAGCGGCAGTATCGCGTTTCAATCAGTGAGCACTTTACTTATTTTTTAGCTTGAAAGAACTGAAGGTGCCTTTTTTGCACCTACAAAAAAGAAATTCTGTCATGTCCTGTCAGAGCGAGTATTTCACGGCATTATACCGCATATTTACGGCTTGTTTACTACTTGAACTTCCATTTTTTACAGGGCCAGGTGTTTGACATGGAGGATGTACGTTGGGAGCTTCCAGAAGAATTGGCTGCCTCCTGTTTCTATCTATCCTGCACGACCTGTAAGTGGAGTTCATTACGGCTGTGAAATGCATGAAAATCTCGATTTTGAAGGCTGAGAGAACATGAAAACATAGAAAACCATTGTGGCATCCTTGTGGTACCTTAGTGATATTAAGACATAAGAACATTGCAGAGATGGGACAAAAAATAAGGAACCGATGAGGGTGAGAAACTTCCTGGTACCTTTCTTATTTTTTTTTTGTCGCATCAGGGTTGCGTCCTTGCTCCATGAATTAATTAATAACGACTTTGTCACCCTTGTTCACTGTGGTAGTGGTGTGGTGGCCACAGACTGTGTGGTGATTTTTCTTCTACCGCCTATTACAGATGAACTAGATCTTTAGACTTCTACTCAAAAGTCATATTATGGATTACATTACATGAGTGAAACAATTCCATGCACCCAGAAATAGAATTTAGGTGAATTCACTTCAATGCCCTAGACGCAACTTGTGCCTAGCAGTGAAAAGGGTGTATTGCCTGCCTTTTGCCACTTTGTTTCTTGTAGTGTAATGAGTCTTACTGGCCATCGTAGCCCCCTCCCGCCCCCCCCCCTCCCCCCGAACAGCTATTTACTCTAGCAAATATAATGATGGTCCAAATTGTAGAAGGGTACTCAGCAATTGAAGAAAGAGCTGTGGGGGGTTCTGGTTTGTGTGCCAGACGTTGTTTGGAATATTATGTAGCCACGGATAATGCAGGGCTTTTGTAAAAATATAGATTATCGGAGCAAACTTGTGCTCCGCAGTGAACATAAAAAAACACAAACCTCGAAGGAGTCAGCAAAGGGACGTGCATGGATGAGCGTTGGCGAATTGAATGCCGCAGGGTTTCTTTTGCACTCATTCATTTAGATCGAGAACATTTTTAATAAAAAACAACAAAAGCTAGGATAGGGATTGCAAAGCAACACCCTTATATCGAACAAGACTGCTGGTGCAGCATACAAAGGAAAAAGCGGAAAAAGACGGTTCCCTTAAAAAAGGATATGATTGCAGGGTGTGGCCAGGTGCTTGTAACAAAACATTTTGTAAACAAATCAAATGGCGTGGTTGGGGGCAATATTATGATGTTTGTAGTGGGAAAAACCTGCATTATTTCCGAGCAGTATGAATGCTCTGTGTACAAACATATGCAAAAACGCTGGTGTTTTTAGCATTTGAGTGCACGTTACAGAGTAGTCAGCTCAAGTTACTGCGGTAGCTTTCCTCATTGCTGGTAAGCATAAACCCTGAAATTAAATTTGCTGTATTCGACCGCTTTAACCCTTTCACTGTCACTGATGTCCTGGTTTGTCTTCGAAATCTCCTCCACGGTGTCACTGACATACCGGTGCGTTTTCTGTTGTCCGTTGAAAAATTCGTGCCATGGTGCAAAGTTGGCGCACCTGCACTGTTTCTTTCTAGTAGCTTGTATTTTCACAAAGTACAGAGCGACCACGCCAAGCTTTCGCTGCTTGGGGGTCACTCCGTGCACTGTACATCTGTTCGGATGAGCGACCACGTGGCACGCGTGCAATAATGGGTGCAAGTGTGCTATCCACCACGGTTTTCTAGGGTTGTTTTTATTTCTGTTCCTGTGTCTGCTACCCATCGACACAAGGAAATATAAAAAGTGAGGAGCCAACCTAGAGGTTGGTCAGTTCATGGTGATGTATATTTTGCTTTTTGTAAGCAAGCACAGACAAACAAACTAGACAATGCAAGTGCTGTCTCGTAAACGAAATGCACAATAAAACTGCTGCCTTTATAGGTTCAAAAGAACGCGTAGACACAAGCAACTACTCATGATGACGACTGATCAATGCCTGTCTTAGCAAATTCATGCAATTTTATGTTGCCTTCCCTGCCTCCTCCCCCCCATATTGCTTTGTTCCCACAGCGCTGCTGCAATAATCTCATCTCTCAAATGTTCTTGCGAGGCTGTATAAATGCCCGTCAGGAGGAGGCCATGAATCTAAACAGTACTTAGTTCTGGGTTGTGTTGCCTATGTAACAGTAGGTCATATTTGATGTTCGTAAGCTCATTAGTTAATTTATGTGGTCTAAATTTTGTGGCTAATTTTGCAACCTAGAAGTTGTACCTTCTCTTTCAGATACTTGGTTTAGTTTTGTATTGGAACACTCCTTTATATTTATAAGCATAACGAGGAAATGTTTGAAACGTGTTTGTTTAAACCCCTTCATATGCGATCAATGCGTTTGTCATTTCAGGTTCAAGTGTGGCAGTGGCTATCCCGTCCTGTGAGGGGTAAAGATGAGGAGACACCTGGTGTGGCAGGCGGCAGCAGCACGTATAGATCCAACCTGAATAAAATAGTCAGGTTTGCAAGAGTCATGTGATTTTCGTCAGCTTGCTCTTACAGAAACAACTGCAGCATGAAACAGTGACTGTGGAGCTGGCTGACATTTTCCACATGCAACTGGCTGTTCGGCGCTGTTTTTTGACAGCATGCAAAGGGCACTTAAAAGGTGGAAGCTTGTGGGATACGTAGAGGACATAAAGGATTCTTGGAGGACGCAGAAAGTCGGTGGCGAAATTTCAATACAGGGGACACACAAGGGACGAATGCGGTCTGTTGCCTTCAAGACATATAGGGAACACACAAAGGCCGTATGGTGTCTGTGTTGCCTTTGGGAGATAGACTGGACGCATGGAGGACGGAAACACACCGGACACTTGGAGGACGCAGAAAGTCGGTGGCGAAATTCCAACACAGAGGAAACACACAGGACGCACGCAGTCTGTTTCCTTCGGGACGCAGACTGTCTTTTGACTGGACATAGAAATTTTCATAAGGGTCAAGCGCAAGCGGAGAGCAAACGTCGACCGAAAGGCCGCCGGAGAGCGGCACACCGGTTATATGCGCAGCTCGCCCGAAGGAGAAAAGACCGCGGAGAGAGAAAGGGGTTGCGCAGCACCGCGCGCAGCACCGCGCGGGGGTTGCGCAGCAGAATGGGGTTGCGCAGCACCGCGCGACTACAGATGTGCGCAGCACCGCGCGCAACGCCGCCTACCCACAGATGTTGAGAGAGAGTGTTCGCTCTAACCTGGGCACGCGCCGGCGCCAGTGCGTCTGCTGCGGCTATGACGCAACACAATCCAATCGAGTCCAAGCCAATCCAAGCCAAGCCAATAAAATCGAATCCAATCCAAGGCCCCTCGCGAGAGAGTGTTCGCTATCGGAGAGGAGAGGGGGTGAGCGGAGGAGAGTGCGGGCGCCGGCGACGACGACGGACGCACGTAGGAAGGACAGGGCCGCCAACAAGAGATGCTCTCAGCGTCGCATCTAATAATTCCAAGTTTCTGTACGCGAGGAGCTCTGCAAACTGGTACAGTGATCGCAGTTATCACTGTAGCTTATAACTGATCTGTTATCGAAGATTTTCGAAGACAGGCACTGTTTCTAAGCGAGTTTAAACCGCACCAGATAGCGAGACCTCATTGCAGACTTGGTAGCCAGCAGAGTGTATTGCCTTCGATGCTTGAAACACCCTGTACACTCTTATTGAAGCATGTGTCCGGCTGCAGCACAAACGTTCCACTTAAGTGGTGCAGTGGTGCAAAAACAATGAAACAAAGCTACAAGCCCTGAGCAAGTCTCCACATTTTATTAAATAACCTTTGACAGGAGCACTGGTGTTACTTCATTCGGCGATAAACCCTTTTGGCGCTTTCATTATGCATTGATAGGAGTTGTTGGGCAATATTTCAGATTAGACCTGGCTCCATTGCCATGTTTTCCTGTCAAAAAGATTCCATCAAAAA
This sequence comes from Haemaphysalis longicornis, assembly GCF_048455015.1. Lineage (NCBI taxonomy): Eukaryota > Metazoa > Arthropoda > Arachnida > Ixodida > Ixodidae > Haemaphysalis > Haemaphysalis longicornis. Next base: position 127,525,997 of record NW_027526214.1, on the reverse strand, counting down.
AGGATTCCATAGTTGAGCCTGCTAGGCCTAGTCTCCAAATACTTCGGCTCAAACAAATTTTATGCGCCGTAGTAAGAAGGAGCTCACGAAAAGGAAGTGCACGGGGTAGGATTTTTGATCCACCGGGAGAAAGCACGGAACGTGGAAGAATTCTTCAGTATTTACGAAAGGGTGGGAGTGCAGTGATCAAGCTTGAGAAGCCGCGCAGGTTAACTATAATATACACCAACCGCTAGCTACGTGGATGAAGCCTTAGATAGTTACTACCAAGGTGTCAATTGAATAATGTATAATGGAACCACACAGTTCACAATTGTCATGGGAGACTAATGCAAAAATAGGCGCGAAGAGGTAGGAGAAAAATCTGTGGGAAATTTTGAAGGGGCACTCGCAACTGTCCAGGTGATACACTGGTTGGATTTACATAGAGAAATACCCTCAAAGTACTGAACATATTCTTTCGCAAACGCAGGATCAGGAAATGGACATGAAACAGTCCTGACGGGATAAAAAAAAACAAATTGACTTCGTTTTGAGTGAGAAGCCAGGTGTTGTGAAAGACGTCGAGCTATTAAGGATGGTTAGGTGCAAACTAAGGCTAAATCTCAAAAAGCAAAGAAGGACGGTCGTAAAAAGTAAGAAACCCAGCATCGAGTCAGAGACAAGACGCAGGAGTTTAAAACAACCTTTCAGAACAAATTCGTGCTTTTAAACAATAACGACGAGGGCAGTGTTGACACCCTAAATGACAACCTCACAACAAGCAATCACTGAGTCAGCAGCAGCTAATGTAGGAGAAGCTTGTAGGAAATAGACTAGAAAACTAACTCAGCAAAAAAAGGAGCTTATTTCGAAGCATCAGAAGATGAAATTGTCGAGTACGGTAGATCAAACTGAAATAGCGGAGCTGTCAGAATTGATAAACACAAATAAAACAAATGACATTCCTCCGGTCAACATGGCGTTCATCGACGAAATGTTGCAAGAAGGAAGAAGCTTGGAGGTGGCAAGGAGGAAGCCGGTTATTGGCAGAAACAGAATGTACGCTCTTACAGAGGAACAGGGTGCGATTACTCACAATATGGACGAGATAACCAAACTCGCAGAACGATCTATCCCAGGCAATGCGTCAGCAGCGTAAAACCGGGGGAAACTACCGAGCCTGCAAGCTTCGCTTGCGATGTTCCACCAGTAACGAAAGAACAAGTCGAAAAGGCACTTAAGGGTATAAAAATAGGGAAAGGTGCACGCGACGACAGCATAACCATAGACCTTCTAAAAGAGGGCTGAGATATACTACAAAAGTTCACTGAACTATCCTCAGAATGTTTAAGTACTTTAAAAGTGCCACAAGACTGGAAAAACTCCAACACAGTTTTAATTCAGAAGGAGAGAGATAACAACGATCTGAAGAACTACAGACGCCTCAGCCTTCTGACGGTTGTATACAAGCTCCCTACCAAGTTTGTAGTTAGCCGCATAACCGCCAGCCTAGACTTCCAACAATCCAGGGAACGAGCTGGGTCTAGACAAGGGTATATATTCTAGAATGAATCACATCGACGTCACCAACCAACTAATAGAAAATCCGCAGAGTATAATAAACCACTTTACATGACATTTATAGATTATGAAAAAGTGTTCTGTTCAGTGAGCACCACCGCAGTGGTTGACGTCTTAACGAACCAAGGACTGCCAGACGACGTATACGAAGAATGCACGTGCAGAATTACCCTTCACAAGCAAAGTGATAAATTCCTGATCCGAAAGGGAGCGCGACAACGAAACCCCATCTCGCGAAAACTGTTCACAGCATGTTTGAAGGGTTTATTCAGGAGGCTTGACTGGGAAAACGTAGGTTACAGATAAAAGGCGAATACTTGAGCCATTTAAGGTTTGCAGACGACATAATGAACCGGCACAACGACCCCAAAAAATGATTGAGGAACTACGATCAGAGAACTTCGCTGTGGGGCTGAGGATAGATATTAACAAAACGAAAGTCATGCAAAATAGACATGCTTAACGCGCCTTTATCAGCATAGGCGACGAAATACTGGAGCAAGCAGAAGAATATAACTACCTTGGCCAGATCGTCAGTGCGGACCCAAACCACGAGAAAGAAATCCGACGCAGAATAAGACTGGGTTGGGCTGCATTCGGCAAGCACTCGAAAATAATGAAAAGTAAGATACCTTTACCACTAAAAAAGGTATTCAACCAATGCGTCCTGCCGGTGATGACATAAACGTGGCGCCTTACTAAACGAATTCGAAAGCAAATTTAGGTCCACCCAACGTACCATGGAGCGAATAATGTTAGGAGGAACGCTTTAGCACAGAAAACGAGCTACCTGGATTAGGCTGCAAATTCCGATAGTTGACATCATAGTTCAGGTAAAGAAAAAGAAATGGACGAGACAACCAAACTCGCAGAACGATCTATCCCAGGCAATGCGCCAGCAGCGTTAAACCGGGGGAAACTACCGAGCCTGCAAGTTTCGCTTGCGATGTTCCACCAGTAACGAAAGAGCAGCACAACCACAAGGACAACAGCATGGACACCGAAAGCCGGCACTAGAAGAAGAGGACCATTAACTCGGTGGAGAGAAGGAATGAGAAAATTCTGAGGCAAATAATGGACTCGGGCAGCACAGGACACACGCGTGTGAGGTCGATGGGGGAGGCCTTGATCCTGCAGTAAACCTGAAAAGCTGTCCATGATGATGTTGATGATGATGATGATGACGATGATGAAACAGCTGACTCAAGAATAATGTAAAATAAAGTCAGCAGCTGTCTAGATAGAATTTCAAGTTCATTTGAGGATGATATAGTTATCTGAAGGCGGATCATAACTTCCTAATTTGTTGCTAAGCCGAAGTGACCCCTATCATAGCACCGTTTCGCACGAAGTGTAATAAACAGTTCTGCATGTTGGCCTTGTAACTTTGCAAGTGTAAAGCAAGGAGCGCCGATTTAAGGCAGCTCCGGATTCCCGATTCCCGATACCCGATTCTACAACTTGTTGGTCAAATTACCTACGAGGTGATCCGCCATGGTGATTCCGGAACATCACGACGACGCACGCGGCCCGACGTCCACGAGTTAAAACCTTACTACGCAAGATGACAGACCTTTTTTGTCGTTTGTTCTGACTGTCTTTTATTTTAGCATCGGGTCGATGCCCTCTTAAAGGGGGGTGATGCCACGAACGGTGTTTTGGGTTTGTTTGTTTATGCTTTGCTTTTGCAGACCGGCTGCGCCGGGCTACGTGATCTGCGTTATCCGTGGGCCAAATGAACCGCATGTTCCACTCTTTATGCGGCACGTGTTATCTTCTTTCATAGGGTGAGTGCTTCGTACTAGCGTCACCAGCCTAGAATAATCGTCGTTGATCTACAGTGTTCTGGATACAATCCGACTTTTGAGAAACCCTTGCGCCGAGGGATAAATGCTTGCAGAGCAGATCCCGCAGCATTGGATTCCAGACACCAGTTTGCCCACGTCACTGTGTTGACTGCTGTTTCGCCGCCTGTGTGTTCTTTGAGTTGTTAGGGGAGCACAAGTTCGCTCCAACAAACTTGTTTTTGCTTCAAGGCATCTGCATCATCTTTGGCTTCGTGACAATATATTTACACTTTATTATACAAATTTATTGAAAAGTTCAGTGAATGACACTACATTCAAAGCTAACGAACATTTATGTAAACAATGGCCCCACATCGTTTCATCCTAGACTTCTCCGTGAAGCGAACACTTTACATTCATCTAATCACCTTTCGTCATCAACCACTCATGCAGTCTCATTTATGTCCTGTAGCAAAACAAACGCTCTTTGCAAAATCTGGTTTGTCGCAAGTATTTTTATGTGTGGGTGCCGGACACGTCTCAGCCATTTAAATATACAGCTGCATCGAGTTTCGCTGTAAAAGGCAGCCAGCGTTGGGTTGGTTGAGGGATGCAACGAAATCAGTTAACTTCCGCGAGTGAGTCTCGATGTAGTTTTCACAGTCCTAAGCCGGTGCCCATACGCGAAAAGCAAAAGCAAGCGTTCATTGATTGTGATAGCAACGAATGAGCCCTGTTCATCAGAAAAAAAATCTCGTCGTGCCAAGTGGCACATGTGAGTGGTGTGTCACCATTACCCATCCCCGGCAGCATGCATCGTGCTTCGTTTGTTATCCTGCCAACCTTCGCTCCTGGCGCAGTATGCAGGCACGGACTGAGCAGCCGACAACAGTGGAATGATGGATTTTGAAGACAAATCGATAACCTTTTTGCGCTACAATGTCATGTCTCTGAAACAAGGTCTGAAACAACGTCCCACGTGAAACTTTTCCGGCTGGACTTTGCAAGCCATGTAGCGTGCAGGTTCTGCCGCTGAGCCCATTGTAGAGATGTCTCAGGACCTGCTTTCCACCGCAGTGTCTCATTTGGAAGAGGCATTGCGCGCATGAAGCAGATAATGACGCAACTTCTGAGAACGCAGTGTGAGGAAGAATATCAGAAACTTTACAAGGGCCGACCCCTGGTGTTCATAACAGAACTTGTGAGCCATAAAATTTATTTGCATCGTTTCATTCCATTTCATTTATTAGTTAGCCTAGAAGTGCGCCGTTACAGGGTGGAGGTACAAAACAATTATTTGCGGAAAAAAAGTGCAGTACAAGTCTAGAGATGAATTCTCGGTGTTATTGTGAGCAGCAGCTCGAAGTTATACATAACAAGAAAATTGAACTCACATGCGATGCAATACATACGCACAGAACAGTACATGATGCATTTGAGGCGACACTTTTGCACCGCGCTGAATATTTGAAATTGAAAAACAAGTATTGCAGTCTCATGCGACCAACAAAAAGCACACACGTACACACACAACGAAAGGCATTTGTCACTGTTATTCAGAAAATATCCGTTTTAGATTTTGTTTAAATGACGTAAGCGATGAACAACCAATTACAGACTCCGGCAGCATCCGGCAGCATATTCCAATCTTGGATAGCACGTGGGAAATAACTGAACTTAAAGCAGTCGTTACATGGGGCTAGGGCTGGCATGTACATACTATGGCGATGTCAGGAGTGTTCTTGTCTGTTGACCTGAAAGAAATCTGGATAGTTTAGTTTAAAATGATTATGAATTAACTGGAAAAGGATTTTAAGTCGCTGAGTCCTCGACCTAATTTCCAGACTATCCAGGCCCGCTGTTCTACAAAGTTCATTAGGTGAAAGATGTCGGCGATATTTATTAAAAATAAATCTTGCGTCAAGTAGCTGTATTTTTGCTCTTTTATTGCAATTTGACTGTGTGTAAGGGTCCTAGACAATTTTAGAATATTCGATAATATGCCTGACTAGGGTTTTGTAAGCTAGGCACTTTATATCCGATAGGGCGCTATATAGGCTACGCCTAGGGCTATACAATGCCTTGGTAGCTCTATAGCACACATAATCAATATGAGTGTTCCACCGGTGGTCGGGCGTAAACCATAACCCAAGATGTTTCTTGTTTTGTACACGCTTAAGGCTAGCGGTGTCAATCTGGTAATTGTATTATAGAGGTGCTTTCTTCCTGGTTTTTTAAGACGTTTTTTTGCGTTCAAGGTCATTTGCCCTTCTTCGCACCAATGCTTTATTTTTTGATATTGTTGTTTAGATTACCTTAATCGGGTTCAGTTTCGATTATGCTATAAACAACACAGGCGTTGGCAAATAACCTTATCGAGACCGTGACACGATTTCGTAGGTCACTTATATATCACAAAAATAAAAGGGGACCCAGCACGCTCCCCTGGAGAACTCCGGAATTAACTGTAACTGATGTAGACTGTTTGTCTTTTATTTGAACGAACTGCTGACGAGAACTGAGATAGGACGAAAACCATTTTGTCAAGAGATTATTTTGAAACTTTTGTGAATTTTAAAGAGTAGCTTCGAGTGCGACACTTGATCAAATGCTTTCGCGAAATCCAAATATATCACATCAGTTTGACCATGTGAATTGATTGTTTCTGAAAGATCGGGAACAAGTTCGATTAACTGTGTTGTTGTAGATAAGCCTCGGCGGAATCCATGCTGCTTCGAAAATAATGGATTGTGCCCATCAATATAGGCCATCAGGTGTTTGTTAATAATGTGCTCGAGTATGTTTGAACATGTGCTGATAAGGGAAATACGACAGTAGTTGCGCTCGTCCAGAAGAGAGCCACTTTCGTGAACAGGGGTAATTTTAGCCCGCTTCCACGCTGGTGGGAAAGAGCTACTGCGCAGGGACGACTGAAATATTTTTGTAAGGAAGCGACATGCCCATTTATTTATTTAAAAGTATGTTACAGGCTCTATTACGGAGCATAGAGTAAGGGGCGTACATCGAAAAGAATGCTAGTTGGTGACACTAATACCACAAAATAATTGGAACTAATAACAGTGGTTGCACAAATGACAAGGAGGGGTTTCAAGCAACAACAAGAATTTCACAGTCGCAAAAAAGCACAAAGAACAAAAGCAGAATTGAAGGAGGTTATACAATGCTATTGAGATAGATGTATCATTAATTACTCGCGAAAATTTTCATGATTAGTTAAATTGACAATGACGTCGGGTAGGTCATTCCAGAGTGCTATGGCACGAGGCAAAGCAGATGAATGAATTTGTTTTTCCAAAGATGCGGGTGATGCTTCGCTGGTTGTGTAGTAGTTTATACATGCGCAATGGTGCCGTTAGTGGGAATGGTGGTTGCCTGGACGCGTGAATATATTTATGAAGCAAAGACAGCAGGGCAACTGTGCGCCGTATATCTAGATGCTGTAATGAAAGGTCATCTTTTATTTGTGTGACGCTACAGGGGCGACTGTAAATGCGTGAGATGAACCGTGACGCTCTGTTTTGCACAGCTTCTAGCTGGTTGAGATAGGCTTGGGAGGGGGACCATATAGGTGATGCGAATTCCAACTGTGGGCGAACAAAGGTTAAATGAGCTTGTTTGCGGACGTTATTTGGCGCGTTTCGTAGCTTTCGACGTAAGTATCCTAGTGTTCTTGATGCGTTTGCAGATATGTAACTTACATGTGCCGCCCAAGTGAGATTAGAAGTGAGATGGACGCCGAGGTATTTATACGAAGATGAACGTTATACGTTGGAATTATTTATGTAGTAATCAAATGCAACAGTTAATGTTTTCAGACTAAAGGATATTACTTTACATTTAGATAAATTTAAAGTCATTTGCCATGCACCACACCAGTTGTTAATGAGATTAAGGTCTTTCTGGAGAGCAAGGGGGTCATCATCGGTACTAGTTATAGAACGGCATAGAATGCAATAATCAGCAAAAACCCGTATTGACGAAGAAATATTAGATGGAAGATCATAATTGTAGATTAGAAAACATAGTGGCCCCACGACGCTACCCTGAGGCACTCCGGAGGTGACATCGGAAATTGGAGAGGAAGGGTTATTAACCAGAGTGAACTGCTGTCGAAAATACAAAAAGTTACGGATCCACGATAAGGTTAGCGAATCTAAACGAAGTTCTGTTAATTTTGAAATCAGACGGGAATGAGGTACGCGGTCGAATGCTTTAGAAAAGTTCAGGAAAATGCAGTCACTGACGTCTGTAAATTATTATCCATATTGAAGTAAATATCAGTGGTAAATTCGAGTAACTGGGTGTCGCACGAAAAACCTCGCCTAAATCTATGCTGATTCTCAAAAAAAGAAGTTATTGGTTTCTAAATGACAATAAATGTGCGAAGACATTATATGCTCAAGCAACTTGCAGCAAATGCATGTTAGTGATATCGGCGGTAATTTTCTGGTGAATATCTATTGCCACTTTTAAATAAGGGAACTACTTAACCTATTTTCCAATCAGCCGGCAGTTGTGCTCTTGATAAAGATTGCGTGAAGTATGGTACAGGATTTTACTTGAGCATAATGACGTGTTTTTGAGCACCTTAGAATTAATGTTATCAATGCCTGAAGAAGTTGATAATTTAAAGGAGCCATGAAGAGAAAACAAAAGTTTGTTTTATTCGAAAGATTAGGTGTTTCATATTACCCCAAGCGCTTTCCCGGAAGCAAATGATGCTCTATTCACTGAGAAATAAGGCAATTTAACCAAAATTTTTAATCTCCCGCTAAAATTGCACATTCCGTGACGTGAACAATGGCGTCATACGAGCCGGTCCATGAAACAGATACTTAGTATGTCGACTCCATATAGCACCCACACGCGGGAGTCGACCGAGATGGCGGCCATTTTAAAAATACCAGTAAAACCTAGTGCACCCTAGCGCAGCCCTAGTCATGGAATCGCCTGATCCGGAGAACAAAACTCTCGCCGAGGAGCTCGGGCTTGCATTTAACAACCTCACACCACTTGAACGCTCAATGCTTCTAAGTTCACGAGCGGCAAGAGTTGCGGGATACGCGGTGGACGGGAAAGCGACCATTCCGCGATAGCCACAACCGACGAACGCCCTACTGTCGGCACCGCTGCCTCATCAGCCCCGTCGCGACGGACGAATACAGACTGGTACGTATGTGCCGTATTTTTATTACGGTTAATAATAGTTCAATTTCAGTAGCAGTATCACTTATGCCAGTTGGCCGGTGTCGTGTATGGAAAGCCGTTCGCGCGAGCTTTCTGCTTCGACCAGAAAGATACGAGCATCAATGCGCGGTGTTTTTTACGGCATTTTTTCCCCCAAGGTCAGAGCGATTTGACGAAGTCGGCGACGAGCGCCAGCATGTCCCAGGAGTGAGCTAACGTAAGGGTCCCTGCCGTAATCACTTCCTCGGAAATGAAGCGAGCACACTCGTACTTCCTTTAGCTCTCTTTCTCCTCCGTTTGCAAAGTTCACAAAACGTAGCCACTTGCTTCGCCGAGGTTCGTCGTTGGGCAGCACATGAAAGGAGATCTCCTCACCGGCGGGGATGTCACACTCCCTCGACGATTTGCCCGTACTACATGGGCATTTCAAAACGCACCAACGAAATTTCATTGTAAAGTACTCGAACAAACTGAAGTTTTCAGTGGTTGTAAACTGGAAACGAGCTCGTTTCCAGTTTACCAGCACCAAGCTAACACCATTCGAAACTTCTGCGACGACTGGCACTACCTCGTCGCTTCTTGCTGTTCCTTACTCCCCTCGTTTCTATTTTTACCTTTGCTGGTTGGCGATATGACGGCCAACCTCCTGTCAAGGGATTAAGATACCAAGCAAGGTCGCGGCTGTACGTGCTGGAACGGTTCGTTGGCCCCTAAGAGCCTCGAACCCGAAAATTCGTCTGCGCGACGGTGGCGACGGCGAGATGTCGAGTTCGGCCGGCGGTAGTTTCGTACGCATTGGCGCACACGCTTGCGTGTTCGTTCGGAACTTCAACCGTTTACTCGACCGTTCTTTATCATAAAAAAATTCACAGCATATCCACGGGGTGAATGATGATGAGTGGGCGAAGCTCCTGAGGAGAAATCATCGGTAAAACCGTGACTCTTCAGTGAAAGTTCGCCCACTACATCTGTGTCCGAACGTAACGTCTAGAAAGTCTCGCTTAAACCGCGCGTCGGCACCTTGTGGCTGAGCTCGCCTGATGCGTTTTGCAGACGCCTCACGAGCTCTCACTGCATCGGGGTCTGCCTGCCGATACGCGCGCTTTCTCGCCGCTTCCCGTTCTCTGACGTTTTGGAGATCCTCTTCGCGCCGCAGCCGTGCCGCTTCGCGTACGGCAGGGTCCTCGCGCCGTTGCCGTGACGCTTGGGCCTCTCGTTCTCGAACGCTGGGATCTTGGCGGCGTCGTCGCGCAGCCAGACGACACGCTTCGGCCTCCCGCTCTCGTACGGCAGAATCTTGGCGGCGGCGTCGCGCAGCTTCACGGAGCGCTTCTGCCTCGCGGGCTCGCACATCTGCAGCCTTATCCATCGGACGACTCCGAGCGCGCGCCAACAGCGAACGGATTTTATTACAACGCTCCCCGCCATCTAGTAAACAATCCAGGAACTAAACTAGAGGTAGCCACGCCATGTAGTAAATAATCCAAGCGCATCTTTTCATCATATACAAGTACCTCTATCTAGTAAACAATCCAAGAACTAAACTAGAGGTAGCCACGCCATCTAGTAAACAATCCAAGAACTAAACTAGAGGTGGCTACATACATACGTCGAGGATGGACAGACCCACGCCTTAAGGAGCTTAGCCCCTAAAAGAATGTGCAGTATGTTTCACGGGCATTTAGCTCGCTATGCAAACTGTAAGCCCTGCCTAACATGCGTTTGGTTTTGCCGGCCTCCGCCAATCGCAGAGCATTCTAGAGTGACATCATAGGTTCTTTTGCGGAAAATGAGCTGGTGGGTCGCATGGCCATTTCTTTTTTTCCTAATTATGTAGCTTATTTGAGCGAAGTTTGCGTTATAAGTGGTGTCGTTATGGTTCTAACGAGGCAATCTTTCGAATGAACCAAAGTTGTGTTTTCTCTTCATGGCTCCTTTAGGTTTTTCAATAAGATTCGCAATCCCTCCAGCGCTGACGGCAATAGGTTCCATGAATGTGTAATCAAACTCGGGAACTTCGGACCCTCTGGAATGATCTTCGCACGTGCACACAGATGAAAAAAATGAGTTCAACACTGAAGCGCTATCTACATCTGATAGAGGCATATGGTTAACAGCTTGTATACTACCCGCCGCGGTGGCTCAGTGGCTAAGGCGTTGCGCTGCTGAGCACGAGGTCGCGGGTTCGATTCCCGGCCGCGGCGGCCGCTTTTCTGATGGAGGCGAAAAGCTAAAACGCCCGTGTGTACGATATTTCGGCGCACGATAAAGATCCCCAGGTGGTCCAAATTAATCCGTAGCCCTCCACTACGGCGCGCCTCATCGCCTGCGTTGCGTCGGCGCGTTGAACCCTACAATCAGAATCATCAACATCTTGTATACTGACAGAATTGGTAGCATTGTGAGGGGAAATTACTTGCCAGTATTTTTTCGGATTAGTATTTAACATGGATGGCAAGGCGTGCGTAAAATATTTAGAATTCGCTTTGCTTACTTCGGAGCAGTACTTTTTCGAGGAATCCTTGTATTTTTCCCAATCTGAAGGGCTCGAAATGCGCTTTGCAATTTTGTAGAGCCGCTTCTTCTTTGATCTATGAGACTTAAGCGTTTTGTTAAACCAGGGATTTTTATTGTCGTTAGAGATAGAAATTAGGGGAATATATTTATCAACCAAAGGAGTAATTTTTTTCTGAATAGAACCCAGTTTTCGTTGACTGATCGGTACGGGAAAGATGAAAAAAAAACTGCTCGTAAAAAACTTCCAATTCATCATTCATACCTTCGTAATTACCTTTGTTATAGTCCCGAATTTTTTTAACAGTACTAAGTAATACATGGGTTGGGAGGCTAAGTGTTATTGGAAGTAGCTTATGGTCACTGAAACAATCGATGTGCAGAATGGCACTAACAGTCTCAGGAGCGTTAGTTAAAGCTAAATCTAAAATGTTTGTACCCCGAGTTGGTTCCTTTAAAACTTGAAACAGGTTATAATCTAGGGTTAGACTTACAAATTCCATTGCTTCGTGGCAGGTAGAAGTTAAGAGGGACCAATCAATCTGGGAAAAATTAAAGTCGCCGAGTAAGTATATATTATCAGGAGAGCATTGCTGAATTGCTGAATCAACGCTTTTGCGCAGCTCTTCTACAAACAAGTTATCCGAGTCGGGAGGGCGATAGCATGCACCTATCAATATTTTTGTTGCTGTTGTTAAGCATGCGGTCCATACAATTTCAATAGTGGAGTCTGTATTGACGCCAAAGGATGACAGTGTTTTTTTAATAGCTAGTAGAACGCTACCACCTCTTTTTTTATTGCCGTCATGTCTAAATATGTTGTAGGTGCTGTTATCGGGGAGAAGCTCGTGATAGGGTATATCAGAATTGAGCCAAGTCTCTGTTATTGCTAAAACGTCAGGATTACTATCTTCTAAGAACGAGCAAAGCTGACCGCGTTTGGGTGTAAGGCTGCGTATGTTAGTAAAGCATAACTGCATGAATGGTGACTTCTTAAAGTGGTCTGCAGGCTTAGGTTCCGTTGCGTGTGCATGCTTTCTTTGCTATGCTTTGTGAAGAATAACGGATTCCGTTGCGTCCACTGACAACTTTATCGGCTTCTTTGGGCGTTTGGCGAATTCAATTAATTTTTTCCTGACAACTTTATCGGCTTCTTTAAGCGTTTGGCGAATTCAATTAATTTTTTCCTGGAATAACGTGTAGTTGTCGAGAAGTCCTCACCAATCGAAAAGTCGGTACCCTTTAGTTTATGCGCGGCAGAAAGAACTTTTTGTTTCTCTTTAAAGGAACTCATTTTAGCAATGATTGGCCGCTGCTTATCCGTGCTGTACTTTCCCAGTCTATGTACCCGTTCAAAGTGGTCATTTGTTAGGGAGATGCTAGTTTTTCAGAACAGAAAGTTATTATTTTTTGCTCGGATGTTGCCCAGTCTTCTTTGTCTTCGTCATCTATACCAAAAAAGAGCAGATTGTACCGCCGTTGGCTGTTTTCCGCGTCACCACATCTCATCGTTATAGACTGTAGCCTATCAGTAATATCGCGCAAAGACTCATTATGTACAGAATCGACTACAGTGGAATCAACTGCAGTCTTTGCGGTTTGACTGCAGTCTTCGATGGTTGGTGCGCACTCTTCATCGGGGTCCATTGCTCCTGTTGTCCGGCGATAACAAGGGCCGCTGCTCCGTTCGCGAAGAACTATTCCGTCAAATCCTGCACAGATATAGGCACGAGGGTGCTGCTTTGGGCCTGTTGGTATGACATGACGGAATCTTGAAGCGCTAGGAATTTTGGAGGGACGTCGGTTGTTAGGATCTTTAGGTTTGTTGATGATTATTTAATTGTTCTTAATTGCAAGCGTCACATGTTTGAGTCGGAGGCTTTCAATGTATTAACAAAAGTTAGGCATTGCCTCGCACCGGTAGAACTAACTCATGAACTTCCCGACAATGGATCAATCCGGTTTTTAGATTTATGTATTTCATTTAAAGATAAACATGTCTGCTGGAGCTACGCACCACGAGAAAATAAGCCGCTCCTCCCCTACAACTCTGCGCATTCCAAGCTCGTGAAAAGGGGAATCGTAAAATTATGCTTCGGAAATGCCTTAAATAAATCTTGTCCTCATTTAATGAGTCAGAGCCTTGGCAATCAAGATGCGCGCTTCTCTCAGGCAGGGTACCCCAAACATGTGTTAGTTTCAGTAGCGGAATCATTGCTCAAGCAAAAGAAAAAAGAGGCAACGGTGAGTTTGAGGCAACGCCCATCGAAAAGCAAAAAATGGCGGTTATACCCTACGTGCACAAACTTTCTCACAATTTGAAAAAGATAGCCGAGCGGTCAAAAGTAAGAGTCGTTTTTTCGGCTCCCAACAAAGTGGGCAGGCTATGCAGACTGACTGACCCCAGCCTTCCCACGAGACCGAGGTGCAACAAAAAGCACCTAAATCGCTTTGTGGCTTGCGCAGAAGGCGTTGTTTACAGCCTTCCGTTGGACTGTGGGAAAAGGTATATCGGCCAAACAGGGCGGTGCCTAAATGATCGTCTCCGTGAACACGGCAATAATGTAAAAAACAACACGGGGGGATGGCTTGCGTCACACTGTAAGCAGCATGGTTGCAAGCCCCTGTTCGACAAGTGCGGAGTTGTTGCCAAGCATAAGAATCAGCTTACGCGAGAAATAATAGAAGCTGACATGATAGCGAAAGCGGGCCGCGATTGTGTTAGTACTGCGTCTGTCGCCTTATCGAAGAAAGAGCGTGATTTTCTGAATGGAGTGTGACGTGTAAGATTGTATTATGACGCGGGCCAGTGGTCATGTGTATATATATGTGTTTTCGTCTGCTAATAAAACTGTTGGAAGTAGCCCCTTGTGCTGTCCCACTCGCTTGTCCCTGTGTCCTAGCGCTTCAAGATTCCGTCAAGATATAGGCACTAAGGCGACATTGTCACGGCAGTTCTGCCGTGTCCACTGAAGGTTGAGGCGGTGGCCCTTGCTTTCATTTGCTCCGGGCGGCTTGCCATCGGGGAGGCCAAGGACGTCATCGTGCTCCACGGGGGTGCGCAGTCCACGTCCACGAAGTCCACGTGGCACAGCATCGTTGTCGCCACAGGCGCAGTGGATGCGTTCCTTCGATGGTTGGTGCGGACTCTTCATCGGGGTCCATTGGTCCTGTTGTCCGGCGATAACAAGGGCCGCTTCTCCGTCCGCGAAGAACCATTCCGTCGAAACCTGCGCAAGTAGAGGCACGTAAGGCGACATTGTCACGGCGGTGCTGCCGTGTCCATGTACAGACTACACGGTGGCGGCGGCGGGCAGAAAATGGGGCCTTAAAGAACAGCTTCACAGAGCTGCCGGGCCAGTTTTGGCACCAGCTGAATGCAAAGTAAAACGTGGATAAGCAGCACATAATCAAGAGAAAATAATTAACGCTCTCAAAGGAATAGCATTAGAATGGCGTCCGTTGTGCCAGAAGATTACGTTCAGAACAAAGAAACCACTCAATGCATACAGCCAAATAAACGGACAACTTATCTATAGAACCACCGAAATCGGTGCCCCTAGCTGTGACGACAGTGAAAGAAATCTAGGTAAAACATAAGAAAACAGAAACGGACTGGAAAGTCGGCTATCGGCGGCTAGGTAATCTCCTCGCAGCGCGGTTGAAAGCCAAGTGCCCGCCACCTGGGCCGTCGCAGGAAATGATAACGCTGGCACCTTTTGCCGACAGTCTTCTGCTTTATAAGCAGCGACCGCTGTGAAATAGCGCAAAAGTTGTCAGTTTAATTGCTCCATAATCTGAACCTTGTTGTTGAAGACCTATAAAACACCCACGCATGCAACCAACCACTCCCCGTTGCGAGACTACATACAAAGTTGCACACCTGCGCGGAAAGCAGAAGACGCTTGTAAACACGCTTTCCACGTGATTTCATTTGGACAACTATGTTCTCGTATTTTGGGCCACAAGTATAATTAATGCAGCTGATGTGTCGGCACACTTATTATTTCGACTTATTGTCGCCCACGTAGAGCAAGCGAAATGGCGCTGTTGTATTTACCACTTTACCACACAACGACGGACGGTGGCGGGCGTGTTGCACTCATTAGTGCGCGTTTTATTACCGCTACTACAATACCATTAACAGAAAGTAGCATGTTTCTACTGAAAACGAAATGACGAAATGCAGACATATGAATAATAGTTACGGCCCAACCAGTATGTGCCTGAAAAAACGCGTATATTTCGCGCAGAAGCAGTCGCTGGAGAAAATTGTGCTAACATAGCGGTCATGCACGTCTGCCGTCGCTGGATATGGTCCTAAAAAAGTGATAGCGTCTGCGTAGGCGATCTCTTCGGTTGTGCATGTGGTCGTAATTAAGGACACGACTAGAAACTATTGGTGAAGGATAAAAAAGGGAAAAGTGTTTATGTAAAAAATTTGCGTACGGCAGGAAAAAGACAGTCCTTGGGTAAGATCTCCGGTTACCAGAGGAAGCCGAGCATCCATGGTTCAGGTGCTAGCGCGATTGTGTTGCACCTGAAAAGGGACGTGGGGAAGAAGTGGTCGGAAGATGATAAACTTAAATTGGCTGAGCTAATTAAGGGCAGCAAAACATCATTATGGAAAGGTTCAAATCGAGAACAACCCTTCAGGCGGAGAAGCGAGCGTGGAGCGAAATCAGAGAAACCCTCAAATCCCGCCACACAGCCGAGGACGATTACAAAAAGCAGAGGTCTAACCTGACTCAAACTTCCAAAAAACGCGTCGCTGCCAATAGGAGGAAGCACGGAAAGAAAGGTAAGAGAAAAATTATGCGTAATGTCTCAGAAGTGTTCCATGCTTTCCTTGGGCCTTAAACACTCGTGCCGCGACGCAGTCTCTCACAATAAAAAGTAGTTTGATCAGGCAGAGTACCTGCATAATAAATGACCACACAGGAAAGGTCAAAATAGGCATGTCTTTGTATTTATTGTCTTTCACTTTCATTTCTTCCAATGCTTAATAAGCCGCTTAATAAGCAGCGTGAACACTGCAATTTAATTAAAGAGATAAAAGCTATATCCAAATCCCGAAAGTTCACCTTAGAGGTCTTCAATGCGCATTTGCATGGACTCACCTCTGCAGTAAGGAGAAGGCATGTCAATCCTGTGACTGTGATTTTGTAATATTTGCAATATAGAAAATAAATGAGCCCATGTTCAGTGGTGGCGTCGCCATTTATTTTCAATTCAACGCTTGTCTTGAAGCGTGCAACATGAATATTTGTGCAAACACGCAGACCTCATGTGCTGTTCAGTCACATAAATGAGTGTGACCCACTTAGTGATGCTAATAACACGTTTGCTTCGCAAGCCCCACGACATTGAATTTTCCAGACACAGTAAATATTTAGTGACAAAGAGAGGTGCTGCTAGCCAGCACCCATGCACTCATCACAAGTTTTCTTTGAGAGGCGCACCCGGAGACAGGGAGATATTCGACCCCCTAACGGATGCCGTGGTAGACGTGCTCGGCAAGGACAGCCCCATCCTGGCGGGTATCCAAGGGACAAAAGACTTCGATGGCGGGCAAATCATGTCTACCCTTAGACCCCCTGCCAAGTGTTACGTACGAGGGTAGAAGCCTTTGCCGGAGCAGACAACGGTGCAACTCATCCTCCCACTCTAAAAAAGGGTAGCAAAAGGGAGAAAATCATGTGTTCTCTCCCCCAGCAGAGAAAATGTCCCCTTTTAGCTGTTTATATGTAACGCCCCCTATACTGTTTCTATTAAACACGGACACGGGGGAGTATAAATTCTCCCACGTCGTCCGCGATCTGTCGACCTCGTCGACGCCGATAACGAAACCATTCTTGGCTGCACAGTGGCTTCCGCTGATCGGGCGCACACGAAGTATCTGTGCAATACCGCCCTGCAGTGTGCTGCTTCCTTCTCCTCTCACTATCTTTTTTTATCACCGTGTGCTCGCCACGCAACCACACGGCTCGCCAGTCATGCGTTTGGCGCACGTTTTGTGCTCGCCACTAGATGCTTTCTGCGTTTGAGTTGCCTCCGCCCTGTCAACATTACCACCGCGTTTGTGGCCGCTTTCCACTGACGCCCAAGGGTAAAAGGTGGCGGGGATGATAACAAACTGCCCATTTCTTCGTGAATCAGCACGGATCGCAACAGACCGATGGATCAATTACCAACAACATAAGGCCCACGTTCGGTAGCGTTCCGGCTGGAGTACCCAACGTTGGACTACCTGAATGGTTGCCAGACGAGGGTTGTGCTCTCTGCCAAAAGAGCGAAGGCCATCGACTGAAACATTAGCGCCGTAGTGTTTCTCTGCGCGTGCTATTTTGGTCCTCTGAGCTATTCGACGGCTTCTTACGAAACTTGAAACAAATAAAAACTTTCCACGATTGTTTAGCTTGTGGAAGTGGCGCATGATGGAGGAGGAGGAGGAGGAATCACTTTACTGAATCTTAGGCTGGGTTACGGAAGCGGTGTGGCCGCCCGTTTGAGGCCGGCAGCGACGTTTGCAGCACGGGTGACCAGAAGTATCTGGACCTCTGGGTCCGAGCTGCACAGCGCTCCCTCCCACTGCTCTTGATTAACTACGGCAGCGTTGGTACGCAGCGTTTATGTGGCGCAGACGGATCCACAGGAGCAGCTGCATCTTTTGGATGCGTGCGTCTGCTTGTCACAGCTTTGAGATGATGCAGACCTTTCTTAGGCTCATGCTCTTACTATTCGTTGTCTGTTAGTTTGTATATTGTGTGTAACTGACGTGTCTCAATTCGACTAAATTTTTCATGCACAAAAGAAAACGAAAAATGTCGCAGTGTTAGCATATTAGGCTCGTAGTGTGGAGGCCTGGCTTAGAATGCCATCCTATCACATGTGTGCTGCTCATGTACTCTTTCAAGCGGCCAATTTTTCGACCAGACAACAGCTAGAACAGCGGTGGTTTCCCGCAGAATCAGGCACTTAAGGCTTAGCTATCCCTTAAAAAGCGATGGTGCTGTGACAGCCTCGGAGGGTTTTTTGCTGTGGCGCGTGGCGTTTTCGCGCTCTAGAGTTTAGGTTGCCGACAATCGTCCTGTAGTATTCCGAGAAGTCTCAATGTTTTCAATAGATATTCCTGTGAGTCGATAAGAGAGATAAATTATTCATACGGACAATTATATTTGGTGAGTCTGCCTTGTACAAGTTCCACACTGTTGTGAATTGTTCTATTCACAACAAAATCGGTAAAGGTGATATCAAAACCATAACAAATGACGCAATAAAAACACTGCAGACAGCCTGTGAAGGCATTTGTAGATGAAACACGAATCCAATGAGTCCTTGAGGCTGGTCCTTGAACGCTTCAACGTCCGTCCGGCCCGCGTCTTCTGCCCTGTGATCTCTCCGCCCAGGCAAACAACTTTCTCAGTAGTGTTTCCATTCCAACCTCTAAGCGCCGACACTACACCAAGTGCATGAGGCAAGCAGCGGATGTGTTCCGATTCACATACACCTTGAGTGGGCACTTATCGCTGGCCAAAGCCACGACACGCAGCGTATTCCGGTTCCGCGAGAAAACCGCCAAGTTGCTAGAAAACGACCTTCCGTTCAGTGCACTATTCAATGGCAAAACTATTCTGCGTTACTGCGACGTATGCAGGGCCAGTGGTTTTCACACGGGTGTCTGTGAGCGCACTTCCGGTAGTCCACGGGTCCCTCGGCGACACTCCCTCGCTTCGTTTTTTGACAAACCATGTCTCCAACACAAAAAAGAGGTTTTCCCGCAAAACATGTATGCTTAAATTCTCCGCGTAGCACATATTTTAAATTCTTTCGGCGTTTTCGGCAACATTTCGATCAATGCCCTAGAAAGCCATACATTCCAAAGGCGGTGTTGCGACCGGGCGGGGGCACCCGATCCGAGCCCCGTGGCCTCCGACATACGAGTGGTAGCGTGTATGATGCGAGCGGCCAGCCGCTGTTGCAGCCGTGAAGAAGTCCAGAAGCCGTAGGCTAACGTAACTGTTTACTTCATAGCGAGAGGTGAGCCGAAGCCAAAGAACAATGCCCCGACGGGCGAGGTTACAATACAGGACTCGAACAGAGCGACAACATCGATTCGCTGCTCTAACAGGAATGGTTTACAACGCTTGGGCAAGCTCTATTTATACCCAAAAGCGATAA
The DNA here is from genome assembly GCF_048455015.1 of Haemaphysalis longicornis. NCBI lineage: Eukaryota > Metazoa > Arthropoda > Arachnida > Ixodida > Ixodidae > Haemaphysalis > Haemaphysalis longicornis. The sequence goes on along the minus strand of NW_027526214.1, from coordinate 127,506,744 downwards.
CGGTCAAACGCAACACGCTGCAACACGCACAACACTCTTTCCAGAGTTCGTAAGCCGTTCATAGCCTCGGGCACGTTGAGTCCGAGAGAGGGGAGAGAGGAGGACTCCGTTGCGATCACCGGGGCCTCTGTCCTTGAAGAGCGTGGAGACGAGCCACGCAGGCAGCCGCCGAAGTTCAGCCGCCGTAGGCAGCCGCCGAATGCGCAGAGAGCGAAGCGTCTGACGAGGCTTTGTCGCAACTTGTTGCCGACATGATTGCGCCTGTTTTCGAAGGCGCACGAGTGGCTTCGCCGCACAACCGAGGAGTGATGCGGGGAAGTACTGCGGCGCTGGCCCATTCGTAACAGCTTCTCCGCCGGGGGTCCGAGATCCCGATGGATAAGGGTCTGCAACCGTTGTCCGGAGGGATGCTGTCGAAGTGAAGTGTTCGGCAGACGCTCGACTCCAGGCCTTGTCTGTACGACACCGTGCTGGAGCTTCACCGGGCGGGTCACTGGACGAGTAGTGGCTCCCCAAGAACGTCTCTGGCTTGGTCAGGCAAGCAACAGAACAGCACAGGAAGACACAACCGCATCGCCGGCAAGTGCGAAGACAAATCAACACTGAAGATCTACCAGGCTTTTAGTTGCGAAAAGTACGCGAATAACTAACTACTCTAGTTATATTTTTGCCCAGCAGTACTTTAGACAAGTGAAAAACTTGAAAAGGTGACATTTCGCGTGATTGGAAATGTCCCACACAAAAAGAAATATAATCGGAAAGGGCGAAACCTGCGTCAGGAAAAACAATGAACTTGAGAAAGTCAGGCGTCTACAGGCCCCTTCTCGTGCTGAGAGCCGCGATTTCAGCTCTCGCCATTGCTCCGAGCCTTCCCCTTCTTGTATCGCACTTTAGGTGCGCCCGTTCTCTGAAAGAGACTGCTGCGACCGCGTGAAAAGACTCCGGTCGTCTTGTTCGAAAAAGGTCGAGCGCGCGGAGCAGCGAGCGAGATTTTCCAGCGTTCGAACGTAAGGCGCGCACTCCTTCCTGGAGGCGGCGTTCCCTTGGCACGATGCGAGCTCACGGCTTTGCCCCTCGGCGTGCCCGCAGTGAAACACGCGCCACAAGTAGGCGCAGACGTTTTCCCTCTCTCCTCGTTGCCCGCCTTTTCGCGAACGCGTTCGGCAAGCGAACATCGGAACGCGTTCACGTTCTCTTCTCTAGGCTGATCGGTTCCCAACTTCGGCTCAGCCACAGGCGCCACCGAAATCTCAACTAGCTTTGCCCATACTGGCCTATCGTCGGGAGCATCAGCTGGGAGTGAAAAGGCCACGAGCCGCTCTTTCGACACCTCGTAACTTCCAACAGACCCTATCTCGTCATCCATCGCGTTTTCGGCGACACCCTCAGCACGCGAAGGCCGAAGTGTGTTCCCGTTCTCCTTCCTCACTGCTAGAACTACACTACAACCAGGCTGCTCTGTCTGATTCTCAAAAGACGGCTCCGCCACAGGCGCCACCGAAATCTCAACTAGCTGAGCCGATGTTGGCCTATCATCGGGAGCATCAGCTGGGAGTGAAAAGGGCACGACATGCTCATGAGACACCTGGTAGCTTCGAACAGTCCCTACCTCGTCGCCCCTCGCGCTTTCGGCGACAGCCTCAGCAAGCGAACACCGAAGGGTGTTTTCGTTCTGTTTTGCGGCTGTCAAGGCTACACTAGATCCATGCTGCCCTGTCTCAAAAGACGGCTCAGCCGCCCCAGACGCCTGAATCTCTACGAGCTCGGCTGGCCGTTGCTCGAGGTCAGCTACCTGAGCGGGTGGCAGAACGGAATCGGCTTGCTCAGTGGCGAGATCGTCATGACTCCCAGCTGAGCTGTGCAAACCGCTCGCTGCCTCGGCTGCAGGCTTGGCCACCACATCGCTCGTTTCTGCACTACCGTCCGAAGGAACAACCTCCGTTTCAGCGGACTCGTGCGGCGTCTCGGAAACCTCATCGTTTACGCATTCCTGCGAAACGTCGCTATCTCGCGAAGTGTTCACGTTCACGTCAGCAGCCGTTCCCAAGGCTTCCCGCGAATTTGAACCGTCCGAACACTCCGCCGAGATCTCTACAACAAACGCCGACACATTATCGCACTCAGTTAGAGTTCCTGTATATAGCTCCCGCAGGGAGCTAAGAGTTGCGCGACCGACCGCCATCTTTGTTATCCGGATTGCTGCGGGAAAGCCGCCTGTCGCGAGTGAAGGAGCCTCGCCGCCACGCTTCCGACGGCGGCCGACGCGCGGTGGGGGCGCTTCGGTCAGCGGCACCGCTGGTGCCGCCCGCGTCGGCGGCTGCGGCGCAGCCGTAGTGGGGGCTTCTCTGCCCGACATGGATAACCGGAGTGTCGCAATCACGGCGGCGCGTGGAAAAGGGTCGCGCAACTCTTAGCTCCCTGCGGGAGCTATATACAGGAACTCTACACTCAGTGGACACGCACTGCCCTCTGCCGACAGTCTGAGCTAATGTGCCGTCGTTATCTCTCTCAGCAACCTTGACGCGCTGCTCGGCCGCAACCGTCGCCTCCGACTCGCGCTCCAGAGCGTCTGCTACTGGCAGCGCTGGCACGGTGCTTTCCTCCACAACGAGGTCTTTTTCGAGCAACAATTCTAACTCTGGGTTTCTCACCTTCGCTTTTTCGCGCAAGAGTTGAATTTCGTGCTCTAGGTTCTTGTTCTCCCGTTGGAGTCTCTCTCCCTTGAGCTCCTTTCTTCGCGAATCGTTCCTGCTTTCAACCGCCGCCTTCGCTCCGAGTTCGCGAGCCTTCGAGCGCGTCAGCGCGAACACTATCCCTTCCCCGAAAACGAGTCCCCTTTCGCGCAGCAGCTGATCGGACCTGTTCGAGAAAAGATACGGATACTGCGCCGGAAGGCTGGGAGAGACAGCGGCCTCGGTTTCGAGCTTTCCGAAGGGACCATCGATGGTTATCCTGGCGATCGGAAGACACACGCTTTGCGCTTCTACGGCTTGCTTTATCCACGCGCGATCGCCCGTGAATTGGTGCGATTCGACGTAGGACGGGTGGACCACGTCCATTGTTGCTGCGGAATCGCGAAGCACTCGGCACGGTTTGCCGTTAACTGCAAGCTCGCGTACGTAGGGCTCTAAAAGTTGTCTGCTCTCCTCATCCTGGTGTACTATGTGAAAGACAAGCTTGCCCTTTTTGCAACTAACTGCGAAATGCCCTGTCTCGCCACAATTGTAGCACGCGGACTGCTTGCGCGCTTCGAAAGCCTTTTTTCGGCGCTGTGCCTCTGCGTTTGCGCTCTTTTCGTTTTCCGAGCCCGTTTCATTATTCGCGGATTCGGTCACTTTTGCTCCGCTCTTTTCGTAGGGAGCTCTGCCTTTCGGCCCTAACTTATCAGGCTTCGGCCTGAACTCTTTTTGGCCGTCTTTCGGCCCCTGCGCACCTCGACGTGCGATGAACTCGTCGGCTAGTTGATCTGCCTTATCCACAGTATTTACCCCTGGCCTATCTTGCACCCAGAGTCTCAGGTTTTCAGGTAGGCGGCGGTAAAACTGCTCAAGACCGAAGCACTCAACTACCTTGTCGTGCTCTCCGAAAGCCTTTGCCTCTTTGAGCCACTCTTTCATGTTTGCCCTCAGCTTGTAGGCGAACTCAGAGTATGACTCGCCCCTGGCTTTCTCGGCTTCACGGAACTTCTGGCGAAACGCCTCTGCTGACAGCCTGTACTTACGCAGGAGGCTAGACTTGACTTTCTCATAGTCCTCCGCCTCCTCCTTTGGCAAGCGGGCCATCACGTCGGATGCCTCACCTGGCAAAAGCGTAAGCAGCTTTTGCGGCCATGAGTCTCGGCTAAACTGGGCCCTCTCACACGTACGCTCGAAGTTGACCAAAAAAAGGCCGATGTCTTCTCCTACCTTGTAGGGTCGCATTAGGTCACACATTCGCAGCGTAGGCCGCTCAGTCGCCGCAGACTGCACGCTGCTGCCACTCTGACGTCTAGGTCGAGACGCCTCGACGTCTAGACGCTTCATTTCCAGCTCATGCTGTCGCTTTTCTCGATCGAGTAGGAGCTCATGCTCTCGTCTCTTTTTCTCCTGTTCTTCCTGTTTCTGCCTCTCGCGTTCCTCACGCTGGCGCTCAGCCTCTGCAGCCTGACGTTTAGCCTCTGCCTCGGCGGCCTGACGGTTAGCCTCTGCCTCGGCGGCCTGACGGTTGGCCTCTGCCTCGGCGGCCTGACGTTTAGCCTCTGCCTCGGCGGCCTGACGTTTAGCCTCTGCCTCGGCGGCCTGACGTTTCGCGGTCTCCCTGCAATTGATCAGCTCAATGCATTCCGACAGCTCCTCATCGTCAGCCCCGACAGCGAGTATAGCCTGTATCAGCTCTGGCTTTCTCAGCGCGTCCGTAACATCCAAGCGGAACTCTTTTGCAAGCTCCAACAACTGCGGTTTTTTCAACGCTTTCAAATTCATGGCCGGTCTAGAGTACTGCTTTCCCACTGCTCCAAAAATGTTTTGCGCGAATAACCCACGCGACAAAAACACACGCCCTACCAGCTATCCTCAGCAGCCTGGTAAAACTCAGTGAAGAAAAGTCCCGCACTCACCCTTGACCGCCGTGAATTCTGCGAAGTCCGAAGCCGCCTTGACGTCCGTGGTGTTGGGTCTCGCACCGCTGGCTTCAGGTGTTACGAAGTTGCCATCCCACCGCTGCCAACCAGTTGTTGCGACCGGGCGGGGGCACCCGATCCGAGCTCCGTGGCCTCCGACATACGAGTGGTAGCGTGTATGATGCGAGCGGCCAGCCGCTGTTGCAGCCGTGAAGAAGTCCAGAAGCCGTAGGCTAACGTAACTGTTTACTTCATAGCGAGAGGTGAGCCGAAGCCAAAGAACAATGCCCCGACGGGCGAGGTTACAATACAGGACTCGAACAGAGCGACAACATCGATTCGCTGCTCTAACAGGAATGGTTTACAACGCTTGGGCAAGCTCTATTTATACCCAAAAGCGATAACGGTCAAACGCAACACGCTGGAACACGCACAACACTCTTTCCAGAGTTCGTAAGCCGTTCATAGCCTCGGGCACATTGAGTCCGAGAGAGGGGAGAGAGGAGGACTCCGTTGCGATCACCGGGGCCTCTGTCCTTGAAGAGCGTGGAGACGAGCCACGCAGGCAGCCGCCGAAGTTCAGCCGCCGTAGGCAGCCGCCGAATGCGCAGAGAGCGAAGCGTCTGACGAGGCTTTGTCGCAACTTGTTGCCGACATGATTGCGCCTGTTTTCGAAGGCGCACGAGTGGCTTCGCCGCACAACCGAGGAGTGATGCGGGGAAGTACTGCGGCGCTGGCCCATTCGTAACAGCGGGCATAAAAATAAGTGCATGGCTACCTTTAGATACAAAGGTAAACTGTTGTACAAAATGAATGCCCCTTTGGTAAGAGAAACACCGTTGAACGGCGACTTAGTCAGAGTATAGACTACTTCGACCGTGTCGGAATCACGCGCGTGTATTTCCGATGCCCTGGTTTCTGGGCGTCCTTCCTTGTATTTATATCGTGTCCCGCACCACCAGTGATCATACTAGGACGCCCTCAATAGGGTATGTGAAGTGTGTGGTCCGGCAATTGCTAGAACATTTTTCTTTAAAATACACAATGTTATGCAAGGCGAGTCCCTTACTAGCTCAGTCGACAGATTGACGCCCGTGTTGTAGACCTGAGGCAATTGATTCCTGTTTTGTAGATAGCAGAGATGGGACATTTCTTTCTGGGACATTTTGCAGCGAACGCCCACAAAAGGTATGGATATCACCCCCTTCTCAACCCGACTAATACTAAAATAAACAATATTGGTCTTTATCGCATCTTGGTTTTCTGGGTTATTGATTATTTAAAAAACCGAATTCAGTACGTTGAAATCGGGAATCAACGATCGGGCTGTCTTCCTGTCGCCTCCGGAGTACCGCAAGGGAGTGTCTTGTGACCCCTGCTGTTCCTGCTGTATATAAATGACATTGTAAGTGTAGTATGTTCTTCTGTGCAAATTCTTCTGTTCGCAGACGATTGTGTTTTGTATAATGAAATTAGTTGCCCTGAAAATCAACATGACCTTATTGACATTTTCTTTAATGTTTTCCAATGGTGCAATCGCTGGGGAATGGCTTTGAACTTAGATAAAACTGTATGTATGCGTATAACCCGGAAGAAAAATCCATTGCAGTATACTTATACACTAAATGAGTCACCTGTACAGCAAGTTTCTGAATTCAAATATTTAGTAGTAACACTCACAAGTAATGTATCTTGGAATCAACATATTGACAACATTTCCGCTTCCGCCTTCCGTAAACTGTCTTTCTTACGACACAAACTAAAAAACGCTTCTTCAGATGTCAAACTCCTGGCCTACCAATCAATAATCCGACCAAAGTTAGAATATGCATGCGTAATATGGGACCCGTTCACACAGAAAAACTTCAATAAACTAGAAAGAATCCAAAGGAAAGCTGTAAGGTATATATACTCTAAGTTTCGTCACACTGATTCACCTTGTGATTTAATTAGAGCTAATGACATTGAACTCCTTGAGTCACGACAGAAGACATTTAGGCTTGATTTTCTTTCCCAACTTCTTCAGAGAAAACAGCACTAGAACCCACACAGTACCTGACACCCATATCGACAAGACACACGAGACACCATCACCCCGGAACCCTAACACCTCATTTTGCACGGACAGATACATTTAAATTTTCTTTTTTTCCACGAACAGCATCAGAATGGAACTTACTAAAAGTAAAATATTCACCTTGGTTGTTTTGCTAACTGTGTATTGTTGGGTCTGTAAACCTGTACTTGTATGTTGAATTCTTTCGTTTTGCTTTTACATTTCTACCTGACTTGAGTGCCTGACATGTACTTATGTACTTGCTACTTGTACCGTGCCCACCTGCTTGGACCTGCGAAGGTCTGTAGTATGCAATATATGAAATGAAAATGAAAATGAAATTTGTGCCCTTCGGCTATCCTGGTGAGCCACCCTATGGAATGTTTGTTTAATTAGTTTGTACAGCTTGTGGCGATGTCGCTTATGTGATAGGGATGCTGAGCCACCTGGATCAACAAATTCATATTTTCGAGAAACTGTGGCGTTTGTACGTGGTGTGCATAACTGTTTCGCCCAACCACATCAGTGCTTCCCGATTTGGGACGCTTGTGTGCGTTTCCCTGAATTCTCATGTAGTTGTGCCTTTTTAACATTCATGTATTCTCTTGTTTTCTTGACTATGTAGTCTCCTTGTACAGTCTTGTTCGAGCATATTCTCCTACGCAATAAAGAATTGCACAATCGTAAATACGTCGGCCTGTTCATGCGATAGACCCAGATTTGACTTCCACAATGGCAGCGCTTTTTTTGCAAGACCGTTCAAAGCGCAAAACGTAAAACGAGGGACGACGAGAGGCACAGGGACGCGCGCGTCCCTGTGCCCTCGTCCCTCGTCCCTCGTCCCTCGTTTTACGTTTTGTGCTTCGAACGGTCTTGCAATGGAATACCAACTTGCCCAGAAATCCGCCTTAATCAGCGCTTTTTTGCTCCGGGGTGGTTATTATAATCACCGTTTTATAAAAGCCGTTGTAAAAAGTTTGGCTTTCCTGCAGTGAGTTCTGCTCGGACATCGACCCCGGCAGTGAGGCATAGAAAGCTTTGCTTGAATAGGACAGGTACCATCATATTGCCGCGAACCATGAATGGGTTTGTTTATTTATTGTTTTTTTTACTGCCTGGCACCGATGACGTAGCACCGCTGACTTCTCACGTGGAAGGTCCCCCAGCCCACGCGGAGGAAACTAAAAGCAGCAACGTCTGAAGGTGAAGCTGCAGAACGGCGAAAAAACGAAAACCCTCCAACGACGCATGGCCGCACCGAACACCGTACCCGCAGTCCAACGACTCGATCTAACCCGGACGTGACTGCCGAACCCGACGACGACACGACGCGACGCGTACCCGAAATGACAGAGCCTGCCGTTGTGAAGACGACGACAATGACGACGCATAGTGCCCGACCATCAACACACACAAGCCGAGATACAATGCCCCGACGGGCCCGAAACTCGAGGAAAGCGGCGTCCGACGTCCAGTTGTCCATCGACGGCTTTGACGTAGTCGCCCTCATCGACACGGGAGCCGACTACTGGGTAATGAGCGGCTCATTCGCATCGAAGCTGAAGAACGTTACGGCAATATGGGACGGTCCGCATATACGCACAGCAGGAGGCCATCTCGTAACGCCAAGTGGAGCGTGCGCATCACGCGTCACCATAGGCGGCACAACGTACCCTGCTGAGTTCGTTATTTTGCCTAACTCCTCCCGCGACGTAATTCTCGGAATGTACTTTTTGACGGACAACGGCGAAACAATTGATCTGCAGACCAAGTCGATAACTTTTGCCTCTGATCACTCCACGACACCGCAGCCAAACCCCGATCACCGTGCTGCTGTCAGGATCCCCGACGATCACGTCACCCTACCACCCCGCGCAAGCTTGATGATCGCCGTCTACTGTGAGGATGCTGCTCCTGTCATCGACGCTATCGTAGAGAGTGTTCAAAGGTTGCTTCTCGACCGCGGTGTCTTCATCGCAAGAGGCATTGCGTACTTTAAGCAACGCCAATCTCACGTTTTGGTCACTAATTTCACCGAAGAGTACCAGCATTTAAAGAAGAGAGCTGCAATTGCGTTCCTCGAAGAAACGCAACAAGCAAGTGACGTGATCGCGGTCGCCGACTTTGAACGCACACCCGAAGACACCTTCAAGCGTCCGCAGCCCTTCGACGTGAATCCGGCGCTACCGCAAGAAGAACGGAACAAATTATTGGCTTTGCTGCGTCTCTACAGCGAGTGTTTTTTGTCGAGTTCAAAATTACGTCAGACACCCCTAGCGAAGCACCGTATTATAACCGAGGATGTAGCCCGATCTACCTGACAGTCACCGTGCCGTGTCTCTTCACAGGAGTGGGCAGCCATCCGGACTAAATTCGACGACATGCTCAGCGACGACATCGTACAGCCATCGAAAAGCCGCTGGGCTGCGCGGGTCGTACTCGTAAAGAAAAAAGACGGCACATTAAGGTTCTGCGTTGACTACCGTCGACTGTACAAAATCACCAAAATCACCCCCTGCCATGAATCGACGACGCCCTCGACCACCTCTGCCATGCCAAGTACTTCTCATCGATGGATCTGAAGACCGGCTACTGGCAAATTGAAGTGGCCGAGAGAGACCGAGAGAAGACTGCATTTATAACCCCGGACGGCCTATACGAGCCTTTGACACCGCGGGAGTCATACCTGACCCGGGAAAAACTTCAGCCATTGCGAACTTCCAAAGGCCGAAAGACAAGAAGAGCGTGCGAAGATTTCTCAGACTATGCGCATAATACCGGCGCTTCGTCGCAAACTTCGCACGCATTGCAGAGCCACTCACACGGTTGACGAAAGATAGCACGCCTTTTAGCTGGGAAAACGACCAAGAAAAGGCATTCTGCGAGCTGCAAAAACGCCTGCAAAGCCCGCCCGTGCTCGCTCATTTCGACGAAGACGCCGAAACGGAAATGCACACGGACGCCAGTGATATAGGTTTGGTTGCCGTCCTCGTCCAAAAGCAAAGCGGTTGCGAAAATGTAATCGCCTATACCAGCCGTGGCCTGTCGAAGGAGGAGAAAAACTACTCAATCAATCAATGAATCAATCTGTTTATTTGGCATCTACACACTTACAGATGCCGGGAGCACGGACAAAAAGCCAATAAAGTGGCTTGACGGGGTCCGTGCCCCTTAATGTACAGGTCATGTAAAAGTGCACATTCAAATTGTAGTACAAGCTGCGCATGCATAAAATTCGCGTTTATACAATAAGATCAGCTAGCAACAACACCGCAGCACCACCGCATTTAGCGGCATAAAACGCAAACACAAATACACCCGCCCAAGATTACACTAATACTGACAACCTGCAGGGTAGAAAAACAAAATGATAAGACATGACACCTAAGGAATCGAAAAATACTGACATCACGTAGTTCGAAATACAGAAAAATACAGACAAATATGTAGGAAGACCGAAAGGGAACAAAAATTACAAATCACAGGTTATATTCCGAGTTTAGCAACGTAGGCAAAGTATAACACAGCAGCTGTTCGCCATAATTTGTTCTCGGGATGGGAACAAGCCATGGTTCTGCATGACGTGTATTATGGCTGTGACTGCGGGGTGTTAAGTTTACAATATGTAAAAAAGAAGAACTGCATCTTTTTCTTTCTTTGTGATACCGTTTAGTTAGTGTTTCATTATATAAATGCGTAACGGGACTGATATTCATAGTTTCAAAGAGTGGTCCTGTGTGCGCATCATACGTCGAGTTCGCTACTGCTCGCACAGCTTTCTTCTGTATTAAATGGAGTTTGCTAATGTTGGCATTTGTTGTGTTGCCCCACACAACTAAGCAGTAATTGAGGTGGGAGAAAAAAAGAGAGTTGTAAATCAAAAGCTTGATTATTTGGGGTAAGAAAAAACGCAACTTGGTAAGAATCCCAGCAGAACGCGAAAGTTTACCTACTACATTTTCAACGTGTTTGTTCCAGGTCATGGTCTCTTCAAAGTTAACACCGAGACTTTTAAAGTGGGACACAGTACTCACAGCAGATGCTCTGATGTGCAGGCAACCATCAATATAGGCTTGCGAATTTTTTGGCCTGAATAGCACGGCTTTAGTTTTTGTGGTGTTAATTTGTAACGCATTGATTGTGCTCCAGGCGTTTAGCGTTGCCAGCACATCGTTGGAATCACGCAGCAATCGTGTAGGTTCCTTTGCCGTAAAGAATAATGTAGTGTCATCCGCGTAAATAACGAATTTTGCAGAGGTGGAAATATTCACAATGTCATTTATGTAGAGTATGAACAGTAATGGCCCAAGGATGCTTCCTTGGGGTACTCCTGAATTTAGAGGTTTACTAGCAGATATTTTATTATCAATAACAACAATCCGGCTACGAAACTGCAGATAGCTTCGTAGCAGATCTAAGAATACACCCCTGAAACCATAATATTCAAGTTTTGTGAGCAGAGTTACATGGTTAATCCGGTCGAAAGCTTTTGAAAAGTCTACAATCACCGCTAGCGTTAGCAGCTTATTTTCAAACGACGTTAAAATTAACTCTTTTTGTGCCAGTAGCGCTGATTCCGTCGAAGACCCTTTCTTAAAACCAAATTGGGAATCGGTAATTATACTATGTTTTTCGCAGAATGTGGTCATTCTTCCTGTGATTATTTTTTCAAGGCCTTTAGAAAACACGGGTAGGACGGATATGGGCCTGTAATTAGATAACTCGTTTTTATCGCCGCCTTTAAATATCACGCTAACTTTAGCCATTTTCATACGGTCTGGAAAAACGCCGTTTGAAAGAGCAAGATTGTACACATGTGCAAGGGCAGGGCTGATTATGTCAAGCATGTACTTCACGGGTCGTATTTGCATGTCATCGTAATCACATGACCTGCTATTGCGTAACGTACAAAAAACGGAACAGATTTCAGCGATACTTGTAGGTGTTAAGAATGCACTTTTGCAATTTCTAGCTGCCATATATTCGACGATATGAGGGTTATGAGTACTGTTTACAATGTTGACAAAGTAATTATTAAACTCATCCGCTAGCTGCGTTCCACAGGTTGGTTTACCATTTAGCATTACTTCTGTGCTTCGCGTGAATTCTTTTTCCCTGCCAAGTAGGGAGTTTAGTTTTTGCCATAAAACATCCGTTCGTTTCATTGCCTCCTCGTTAAAGATGTTGAAAAGGTAGTTTCGTTTAGCCTGTCTAAGACAGTTTGTGACCTTATTTCGAAAAGCCTTAAATGCCACAAGATCAGTGGGGTTCCTAGTTTTTAGGAAACGCCTATAAAGAGAATCTTTCTCTCTTATAAGCTGCAAGGATTCGGGCGTAATCCATGGCTTTCTTGATTTTCTGGTGCGCAAACGCTTGCGTGGGAAGTGTTTTTTATAGACCGATATAAATTGTCAGAAAGGCTTCGTAGGCAATATCCGGATCGTTTGCCGCATATACATCCTGCCAGCTTATCGTAGCTAGTTCGTTAGGAAAAAGGTCTAAAGTAACTGCATTGATATCTTGGAATGTTGGGCCGGGGCTTCGTCGAGGGTGTTTCGTTTCAGTAGTGTCTGTCATCAGAAAGATAGGTAAATGGTCACTGATATTTATACTAATGGTACCAGACTCAATATTGGGGTCCTCAACGTTTGTAACGAAAACATCAATTAGTGATGCAGAATCGGGTTGAATACGAGTAGGCACAGTGACAGTGTTTACAAATGCATTCGATGTCAATATTGTTGCAAATTCACGCTGTGCTGATGTCGGAGCTAACATATTGATATTTATACCACCACCCAAAACAAGTTTTAGACGGTTTTCGTTTATCCACCCTAAAAACGCATCGATAAATGATAGGAAGGCACACATGTTCCCTCCTGGTGGCCGGTATAAAACTGAAAAAACAAGTTTTCCGCTTACCATTGTCAGAATCTCAAAGTCATCAGTAATCACACTGAAATCGTCGATGACTTCGGAGCTAAAATTATTTTTTCCCATAAGTAATACGCCTCCCCCTCTTTTAGTCGTGCGGTTTAGTAAGTAAGTATTGTATCCGGTCATTTTAAATATATTCTGCGTTTGCTGATACCACGTTTCGGTCAGCATGACGACATCGAATACGAAGTTAAAGCTCAGAAGTAGAGCATGCAGGCTATCAGCTTTATTGCAAACTGACTGAGTATTTACGTGAAAAAAAGATAGGCGATGTTTTTTAGCTAAATATACATTGGTAACGTCACTAGTACTCAGCTGAGAGTAAGCCATCTCGGCTTACGAAATGATTCGATGCGCGCCTGCTTACACATCAGGCTATTGAATTTTCTCTAGGTCCTGCTCGCAGGTTATGCGCAGTGTGCGAGATGTGTCTGTCTTGCGGGCAAAGATTTTGCCGTCCTTTGTCCAGGCGTACTTCCAGTTTCGTTCCTTCTTTCGCGTGACAGCTTGCCCGAGCAGTTTTGTAAGAGTAGGACACAAATACTCATTGACGAACACCGGTAAGGGTTCAGAGAAACCAAAACTGGACGCGCAGACCCGTTTCGTGCGTGCCTTCTCAATTACAGCGTCTCGCTTTGCACGTGAATGAAACTGCACAACCACATTCGGGCAACCCTGATCTTTCCTTGGTACACGATGGCGCACATCGACGTCAGTTTCAGAGATCCGTTCATCGATAGCATCGCCGAGCATCCTTAGCATAGCTGGAAGATTTTCCTTGTCAACGGCCGGGAGTCCTTTGATCTCAATGTTCCTACTTCGCGAGTACTGCTCAAGGCTGGTCGTACGTTGCTCGGAGGATATCACAACTTCATTCAGCCTTTTGCATTCTGCTGCTAGATGCAAGTTCTCTTTTTTCAGCGCTGCGTTCTCTTTCTCGATTTTCGCGGAGCGCTTAGCCATTGCGTCAAACTGAGTGCTGAAGAAGTCAATAGAATTCTTTAGTTCTTTGAATTCCCTCCTCAATTCTTTCTCCATCGCTGTCCGCATGTCTCTCATTTCCTGCCTCAAGTCCTTCAAGAATTTAGCAATTTCATGGGGCATCTCGTATTGCGACATAATACAACCACAGTTTGGCAGCAGCGGAACAAAATGCAACACGCCAGGCGGAAAAAACACGACACAAACCTGTGTTTCAAAAGCGTGGCGATTAGGGCAGTGTACTGCGGTGGCCGCTGCTGCCAAATGAAGCCCGGAAGATCATCGCAGATGCTTTTACGGTGGGGGTCACGCCGGTCATCGATGCGCAGATTCCTCTGCACAGGCGTCACCTCGCTGGCAACGTCAGCAGGCCAATATGGTGCTCCACACGTGGCGAAGCACTTCACAGCAAACAGGCCAAGCGAGCGGCTGCGATTGGTTCCGAGGGGCGACGAGGCAAAGCTGGTCCGGCGATTAACGCCAAAGGCCCAGCACCACCGTAGAGCAGGATCTGTGTTTCAAAAGCGTGGCGATTAGGGCAGTGTACTGCGGTGGCCGCTGCTGCCACCTGCCTCAGAGAAAGAGTGCCTCAGAGAAAGAGTACCTGGCTATCATATGGGCCATTTCAAAATTCCGCCCATACGTGTATGGTAGACCGTTCAAGGTTGTGACAGACCACCATGCGCTGTGTTGGCTCACCAATTCGAAGGACCCCTCTGGCCACCTTGGGCGATGAAGCTTGCGCCTGCAGGAATTCGACGTTACAATTGTCCATAAATCCGGCAGAAACACTCCGACGCCGACAGACTCCGATGCCGACAGCGCGTTCTTCAGAGTCGTGATGGAGAGCGATCTAGCTGCTCAACAGCGTGCCGACCCCGAGTTACGCGTCATGATCCACTACCTGGAAGGACGTAGTGTCGCCGTGCCTAGGGCTTTCAAACAAAACTTACCACCATTCAGCCTCAAAAACTCCGTCCTCGTGATGAAAAATTTCAGCCCCGCAACGAGAACGAATTACCTCCTTAGATCTTCGTGAGGAAATTTTGGAAGCGTGCCACGACGACCCGCCTTCCGGAAATCTCGGCACAGCTCGCACAATTGCAAAAATGAAGGCGAGGTACCTCTGGCCCCGCTTTACATCCGACGTCACCCACTACGTCCGGAGCGGCCGTGACTGCCAGCTACGAAAAACGCCACCGACGAGACCCGCCGGACCTCTGCAGCCGATCGCCGTCCGGTCGAGGCCCTTCCAACAGATTGAAATGGACCTTCTGGGCCTGGTCCTGATCCCGATTCGAGAACAAGTGGATTGTCGTAGCTACAGACTACATGACGCGCTACGCGGAGACCGCCGCTCTACCGAGGGGGACTGCACAAGAAGTCGCGAAGTTCTTCATGAACCAAGTTGTGCTGCGACATGGAGCCCCGGAAGTCCTAATCACGGAGCGCGGAACGGCTTCACTGCGGAGCTTATGCAAGGAATCTTACGCTAGGAATCTTATAAGGAATCTGTGCCTAGTTCTTTAAACTACCTAGAAAACACGAACGTTAATACAAATACTCGTTCTAAGCGTAATGGAAAGATTATTTTATCAACTTCCCATTGACTGTGTCCTAAATTGCGACACTCGTACATTTATAATATGCCGACGTGTATGTACTGTTCATTAGCTCATTTTTGTCGCACATGTGTTTGTATGTATCCACCGTTTTATTTTGGATTGTATTCTTGTTCTTGCATACCCGGACATCAAGTTTGTGTTTTAGGACAAACCAGAATGTATCATGGTTTAAATCTGTGTTACGTGTATGTTATGAAATTGTATGATGAATTTTCCTCTAGTTGTTTCCGACGACAATTGTGGGGCGGAAACCCCGTCAAGCTACTTTTTGTGGCTTTTTGTTTCTGTCCTAGAATTGTTTTTATAAATGTAAAAATAATGCTGAATAAAGTGAATTGAATTGAAAAAAACTGAATTAATCACGGACCGCGGAATGGCCTTTACTGCGGCGCTGATGCAAGGAATGTTACGCTACAGCAACACGGACTACCGAAGAACGACGGCGTACCACCCCCAAATAAATGGACTAACGGAACGTCTGAACAAGACTATCGCGGATATGCTGTCAATGTACGTCGATGTTGAACAAAAGACTTGGGACAAAGTGCTCCCGTATGTCACGTTTGCGTACAACACGGCTAACCAGGAAACTACGCAAATGACGCCGTTCTAGCTCGTCTACGGAAGAATGCCGACTACGATGCTTGACGCCATGCTTCCGCATGTAGAAGACGACGACCTCAACCCCGACGTCCCAGGATACCTTCAGCGCGCGGAGGAGGCCCGCCAGCTCGCTCGAGTTTGTACAACGGACCAGCAGCTGGTGGATGCCGGGCGCTACAACCTCCGACGCCGAGACGTCGAGTACTACCCAGGGGACCGTGTTTGGGTTTGGACTCCCATCCGACGACGCGGACTCAGTGAGAAGCTCCTGCGACGGTATTTCGGACCCTACCAGATTCTACGACGTGTCGCCCAACTTACCCACGAGGTGATCCCCGATGGCGATTCCGGAACATCACGACGATGCCCGCGGCCCCAAGTGGTTCGTTTGAAACCTTACTATGCAAGATGAGGGACATTTTTTCCTTGTTTGTTCGGACTGTCTTTATTTTACCATCGCGTCGATGCACGCTTAGAGGAGGGGTAATGCCGCGAACCATGTATGGGTTTGTTTATTTATTGTATGTTTTTACTGCCGGGCCACGCCCTGCTGTGTTATCTGCGTTCCAAGCTAAGCGCGGCTTCCATTCTGTATTTTTATGCCGCACGGGCTATCACATTCACATTAGCAGACCGTTTCGCCCTAACGTCACTAGCCCAGAATAATCTTATGTGATCTACAACGTTCTGGATGTGAATCGACGGTTCCAGAAACGCTTGCGCCGAAAGAGAAAAGCCTGCAGAGCAGACGCCGCGGCATTCGAATCGCCGCAGCTCCCCTGCACACGTCACTTTGTTGACTGCCGCTTCGCCCCCTCTGTATTCTTTGATTTGTTAGGGGAGCACAAGTTCGCTCTAATAAACCTGTTTTCCTTGAAGGCAACTGCGTCGTCTTTGACTTCGTGACAATATCGTTGTTTGGGGAAAGGAGGCTCCAAGCATTCTTGAAGCTGAGAGGTGGTTTCGGCGCAGTAATGGTTGAAAATCGGAGCTCTAGATGGCTATACATTCCGTGTTGGAAATTGTGAGTGTTCTAAAAATTTTATGCATGAGGAGCAGCTCAAAAGCACGGAGATATCTGTCTGCCAGTTTTCATGAATTCTCGATAGTTCGCTCGGCCTGCTCATTACTACAATTCCTGCGTATGATAGAACATTTTCACAATAATAAGCGCAAATAAAGTGTGAAGGAAGCCCAGCTGTGGAAAATACAACTCCCGTTTATTGATAACTGAGTTTTATTTCTCAAACGTTTCTAAGAATACCTTTGTCCACAAACTCTAGCCAGGACGTTTGAGGGAGTCTTAGACGCCGAGCAAATGATGAGCGAAAATGCCAGCTTCAAAGTTGAGCCTGCCATAAAAAAACATACAGGAATTGAGAAGCCCAATAGTAAAAATTCCAATCACTCACTATACGGGGGCGTCCCTTAAGGCTCGTCTGAAGACAAATTGCTGCTTGTCGCCGAAGCGTATCGCGGGTCATTTTTATTTTTATTTCTCGTAACGCGTTCCAGACGCACTTTTTATTGCAGAAAGGTTTGCGTGCCATCGCCATTCAAATATTAACGCACACTGGAGGGATACCCTTGGGAGAGCTGAAAATAGAGCCAAAAGATTCCACCGAAAAGATAACACGGAATTATGGGCTCGCAAAAGGCCCTTTTTGTCTTTTGTTGACGATGAAAAATTGCTTCCGATATGACATCCAGGGGATAATTTTTTCTCCTCAGTGAGGGCGCAGATAAGAGTGCCTATGCTCGGCACGGCTGCCTTCGCGTTGTGGGCGTTCGCGTGCCCGCAGGTGCTTCTTCGCATCACTTTATGCGTGCACCTTTTTCCCGAGCCGAATTATTGAGGGGCGCTCGAACGTTTCGCCGCAACAATTAAATATTGCTACTTCACGACGGCGCATTCATTTTGGCTCTTTCCTTGGGTCGCCTAACACTCCTCCGGATGTATAGCCGAAGATTCCGGCTGGATTTAAAATTTGCGTAAAAAAGACACTGTAATATACCATATATATATCGTGATTACTCAAGATAAGGTATATAATTTCCCGGTTATTTTATTTCTTCGCTACCTTGAAAACAAATTCACACAGACAACCGCTCCATCCACAATGACATTCCTCGAATCGTTCTTTACGTGATCTTTGATGGCGCAGCATAGCAATGGTTAAAGGCCTTCTTCCTGCAGTGGACCTGAATAGGGTGATGATGATGATGATCCCTCGGCGAATCGTACTTTGCCCTCTGCATTGTCAATGAGCATTGGGGGTGTCGCCGCCATTAAAACAATTTTCTATGCCGGCTTACCAAACAGTTACAATATCTTCACTACCTAAGAGGCAAGCAGTCAAACATTCCAATCGTGCCAATGCACGAAGCCTCGGAGCAATGAAATATTGCTCCTTTTCTCTGTAAAGGTGCTGTTTAAAGCTACCGTTTTTAGAGCCACATGACCACAGAGAAAAGTTTCCTTATTCCGTCGGTTCCGGAAGGGATATTTTTTACTATAAAACATGATTCTTTGGTTATTGATTGTTTTTTGCTTATAACCATAATAAACACGGCAAATAATCACGAAAACCACGGAGAAAACCAGAATTGACGCCATACAATACCGTAACTTGAATACAGGCCTCTTATAGTGTCTGCGAAAAATATGGTGTCCGAGTAATTATCTTAACTGCTGCACTTACTGGGGCGAACATTGTGAGTGGTGGGCGAGGGAGAGAAAAAAACGCTTACGTGATAGGGGCCTGAGAATACTTTCGTCTTCCTACGACATTTGATTGATTCTGGGGTTTAACGCGCCGACGCAACGCAGGCGATGAGGCGCGCCGTAGTGGAGGGCTGCGGATTAATTTTGACCACCTGGGGATCTTTATCGTGCGCCGAAATCTCGTACACACGGGCGTTTTTGCTTTTCGCCTCCATCAGAAAAGCGGCCGCCGCGGCCGGGAATCGAACCCGCGACCTCGTGCTCAGCATCCTACGACATTTGAAGCTAAGTAACGGATACCCGGCCACTTTTTTCATGTTAGACTGCTGCATTCTCGACAGCCGTGAAACCGACCTCTCCTGCGGATACATGGGGTTCGTGGGCACATTAAATAAAAGCGCCGGGAGTAGACCGAGCTGGGGTGGGAGGCCTTGCTATGGGCTGCTGGCACTAGTGGGGCTTGCTTGGCGACTTGCGCAAAGTTTAGGGTGCATGTACGCAGCACCTCCACCAGACCTCACGTAGCCAAAGACGGCACAGTTCTCTTCAAGGAAAACAAGTGTATTGGAGCGAACTTGTGCTCCCCTAACAACTATAAAAATACACAGGCGGCGAAGCTGCAGTCAAAAAACTAACGTGAGTGGGCGACTGTTGCCGGATCTAACACCGCGGCGTCTACTCTGCAAGCTTTTATCTTTCGGCGCGAGTGTTTCTCGAACCGTCGATTTACATCCACAACATTGTAGATCAGATAACATTATTCCAGGCCAGTGACGTTAGGGCGAAACGCTCCGAAAGAGATAACCCGTGCGGCATAAAAATACAGAATAACATGCGCTTCGCTTGGGAAACAGATAACACAGGCGGGCGTAGCCTGGCAGTAAAAACAAACCATAAATAAACAAACCCACTGCATGGTTCGCGGAAATATAAATACCTTGGTGTGTACTTGACCCATCAACTATGCTGGCACCGTCATGTCGACTATGTAATTGCTAAGGCGGGTAGAGTTCTTGGGATGTTACGTAGAAATGCGAAGTGATTTTGTATAAAAACAAGGGATTATCTCTACAAGACCAACATGAGCCCATACTAGAATTTGCTTCTACCATATGGGATCCTTCACTGTTACAGATATGACGAAACTAGATAGCTTAGCAGTCCGTTGAGTGGTTCGCTAAAATCGCTAAAATACCGTGTATAATGCACGGTATTTTAGCGCATCACAAACAAAGGAAAACGTTGGCTGGAATACAGTACGAAATCGTAGAAAGACATCCAGAATTAAATTTTTGCGCAATATATACCATCCTAAAACTGGCCTCAATCGCGATACCTACATAAAACCTCCAGATTACAGTTCTGAAATGCGTGGCCACGCACTTCAGATTAAGGAGTATATATGTAAAATTGAGTCTTTTAAGATGTCTTGTTTTCCTAAGACGATCAGTGGGTGGAACAAATTGCCCCGTCGTGTCATAATTTTATCTTCAAGCACACGTCTACACCTATGCAGTACTGACTGTTTTCATTTATGAATAAAATGTGTACTTTTTCCCCCCACACACAATGTAATGCCAAACTGCCGCTGTGCGTATTCTGACAACTAAATAAATAAATATGTAAACACATAAATAAATAAATAAATAAATAAAGACAAATAAATAAATAATAAATAAATAAAAAATAAATAGCAATACCATCGTCACGGCACCATTCCGTCGCTTCTTTTAAGAGTGAATAAGCTATATTGGCTGCGGCGTTCCCGGCTACTGCAGAAAGGTACTAGTACCCTCTCTTGGAAGGCAGCTCATTACGCCCTATGGAAGTGCTGCTATTCCCCCCGAGGCAGCGTGTTTTCACTCCGCCTGCTATCCCCCCCCCCCCCCTTCTCAACGACGGGGCTGTAGACAATTACAAGCAAACAGCAGAGGACAAGTAATTTTAAAACATGGAAAAAACAGATAAACGAACTCGGAATTTAATTTTAAAAAAATATATCACATATTATTGGGTTCGTTCTGAACTTCCACACATAGGGGAATTTATTCTGACTTATAATATCACACCATAAAAAAGGATTCTCAGTAGACTTCCACACAAAAGAACACCAAGCGCCTATTTAGGACACATTCGAGAAAAATCTGCTAATACAAACCTAGCAAGCTGCTGGAAACACTGAAACTACAAACATTAAGTAAATACAATAAAAATGACAACGCCTACAAATAAAAAGATACAGACATTAGCACGAAACGGTATGAAATAGCATGAAAACAGACATTAGCACGAAACGTTAACAGTAATAAATTAAAACAAAACGGCCTTTTTTACGTTGGGAGTGCTACACGCAGACTGGAAAGCCGGCTTTTATTTCGAAAAGATTAAAACAGTTGCAAATACATTTTCGAGAACAAAAACGTGGGGCTACGAAGAATTCAGCTTGTAATACTAATAACGCATTAAAAATGCCATCAACACAAACAAGATAAAAAGACATTGACAAAAAATCTCTGCAATGTGTTGGTGGGACAACAGGAAACAGCACGAAACATTCCCCACTGGGTTTTAGTACTGGTGGTCCTAAAAAACTCCCACCTCCCCTCGCGGGAACCCCTGTGTAGATGCGACGCATAGGGGGTTCACGTTGCAGCGTTGGACAGCGGAGGAACGGCGCTGGAACGATGGAGCGGAGCGGCGCAGGCACCGCGTTTTATAGCGCGCATAACGGTGAGGGGACGCGCCGGCGCCAGTGCGTCTGCCGCGGCTATGACGCAACACACTCCAACACAGTCCACTTTAATGCAATCCAATCCAAATCGAATCTAATCAAATCCAAGCCAAGCCAAGCCAATCCAATCCAATCGAATCCAATCCAATGCCCCTCGCGAGAGAGTGTTCGCTATCGGAGAGGAGAGGAGGTGAGCGGCGGAGAGCGCAGCTGGCGCGGCGAGGAGAATTGGGGAGGGTGCGGACGCCGACGACGCCGGATGCAGGGACAAGGCGGGTGAATGAGATGCCGTCGCATCCAAAATGCAGTTTGCGCTGTGAAGATTTAAAAAAGGCGTAACGTAATATTTAAACGAACGTTGGAGCTGAATGCTTCGTAATAATAGCGGCAGCATTCAGAATTGTAGGCACCAGTGGACCGGGCTTGAGCCGAAGTAACATCTACAGAAACAAGAAGGTACGTTTCGCCTTTGGAGCGTATTACACACTGAATGGCCAAAATACCGACAACAGCAATGGGAACCCACCCACGATGTCCAAGGAAGTTTATCTAATGCGACAGCCACTCCTGCCACGTCGAGGCTCTCTCCAAAAAAGTCACACACCTTTTCCCACCATGAACGATAACGTGGGTGCGAAGCATTGGGACGCAAGTTGTGTAGTGCCTGTGCACTCCGAGTTTTAAATGATTTTAAGGTGCAGTCAATGCACTGTAAATGATTTACGCAGAAAACTGGGCGTGTTGGTACACGATCTAGGCAAAACAGCACAAAAAAAGAGGAGGACAAAGAAAGATGGCTTCTATCACCCTGTCAGAGAAAGAAATTTTCTACGCATGCGCTGATGAACCTTAGACAGTCCTGGCCATAAACTAGCTTGTGAAATAAATAAGCATTCATTCCTTCATTCATTCATATATATACTGTCTCTCTTTCAAATAAAACCAGTTGATAGTTAAGCGCAGCCCCTGTCGTGTATCTTTCTCTGTCACTGTCTTTTTTTCGCTGTTTTGCCTAGAGACTGTAAATGAGTAGTGCCACACGAAAGACAATTCCCGTCCCGGTACTTCGCACCCTCGGCATCGTTCACGGCGAGATGTGGGAGTTATTAGCCCGAGTATGGTTGCATTGAGACGAATTATCGTGCAGTAAATGCATAATGAATGGACGAACGTGTGTGCAGTGTAGATATTGCCACCACTATCATCACCAGCAAGTCAGGGAAGAAATGCCGCGACTATCACCATCAGCGAAGCAGAAAAGAAGACGAGAACGCTCGGGCAAGCGCTTGTCCTCACGGGCTCTGGGCTGCAGATATGAGTTTAGACACATTAAATCTTCTTTATAGCCTTCATCGTTAGAAGTACCGAGTGTCATTCGTGACATTTGTGGTGGAGGTGCTGGGTAAGTGGGGCAGCATTGCGTCGAGCATGGTGTTTACGTACCGGCCGTGCGCCAAATAGAATGGAGAAAATCCCGTCGTTTCTTGGATCGCGGTGTTGTACGCAAAGGTCACGAATGGGAGCACTTCGTCCCAAGTTCGGTGCTCGACGTCTGCGTACATGGCTATCATATCTGTCATTGTCTATTTATTTATTTATTTTGTTACGAACAAGAGGACAATCCCCGATGTCGAACCATAGGCGAAGACGAGGAAGTGGCTGACGCGCAGCCGGTGTGAGCTCGGCGATAGCCGCCATGTAAATAGTGTCAAATACATCATCCGCATCTCATGGTTCATGTCCTGTGCCACGTAACATGTTTCGTGGAGGTGCTGGGTTTCTCCCCGTCCTGGCCCCGGCGTCGCTCCGTCTCGGCACCGGCGCAAACATCGAGGGTACACGGGCCGTGTCGGGCAGCCCCAGCCCCGCCGCGACCAGCACATGACGATACCCCCGCCCCGTGTCCCCAGCCCGTGAGAAGCCGTTCAAGAACCAAGACGCGACGAGATGTGACCAGCGAAGACTTGTCGCCCAGCCGTGTATGAATGTATGAAAGGAGATGAATGGTACAGGCGCTAGTGAACGAAACGCGATAGTGCGCCAGACTCCGCAGCCGCGAAAGCAGCATCGACAGTGACAACAAAACGAAAAACCACCGACGACGAAGACGACAGGCGCGCGTCTGTGAACCCGCTCCATCTTGGATAACGGTCATTAAAGGCCTTTCGTCAGCTACCTTGCGTTGAGCAATACATCCCCTTAGAATTGGTGGAGGTTGCTGTGGTCCTGACCTCTCTCTACACTGGAACTCCGCTCCCGGACGCTCCCCAGCGCCATGGCTCCTCCTCGCGAGACTGAGCCCCCGGCTGCACCTCCTCCGACGACCATCATCTGTTCCGGTTCCATTCGTCAGCGGGATCCCCCATTCTTCAATGGCCAAGACGAGCAGGACGTGGAAGACTGGCTCGCCACGTACGACAGAGTAAGCGCCCACAACTGGGGTGACAACGTGAAGCGGAACAACGTGGAATTTTACCTCACCGGTACGGCCGAGCTTTGGTATGGCAACCACGGAAAGCAATACCCCACGTGGTCGGAATTCAAATCGAGGTTTTCGGAACACTTCGGTCGCCCTTCAGTGCGGAAGCGTCATGCAGAGCAGCGCTTGCGAGAACGAGCGCAGCAGCCCGGTGAGAGCTTCCTCAGTTACATCGAGGAAGTTGTGGATTTGTGCAGGAGGGTGAACGCCACGATGAGCGACGAGGACACAATTAAGCACATCCTCAAAGGCATTTTAGATGACGCCTTTCAAATGCTGCTGGCGAAGAATCCCCAAACGGTCACCGACGTCATCAACCTGTGCCAGAGCTATGACGAGCTCAGGAGACAGCGAGCTCTAACACGGCGATCTGTTGGCCCCGATGTGTCGAGCTTAACTGCTGGTAGCGACAACACTCTGCCTCCGCGCATTCAGCAGTTCATCCGGGAAGAAGTTGCCCGTCAGCTTTCCCTAGTTCCCTTCACACCGACGTCTGACGCCACCCTTGCCCCTTCGTTTAGAAGTGCTATCCAGCAGCAGGTGGCCGATACCATTCCATGCTCCCGCCAACACGCACCTGTGACCGCTTCGCTTATCGGTGCCGGCATCGCGCAACCCACACCACCTGCTGTTACGCCCACGTACGTGACCCCGGTGCAAACACTACCTGTTGCCGGACCTCTAACCTACGCCGACGCCATCTCCAGACCCTTTGCCGAAACCGTCACAAGTCAGCCAATCTTCCCGGTCATGCCGCAACAGCCCACTGAGCTCACAGGAAGACCAACGTATCCCAGCTACCTGCCGATGCCGCCTGTGTTGCAGAGGCCGCCACGCGTACGGCTTGACCCGTCATCTTCGACCACCGCTTGGCGCACGCCGGACAATCGACCAATCTGCTTTGTTTGCTTAACTCCCGGACACGTGGCGCGTTACTGCCGCCGCGGGGGGATGCCTTCACGGCAGCCTTCTTGGAACGTGCCGTATGTCTCGCCACAGTCGATGCCTCGTGCTCCGACCACTTTTGTCGAGACGTCTCCGCCCGCCAGCTCGCGTGACACCACCAACCGTCACCCATCCCCGCGACGCCGTTCACTTTCGCCGATGCGTCGGCGCCCCTTGCCTCCTGAAGCGGAAAACTAGGCGCTGCAGTTCCGGAGGCACGATCTGCGTCATCGTCGAAACGTTCAAGACCTACCTTCTTACCCAATAACGTCGTCGACATTATAATAGACGGAGTCGCCACTCATGCGCTTGTCGACACTGGAGCCGCCGTTTCAGTTATCCGCCTAGAGCTTTGCCGCCGCCTGAAAAAGGTTATGACGCCGCATTTTGGATCACCCTTACGTACTGCTTCAGCACGTTCGATCGAACCAGTCGGTACGTGTACTGCCCGGGTGATCATCCAGGACGTTCTGTACATTGTTCAGTTCATTGCCCTCTCTTCATGCTCACATGACGTCATCCTGGGATGGGATTTCCTCTCCCGGCACAACGCTATCATTGACTGCGCCCGAGCCGAAGTTGAGTTGTTTTCGCCCCTTGATATACCATCAGAAATTTCTCCAACACCACTTTCCGTGAAAGTTTCTGTCGCCGACGACACTACTATCCCTTCATGCTCCACCGTCCCTGTGCCCTTGATCTGCCATCTTCCTTCCGACGTCAATGCAATTTTCACGCCGTCGCAATTGTTCTGCCAACGCCGATGTCTGTTGCTTCCTTTCGCCTTGCTGAGTATCCGCGATGGCCAAACCGGCCTGTTCGTTTCTAATCCTCGAGCTAGTCCTCGCGCTTTGCTCCGCGGCGCGTCCAAGGCACTCGCCGAGTCAGTGGAGTCCGCCGTTTTCAACGCCGACCTTACGCCGCCCCAACGAGACCAACTGATGAAACTACTGTGTAAATTTCATTCGTCCTTTGACTGTGCGCAGACGTCGCTTGGTCGCACCACGACGGTCAGCCACCCTATCGACACCGGCTCCCACGCACCTTTCCGCCAGCGACCTTACCGCGTTGCTCCTTCCGAAAGGAGCATAATTGACGAACAAGTGGGTGACATGCTCCAGCGTGGTATCATTCGACAATCGAACAGCCCCTGGGCGTCACCGGTACTACTCGTACGGAAAAAGGACGGCTCCATCCGTTTTTGTGTCGACTACCGTCGCCTAAACAAAATAACTCGCAAGGATGTTTATCCGCTACCACGCATCGACGACGCCCTAGATTGCCTTCAAGGAGCAGAATATTTCTCGTCCCTTGATCTACGCTCCGGATACTGGCAAGTACCGATGGCAGATGCGTATCGTCGGAAAACAGCCTTTGTTACTCCAGATGGTTTATATAAATTTAACGTCATGCCGTTCGGCCTGTGCAACGCGCCAGCCACATTCGAACGGATGATGGACAATATTCTTCGCGGCCTCAAATGGAAAATATGCCTGTGTTACATGGATGACGTTGTAGTGTTCTCACCCGACTTTTCCACGCATCTACGGCGGCTCGAGAAAGTTTTAGCTTGTATGAAGTACGCAGGCCTTCAACTAAACCTAAAGAAGTGCCGATTTGCTGCTCGCCAGCTGACGATCCTTGGCCACGTCGTTTCCAGAGATGGCGTTCTTCCTGATCCGGACAAGCTTCGTGCCGTGGCTGAATTCCCGAAGCCGACCACGATCAAAGAGCTTCGTAGCTTCATCGGGCTATGCTCGTATTTCCGCCGCTTTGTGCGTAACTTCGCCTCCTTCATCGCGCCATTGACACAACTTCTTGGCAACAAGACGGGTCTTTTGGCATGGTCTTCGGCTTGCGACAAGGCCTTTACAACACTACGTCGCCTCCTCACGTCCCCGCCAATTCTTCGCCATTTCGACCCGTCGGCCCCGACTGAAATCCACACCGATGCGAGTGGAGTTGGTCTGGGTGCTGTTCTGGCTCAAAGGAAGGCCGGGTTCCACGAATACGTGCTCGCTTACGCGAGCCGCACACTCACGCCTGCAGAGACGAATTACTTGTCGTCCCTGAGAGACCCTTCTGGCCGACTGGCACGTTGGGCAAGCCTTCAGGACTTTAACGTCCGCGTGGTGTATCGGTCTGGCCGCAAGCACCACGACGCTGACGCCCTCTCCCGGTGTCCGATGTTGCCTGACGAGACGACTAATTCCCCCTCTGAGTGCTTTGTATCGCTCGTTGACGTGAGTTCCATGCCATCTGAACAGCGAAAAGATTCGTGGGTCATGTCGCTTTACAACTACCTTTCGAAACCGTCGAACTCGTCGGTACCTCGAGCAATTCGGCGCCAAGCGTCCCACTTCGCTATTCGTGATGGCTTGCTGTACAGGCGGAACTACCACCCTAATGGGCGCAAATGGCTGCTCGTCATTCCCCGCCATCTGCGCTCTGAAGTGTGCGACCAGTTTCACAGTGAGCCTCAGTGTGCTCACGCCGGCGTACTAAAGACCTACGAACGCCTTAGACTGCGATATGACTGGCGTGGTATGTATGGCTTCGTTCGTCGTTATGTTCGCTCTTGCACGGACTGTCAATGGCGCAAGCCACCACCCCCTCGTGCGTCTGGCCCGATGCAGCCTTTGGCGTGCCCGATTCGACCTTTTGACCGGGTAGGAATCGATCTCTACGGACCCCTCCCCTGCACTGCGGCTGGCAATAGGTGTGTCATCGTAGCCGTCGACCACCTGACACGGTACGCCGAAACCGCTGCTCTGCGTGCCGGTACTGCCGACGCCGTTGGAGCATTTCTGCTCAACCGCATCATCCTTCGTCACGGCGCTCCTCGGGAACTTCTCAGTGACAGGGGTCGTGTCTTTCTATTTTATTTATTTATTTATTTATTATACCTCAAAGGCCCCGTTAAGGGCGTTACATGAGGGGGTAAACAAGTCACTGAAGGATGATTTGTGCGATGGCTTCTTTGAAATGAGTGATGCAGGAGTGGTGCACGGCGTCAGAAGGCAGATCATTCCAGTCCCTAGATGTTTGAAGAAAAAATGAAGAATGGTGTGCGGCAGTATGCGCACGAGCAGGATAAACAGCTTTCGAATGGCTTAGTCGACATGAAAGGCGATGAGCAGGAATTAAAGCCTGGTTTAGGTGTATGGAATGATAAAAGCGATGAAAAAGGCATAGTCGGTGAAGTTCGCGCCGCGACACTAGGTCAGCAAGATTAGCTCGAGATTTGAGTTCGGTTACGTTGGTTAGATAGGAGTAATCTGAGTAAATAAATCTGGCTGCACGGTTCTGGATCGATTCAAGTGTGTTAGTAAGAGTGATTTGATGGGGATCCCAAACGGCACATGCGTATTCCAGTTTTGGGCGGACAAGTGTTAGATAAGTAAGAAGTTTAACGGAAGGCGGAGCGAGTCGCAAGTTTCTTCGAAGATAGCCAAGTACACGGTTAGCGTCATTGATAATATTCATGACATGGGGTGACCAGGTGAGATGTGAAGTTATGGTAATGCCAAGGTATTTACATGAACTAACTGGCGTAATTTCAGAATTAGATATAGAGTATTTAGCGGGTGAGTAAGCCGGGCGACGGTGAATGGACAGGACACATGTTTTCTGAATATTAAGAGACATTAGCCACTTTTCGCCCCATGACTGCACCAGAGAAAGATCTGATTGTAAGGTGGCGGAGTCGTTAGTACTGCGGAGAGGACGGTAAATTACACAGTCGTCGGCGAAAAGGCGGATGTTAGAAGATATGTTATTAGGCAGGTCATTAATGTAGATTAGGAAAAGCAGAGGGCCAAGAACAGTACCTTGAGGTACGCCTGAAGACACAGTGGAAAGAGAGGAGCAATGGTTATTAGCATAAACGAACTGTTGGCGGTTAGTTAAGAACCCGCATATCCAATTAAATACCAGGTTATTAAGGTTAAGGCGCGAGAGCTTGAGAACTAACCTTTGATGGGATACTTTGTCAAAAGCCTTCTCAAAATCAAGGAAAATGGCATCTACGGGTATGTTAACGTCGATGCTGGAACTAAGGTCGTTAATGAAGAGAGCAAGTTGAGTGTCACATGATAAACCTTTTTGAAATCCATGCTGGCTGGGGTGAAAGAATTTAACGGAATTGAGAAATTTTATGACATGTGAATATATGACATGTTCCATTAATTTAGACCATACACTAGTGATGGAAATGGGACGATAATTATTCGGAGAAGTTGCTGGACCTTTCTTTGGGACAGGAATGATCTTGCCGAGCTTCCAGTCTTCCGGCACCACACCGCATGAAAGTGATTGCTGAAATATGTGCGAAAGGATAACGCTGGTTAACAACTTAGTGTTTTTTAGAATTTTAGAATTGATACCATCGGTACCAGCGGATGAAGTAAGCTTCAACGCATTTTTTTATTTTATGATACCGTTAGGATCAAAAGCAATGTCCGGCATAACTGGGTTATCCAAAGGAGGGCAGTCTGGAAGCGTATCATTTGAGTCAGAAGTAAAGACAGAGCAGAAGACGGAATTTAGTACATGGGGGGCGGCATGTTCAGGAATAGGGGTACCGTTTTCGTGAAGCAATGCTAAGGAGCGCTGCGGGTTAGGATTAATGGCTTTCCAAAAATGCTTTGGATTACTGCGTAACATGTTAGGCAAAGTGGAAGAAAAAAAAGAACGCTTGGAGTTCATTGCAAGTGATTTGAATAATTTAGCCGCGTTGTTGTATCTATTCCAAGCGCTGGCGCTGTTCGACTGTTTAGCGGAACGGTACAAACGCTTTTTTTTGTTGTTAAGTCGCTTGAGGGATGTATTGAACCAAGGTGAGGATGGCCGTTCAGTGATTGTGGTAGTGGGAATGTACTTATTATTCAGCTCATGCATTTTACTCTTGAACAAGGACCAGTTAGTTTCAAGGGGGCGTTGAAAAAAGCTAGTTAGATACCAATCACTGAATATGGATAGTTCATTGTTAATAGCAGTGTAGTTTCCCTTATCGTACAGTGTGATTGTCTTCTTGGTAAGTTTCCGCCGTGGTAGTTGGTTTGAAAAAGTGGCATGCAGTACAACGTGATCGCTTATCTCTGGGAGGGAAATTAAAGATGCAAGGTTTGCGGGATGTGACGTCAGAACAAGGTCAAGGATGTTTGCGGAATGCTCTGTAACTCGTGTTGGAAAGGAGACTAGCTGGGACAAACCAAATGTTAAGCACGTGTTAGCAAAGTCACTATCAACATTGTGTTTCGAAAGTGTTAGAGGGGTGTCGGACCAGGTTATTCCAGGAAAGTTGAAGTCGCCTACTAAAATAACCGGAATGTTAGGATAAGAGGTATGCAAGAGATAAAGTACATCGTGGAAGCTAGTAACAAATGAAGCATCAGCGTCGGGAGGGCGATAACATACTCCAATGATGACGGGGGGGTATGAATATTTGCAGTTGACGAACATTATTTCAAGGGGAGAGTGAACGGCTACCTCAGTGCAATTTAAACTGGTGTGAGCGGCAATGAGAATTCCACCACCCCGTTTATCATGACGATCACGCCGAAAAATGGTGAAGCCGGGAAAACAGGAAGCTAGTTCAGAATCGGAAATGGAAGGGTTAAGCCAAGTTTCAGTTAACAGAACGATATTGCATTCGGTCATGTCGATAAGGTTGCAAAGTGAATCGCGTTTCGGTAAGAGGCTACGTGTGTTAGTGTATACGATTGACAGCAGTTCGGTGTTTGTGTTAGGTTGTGCGCCGGCGGAAAGAGATAGCTATGGAGGGCGTGGAATTACTTTTTCTGAAGCATGATCAAAAATGTAGACGGTATCACCAATGGTTAGTTTGTCGTAACGGAGCTTGTACGTTTTCTGCGACGCTTTACCAAATTCAAGAAGATGTTTACGGGCTTTGCGGGCACTCGGGGAAAAATCCTCACTTATGCTGTAGATAGTGCCCTTTAGTTTTTTGGCGTTGGTTAGTACTCGTTCACGGTCTTTAAAATGATTGAACTGGACAATGATGGGTCTATGTTTGTCTTGGTGAAAACGACCAATTCGATGGGCGCGTTCAACATCTCTCTCTTGGAGTGAAATCTCGAGTTTTGCACTACACAAATCAATGATGCGCTTCTCGGATTGTGCCCAAGTTTCGTCAGCAGCATCTTCAAAGCCATAGAACACAAGGTTACAGCGTCGTTGCCGGTCCTCAGAGCCATCCATCCGGGCAACTAGAGTAGCTATATTGTCGCAGTTCTGTTCGGCCAGAGACTGTAAGTCTTCAACTTTTTCTTTGATGGTGGCATTGGCTGAGCAGTCTTCTTCGATTTTGGAAAGTCTTTTAGTTATTTCTTCAAATTTTTGATCACTTTGCAATAGGGTGGTACGAATTGATTTAATTTCTTCAAGTAGGGACTCCTGACTGGATTGGATAGCACTGAGCACGGACATAACATCGTTACTCGTTTGAGTAGAAAAAGAGCGAGTTACAGGACCGGGGTTTTCCTCAATATCTCCGGACAACAGTAAAAGGGCTCGGAGGACATGAAAGCAGCAGTGCTAAAGGCCTGCCGCATCGTCCACCGCACGACTACTGCATATCACCCGCAGACGAACGGCTTAACCGAACGTTTTAACCGCACCCTGGGGGACATGCTGGCAATGTATGCGTCATCCGACCATTCCAAGTGGGATATGATTCTTCCATTCGTAACCTACGCCTACAACACTGCCAAGCAAGCCACCACGGGTTTCCCTCCCTTCTCCCTTGTGTATGGACGCGAGCCGTCGTGCCTGCTTGACACGATCCTCCCCTACAGCCCCGACGTGTCTGAAGCCTTGTCAATCTCTGACGTCACCCGACGTGCGGAGGAGTGTCGCCAACTGGCTCGCTCGTTCACGTCAGACGAGCAAGGATGCCAAAAGTTCCGCCATGATGCGTCGACGCCTACCCCAGAATTTTCTCCGGATCATCTCGTTTGGCTCTGGATTCCGGCCACGACTCCTGGGCTGTCGAGCAAGCTCATTTCAAAGTATCACGGACCGTATCGTGTACTCGAACGCACGTCGCCTGTCAATTATGTGGTCGAGCCTCTGAATCCTTCCTCTGACCATCGCTGCCGTGGCCGAGAGACCGTTCACGTAGCACGCCTGAAGCCATACTTCGAACCCGCCATGGTCTTGTGCCCCTAAGTCGCCAGGATGGCTCCTATTCGTCCCGGGGAAATTGTAAAGGAGATGAATGGTACACGCGCTAGTGAACGAAACGCGATAGTGCGCCAGACTCCGCAGCCGCGAAAGCAGCATCGACAGTGACAACAAAACGAAAAACCACCGACGACGAAGACGACAGGCGCGCGTCTGTGAACCCGCTCCATCTTGGATAACGGTCATTAAAGGCCTTTCGTCAGCTACCTTGCGTTGAGCAATACATCCCCTTAGAATTTATTTATTTATACAGGTACCTACATCGCCCTCACGGGCATTATTGTAGGGGGGGAAACAAGCAAAGGAATACAGTACAGTTAATATAGCAAAAAATGGTTGCGGGTAAAAGGCTGTATGGTGGAAACAACAAAGTGTTGACTTACACTGTCATAAATAAGGCATCACATTGCAAATACAAAGCAAAAACGCAAAAAAAGAAGAGTGCTATCGGTTACACAGGGCAATAAAATAAAATAAAAAGCAATTAGTACGAAACGCATCAGAAATGTACAGTAGGGATTAGTTCAACAAAAAATTGTGCGAATTTCTAACAAAAGATGAGGGAGGCGCAGAGACAATTTCCTCTGGCAAGCCGTTCCACTCATGCATGGTCCTTGGAAAAAAGGCGCATTTGAATGCGTTGATCCTGGACGCGTATTCACGCAGTTTTAAAGAATGGTCAGTACGGGGTGACACATAGGTAGGTGGTCTTATATACTGATTCTTGTCGATGCCTGTTCTGTTCATGAATATGCTGTAAAATAGGGACAGTCGTAGGTATTTTCGCCGGTCAGCTAACAGAGGCCATTGTAATCCTGAACGAATGTCAGCTGATCTTACGGTGAAGTTATAATTGCTTGCCACAAAGCGTGCTGCTCGTGCCTGTACACGCTCTAGGGCTTCTATATTTGATTTTGTTGAGGGGTCCTAGGCACTGCAAGCATATTCCAATATGAGACGCACATAGGATATGTATAGTGTTTCTTTCAACTTAGTTGGTGCCTGTCTAAAATTGCGCCTCAAAATTTAGCACGCGACTAGCCTTTGATGTTAAGTAATTAATATAAGCGTTCCAAGACAGGTTGGCAGAAAAAATGATCCCTAGATATTTATATTCTGATGCAACCGGCAAGGTAGCCCCGGCCATTACGTAATTTGAAATCCGAGGCTGTTTTTTGTTCGTAAACCTCACCAATTTACACACCGGCACATTTAATGTCATACTCCATGAATCACACCAAGAGGCGCTCTGTAAGTCCATTTGTTTGGGGTGGTACGGCGTTGTTCGACGGTGGCTGGTGTTACTCAAGCGGAGTATGTCCTGCGTCAGTTTCGACGTGAACGCCGAGCCGCGATCAGTGATTAACACTTTGGGAGCCCCATGTCGCAAAACAATTGACTCAATGAAAAATTTCGCTATTTCAGCGCTTGTTCCGAGTGGCAGCGCCTTAGACTCTGCGAAGCGGGTTAAGTAATCCGTCGCTACCACAATCCACCGATTGCCTGAGTTGGACACGGGGAATGGGCCCAGAAGATCCAGGTCACTTTGTTCGAAAGCTGTCAGTGGGGGCTGGATAGGATGTAGAAATCCGGCCGGCTTTGTTGGCGGCTTCTTCCGCCTCTGGCATTCTCGGCATGTTTGCGTGTAGTGACGGACTGATTTCGGAAGACGACGCCAGTAGTACTTTTCTCGTATCCCGACTAGTGTGCGGCTATATCCGAGATGTCCGGCGGTGGGGTGGTCATGAGAAGCTTCGATGATTTCGTCGCGAAGGCTGTCTCGCACAACGAGAAGCCACGACCTGCCGTTTGAGTCAAAGCTCTTTTTGTAGAGGACGCCCTGTCGAAGACTGAACGAGGACACGTTACGGGAGAAAACTTTGGGAAGGTCAACTTGTTGGCCTTGAAGGTATGCCGTAAGTTTTTGAAGCTCAGTGTCCTGTCGTTGCAGTGCGGCCATATCAGATCCATGCAGTACTCCGAGGAAGGCGTCGTCATCATCGACTTCCGGTTGAGCGCTTTTCACGGAGGCCCGAGACAGGCAGTCCGCATCACTGTGTTTGCGGCCCGACTTGTAAATGATGGAAAAATAAATTCTTGAAGGCGTAGTCCCCAATGACCGAGTCGTCCGGATGGGTCCCTCAGGTTGGCAAGCCAGCACAGTGAATGATGATCTGTGACTACACGGAATGGACTACCATACAGATAGGGACGAAACTTTGTAATTGCCCAAATGACTGCAAGGCGCTCCTTTTCGTGGTTGAATAGTTTTTCTCCGCTTTGGTTAGCGTACGGCTCGCGTAAGCGATGACTCGCTTATCTCCATCCTGCATTTTGATGAGCACAGCACAAAGTCCCGCGCTACTTGCATCGGTATGGACTTCAGTTTCAGCCTCCTGGTCAAAATGGCCTAAGACGGGCGTCGTTTCCAGAGCGGATTTTAAAGGGGTCCTGAAATACCTTCCGCCGATGCATGGATGTACATGTACCCAAATAAAGCAATGTATTTGCAATCTCCTCCCGCAAGAATTATGTTAAAGCGATGAGTATTAGCTGAGAAATCGCAAATCAAAAACCGCGCATTCGCGTCCCTCCGCGTTTCCTCCTCCTTTCGACTTACTCTCCGCTGTTGACGGCGCGTTGCCTTGCCTCCCATGATGCTGCGCTCCGCAGAGGTGACGTACTTCCGCTATTGTCGTCTGCTACGGGCAAGCTTTGTTGACACCATGAATCATGCACTCCGCTCACGGCTGGAAAAGCGAACGAAAAATCTGGCCGCATGTATGCGGCGGCCTGCAGCCTTGCCGTTTCGCGGTGTACGTTGCTGGCGGCACATGACTTTTTATCGGCGGCGAACTCGCAGCCGCACAAGGAGGGTCGTGGGCTCGTTCCCTTGATGCACCGCGCACTGTTTATCCAAAAAGCGCCGTATCAGATGTGGCCCCGCTGGTGCCGGGTCTTATTTTGCGGCGGTGGTAATTCCTGCCGGAGGCATGTGAAGAAGTCATATTAAATCGATACAGAACCCGTGCACAAAACGCTTCAACCATGTGACCAGTTCAGCTTGGGGCGACGCGTGGTGGAGAGCGCCAACGTTGGCAAAACATGCTCCGTCGCGGCTCTGAGCTTTCTAGCGCTGGAGCGAGCGCCATTTCTTTGACAATCTCAAACATCGGTTGCCTTGGCAACAAGGCACAAACCGCTCCAGAAGTCAGTTACGGTTGCGTGATCCCGGTTCAGCTTGGGGCCCCACTTCGCGACATGTGGGAACTGCAGGCGTACCACTCACTCCCATTGGGAAGTGCGAGATGCGTTTGGCATTACAGGAGGCGATGGTGTGCGTGTTGTGGACGCCTTTGTTTCGCGATGAAATGCGACGTTGTGCTTCTGCGGGTGGATAGTGCTTCCCATGGTCTGCATTATCTTTCTCGTGCGACGTTCGACTCAACCTCGCATGGGGTATGTGCAGTGTGCGTGGCTAAAAGCCATCGGCTTGTGCGCCAGAGCTAAGTGACTTGCTGTTCGTCCCCGCAAACCGCGCGCGAGGTGAGTACCGAATTTACGACGGGCAGGAGGCAACCCATCCTCTGTCAATCGTGGTTCAGACTTTCAACGCATGTTGTGACGTTGCATTCGTTAGAAACGCATCTCTGGATTGTTTTGAAGCTGAATAAAATGTATGCGTGAAACCCGGGCATTCGGCTCAGGGCGTTCTCTGCGATTGCACGAAAGAAGTGCCACGGGGCTTGAACGCTTTCTTTATGGAACGTACTCAGGTAAGAGAATATCCATGTCGTGTTATGGCCGTGTTGCATTCAATACAAACGGTTAAGCGTTTGTTTTACACTTGTTTCGTTTGTCGTAAAATGCCCAAGCACTCCGACACTCCGCTGGCAGATCAGCCGGCGAGCCGACGCTGAGCAGACGACTCATCTCTTTGCCGGAAGTACGTGAAAAAGCTGCCCAATAGCACGATGTCTAGCTCATGACGAACATCTGGGAATCGATGATGTAGACATGTGAAGATGGCGGCGTCCAAAAACACGAAGGAAAGGGTGAGAAAAAAACGACAAACTTTGCAACAAAAGTGTGAGCTTTCCGCTGCGCGTACAAGAGTAATACTTGGCACAGAGGACGTTGACGACCCAATCTAACGGTTGCGCTAGTTCATTTAGTGTGCTCAAAATGCCTTTCAGGGCCCCTTTAAGTCCTCGAATGCGCGATGTTGTTCTTCATTCCACTCGAACGGGACCCGTTCTTTTGTAAGGTAAGTCAGTGGGGCAGCTATCTGGGAGAAGTTCTTGACGAAGCGGCGATAGTAAGCGCACAGACCCAGGAACCTTCTCACTGCCGACTTGTCAGACGGTGTTGGGAAGGCGCGAACCGCGGCTGTTTTCGCTGGGTCAGCACTTACACGTGCACTACTAAAAATGCGGCCTAGGAACTTCAGCTCATCGTACGCAAACCGGAATTTTTTTGGATTGAGCCTTCAGTACTTCTCTAAGTCGTCGTAAGTGTTCGTCGAACGTACTTGCAAAGATGACGACGTCATCGAGATAAACGAGGCAAGTCTGCCATTTAAGGCCGGCGAGAACGGTGTCCATTACACGCTGGAAGGTCGGTGGTGCTGTACATAGCCCGAAAGGCATCACTTTGAACTCATAGAGCCCATCTGGGGTAATAAAGGCCGTCTTTTCTCGGTCCCACTCGTCAACCTCAATCTGCCAGTACCCACTCTTCAGGTCTATTGACGAGAAGAAGCGGGCATGGCGGAGCCGATCGAGAGTGTCATCGATGCGTGGAAGCGGGTACAGGTCCTTCTTTGTTATTTTTTTTAACCGCCGATAATCCACGCAAAACCGCAGTGTCCCATCCTTCTTCTTTACAAGCACCACTGGTGCAGCGCAGGGACTGTTAGACGGTTGAATGACATCGTCCTTCAGCATGTCTCTCACCTGGGTTTGTATTGCCTCTCGTTCTTTGGGCGAAACTCGGTACGGCGGTTGGCGAGTTGGATGCGTGGCGTCATCAGTCAAAATCCGGTGCTTAGCAACGGTGGTTCGGCCAACTCCGGACGGCGTAGCAAAGCAATGACGAAATTCGTCGAGCAGTGAAAGCAACTCACTCTTTTGTTGAACCGAAAGTTTTGAGTTCACGTCGAGTTCCAGACTTGCTGCCGTTTCCGGCAGAGACGATGTATCGGCGTCGGACACCACGTCAACAGCTGAGATTTCCGCGATGCCTTCCACGTGGGCTACGGTCATGCCCTTGGTGAGGTGCTGCGACTCGTTTCGAAAATTGGTCACCAGAACTTCTGCGCATTGATTTTGAAGCCGCAGTAGGCCTCTGGCGACACCGATTCCCTTCTCCAGAAGAAGCTGGATAATAGCCTTGATCGTTAGAAGTACAGAGTGTCATTCGGGACAATATATAGTGTTTTATTGACGGTATTGGTGGTACGTTGTGACGATTTCTGTGTTGCGTTTCACCTTCACGATCACTGCCTACCCGCGGTGGCTCAGTGGCTAAGGTCGCGGGTTCGATTCCCGGCCGCGGCGGCCACTTTTCTGATGGAGGCGAAAAGCAAAAACGCCCGTGTGTACGAGATTTCGGCGCACGATAAAGATCCCCAGGTGGTCAAAATTAATCCGGAGCCCTCCACTACGGCGCGCCTCATCGCCTGCGTTGCGTCGGCGCGTTAAACCCTACAATCAATCAACGATCACTGCCTTGTGCTCGGAGAAGTGCAGAGACAGTGGTTCTTCCAGCGGGGCTAGATTGCAGTTGGTAAAGACGAGGTCTTTGCACGTTCCCCGGATGGCCGTCGGTACATTCCGGAACGCGCTTATATACGCATTGCACCGCAGCGCCCTCTCGTTCACTCTAGTTGCAAGTGTTATTGCAACTGCTGTTTTTCGGCGAATTATCGTTGACAGTTTATTCTTTCTGCGTTTACTGCCCTTTGAAATTCGCGCTCTTTGCTAGAGCAGTTTGCGGCGCTCTCCCCAGATGGCGCTCGGAAAGGCTCTCGCCTATTAGATACAAGGAATTAAATGCTATAGAAGCTCAAATCCTGAGGCAAATACAAACAAACACGTATCCACATAAATCACGACTGGCAAAAATGTTCCCCAATTCCTTCCAAGAAACATGCACAAAATGCGGAGATATAGCCACGCTATTTCACGCAACCTGGGCGTGCCCGCGCATCTGGCCCCAGGAAAACAATAGTATACAGATTAATCCTATCGAGACATGGGAGGCAGCCCTTACCAGCTCATCTCTCGAAGATCAGCTACTTCTGATCCAGAGAGCCAAGGTGGGAGCCGTTGCATCTGGAGCCCTGGACGTGGGGCCCCACCCATGAGCTCCCTCTCAACTTTTCACCCCTGCCCCCTTCCCCTTTCTTCTCACAATAAAAGTTCTACACCAACAACAAGTGTGCGCCGCTCTCGATAGATGGCTTACAATGCTGTTTGCACGCACAACTACAGACAACGGCACCAGCATTGCAAAGTCCTAAAGTGCTTCGCACTTAAAAAAATCTCGGGGCAAGTATCGTCTTTCCCTGGTTCCTACATGCGCAGAAAGAGTGGGCCAGCAAAGTTCCACTATAAGAGGAAAAAACTAACGGGGTCCTACAACGTTAAATGAAGTTTTTACTGCAAAGCAGTAGTTGTCTAACCCCCCCCCCCCCCCAGTTTTCATTGTGTGTCATCGATTTACTCGGTGCGGCTCCGGGGCTCCTCCTCACCACCTCTGACACATCTTTCACAATTATACTCCCCCTCGCCTCCAACGATGCCCCTTTGGCAAGTGGCGCAGTCGGAAACTAACATATTTAACAGCCACATATTTGTATCCGGTGTCGGAAGCTAGCATCGATATGCAGTTGTCAGATGATTGCGAAAAATAAACAGAAGCACGGATTGGCGTAAAGAAATGCACTGACGATTACTACTCTCCATGATATGAAATTTCTGCGCAGCGCGAGCTGCAGTCTTCTCGGTCACGGCGCAGTTCTGCTGCGTCTCAGGAAGTGTTCGCGTGATCAGCGAACGTACAGCGGCGTGCGCTACTTTGCTGCTACCTCGCAGTGCGCCACTTCCGGCCAGCATGTTCCAAATCGCGTTTGAACATCCCGCGCAAATGTCACGTGGTAGCCCCGCACAAGGGAGCAGCGAGCATGTTGTGGCATATCGTTTTTGAACGTCCCACGCAAACGTAACGTGGTTTGGATTAGCCAAGAATGGAGCAACTTCTGGGGAAAGTGTCAGGAGGCGGGCACTCCTTGGTCACCACACATGAACCATGGGTGAGGGAAGGGTAGTGAGAGAGATGACGCCGTAGCAGCACGTGTCTTACTCTACTACACCCTTCGCTAGACGCTGCTATCCGTTTTCTTTTTTTCGTCGCTGCTGCGTTCGTTCACTCGATTACGTGGACATAGCCTAGTTAACGGCTTCCAAAGGGCTGCGCCCTAAACCGACGGAAACCCGCTGTCGCCGTTTGCACTCAAATTCACTTCGCCAGATCGCTGCGAATGCCTCCCGGTAGAAGAGAAACTTCCCCAGTTTGAACGTCGGTTTGAGCCCATATTTCTTTTTGAGCTTGGAAGGACTTCCGAGCGACATTTTCCCCGGTGTCTTTCACCGGTTGCCGGTTGCTGCCGGTTGCCGCCGGTTGTTACCGGTTGCCGCCATCACCGGTTGCCGGTTTATGCCTGCACGGTTCGCGGGTAGAAACAGGGGGGCGTGCATGCACAGCCAGGCTCCATACCGCTACCGATGTGCCACCTCCGGTTGTGCTGGTATTTAGATGTCCAAATTACAAGGCTCAATATGGTTAGTCGGCTGTGCTCAATCGAATGGTTCGGTTGTGGGTTGATGTGTTACACAGACATCTTACACACACAGTAAGATGGATACGAGGGGTAAGGAAAACGGACAGCCACATTTTTGTATGCGAGAATAGGTTTAATAGCCTTCCAGGTTTTAAATCGTTATGGGACTGATGCATCCCCTTCGTTTGGAGGAAGAAGAGCAAGAATCGAAGCGTTTGCCCGTGCACAAGCGCGAATGGGTGCAAAAACAACGGAAAGCTGCTGGCACCGCCGTTACCGCCTCAAGTTTAGCTTGTGGAAGAGCGGCGAATCCCTCCCGGATGAAGAGCAAATTGCCCGCTTGGAACGCCGGCGTGAGCCAGTATGACTTCTTCAGAGGGCTTTCAGGGGATATTTTCGCCAGCGTCTGTCACTTCTCAGCAGGCGCGCATGACCGGTTGCCAGTTTATGCGTGCGCAGGTTTGTACTGGAGATGAGTGGGAGGCAGGAGGTGAGGCGTGCACGAGCAGCTGTAGGTTGCACGCCCGTACTCATGCATGGCATGTCCATTCTGCTGGTGTGAGATTTAAACACGGACGTCGGGAGTCCTTCGTGGTAGACACGATTGGGTTTGTGTGTTAGGCTATGTTTATATCACCGACGCAAAACCCGTATCGCGATCTATGGACGTAAAAAATGCCACTTTCTGCAGTTCGGTTGACTGGAACGTGAAAAGGCTTCATTCTTTAAAGTATTACGACAGTTGCGACAACGGTCTGAACCCGGCCTTACACAAAAAGTAAGATGCTTACGACGCGGGCGGGACACACGCAGTTCCATGTTTATCTGCTAGAACAAAGTGTGGATGCGTCAGAGGTTCAGTAAAGCTTGATGTCGCGGTAGTTGGTGTAACATCATTTTGAAGGTACGTTGCGCTTGCTGTGAACACAAACACTTGCACGGGAAAAAAACGTAGGCTTTCACGAGAGGACGGCGCAACGTACCTTTAAAAATCGCGTCAGAGGTTTATTCAGCTGGTTGCCTAGGAAATATGCTCCACCGCAAATTACGATAAACGTGTTTTGTTTCGTGCACTCGTTGAACTGCGTCCAGCTTTTCAGGTCATCCTTCTTCACACAGGGGAAGGGCACTAAAACTAGGCGGTAGCCTAGTTTTTAAGCTGTGAGCGCGCAGTGAACGCATATTGGAAAGCTTGGCGCACCCAACAGTCTAGATGCGAATGTCCAGTGACCTTGGATGCAGCCGCCCTGGGTGTA
Source organism: Haemaphysalis longicornis (assembly GCF_048455015.1). NCBI lineage: Eukaryota > Metazoa > Arthropoda > Arachnida > Ixodida > Ixodidae > Haemaphysalis > Haemaphysalis longicornis. The sequence continues at coordinate 127,465,760 of NW_027526214.1, read as the reverse complement.
CCATTTCGCTACGGCACGTGCCTTTACTCCTTCCCCGCATCCCTCTCCCCAAACCCCCTGGAACAAACACGTGATTACACCATCACTACGCGCAACTGTACATAACACTGGCTTCCCCTTCGCTAAGCTCAGTTGCACACTACAAGATATTTACAAAACAAACAGTTTTCTGCGTCTGTACCTGGAGCCTTCATTCCAAAAATAAAAGCTCCCCTCACTTTGAAAATGCATTGACTGAACACGAATGTTGCAACGCGTGCATTGGGCACTGAATAGTACTGTCGCAGATATTTTGCAGCCTATGGCTAGGAAGACGGATATTGTAGCAGCAGAGGGTATGGGCCCAATAGAGTAACCAGCCGAATGAAATATACAGGGTGAACTGACTATTCGGAACTATTCTTTCGACTGTTTTGCATCCACTTACCAGAACCTGAGGTATGCCGTACAGTTGCCCTTAATTCACTGCTACGAATGTTTGCAGGCAGGTCTTGAACTACAGCGAAACGAACGCCACGTCAAAGACCAAATCTCAACAAGATGTGACAGCGTGATAAATCAGAAATGTACCAAGATATCCCTCCAGGTCTGAACAAAAAAAGTGTTATTGTATCTCTACGTAGACGTAACTCGCTTTGCTCAATAAACCTCCATACTGGTTAGAAGCCTGGTATAAAACCAGAAGGTGCCTATACACAGTGAGCTATTTGGAACTTAACCTCCGGTTTTTGCAGTCCATAGTGCATGTCAGCATACTTTCATAGCATGGTAACGTAAAGTAATGTGATACAATACTTTCGAGAATTCGCCAGGGCTGCAAAAACACTATTTTGCCTTGCATTTTGCAAGACTATTTTACCTTGCATGTATGATTACCGAAAATCGTAATGGCTACTGCCGCAGACGACAGCCCCCGAGTCCTGGAATTTGTTTTGGTCTTGTATTTTCGCTGTTGCCAGTACACTAGCAGCTGGTTGTTCGTTTTGTTCGAAAGACTGCTTAACAGCCTTCAGCCTCTGTGTTACAGAGGCTGACGGCTATCTGCAACTCCTCGGGCTCCGCATATGACCGGCTTCGCAAGGGTTGGAGCGATGTCGGCAGTGTCTCTTCCGTAGCGGTATCCAAAGCGATACCTTAACTAACTCCTTGAGCTAGTGTACGCTATTTTATGTATAGTAGTATGTTAAAAAGTTACGCACACGCAAAATATGGTGTGGACAAACATGAGACGTCAACCGAGCGCAAAGAAACAGCAAGGTGAGCGAGCCCGAGTGACGCAGACGATGGATGCGATAATACCTAAGCCCACGTCACGGAGACGTAAGGTCCCTGAAATTACTAAGGTAGCGCCATCTTTAGATCTCGCCGCCTTTCGCACTCGCCCGCGCTCCTTTCCTCCTTCGTTTTTTGCCATTTTCTTTTTCGCCGGCGAACGCCACGCGCCATTGGCCAACGGCCAGTGACGTAGTACCTCGTCCCCGCGTTGTTTGTTTTTTCTTCTCTTCGCCGCCACTGTCCATTTAAATTCGCCATTTTAGGCTCAGCGGCCTCGGAGCAGGCCTTATCGAAGCCGCCAGCGTATAACTACCGATAACAACCGAAGAGTCAGCTGCTCGTTTCAAACAAATGTTGCGTCGGCGTCACTGTATGTACACTCTAAGAAAAAAGGGTGTGGTAGTTTCTCCCTTAAGGGTGGAACAGGAATGTATCATATATTTCTCCCTGAGAGGTAGAAAGATTCTCCCTTTAAGAGGGAGGAGCGCGTTTCTACCCCTAGGAGTGGAGGAAGATTTCCCCGTTTCGTGAGCTAATGGAGGAGTGTTCCTCCCCTGGCAGCGTCACCCAAGCAAGGCTTGTCATGCGCGATAGGCCTAGCGAGCTGATCGGTTTGAGGATCGAGGAAGTACAAATACGTAGGTTACCGTGGTTGTGTGCGCTTAAAATGGTCTAAAATAACCAAGAAATTACCTACCGAGCACGAGAACTGTGGTTAGCAAGCGATGTCGCCAATCGTATATGCGCGACTTCTTGCATTCGTCTCGCTGCGCGCCCCGCCTACGCTCTCACAGCGAACGCGCCGCCGTAAACAAAGTAGAAGTCATACCGATTGCTTCCAAAATGCCGCCTTTATTTCCGAAAGGCTCGTAACCCCGCCGTTCACCGCACTCAAGATCACAAGCATCCAGTGCGGCCGTTTGAGAACAACCAGTTGTTGTTAGTCGTCTTACCTTGCTACAACCGATGCATCAAAACGCGGATCGTCTGCAATCTCAGCGCAAAGGCTATGCAGGAAACACGAAAAACGTATCCGTCGCTGTCGTAACCATCGCAACCGTCCGAGCGAGGAGATGGCAATGCTCGCCCCCTGGCGTGCTCGAAGTAAAGCAATCGTAAACGTTTTAAAATGACCGATAGATGACGCAAAAAAAAAGTAGGGGTGGGGAGGGGCAGCTACTAAGCATCACCATTAGCGGGCACTTACATCAAAGCGTTTCCTTGGTTTCCTTTATGGATAACGTATATTATTATAGCCAACATCACAGAGGCCGCATGTGGGAGGGCACATATTGGGACGAAACATAGCACAACATAGCGACATACACTTCCTTAAAGGCACTGCCAACGCACAATACACGCAACACACAACATCACAAGCATAATACACATATACGTAGTACACCACAACATATAGTACACTTTACACATGTCCGCATGATCACAAGCCACAACTAAACATTGAAACGGCGACAAAGTATTTATAACCCTGATCGCCGAGAATGCAGGTAGGAACAGTGAGATCGTTGCTTGTTTCGATACCCCACGGCAGTGCGTAAGCCCTAGGTGGATTTTGTTATTTCATCAAATGTAACTCGTGCAATTGCAAACTTTTATTAATTGGAGGTTTTGTAAGAAGCAGTAAAATAGCTCAAAGAAGAAAAAACGTTTCACGACACAGCGCGGAAGGTATGTTTGGGTGATGATACTTATTGCCTCGCCTTCGCTATTTTACCGTAGAGCGCACCGCTGGTCTGGCAACCATTCAACCAAGTTGTTGCTGAATGGGGGCCTCTTGTTGGTAACTGATGCTTCAATATGCTGCGGTCCGTGCTCGTTGACGAAAAAAGGGGCAGTTTGCTATCATCGCTGACCTCTTTTACCCTTGGGCGTCAGTATAAAACGTCCACAAATGCAGTGGTAACGTTTGACAGGGCGCAGGCGAGTCGCACACGGCAAGCATGCAGCGGTGCCCACAGAATGTGCTTCAAACACACGGCTGGCGAGCCGTGCGTTAGCGTGGCGGGCACGAGGTAATAATAAATAGAAAGACAGCGAGAAAACAAGCAAGCAGCATACCACGGGGGCGGTGTTGCTCATAATCGTCGTATGCGCCCGATCGGCGAAAGCCACAGTGCAACGATGAACGGTTTCGTTTTCGGCGTCGGCGCCGACAGGAGATTGCAGACGACAGGGGAGAATATTTCCTCCCCCGTTTCGGTGTTTCGTAGAGGCCGTACAGAGGGCGCTACGTGTAATTAGCTAAAGGGAGAATCTCGCGGGTCCGGGGCAGAAAACCCTCGATTTCCTCCTTTTCTCTAACCTTTTTTCTTAGAGTGTAGCTTCGCGATGCCGAGTGCTCACGGCCAGCTCGGCTGTAGCAAGCTGTAATTTATCAAAGCCCACCCATGAATCAATGCTAGCTGTACAGCATAAAAAGGATTCACAATTGCGCTTGTTACCGCGCTTCTTGCCTTGGAATACGGTAGTTATTGTAGAACTGGGCACTTCTAAGCTGAGCGCATTCTTTAACTGCGCGTTCTTTGTGCCAGCCTTTTCCAGATATGCCCGACAGGGCCTTACTCGAAGTAATTGTGAACGCCAATCGCACGAACATTGCTATGCCACGGACACACTGCCAAAAGTACAGCCGTCATGGGCGATGCCAACGAGGAGACGCGAGAACTTTGACCCTGACAGCAGCCTATAACGACGTGAAGGTGACATATTTTGCAACGGCGTCAAAGCACCGGAAAGTGCACGGAATAAAGGTGGCATGAATGTCAGTAGCTAATGCGGGACGCATACTGAGCGCTGCCGAATGATCTACACCTAACGCAAAAAATGCGAATGTAAAAAAGCCAGCGCAGCGCTCGAACTGCTGCGAACCAAGGTCACCGCGAACCATGCGCAAGCCCTCTGTGCAGCGCTTGCAGGACCACAACTTAATCACGCAAGAACGGAATTACTGTAACAGAGCGATTTGAAACGTCCAGGTTCGATCCTTTCGCATTCACGAACTATCCTGAGCATGCCGCACACGTAAAGAAACACCACGCTGTGTGTATGCGCCAGCGGCATCTATCCCGCAAATATCCCCTTCTACAAAAAATATACAACAAAACAGCCTCACTTAGGGCGTGTTGGTAATACGGGGCTCTAGAAATACTATGTAACAGAGCAGTTTGAAACGTCCACGTTCGATCCTTTCGCGTTCACGAACTATCGTGAGCATGCCGCACACGTAAACAAACACCGCGCTGTCCGTATGCACCCGCGGCATCCACCCCGCAAATATCCCCTTCTAGACAAAAATATACAACAAAACAGCCTCACTTAATGCGTGTTCGTAAAACGGGGCTCTAGAAATGCTAATAATGCTACCAAAGAGCGATTGCGGCGCGAAAACAAGAGCAAACTGCACGAAAAACTGCAGCGAGCGGCCCGAAGCGTTGCGAGGGCGTCTGCTCTGAGGAAGCCAACAAGTATGGCGGCCCCGCCGCGGAGTTAAAGGGACCGCGGCGCCGCGGGTGAGGGGAGAGAAAAAAGAGGAGGGCACCGGAGAAGGACGGAGCAGTTGGCGCTACCTTACCATTTTTAGGGACCTTACAGAGACGCGCTTCGCAGCGCCGCCCGTGGCCGTGCTCACCGCCAATACTGCGCCGGCGCTATGTAAGCACGCTACATATGTCAGTGGTGCTGCTCAGCTTTCAGCTTCAGTAGAGTTCCCAACTCAGTGCATGCCCTACTGCCGCGGTGACAAAATTCACTTCAGTTCGGAACGATACAGAATTGGACGGCATAGTCCACGGTCGGTTTTAGTTCATTCGTCAAAGCACTGGTTTGTGTGTATAAACAAATGAAGCGCGTGCAAGGAGACGCCAATATGCCTGAATGCTCGTTGATGGTCGTGCACTCGACCACGGAGCTCATGCAAAGAAATAAACTGTAGCAAATGCAATCTGTCACGCCATAATTGAAACCGAAACCAGTTTATCGGAACAGAGAGCTGTTAGCTCCCCCCCTCCCCTTATAGCTTCCTCTTCATTGCCAAAGATAGCTATTTATGGGCCACTGCCTGTTTGCCAATGTGCGATTATCTGATTTCGTTCGATCTCCTACTACGCACGCCCACAGTCCCTCCGTCGGCTAACAACCACAGTTACTGATGTGATATGTTCTTATTTGACACCAGACAAGTATTAAAGTCGCAATGCCTCCTGAACAACGCTGACATATTAAAATCTTATGGTTGTTCACTGTGCCACACATTTGGAAGCAACCGGGCGGCTAATTCCATCAAAATGTACAGCAGAAATGAAGATGGACATGGTCATGGGAATGACTGTTGCGAAGCCTGATGTTACCAGTGCAATCCTACCTGGTATGAAAGGAGAGACAGTGGCTCGAGAGACTTGCAACGCTGTATCGCAATGGAAAAATGTGATGGTCAAATAAACTTCAGTGTACATAATTGACTGCATTTGTAGATGAGGGAGAACCTAGCGGGAGAACCTAGCGACCGAGATCAAAAGTTGGACTGCTATATCATTAGAAATGTGTCAGCATAAATATTAAGAAGTTTTATAGGTATATTATAGAAGTTTTATTGTATATTGTTGTATATTATAGAAGTTTTATAGGTATTTATAGGTATCGAGGATATTGTCGATTTGTGCAGGCGCGTCAATGACGCAATGCGCGAAAGCGAGAAGATCAGACATATCATGAAGGGCATTGAAGAAGACGCTTTCCAGATGTTGCTGAGCAAAAACCCACAAAACATCTGTGAAGTCGTCAGCTTATGTCAAAGCTACGACGAGCTGCGAAAGCAGCGCGTCTACGCTCGCCACCGCCCATCTGCAACTGACGCATCCCTTTCAGCGCTGTCCTTCGACGACCCTTCAGTACAAGAGAGGATTAAGGACCTCGTGCGCGAAGAGGTCCTTAACTTTCTCTTCTCTCGTGTACACTACCGACTTCGTGTACTCAAATGCCTGGCGCGGCTTCACCGCTTCATCAGATTACTCGGGAACAAGTCGCTGAGGCTCTTCCTTCGACCTGTCAGCAGACAACTGTGACGGCGCCCCTTTCTTATGCCGACGTTGCATGTGCACCACGCCACCCAGGTTTCTCTGGGCCATACCCTTTGTCAACGCCTATTGCTTATGATGGAGTCATCGCAAGACCTCGTTACACCGGCCTCCCTTTGGTGCGCTCTACCCCGGCCCCAGCACGTCCTCCCCTTCGAGTCACAACGTCCGCCAACACTAACCCCTGGCGCACTGCGGACAATCGCCCTATATGTTTTGTTTGCCGCATCCCGGGTCACGTTGCTCGTTTCTGCCGTCGTCGTGTTCAGCCACCCGATTATGCCTACCGAGGTCCCGCCTATGACAGCAATCCCTATGTGACGCACCAACCCTACGCGCCCACGTCTCCCGGGCAGCCGCGTAGTTCTTTTGCTTCTGACGAAAACAGCCGCCACCGGTCGCCTTCGCCCCGTCGCCGTTCCTTGTCGCCGATGCACTGTCGTCCCAGCGCACCGCCCGAGGAAAACTGATGAGCGCAGTTCCGGAGGCAAGAACTGCGGCATCATCGAACTACTGAAGTCCTCCTGTTTCTCCTACGAATGCGATCGAAGTCAATGTTGAGGGAGTCGTTACGTATGCCCTTGTCGATACAGGAGCTGCCGTGTCCGTCATGCATGCGAAGCTCTGCCGCAAAATTCGAAAAGTAATAACTCCGGCACCTGGCCTTCGTCTGCGCACTGCCAGCGCTCAACACGTGGCTCCTTTGGCTGCGTGCACGGCCAGAGTGGTAATTCAAGACGTTCTTTACTTTGTCGAATTTTTAGTGTTGCCGTCATGTTCACATGATATCATATTGGGCTGGGACTTTTTGTCGCGTAACGAAGCCGTCATCGATTGTGCCCGCGCGGAAGTTGAACTGTTTCCCCTGTGTACAGCGCCATTGGCCGATATGCCACTTGTTCATCCTTCTAAGCTTGTCGCCGCTACAAATGCAGATATACCGCCTTTGTCTGCCGTTCTGGTTCCCGTGTCTTGTACTTCTGTCCCCGACTCAACGATCCTCTTCACGCCTTCCGAACTATTCTCACGACGCAAGAATCTGACACTTCCTACTGCTGTTCTTTGCCTCAAGAATGGTTGTTCCACCTTTCCCGTCTGCAATACTTCCGTATCGCCACTGACGTTGACTGCCGGAGAGTGCCTTGGATACGTCGAAGTTATAGACAACACTTTCATCGTGGACGTGTCTGATGATACCCCTCCGCCTGCTGTCAGCGCTCTTACTCCAACCTGTGCATCGACATCAAGCGTTTTCCTACCTTCCATCGACCTTGGCCTCTCCTCATCGCAGCGCGATCGCCTCATCGCGCTTTCGGACCCGTTCCTTGGCTCTTTCGACCATGAGAAAACTTCTTTGGGCCGTTCTTCGAATGTTCGTCACCACATTGACACCGGGACCCATGCTCCTTTACGTCAGCGACCATACCGCGTCTCAGCTACTGAGCGCAATGTCATTGAAGCGCAAGTGACCGATATGCTGCAACGAAATGTTATTCAACCATCCAGCAGCCCCTGGGCATCCCCGGTTGTCCTGGTCAAAAAGAAAGACGGCTCCATTCGATTTTGCGTCGATTACCGACGCCTCAACAAAATTACCCGCAAAGACGTCTATCCCTTACCGCGTATAGACGACGCTCTGGACGGCTTGCAAGGCGCAGAGTTTTTCACATCCTTAGACCTGCGATCTGGCTACTGGCAGGTTGCTATGGCGGACGCCGATCGCCCTCAAACGGCTTTTATTACACCTGACGGATTATACGAGTTTAACGTCATGCCGTTCGGCCTCTGCAACGCTCCAGCTACATTTGAGCGGATGATGGACAGCATTTTGCGTGGGTTGAAATGGAAAATATGTTTATGTTACTCAGACGATGTTGTCGTGTTCTCTCCCGACTTTGACACGCACCTCCAACGTCTGGAACAAGTTTTGAAATGCCTCACTTCAGCTGGGCTTCAACTTACTCTAAAGAAATGCCACTTCGCTGCTCGCAAACTTGCCATCCTTGGCCATGTGGTTTCCAGAGAAGGCATTCTACCGGATCCTGCTAAACTTCAAGCCGTCGCAGAGTTTCCCAAGCCAAGAACTATGAAGGAGCTGCGCAGTTTTATTGGGCTCTGCTCTTATTTCCGCCGTTTCGTTCGTGACTTTGCCTCTATTATTTCCCCCTTGACGCGTATTCTCGGGAGTGGCACTGACATCACTGCTTGGTCGCCAGCCTGCGACAATGCATTTGCCCGACTGCGCAAACTGCTTACAACGCCACCTATACTTCGACACTTCGACCCCTCAGCACCGACCGAACTCCACACCGACGCTAGCGGTATCGGCCTGGGAGCTGTTCTCGCGCAGCGTAAACCGGGAATCGATGAATACGTTGTTGCATATGCAAGCCGCACCCTTACGAAACCAGAATCTAATTATTCGGTGACCGAAAAAGAGTGCTTGGCCATCATATGGGCCATCAACAAATTCCGCCCGTACCTTTACGGCCGCCGTTTCGATGTGGTTACGGACCATCATGCCCTTTGTTGGTTGGCGTCGTTGAAAGACCCTTCTGGCCGGCTCGGTCGCTGGGCTCTTCGCCTCCAAGAATTTGACGTTAACATCGTCTACCGCTCCGGCCGCAAACATCACGACGCCGACGCCCTATCACGTTCTCCTCTATCCGTTGATAGTGCTTCGCTCGACGAGTCGGATGGCAACCTGCACGCCCCCTCGTTCGAGGACATGGTCAACGAGCAGCACAAGGACCCCTGGATAGCTTCCATCCTGGCATATCTTTCCAACCAAGCTACTGCTCCCGTGTCCAGGGCACTTCGCTGACAGGCCTCTCACTTTTCCATTCGCGATGGCCTGCTTTACCACCGCAGTTACGTCCCCAGAGGCCGCAAGTGGCTACTAGTTATACCTCGCCACTTGCGTTCCACTTTTTGCGCTTTCTTCCATAACGACGCCCAATGCGCTCATGCCGGCGTGCTGAAAACGTACCAGCGCCTCCATCTACGGTACTACTGGCGCGGGATGTACAGCTTCGTCTGCAAGTTCGTCCGCTCATGCCCTGACTGTCAGCGCCGCAAGTCGCCGCCTCATCATCAGGCCGGCCCATTACAGCCCTTGCCTTGCCCAGAGCGCCCCTTCGATCGTGTGGGCATTGACTTGTACGGCCCACTGCCTTGTACCGCTGCCGGTAACCGTTGGGTCATTGTCGCCATTGACCATCTCACACGCTACGCCGAGACGACCGCATTACCGGCTGCCACAGCACGGGACGTGGCTTCTTTTATGTTACATCGCTTCATGCTTCGCCATGGTGCCCCTAGGGAATTACTCAGCGATAGAGGCCGCATTTTCCTGTCCGAAATTGTTGAACCTCTCCTTACTGAATGCCGCATTGTTCATCGGACCTGCACGGCATATCACCCGCAGACCAACGGTCTCACCGAGAGATTTAATCGCACTCTTGGTGATATGCTCGCCATGTACGTTTCTTCAGACCATACTAACTGGGACTCAGTCCTCCCATTTGCCACGTACGCATAAAATACCGCGACGCAGTCTACTACCGGCTTCTCGCCGTTTTTTCTTCTGTACAGCCGCGAACCGACCCCCCCCTTGACACTATTCTCCCGTACAGAGCTGACGCCGCTGAGTATTCGACTGTGTCTCAAGTATCCTCTTATGCCGAAGAATGCCGTCAACTTGCCCGCTCATTTACATCCGACGATCAATTCACGCAAAAGAATCACCATGACAAGGACCTCCCAGATGTGTCTTTCTCCCCCGGTTCACTGGTGTGGCTGTGGGTACCATCCACACCTTCTGGACAATGCAGTAAGTTTATCTCTAACTATCACGGCCCATACCGGGTACTGGAGCGTACCTCGCCGGTTAATTACCTTGTCGAGCCAGTACAGCCTTCACCCGACCAACGCCGACGTGGAAAAGAGACAGTCCATGTGCAACGCCTGAAGCCTTACAACGACCCCCTCGTCTTATCGTGCCCCTAGGCAGCCAGGATGGCTGCTCTTCAGCGGGGGAGTGATTGTAAAGAAGATAGTCACCGAGTCAATGCAACGGACAATCTCCTGTTTGGTGGTATGCGTCAGTGCGAGGACGGTGCAACGGACAATCTTCCGTCTGTGGGCATGCACCAGGGTCAGGGCACTATCGCACTCGCTTGTCTCGTGCTCGCCCTGTTCCGACCGGCTGAAACGACCGCTTGGTTTGGCCGAGCTCATCGTCGTACCCCTATCTGCCCTCCCAATAAACACCATTTCCCAAGATGCTTGCGGGTGATTTTTGAAATGCGGCAATATGTATTTAAAGTTATCACCGTGAAATCTGAACAAAACAATACAGCTTCACGAACAAAAACGCACATCGAACAACTTATTTCCTCACAACTTGATGTCTTACCTTGATGTTATGTAACGACGGCTTTATGAATTTAAAGCGTGAGCAAAACAAATTTCAGCTCTGCCTTGCTACTGAGGGTAGACTGGAACGTCAATTGTAGATTAAAAGGCAGGGTATCCTTGCACCCTTCGTGTACAGCGGTAAAAAAAGGTGCTCTAATTCTCACCTAAAAAACGCAGGGAGTTTGTGTCAAGATTCGAACGATTGACCTTCCAAACAGCAGACGAATACCGAACCTCTCGGCCACGGAAGCAGACGTATTGTAAACAAAGAAATTGCTATAGCAACCGAGGTTGCCAACTTCCATTGTGGGGTGTTTCTTTTTTTGGTCGTATGTGAAAAATTTGCCTAGTGATAACGCTTGTTTCTTCCGCACCCATCTTGAATGCGAGGCCAATTATGCTAATACTACAACCTAAAACTACATCACAAAAATGACAACAACACGCAGAAGGAAGTACAGAGAAACAACTGACGAAGTTCCCTAAGAATATGTCATGAAGTACATAAGATGTCATCATGAAAGCCGTCGAAGTGCACCAAGAGTTAGACATAAATCTACTTAAAAAGGCTGCGAAAATACAGCAGAAAGTTTACAGAAAATCACTTGTGAGACTCTCAACAGAACCTCTGCGGCCAAATACCTGTTGAAACACGTCTAGAGGTCGTCAAAAAAATATTCATGATCTCTACAAGATCCCTATATATGAGGAAGAGACAACTCTACAGAAACACATAAAAATTAAAGCCGTTCCACTGAATGTGAAAGCTGCCGAAAGTGCAGAGCAGTGATTCGCCATAACGAGCTGTACCGCCGTTATCCGCTTAGTGCTACCGCCCATGCAATTCAAATTTTCCGCCTTCGCAGTGCTCCCGCGCCCCCTGCTTGAAACTGTGCCAGCGGGAGTTATGGATTGCATTGTATTGGATTGTATTGGATTGCATTTGCTTGATTAAACAAATCTGTTGGGCAAGTTGGTGCATTATGCTTGAAAAGGTAAAAAGCGCGACTTGGACAACGACAGTAGAGAAGGACGACGGGACAAGAGCGCTTGTCCCGTCGTCCTTCTCTACTGTCGTTGTCCAAGTCGCGCTTTTTACCTTTTCATGCATTTGCTTGGCTTGCATTGGATTGGTTTTGGATTGGATTGGATTAAGATTGGATGACAAGCAGCAATAAGCATGATAATCAGCTACCCGCCGCCGTGGCTCAGTGGCTAAGGCGTTGTGTTGCTGAGCACGAGGTCGCGGGTACGATTCCTGGCCGCGGCGGCCGCTTTTCTGATGGAGGCGAAAAGCAAAAATGCCCGTGTGTGAGAGATTTCAGCGCACGTTAAAAATCCCCAGGTGGTCAAAATTAACCCGGAGTCCTCCACTACGGCGCGCCTCATCGCCTGCGTTGCGTCGGCGCGTAAAACCCTTAAATCAAAATGAAAATCAGGTGATCCGAAACAACCAAGAAAGCGAATAATAACCAGCTGAACCTTAGCTCACGCTACATATATCCTGGAATAGCCGCTTGGCTTTCCAGGCTTCTGGGTTACGCCGCGGTGAAGGGACCGTGACCGGCTACAGCGTAACGCCGTGGCGATATGCTTGGTTCCATCTAGCGAGCTGGGACGACAAGGCGAGCGCCTTAAGTGCTCTGCACTTAATAACTCAACAGGGTTTTTTGTAAGCGTAGTCTTCACCGAGGCCGTGTGCTTCTTCCACGATTGACTGCAGACTACAGTCAACCCCAAATATCAACGGTGAGAGACGTAAACTATTAGCGTCCCCTCAATAGAGATAGGGTAAAGCAGCATCGGCGTACTGGTAAAACGCGATAGCGTTAATAGACTCATGTCCAGATTTTGCCGTGCACACTAGCCATCGGCTCTCAGCTGTGCTCTTTAAGGGTCCACGGAAATACGTCCCCAATTGCAACCGGAAACTGTGACTGAGGGAGTCTCAGATGCAAAGTTTAGCCCGCGGGTGGGAAGCAGGGCAATTATGCTACAGCGGGTGGTATGACAGAGAAGGGGTACGCGGTGATTCATCCAGCGTTGTGTTTGTGCAGTGGCTTTGCTACCACCGTTCGTGCTACCACCGTTCGTGCACGCGCCGATGAGCCAGTGTTGACGTGATGCGGTTACTGGGCCCATTCGGCGCCTTTCCTTAAAGGCTAACTGTCCGCTATCAGCCGTGCTCATGCACCGACCACGGAAAAACAGTGCAACAGGGAAGTACGCCGCCTGCCCAAAAAAGATCTCGCGCCTGAAGCTGTAATCGGGCGTAGTTGCTTAAAGGGACACTGCACTGAGTTTGCAAAGCTCCCGATTTTGCTTGCACTGCGTAGACTTGCTCAAATTAACACACGTTTCATCGTTTATCCGGTTGATAAGTCAGTAAATATTTTATAAAGCCCGAAAGAAGAAAAACTACCATGCGCGGCATGCGGCGGCTGAACCAACTAAAGGCTGTGACGTCGGGAAAAGGTGCACCGTGATTGGACGATGCCCAAGATTAGCATTCAAACAAGTTTCGATTTCGGTTCTGTAAAACAACATGCCTGGCATCCGGCGTTATCGTTGGATGGGCATTCTCGATATATAAATAATCGTCATACCGCGCATCTGTCATGTTGTCAGCTGTAGAATGCGTAAGATAAGTCTCGCAGGACGCTTTGGAATAGCGGCAATCGCAGACGGTTTGGAATAGCCGAGGCCTACGCAGTGGATGAACACTTTCCGCTTCACATTCCCCCCTTATTTCGAGCTTGCCTTACTCTAGCCAGTATCGCAAAAAGCGTGTTCGCACCCCGCCAAGGGTCTGCTGATTCTGACCTGTGCCCCCTGCCCGCAAGCAGTCGGTGCTCAAGGCAACAGCACGCCAATGAGAACTCGCTAGAGCGTCAGTGTCAGTCTGGGCGCGTTCTGCGAACTCGTCCGCGGAGCAGTGCACGTTACAGCCCAAAAATGGTGAAACAAAACAAAATAAACTTACAAAGAAAAAGAGAGAACGTACCCTCATGGATTCGAACTTGCGACATGTAAAACAGCACACTTGGCGCTCCAGACCACTCGGCCACGGGCCAGCGCTAGAGGTGTTCGATATATAAGGTATATATTGCATAATCAATTTACTCTTTTATTTTGTTTTGGCCTTTCAAACAACTTATTTGTTGTATAGCGCTCGTGCAGTAAGCGTCCCCCAAATTTACACAATATCTCAAATCTAGCAATTGCATTTCTAAGACGGAAATTCGTTCGAAGATATGTGGTCGTGCTGCGGACCGCTGTGCGTGTTCACCCAGGATAAAAAAGTGCTTCCTGCTCCCTAGTTTTACCCTGTATGGTAAAACTTTCAGTTGATTTTATTTCCTTGAAACCTGTATTGACTTCGCTGACTCTTTTCCCGCCTTGAAGTGGCCTTAGATTTTCGTACTAGCGTAGTAGACAGGAAGCGTCGCATGTGAGCTTGTGCAGCGTTTGTGTGGAGCTACGTGCACTTGGAGTTGACACAGTGTGCTAACTAACAAAGCAAAGAAAGTCACATTCTTTTATTAACAAACGTGTCGTGGCTTAGTTTCAACTGAGCGAAAGAATTTCGGAGACCCGTCGGCGGCCAGCGGACTAAACGCCGACTGACTGTATGGGAAGGTCGGCAAGCCGTGCAGTAGAGCAGTCAAGCGAAGTCATTTCCTCCTGACTTCACACGAAAACGCCACAGAAAATGGGCGAGGATGCAACGGGGAGGACAGCAGCTTGGACGAGTTCCTGCGCGCCTTCGACGTGCGGTCCGGGGAGGAGTATTCGGAGATTCTGCGGGCTGGCGCGTCGCGTCCGTGCGTTCTTCACGCGAGGACCCCCGCCGGGAAGCGCGTGAACGCGTTCAACCCGTGGATCGGAAGGGTTCTCGACTCCAACATGGACCTGCAGATCATCCTCGACCACTACGCGTGCGCGGCGTGCGTTGTGGACTTCGTCAACAAGGCCGACCGCGGCATCTCGTTCTCGTAAGGCGGGGTCCGCCGCTCGCCGCTGACGTTTCGAAGCCGTGTCTCGCTCTCGATTCGATGGATCCGCAGCTCGACGGCGGCCCGAGGTTCTCGACGCTCGGGATCGGACGCTGACGCTGACGCTTCGCGCTGCCTTAGCGCGCGCAGTAGAGGGAGAGGAGGTAGCACCTGCTGCTGCAACGCCTCTTTTAGCGCCGGAGCACGCGCATGCGCGCCCGCACCTGTTGTTGAGAGCGAGGAGGAGTGGGGGAGAGGGCGCAGCTGCCGTGGTGCGGACGCCGAGTTACAGACGCATAACATCGTGAGTTTCCATAACACGCACACGCAAAAAATAGTTCACAAGTACGCCCTAAAAACTGCAGCATTAAAATGTGTCGGAACCATTGGCCGGAACGTCGAATTTTTTTTTGCTTGCAGATTATATCTAAATAAAAAAAAACGCCATTTCCCCCGAGGACGGACTTAAATACTAAAAGGGGGATCTCTAAGCGACTCCTAAAGAAATGCTCTGCATTTAAAATTTGCGCCGTCGACCCGTGCACGGACGACAAACTGCGTCTGGGATGGGTGGTCTGAGCCGGAGACGGCGTTTGCAACGGTGGTGGGGCGTTTGCCCCTCTGACGACCGATGTCGAAGGATATATCAAGTTGGATAAGAGAGAGAGAGAATCAACTTTATTGAAAGCCTGCAAACGGTAGGGGTACCCTAACATGGGTGCCGTGTTACCGCGACGCGACCTGGACGTCGTCACGTCAATGCCTTTAAGACTGCATCCGGGTACTGGTTGCGGAAGGTTTGCGTCCTCCCCCGCTGAGTTCCCCGGTCGCTGTCTAGCGAGGGCCGCCGCGACCTGCTGGACGGCCTGGAGTTGGGTGTCGTAGTCTCCACCGTGCTGCAGCTTCAAACTGCGCCGGGATCGTTGTCATCGCACTGGCCTCACACGCATTAAGTTCACAATTCCACAGGATGTGGACCGCAGTGGCCCGCTCCTTCGCGCATAATCTGCACATGTCACTCTCATACACCTCTGGGCATCGCTCACGACCCGAACAACTCCACCCGACGCGTTCCTCGTTTGCTAAACCTTCGTGCTATCGTCACGTACTACGCGCGAAAAGATGTATCTATTCATAGTTTGATCATTCCCGAATCAATTTTTTTCCACGAGGCTCCCAAACAGGGAGCTTGCTCTGCTAAAAAATTTAAGTGACTGGAGTTAGAAAAATCACGTCGTATTTTTGACGTACATAAGATTCCATTCATTTGGGCTGATCATTTTGCATTCGTCTGAAGATAATCATTCCTAGGTTTCGTATTATTGCCGCCAGCTGCATTCTCGGCGGTGGCGATTGACGCCAACATGCCGCCAATTGCAGCTGGCGTCTTGAACCCGCCCCTTTTAGACGCGACTGCATCTCATTCACTCGCCTTCTCCCTCCATACGGCGTTGTTGTTGTCCGTCAACACCCCTCCCCCATTCTTCTAGCGAGGGTCACTGGATTGGATTGGCTTGGCTTGGTTTGGCTTTGATTTGGATTGGATTGGATTAAAGTGGATTGTGTTGGATTGGTTGCGTCATAGCCGCGCTACGTTGCTTCATAGCCGCGGCAGGGGGTTCCGGCACGTTTCACGCGATGGCAGAATCAACCTAAGGGAAACAACAACGGAACCCCCTATGCGTCGCATCTACACAGGGGTTCCTGCGAGGGGAGGTGGGAGTAATTTTTTAAAGGCGATCTTGAGCAGTGATGCGCCGTCTCGTGGTAGACTGCAGCCAGGCGAAAACTGCGCACTCCGCCATGCGCCGAAGCAGGTTCCAGCAGTTGTACGTGACGCTATGTCTCGGCCAGCAAGCGATTCGACGCAGATAGCTCAATAAAGAGTGACGGCGGGCAGGAACGCGCCCGTTGCAAGGAGTGGAAAAAAACCTCCGTCGCATGCCCCCGCGCGAGGGACACGAGTAAATGCAGAGCATTGGGGGTGGTCACGTGGCGTAGGTTGTGGTAGTTGGCGGTGGTAGTTGTTGTTGTCGTAGGGGTTGGGTAGTTGGGTTGCGAGACGAGAGAAAGAGAGAGAGAGAGAGACGAGAGACGTAAGTACGTAACGTGTTATTTATTGCCATCGTTTGCACCCCACCCTCTCTGCGGGGCAATCGGTTGGATCTTTATTATTATTCTTTTCGTTCTTTTCTTTTCTTTCTTATTATCCCTCTCTGGAGGGCAGTGCGCCATCGTCGAAGTTCATAAGCGATGGAAGCAACACCTTCAACCAGTACCGCGACGCGAGCCAACGCCAGCGTTGCAGTACCAGTTCAAGACATCGTGCCATCCTCTTCATCGACGGCGGCAGAAGACAAGGCGGCGATACGGCGCGCTGCCGACGCCAAACGCAAGCGTCTGAAGCGCGCTGCCGACGCCGAACTTCGTGCACGAGAAGCCGCGGCCAAACATCAACGTCGGGCCGCGGATCCTTCGCTCGGGCAACGAGTATATTCGTAGCGCGCGCAGTATAGGGAGAGGAGGTAGCACCTGCTGCTGCAACGCCTCTTTCAGCGCCGGAGCACGCGCATGCGTGCCCGCACTTGTTGTTGAGAGCGAGGAGGAGCGGGGGAGGGGTGCATGTGCTGGCTGGCTGCGGACGCCGAGTTACGGACGCATAACATAGTGAATTAAAGAAATGCTCTGCATTTAAAATTAGCTGTGGCTTAGCTCGGCTATGCCAGGATATACGTAGCGTGAGCTAGGGTTCAGCTGGTTATTCTTACGTTTCCTCGTTGTCTAGGGTTAGCTGATTTTCATGATTACTGCTGCTAAAACTATTTCCAGTCCAATCCAGTCCAGTCCAGTCTAGTGCAGTCCAGTCCAGTCCGGTCCGGTCCAGTCCAGTCACTGCTCCTCGCGCATGCGCAGCACGGCTCTCCAGGAGCCGCGCGAAACGGCTATCAAGCACCTCCGGCGCAGCGTCAGACTTGGCTACTGCGCAACAGAGGCGCACAGCTGGGCACGCGCCGGCATCGGTGCGTCTACCCCGGCTATGACGTCACTCCTCGGGAATGCGCATACCGGCGAATGTGCAGACCAAATTTTTTCTCTACACACCCGTACTCCAATTGGATTGGATTTCCAATTCAAGCCAATCCCATCCAATTAAATGCAAATACAATCTAATCCAATCCAATCCAATCCAATGTTCCTCGTGCTTGTGCAGCACGACCCTTCAAGGTCCACCCGAAACTGCTAAACCTCGGACAGTGTAGCTTACGGTACAAAAACACGTAGACGTGTACTGTTGCAAAGCAGTGATGAGAGCCAGTTCACAACATGCCGCCAACTGCGGAAGGGCAGCCTACCAGACGACGGTTGCATTGGCGAAATCTTTGTGTGCGTGCTACCTACCTCCGCGTGACAATAAAAACTGGCACCGACCAGGAATGTTTAAAATCCAAAAAAGAAAAAAAGATTTGTGAACAAGGCACCCGTACGGGAGCCGCAACGTCTTTTTTTGGACTTTAAACGTTCTTGGTCAGGGCCAGTTTTTATTGTCATGTGTTTTCCTGACCAGACGGGTTTCCGTCCAACCCTCGATTTTAACCGCGCTTGTTTAGCCGCTTTCTACCGTGACAAGATGCTGACCACAATCAACTTCATGGTGACTTACCCGCCAAACGAAGCTCCCGTGATATTGTTTTGTGAAGAAAAATTAAACGGATGTACACGTATACTTACTACTGATAAAGTTATTTTTATTGGGCTTAGCCACAACCGCGCTCCTGCAGTTCTCGCAAGCGTCCTCATGAACGGGAATAGGTTGGAACAGCGTGCTCGTTCAGTCTACATTGTGCGGAATCTCGAGTTCGCGTCCGCTTTGTTTATTACCGGCTTGGTACAGTGAAAAAAAACAAAACAATGACGCATGTATCCACACAACAGAATGATAAAACCCCTCCCGCTGCTATGGGTGCGCGTGTTAAACGCGTTTCAGGGTAACTAGTTCATCCAAGATATTAGCCTAGTCAGGTTGCTCGTCTTGCACTTTCATTACATCTCTGATATAAGCAATGCTTTTAATAAAGTATTCCCTTGCCGGTCGGGCATCCGGGTCTGGATGTCGCACGGCCATACGAGGTTTCCAGAGTGTGTGCAGGCTCAAGGCCATAAACATGTCAAGTGGCATGCCTCCATCATTACACGTTGGAAGGAAGCGTATTCCGTACGGAGATACCGGCAGTTCTTTCTTAAGCGTCCTCTGGAGACTGTCCCGGTGGAATACTGCGTCAGAACAGTCCAAGAAAATGTGTTCTATGGTCTCCAGTTTTCCGCAATGTCGACAGTTTACTCACCCCGCTATAAGTACGCCGCTGAACATGACTAGTTCTAATGGAGGGGTGGGGAGGGGGGCTATTCGGCGATCCTACTGCTTTCCACATCCACTTTATTCCATCCGAGCAGTATTATATAATTGCAGCCACTGGAATCGGGCGCCAGCAGCAATTCTGCCCCGGAACGAGCCTTCGACGGCGGAGCCAGAACGGATAGCGAAGAAAACTCCGAAGCCAAGTGCACATAACAACCCCCAAGCACCAAGTTAGCCAAGTTCGAAATTCAACGCGCCTACGTCACACAATCAGTGGCATGGTGGTCGAACGATTGCAGCGCCTCTAGCATATGTTAGTATCCACGGCCGGGCTGGAGGACCCTTACGAAAATGTCATATATGGCCATATATAAAAATTGCCATCTATGGCCACGTCAGGAATTGGGCATATAAGGCCATATGTGGCTGACCCATATATGCCCATATATGGCCTTATATGCCAAATTCCTGACGTGGCCATATATGGCTGAAGCCCATATATGGATGTGCCATATGTGGCCCTATATGCCCAATTCCTGACGTGGCCATATATGGGTGAGACCCATATATGGCTTTATATGCCCAATTTTATATATGGCTATATATGGATCTAGCATATACATAATGTGCATGCATGGGGGCAGCATGAATTATAGCTGAGCAAATCACGTGCTTTACAGCTATAATTACTGCAGCCCTGAATGCTGAACAACACTTCACGTACATTTCACATTTTATTTTGCAAACATCAATGCAAGCCATTATGTGGCATGCATTCGTGCACATGCATGCATGCATTTTACACAAACGTGCAAGCAGCTTTTTAAGCGCCCAGAAGAACTTGTGGCGAGTTGTCGGCAGTTGTTTTTAAGTGCGAATGCACTTCTTAAGCGAGCCTGAAGCGTCCGCCGCCGTCCGCATAGCAACAGCTGCGGGTGCGCGCGCTCCTCGTCTTCCTTGGCAACGGGGGGAGATAGGCGCGCGCTGCCTGGCCGCTGACATGGCACATACCCACGTGGGGGATTGGCCAGGAATCTCCTCGTCTTCCTTGGCAACGGGGGGAGATGGGCGCGCGCTGCCTGGCTGCTGACATGGCACATACCCACATGGGGGATTGGCCAGGAATCGGGCGTGAGAAGGGCTAATGCACCCGCTTAAAGGAGTACTGACACGAAATTTCAAAGCTGAGATCCACTCTAGCAATCAAGTACAACGGCAACACAAATAGGTGTCTGTGAATAAATGCATCTTTCTTTCTTTGTAGTTGTGTGTGTGTGTGTGATCTCTCTTTCGCGAACATTACCGAACCGCGCAAATTCAACTCGTGCATTCGCACTTTCACATTCTTCCCCTCGGGGAACTGCGGGGAATTTTTCTTGCCTTCCGCCCTCATCTCCGCAAGCTTTGTCCCCATGGATGGCACCACAAGCTTTTCATTCAATTGCCATCCCTTGCTTGTTGGTGCTGCTTTTGTAAATCCTGTAAATAAAACGAGAACAATTAAATCAACATTAATGCCTATGGTATTACTGTTATAACGGGATGGGCTAGCTACTACGAAATGATGGATATAATGAGCAAATCATAATTCCCCTTAAAAGTTCCCATTGAAGCCACCTCAATGTACCTATTTAAAACCTCATTTTAACGATGTAAAATTTTCCCGTTGTGGGATATAATGAACAAATTTCGTTAGGAAATAAAATTATGAGCCAATTTCACGACAGAGGGCTACATGTGTTTGAGACAGTGTGCTAAACAACAACTGTATTTACCAGTTCGAAACTCCCGCCATTAATCCTCCAGCAATGTGCACAAAGCTGAATGGTGCACCACGAGTACGTTGTGCCCGCAAAGCCCAGCTTTCTCTCGCTGCATACAGCAAGCAGCCAATTGCTCACGGCATGGATGACCACAGCAGAGTTGACTAGAACTTTTGCTCTAGCCATGGCGCACTCAACTCCTCGCCTGTAACTGTTCCCACTCGCCGACGTACGCTGCGGGAACCGCATTCCTGAAGTTGTGTGCAAGTTTTTAAATGCTTCAGCCTTATCTTTTATCATGCTACACGTGTGTTTCAAGCCGCATAAATACACCAGGTGAAAGCAAAAGTGCAAGACTATAAGGCTAGCCAGAAGGCGACTATAATAAAAGCTGTCACATAGGGCACGAAGCCGAGCAAGCCGTTGTTTTGCAGCAGTGTCATTGAAATACAAATTATGTTTTTTAATTGAACTGCACTAAATTAGTGCGTGACCTTTCCTTTTTATTTTTATTTTATTTATTTTATTTCATACTGCAGACCACAACAGGTGGTCCAAGCAGGACGGGCAATCATGAATCACAACGAGCAAAACAGTGAACTAAAATTGATCACGAACGCAAAAAATAACAAAGTGACTAAAATGAGGAAATATATACAGTGCTACATAAACAAATATACACAACGCGACAAACATACATACTATGCAAGGCGGTCGCGCTCTAACAAGGAGTTCCACTCAGACACTGTGTGCGGGAAAAAGGAAAATTTATATGTATCTGTTTTGGCAAAATATGGTGTTAAAGAGTTTGGTTGGTGATGTCGTGTATTTCTGGTTGACAAAGGGGTTAAATACAATGAAGGGTCAATCGCAAATCTATGGTTAAGCAAGGAGCTCAGGAAGTCTAAGCGGAGTTGCCTTCTTCTAGATTGAAGTAGTGGAATGTTGTTAGCTGACATTAGTTCGGATGGAGAATCCGTGCGACGAAATTTAGAATATATAAAGCGAACTGCTTTCCTCTGAATTCTTTCCAATTTATCTATGTTACATTTTGTGTAGGGATCCCACACTACGCATGCGTACTCTAATTTTGGTCGAATGTACGATTGATAACACAAAAGTTTTACATTTGGTGGTGAATTGCGAAGCTTGTGTCTCAAGAAGCATAATTTCCTGAAAGCAGATGCACAAATGTTATCAATGTGTGAATTCCAAGACAGGTTAGCAGTGAACGTAACACCTAGATATTTGTAGTTATTGACCTGTTTAACAGTAGATGAACCAAGGGAATAAGCATAGTGAAGGGGATATTTTTTTCGAGTTATACTCATGGAAACTGTTTTTTCTGTATTTACAATCATACCCCATTTGTTGCACCATTTGTATATGTAGTCTAAATTTTTGTTTAGCTCTATTTGATCATGTGTGTCACGAATTTCACGAAATAAAATGCAGTCGTCTGCGAACAACCGAATCTGGACGGCTGGCTCAATTACATCTACAATATCATTTATGTAACACAAAAATAGCAAGGGCCCCAATACACTGCCTTGGGGTACACCCGACGTGACTGGCAAAAGACTCGAATTTTGACCCTCGATGGTGACGTACTGCACCCGATTGCTCAGGTATTCAGCTACCCATGCGACCAATACCTTCGGAAGACCTATTTTATTTAATTTGTAGATTAATTTCTCATGAGGAACTTTATCGAAGGCCTTACAAAAGTCTAGAAAAATGGTGTCTATCTGAATGTTATTGTCGAGGGCGCCGGCAAACGCATGCGTAACGGTAACAAGCTGCGTCGCGGTGGAATACTTTCTTCTAAAGCCGTGCTGGAAATGTGTTAGTATGGAATGTGTTTCAAGAAATTGTGTAATCTGGTTCGCTATAATGTGTTCTATTAGTTCACAACATGAGGAAGTTAGAGATATTGGCCTGTAATTAAGTACTGATAATCTGTCGCCTTTTTTGAAGATAGGCGCCACTCGGGCCATTTTCCAGTCACGTGGCAATGTTGCTGTTGACAGGGAAGCATGGAAGATTACAAAGAGGAATTTGCCAACGCATTCGGCATAACGTCGGAGAAAGACATTGGGTAGGTCGTCAGGACCGCAACTCTTTTTCGTATTTAGGTTTACAAGCATGGAAACCAAACCAGCATATGAAATGAAATTGACTTCGCATGGTTGAGATAACGCTACAGAAGACGTAGATGCTCCGGAAACATTAAACACGCTATGAAAGTATGTGTTGAAATGATGTGCAATGTCGCCAGAATTTGAAACTATGCGGCCGTCAAGTACAATCTTGGATACGGGTTTCTTCCTATCTTTAAGATAATTCCAGAACTTGCAAGGATCATTCTTTATAAAATTGGGCATTAAGGTTTTAAAATAGTATTCTTTTGAGCGATGCATTTTTTCAGCAAGGATTCTTTGGTGCTCCTTGATAACTGTGCGCTGCGCATGCTGCTTTCTTAGCCGTTTAACTTTTCTTTTTAGTTTAACAATTTCATGAGTCATCCATGGCGTACGTTTGTGTGTTCGTTTGGGTTTGTTAGGGATAAAGTTGTTCATACAGTATTGGCACGTCTCGACGAATTTTGTCCAAAGTGCGCACGTGCTTAAAGCGTCATCATTAAATTCTGCAAGTACAGCTTCCATGTATTCTATTACACGGTCATCATCAGCTCTCGAATAATCTTTAAAATACTGGATGGGTGATTTTTGGTGGCTACTGCATTGAAACAGAGGAATTGACACGCTGACAAGTTCATGATCTGAAAGCCCCTGTTCCACGACTACAGTATGTTCTGAAAAAGCACGTTTTACGAATACCAAATCTAGGATAGAGCTTGCATGTCCTTGCACGCGTGTTGGTTGCCTGACTATTTGAGTTAGATCGTGAGCGAGCATAATGTCAAAAATAGTGTTAGCATTTTTACTGAACTGGGAACAGGTAAACCCCTCCCAGTCTAGACTTGGCAAATTTAGGTCTCCAACCAAAAAGATTTGCCTATTAAAAAACTTTGACATATGTTCTTTCAGTACAGTTAGGTACTCCGGACTCGCATCTGGAGGCCTGTAACATGCGTACAGGATAAAGCTATGTCCCCAGCAGGACAACTGTACGCACAAGCACTCAAGAATGCCAACATCAGCTGCAATCGTAGCTTCTATCTCTGGTTTGACAAGGATGGCTACTCCCCCACCTCTGGCAGATCGGTCTTTTCGATACACATTGTAACAGGGGGGAAATACCTCGTCATCACTAATTTCCTCTCGCAGCCACGTCTCCGTTATCACCGCAATATGGGGATCATACTGCATGAGCACGCTTTCCAAGGAATCTATTTTATTAGTAACACTGCGCATGTTTATGTTAACCAGTCTAAGTTCTTTTCGTTTGTTTGTGTTCTTGCTATTTTTACGCAACCTAGCTGTGTTTTTATAGGAAGGGGTGACAGAAGGCATCTGGTCTATATTACATTCCTCTGTTACTTTTGTCGCGGCGTTTGGCTTCGCGTATTTGGCCGCTGGCATTCGGTTTCTACGGTATATCGCTTTCTGGCATCGTTTTTTTGAACGGGCACTATATCATTTTTGTCTTCGTCCCAAACGAATTCCTTCTTGTTGATATATAGCTTGTCGTACACCAGCGAGGCTTTATCCCCGTTATCTCGATGCGTTTTACAGCTCTGCCATAGTTTTCTTCTGATTTCCCGTACTCTTACAGAGAAATCCTCCCCAATAGAAAAATCAGTGTCTTTTAGTTTGATACACTGTTTCAAAATTTTTGTCTTGTCTCTTGAATCTAGTAGTTTGAGAATCACGGGCCTGACCTTGCCCGGTGATGGCCGCCCCAGTCTATGAATACGGTCAATAGCCACCGGGTCTAGCTCAAGAATGCCCTTTATTATCTCATTGTTCACAGTGGATTCTAGCGACTCGTTTTTCTCTTCTTCTGATTCAGGTAGTCCGTAAACAATGATATTGGACCTTCTGCTTCGATTTTCAAGATCGTCAATCCTTGCTTCAAGATTCGCAATCTGTTGCTGGCAAGACGTGACCTTTATTTCTAAGCTGGCTAATGAATCTAATTTGTTGTCTATATCGGTCAAGCGTTTTTCCTTAATCTCCTTGATGTCAGTTGCGATTTCATTAAGTTGCTTTGCTATTTGTTCTAGAGTAGGGCCGGGGTTAGTCTCAATGTCGCCACTTAGCAAAAGGATCCTCATAACAGATGACGCCACATCAAACAATATGCAACATATTCCGCAACCGAACAACCGTGGGCACGGCAACACCACCAAGAATGGATCGCTAGAACGAAAACACTTTCCGTATCGTTTGCTTACCTGTACAAAATACAGGAAGGGATTAGATGCGACCCACATGGTGGTGATGCCGCCGTGCCCAGTGCCAGCCCAGTCCTCGGGAGTGCCTTTTATAGCCGAACCGGCTGATGACGTCCCCCAGCTACTGGTCACGTGGTGATGGGGTGGTATCTTAGTTTGGAAAACTGATGGGCTTGTGCACGATAAAGCCGGGAGACGGTCAGTCGGTTCGCGGCAGTCGGAGGCGTTCCATTCATGCGACGGCGCAACTTTCGTCGCACCAGCGCACGTTTCGTTGACGATGTGCACCAGGCCAAAGATCTGTACAAAATACAGGAAGGGATTAGATGCGACCCACATGGTGGTGATGCCGCCGTGCCCAGTCTTCGGATTGCGGATGTACCGCCAAGTGGAGAGATTTAATTTTGCCCGCTATTTGTTTAAGGAAAGTGCAGTGCACAATATTTGCAGTAAAATGCCCACTACATCTATAACGAAAAATTGGTTATAAGTACAAATCGCGACACCCCTTGAATTTCATTATGACAAGGTTTATTTTATCTGCACTATTTTGTTTTACTTACCCTGCAAATCGACTAGTTAAAGTTAGTCATTTCCTCAAATAAATAGACAACCTGAACAATTTTTTAATACCTCTAACCCACCCATTTTCTTTCCTGCAGGTTATGGAGCAAATGCGTGGCCTGCATACCATTATCATTTTGAAAAAAAATGTTCAGCTGCTGAATGCCTGTAACAAATTTATTATCATAGTCCCTTTGCCTAAACCTTGGTGCAACCTTTATGAAAGGGGTGCACACTAAAGAAAAAAATTACCCAAAATTGCATCAATTGCTGCAGCATGGACTGGTGGTCTCTGTACAGCCGGTTTATGAAGCCCTTTCGCCTTCTGTCCCCTTATGGAGCATGTGAGGAGGGCCTGCCGTGTAAATACCGGCGTCAGGAGCCCCCGGGCCATTGCAGTTGGGGTTTTGGCCCCTGCTTATGTTACTGCGCAGCACCTGGTTGTCCACATAGATGCTCGAACCAGTCTGTAGTTCTACCACCTGTAGACGCAAAATGCAGAAAGTACAAAAAAACATTAGGCCAAGAACATAATAAAGATGTGCATAAAATTAGAACATACTTGTAAATTTGTGCAAAAGCAAGCGTGCATACCTAAAATTAAAACAAAATGTTCTCTAAAAGACAAAAAACACACAATGTAGGCAGTTGACAGCCAGTGGTCTTCACACGCAAAATACTTCACCTGTAATTGAAATACAGGCCCCATAGGCAAATAAAGGTGCCTCAAGGTCCCCCATCAAACAGCTGTGCAGCACATCAAGAATAATGAGCAAAAATGACCCAAATTTCATAATAAAAGAATCTGGCAAGAGTGCATGCTTGTAAACATGCATGGTTTCGACATACTCAAAATGGAGGTGGTGCTGCTGGGCCTTTATTAGCATAGAATTGATTTTTAAGACTTACTGAAACATTTTGTTGAATGCAAGTAGGACTAATTTTATTAAGCTCAATTTTCACAAATGATGATTCTCATGAAGGCAGCAAACAGACGAATATGTTCATGTTTGTTTTTGGAAGACAAGCAAAACTGCCTTTGTAAAAAGCACGATATGGTTTCAAGTTGAGCAAAGTTAAACACTATTTTCATCATTTTTCGGACAGCTACTGCCGCAATAGTTTACACCTGGTGAGAAGGACAGTGCATTGGAGACTGCTGGACTAAAGACCAGACCCACCTAGTCAATCATCTAGAAAAAAGTTTACTTAAAATTAGCTCTAGCCCACTGGTAAGGTACCTGCGTTACCTACATAAAGGAAGCATTGGAATGTAGTTGTAGTTCAAGGTCCTACACCTCGGCTATGCATTGTGTGGCGCCCCGCATCCCTGATATTCGTTGGCCGCTAAGTTCAGTGGCCCCACCAGGCTCGGTGGTGTTGTGCCAGAGCGCCTGGCCCAAAGGCGTTGCACGAGGCGACGCGCCGGCAGCGAGGCTGAGTCACGCCTCTCCCTTTGTCGCTGCGGCGCGGCCGAATCCTGCATCTCGAAACGCTGCGGCGCGGCCGACTCCTGCATCTCGAAACGCTGCGGCGCGGCCGACTCCTGCATCTCGAAACGCTGCGGCGCGGCCGAATCTCTCAGCGGAGAACGACCCAAACAAGCGCATGTCGCTACGCCCGGAGGCGAGGTCACGGAGACGGCGGCGGCATCGCTCTCCCTTTCCCCATTGGCGGCGCAGCTGACTCAGCGCTTCGCTACCATTCGTCGGAATTCAAACTTCAGGCAGCGAGAGCCCTGATTGGAGCATTTCGAACTTCTTGGGGCCACAACGAACTCCCGGCCTATAAAAGAAGCCCGGAGGCTCTCATCGTCGGCATTCCTCGGCGGCTTCTCTCCGGCACCAGTCTCTTCGGAAGCACCGAGTGAAAGGGTGCTGTCGCCTTTGTGCGAATGATGTAACTTTTGCTTACCCTGTATATACTGTATATAAATGTTACTTCAACTCTTCGTCGGCTCGAGGACTTCGTCGCTCTGCTCTGCGCCGCGTCGATAGCGGACGGAGCAAGGCAACATCGCTACACCGGTGACTGCGCTCGGGTGGCCAGTCGCAACAGTGGGCAACCTTGTGTGTGGCCGGGCAGCGTATTCCCAAACCATATCCCGTAAGGGCCCAGGCCGACCACACCCCCTAAGCAGGGGCGCAGCCAATGAGGTTAAAAAATTGCAATTTTTTAACCTCCTTGGACGCAGCACCGTGACGTCTCTACCTACATGTGAGCGACTTCATGCGAGGTGGATGTTTTCTTTCTTACCCTCCCCTCGTTTCGGCTGCTTTGCGGGTGGCCGATGGTTTCGCTCTGCGGGCAACTTGTGTTGTACTATTTATATTTTTATTCCTGCTATTTCTTGTTTATACATTTGTATACTTTTTTGCGTGTGTGTGGCTTACAGTTGAAGCACGAGCTGTGACACAATGCTGGCGAATTAAAAGGCTATACACTACAGAAATATATATATGTGGCAGCTAAAAATGCGTCGCAGGAAACAGACACAAACTGCTCATCTATACCCATTAATGGATCTCTAAAAGTGACAATTTTTTGCCGCTATTTGGACTCCGAGATCACTATCGTAAAAATAGTGCGCCAAGGAGATAATTTTTTTACTTAGTTTTATCTCTGCTGCGACTACCGTGACTTCAAGCTCACGGGCAACTACTCATCAGTCCCAGCGAAAAGAATATACGTATCTGAGTGAGTGTAACACTGCATTAAATGAGAGGCCATGGGCCCCTGGGGGAGCAAGGATGACGAGAAAAGGGGAAGGCCACAACTGGCACAATGAACACAGTTGCAGTCTTGGGGTCCTAATCGCAAAATGAACACATTAAAGTCAATCAGTGGCAGCAAAACGCACAGTTCACACTGAAATGTACAGTTCACACTGTGGACAATGCGGTTCACACTGAAAACAGTGCACGCTGCAGACAGTTCACATTGTATACTGTACGGGAAAGTCAGCCAGGCTGCTACACCAATTTGTAGTCTGTTTTCAAAGGCGTACTCGGTAATTGCTTCTAGTGCGGTGGGATCGTCACGGACCCGACTAACATGTTCCTGTTCAGTCGCAGAGGCGGGACCTAGAGTTAAAAGCTGGTGGCGATTACGGTCGAATAATGGACAGAGCCAAATTAAGTGGTAACGATTTGGTGTGCCTTCCCGATTACAGGGGGGGCATCAGCACCATTCGGATCCTGCTGGAGCTGTCTATTTATAAATAACGTATCTTATGCAGCAAAATCTCTGTGTGCATGAAGCACAAATTGTTAAAAATAACTAATAGACATTGGAAGCAGCGTTCAGTGGTAGCACGCATGATTACTGATATCAAACTCGGCCTGGTGGCTTCAGTGAAGAGACTGTGGTCAATAGCCCTGTACAGAAGACATATATCAAACTCCTCGAGTACTTCAGTTGCTGTACAATCCAACTATTACTTAGCCCTTGGTTGGTATATATTTTCGATATTGCTTCCCTAAATTGTTATGACCAGCAGTGTAGATTATGCAGAATTCATGACCGAGTGTAAAACGTGTACGTTTGAGCTGGTGTCTTTCTTATCAATGTATCACCCTTGCAAGAACGATTCACACCTTCCATTGCTGTTAACAAAATGTCAATGTTTTCCTTAGTGGCACTGTTCCTGATAAAGAATAATGCAATGAAGTTAATGTTAACGAAATTCAATGTAATAGTGCTTATGAAAGTGCCAAAATGTAGCAGCTCATGCAGCTGTAATATTTCGCAAGAGTAGGACAGTTTGCAAATGTAGTCAGGGGTAATTGGCTGCCTTTCTTGTAATCCTTACCTGCAGCACCGAATCGTGTTTTGAGCTGTGTATATAGTGAAAGAGCACCCAACTCAATTGTATAATGAGCTTTCCATGAGGGTGTTTGCTTTCCGGACCGTGTATAATTGCCACATGCGCGTGAAAACGTCCATCCGCGCGCGCGCACTTCGAGCACCGAGTCGAGCGCTTATTTAGGAACACGATCGGAGGTCAGCGTCAACTTGCAGGTGCGCAAGAAGAGCGCGGAGAGATCAGGGGCTCAGGTAAAAAAGGTTAGCTTCTACCAAATGTGCGTCAGCTTCCCCAGCGCCGCAGGCCAGCCCCGCACACGGAGCGAAACCATCGGCCGCCTGCCAAGCAGTCGAAACGAGGGGAGGGGGAAAAAAAGAAAAAATTTACCTCGCATGAAGTCGCTCAGACGTCAGGATGCTGCGTCCAAGGAGGTTAAAAAATTGCAATTTTTTTAATCTCTTTGGCTGCGCCCCTGCTTAGGGGGTGTGGTCGGCCTGGGCCCTTACGGGATATGGTTTGGGAATACGCGGCCGGACAATAAACACCGCCGAGCACGGCTGCTCGGGGGTCAGTCACCGTCACCACCAGCACGCTGCATGTCGTCTCTCGGCTGGAGGGTACCCCTACCCTCACAGGTTCACGAACGCGGGTCTAAATCGTGACACTGGCGACGAGGGAAGAAGCCCGCGGAGCGGCCGAAGCCACCGTGAACGCCGCCACCGACAACGCCGAGACACCGCCCCCTCAAGCCAGCCGCCATTACGCCATGCCGCTGTACGGTAGGCTCGAGCCGTTCGAGGGTGAAGGGTCCGCCTGGCCGGTCTACGAGGAGCAAGTCGGCGTGTTTTTCCGGGCGAACGACACACCCGAGGCGAAACAGCGCGACATCTTCCTGGCCAGCTGCGGGACCCGCGTCTTCGCTCTCCTGCTCGACCTGCTCAAGCCGGCCACGCCGCACGACAAGCCGCTGGGTGAGCTGCTCGCTACGCTACGCTCGAACTACAGCCCGGCTCCGTCGACGTTAATGGAGCGTTTTCGCTTCAATAACCAGAGCCGCCGAGACGGAGAGACGCTCGGGCAGTTCGTCGCAGCGCTGCGAGGGTTGGCGAGCGGCTGCGCCTTCGGGGAGCAGCTCGACTCGCTGCTCCGGGACCGTTTCATCTGCGGCATCAACGACCCCGCCATGCAGACGCGACTCCTGGAGCTTCCCGACCACTCGCTGGACGACGCCGTGAAGGCAGCGCTGGCGATGGAGGCTGCAGCCAAGGATGCGGGCGAGCTAGCCCGTGCGGCCGGCTCACCGTCGGCGGAGGCGGCGGTGAACAAGATGGCGGCACGGCATGGCAGGTGCGTTTGCTGCGGTGGTGACCACCCCCCTTCCCAGTGCCAGTTCGCGCAAGCGGAGTGCTTTGCGTGCGGAAGAACTGGGCACATTGCTCGGGCGTGCCGAGGGGGGACGACGGCGGACGGACGGAAGCAGCAGCCGGCGTCGAGCACAGGTTCCGCGCCAGCCCACGGCCGAGGGAGTCGCCGCAAGGGTAGGCGGCGGGGGCGTGCGGCTGCAGCTTCGGGTGCAATGGCTCGGATTCACGTCGTGGCCGAAGACCCGCAGATTTTCGACATGTGGCACGCGGCCACAGTGCAGCCGCCGGTGCCACCATACTGGCTGACCGTCGAAGTCTGCGGGCGCCCCATTCCCATGGAGCTGGACACAGGGGCCAGTGTGTCAGTCATGGCCGGGAAAGCCTTCAAGCGCACCTTTCCTGGCGTGTCCATCGAGGCGTCGGGCGTCATGCTGCGCAGCTACTCCGGACAGCTCGCCCAAGTCGAGGGTCAAGCCCAGGTCAGCGTCCGCCTTGGCGACAGGGAGACCACCCTTCCCCTGTACCTCACCAAGGGGCCGTCACCGACGCTGCTGGGCCGGAACTGGATCCAGGCTTTGGGCGTGCGGCTGCCGGAGTACCAGGAAGCAGTGCGTGCAGTGGAAGACGTACCGAGCCTCCTGGTCAAGTTCGAGGCCCTGTTGCAGCCCGAGGTGGGGACATTCACCGGCACGGCGGCAAGCATTCAGGTGCCAGAGGGAGCACTGCCCCGCCCAGCCCGACTGCATGGACGGCGTCATCGAGCAGCTGCTGCACCGGCGAGAGGCCGGCACCAACGGCGGCGGGGTGCTGGGCGCCAACGACCACCTGCTGCACCTGGTGGTGCTGGGTGCCGGGGGCAGTGCCCAGCAGGTGGCGCAGGCTATGCGGCAGGTGCTCCCGCAGGGTTTCCGGCTCCGCGACAAGGCCCAGTACGCGTTGGATTTCAGGATCATCGACGGCGACGTGGGCCTGCCGCAGAACTCGTTCCGCACGGAGCCCCTGCCCCAGGGCTGTCTGTGCGTGTACGCCAGCCAGCCGGGGCTGGAGTACATCCGCGAGAGCCTCGAGAAGACCCTGCTGGCCAACCTGGAGCAGGAGGACCGGCTGCCCTTCCACGGCCTGCCCCTGGTCATGGTGTTTGCGGGCCAGGGGGACTTCCTGCGCGAGGAGGGCATCAACCGGGCCAAGAGCCTGAAGTGCCCCTTCGTGGACGACGGCGGCGGCCTGGACCCCGTGCGGCTGGAGCAGGCGCTGTTCGCGCTGGTGGAGAGCATTGAGCGGCGTGCGGGCCGGCTTCACATCTACCAGGCGCTGCCCGCGGTCGCGGCGCCCCGGCCGGACCTGCGGCTGATGCTGTGCATGCTGTGCGGGGACCCGTACGCGCCCGAGCAGGTGCTGGCGCAGTGAGGCTGCCTGGCCACGGGCCCGCTGCACTGCCTCAGCCTGGACTCCTTCAAGGGGAGCCAGCTTCACCGGCCGCTGCCAGCACAGCACCAGGGGCTGGTGCTACTCGCGCCACTGCGGCACCACGCGCAAGTCCTTCGACACCGGGAAGGCTGACAGCTGGTGCGAGTGTGACACAGGCAGCACCCAATGCTGCCACAACGGCCTCGACACCTGTACTCCGGCAGGGTGAGAGACAGCGGAGACTGCCGAACCGTTACTCGCCGGGGTGACAGGTGTTGTTTGGTGTTTGCGTAGGACAAACAAACTTGAGGGTGAGGGGTGTGACAAGTGTGTGGCGCACCCATCCCTGATATTCGTTGGCCGCTAAATCAGTGGCCCCACCAGGCTCGGTGGGCAACCTTGTGTGTGGTCGGGCAATAAACACCGCCGAGCACGGCTGCTCGGGGGTCAGTCACCGTCACCACCAGCACGCTGCATGTCGTCTCTCGGCTGGAGGGTACCCCTACCCTCACAGGTTCACGAACGCGGGACTAAATCGTGACATATAGGAAAGCTAAAGCCTGGTAACATAAATGCTCTTTACCCTAGTACAGCTTATTCAAAATCCTGCACCATCGGTACAAAGAGAGAGAGAGACAACTTTATTAAGGCCTGCACTTTACCTACAGGTGCCCGAGCCCCGGTAAGGGGGCAGCGCCGTCGGCTGCTGGCGTTTGAGGGCCCCCAGCGCTAACTGGACAGCCTCCCGCTGTGCGTTAAGATCGGTATGTGTTACAGCACTTGCTAGGCGTGGCGGTAGCACGTCCGTAGCACTGTCTTCTACTGCACAGTTCCATAACATGTGCGCCATAGTGGCACGATCGGCACCGCACACCGCACATACGTCGCTTGTGTATAAGTCCGGGCACACATGTTTTGCGATTACAGGTGTCCACATTGCGCGAGTTTGTAGTTGCCGTAGCATCGTTGCCTCTTGCCTGGTGAGCTGTTTGTGAGGCGGCGGGTACTTCCGCCTACCTTCACGGTACCAGCTCATCACGTCTTTGTATGAGGTAATTGGCTCCATGTCTTCGTCGTTGATTTCCTCCGCGGGTTGGGGGGTGTGGTCTGCGCTGCGGCTAGTGAGCGCACGCGCCGCCCGATCTGCCCCTTCGTTGCGGTTCTCTCCTGTATCCATTGGTCCCATGAGCGCCGGGAACCATTTAAGCACCACCGGCATTGCTCTTTGTGTGAGGGTCCTGCACACCCTGGCCGCGCATGGAGACACGTTGTTTTTGCCAAAGTTCATAATCACGCTTTTCGAGTCGCTCAGTATCGTTGTGCAGTTTGGGTTCGCGAGCGCCAGCGCTATGGCTAGCTCTTCGGCCTGTACTGGGTCCCGTGCCCGCACGCTGCCAGCCGTGCACAGCTTCCCGGAAGTCGCCGTAATCACGGCCGCAGCATACGTACCCGGCCGACCCGGGTAGGTGGCGACATCGACATAGTAGGCGCCCATGTCTGATGTATGTGTGGCCGTGAAAGCCCTGGCCCTCGCTAGCCGGCGCTCCCGATCCGCTTCTGGGTCACTATGTCGTGGAACCGGTGGGACCTGCAAAGAGCGCAGCAGCCCGCACGGCAGCGGCGACCTGCCCCCACTCTCCCGCAGCCCCCTGCAGAGTCCTAGTCTGGATAGTATAGATCTACCTGTTTTGGTGAGTGCTAGTCGAGCAAGTTGCGCGGTGCGCTGTGCTTCTGCGATTTCAGCTAGTGTATTATGTATTCCTAGTTCTAGGAGTCGTTCGGTGCTTGTGTGTGAATAGAGGCCTAATGCTACTTTATATGCTTTGCGTATGAGTGCGTCAATCTTCCGGCGCTCCTCCGCTTTCCAGTTGTGGAAGGCCGCGACGTAGGCTACGTGGCTGATTGCGAACGACTGCACCAATTTCCGCAGAGTATCTTCCTTCATGCCTGCATGTCTTGTGGATACCTTCCTCAGGAGTCGTAAGGCCGTGGATATCTTCGTGTCGAGTTTTGCAATGGTAGTGCCATTATGTTGTGAAGCTTCAATGTGGAGTCCCAGCACTCGGAGTGTTTTAACGTGCGGGATGTTTCCTCCGTCTTTCGTCCGTAGATTGATATCTGGTTGGCCATGTTGTGCCGTTGTTCCACGTGGTGGTATGATGAGAAGTTCGGATTTAGCCGGTGCACATACGAGTCCCGTGCCCTGGAGTTGGTCTTCTATTTCGTCTATTGCCTGCTGCAGCGATGCTTCGATCTCGCCGTCGCTGCCTCCTGTCATCGAGAGAGTGATGTCGTCAGCGTAGATGGTGTGCTTGACGTTCGGGAGGCTTTGGAGGCGTTTAGCTATCCCGATCATGACCAGGTTGAACAGCAGCGGCGAGATCACTGCACCCTGCGGCGTGCCGATGCTTCCGAGGCTTTTGCTTGGGAGTTCTATGTCGCCAGCAATGATGGTTGTAGTACGGTCCGTTAAGAAGTCTTTAATGTAGGCAAAGGTGCGTTCTCCCATATTTAGTTGTGATACTTGTCGAAGAATGGCTCAGTGATGAACTCTATCGAACGCGCACTGTATGTCCAGGCCCAGCACGGCGCGGTTGTCCAGGGTGTGTGTTGGTCGGTCGAGGACTTCATGCTTGATGAGGAGCATGGCGTCTTGTGTGCTGAGCTTGGCCCTGAAGCCGAGTATCGTATCTGGGTAGAGTCCTTCTGCTTCCAAGAACGCCTGCCAGCGATTCATTAGCATGTGTTCGAACACTTTCCCCATACAGGATGTTACAGTTAAAAGCATACACTTCGTTATTTCTTCATATTGCAGTGACAAAAAAAATGATTGGATGGTTGGTTGTAGCTACTGGCATTCGTTGGAAGCGGTTAAAATACAGTTCGAGGCTGCAACTAGGGCTGCTGCCTTTCCACTAAAGAAAAAAAAACCTTTGGGCGGGGGGGGGGGGGGGGCGGGAGTAAAGCAGCTTGCATTGAAAAAAAGTCGGCATATTTTTTTACATAAACATAACATTTGTTCTAAAAGTGATTGAGATTTTGGTTTTGTTATCGCTCTGAAGGTGTTGCACTGAAAAGTAGCTTGTTTTGACCGTGATGGGGGCATTTCATTGTGTTGTTCTTTCCTTTGGGCCCCCTCTATCTGAGTGATTGTAGGGCTTAACGCACCAACGCAACGCAGGTGATGAGGCGCACCGTAGTGGAGGGCTCCGGAATAATTTTGACCAC
This sequence comes from Haemaphysalis longicornis, assembly GCF_048455015.1. NCBI lineage: Eukaryota > Metazoa > Arthropoda > Arachnida > Ixodida > Ixodidae > Haemaphysalis > Haemaphysalis longicornis. Next base: position 127,430,130 of record NW_027526214.1, on the reverse strand, counting down.
CTGGAGATCTTTTAACGTGGACCGACGTCCCTTACACACGAGATTTTTTGCTTTTCGCGTCCATCCCCCTCTATCTGAGACAGCGCGGTCACCTGCATATTTTCTCTGCTCATGTGTCTGTGCACAGCTTGTTGACTTATATTTATAGTTGGTATTCATTGGCAAGTTTAGCTGTCAATTTCTTCGCTTGGCAACACTGAAAACTGCCACGGACATGGCTGAAGCGCCATGGACATGGCGCGGCTTGTGCCACTGCGGCCGCACGCTGAAGAAAAAAAATATCACCGGCGTGCGTCGCCTACTCCGTTTCAACCCGATTCTCAACGGTGGTGTCAACAGAGATGTTATTATTCGCACTCACATTGGAGTAGAGGCATTACTTTGCGTTCGGCGGGCTAGAGCTCGGACTATCCAACCCATATCATGCCCTTAGCACAAAGAAGTACTGCCATTCTGCGGAGTCCGACGTAGCCAGTGACGGCGCACCCCATGGTTGCCTGCATGCGTGCCTCGCTATTGAATACAGGCTATAGCCATAGTTGCTGAATTGATGCTTATAAAACGCAAAAAAAAAAGAAATCGCAGCACGGTGGCTGAAAAACCAGCCAATTCCGGCTGGTTTAGTACGGACCGGCAACGAGGGTGCTTTCGAAAAGACCGGTTGGGCCGATCCAAAATTGGGCATGTGGCAACCCTAGCTGCAGCAGTATGCAGATGCAAACTCAACCTCAGAAAAGGTTTCCGTAGAGACTAAATTGCAAACGATAGCCACAGTAGTGACAAAGGAGGATGCTGCTGTTTATTCCTTTCAGAGTGAAGCATGGAATTTACTTGCAAAGTACCATCAATGTTGAAACAGAAGTAAAGCCCTTTCAAAGGATTGTCTTGCACTGGCACTAAGTTGCAGCGACGAATGCAAACATAACATGGATCAATACCACCAGTGTTCTGTTATGCATACTTAAAATGTGAAAAAAAGGTTTAGCTTGAGTGTTAGGTCTAGAAAAACACTTAAGCCTGTGGTGCCAGACAGCATCACAGCTCCTTTTGTTGTTAATTTCTGACCTGAACACGATTACGTGCATTTTAGGCCAACTTTTGTTGAAGGTGTTTTTTAGTACGTTGTGACCATTCACAATACAGAAAGAAATAAATCCAAATTTGCATTGATTAGGAGGTGTCAAAAATACAAAACTACATTTAAAAGTGAAGATAAAAAATCAGTGATCCTATAAACAAGTACATGCTGAAAATATGGAGCACAACCCTTACTCATTTGTGTGCAACACCGTTTTGGCAGTTAAAAGGTTATTTGGGGGAAAAACTGGCACATCTGGTACCAAGTCACACAAGGCTGGAATCATAGCGAAGCTGTAGGATTTCTTTCTACGTGAGCACTAATGACATATGATCATGCATTTATGCAAGCTTGAAATTGTTTATTTGCATTTTCCGTTGTTGCTTTGCACTGTGCTACTAGTAGTCATTGTCATATGCATCGATGTCGTGTTCCTCATGCCAAGCATTACATGGGCGGCAGTGCTTGGCGATAGCTGGGGCACAGCGCATGCGCAGCATTTCTGGAGTCGCGTCAATGTTCCCTGGAGCAGGTGTTGCGCCAGCTGTGGCATTGGTTGCAAGGCAACATAAGGCGCTCCTCGGGGTTTTCGCCAGTCGTTTTTTTTTCCTAAAGCCACTACGCAAGTTGAGAACACTCGGCGGTCACTGCAAGGCACGGGCTCATGAGCACTGGGCATTTTTCTGGTATTTGTAGTGATTTACGCGCCACAAATTATGGCCAGCTACAACAGCTCTACTGTTAAAAAAAAAGGACAAGCTCATGATTATGGTTTTTATGCATGTTCCTGTTTTATGCATGTTTTTCTGCATGTTCCAAAAAGCTTGATTTGTAGTTTTTCTATTCTGAAAGTCAAGCGATGGCAAGCAGCCTTTGCGTGCTGTTTAAGTAGGCAGTGGAAAGTTTGCTACCTTAATTGCACTGTGAGCCTTTTTTGTGCGAACGTTTGCCTTTTTTGGGGGGTTTATTTACCCTAGATTTTACTTCTTGCTATTCCCGTCTGTCCTAGGTTCCCCGAGAGACCCGTCGCCGCTGGGCTGCTTCTGGTTTAGCAGCTGACCCAGCCCCTGGGGAAGCGGCTGACGCAGCCCCTGGGGAAGGAGCTGACACACCTCCTGAGGCAGCAGCTGACACAGCTCCTGGTGATGCAGCACCGACCCTTGTGCCTACTGCATTGTTGGGCAACGAACCTGCGACCTCAAGCCTGCAACCTGCAACGCCAGCCCTAGACGGCGGAGACGACGGGGACAGGAACACATGCTCTAGCTTCAAAGAGAGTGAGGATGCTACTAACGCAGCTTGTTTGAGAGAGCCTCACCCGTGTGAGCATGACCTGTACGAGGGAAGCAGTTTTACAAATGTTGAGGCTTGTCTTGTCCTTATAACCCTGTTTTTCAAGTTTAGGCTAACAAGAGAATGTTTAGGTCAACTGTTGTGTGCCATCTCAAACTTCTTGCCATCGCCAAACTCGCTTCCAGACACTACGTACAAGTTATTTAAACTTTTGTCACATTTTCAGAGGGGAAGTGGAGTGCACAGCCATTTTTTTGCCTTCACTGCCTTGAGTACCTAGAAGAAGAAATAATCGTTTGTCCTAACTGCGGTCAGGCCTGCAAGAAAAAGGGCAGTTTTCTGCAAATGCAGATTGCTGACACGTTGCGGTCCTTCCTAGAAGATGACCAGATATACAAGTTTTTTTCTAGAGCACCTAATGAATCAGGAGACCATGAGTTACAAGACATTGTAGATGGCGCCAAGTATCGGGAACATCCGGGTCGTTCCAAGTACGATTTCTCTCTTTTCTGGAATACAGATGGGGTTCGAATTTTCAAAAGCCCGGCAAAATCTCTTTGGCCGGTCCATTGCATCATTCCAGAGCTTCCGCCTCTTATGCGCAAAAAATTTCAGATTTTGACTCTGTTGTGGTTGGGAGAAAAGCCCTCCATGAATACATTTCTGAAGCCTTTCTGTTTGGAGGTGATGGCGCTGGAAAAAAATGGGCTGACCTGGCGGCATCCGGAAACGGGTGAAGAAATAGTCTCATACATCACGGCTCCTCTGTCTTCTGTAGACGCTGTTGCAAGGGCAATGCTGCAAGGCATTAAGCAATTTAATGGCTTGCATGGTTGCTCTTTTTGTGAGCACCCAGGAGTGCTTCACTCACTTCCAAAGAAAGGGTCTGTGCGTGTTTATCCGCCAGGAAAAAAGTATTCATTGAGGAATAGTCGGCTTATGAAGCGACAAGCGAAACAGGCAGTGCGGACAGGCCGTGTAGTAAAAGGCGTGAAAGGGCCTACAGTTTTGCATCTGTTGCCTCAATTTGACTGCGGCACCGGATTTGTCGTCGATTACATGCATTGCGTGCTTCTTGGTGTAGTTAGAATGTTCATTTGTTTGTGGTTTGAGTCTAAGCACTTTAGGAAGCCTTGTTATCTCGGCGGTAAGGCCAAGTTAGTTAACAGCGGGCTTCTGTCCATTAAACCCCCAGAGTATATTACCAGAACACCGCGTTCGGTTAAACAGTGGCGTTATTGGAAGGCCAGTGAGCTGCGGGCCTGGCTTTTATTTTATTCCTTTCCGGTATTGCTTAATATTCTCCCTGCTGTATACCTGAATCACTTTGGCCTGCTCGTTAGTGCAGTCTACATGTTGCTTTTAGAGTCGATTACTCAAGAACAGGTGGATATTGCAGAGCAACTTTTGGTTAAGTTTGTCACTGACCACCATGTGTTGTATGGGGAGCGGTTCTGTTCCTTTAATGTGCACCAGTTAACACATATCATTGACTCTGTTAGAAACTGGGGCCCACTTTGGGCTACATCAGCATTTTTATTTGAGGACAGAAATGGGCAGCTCGTGCGCCTTGCAAAGGGAACACAAGCAGTTGCAAAGCAACTTGCAACGTTGGTTGGCGTTAATACTGCATTGAGTGTGCTTTACAAACGAATTCAACCTCAGTCTCCTGCCGAGTTTGTGTTGAGCAAGCTAGACAGTGTTCATTTTAGGAAAGTTTCGGCACCCAATGGCACCATTTTTCATGGAGCACCGTGTCGGACAAGTGCAGCAGTAAAAGAAACACTTGAGGGTTTTTTTCCAAACTGTCGATGACATCACTGTTTATAAAAAAGTTACTATCGGCCCTGAGACATTCTCTTCAACCTTATGTACCAATCAGTCTCGAAGGAACAACTTCACCGTAATGTGGGTTGTCGGGGAGGAGAGAACATTTGCTTTAGTTCAGTGCTTTGTAAAATGGAAAGGTCAGTTGTTCCTTGTGATTAAAAAGCTTCTTGAGCATGGTGAAGAAACAGAAGGTGCATCACCGCACAGGTACATTCAAGTGCTCACCTTAATGTAGTTCCAGCTCCATGCAACATGACAAAGTGCCTAAGAGTTTTGGACTTTGTATGCATTTCTCCAAATTCTTTTGAGATGAATCTGTAGCTACTCATGCGTAGCTCACGTTTTGAAGTTTTTAGATATTTAGGGTTTCAACGTGCTGAAGCTACACATGGCTGTGACTGAGGCGCCTTATTGTGAAGGGTAAATTTAGACCGCCTGGTAATATTTACCGTGTGCCAAAATCTCGTACACGTGGCTATTTTTGTTTTTCACTCCCATACAAAGAACAAAAACTTGTTGGGGCCCAGGATTGAGTCAGCAGTCTTATGCTTAGTTGTGCAAAGCCTTAGCCCTGGAGCCTTGGTTGAGTGTGGGGTTTAACACGCCGAAGCTGCAGCTGGGTTAATAAACGGGCTGTAGTGGAGGGCTTCGGATTAATTTTGACTGCCTGGGGATTTTTAATGTGCGCTGAAATCTTGACGCGTGGGCGTTTTTGCTTTTCACCTCCATCAAAAAACTGGCCACTGCAGCTGGGATCAGACCCCGCATCGTTAAGCTCGCAATGCCTTATCCAGTGAGCCACTTTGGTGGGTCAGCCATTTAACCTCTGCAGCAAGTGTTGTTGAGCAATGACTGTCCAATGCCTCATCATTCTTCCTATACTCGGTTACAACTCAAGAACAGCCCCACCTCATGTAGTGTATCACTTCGCCAAAGCGCCGGACCCGTGACGTCAGTGCGCGCGCGTTTTGAAAGGGGTTTGCTATGAAAGCGTGATATCGTCTGCCTTGTCCCACGCAGTTTGTTTGTCGTCACTGGAGTCGTTTATAAGCATATTAAGTCCAAAAAATCACGGGAACGGCTCACGCCATGTTCAAAATACTCGCAGTAACGCCCTACTTGCGCCGCGTGGAGAAACATCCGGCTACGGTTATAAGGCACAGTGGCAACTTTCGGTGCCGTTCTTAAGTTGTCACCGAGTATAACAGAAAGGCTTCAGAATTTGGCTCCCTGTGTGGGGCACTCTTGTTGATTGACTGTGGGGTTTAATGTGCCGAAGCTACACCTGGGCTACGAGGTGTGCTGTAAGGGAGGGCTCCATTCTGAAAACCCAGGGATCCTTGACGCGCGCCCAAATCTCGGCATATGGATGTATTTGCTTTTAATCCATTAGAGCTGGACATTTGAGTGCTGAGAGTAATATTACACAAGAACACATTACTAGGTGCCATCTACTATATCTTCTAACTCATGTTCTTGTAACCTAGGTGCCTTGCAGTGCGGACAACTTTATTGTAAATGCTCAGCAAAAAACTGCTCTAACTGTATGTGTCTTAATTCCTTAGGAATGACTGCCGCCAGTGCTGAAGCGAAATAAAATTTGCTTATGCCTTTCACTTAAATTATGTAATACCGTTATGTTATGCGCTAAAAATTCTTTGGTAATCCAACTGCACACAGTAGAATGACTCACGGTTTTTTAGCTTAAATTTTTGCTGGCACTTTTGAAAAAGGTAACCATGTTTTTAACTTGAAAGTGTTTGCCCAGGCTGTATGTAGTGTGCCATGGGCATTGAGACCAGTTCATTTCAACCATTCTCGGTTTTGAACATTGTACAAAGTTACTTCCAAGTATTTAGAACTTTACACCATGAAATTTCTAATAACCTGCTTTAATTAAGTAACTGATAAAATGAAACTTACAGAAGGCAAATGTAATAATTAGAGTGGTCAATGGACCTCAAGCAGATTGATTGAACTATGGTATGAGAATTTCGGAATTGTTCCTTTTGTACTTAAGCATCCTTTTGTGTGTCTTGTCAATTACAATTTATTTGGTGCACCCTATATACTTAGTGCTTTTTTTTTATTTTTGTCTGAGTTTTACTCTGCAGAGACACTGTAAACAGAATTTTTTTGTTTCTTTGCTAGTGCAGCCTGCTGCTTCTGTTTACTGTTCTGTTTGTATCAGTGAATGAACAGATCACATCTTGTGTGATGTTAAAAAAAATGTGAGCATAATTTCACTCACTGTAAGTGTATGCATACTTCTGTTCTCAATAAGTGATCATGTGTGTGTTCATCATTGATTGTAGTTCATGTACCTTTAGCTTTGTGGTTGCCAAGGTGGAGGCACCGCAAAAATTTGTTTGATCCTGATTGAATTAAGATCGGTTTTTGCATCTTTTACTCTGTGGATTCTTTTTTTATGATGGGCTGCGTGCAGCCAATGCTTTGCTTTTTTGGGAATGAAAAGTTGGTGTTCAGGCAGGTCACTGTGTTGAAATAGTAGCTGTGTAATCTACATGGCTTGCAATGTGTTCAAGTGTACTTTGCTTTTGGCAAGTTCAAACACAGTATGTGTACTTGCCCTGGGTGGTAAACATTATCTGTGCACATGTACAGGGTCTTGTATTGATTGTTTCGAGTAATCGTGTTCCCAGCACATTTGCAAGATTTGTGAAAGTACCATTGTTAAAAAAGTTTAAAATCAACTGTAAGCTCAGTTGTTACATACAGAGTAGAGTATCCCATTACTTTAGCCTATGCATGCACGGTCAGTGCTACTGCATGTGGGGAGATTAGTGAAGAAATGATCAAAACTGATGGACCGGTGAATAGAGCTGGGTGCTGTATCAACAATGTGTATATATTCTAAGTGTTGTCTGGACTGTGAAAATAAAAGGTGTCTAACACAATTTGGGAACTGTGCAGTGTGCTTCCAATTATATTGCACCCACCAATAAATGTCTTCTGTTGGCAACACTTAAGGTGTCAGCAGTTTAAAGTATCTGAATACACAGCATAGGGGGTTAGCAAAACCCTGATGACTCAGTTATTAACATTCTTGTAATGCTTGCGCATTATGTACTAATGCAGCAAACAAGCATGCAAAGGTTACTTATTTTTTTAGTTAATACTGTGCAGGCAGCAAAATTTGAGTTTCATGTCATCATGAACCTGCAAGGCGTGCTGATAATTTTTTTAAGCATTAAAGCACCTTGTATTCTTGCGCTATAGTAAAACAAAGTAATTGCAATTTGAGTAAACAACAGAATTTTTAAGGGTCTGAAGCAGTAGTCAGAATGGTTAATGGTAATTGTGAGACCTTCGGAAGCTTGGTGTCTATGCATGATTGGTGACGAGGTTGTTCTTTTGTAAACAAAAACTTGCACCCCTCCATCAAACAATGATGATGGTTGAACGCGACGCTTTCTTGTGTGTTGGATATTTTGATTGTCTAAGTTTAGACTGTGTTTTGACCATGTCGAAATGGAGCAGTCGGATAGACGCTGACTTTGTAATGCAAGGGACCTAGGTTAGAGTTTGGTCACTGAAGCATTTTTTTCTTTCACTTCACTCTATATCATCACCATTGTCAGAGAGTTGACTTTCCTGCAGGGTGTTTTGTGTTACAGATGCCATCAGTCAGAACACAAAAGCTTCACTTTAAGTGGCTTTCACATGCACATCAAGTGTATTATTAGGGCAACTGCTTTGTTGTAAATGTGTGCACTTGGGCAAGTTTTATGTTGGCATACTATTGATGCATATAAATCAGTTTTCTTGCTTTTGTGGTTATGAAACAAATATCATTATTTCATAATTACTTTGTTGTAGATAACTATAGGTGCACTTTTAGATATGGAGTATAATTATATAGAAGATATGCCTCAGCAAATTGGAATTTCAAGTCCTGCAATTTTTACTAATATTAGCATAGATGCTTTTGACTGGATAAATCCACAGCAGTGCCACATATGAGTTTGTCATGTAGTAATAAGCACCCTGCATGGTCCATTAACGCCCTATATGGCGTGGCCACGCCATATCTGGACCCGCCATATATGGCGTGGCCACGCCATATACGGCTGTACCTGACTCCATATATGGGCTGGCTGCGCCATATATGGCTGTGTCTGACTCCATATATGGGCTGGCTTCGTCATATATGGCTTTACTTGATGCCATATATGGCCACATTTTACGCCATATATGGGCTAACCGCGCCATATATGGCCACATTTGTATCCATATATGGCGTTCGGTAGCCTTATATGAAGACATATATGTTTATATATGGCCACATATAATTTATATGTGGGCCATATATGGTATTTTCGTAAGTGCTGCCCCTCAAAGTACCCATCCGCCCTACTCCGGTATGCGAACAAAGCCACCGCCGCCTGCACTGTTGAGGGTGGCCGAGCGGGTACGCCGAGGGACCGCCCCGGCAGAGCACGCAGCCCTGAGAGACACGTAGAGACACGATGCTACCAGCAGGAACACAACCCGCCCCGGCGGGGAGCTTGCTTTATTAGAGCGCCTAGAGTCCACTGATGATGATGGTCGCCGTGGCGCCATCTAGTCGAGACCCGACACACTACATCCCCCCTTCAGACCCCTCACAAGTCCAGCCTTCTTGGCTCGAGAATGGTTCGACCGAAACGTGACACACGCGCAGTGGGCTCCTGCACAGTTGGTGTCGCACCATGTGACGCAGAAGGGGACGCTTGCTCATTCCTGGTGGCCACTGCTGGTGAGGGTGAAGTAGGAACAAGGTGACTGCGGTTGCGCTGCAGCACCCCTTTGGGTGTCTCTACCACATACGAGCGCGGACGCTGCGCTGGGCTCAAGACGACAGCTGGACTCTTGATATCCCAGACCCAAACATGTTCACCTGGCTGAAGCAGACGAAGTTCACGAGCAGCGTGTCTTCTGTTGAAGTCCTTTGCCTGTCTTTGCCTGTTAGCACGATCCCGCTGGTCTACTTGTACCGAAGACGGCCAGCCTGGCTTCAGCTGGTTACCCGATTTGGGTATGCGAGTTTGCAGGCGTCTGCCCATTAACAGCTGTGCAGGGCTATGTCCATTGACGCCCGGTGTGCCTCGGTAGGCCAGCAGGACCAGGTACGGGTCTTCCGACTTGCCTAGGAGGTCTTTGACAGTGCGGACCATTCGCTCCACCTCCCCATTTGACTGCGAGAACCGAGGACTGCTCGTGACGTGATGGAAGCCGTAGGCCAGTGCAAAGTCCCCGAATTCCCTGGCCGCAAACTGAGGACCATTGTCGGTGCGTAGTAACTTGGGGATACCATGGCGGGCGAAAACGCTTTGATTGCTGTGATTACTTCTGCTGCTGATGTCTACCCAAGGCTGATGACCTCGGGGAATCCCGACCTGTAGTCAACCAGAAGAATGTAGTCCCTGCCATTCAGGTGGAAGAGGTCGGCGCCCACCTCCTCCCAAGGAAGACTTGGTGTGACTGTAGCCATCATGGGTTCTGGACGTTGGACCCGAGTCTCAGCACACTTGGGGCAGCTGGAGACTGTGTGTTCAATTTGGCTGTTGATGTCAGGCCACCATACTGACTCTCGTGCCACTGCCTTGCAGCGGTTGATCCCTTGATGGCCTTCATGGAGCAGTTCCAGCATGTACCGCTGAAGAGAGGTGGGGATGACAATGCGAGTGTTCTTCAGGAGCAAACCATCACACACAGTGAGGTCTCCCCTGTATTGCCAATACTTTTTCAGATGAAGCGGCAACCGAGACTGTCTGGGCCAACCCTTGGTGCAGTACTCCACGAGAAGGTCGCACTCGCCGTCAGATGCTTGGGCTTGGCGCAGGTCGTCCCACCGTGTGGAGACAAGGCCTGGAAGGGAGCGGACGAGTTCTTGCACGTAGAGTTCGACCTGGTCGGCCTGCTGCGACGAAGGAGCATCCACAGGAGCTCGAGAGAGCGTGTCAGCTGTAGCCAAGAGTTTGCCGGGTACATAGAGTACCTTGTACTGGTAGCTCATGAGCTTTTCGCGCGGAAGCGCTGGATTCTAGGTGGCAAGAGGTCGATTTCCATGTTGCCTAAAAGTGCAACGAGAGGCTGATGGTCGGTCTCCAGGATGAAGTCCAGACCACGGACATACTGGTCGAACCTCTGCACAGCCCAGCTGGCTGCCAATGCTTCTTTTTCGGTTTGGCTGTATCTTGTTTCTGCCGACGTGAGAGACGTTGAAGCGAAGGCAACTGCTCGACGCTCTCCAGATGGTTGCTCTTGCAGAAGCACGGCCCCCAGGCCAAAGGAGCTTGCATCTGCTAAAACAGTTGTCTTGTACTGGGTGTTGTAAGTTGCAACGCACCGTTCAGAGCACCGCAGTTCTTTTAGCTTCCCGAAAGCAGACTGCTGCGATGGGCCCCACGTCCATTCAGAGTTCTTCTGAAGCAGGGCGCGAATAGGTGCGGTGACGTCGGAAACATTTGGCAAGAAACGTCCCACGTGATTCACGAGTCCCAGTAGACGACGAACGCCAGAGAGGTCTTCGGGAGCAGGCAGACGCTTGATGGCTGCCACCTTGTCAGGGTCGGGTGAAATACCGTGGGCACTCACTACGACTCCTAGAAACTTGACACTGTTGGTGCCGAAGGAACATTTGTCTCGGTTGAGCGTGATGTCTGCCTTGGGGAGCCGTGCGAGGACCTGCTGGAGGCACTGGTCGTGTTCTTTACGAGTCTTGCCAAAGACAAGGATGTCATCAATCATGTTCACTACGCCGGTCTGGCCTTCTAGTATCCGGGGCATTTGCTTCTGGAGAATGGCAGCCGCAGAAAGCAATAGCGACCAAACGGGGTAATGAACGTTGTGTACAGCTGTGACTGTGGAGACAGCATGACTTGATGAAAACTTGACTTATAAATTTAGACTTGACTAATACCCCTGCTACACTACGGTCCAATTGTCATTTGAACCAAATGTCGTTTGATTCAAATGGGTTGCTTCGAATGCCGTTCAGAATCCGTCGTGCTACACTACAATTTCGACGGCATTTAAAAGCTTTCACAACTGTTCGCTGTGCTGTAGTGGCGCTGTTGTTGCTCCGTTCCGTTTTCGTATACTAATACAACAATCAAACTTAGGAGCAGTCTGAGGCAGCAAAAATGATATCAAATTAGAAGAGACAGCAGTTTTGACTCTAACGCGGTGGCTGTTTGCGTTGTTTTTTTTTGCAACTGACCCACTGGTTTTGAGAGTATGAAAATTAAATACATTGATTTCGTATTTCATGTAAATAAACAGTGAACAAAGTTCCACAAAAAACAATATTTTGTTTGTTTCACGTACGGAAGTATTATATTTTTTATTGCCGATCGAAGACGCTGCGTCCGAGAGTGCTGGAAATGGCATTTGAAATCTTAAATGTCTCTCTCGGTGCTCATTTGGCTCAAATGTCATTTGAGCCAAATTGCATTTGAAAACCTAGTGTAGCAGCACAACTTGGCATTTGAGTCAAATGACATTTGGTTCAAATGACATTTAGACCCCAGTGTAGCAGGGGTATTAGAAACGTAGAAAACTTGACTTGACTTGACTTAGAAAAAAACTTGGCATCTCCAAGCAAGCCTAGGCATTGTTACACCGTCGGTAGCATGTCGCGTTCGCGAAGGACGGCTTTCTTAAGCTGAGAGAGATCTACGCAGATCCTGTAATCACCATCACCTTTTGGCACAGCTACCAGTTCCGCACACCACTCTGTCGGAGCATCGACGCGGCGGATCACTCCTTCCGATTCCATCTTGTCCAGTTTTTTCTTGATGGTCTCATGGAGAGGTAAAGGAAGACGTCTCGGGGCACTTAGTGAACAGGGCGTCGCCCCGGGTTTCAACCGGATTGTGTAGGCGTCAGGCAATGTCCCCAGTCCCTTGAAAAGGCCAGGGTCTAAGAGCAGCTCTCCGGACAACTCCTGTGAGCCTGAGACATGGTCAAGGAACTTGCATACCCCCAGGGCCTGAATTGCAGGGAAGCCTAACAAGGGAACTGTTTTGGATTCCAGAACATACAGTTTCTGCTCCACGGACTTGCCTTTCCACGTGAGTGTGGCCTGGTATGTACCCCGGACAGGCAACGTGTGATTACCGAGACCTTTGAGCTCGCCTTCTGGAACTTGAAGTTCTGGCGGAACTCCGGAAAATGAGCTTGGTACGACCGAAACTTGGGCTCCCGAGTCCACCTTGAACGACAGTGGGGAGCCATTCACGAGTACTTCGAGGAACTTGGCTTTGGGGCGGTTCTCTGCCACCGCATGAAGCTCAACGGAGCTTGCTGAAGACCGAGTGCGCTTGGAGTTGCATCTTCTTTTCTTCATGCAGACAGTTTCGAAATGCCCTTTCTTGCTGCAGAAATTGCAAGTTGCTTGTCGAGCCGGACAGTCTGCACGCTCGTGCAAAGAACGTCCGCAGAAAAAGCACCCTCTCTGGTTGGGCCTGTCCGGTGACCCCGTCTTTCCTTTGGCGTTACGAACACGCGTGGCGGCGTCGACGGCAAGCGGTGACGATTCGGCCGAGTCGCGTGCCCGGCGCTCGTTTTCTGCGTCTTCGTGTTGACGGACATGCGTAAGTGCTTCTTGCAAGGTGAGCTTCGGACTTCGGCACAGTTTATCTGAGAGGTTATGGTCGAGCAAACCGACAACGAAGCGGTCGCGGACGAGCCTTTCCTCGACTTCCGGCGACGCGTAGTTGCAGCGCTTTATCATCGAGCGGAGAGCCGTGTGGAAGGCATCGGCAGTTTCGCCCGGTTCTTGAGCACGGCGGTGAAAGCGGGTCGTTTCGTACAGCTCGTTGGGCGGATGAATGAAATGGTCGGTAAACGCTTTTTTGACGTCGGAAACGTCTTTGAGCTCGGAGTCACCCAGCGGCGTGGTTGCGAGTACGACGCGGGCTTGCGGACCCATACAGTTGAGCATAGAACGCACCTGAACCTCCGGCGGTGCTGTGTAGTGGCCCGTGGCGAAAGTGTAATCCTCATATTGGAGCAGCCACGTAGTCCAAGAGCCGGGGTTGTCGAAGTCGAAGGGCGTTGGTGGGCGTAGCTGAGTCAGCTGCGGCGCGGCGGCGGCGGCGATGGCAGGGGTAGTCATGGCGGGGGCGGCGGCGGTTGTCTCGTGACGGGCGTACGGGGTTGAACTGGTTGAACCGTTGAACTAGGGACGAGCGTTGAACCGAAGAACTAAAGCCACTTCTGACACCATGTTGAGGGTGGCCGAGCGGGTACGCCGAGGGACCGCCCCTGCAGAGCACGCAGCCCTGAGAGACACGTACAGACACGATGCTACCAGCAGGAACATAACCCGCCCCGGCGGGGAGTTTGCTTTATTAGAGCGCCTAGAGTCCACTGATGATGATGGTCGCCGTGGCGCCATCTAGTCGAGACCCGATACACTACATGCACGAGCCACTTAAGCCAGCACGTCACAAAAGGTGGCGGAAACGCCGCTCACTCCCCCGAAACGAAAAGGACGCCGCTTCGCAATACAATCAGCGCTGCCCTCGCCCGGCAAACTTTAGCTTCGCCTCCCTATACGCGTAAAGTGCAGGCGTGGGAACGGGCAACGCAAGCCGCGTGCGTAAAAGCTTGCCCCGGGCGCTTGCACGTGTTTCCCTGGGTGTCTGAGTGTTTGTCGTATGTGTTTGGTTTACTTTTTATCTCTTCCTTGTTTTTCTGGTGGGAGAGAGTGACCAGCGTTTGAGGGTTGCGGGGGGCGTTGCCCACCGCGGTTTAGGCGGATTTGGTGATACATCCAATCAGGTCACGGGAGATACTGATTGGCCTGTGTATCGGGGGTGGAGCCTAAGTAACCCATCAAAACCACGAGACACGAGGTCTCGGGGACGATTCCTCAGGGTTTTAATGTGCTATGCACGGCCGGCGTATCGCCGGGCTGGCCAGGTCAGGCTAGGGAGGATCTCACCACTTGGGTAGTTTACGTCAGGGTCCGTCGCTGACGGGGGTGCCGCGTGCACAAAGTCTTAGCTGACCTAGAACCCCATTTTATTTCTTACTCTGTCTACCTTCAGTCTGTAAATATCCTGTATGTCTCTCGCTTAAATATAGTTTTTGAAAACCCTCCATCTACCATCGTCGTCGTATCATCAGTGCCACAACCATCAGGCACCAACGCAGATCATCAATCTCTTCAACAACAACGAAATAACGAACTATCATTTACTCAGGGATTGCTGTCAATAGCGTCAACTCGTCTCTCACTAACTCCTGCGTCCACACCATGGGTACTAGTTTTGCGCATCAGATAGATAGATTGAAGAAAGCTGGCTTGCCAGATCATACCCTTTTGTTTGCTGCAAAAAAGGCAGCACGGGTTTGCTGCAAAAAAGGTGTTGTTTTTTGTTTGCTGCAAAAAGGCAGCACGGAAGATATGCTATTGAAAAAGAATCGCGGAAGCGGTGTGCTCTTATACCCTATCTTCATGCAATTTCGCATAGAATGAAAAAGATAGCAGGCAGATTTGATGTTGACGTGGTATTCCTGGCGAAGAATAAATTGGAGAGGATTATACCCAGAATCGACAATAAGCTATCCAGGAAAGGTGTTTCCCAAAGGAAGGGTTGTGGTGTTAAGCACAAGACTCAGTTTGTTGAGTGCCGATGCAATGTCGTGTACTGCATTCCTTTGAAATGCAAAAGGAAGTACATCGGGCAAACGGGGCGATGCCTCAATGAGCGCTTGCGCGAACATCAAAACACCCTGAAGGGCACGCCTACGTCACATTTATCATCTCACTGTAAAGGTTGCGGCTGCTATCCGTTGTTTAATAATACTACTGTCTTGATGACGCACAAAGATAGGAGAACAAGGGAGATAGTGGAAGCCTTTTATATGAAAAAGAATTCAGAAGATTGTGTTAGTTTCCCGTCCATATCGCCACTGGACTGCGAAGTAGACTATCTGGACAGATGTTGTGTGGCTGATTCATCTGTGCACTTGTCAGATATACGTCAAAATTGTTATGGTCACACACGTTCTTATATATTTCCCGTGTGTAATAAACACTTCAGTTGATAGTCAGCGCTCGTGTTGTTGTCCTCTTCTTTCGGTCCTGGTTTTTTGCGCCCTGTTTCACCACTATGTAACTGGCTTGCTGTCAGGTATGAGTGCTCCCCTAGATTACGTAAGCGCAAAAAGAAAAAACGATTTGCCTTGTAGTGTATAGTAGTACCAGGAACATCTGAGGAAACGCTGGTTTCGGAGACACTGTTGGTAAATTTCAGCTACAATCAGCTACATGCAAGCGCCGGTTCTGCGACGCTGGCCGGTGAAACACATGTGGTGCTTATGCAGGCCGAATATTTACACTCTCGGAAACACATTCCATTTGCGAACAGTAACTGCTCCACATAAACATGGATTTCCAACGCCCACAAACGTTAAATCTCAGTCGTGAACGTGCCGTAAAAGCAGCGGTGCCAGTGGGGAGAGTGACGGATACTCCCGCGGCAGCTTTCGAAACGGGCCACTAGGGGGATTTCAGTGGCGCCCTAACAGGCAGCGCTGGAGGCGCACACGCCACCTAGGACGGCCTTCGATGGTTTCTCGGGAAAATCTTAATACGTAAGGTACTTGCTGTTTCGTGAAGCAGGATTGTTCCCGCATAGTATTTGTAGACGTTCTTGAAGACCTCTGTACACGTGTATCGCTTTGCCTCGCTGCGCTTCTCTTAGTGTGGAGGCATCTACTGAACCATAAGGGATCTCTCGTGCATACAGGCTATGCAACAAGACAAATTTGAATGTTTGGCCAGTTGCTAGAAGAAAAGCCTGAAACTGCTAATCGAACAAATTAAGGCAGCTTTGTATCGGGAAAGCGACGTTGGAGTGCGCGTCTGTCCTCACACATTTAATTTGCTAACCTTTCTCAGGTGTCAAAATATTGCGCCACGGGTGGCACAATTACCAAGCGCGTCTTGAAAGAGGCGGGCTGTGTGTTTGCATCAGGTGATTCCGGAAAAATAACCTGCGGGCGTTTGTGAGTCTCTGACGATGGTTATTATATGAGCTTTGTTCGCAGCTTTCGCAATTGAACGAGTTTTTATGTCGTTGATACGTGAATGTCTAAACTTTTTGCGCGACGAGCTATAACTTGATGTGTCCTACGACGTGGCGCCTCCCCCCCTTCTTCACCAGTATGTGCGTCAGTGTAGTGTGCTGGTTGCACGGAGGACAGACATCGCCAAGTTGCGGCGAGGACATTGCGCTTACGTCAGCTTACGTGAAGCAGTCCACCTTGCCTATCGGGGCTGTTGTCGCTCTTTCGCAGATTGGGATCCTCACTCTGTGTTCGAGGGATAGGAATCGATCTTGTTGCGGCACAGGCTGCTGTGTGCGCGCTAAGTATACCAGATCATGCACGGTGGCAGGGCCCTCGTCAGTGTTGAAAGTATGTATGCAACTGTATTAGGCGCTCCGCAGTCCGCACTACGGAGCCCGTGCAGTGTGTGTCGGCGATGCCGGTGGTTTCGAGCGCCTGTGTTGTTTCCTTCAAAGTGCTTTTACGCCCGAACCTGCGCCCTTTCTTCCAAGGTTACAGCAGTCATCTTCCGCGCATCATCGTAGCTCACCTTCCCCTTCTTTTCTACAGCTGGCACTTCGTGACCATGGCACTTCGCGAGCATGGTCAATGAAGGGCGGCGAGCCGCATCACCTGTCTCCATGTGTTCCAACGCGCCGCCGGAGCGACCGGCGAAGCGACACGCTGGCTCCTTCTCGCACTGGCCCTGCGAAACACACACGACTTTGGTTCCCAGCGCCCGCGCCAGGTGGCGGAACCATGCCTGCGCGGAGATCAGCTACGTCTGATCCAGAGAGCCAAGGTGGGAGCCGTTGCATCTGGAGCCCTGGACGTTGGGCCCCACCCATGAACTCCCTTTCAACTTTTCACCCCAGCCCCCTTCCCCTTTCTTCTCACAATAAAAGTTCTACACCAACAAAAAAGGGCTTTTTTTTATCGCCATTGGCTCCGCGTGTCGCACCCCTACAGCGGCTAAACTTCATTTGCCATCGCAGCCCAGGGAATTTCAGCGCTTTTAAAATAAAGCATCCGTGTACTTATGAATAAAGAAACACTGCACATATCACGCATGTTTTGTTGTTGGGCCTCACATATGCCTAGTGATTTTTTTTTTGCTCCACAATGCTCACAAGTAGGAACAGTGAAGCTAGTCTGGGATGATTAAAAATGGCTGTGACTTCTTCGTTGCGCTTTTTGTAACAAACTTGTACCAAAAATTACAATATCAATGAGGTCAGCGTCTATACCAATGCGGTAGATGTCTATACAGGCTCGGAAAGCACGAGTTGTTTTACGCAAGTTCTTGTCAAGTCCACAAAATGACCTTTATTTTTGGTTTCAAGTCTAAAGAATGGCCTAAAACGTTAATGGACAAACGAAACGTGAACACGGAAGTATGAACCGGAACACACAAAGAGAGCGATTGCTTTCCATGCAGGTGAAGTAATCGCGCCGCTATAGGTGGTATTCAATGAAAAGTTTAGCGGGCGATTTCTCCGCATGGTAACACTGAAAACCGCCATGTCGGTGGCCATCGTGCCAGCGCATGCGCTTTGCGCCCGCATCTCAAAGAAAAAAAACGCGTACATCGTCTGCTGCGTTTCAGCCCGATTATTGGTAGTGGCATCAAAGATATAATATTATTCGCACTCGCATTGAGTGGTGGCGCTCTACCTACCCTCGAGCGTTTCCAATCCACGGAGGATGAAACCTCGGCTGCGAACGGCGCGTAAGCAGCGTAAGTCCGACGCTGCAGTTGGCTGCCGTCGCGGAAGTCGACGGAAGTGCACCCGCACCAAATCTGCGACTTTATGTCTGGTTAGCGCACTCCAATACGTGGTTGAGTACAAAAACCGAATAATTTCTTTGGAGAAATGCTTCACGCGTACACCGATTTAGCGCTGGATTTCTCGTGCGCTAAATGTTTCACACCAGGCCAAAAAAACTCACGTCTGAAGTTAGAGCGCGGCAGCTGGCAATCAGCCGATCGGCGGCGGCTACTACATACGCGTCTGGCGATAGGTGCTGCACTCGACAGCACTTGACGTCGAGGTATTACTTTGCGTTCAGAGGGCAACAGTTTGGAAATGGTACAGTTCTTTCTGTCATACGGAACACTGCGCTCACGTTCAAACATTTGTGCCATGACCGACTCGTACTCGCTCGTAGCTGTGCGCGGAGGCTGGGGTTTAATTGCAGATAAGGTTGTGATAGTCATGAGCGGAATCGTGACTTTTCGTTAAACAACGCTATCGAGGTACAACTGACTATCGAATCACTCGCACACGCCTTTCACGGAAACACAAGGTCACGCCGCGGCCACGGCCTGCCTGGCCGCCATGAAGGCATGGAGGAGAAGAAGGGTGCCTGATCTGGGGGCCGTGCGCACAACGTCGCCTTGGCAGCAGACGCTTGGCCACAGATATGGCGGCGCACTCGCATGGTTGCCTGCATGCAGTCCACGCCATTGAATACCGGCTATACGCACGCACAAGCTGCGCCGCGGCGTAGGGGTTTGATACGCGACAAAGCGAGACTTCAGTGCATAGTGATAAGATCCCGCCTGACGCTCAAGCTTCCGTATTAACTGCGAGACCCACTGTGCGTGCATCATCCAAAAAGATATGTACTAGAGGGCCATATTGGCCGATATGCGGTCGTGGTGCAAGCTGGAGAAGCTGTCGACTGGCCGGCAAGTACGGCGTGCTGTAGCACGCTTCTACAGCGGCAGACACGAACGTTGCGCGCTGGGGAGGATTGTAAATCTCCCGCTGGCTACGCGCCATTCGTGATCATCATCGTGGATTTACCGTGCCAGTAAAATGATGGTCCCCGCTAAGGGCAGCAATGGCCCATGCCTGCCTTGCGTCGTTCTTCCGTAACACGGGCTATTGTTGAACATTAGGGGCTAGACTATTTGGTGTATCTATGTAGAGCGTGTCAGTATCCGTTACTCACCTTAATGGCCTTCAGCGCTAGCGCAGCCAGTCCTTGCTGAAAGTAGAAGAATCATCGCACAGCCATTATTACAATTATCATCGTCATGCCATAAAGAATAATGACAAAAATCAAATTCCCATAAATGCGGTAGGAATGTCAGGAATGAAAGCGCTACAGAAACCCCCAGTATTTGAACGTGGTATTTAATCTTGTTTAATCTTGTTTAATCT
Organism: Haemaphysalis longicornis; assembly: GCF_048455015.1. Lineage (NCBI taxonomy): Eukaryota > Metazoa > Arthropoda > Arachnida > Ixodida > Ixodidae > Haemaphysalis > Haemaphysalis longicornis. The sequence continues at coordinate 127,410,690 of NW_027526214.1, read as the reverse complement.
CGTGGTATTTAATCTTATTTAATCCAGTATTTAATCTTGTTTTGGGCAGTCAGTATTGGAATTGCAAAGGCACTAAACGTAACGTGAAAAACTTGTCAGTAGCAAGTACAATGCCCGTGGCTTGTCCAAGCACAACCGGTTGTGGCGGCAACGGCGCATTACATAAGTGGTTTAAGAATATCTCTATATATTGTGTTCATGATTCCTATGCAGAATATTGCAACTTTTTTTTCTTGACACCCTCGCCTTGTTACATGTCACATTAAATGTGGGACCGCAACCCTGGTGTATCCAGAACAATACACCCGCTGCTCCCGAATGATCACTGAGTTTTGGTGACACAGCAGTTCCAAAGTGGTCATCACGTAAAAGATGGTAACAGGCTACGACATTGCCCTAATTAATTTTTATACGTTTTCAAATAAGCAACACAGTGCCGCCGCATTTCCAGGTGTTAAAATGCGCTAGAAAATACAACCTTTGTGTGTGCCTTCAGAGCTAACAAAAAAACGGTTTGCTCATGAAACTTTCAGACACAACACCCTGTAGTTAACGTGCTTTGTGTAGGGGTTATTTTTCCGGTGGAATTGTGTAGTGTGAACAAATTTTTTCGGGCAGCCGGGATTCTCACGCCACTCTCTTAGTGGAGAATTCCTGAATGGGACCGTTCATAGTTCTTTTCGCCTGTGTATCTTGTCAAATCGTTATCTCTTATGACACATCATCATCATCATCACCAGCCTATCTACGCCCACTGCAGGGCAAAGGCCTCTCCCATTATTCTCCAATTGCCTCAGTCCTGTGCCAACTGTGACCAATTTATCCCCGCAAATTTCTTGATCTAATCTGCCCATCTAACTTTCTGCCGCCCCCTGCAACACTTGCCTTCTCTAGGGATCCACTCTGTTACCCTTAATGACCAGCGGTTATCTTGCCTTCGCATTATATGCCCTGCCCACGTCCATTTCTTCTTCTTAATGTCTACTAATATGTCTTTAACACCAGTTTGCGCCCTGACCCACTCCGCTCTCTTCTTGTCCCTTAATGTTACACCTATCATTTTCCGCTCCATTGCCCGCTGAGTCGTTCTCAATTTAAGTTGAACCCTCTTAGTGAGCCTCCAAGTTTCTGCCCCGTAGGTGAGTACCGGTAAGATGCAGCTGTCATACACTTTCTTCTTCAGCGACAATGGTAGGCTGCTATTCATTATCTGAGAATGTCTGCCATATGAACCCCACCCCATTCTGATCCTTCTAATTATCTCTGCCTCATGGTTGGGATCTGGGGTCACAACTTGGCCTAAGTAGATATATTCGCTTACCACTTCCACTGCCTCGCCACCTATCTCAAACCGCTGTGCTGTCCCGAGGTTATTGATCATTACTTTAGTTTTCTGCATATTAATTTTCAGGCCCACGGTTCTACTCTGTTCGCCCAGTGCGGAAAGCATGCTTTGCAATTCGTCCCCCCAGTTACTTAGCAAGGCAACATCATCAGCAAATCTGAGGTTACTGAGGTATTCTCCATTAACCCTTACTCCCACCTGTTCCCAATCCAACGTTCTGAATACTTCTTGTAAGCATGCTGTGAATAACATTGGAGAGATTGTGTCTCCTTGTCTGACACCCTTCCTTATAGGTATTTTACTGCTCTCCCTATAGAGGATGATGGTAGCTGTAGACCCACTGTAGATATCCTCTAGTATTCTTACATAATGCTCATCTACCCCCTGGTTTCGCAATGCCTGAATGACTGCTAGGGTTTCGACCGAGTCAAATGCTTTCTCATAATCTATGAAGGCTATATATAGGGGTTCAGTATACTCAGCGCACTTCTCTATCACCTGATTGATCGTGTGAATATGGTCCATTGTCGAATAACCTTTACGGAACCGTGCTTGTTCTTTAGGTTGCCTAAATCTAAGGTTGCAGAAATTCGGTTAGCGATTACCTTGGTAAATACCTTGTAGACGACTGACAGTAAGCTGATCGGCCTGTAATTTTTCAAGTCCTTCATGTCGCCTTTCTTATGGATTAGGATGATGTTCGCGTTCTTCCAAGATTCCGGTACCATTGCGGTGATTAGGCATTGCGTATACAGGTTTGCCAGTTTTTCAAGGACAATTTCTCCGCCATCCTTCAAGACGTCTGCTGTTATCTGATCCTCACCAGGTGCTTCGCCCCCTTTCATTTCTTTCAAAGCCTTCCTTACTTCTTCGGTCGATACTGGTGGGATGTCTATCTCCTGTAAACTACTGTCTCGTTCGGCAATTATCCTGTATGTGGTGGCTACTGTACAGATCGCTATAGAACTCCTCAGCCACAGTGACTATTTCATCCCTATTTGTGATGACATTGCCTTGCTTATCCTTAAGTGCATACATATGATTTTTTTCCAACGCCAAGACGTCTCTTCACTGCTTTCAGGCTACCTCCGTTCTTTACAGCGTATTCGATCCTCTCCATATTATACTTCCGTATGTCAGCTGTCTTACGCTTATTGATTAGCTTCGAGAGCTCCTCTAGTTCTATTCTGTCATTGCGGTGGAGATTCCCATGGTTTGCCGTTTCCTGATTAGATCTTTCGTCTCCTGTGAAAGTTTACCAGTATCCTGTCTAGCCATAGTGCCCCCGACTGCTACTGCACACTCCGTGATAAGGCGTGTAAGGTTGTCGCTGGCTTCCTGTGTCGTAAACTCGGCTTCCTCGTTAAGAGCGGAACATCGGTTCTGCAGCGCGATCCTGAATTCTTCTAATTTACGTCTTACTGTTAGCTCATTTATCGGCTTCTTTCGTACTAGCTTGTTGCGGTCCCTCCTCAAATCTAGCCTAATTCGGGATCTTACCATATGGTGGTCACTACACCTTACCCTTCCGAGCACTTCCACATCCTGCATGACGCCAGGGTTATCGCATAATATGAAGTCTATTTCATTTTTGTGCACCCCATTCGGGCTCTTCCAGGTCCACTTCGGACTCTCCCGTTTACAGAAGAAGGTATTCATTATGCGTAGGTTATTCCGTTCTGCAAACTCAACTACTAGGTCCCCCCGGCTATTTCTACAGCCCAGACCATAGTTCCCAACTGCCTTGTCTCCAGCCTGATTCTTGCCTACTTTAGCATTGAAGTCCCCCATAACTACGGTATACTGTGTTTTACTTTAGCCATTGCCGATTCATCATCTTCATAGAAGCGTTCCACTACTTGGTCGTCGTGGCTGGATGTGGGCGCGTAGACCTGCACCACCTTGAGCTTGTACCTCTTATTTAGCCTAATTACAAGACCTGCTGCCCTTTCGTTAATGCTATAGTATTCGTATACCGTATAGTACACAGTATACCGTAGTTATGGGGGACTTCAATGCTAAAGTAGGCAAGAATCAGGCTGTAGACAAGGCAGTTGGGAACTATGGTCTGGGCTGTAGAAATAGCAGGGGGGACCTACTAGTTGAGTTTGCAGAACGGAATAACCTCCGCATAATGAATACCTTCTTCTGTTAACGGGATAGTCGGAAGTGGACCTGGAGGAGCCCGAATGGGGAGCACAAAAATGAAACAGACTTCATATTATGCGATAACCCTGGCGTCGTGCAGGATGTGGAAGTGCTAGGAAGGGTAAGGTGTAGTGACCACCGTATGGTAAGATCTGGAATTAGGCTAGATTTGAGGAGGGACCGCAACAAGCTAGTACGAAAGAAGCCGATAAATGAACTAACAGTAAGACGTAAAGTAGAAGAATTCAGGATCGCGCTGCAGAACCGATATTCCGCCCTTAACGAGGAAGCCGAGCTTACGACACAGGAAGCCAGCGACAACCTTACACGCATCATCACGGAGTGTGCAATAGAAGTCGGGGGCACTATGGCTAGACAGGATACTGGTAAACTTTCACAGGAGACGAAAGATCTAATCAGGAAACGGCAAACCATGAGAATCTCTACCGCAGCTGACAGAATAGAACTAGCCGAGCTCTCGAAGTTAATCAATAAGCGTAAGAGAGCTGACATACTGAAGTATAATATGGAGAGGATCGAATACGCTGTAAAAAACGGAGGTAGCCTGAAAGCATTGAAGAGACGTCTTGGCGTGGGGAAAAATCAGATATATGCACTTAAGGATAAGCAAGGCAATGTCATCACAAATAGGGATAAAATAGTCACAGTGGCCGAGGAGTTCTATAGGGATCTGTACAGTAGCCGGGACATACAGGATAATGCCGAACGAGACAGTAGTTCAGAGGATATAGACATCCCACCAGTAACGACCGAAGAAGTAAGGAAGGCTTTGAAAGAAATGAAAGGGGGCAAAGCACCTGGTGAGGATCAGATAACAGCAGACCTCTTGAAGGATGGCGGAAAAATTGTACTTGAAAAACTGCAAACCTGTATACGCAATGCCTAATGACCGCAATGGTACCGGAATCTTGGAAGAACGCGAACATCATCCTAATCCATAAGAAAGGCGACATGAAGGACTTGAAAAATTACAGGCCGATCAGCTTACTGTCAGTCGTCTACAACGTATTTACCAAGGTAATCGCTAACCGAATCTCTGCAACCTTAGATTTCAGTCAACCTAAAGAACAAGCAGGGTTCCGTAAGGTTATGCAACAATGGACCATATTCAGACGATCAATCAGGTGATAGAGAAGTGCGCTGAGTATACTGAACCTCTATATATAGCCTTCATAGATTATGAGAAAGCATTTGACTTGGTCGAAACCCTAGCAGTCATTCAGGCATTGCGGAACCAGGGGGTAGATGAGCATTATGTAAGAATACTAGAGGATATCTACAGTGGGTCTACAGCTACCATCATCCTCTATAGGGAGAGCAGTAAAATACCTATAAGGAAGGGTGTCAGACAAGGAGACACAATCTCTCCAATGTTATTCACAGCATGCTTACAAGAAGTATTCAGAACGTTGGATTGGGAACAGGTGGGAGTAAGGGTTAATGGAGAATACCTCAGTAACCTCAGATTTGCTGATGACGTTGCCTTGCTAAGTAACTCGGGGGACGAATTGCAAAGCATGCTTTCCGCACTGGGCGAACAGAGTAGAACCGTGGGCCTGAAAATTAATATGCAGAAAACTAAAGTAATGATCAATAACCTCGGGACAGCACAGCAGTTTGAGATAGGTGGCGAGGCAGTGGAAGTGGTAAGCGAATATATCTACTTAGGCCAAGTGTTACCCCAGATCCCAACCATGAGGCAGAGATAATTAGAAGGATCAGAATGGGGTGGGGTGCATATGGCAGACATTCTCAGATAATGAATAGCAGCCTACCATTGTCGCTGAAGAAGAAAGTGTATGACAGCTGCATCTTACTGGTACTCACCTACGGGGCAGAAACTTGGAGGCTCACTAAGAGGGTTCAACTTAAATTGAGAACGACTCAGCGGGCAATGGAGCGGAAAATGATAGGTGTAACATTAAGGGACAAGAAGAGAGCGGAGTGGGTCAGAGAGCAAACTGGTGTTAAAGACATATTAGTAGAAATTAAGAAGAAGAAATGGACGTGGGCAGGGCATGTAATGCGAAGGCAAGATAACCGCTGGTCATTAAGGGTAACAGAGTGGATCCCTAGAGAAGGCAAGCGTTGCAGGGGGCGGCAGAAAGTTAGATGGGCAGATGAGATCAAGAAGTTTGCGGGGGTAAATTGGTCACAGTTGGCACAGGACCGAGGTAATTGGAGAATAATGGGAGAGGCCTTTGCCCTGCAGTGGGCGTAGATAGGCTGGTGATGATGATGATGATGATGATGATGATGATGGTATTCGTCTATGTTGCCAGCTATGCTTTTATTGACTAGAAATCCCATTCCCAGTTCTCTTCTGTCCTCTAGACCACGGTAACATAGGACGTGTCCATTTTTCAGCACCGTAAAGGCTTCGCCTGCCCTCCTAACCTCGCTTAGCCCTATTACATCCCATTTAATGCCCTCTAATTCCTCGAACACCTCGAGACTTGCTTCGCTAGATAAGGTTCGCGCGTTAAACGTTGCCAGGTTCAGATTGCATTGGCGGCCTGTCCGGATCCAGGGATTCTTAGCACCCTCTGCTGCGTCACAGGTCTGACCGCCGCCGTGGTCAGTTGCTTTGCAGCCGCTGGGGACTGAGGGCCGAGGGTTAGTTGGTGTATTCATGGGAGGTTGTGGCAATTACTACACGAGGGTGGCCAATCCTGCTGTGGTGAGGGAGTGCATTACCGGCAATGGTCGCCGGGGTCAGGCCGCACCCCAAGCCCCTTTGTGCAATTCCATCAACACGCGGATTTTTTTTTTAATCCGGTTGGAATTGTCCGGCACCGGGATTCGAACCACGATCCTTCTGCACGCGAGACGGGTGTTGTACATCTACGCCATCGCTGCATCCTACCTTCAGATAACCCCAAAGCGACGGCGCCAACCCCAGAACACATGCATCCGCATGGCGCCACCCCGTCGCCTCAAAACGACGCCCCGTCGTTTTACAGAATTCGGCCCAAAGTAGCAAGAGCAATTACACTTCACTTTTCTTTTCGCCCGCACTGCAAACTACCGTGCGTATGACTACCGTATGACTACCGTAAAACTACCGTATGGAGATTTCGGCGCACATTAAAGATCCCCCCCAGGTGGTCCAAATTAATCCGGAGCCCTCCGCTACGGCGCGCCTCATCGCCTGCGTTGCGTCGGCGCGTTAAACCCTACAATCAATCAATCAAAACTACCGTATGACTACCTCTCTTTAAACATGAAGGTGTTGTTTATATGATCTGATATTAATGAATTAAATTACAGTTCAAAATTTAAACATTGGCACCTCAATTTACAATTTATCCATTAGCAACTTTAGCAACTACAATTTATCCAGCGGGCCACCCGAGCAGTGACACCACGCTGCAGTCGTGGGCGAAGGCGGGCGCCCATCTGCTCTAAATCCGTGAAATAAATGTTTGTTCCACCTTCTCCTACTTCTCCGTTTGGTGTTCCCCGCAGAGGTTTTGCACCGTATTGTAACGGGACATAGCGGACATAGTGGACATAACGGGACTATTGTTCGTTATGTGTCGTGACATAGCGGACAATGCCCCATGGGGTCATAGCCCACCATCCACGACGAAGGAGTGAGTGGTGGGCAGCCTACGCGCGCTGTGTCTTCGCCGCATGTTAATAATGTAAATAGGTGCTTCGCCTTCCCCATCTACCATGGTTCGTCTCGTCTCTCTCCTGCCGCCAAGTAGCAATATCGCCAGAAATCCTAAATCGTACGATATTACTCCAAACCTGGGTGGTACGACTAAATACAAGAATAGCTGTTCCTTTTTGAGCATCATTGCACAGCGCCAAAGACGAAGTCGCGAGGACGGACACGGGACAATGCATCCCTCGTGTGCTTTGCAATCATGTAGACAATGTATGGCTTACCAGCCGCGGAATTAATTCGTTGGATTTCAGTTCTCGCGCGGCGACTTCTCATGAGATGCCGCGGCTGAGGAGGAAGACGACCAGGAGTGACGCATCTCTTGCACTCCGAAAGGCTTCGACCACACTTGGGACAGAGCAACGCTTTATAAGAGATAAGAGCAACGCTTTAACTGCTTTATTGCTTTTTAAAACAACTCACTTTTATTCGCGCACTCATGTGGCACGCGCACCTTTCGCGAAATTGCAACGTGTTGTTTGACGTAGGTAAGCATTTTAACACGAAAGTGTTTTATGCTGTGTTCCACCAAGACCTCCCGGACGTCATATACGTCACGGAAACGACATCGACAGAAAAATTTCGATTGACGCAGCGGCGCCGGGATTGGAGCCACGAACTCTTTCGCCGCAGCAGGAAGTACGAAACGCACTCCCAACTGGGGTGTGAAGAAACAGGACGACGAATGCGCCTTATATCATTCCCTTCAGATGGCGCTTCCATCAAAGAGAAGTAGTGCATCATGACGACGATATTGAGAGCCGACACTTCGCGCCTCGATGCTAGCGCGTATGTGTGCGTGCGGCGCGCAGCGTAAGCTTCGGCGGAGCCTGTAAGGCAACGACATAGACTTGCGAATGTGGCGGTCGTGACACGGTCCGCTGCTCCTTTCACTGCAGTGGACCGTGTGTTCACGAAACCATTCGCTGACTACCCGTTCGGTTTCTTTCGGACGGACGGTTTGCGAGCGCCTGTGATTTCAGTGGGATTTACGCAATTCTCCGGCGCGTGCATACCAGTGTCTAACGTTGATATATATAGCGGTGTCATAGGCCTCCTGCGCTCTTGTTTTGGCGACATTCAGCACCCCTAGTGGCCGACGCCTCTGGGAGACGACCCTCGCCGCCCTCCATGTGTTTTCAACTACAAGCCAGAGTGAAAGTTGGTTGTACTTAGTTTAATCGCTTTGTGGAGCGTTGAAATCACTGCATACTGTATGAAATAGCCCGTAAAGTAGTCGCAGAGGCTAAAAAAATAATATCCGCAATAACAAGACGATTTATCGGCTTGTTTTGAGCGAGCTGTCGGGGTCGTCGCGGCGTGGGACAGTATCGCTAGTCGGGTGGTCTAACTTCCTGACGACCATTACCGTTCTTTCTTCTTGTGTGCGGTCGACAAAGGAAAGTTCACGAGTAGCATAAACACAGAACGTTGATGGTAACTGCAAAAGGTTGCTTCAGCCGGAGCATGCAAGCGAACGGAAGCATTGCGCAGCCGACTCAGCTGACACCGCTGGCCTGGCACCGCCTTGAAAACGAGTGGAAAGTTTGTTTTGTATTTTCGCAAACTAAATGATTCTTGCGTAACGTTTTACGCCGCACGATTTACGAACGCCAGGGTACATGTACACTAGCGAGTAGGTGAGGCAATAGCGTCAAATAAACAAATTAAGCGCTAATAAACGACGCAAAATAAGACCAAGTCGCACGCCCGCTGCCTGCAAAGGTGCGTACTTCTATATTTGCATAGCATAACAGCCCCATACATGGCGCGCGGCCCCGAATATTTACATGCGATCATCACTGACTCTGTTGGTTATCTTCTAGCGCAGGGGTCGTCGCTAACAATCTGAACGCCGACACGCCATTTGCGTACTCAAATGGAGTTAGGCAGCGAGACAAGAATAGAGAATTGGTCGCTTCCAGTTGAATTGTCCCCCATCTTTACACTTCGCCAGATTATTGTCTAATATTATTTGCAATTCGCTATTTTTTTTTGTGTGTTCAAGCCCACCCTCCCCCTCCCACCCGATTTTCTGTCCAGCCCTCCGCCGTTCCAGCTGCATGCAACTGGCCCTACAATTCAAAACGTTGCTGAATATTCTAGCCTATTAAGTGCGAAATGGGAATATATAATGCAAGAGCGTAATTACGTAAAGTGAGAGCAAACAAGGAAAGCGAGCGGCCTCTCAGTTCGCCCGACCACCTTGTTTTACCGCCACTAATTTCGGAGTCACAAAACAGGTTTCACGCTTCTGACGCTCGCTGCATTTTGTCACTGATACACGCAACAAAGCGGCGAGCTAACGCTGCACCATGCGACGCAAACGAGCACTGTTCAATGAAAGTGCACGCATAGTGCGCAGGTACGCGAAAGAGCGACGCACCGCAGCAGGCGAGCCAGCGTTCCGCCGCTAATCCCTGCTTCTACGCACTGCAGGCACGGCTACACAGGGTACCGGATCCAGGCCTGATATCTCTGCCGGGAAGGAAGATTCTACGGTCGTCTGTGCGCAGTCGCATCGCGGCTGTCTCTCGAGCACGTGCTGCTATCGACTAATCGCTTTGACGGAACGTGGCGTCAACTTCCCTGGCGGCCCGTCTGGTGGCGTCCACGTCGCTTACAAATACGGCCCCAACTGGACTGTCGGCATTCAGAGCAGACTGGCAGCCGTTCCGGCACGACTGCTAATCCCTGCTTCTACGCACTGCAGGTTGGTAATTCGAGCTTGATGCGCCCTCTGCCTACTTTGCAAATGGTTGTCGGTCTGCTCTCAGTGCTTACACGTTTGTATTTTACTGCTGTGTAATTCTCTTGAAATTTCTTGCTGTTCAATTGACTTATCTCGATGGAGGCCCTCGCTGACATCACCAAAGCCCTGGGTGACAAAACTCCCAGTTCTATCAAGGAACTTACGAAGGTCTTGATCGAAATGTTCAGCACCATCATGGGGGCTATGAAGGAGATCAAGACTAGCGTCAGTGGTTTCGAGGCGTCTATGAAATTCCATAGTGAGAGCTTTGATGAGTTCAAAGCTGAGCTCAAGTCTGTCCGGCAAGAGTTAAGTGAAGTAAAAAAACGTAGTGTTGAAGGTGGAAAGGAACGTCAGCGTTTGAATAAGGAACTCAGAGATGCAAGGAAAGAAATGGTGGACCTAAAACAGTACTCCCGGCGAAACAACCTTGAACTCAAAGGAATACCGCTAACCGAAAAGGAAGACCTTGATTTAACATTGCAGAAGGTGGCCAAGTGCCTGAACGTCGAGCTATCGGATAATGATGTTGACGTGGTGCATCGTGTCCCCACAAAAGGTGGCGGACTGCCTAACATAATTGTTAAATTTAACTCCCGAACTACCCGCGACAAGCTTCTGCTTGCCGCAAAAAAGAAAAGGCTGAACGCGTCACTGCTGGGTTATCAAGCAGATAGCCCAGTATACGTGAACGACCACTTGTGCCCAGAAAACAAAATCCTGCTCGGGAAGGCTATTCAGTGCAAACGGGAAAAAAATTGGAAGTTCGCGTGGGTGGCCGATGGCAAAATTTTAATGAGGAAATCTGAAAGCTCGAAGGTTTTGCACGTCACCTGTGATGACGATTTGGTCAAAGTAGCATGAAAGCTGTACTGCAGCCCTTGTTACACCTGAACATAACATAATGACGCCCTCAGTAACCAAAACTGATAGCGTTTCCAAACACAAGAATGTTTCTGTCTTTTACACGAACATACGCAGTTTGAACAAAAACCAGAACTTGCTCCTTGCATCGCTTTCTGCACATGTTCAACCTATCGAGATTATAGCGCTTACAGAAACGTGGTTAAAAAAGGGTGAAAATGCCAACATCGACGGCTACTCATTTATATCCAATTCACGAGACTCACGCACACGTGGTGGTGGCGTGGCCCTTTTTGTTAAACCCGGATACTTGTTTTCTAAACTAGATACCGTTACATACAGCTGCCCAGACATGGAATCCCTGTTTATCAACTTAGAGTGCTCCCTTGTATTAGGGGTTATCTACCGACCTCCAAACTCATCTTATGCTGTTTTTTTAGACAAGCTTGAAAAAGTTTTATTTGCTCTCTCGGCAAGCTACAACGTCCCGATTGTTATTACGGGGGACTTTAATATTGACACTCAGAATCCAACGTTTTCAGACTACGAATTTTTGCTTGCTTTATTCAATCTTCGCAACTTGATTTCTACGCCCACCCGTTTAACCAGCACTTCAGCAACGATCATAGACCACGTGTTAACAAACATGGTAACCCCGGTCACCGCGAATGTGTTGGACGAACCAATCTCTGACCACCTACCCATTTTCATTTCCATCCGGGGCCTGCCTAAAAGCGTACCCAAAAATAACGTTCCTTTTAGAAAAATTGATTACACCCTATTAAGAAATGAACTTCTATCTATCAATCCAAGTAGTATGTTTCATGACGATGTAAATACCGAGGTCGCCAATCTGATTGTAACACTAAAGACAGCAATCAGTAACTCTAACGTTACCATATCTTCTCGCTCTTACAAAGCTCCTATCTGTCCTTGGATGACTAATGACATCCTTGCAACCCTAAAGAAAAAGCAATTCTGGTATAACAAATGGAAGCAACATAAAGAAAATGAATACTATTTACGACAGTTTAAAAGATTACGGAATGACTCAGTGGCGATAATCCGCGTACGCAAAAAGGACTATTATTCCAGTATGATTAAACATGCGAATGGTGATACAAAAAAAATATGGAAAATTGTTCAAGGTGTTACAGGCAATCCCCGCGCGCAACGAATTCTCCCTTTAGCCATAGATAACAACACGGTTGAAAGCTTCAATTCCTACTTTACCAGTATTGGCCCGTCCTTGGTGTCAAGTCATCAAGGTTGTAACGACGATGTATGTCTAGCCAATCCCATATGCAATACCTTCGTTATTCACGACATTGAGTTAGGCGAGTTGCTATCCACTGTAGCAAAACTGTGCAATAACAAAACTCCTGGGCTGGATGGAATCACGGCGCGTCTGATCAAAGACAACATAGACATATTAGGTCCGATACTATGCCACATCTTTAACCATTCTCTAGCCACTTCATCCTACCCCTCTCCTCTAAAAACCGCCAAAGTATTTCCCGCATTCAAAGATGGTGATCGATCCGACCCTTCGTGCTACCGCCCGATATCGGTGCTCAGTATAATCGACAACATTTTCGAAAAAATACTTTCCTCTCGAATCAACAACTTCCTGGAAAAATATACAATACTATGTCCGCAACAGCATGGTTTCCTGCAGGGATTTTCCACTTCCACCGCAGTTCAAGCTCTGACCCAAAACTCAAAACGTCTTTAAATAATAATAAGCTAATTTCCGTCGTGTTTCTTGACCTACAAAAGGCATTCGACACCATCGACCACTGCATTCTGCAAAAAAAATTAAAAAACTATGGTTTTCGAGATAAGAGCTTCGAATTCTTCTCTAGTTACATCAGCAACCGTAGTCAGGTTGTTACCATTGGCGACATCACTTCTTCCGAAAGAACGTTACGGACAGGGGTCCCGCAGGGATCTGTCCTTGGTCCTTTGTTTTTTATTCTATACGTAAATGACTTACCGCTGGCTATCAATTCTGCTGAGATTCTTATGTATGCGGATGATGCAGCATTGATAGTTACTGGGGAAAGTGTAAAAGAGATCGAGATAAAAACAAATGCTGAACTAGCAAATATATCGAATTGGTTCATGTCAAATAAACTTACTGTGAACGTGAAAAAAACGAAATACATGATAATACATTCACGACACAAGCCGATAAATTTAGACAGTATTCAAGTAAAAATAAATAATTTTGCACTCGAAAGTACTACCTCATTCAAATACCTTGGGGTAGTTATTGACAACTATTTGCATTGGCAAGCTAATATAAACTCAGTTTGCTCCAGGTTATCTTCCGGCTGCCATGCATTGCTACAAACAAGAAATTATTTTGACCAGGAAATATTGAGAATTTTGTACTTTTCACTGGTTCACTGTCATTTATCATACTGCATAGATTCATGGGGTTGGACATACACCACATCCCTTGAGCCATTACGGAAATTGCAGAAGCGGTCGATAAAAATAATAACACACTCCAGCCATGATCACCCGAGTGCACCGTTGTTTCACAAACTTCAGATTTTACCCATTGACAGTTTGCGTCAGCAGAAAACAGCCATTGCGATGAATAATGTAATAAGGTATAATCGCCCTTTTAATGCATCCATACTGTGTTCCTCATCCCGCCCCACCAGAAATGCCCTAGCCGGTAATTACAACCTACCCCCGACCAATAACGTGTATGGAGAACGACGATTACAGTTCACCGGAGCCAAAATATGGAATAATTTGCCCCAGGAAATAAAATCGGCTTTCAATTTTCCCCATCAAATTAAAAAACATTTTCTATCTCTTCTTAAGGAACCTCCGTAACCGGTAAAAGCTCTAGAATATAGGATCTGCACTTGGTAATCCTTTATATCGTGGTTAGGAGGTCTTGGGAAATACTATTTGGGAAATACTATTTACCACTTGTTATTCTTCTGTACATTTCAAACTGCTTGTATTATCAAAGTTGTATATTCACTGTTGTACTCTTACATGTGTATAAGTATGCAAGTGCATTAGTCTGAGATCACACGTGATCGTACATATCAATAAATATATGCGGATACTATAATGTGCAAACCAAATATGCAAGTGTAATGCCCTAATTTTTTTGTACAGTTTTCTTCACCACATTTATTTTGTGCTTAGATTTTGTTTGAATGCCCTGTACTCCTGGTTTACCACTTTTATCTTGTGCTTTTATTTTTAGTGCCTTGTACTCCTAGATTGGACCCTATACTAGCCTCTGGCTACGGGTCCAAGCAGTTTTTTTGGCTTTCATGTATGAAATCTAAATAAAGTGAAAAATGAAAATGAAAATGAAAATGGACTCGTTGGCTTTTAAAGCGCGATTATCGCCTATTGCGGCCCTCTTTATTTTTTGATCGGGTGTTGTTGAAAAGTCCTTGTCACATAGAGTATTAGTTTAAACTAGAAGCTTCACTTTAAATGGTCAGTGAACCTGCGAGTGGGAGAGCGCCGTCACCGTCCCGGCACTTTCGTCTGCGCTGTAAACGTATTTAGCGCTGCAAAGCTTTTTCCCCTAATGCCCAGTTGATCGCCGAAGAGATCGTACTCGTCGGAGACGCGCTGGTGACCATGTCGCAAAACAATCGGCAACATCGAGCTCGGCAACATCGGCAACATCGAGCTCGAGCACGCGATCCTATGGGACCCGCACAGCTTTGTACCCGGAAGTACTGCCCGGAAGCCGCTGGCGCAGGGCCCCCTGGGCAGCGCAGGACGCCTATAGGGACGAAATATACATAGCAATGAACAAGTTCATCTCGGTGCACAATAAGCATTCAACTGCTCCTGCGAAAGCACATTTCACTTTCGTGATTTTAAGGTTCCTATGGAGGAGGGTTCAACCACATTTGTATAAGAAAGTGGACAAACAATTACCATTTCTACCATTGCCATGTGTTGGAGTGTTCAGCAAAAAATGTGCACAATTTAGAGAATATTGTCATAATGCTTAGCATTTTCCCGCTGCTTCTTCACTTGGGGTCGTTATGGCCCGGTTTGGCTATCAGTCGCACAATAAGCTGGTTTATTTGAGTGTTTGATTCTTTCGATTCCTTGACGTACAGCCATTTTATCTGCTGTTCATTGCGGTGCCAGAATGCCGCTTCGGGCCACTTCGCGCGCGCACTGTCTCACTGGCGTGGTTCCGCCGCGCGTCTTCGGTGACGGGGTCCAGCGGGTATCGCGTAGAAAAGAGCCCTCAGTGTCGAGGAAAATCGCTGAACCATCCAGGCGTCCAAAGCGGGTCGCCAGCTGAAGGGTCAAAGGTGGATGTGGACGGGAGACGCACGGGGCTTTGTCGTGTCCTCGGAGAGGATGTCTCGAAAACGGCGCGGAAAGACGTAGACTACGAAAAGTAATACACAGGACGACGCGCGTCGTCCTGTGCATTACTTTTCTTAGTCTACGTCTTTCCGCGCCTGTTTTCGAGATGAATCAGCACCAACTCGCCCAACTTGCCATCCTGTTAAACGGAGAGGATGTATGGCGGCTTCAGCTGGTCGATGAAAACGCGGACGTGCTCCCCGCTGGTTTCCAGGGTGAAGGTTTTGTCGTCGTGACGGATGACTTGGTGTGGTGCGCTGTAAGGTGGTGGGCAAGGCGCACGTACAGTGACGTACTGCGGAGAAAGGCGCGCGTGCATGTTGCTAAGTCCTTAAACACGGATGGAGTCAGCTTGGTTATGATGTGCTGATGGCTATGGGCGGTGTGGGCGCATAATGCCTGGGATCAAGGCGACCAAGTCGGTAGAGTCCGAGCTGGTGATTTCGGACGCCGGGTTGGAGACAGATTCCCCGTGTAGGCGAAGCGGTTCCCCGATGACGAGCTCTGCGGGCATGGCTTGAATGTTCGGTTTGAAGGTGGCCACATACCGAGAGCGACAGCAGGTTGAGCCAGGTTGAGTCAGTGTGGTGACACATAATGGCTTCCTTGCGCTGTCGGTGGAAACGCTCTATTGTTCCGTTAGCGCAAGGGTGCACTGGTGGTATGCAAGCACTCGAATACGGAGGAGAGTCCGAGGAGTCCGATTAGCTGAGATTCAAAGTGCTGTCCTTCATCGGTTGTGACATGACGAGGGGGTGCCGAGGTGGGATATCCAGCCGGAGATGAAAGTTGAGGCGACGTCTTCTGCGGTAACCCTTCCGAGAGGCCATACCTCAAGCCATCGAGTGAAACTTTAAATGGCTGTGAGGCAATAGCGGTAAAGACCGGCTGGTGGAAGGGGGACACTAATATGAATGTGGACGTGTTGAAACCGTCCTGACGGCATGGGCAATGTTACGGGTGGAGAAGTGACATGCCGGGTGATTTTGGCGCGTTGGCATTGGGGGCAAATGCATGCCAAGGAGCGGCAGTCACGCTGCATTACGTGGCAAGCATGGCGGTCAGTCACAAGGCGCCCAAAGGCTCGAATTCTGGCTTGGCTGAGGTTGTGTGACTGGTTAAAAGGCTGCGACTATGCAGTGAAGACACGTAAGGTCTCACCGGTTGGTGGATATGTCGCAGTAAACACTGTATGTCGACCCTGGGACAGCAACTCGCTGAAGCTGCAGAGGAAAGCCGTTCTCGAGCAGCTGTTGAAGTTCGGCGTCAATTGTCTGAGCATCGGCGAGGACGTTAGTCGTCACAAGTAGCAAAGCTAAAGCGGAGACTCGGCACAGCACGTCTGCGCCCACATTTTGGTTCCCGCTGATGTCTGTGGTAAACTTGGCGCTAAAGGACAGTTGGTTCTGCAGTACCGGTGGGAGTTTATCGCCGCGTTGAGGGAACGCACAGGTGATAGGTTTGTAGTGCAGTGCTGTGCCTCGAGGATTTGGCGAAAAGGCTCAACCGCTTTGTAGATGGCAAGAAGCCCTCCCTAGTAGGCTGGCCATGTCGTCTCCGCAGGGGCCGACGTTGTAACGAAGGAGCTGCCAGAGGACGAGTGCTTCTTTTGGGTGGAGAGCTTCGTGGAAAAGAACGCCAGCGTGCACCAGTTGTCCAAGCACTGGATGAGGAAGGCGCTGACGGCTGTGGTAGAGGTGTTACTGAACAGTCTCAAGGGAGCATCTGTGTCTGTGGATGCGAGAGGAGGGTGGCGCTGCAGAGGGCAGCTTCGCAGTCTTGGAACGCCTGTGTTAAAGTCGGTGTCCTAGTGCCATATTGGCTGCCTCGTCGGCCAGCCAACGCATCGTGGAGAGGGGCCTGACATGTGGCCGCGTTATGCACAAAGCGTTTGTACAAGTTTAGCATGCCAAGGAAACGGCGGAGCTTTTTGCGGTGGTAGGCGGAGGATAGCTTTGCAGGGCCAGGATTTGGTCAGGCAGGGGAGTAGTCTTTTCTGAAGAGTTTGGGTGGCGGAGGAAGGTGACGACGGGGCACTGAGAATGCTTTCCCGGACGTTGATGGGTCATCGAGGCACTGGAAGAGTTGGCGAAGGTTGTTGGTGGTGGTCCTCTCCCTCGTGAGGGAAGACCAGGATGTCGTCTAGATGGATGAAGCAGAACTCAAGGCGACGGCCAACGTCGGCGATGGAGCGTTGGAAGGTTGTCCCCCGTTCGGCGAGCCGAAGTTGATAAAAGGGAACTCGAACAACCTCAAGGGGATGATCACTTCGGGACGTCATCCGGGTTCATAGAACTTTGCGTGTAGGCCTTTACAAAGTCAACGACTGCGAAGATGGCGATACCGTATAAGTTGTTGGCGAAGTCCTATATGTCACGGAAAGGGTGCCTGTCGGGGATGGTACAGGCTCTATGCACCATAGCGCAGGCGTTGAGGGCGCGGTAATCTGTACAAGGGCGCCAGCCATTAGTCTTCGGTACAAGATGAAGCAACGGGCGGTTCTTTCTGGGAGCATGGCTTTAGAGTATGCATGGGCAATTCGGATGTGGTCTGGAGCTAGGCAACGCCCGCTACAGGATACCGTAGTGCTTGAAGTGGTACGAATGTAGTGTACGGTTGTGTGGCGTACCTCTCGAGGACGCCCGCTGGCCGTGTCAGGTCGGGAAAATCAGCGAGAAGGGCCTGGATTTTCAACGGCGAGCACCTTTATGCTGGACTGTTGAGAGGTCGCACGCCGGCCCGGCGAGGGCCAGCGTTCGCCACAACATGGCCCATTTGGCCCGTGTCGCGTCGGCAGTGCAGTAGGAGATTGTAGTCGGACCCGATGACAGAATCTGCTACTTCGGCGATTACGAAATTCTATGGCAATTCGCGGAGTAGGTTTTCAGGATGGGCGAAAGCCGTAGGTCTTAATTCTCGAGTGAATCGCCTAATTGAGCTCGAAAAACGTGTGTGTTGCGCAGGATGCGAAACGTGTCTGTTGCCACACAGAGGATATCGGAACCGCAGTCGATGAGGAACCGCCGCTTCATGGCTTGGTCGTGGCAAAAATGCGATGGCCTCCAGCATAGCAGCTCTCGACTGTCTTTATGGGCTGCCATTGGAGTTTTCCTGACGTTTGCCTGAACAGCTGGTTGACATTTCCGGGCCCTGTCGCCGAAGCCACGATGGTATTAGCAGCGGCCGTTCTCAGTGCGATGCGGTAAGTCCGCGTTGCGGTCGCGGCTTTGTGGGTGGTGGCCGGTGCGGGACTGTGGGCGTTGATCCAGATGCTTTATAAAGACCATAGCCTTTCTTGGGCTACTTGAACAGGAAAATTTTGGTCTGTCTGTCTGTATGTCTGTCCGTCTCTCACTCAATTCAGCCAGACGGCGAAAGTGAAACATCTGCGCAAGAGTCTTGTATACTCAAAGCCAAATCTAAACGTCTAAGTCCGGTGCTCATGTTCATAATTGTCAACATTGTTGAACAAGAACAAGATATTTCGCAAATATAAGACCGAAAATCAATACATGAATGATATTTGCACTGTTCCTTTAATAAAAATTTACGGATGCTTGCATTTTGCGAAAGAAAATAAAATACTAAATCAACTGTAGAAAACTAGACGGGAGAGGAACCGCATGAGAGTTGAGCGGGGAAGAGAAGGGATGCATTTACTTCCCAGGGGCGCCAGTCTACTTCATCTTGCGTCGACAGTTGCAACAAAAGGAGCCAATTTTTCGAATCGAGTTCAGCTGGCGGGCTCCGGTGTGGGCTGCGGCGGACGACGGCATGGACGGTGAGTGGAGGCGATGGCGAGAGACTTCGACGACTCGGTCCGCGACCTCGGTGAGTTGGTCTAGCGGTAGAGTTGGCCGAACCTGGAGGACGGCTTGAGTGTGTGACGGTAGGCGCAGTTCTAAGCCACAGGTACCCGAGCGTGGAGTCGTCGACGCGCATGTTGCCCGCGAGATCGCGCATATTGCGCAGGAACTGGGATCATTTGTTCGTCATGAATTAGTGGGCGCACTTTCTGGTCTTCCGAAACGGAAAGCCGTCGAATAAGCTCCGTCTTCAAACGCAGATAACTGTCGTTGGCCGCACGACTTGCGAGTATATGTCCGAGCTCAGTCGCGTAGCCGGGCCGGGTGCAGATGGGCGACGACGTAATTGTAGCGCGTCCCGTCCTGGGTGATGCATGCCAGGGAAAAGAGATCCTCGACTTGTGCGGACCATACTTGAGGTGAGTCGACCCAAAACGGTGGAAGCTTGACGGGGACGCGACAGGCGTCCTGGTTAGCGACGGCCGCAGGAGTAGCAGTGCCGCCGCTGATAGCGAACGCTTGAGCGGGGTGCTCGGGGGAAGGGACCCGAGCGGGGCCGCGCACAATCGTTGAACGAGCACAGCTCGTTTTGGATGCGCTGCTGTTGTTCCTGGAGTTGCTGTTGAAGTTATTGTACTGGTTGGCGAAGAGCGAGGAGGGATCGCTGATCGGCCATGGTGGTGCGAAATATCCAATTTCCTGGTCACCAGATGTGGAGAAACAGGTTTACTGCTTCAACTCCAAGCGACGTAGAGCAACTGCTGTGGTTTGCCGTCGCGGAATGCCGCTTTGCGCCGCTGTGAGCACCCACAGTCTTCTCTCCTGAAGTCCTAAAGCCAGTGTATGTACTCTCTCCCCTTGCGGTGTGCCGCGCTTCTTCGGTTACGGGATCCAGCTTTCGCCGTCCGGCGCTCTCGTTGAGAAACGTCGGCAGAGACGCCGCCAGCACGGATGCCACGTATATATAATCTATTGTGGGAATTACTTGACGTGACCTCGTCAGCTGGGTATTTTTGAGCAGTGGCAGGGAGTAATGCATGGGTGGTACTTTCGAAGTTTTTTTTTGCATTGCCAGGATTTTATGGGCTTTTTTTATTTTTCCGCGTATTTGTAAGGAAGGCGGTAATATACATGCTATTGAGTTTGCTGCTTTCTATATTTTAATTTGTTGTTTGTTTCTTTTGGCGTAGACGCAAATATAACCATTAGCGGTGTTAAACGTGCCAATTACGCGTTTTTCGAATAGAAAATCGTTAGTATATATTCATTCTCACAGTTCTTACTCCGTACATAGCGCTGTTTTCTTTTTTAAGTGTTTTCGTGCAAATTCAAGTGGTAGCACGGTTCCGAAAATTTGTATCTTAGTTCATTTCTCTTGCTCCAGGGATTTTTATATTGGTGTTCGCTTTGTGAGGCTGGTGTGAAAATTAAATATTTTGTGTCATTATTTCGTTTTTGCAACTTTTTCTATTTGACTACTTTGCGGACTATTTCCTTTCAAAGTCCATGTCTTCTTACGGTATTGTAGCGATTGAATTTGTTAAGTTCGCCAAATAAACATGTTTGTGGAAATCCAGGGCCATGACGGTTAGAGCTGTGGTGATACTTGGCTAATAAATCGAGGCATTTTTTTCTTGTTTACGCTCACAACACACCGTGGCATGTTTTAGGCACACCAATAAGCGCTTCATGTACCCTTGCAACGGCAGCTGGGAATTTATATACGCTTTTTATGTTCGTCCTTGAACACAAAGGCCCATGTTTTACCGTACATGCTGCACTTCAGTGCTGTCCGAAATTTAAAACCCTGAATTAAATCGTCTACACCGTAGACAACAACTTTATGACTGTTCATTGCACAGATTTACTACTTTGTTTTATAGATTTCAGCTCATTGATTTGGAAAAAGAAGATGCCAAAAGAAGATGCCAACTCACAGATTTCGTTGAGCACAGGTCTGTGTAACCTTTAGGACACTGCAAAGAGAAGCCATAAGTAAGGTAAAAGGCTCGGGAACACGTCAGACAGAAACGTTGTTTCGAATGAGGGGCCATAAACAGTAAAAAATAACAAGCGGAATCAGCATCTGCGACAGATATGTTTCAACGCGATGAAAGACTGCGAACTGAGGGGACGCGGAGTAGAAGACACACATACACAGCGCTGTGTGGGCGCGCGCGCGTGTGTGTGTGCCTGCGTGTACTTCGTGTCCCGTCAGTTCACGTGGTTTTCTCTCTTTTCAACATGCACCAACCAGCTTACTTTCTTCCTATTATATGTGGCCTCGCAGAATTTAGTTGCGGTCTCGGGGGGACCTGAGCAAGCTATATGTTTCTTCGTTATAAATAACTGTGAACCAAACGCCGATAAGCCACGGTTTGGTTGTATGAAAACTACTACTCGAAGGGCTACGCGAATTCGAGTTGCCTATGTTGGTCACGCATCACCAATTTTTTTCGTTGAGGGCGGATGTTGGTGGGTACGCTTAGAAACTTTAAGCTGGTTGTTTTTGACGGTCTGCTCTGCTCGGATAGCCAGTGAGGTGCCATTCCGGGTGCTTGAGGCTCTTGGCCGCGAGTGACGTTACCTCACCGGGGCTCCCGCGACGGCAATTCCGAGATAACTGACCCAGCGAGGCGAGTGCTATTGCGAACGGCGCTACTTCACTCTAAACATCGGCTACAAACACGAGAAAACGCTTCGGAATAGGCAAAGATAACTCACACCTCTTCGGGGATTAGAGCGCAAGCGAAAAATGTCCCCCCGACTGGCAAGGCTACTCCTTTACAGCTCACGAAAACCACCCTTGTCCTGGCTACTAAAAAGCTGAAAAGCTTCTTGAAATGATTGCAGCGCCGATGAACCCCGTCTTGACGATGACCCCCCTCCCTTCCCTGGGCATTGTTGGTTCTCCCCATTCGGTGGTGGAATGTTGGGGCGGCCTCCGCCGACGCCAGCTAGTCGCAACCCTTTGTATGGGCCTCGCCGGCGGCTTTTTCGCGGCGTCGGGGGAGGCTTTCCTTTCATCCTGACCTTCGGGGACGGCCAGGGGGGGAGCGGAGGTCAAAACCCTTATTGGCATGTGCGCTGCTGTGGGGGAGGCGGCATTGCTCGCGCCCTGCTCGCGCGTGCTTCAACGAGTTTGTCGAGAGCTGTGACTGCAAGCGGTCGCACGAAGACTCGCTCCCGTGGCGGTTTCTGGGCGCCAGAACCCCACGCATCTTTCCAGCCAACCGTGCGGCGGTTTGGCACCTTTTTGGCCTCCGGGCCCCCACGAGGGATCGTGCCGCGATACTCCCTTGCGCGCTGCGGCGCCTTTTAATTTTAATCCAGTTTTCCTTGTCTTATGTTATGCTTCGTCGTCTCTTGTAAATACGTGTAAATAGACTTCTTTTTCTTCATCACCTACTGGCCTCGTCTCGTCATCGGGTCCTTCCCCACCCTCCACGACAACACCAACCACCTTCACCAACGAACCAAACTTTACTCTTCTTTTCACAGTGGAGCGGTTGTAGCTGGCCGTAATGTGTGGCGCGTAATGCATAACGCGTTAAAAATACCAAGAAAATGTCGAGCGCTCACGTGCGCGTGCCTCGCGGCGACCGCCGAGCATCCCGGGCTCGCGCAGGGGTGACGTGTCTTTCACTGCTCACGTAGAAGGAAATCCTGCAACTCCTCCAGGGGCGCTGTGACAGAAGGCCCGAGTTTTGCCTGCCCCCGAGTTTGCAGCTACTTGGGTTATGAAAGTAATGATGGTGCAGCGTCACATACACCTCGAGCGAAACGGCGCAATCGCGCGCAGCACGCCTCGCATATTCAGCGCGCTGTACTGGCACCGCCTACGTTGATAATGTACGGCTTGTGATATCATCCACATGCAGCGCTCTCTGAAACCGAGTTGCGATGCTGATTCCCTAGCAGAAAGCAGATAACCCCACTACTATGTTGAAATCCCCAGCCTAGCTGTTGGTCACGCCCAGTGTTGGGCGGTCCGTTTTTCTCGGCGTTCTGTTCTTCCACTAAATCATGTTTGCCACGTTGCTTGAGGATGGACCCACTGGTGCTCTGCGCAAGCACAAACCAACTAAGCAAAAGGGTTCACTGTAGCGAACGGAAGTCGCCCCGCTGCCGACCATCAAATCTGGCTTTTTTTACGTCTTGGTTGAGTGCGCACGGCGGCCGCTTATCAGAAATCTTATCAATTCAGCGTGGTGTTTGAGCATTGGCGAGTGTATTTTAGACGTTGAAGTGTTATTTGTCAGCGACTGTGATGAAGAAGGCTCCCGTGGAAAATCATCCAGTCTTGGCCGCTCCTATCGGCTCGGACAAGAGTGAACTCAACTTCGGACCGAACATCCCCGTGACTGCGGCAATATTGGCTCACGGTGGCTTGGCGACTTCATGTTTGTTTAGTGCGAAGTTCCTGTCACTGGTGCGGGCATGAAATGACGACTTCGGGGCTACGACGCTACGCCCCCACAAAGTGGACGCCATGGGTGGGTGTGGCTTCGATTGCTACGCCACGGCCATGAATGGGCTGGGTGTGCTTGATGTTGAAGTCGGAGGAAACAGGGGCATAATTTTGCACGTCCGAGTTGAACGCGCGACGCCCGAGGCTGCCGCAGCTACGGCGTGGTTTATTGTTATGGTCACCGTAACAGGCATATTTCTACACGACACGTCTTCTAAAGGGAAGAATTTCGACTCGTTTTTATCTTTACGAAGGTACTGTGCAGTCATCCGGCGACAGACTCTCGTTCGCGGCGACTTAGAGGCGGCTTTCTCTCCATGACCCCCAAGGAGCAAGTATTGTGCGCTCTGCAGTTTTACGCGACGACCAGCTTCCACGGAAGCGTTGGTAGAGACCGCTCCATCCAGCACCACCAGTCGACAGCCAGCCGGTGTGCGCGCAATATGATCACTGGAAACGTGTTTCCAACACGTCGCCTTCCTTTTAGGTGGTTCGGCGGACATGGCTTCCGCAGGGTCTACCGCACGTCTATCCGACTGCAGCCGGAGTGGGCGCTTCAGTAATTGTCTGCTTCACTCGCAGAACAGTTACAAACGAGGCGTTGCATGACCGTGCGTTTCATTTTTCGTCAGTGCGGCGGAGGTGTTGCGTGTCGCACATTTTTTTTTGTGAACACGTAACTTGATGGCTTATAGGTTTACGCATATACAGTTAATAATATGCAATCAATACAATACAATCAATACATATACATATCATCATATCAATACATACACATCAATACATATGCAATCAATACAATATACTTTCATCAAAGGCGATCTACACACATTTAAATAGGTTTTATTCAGCGTCACTGTCGTACGGTCGGAAGCAGAGCACGAAAATCGAGTAAAGGGGACAATTGAGAACAAAGTACCCGCGTGACGCCGGAGGGCGAAGGGCGCGAAGGAAGAGAGGGGAGCGAGGGGATTGAACTCTACAAAGAAAAACGACTGTGGAGATCTTCGTCGAAAAAGAGCAGTGAATATAGTGAAAGGAAATAAAGCAAACAAATCTGAAAAGTGGGTGTTGTTATTCCTTCCTTTCAAACGGTAAGGTTGTAGAGCGGTGCGTGACGCGTTTCGACTGAATGTGATGTCACGGGAGCAGGACAAATGCACACCACCCTCGTGGAACCCCGATTCTAGGAGACTGCGGCGTGTTGCAGTAGGCGTCCTTACGTAAGCCACACACCAAGGGGAACAAATAAAAGAGAAGAGATCAACGCAAAGATGTTATAGCAGACAAGAGGCCGGTCGAACTAATCCGTGCCAAAAGACAAATAAACGAAAGCGAGGAAAAAGCGTACAGTAAAGACGTGATTAATACGTATCGCAAGGCGTTCGCCTTAAAGAGCGTGAGCAGAGTGCCCGGAGGAACGAAAAGCGGAAGGTTAAGATAACGCAATACGCGCAGCAACTGTTTTTAATGTGGCCCGCTTCCATCACCCGGGGCCCTATTCTCGACTGCACAAATTCCCGGGAAATCTGGGAATTTGCCGGAAGTCTCTTCTGATTGTCTTTCAATTTTGCTCACGGGCTTCCGTTCGACAAAGCGGTTGTGTGTGCTGTCGTCATTTTGACGTTTTATGACGTTTAAGGGCACCAGCTCTGAAGTTTGCTGTATTTCTCTTTACTAAGTCGCATAATTCTTGGCCGGCAATGAAAAACCATATTAAATGCTGCGGACATGACAACGTAGGCCCGTCTTTGCTATTCAACAACAATAATGCCTGTTATACCCGCCCTCTCTGTGATTGGCTGAGAAGGCATGACGTAATTTAAACAGTTGGCGGGAACGATCACGTCATGGATTGGCAACTTCAGCCTGCGTAAAAGTCACGTAAGGTTACGTAACAGCTTGAAAATGGCGGCTGCTTTTGTCGCAAAATAGGGCGAGAAATTGCCCCGGCTTTCGGCGCCGCGAAATGTCCGCGAATTTGCAGCAGGCGCAGTTTCGTATGAAAGCTGTTTAAAGCATGCTTCCTACCGAAACAAATTATAGTTTCAACTGTTTCAATATCAGCGATCACGGAGCATACAAATAACGTGCAGTATTTTGCTTTTTTGTTCGGCAATAAAATAAAAATTATTTGCTTGGCGTAACCGCAACACAAGAGGCAATAGAAGCCTCTCCACGACAAAAAAAAAAAAAAAAAAAACCCAACGCATGGCATTTGTCCACAGACCTCCCAGTAAGCTGCTGCGTAACATGATTGAGCTGAAGAGAAAAATAACAAAGAAAAGTGACTTTTTGGTTCATTACAGCACTGATTGAAATCGAGCTAGACGAATGAGTGAATCGGCGACATCGGTGCGCTCCGCGGTTATCAGGAGTAGCGCTTTCTGCTCTTGTGTCATACAGGCGATGGTCGCGGCCACGGAGCAAAATAGCAAGATAGTCGCGGCCGTCTTTTTTTGTGATCACGCCATAAACTTGCAACATAGCAGCAGACGATGGCGTATCGGCGGTGGCGGCCGGGAAGGTGATAACGCAACAAAGCTTGCATTGAAGCAGAGAGCCCAGCTATGTTACTAAAAGCGATTGAAAAGAAATGAATAGATACGGCAAAAAAAATTTGTGATGTTCTTTAGCTTTCGCTCGCTTTTGGATCAACGTTACTCGATCGCTTTGTGGTGTTGATGCTGATTTGATTGAAGGGTTTAACGCGCCGACGCAACGCAGGCGATGAGGCGCGCCGTAGTGGAGGGCTCCGGATTAATTTGACCACCTGGGGATCTTTAACGTGCCACGAAATGTCGTACACACGGGCGTTTTAAATGCAGAGCATTTCTTAGCCTCGCCTGTTCCTGCGTCGGACGGTGTCAACAGTTCCGCGTCCGCAGCAGGTGCGCCTCTCCTTCCCTCCTCTCTCTCAACAGCAGCTGGCGCGCGCATGCGTCGTAGTCAGCCCGTTCGCTCCGTCGCGGTCTCGGCGTAACAGGTGCGTGATAGCAGCGCAGTGGGGCGTGGAAGGGCGCGCGCTGCTTGCGCATGCGCGCTCTCCCCCGTAGTGCTCTCCCTCTACTGCGCGCGCTGCAAATATAGCGGCTAGCGGTCGCTCGTGTTTCAGTCAGGGGAGTGAAACTTCGTATACCTTGCATGGGACGCGATATTCGCTCGCAGCGCCGGACAAACCCCTGGTGTTTGGGGGCGGTACTAAAAACATGGCGGCGCGTGGCAGACATGCAATGGAAGACGCCATTTTGATGAGGACTGACAAGCCAAGCGGGGGGCGGGGAGAGGGACGATTTAGCTCCAATTCAAAATACATTCAGATAGCCAGCACACGACCTTGTTCCTGTTGCGCAACCCGCCACATTATCGAAAGGGCAATTGTTCCGTGCTTATTGATAAAGTTTTGCGCGTCCACTTCTCTTTGCCCCTTTTATTCTAAGTACCACGTTGTTTTGGTTTATTCGTGCACACAATCTTGACAAGAACAAAGAGCGCCGTCTTTTTTTATGTTTATTGCCTAAATGCACCATTCATACAGTAGAAACACAACTTGGATTTGTTTACGCTTTTAGTCTCATACAAGAGTGTATGGCACATGACCGCATGCGAATAACTAGGTATCCAGCCAGTGCATATCTGTCGAGTGCCTTGTCTGTCCAAGGTCCGCGTAATCCCTGCTTGTGAAATGGGCAGGATACAGCCGGTAGCTGCTGTAGGTCTGACGAGGTGGTAAAAGAGCCAGATCCTGCCTCTCGCACACTGGAGCCAAATGTGAGATCTGGAACATCAACAAGAACGTGTGCATATTTGGGTTAGAATGAATACTAGCTTTATTGCTGCTTTCAAGCGCACATACGATAGTTTTGAATGAAAAGTGGCATCTGTATTCGAAATAAACGTTATCTAATATATTAGGAATCTTTCTTTCTTCAATTGATTTTGGCTACAAAGGCGACTTGTGAAAACACCAATCGCAAAGGCCAATTTTACATTAAAATCAGCCTTTAATATTAAGAGACGTAGATACGTTTCTCTAACTGTGTGATTACAATGTCCGGTGGCAACGACCCACCTTTCCTCCTAATCCAAAATACATTTCTGCAGGCAGAAGCAGCCATCCCACACCAGGATTTCTAAACTATTTTAAGGCATATATACATTCGCGAGCTATGTAATCCTCAGGTATTTCTAGGGCCCTGCAGAAAGCCGGTTATAAACACCTTATTTAAAAACCTGTAATAAATTACTAGGACAGGTTAAGCCTGCATTGTCTAATTATTTATCGGCTTATAGCTGTAACTGCGTTCTTGTAAATATATCGTTCCTGTACTGAAAGCTGTAACTCACAGCATGGATCTGAAGCGTAAATTATAAATTATAAATGGTGGAATTATAGTTATGATTGTATTATAAACATATACAGTAATTGCTTAGTTTGTATATTGATTGCTACAAATTCATTCTGCTATATGCCGTAGATTCACCTGAGGACAAAATGCAGAACACACAATTGAAACGCTATAAAATAAATAACGTTGTCTCTGCTTAGTTAACGCTGTGCTAACAATACGATATGAACCTATGGACCCACCCTTTAAGCCAAAAGTGTATGGGAGATGCCTTCCTCCAGCTGTGGACATAAATAGGCTGATAATAATAACGACAACCATAATCACAAATATATTAATAATAATAACAAGAACAACGCATGTTACGAAAACAAACTAAACGCAGGCAATCAAAATATAATAAAAAAATGTAGATAAGCTTACACTGTTGCATTAGTTATTTTTTATGTTGCCTCATATACATTTTGCTGCATACCGCGCATTCACACGCGCTAAAATGCAAAACACACGACCGAAACGCATTAAATCAATAACTTACGTATAAACAAACTGCGTAGCTAATGTAGTCATAGGAATAATTGCCAGATGCTCTGCTACGCATTTCATGCGTAATTCAAAAGGAAAAAATACAATCAGAATGCAATAAATAAATAGTGCACGTGTATGCTCACTTAAATTATAAAGCTACTGCTGCAACCGCATCCTGCTATGTCGTGCAAGCGTACAAAAGCAAAACGATCGAGCAGCATGCAGATCGTACCTTTCGTCCACCGGGATCCAAAAGAAGTTTACGCCGGCCTGGCGTGAAGAATTTGAACACCACTCAGTACAGCACGATCTGTGATGACGGCGCGAATCCATTCATGCGTCTGTTTCGATGAAACAAACTTTAAGGTGGTAAAAACGGCCCTCGAAACACCGTAGATCGTAGCATACCTATGGGCGCGACAAGAAACGCCCCTTTTCAGCGGTGCGAAGCAGAAAGGCGCGGTTCTGGTTTTCCACTCGGGGTGGCGCTCGTATTTTCGTAGTCTCGAAGCGCAACTTATATGTTCACTTGCATATTAAAAACTCCGTAATTAATATGTAACCTGATAATAAATATAAAATGCAAGACAACGTTCATTTATGCTCGTATGTAGTACAGCCCCCAAACGTTAGGATCGCTGAAGTCACGGGACAGGAAAACGGCGGAGTTTCATCCCCCTGTTTCAGTCACTGCGTTGCTCCTTCCTTCCTTGGTTGACGCTCGTGCCCACGTTTACTCGTGTGTGCTACTCCAGCATCACGGAAGAAGCGATGGAAGCAACACTGCCTTCAATCAGTACTGAGGCCCCAATGCTCTGCATTTACTCGTGTTCCCCTCGCGGGAAGGCGCGGGAATTTTTTTGCTTTTCGCCTCCATCAGAAAAGCGGCCGCCGCGGCCGGGAATCCAACCCGCGACCTCGTGCTCAGTAGCGCAACGCCTTAGCCACTGAGCCACCGCGGCGGATGTGGTGTTGATGCCAATTTTGATATGCAGAAATATGTGTCTCTTGGCAGCGTCAGCTACCGTCTTAATTTTTAGTACATGCCAAGTGTGTTTATATTATTTATGCAGAATATTTTGATACCGTGGTTGTGATCTTTATAATTGAAGCGTCAAATTACACCGCGTGTCGTCAGAGCTATACGTGCGTCACGTCACTGATTGCTTACGTTGTGCTTACGAAAAAAAAAAAAAGCATGGCGAATTTCCCGGGAATTTCTGCGCTCGAGAATAGGGCCCCCGCTATCTTTTCTAAGCCAGTGGGTCATAGTCACGTGATTGCATTCTCTGCCCCCCACGGCAGAAACTATTTGTCAGGACGAAAACTTTCAAACAAAATAGCTCATCCGAACGCTGGGAGTAAAACAACAGCTTCGCCATTCAACTCTTGCGCGAGAGTGCAAGCTTCCCTGAATTTTGATGCAAATTGCACGGAGGCTATTTTTCCCTCTTTTAGTGCTACGGAGCCCTCCGGGTTGATTTGAATGTGTGTTCTTTTCTTCTCAAGTTGAAGCTCGGTCGTGGGTACATTGTACCAGCGCTGAGGAAATTCCAGGACTATGAGGTCATTGAGTAGTGGCTGCTGCGCGCGTATTAACACTTGTTTTTCTTGCAGCGGTTTTTCTTTACTGCTGTCTTAACTGGCGGCTTTTTTTACAGGAGCTGTTTGTTTCATGAATGCACCTTTATTTCTATTAACCCGGCGAGGCGCTTTTGTCGGCATTTCTGTGTCCTGTGTTTGCATTTTTATAACTGCTAATAAAGAAGGTACGGCAGATTTGGGATATCAATTTAGGGTCCTCTTTTACAGATGACGCTTTTTGGTGACGACGCCAGGACACAGTAGTAGAGGGCGGAAACGGGGCTATACGGGGATGAAATGCTCTGCCGAGGCTATAAGATGGACTCCATAAGAACTCACGCCTTAATTCGGTTAAGCGCCATAAAACTACGTTTAAATAGGTGTTAAGCACTGTCTGGTTCGGGCCAGTGCATTTCTTGTGGCAGCGGGCATTGCTAGTGACTGGCGTTTGAATGTAACCAGACAACACTGCGGATGTATTTTCGACGCAGGATTTGTTTTTTGTTTTTATTTTCCAAACATTTTCCTGCAGATCGATGGCGAATTGAGCGTTCGGACTTGCGAACTTCGCTTAGTCACCGAATGCATTAAGGCTTGAACACATTTTCACGAACCCCAGGAAGCACACACTGCCTTCTCTGAGCGCAGAACAGAACTTCGGCCTCCTGAGTACAACGGCACCCTTCCCCCCCGACATCTTGCCCGAATAACCTCATCATCTCCTATTCGAAAACGGCGATTCAAAATTTCGCCCGGGGTCGCATTTCTCCCGTTACGCTCAAAATCCTTCTTCAAAATGCCCCTGACTCTCCCACCGAGCTGGTGTAGACCCCAGGCCACACGGCTGTGGGAGGGAACGAGGCAGCACACAGAGCCGCTCGAGAGCTCGCCCTCCGAGCGGGTCTTAGCCTTGATGGCTTCCATGAAGCCCTGCCAGCTCGAGATCGCCCCCTTTCATTTCATGAGATTACGTCTCACCACCGCCTCTCCCGCCGTCTACTGCCCCCTGCACACCCGGTGCTCTCTGACGCCTAAGGACGCCTATGGCGCTTAGTGCACCTTTAGTGCACCCTTCCTTGCCTCTCCCGCCTGCACTGCACGTACCCCGCTCTGTACTCCTCACCCCACTGTCCCGCTTGTGGGGTGGTCCAAACCTCTGGCAACGCCCTTCATATCGAGACTGTGAGCAAGGGGCGAGGCCGTTGGGCGGTTAGGATTCGGCGGTGCGAGATTACATCCTCGCTCGGGCTTGCGAAGTCACCGGGGCCCTTCCACTCTGGTTCACCACCCCTCCCCCGAATCAGCTTTGGGGGCAATAAAAGTCTCTCTCTCTCTCTATCTCTCTCTCTCTCTCTCTCTCTCTCTCTCTCTCTCTCTCTCTCTCTCTCTCTCTCTCTCTCTATCTCTCTCTCTCTCTCTCTCTCTCGCTCTCGCTCTCTCGCTCTCTCTTTCCCCCGCTCTCTCTCTCTCCCGCTCTCTCTCTCCCGCTCTCTCTCTCTCCCGCTCTCTCTCTATCTGTCTCACGGGCTATTATTAGCATGACACTGAGGACAAAAGGGAAAACGTCCGTGTGCTGAGATTCTTGGGCACGTTAAAAATCTCCAGGTGGACGAAAAGTCACCCGGAGCCATTCACTACGGTGCGCCTTATGGCCCAGGTGTAGGTTCGGTGCGCTGAATCCCATAATAGAGAGTTTTAGCAGTACGTATGCTCCGTTCGTTACGTTCGTTACGTTGCTACCGGGTTTACCGGGACCCGACTGCGCATGCGCCATTTGTTCCGTACGCGGCCGGCGTCTCTCCCGGCGCTCTGCTTCCGTGTTACCGTATCCGGAGCCCGCAACCGGCTTGCTCGGGTGTTGGAAACTTTAGGCTTAGCGTCCTGGCAAATATTTGATCGCCGCTATCTGTGGAACTGCGAATGACAATCCGTAACACAACTTTTCACCACACTATCATCCCCTTTCTCGCATGTGAAACTTTATTTGAGCTGCAACTGCCGTGAGCGATCGGTGACCGAGACATCTGCATAGCCTGTTTCGATGCTTCCGCACAGGTATCGCCATCTCTCGGCCGCTCGGCGCACCGCGCGCCGCGGCATCCACGGCCGGTCAGCATAGGCTTGCATCGCGGCAGATATATCTGATCGCCGATTTTAAAATAAGCCCTGAGAACAATCCCTAGCACAATTTTTCACCACACTAACACCTACTTTCTCGCAGGTGGAACTTCGTTTTAGTGATCAGATTGATTCGGAAGAGCAGCGACAAGCGGTTGCTACCGTGGTCTGCGCCGGTTCGAGCCGCTGAGTGTGCCGAGCTGGCAGGCGCGACCGGCGTGTGCGCGGTCTGTTTCCGATGCAGAAAACGCTTCACGATTGCCTGCTTTATACATTTCTTGCGTACAAACGCGCGGAATCCACAAATTCCGCTCAGCGATCGTCGTAGTTGACCATGGAGCAAAAACAGTGGGCGGAGCGGCGCCGACGAGGCATCGCACACCCGCATCGGGCCATGTGTCTCAAATTCACGCGTACGTCTAGTCGTGGTGACAGTCGTAACGATCAGTCGCATACGAATCGCGTGTACCAATCGTACATGTGTCTAGCGCTTCAATCGGGCAAGGCCAAAACCATTCCTCCACGTGAACGGCGCGCGACCATGTCGTCACCTGCGCTCGCTCTGGTGCCGTCGACGCCGCCGCCGCCGCAGCCCCTGCCTCACAATGCGTCCGGCCGAGCGCGATTTATTTTAGATTTGCAATGCTTTAGGGGAAACTGCGTTCTTTATTTGCGTATTTTTAGCGTGTGGATTTTTGCAACAACTCGGCTAATCAGCCGTCACACGGAACGAACGGTACGACGCTACGGAGTGCTAAAACACGTTTTCCGTCTCACTATACGGAAAGAGCCCGGTACGTGCGCGCGCATGCGCAGTCGGGTCCCGGTAAACCCGGTAGCAACGTAACGAACGTAACGAACGTAACGAACGGACTGCTAAAACTCTCTAATGTGAAGCTTACCGTGCCGAAGTCTAAGATGTCCGGTAAGGTCACAGTGACGCATTTTTCTTTCTTGCCACCTATAGAGACGAATGCAGCAGCAGCTTGTTATTCAATCGTTGCGCTCTTTTTGCACTGGGTGAGCCGCCATGCGTGCGAAATTAAAACACAGTCACATTTTGGGTTCTATGGAAGTAGCAACAACTTTGCGATGAGGCCACCCGTTTTGTGTTCGATGAAGTTACGTTTTAATGATTTTGGTGTATCCATCAACATACATGAAGTAATAGGGTAGGGGCAAGTAGTATTTCTGTATTTCGGATAAAGGACCAGAAAATTACTTCTCTTTAGAATGCGGAAGAAACCACGGAAGAAAAATAGAACTTTAAAATCTTCGTAAACGATGCATATGATCAAGTATTACCTCTCCAACATCGACCTCAAAACGAAGGCTGGACGTGTTCTTTCTGTATATCCCTCCGCAGATGGCCACGCCATCGACAGGTCATTAGTATGCGCCCAAATAGCACGCACTATACTTTCACTTCCTCTCCTCTATTAGGAAAACCGCCAGGAAAGCTGTGCTTGAACCTGCAGCGTTGTGTGTAGAAAGTAATGCTTTGGAGTCTAAATCGCCGCGGCACCACTTTGTCTCACGATATCAGCTATGTGAGAGCTTGGTTTTAGGAGGAGCTCTAAAATACTTCTGCTACAGAACCACTTTCTGCAGGGAGTTGTGGGGAAACGTTTTCGGACGTTTTTAGATAGGTATGCAGGCTGATCAAGGGGAAAATATTTAAGAGAGGGGTTGGGCCTCCGCCTGAATCATTAAGGTGTATCCCTAAGGAAGAGTCGTGAAGTACCGCTTCACAAACGTCCCATCGAAAGTTACGTCTGCCGTTCTAGGGGAACTGAAACACTTCTCATTTTCCTCGGCTTGAACGACGCTCTGCCACCCCGACATTCGACGCAAGGACCATGGTTGCGTTCGTATTACTGCAGCGAGAATTTCGCCGTATATTCTGACATGCTAACTTCTATGCTTAAAAGGAAGGAACAAAAATTCTGCGCAAGTACGTCAGTATGTAGTCAGTACTCGTCTTGAGTGGCTTCTTTTATGACCGGTATTGTTTTAACCGAAATATCTCTCAATATATCGACAACCCTTGCTACGTTATTCCTGCGAGGTCTCGGTCACGCACAGTTTTTCTTTAGCGCTCGGCTAATTACTCTCCCTTTCGACTTCGCGAACAGTTTGTGATGACCGTGTATGGCAAGCGTTTTCTTTAAAGGTATTCAACCATGAACCACCAGTAGCTTTGGCTCCGAATTTCCCCTTTATGCAAGTTGTTAACCTTCGCGATATTGCAACGCAACACACGACGTCATACCTCGCTTATTTCCATTTGTGTGCAGATGATACAACACGCTAATGCCTTTGTCGGCAAGCCTGCCCAACATGCATGGCTTATAATTTGTGGTTTTTAGGCGACAGTTTTCCGTGCAGTACATGGTTTAAGCAAAGCAACGCTTGCAATTATTTCTGGTTCCCGTGGACCTATACCCCCACCCCCACGCACTTTACATCAATGAGCTAAAAGAATGAGGCATAAGGCGATGTTCTGAGGACAGCACCGGGTTCCTCAGTGTACAATACTGGAAGCT
Organism: Haemaphysalis longicornis; assembly: GCF_048455015.1. Classification (NCBI taxonomy): domain Eukaryota; kingdom Metazoa; phylum Arthropoda; class Arachnida; order Ixodida; family Ixodidae; genus Haemaphysalis; species Haemaphysalis longicornis. The sequence goes on along the minus strand of NW_027526214.1, from coordinate 127,376,105 downwards.
AACCTTAAATAAGAAGTAAGAGATTTCAAACAAAATTGCTTGCTTGCCTTTAGCTGCTTCAGAGAAGCTGATCAATGTCAGGCCGAACATGCTCAGAGAAAGCGCGCAAAAAAGTTTCATCATCGCAACTGTTTTCCGCCTGCTTTCAAACTGATGTTGTCGCAACCCTACTTATACTTCAGTACCACCATATTGTGACCTCCGAACGCAACGACCCTTATGTGTATATATTTGACCATCAAGGTTAACCCGAGGGAAAAGGGAATGTCTTCTCTGTATTTGCACTGACACTGTGCAGCTGCAATTCTGAATATGTTAAAGGGGGCAAACAAAAGAAGTAAAATCAAGTACGCCACCCTTGACACCAATTTTTGTTAAACAGGTTGGTCTGATGAGCGCTACTGAATGCTATGCCCCAAATTCGCGTGGCGGTTTAATTTTACTTTTTTCTCAAAAAGCTCTTTTTGTGAGGTGCTACAGTCGATGCCATAGAACCTGTGCTTGGCATTTGCAGGAAAAGTCGACGCGCATTTCGGATGCCGTGTGATGTCCCCATTCCTAGTTTCCTCAACGCCACTTATCGCTGCCATTTTTTTGCTCTTTGGTATTGTAGCTGTACATGTTTGCTTAGTTCCGCTGTGTTGTGACCTTTCTACGCACCGCATGTGACACACAAATATTTTTTCATCGAGTTGTGTGGAAAGTAGTCTGCCTCCGTAAATTTGGATCGGATCTGTCGACCCCAAAGTCTGCCCATATGCCGCACGGGCTGCTCAAGGATTAACGAGAAAGGGAGGAACGAATGCACCACCCAGGACAACAATAAAGAGGTTACAGGCCTTGGGAGCGCCACTGAATGCCTTGCACTAGATTCCTATTAGCGTTCACAATCCCTGTGTTGCTTAACTTCGCCTTTTGCTGGGTTATACCATGCGCCATGCTGCACCCAGAATGGACTTTGGGATAGTACCAGGCGCCTACAGTGTTCCGTGTAGTGCCTAAATTCCATGCGCAGTGGCGTTTCTGTACCCCTGAACGACACCTCAAGTATCAGGCCTAGAAGTACCTGCTTACGCATTTGAGCCGTGACTGCGCAGTATCAGGAAATGACATTATTTAGATAAATAGTCACCCCAGCTTCGTAACAGCGTCAAAAATAAAGGAAAGCAAGGGGTGCCCGTGAGAGAAGTGCTGACGCAGAACTTGTATATTTTGTAGGAAGCATGCAGGATATTAGCTTTGGGGCTCAAGTACAACAAACAGGTAGGTGCCAGCTACCAAACCTTCTTATAAGAAAGTAATCTCCACTCCACTCGAGACACGAACTAATGAACCGCTGAGGGCGCGACGTGGCCCAATAAAGATGCAGAGGTGGGGGCCACAGAAAGGATTGCACTCGTGGTAAAGGCACAGGCTAGGCAGCAAGGTTGTTGACTTATTTGTTCACTTATTCCTCTACTGATACTGCCAGCCTCAACTGCGGAGGCTATTGCACGGATGCATACAACCGAACTGTATTTGCTGGCCGAGTACACATAGCGAAAGCAAAGCAAGAGCCGTTCCGGAATCCCATCGGCCAGACACAACCACGACTGCACGCCGATTCAAAGGCTAACAATTTCTGTTCATTGCTTCAAAGAAGGCAAGGAAATTCGGCATTATTCAAGGAAGAATAGCGATCAAGGTGCGTTATTTAACAAAGATGCGTTATTTAAGAAAAAGTGCACAATTTTGACATCAAATCATAAATGACATCCAAGGTGCAATAATCACATGGAGGAACATTTCGCTGTCTTGTCACATATAGAAAAGATTGGTATTTGAAGCAGTCATTTTTACGTGCATTGTATAACAGGTTTTCATGTTTTGTTGTTCTAAACCTGTATACAGATGGAGTAATAATGTTCCTAGATAGCATTGTTGGCGTTCATGGCCTCCATTGAAACGAGAGTATCACGTGTAAATGAAATTTTGGCGGTTTGAGTTATTTTAGAAAGATCAGCCGTTCTCATACCGCAATTTCGTCGAATTGTTTTATTAGTTAATGAAAAAGCAAAGGACTGTTCGGTCGACAATTCATAATTACGCAAGGATATGTGTTGCATAAGAGAACTGCCCGAGTATAATGTGCAGTGCAGTGTAATGTATGGAATAACCCTGGAACACCGTGGAATAATGGCGAGTATCATGTCGAATGAAAAATTGCTAAGCCGCTAATTTGGTATTGTAGCGCCCTCTGGTTGGCGCTCTTATCCGGCGCCTTGGCGCCGGCTATGAAAGAGGAGAAAAAAGAGACGAGCGGCGCGTGCTTGGTGCGCCAGCACGGCACGTGCAGTTCGATTCTGAAAGCCTCCCACGCTGGTATACTTTCTCTCTTGCGCTGCGCTGCGACCCCGCGGTATCCGACAGTGGTGACTCCGGACTAAGACATGACCGACCCCAGCAACCTCGCGCCCTCGGGCCCTCTTTTGCCTGACGTTTCCTCGCGGCCGCCGGACGTCGCAGTCATACAGCTCCGTCTGCCCACCTTCGTGCGCAAGAACCCACACGTTTGGTTCGCCCAGGTCGAAGCCGTCTTCGATCTGCACCGCGTCACCTCGGAGACTACTCGGTTTCGCCACTTGCTTTGCAACCTGCCGCCTGAGGTGGCTGATGAAGTGGCAGTCGTCATCGGTGCACCTATGAACGATGCTCCGTACCAGCGGCTCAAGCAGAGTATTCTGGACCGAACCACGGCGTCCGAGAGCGCGCGCCTCCGGCACCTGCTCACCCACGAAGAGCTTGGAGATCGCCGCCCTTCCCAGCTGCTCAACACCATGCGACAGCTCGTAGGCACGAGCAACGTGGACTCGAATGGTGCACTTTTAAAAGAACTCTTTATGCAGCACTTGCCACAGTCCACTCGCATCGTTTTAGCTGCTGCAGGGGACTTGACCCTCGACCGCGCCGCCGAGCTTGCCGATAGAGTTCACGACGCGACTTCTCCCTCAGTCGCTACCCTCGCTTCGACAGCAGAGTCATCGGCCGTCTCCCGCTTAGAGGCTCGGATCGATCGACTCGCCGCTTCCATTGAAGCGCTTAGGACTTCCTCTGATCGCCGATGCGGCTCCTCCCCACGTCCTAGCCGTCGTTCGTCTTCCCCGGGAGGTTCTTGCTCGCGCAGGCCTCGAAGCTCGTCTATCTGCTGGTACCATCGCACTTTCCAGCACCGGGCCCGTCACTGCACTTCCCCATGCAGCTGGTCGGGAAACGCGACGCGAGATCACTGATGGCGGCATGTGACCTCGCCTTACAACCCGGCCGCCTTTTCGTGGTCACGGATCGCATTTCTGGTTTGCGCTTCCTTGTAGACACGGGTGCTGAGGTCAGTGTATTACCAGCCACCAAGGATGAGCGTTCTTCTAAGTCACCTGGGCCTACGCTTCGTGCAGCCAACTCCACCTCTATCGCCACGTATGGTCTGCGGTCCCTCACCCTCGAACTTGGTTTGCGGCGTGCCTTCCGGTGGGTCTTCGTAGTAGCCGACGTCAATCAGCCCATCCTCGGCTCCGATTTCCTGACCCATTTTGACCTAGACGTCAGCATGCGTCAACATCGCCTGATTGACAGCAAGACGCGCCTTTCCATTCTGGGCGTACTGTCTACTGTCCCTCCAACTGGCATCTGCACGCTGCTTCCCTCGTCGCCATACGCAAGAATCCTCGAAGACTTCCCTGACGTTACGAGACCCTGCAATTTAAAGCAGCCGCCCAAGCACAGCGTTACCCACCACATCGTCACGCGTGGTCCACCAGTCGCAGCTCGGCCGCGCCGCCTCTTCGGTGAGCGTCTGGCGACTGCTAAACGCGAATTCGAGCACATGCTGGAACTCGGTATTATCCTCCCATCGTCCAGCAACCACGCGTCTCCAATGCATATGGTTCCTAAGAAAATAGGAGACTGGCGTCCATGCGGCGATTACCGGGCGCTCAACGCTCAAACTGTCCACGACAGCTATCCCCTACCCCACATCCAGGATTTCACAAGTCACTTGGAAGGGTGCACTATCTTTAGCAAAGTGGACCTTGTCAAGGCATATCACCAAATCCCCGTCGAGCCTGCCGATATCCCGAAGACGGCCATCACTACACCCTTCGGCTTGTTTGAGTATGTGCGCATGCCCTTTTGGCTACGCAACGCAGCTCAAACATTTCAAAGGTTCATTGCCGAGGTGACGCGCGGCCTTCCGGCTGTATTTGCGTACATTGACGACATCCTCGTCGCGAGTCCCACTCCACAAGATCACGAGCGTCACCTCCGAGAACTCTTTGAACGCCTTCAACAATTTGGCCTGGTTGTCAACGCCCAGAAATGCGTCTTCGGGACGTCCGAGCTCGAGTTCCTGGGCCATCACATTTCGGCGCAGGGAATTCGCCCTTTACCCTCTCACGTTCAAGCCGTGAAGGATTTCCCCGAACCTACCAGCCTCCGCCAGCTTCGTGAGTTCCTGGGCCTGGTGAATTTCTCGCGACGCTTTATAACCCACTGCGCCGAACTTCTGCATCCACTGACTGAGCTTCTTCGCACAACCAAGAGCTCCTCATCCGCGATTTCCTGGTCTCCCGAAGCTCAAGCCGCTTTCAACGCCGCTAAGCAAGCCGTCGCCGATTCGGTGCTTCTCATTCACCCGAGAACCGACGTCCCTACTCGCATCATGGTGGATGCATCCAGCGTTGCAATCGGCGCTGTTCTCCAGCAGAGAATCGATTCCGAGTGGCACCCGCTGGGTTTCTTCTCTCGGAAGCTCCAACCTGCGGAGACGCGCTACAGCGTTTTTGGTCGTGAGCTGCTCGCCATTTACGCCACCATCCAGCACTTCCGGCACTTCTTGGAGGGCCAGTCCTATCACGTTCTTACGGACCATAAGCCTCTGGCGTACGTTTTCCGTACAAACTCCTCCAAGTACGTCGCACGGGAACTCCGCCAGCTCGCCTATATTTCAGAATTCACGACGGACATTCGGCACATCAAAGGTACCGACAACGAGGCTGCTGACGCGCTTTCACGCATTACCTCCATGGGCAGTGCTGCGTCTGCTGTGGACTGGGAACGCCTAGCTCAGGCGCAGATTGAAGACCCTGAGCTGCAAGCACTGCGGGACCACCCGGGTTCCCTTCGTCTACAACTTGTGCCTCATCCGTTCGTGCCTGGCTCACTGTGGTGTGACATGTCAGCGGCGGCGCCTCGACCCTTCGTTCCGGCTGCCTTTCGTCGTGCTGTGTTTCACTCGCTCCACGACATCTGCCACCCCAGCATCCGAGCCACGCAGCGCCTCATCACACAGCGGTACGTCTCGCCGAGCATCAACGCTGATGTCCGCCAGTGGGCCCGTTCGTGCCTCGCTTGCCAGACAGCCAAGGTGACCCGCCACACGAAGACCCCAACGCAGCCTTTTTTGCCACCTAGCTGTCGCTTTGACCACGTGCATCTCGATTTGGTCGGACCATTTCTTCCCTCCCATGGCTGCCGGTACATTCTCACAATGATTGACCGCTTCACCCGTTGGCCCGAAGCCGTACCAATTCCGGACATCACGACAGAAACGGTCGCAAAAGCCTTCGTTTCGACATGGGTTTGCCGTTTCGGCTGCCCCGGCATTGTTACCATGGATCGAGGCAGGCAGTTTGAATGTACCCTGTTCACTTCCCTCAGCCGCTTGCTTGGCACTAAACACTGCCGCACCACGGCATACCATCCCTGTGCCAACGGCATCGTTGAGCGGCTCCATCGCCAGCTAAAAAGTGCTCTCACTGCGCGCTTGGATAGAGAGCACTGGGTTGATCACCTACCTGTAGTGCTTCTTCGCCTGCGTGCCGTCCTTCGTCGCGACCTCAGCTGTTCAACTGCTGAACTTGTCTACGGCGCACCCCTGCGGCTTCCTGGCGATTTGTTCGTCCCTACGGCCTCCTCGCCCCAGCCGCTTGAGTACCTACAATGCCTGCAGGACTGCATACAGCACCTGCGACCAGTCCCACCTCGGTCTTCAGACCACCGCATCTTTGTGCATCCCGACCTGGCGTCTTCGTCACACGTTTTCCTCAGGCGGGACTGTGTAAAGGCGCCTCTTACCCCCTCCTACGATGGACCGTACCGTGTCCTCAACAAGACCCAGAAGTCCGCCACCATCCTCTTGAATGGCCGCGAAGAAGTCGTCTCGTTGGACCGCCTCAAACCGGCCTACCTCGAGACGCCACCCAACGAACTCCGCGCAGACATCGCAGGACTAAACACTCCACTGCTCGCCCCCAAAACCAACGCCCGCCTGCCTCGCCGTCGCGTCACGTTCGACATTCCGTCTGGGCGGGGGGCCCTGTAGCGCCCTCTGGTTGGCGCTCTCAGCCGGCGCCTTGGCGCCGGCTATGAAAGAGGAGAAAAAATTGGCCGCGTATCTGCTCCTTTCGTTGCAAATGACGTCAAAAGACGATAGTCTATATCGGCTTTTGCGAAGTAAATGCCTCCCTTCGCTTTACCGCTCACCTCTCATGTTGTTCCTCTTCCGTCGCGCTCCTCCCAAGGTAAAGACGCCAAATGTTTGCTTAAATCATTTTAAATTTCCCGCGTTCCACTGCTCCAAACCGGGTGTCTCGATGTGAACGCTGCCGTACGGCGAAAACGCGGGTTAATCGAGGCACCCTACTTCAACGTTTATAGAACCGCGTTTCCCTACTCCACGTGCGTTGCAAGCAGTACCTGGAAACTATCTAGTGGAACCTTGCGTAACTGTTGCCGGTTGATTTCTTAAAATGGCGCCAGAAGCTATAGTGGCACGGGCGACAGCAGGCGACGGCGGTGTGAATTCTTTTTCTGCAGTTGATGAAGTATTTAATTTCGCAAAAGCCAAGCATGTTTGAATTTTTATAAAGGAACACTGCAAATATCACTACTGTATTGATTTGTTGTCTCATATTTGCGTAAAGTCTTGTTCTTCTTCAACAATGTTGACAAGTATGAACATTACACCGGACCAAGACGGGTAGATTTAGCTGTGACTATATAAGACTATTGCGCAGGCATTGTTTTGCTTTGGCCTGGTGGCTGAATCGAGTCACAGACTGACAGACGGACAGACATACAGACACACAGACATATAGACAGACCAAAATTTCTGGGTTTAAGTAGCCCAAGAAAGACTATCGTCTTTAAAAAGAGACGAGCGGCGCGTCCTTGGTGCGCCAGCACGGCACGGGCAGTGCGATTCGGAAAGCCTGCCACGCTGGCACTTTCTCTCTTGCGCTGCGCTGCGACCCCGCGGTATCCGACAGTATGAAGGGAGGACAACCATATAAACCTCTAATGAGACTCGTGAACCAAAGACGTTGTTGATTACGAAGGCTCGTCAGCCTTGTCAGCCCATTGTTGGTTACGAAGGCGCGTCAGCGTTTCTTTCCCCACATACCGAGATGTGTATATTCTTGAACACGCTCTAGATGTGCACTGTAAAACATTTATTGAAAGATTAGGGATCATTTTAGTTCGTATGCACTCCATGGTTGTCATTTTTTTCTCGTTAACCGACAATTCCCATCTTTGTCCCAACTTTGACCGGCATGTCATTTTGAAAGGAGCGTGGTTAGGTGGAGTCTCATTCTCTTTGGTTATTCCTTGGTTATACAGCCATTAGCGTAAACGTGGACCGCAGCATTGCACTGGGAACAATATCATCAATACTGAAAAAAAGGTTAGGCGCAATTATCGTGCTCTAGGGCGCTCTTGGCGGTATCTTTAAGATGTCGAGTGATTTATTTCCAGAATGAGTAACGTGATGACGATCAGAGACATACAATGCGAGCGACGTAAAAACCATTGTCTGCAAAATAGTAGTATAATTTATCAGAAAACGAGGGATGGGAAACGTGATCAAAGGGTTTCGATATGCCTAGGAACATAGTGTCTGTCCATGGATATGAAGAGTTAAAGGAAACGATGTATCATTTCTGCTAGTTGGGGAGAGTAAATAACCGTTTTCAGAAGCTGTGTTGAATCAGGATAATTAGTTTATGCTTTTCTGGTTTAGAAAAATGATTTAGTGCAGAGGCAGCCTATTGGAAAAATCATGGAAATGTCCCTGAACCAAGCCGTTGACGCCGTTACTGCACACCGCATTGATGCATCACGTTCCATTCCGCAAACGTGCGATACAAACAAAAACAAAACAGCTTCGAAAAATGCAAGACAGCCCGGAAAGAAGAAAACAAAGCCTGCGCAGCCCTCAAAGAGAACCACAAAACCTGGTCGCCTTCAAACTTGCTAAAGCGAAGGGAAGTAAATTAGACGTGCGGCCAAAAGTCAGAGCTGGGGCCGCATTCTCTAAAACGACGGGGCGTCGCTTTGAAACGACGGGGTAGGGCCATGCAAATGCATGTGTTCTGGGGTTGGGGCCGTCGCTTTGGGGTTCCCTGCAGGTGGGTGGGCCACAGATAAGCGCTATGGCACGGGCGCGAAGTGACACCCACTGCCCCCCTGTCGTTTCACTTGTCGCTTCGCGCCCTTGCCACAGCGCTTTTCTGCGGCTCACCCACCTGCAGGGAACCCCAAAGCGACGGCCCCAACCATAGAACACATGCATTTGCATGGCGCTACCCCGTCGTTTCAAAGCGACGCCCGTTTGTTAGAGAATTCGGCTCCTGGAAAATATTTACTTCTGCAATCTATCATCTGCTGATATATCTCCCGCGACCAGCGCGGAGACGGGCTTATAGTAATCCCCATCTGCGACTTAACCTGCTTCTAAAACGAAACATCGTCATATGACAACGGGAGCCTGCACAATCTAGCATAAACTGAAATCAGAGCACCTTAACAGATACCACTCTTTCAACGATAACTTTTATCGCCTGTGAACTTACTTCATACTTACCTATTGTAGACTTTAAAATGCGTGCGCCGAGTGATCAGCTGTTTGTTTAAGTCGAAAAACAAAAGGAAAGAGAACGCGCAGCTAGTATGTGATTACGAAAACATCCATTCCTTGATTTGGCTTCGCATTTGTGCACAGTGATTGTGAATTGTCCCCCACCCCTCCACATATGTCTTGGCAAAAATCAGTGCATTTCGCATCCAGTTGGTCTAATGAGCACTAGCTTGGTTAAGTTTCAATAGACGTATTTAGCATCTCCGAAGCTGCACTGGGTTTTTTCATTACCGTGCGAGCTCTTCTGTTTATTCCGGAATTCGCACACCGTTTATTTTTTCGTGGTTCTATTAACTTTCCTTGGACCTCGCTAGAAGGCGTGAGTGGGCGCATAGTTAACGAACCACAGCCTTTGAATATAATCAACATTTTCGCGTGTCTTATATTCCTATAAAAGGCAGAAGTGCTTGTCAGGTATTGGGGTAATGCCATCCCTGAAACACATTTTCTACGCCCTATGTATTCGAAACGAAGCCGCATTCGTTGTCCGCGATGCAAAACGAAACCAACCTCTCAATGCGCCAGTATCAGGTCTAAACCAGGCGACACTGGAATTCACTTGTGCCTGGAGTAGTGTCAATGGTGATGTGCTGCTGCCCTCGCCGACGCCCGTAAGAGCGGCCTACAAGTTCGCAGAACCGCGACTCCGGATAGCTCTTGTTGGCGACCGAGAACTCTAACAAGATGCAGCTGCTTTTTAAAGTGCCCCAAACCTACTATTTGCTTACAGAAATCACCATAACACGTTGTTTAGGGCGAAGAAAGGCTATGCGAAGCGAAAGAAAACCAAAACACTGCATCAGCCTATTTTAGTCACGCAGCGCTACTCCCGTAAGCGCCGCGCGGAAGCGGCGGCAGGCGGCGCAGCGATCGCGAAGCTCGAGGCGTATAGGGACCGGGCTTCGACATGGTAAAAAGCGCACTAGACGGGGACACAAGAAAAGACAGTGACACGGGACGAGCGCTCGTCCCGTGTCACTGTCTTTTCTTGTGTCCCCGTCTAGTGCGCTTTTTACCATGTCGAAGTCGTATCACCAACTAGCCCAAATTTCTGCGTTGAAGGACCGGGCAGCTGGAAGGCGGTGCCACCACTCGGCGCTTACATCGTTGGGCCAGCGCATTTGTCTATGCAGGGTTCCGTTGTTTTTGTCCGGTTCGCTTCAGTGATTTTAATGTTTAGGGCGTGTTGTAAGGGGATATCTGTGGTGAAGCCTAGACTAGGCAGATTATTTGCTTGTTAGATGCCTTAACGGCTACGTAAACTCGTCGCACGATCCTTGGGACGTAGAGGACTCATTGATATGGGCGCTTTTTGCGGCGCTGTAGGCTTGGCTCGACCCGGTTTGGGTACGAATAAAATTATTTGTATTACTATTGATTTATCCTAGTGAAAATTGTTTCCACAGGTTTCTGCCCCTACGGTTTCCACACTAGCATTAAAGTTAAGTTGGGATACTAGATACGTCTGCTTTGAAGAAGAACGCACTCACGTACGAGTTCGATTACCGTGTGGCCGTGGCAACGCCGCTGGAGTTCCGGATTTTTTCCTTTAGCCGAAAACTCCGTGCCTTGTGTATACATGGGTGACAGCATGGGAGCCCGAGAGCTGAAGCGGAACTCTTGCGTTTGTAATATCGAGAGTAAAAGCAATTTAACTACCAAACAGCCCAAGCTATAAAGCCTCCTCCGTTCCCTGCCCTTGTTATCACCTGTGCGAAATAAATGCTGGCAGCCATACACGAGAAAGGTGTTCAAAGATATAGCAGTGTAAACGCCAAACGCTCTTTATTACTGCGCACCTCAGCGCAATCCGTGCGCTGCCTTGTGAATACATTAATCGTTATAAGAGTAAATGAAAATCATTGAAAGAAAAAAAGCAAACTATAAACAAAGGAAACAAAAGTTTCCAACTTGGATAGTGACAGCCAAACCTGGAGCCCCTGTTTTTTGCAGGAAACAGAGAAAAATAAAATAGGCCAAAAATCATTTATTAAACCACAGTTGCCCGCAATCGGGTGCTTTCATGCGTTTCCAAGAATACAAAAACGACAACTGAGAATAAACTGACAATATTAACGTGAATTCCGATTCCGCGCTGTAACAGACCGGACTATCTGGTATCGGCATTCGCCCTAGGCGATATCTCCTCGCCCTCCTCTCCCCCCTTCCGTCTGCTTTACTTTCCTGCCTGGCTTTCCTTCCCCCTTTCCCGATGTGAACACGGCTACTTAAGCGCAGCAAATAAACCGCCGGGGGCGTGGCCGGGGGTCTTTTCGTCTTGGCACGGCCCAGGCAACTGTTCATCGTCGCCTTGTTTGTCAGTCAACTGTTACACGCGCTTTAACGTGATTGGCTGTCTGCGAGTAGGTATTTAACGCCTCCGTGAAAACGCAAGGTTGGTGAACAAGAAAAACAAAACAGAAATTTTTAGGCATTAATAGACAATTCTCAAAGTTTCTGCAACATTTTTTATTGCGCGGGCTTTGTTTGGTCGTACAGGCTCCCAAATGTTTGATGAGCGATGAGCGATTGGCGTGTCCGCGCCTTATCACGGTGTCCAGCGGTGAAAAAGGCGACTGTACGCGCACGCGCATAGAACTATCTGCTGTATGAGCGTAGTCTCCAAGTCTGTTCTTCTTAGAGCAACACACCCCCCGCCTTACTTACCGGCGAAGCCGTTTGCTAGGCGAGAAAAGAAGCTAAGCAGCGTGAATGTCCCTGATGCGCATCAGAGATGCGCATGTGTATCAATTACCTCCGGTTTCCCATAAACGAAGTCATGCATATACCCTGGCACGGGGTACATCGCCCTCGAGAAAACAGCGCAGCAGACGATGGTCATACAGAATAGGGCTTTACGCGCGTGCGCGTACTTTCGCCAATTTCGCCGCTGGTCACCGTGATTAGGCGCCGAGCGGTCGTCGGTCCCGTGATACTATGAAAAATTTGAGAGGCTGTACAACTTGTGCAGTGGTTTCAGACTCGGAACATTGCTGGCGCTAGGCGGGACAAGGACGACGAATTACACACAAAAGAAGCGCACTGCCCCTTTATCATTTATGCAGATGACAACACTTTGCTAATTTCCGCTTCATCGGCAAATGAACTAGAATTGAAAGCAAATAAAAGTGTTGTAGAACTAGGAAAATGGGCAGATTCCAATGGACTGAAAATAAATACTACTAAAACCAAAGCTATCGTTTTTCGCACTAAGAATACGCAACTTAACCGCGTCATCAATTTTGAGCTATGTGGCGCGAACATAGAAATAGTCAGATCATTTAAAACACTGGGTGTAATGTTCTCAGATAGCATGAAATGGAACGAGCACGTACAGTATGTCGCATCGAAGTTATCTGGCATTACTGGCCTTACTTTCGTTAACAAACAGATCCTCCCTACTCGAGTGAAGCTTCTTATTTATAACTTCCTGTTTGCTTCGCACCTAAATTACTGCTGCTTTGTTTGGGGACATACGGGGGCTGTCAATCTACACAAATTACATGTCTTACAGAAAAAAATGCTAAGAAACGTAGCAAACGTCTCGTATGATTATCCTTCGCATTTGTTATTTCGAAAATATGAAATAATGACTGTCTATAATATTTATGCCTACCGTATGTGCATGAGCTATAAAATAGCAATAAAAAGCCCAAGTAATTTCTTTCACAGTTTCGCCGCTTTACAGAAACGACCCGCGATACACGCAACACGCAGCCGTGGTGTTTGGAACATTCCCTCGTTTAGAACAAACTAGGCACAAGAAATGTTGAGACATAAAATTCCGGAGATGTTAAACTTTTGCATAAATTCATATATAAATTTGAATACTGTGAAGAAAAGGGATTTACGAGTGTTTATTTGCAGCCGTAACGAAAGCTAATCGTGGCTGTTATCTATTTCTGTTTTTGTTGTATTGAGTGCAATCGATGGTTTGTTCCTTTTTGCTATCTCACTGTCAAAAGTGGTTTTCTGTGTAAAAAGCGTTTTTAATCTTGCAAATGTTCTTTGTATATTTCTGAACCGTGCGCTGGTCTACTATCAACGCTGCATTGCGAAGCAAAAAGTGTTTTCTTGTTTGTGTTTAGTTCTAGTTTCGAACTGTTCGTGTCAGCCCTAGGTTGCGGTGTGAACGGGACAAGTTTTTTTCTGAAGGTGTGTTTTGTTTTTTGTTTCTTTTTACATTTTGCTTTGCTGTTTTACTAGCTTGCTAGTTCGTCCAATGTTAAAGAAAGCGTTTGTGAATTTTGCGGCCGATTTCCATTGTCCTTTTCTTTTCTGTTTCTTTTTTTTTTCGGAGCGCCTGTAAATACAGCGCCATTCCTTTTTTTTTGTTGCTTCCTTTTTTTGCGCTTTGTGCTGTGCTGAGTGTCACCTGAATTATCTATGTATTATTCGAAGAGGAGGGAGCGCCGTCAAGCTAACCAGATTAGCTTTTTTTTCCTCTCTTCCTACATCATTGTGGATGGAAAATAAAGGCATTATTATTAATTTCTTGCCGCTCGCCCAGTATCAGCCTCACGGCCACAGAACATTCTGCCCTCCCTGAAACTTGTTCCCTTCGTCTCGTGTTGACTGACGACTATGTTGTGCCTCCGCGCCACGAGCGCGTCTTTTGGGTTTCGGCTGGAACAGTTATTAACGGTGACATGCTAGCCATCCCTTCTGGCCGTCTCCTTTCTCTAGGCATCGCCGTTGCTAACTGCCTCATCCGGTTTTCCCGCGGCCGAGCACTAATTCCTGTACAGAACACTACACCAGACCCAGTTCTACTTTCTGAAGGCTGCACAATCGCTTCTGTGTCCGACAACGAAATCACCATTCTTCCCGGCAGTTCCGCCTCAGCGGGGAAATTAGTGTGAGCATTCGCGACCACACTCCCGGCGGTGGAGAACTCCAGAGGACAATTCCCGCACCTCGTCTTCATCTGTACATACTCATCAGCACCAGCCATACGGCACTGTTCCATCATCTTCTATGGACATGATCATCATCATCGTGTGTTCTGCGGTGCTTGCGGCTCGAACGCCTCAGTAAACGCGTTTCCTAGCCCTTGTTTCTCAATACAAGTATTTACATCTCGGTATCAGAACGGGCAGTATAGGCGCGTCGGGTCCGTTCCCCATCACCCTTTTTCTCGGCTGACGTCAGGACGCACCAATCACAGAATTCATGGCACTGATAGTAGCACCCCCACGCACAAACACACACAAACGCACGCACACGCACGAGAGACCCGCTCCCGCTCCTCTCCTGCGCAGGTGACGCTAAATTGCCGCCGCCGGGGTAATCCGCCCGAGGTCGGAGACCCCTTTTTCCTGGGGATGTTCCACAACCATGAATATGTCCTTCATGTCTCTGACGTGATATTCGTCGGACGGCTTCTAGAAGACTGCTCCAGCCAGACACCCCACAAATGACAATGAGGCGGGGGCACGCCGCCGAAGGTTGCAGTGCGGGGCGCCAAGCAATGCTATTGTTAGCACCGCGGTTGGCCGGTTGGCGCTTGAGGCGCCACGAGGTCGAAAGGCCATTGTCAAGTGCCGCATATTTCGCCACTGTAAACACGCGGGGTCGTGGAAAGTCGATGAGGGAGGGTCCACGGCAGGTTTTCCGGGATTCACTCACACGCAGAGAACGGGTTGCGTAACAGCGTCGCAACACCCCCGACGTTGCCCGGGCCTCGTTTCCTGCATTTGATGCGGTGCCAGTGGCAATGCCGGTTCCGTGCCCCCTTGCTAGCTGTGTGGGTTTACCGCCAACTCATGATGCCATTTCTGTAATTCAGCTGCCGTTCACAATGGCTGAATTCTTGGCGGTGATAGATTGAGCTAAACTGCGGGCTGTTCCGGGCCCGGACGCCATTACTTATGAGGTATTCGCAAGGCGCATAGATGGTGGCGCCGCTCGGCGGCCGATGAGAGAAACGGCGCATGGAGGATCGAGGCGGCGGTCGCCCTGTCTGTAGCGTGCGGAGTGTTTCTTCCCGCCTCGTTTTTACGCGATGGCGAAGAAGTTTAACAGCAACCGGATGTGCTGCGTGCCACAGTGCACTAATCGAGCTGTGCCCAGCGAAATAAGTCTGCACTCGTTCCCTGACGATCCGCAAATGAAGAAAGAATGGGTGGTGAAACTGCGAATAGGGAAGCCCGTGACGCCGCCAATGCGGGTGTGCAGTGTGCATTTCGTCGCATCGGATTTCTTCTGGAGCAGTACAGGTAAGTAAACAATCGTTCGATGCTGCTGTTTGCCGTGTTAAAAGACTCTAAATTTTCGCGTAAATAGCTCAGGCCGTCTGTGGTCTGGCTCAAGTGCGGTGTATTGTTGAAACATGGCTGAAGTCGGCGGCATCTCGCATGTAGGAAGGATGGTTGTATTGCGAGATTAAACCACTTGCCGTGCGTCCCCTTAGAACCGAGCCGTTCCGAAGGTAGCTTTATTTGTTGTTGCCCTCGTATCTCTGAGGCTTTATTTACGCGTCACCGAAAGAATTTCGGAAACGTTCATTACCGTTTAGGCGGAAACGGACGCTACGTTCACATCTTGTATTTCGTTTAAAACGCTTTAAGCGCTGATAAATAGTAAATCGCTGCCTTCAATCGTTTCCTTAGGCATGTTTACGTTGAATAGTTGCTTAAATATTTTTCAGAATTTAAGCTTTGAATGCTTGAACAGTAAAACAGTGTCACAACAAATTAGAACTGGTGATACAAAAACACATTGTTTGGTTCTCGCACTGCACAGACCCTGAGGTGTGGACGCCTGTACGAAAGCGATTGAAGAAAACGGCAGTGCCGTCCCAGTGCATTCCTGTGCGGAGCCACGAGCATCCAGACGAGTGCAGGCTGCAAGCAGCAACAGCTCGCGCTGAACGAGCAGCTTCGAGGACTACACATGGTATGCCTTCGTAAACGGTGGCGTTTTTTAATCTGTCATAACTCTTCAATGTGTGTTAAATGCCATTGTCATTCGTAGTACTGAAAGTGGTTTACAAAACGGAGGCAGCAGTTACAACTTTTGTGGTTAATTACCGCATATGAGACACAGTTGTGGTCAGCATCAACTGCATTGTTCTCCACTTAGCATACTGATGCACTTTTCTTTGAATGAATAAAAATAACAGCCACCATAGCCACATTTGAACGAGGTGCATATGCCTTCTCAGGAGGTTGTGAACAAGTGAATAATGGCAGTCTATGCACCTATCTATTTTATCTAAAAGGGACTCTCGGTTTTTTTTAATTTGATTCTGCAGGGTTGCCACCTGTGACGGCAGGCCCCATCGGTGGAGCTGCTAGAACTGCACCAGTGCAGGATGGTGGCAGCAGAGATGCTCCAGCTCAAGATGGGGATGATCCAGCTGCTGCAAACGTTCCAGTTCAAGATGAAGAAGGAGATGATCCAGCTGCTGCGAAAGATCCAGCTGAAGAAGATGAAGTGGCACAAGCTCTTCTTGAACTTTCACTGGGCAGCAGAGGTGTAGAGGATGCTGCACGTCTGCTCGAAAAATGTGTGCAGGTAAACACACACTCACCTGAGCAGAAAACATCTAAACTTGTTGATCTCCTTGACACCGACAGCAATGTGCTGGCCTTCACTGGCTTACAGTCCATCAGTACATTGCAAACAATTGTTAGTGAGGTGGCTGCAGTCGACCAAACAAACACAACACTTCCTGTTTATGACCGCGTTGTGCTTGTTCTTGTGCGGTTGAAAACGTGCTTGCCATTCACTTGTTTGGCGGCATTGTTTTGGGTGAGCAGGAAGACTGCCACTAGGCACTTTTATGCCACTTTGCAGAAAATGGCAGCCGTTCTTGAAGCTGCCATACCATGGCCTGACAAGAATGAAATTAGCAGGAATGTACCGCAGTGCTTCACTGATTATAGAGAAGTACGAGTGGTACTTGACTGGACCGAAGTGCAACTCGAGAAGTCGCACTGTGCGTCTTGTCGCATACTGACATATTCGCACTATAAAGGGGTGCATACAGCAAAAGTGCTTGTGGGTGTTTCCCCTGCCGGGCTGATCACGTTCATCAGCAACGGTTTTGGAGGAAGGGCATCCGACAAAGCTTGTGTGGAAAAGTCAGCTGTATTACATAAGCTTGACAGCTTTGAAGACGATGTAATGGTTGATAAGGGATTTAATGTGGATAACAAGTGTGGGCAGCTGGGACTTGGTGTTGTGCAGCCACCTTTCTTGCGAAAGAAAGCCCAGTTTAAAGCTGAGGAAGCTGCTAAAACACTGAGCATAGCAAGGGCACGGGTGCACGTTGAGAGAGCTATTCAGCGAATGAAGGTGTTCAAGGTGTTGAGGGGACCTGTGCCATGGGAAATGGTAGGTGCCCTTGACGAGGTGTTTCTTGTAATTGCAGGCATTGTCAACCTTTCGACACCGATACTGTGCGAAAAGCGATTTGGTGTCAGCTAGAGGCCTGTGGGTGTGTTGTGTTGGGGCCTTGATTGTGCTGTCCGTGTTTGTTTTTCCATTGTGTGATTACAGGTTCCCCCTTCCCCCTTTTTTTCCCTAAATTGTACTCGTTCATTCATGTTGTTCTTTTATACACAGTTTATTAGCTTTTTACTCCTATAGTGTATTTCCTTGTTTCTCATTGTCCCCTGTCGACTTCAAATTGTGTCAGTGTTGCTAGCCTTTTCGTAAACATTCAAAACTGGGGTTATGGGCTGAAAGATGCAGGCAACACAGGCATGTAATAGTAAAGGGCTGTAGATTAATTTTGTCAATTTTAAGCGGTCACAAAAACAAAATGCAAGCTTGGTTCATTGGGGAGTTTGCCTTGTTCTGCTATCTTATTAATTTTACAGTAGACTTCAAACGAATGTCGGAAGGGGTAAACTGCGCTAAGAAAGACGCTACACAGAGAGAGGTGCACAAAGACAGGCGCAGACTTGCAACTAATGCCCCAACTCGCCCAACAACAAGTCCTTCTAAACTTCAAACAAACGGTCTAGATATTAAGGCACCCGCCGCGGTTGCTCATTGGCTAAGGCATTGCGCTGCTGAGCATGAGGTCGCGGGTTCGATTCCCGACCACAGCAGTCGCTTTTCTGATGGAGGCAAAAAGCAAAAACGCCCGTGTGTACGAGATTTCGGCGCACGTTAAAGATCCACAGGTGGTCGAAATTAGTCCGGAGTCCTCCACTACGGCGCGCCTAATCGCCTGCGTTGCGTCGGCGCATTAAACCCTACAATCCAAAAAGATATTAAGGAAAACGGGTGAAGCAGTGGCGGCGACACCAGCAACTTTCTTGCCCACTCCTTAAGTGTTAGAAGGCTTGTTTGTTCAGTCTGAGTAGCAGCCATCAACCAAAGCTACCACCAAGAAATGAGACTTTGCGATCTTTCTGGCACATAGTTTTGCTTTATTAATTCAGTGTAATGGTAATGTGCAGTTATGCTGATGACTACGTTGTAGTGTTTCCCCTGTTGTCATTTCTGGTGTGCAGCACGAAATTGAGAAGTTTTTTGGAGTTTGCTTTGTCTTTTGTTGAAAAATTCTTTCGTGACTAGCAGGTGATAGCTTAGCAGGTTATCAAAGGCTAGTTCTTTCAAAGTATTTTGTCTTCATTGCCCTTTGAAGCTCCACAACATGCAGTATGGCTCTTCATTGAAGGAAGTCGAGATGGGGGGGGGGCAAAGTAGCGTACCTTAACATACGGAGGCAACAAAATCACTTTGCTTTATTGTGGCGTCTTCCAAACAAATCTATCGTTTCTTTGTTGTTGCGGCCTCTTGAAGTGGTACTCCAGCTGGCTACATGCTGCTCACAACAAGCGTTCTTGCTAGAGGATGTACTCGTAAAAGTTGTCACACTTTATGCATAAGTTCAACTTTACCAGCAGCTCTGCCTAGACAAGTTTGTACTAACATTGTGTTCTGTAGCGCGATTTGACATGTTGAGTCTGCGTTACCGCATAAAATTTTCTAACGGGACGATCCAGGACGAATAGCTGTCCCTACAGGAACGGTGCAGGACTTGGGACGTTGTATGAACAGTCGGGACAGTCCCGCGAAGTCCAGGACAGTTGGTAGCCCTACACGTGTTTTTGATTGTGCGTATCGCCTGTGAATCATGAGTGCATGCTTCATGGTGTGCATATTTTAAAGCCGGAAACCCTGAGTAGGCGCCACTTCAAAGGGGCCCCTCCCCCAGTGATTGCTTACTTCCAGTCTGCTCTACACCAAGTTCGTTGTTGTGCAACAAATCTGCCCGTAGAGTACAATCCGGAACTTAATACTTGTGTAGACCCTTGTACATTGTTGTAGGTCATTTTGCAGTCAATGCATTCTTTTTGTATGGCATCTGGCATTTTAACAACTACATTTTGTAGATCTACCACAGTGACTTCATTTCACTGTTCCTATTCCTAAGCAGAAAGATCCAACCCTGTCTAGAGAACATTTTGCTTTAAGACTATGTTCTACGGCTCCCAAGAAAATACTGAAACAGCACCACCAGCAGAACTTGTCAGTACCTGTCCTGGGTTTTTCCTCTTTTACTCAGCCTGTTACACAAGATGTAAAGAAGTGAAATGTGTGTTGCCATGTGCAGTTTATGTAGGCAGAGATATTATTCGCGTCTTGCAGTGTTGTTGCCCTTATTTTTATTGCTGCCCTTCTTTTTATTTTATTCATTGTTAAGTAAATCTACCAATCCAATGCAAATGATGTTGAAACAAATGCGCATGTAGTGCAAGACGTTCAGTTTATTGTGTCTTAGGCATCAATTCAGAAGCCCTCTTAAACTGATGCTGCCAGTTTCGGCAAAAAGTGCTTGAAGTAGACGGCCTGCAGCTTCTGCACAAGCATGTCGATGTGGTTGTCACAGGGTGGAATGGTCAGAATCAATGGTTACACCTTGGAGTACACAACAAAGTGTGTGAGGTTCAGGTTCAATAAAAACATCCCAAGCTGAACTTGAGAGAAGTACTTGTGTTTTTGGTTGAGAACAAGGTTCTCTCCATCTTTCTTGATGTAGCGGAGCTTTTTATCTGCAGCCAGTTCTGCGGCCTTCTTTTCTTGTCCAGAAACGGGGCTTTTAATTTCAAGGAGAATAGCCGGCTTGCCCTCCTTGAAGATGACACCATCTGGGCTGTATTCAAGCCACGGCAGTAAAGGATGTACGCAAAAACCAACTTGCGTGACCTCATTAGCCATCAGGTTCTCGTACGTTGCGGTGGCCTCTGGTTCACTTTCTTTTCCGTACCGGGTTGCATCATTGCCACGGAAGGTGTCGGCCATCATAGCAGAAATCTTCTCTTCCCATGAACGGTTTTCTTTCGGCACGAACGTGAAGTATTCATGGCACTTGCTGCCTGTTATTCTCACTTTGCGTTCTCTGTGCCACTTCGTGTTTTCTTGTGACCGAGTCTCAGCAAGCATCGTTACCGCCTGCGCCTCACTGACAGCTACGTGTTTGCTGTAGAAGCTTTGTTCAGCTTCTGAAAGGTGCTGAGCTGAGAATTTGTATATCTTCAGCTTCAGAGCGCCTTGAAATGCTGCATCATGAAAAAGCATCTGTGTGTAGGGATCCATATCCTGCTCTAACATGTGCGCTAGCAAGGCATGTTCCTTAGTTGTCGGAACGAGTGCAGGTGGTGGAGGGCCAGTCGCTTGCTGCATCCTGCCGTGAAAGTGCAGTGCAAGTGCACTTTGAGGGAGAGCTTTGATGAGTCTTTCCCGAATGGCTTGCTAGTCTTCTGCAGAAAAGTGAAGTCTTGGCTGAGGCTGCACGTGACACAGTTCTTGGAGCTCCCGTGCTTGATACATGGGCGATGCTTTCAGTTTCCCCCACGCCTGTTTGACGTCGGTACACGTCAGAAGCTCCAGGTTGGGGATTCCAGTCCTGTTAATCATGCAAAAGAAGTAATTGTACTTTAGTTATCTTTTTACTATAGCTACCTGTGCAGTACGTGGGGTTACATGTAATGGTGGCCTTCACACACCCAAAGGTCTATAAAAATCTGCGTATGGCAGTTTGTGACGTGAATCATTTAAGAATATGATGTGCAAGTCAGTTTTGTACCAGGTGACCTGTATACTTTGCTGTGTGAATAAAGAGGTTCTTGAAAAAAAATGTCATTCTTGCCTGTGTACAAAGAGCAGCATTGCGATGAGGTGTTTGCAGCGTTGAGAATTTCCAGCTTTGCATGAACAATGACCCTGCAACACATGAAAAATAGCTTATCAAACACTTGTGGGCATTATGCAGCACTCTATCCACTGTGCAGACAGTAAAAATTGCATCTCTTAAGCAGTGGAAGGGAATCAAGCGGGAAGTTAGATTTAATTGCGTGACATTATTTTGATGAAAGGCATGGCACAGGGTGGGAATACACTGGACGGACGCTATTCCTGTTCACGTGTATTCCCATATTGTGGCCGGCCTTTCAGCGCTAATATTATTCAGCAATTTTCACGCATGTGAACTGTATGCATTTATGAATTCTACGTACTCTAAGACGGGCGTCGTGATATGCGTGCCGTGCTCGTGTAGCTCGGCAACAAAATCAGGCGTCGTTAAATTGCCGCACTCACACGCTCGTCGGCGCGCGGCCCGAATTCTTACCGTTTCCTGCCCGTACATATTATTTTCTCCCCCCTCCAATTTCTAAATTATCATATGTACAACTACGCCTCCTGCGTCCTGATCTCTCACCTACTTTTCGTCCAGCACAACTCCGCCAGCACCCGGTCGACGAGTACGCTGTCGGGGCGCGCACGGAGAGCGAGTACGGCAATTTCCCGGCGCCTGAATTCGTTGCCGAGCTTCTCGAGTACGGCCGCGAGGCGGACGGTCTCAACGGCGACAGCCGGTATCACGAGAAC
Organism: Haemaphysalis longicornis; assembly: GCF_048455015.1. Lineage (NCBI taxonomy): Eukaryota > Metazoa > Arthropoda > Arachnida > Ixodida > Ixodidae > Haemaphysalis > Haemaphysalis longicornis. Next base: position 127,354,303 of record NW_027526214.1, on the reverse strand, counting down.
AACAGCTGCGAAGCGCTAATATTTCACAACGCCTACGAGGCGCCAGCCCAGACCACTCCACTATGCGCGCTTTTACGTCGCTGAGTTGACCCACAATAAAACAGACCATTAGGTGAATACATGCATGTTTGACGCGAATTAAACGTTCTCGCCGCATCACTTCACAACAACAATGGCACGACCTGACCGGGGCGTCACGACGGCGCTACTTCGCTCTAGATCACATGCCGGATTAAGCACGCTGGTACTACGATAAAACGAAAAATATGCACACATACCTTGATGGAGCTGTCGCATTCGTAGATGAATTCCAGCTCGTGCGGCTTTTTCTTGACATGGGATGTCTGTACACACAGGCCTTGTATCGTCACAGACTGGGAGCTGCACGCCTTTACGCCGCAACAAATGATGTGATGCGCGTTCAAAACTTCTTCGCTTTCGATGATGCAGCGAATTCTTTTTTCTCTGGCTTTTATGTGCCGCATTATGTCACCTAACGACAGCTGCCGATGAAAGGGGAGCGGCATCGTGGGGTCAAGTTCTCACAAGGATATGACGCGGCCGACGCGGCGCAGATCTGCACACGGGCGTCTGCTGCTATCCTCCATGGGACAGCCGTCTTGGATTGCGTTGGGCGCCCCCTATAGGGCGTGCCCCTTGCGAATACAAAAATATTCACGACCCAGCTCTCACGATGCTTCTGGACTCTGTAAATCAGGTGTGGCTATCTGGTCAGCTCCCAAAGTGCTGGCTTTGGGCAGATATTTTGCGGATCCATAAGACCGGAAACCACCACTAGAGCTTCGCAACTTCCGGCCAATCGCGTTGATAGCTACGCTGCGCGAGCTGTTAGAGCGGATACTTGCCACACGTCTTCAGTGTTGACTTGATATTTTTGAATGGTATCACCCGGCGCAATTCGGATACAGGCATAACCTTGGTTCTGAAGATGGTTTGGAATACTTGTCATCTGTGGTTTTGATGGGAGACCGTTCTCGTCGTGGGAGGGCTGTACAAGCTATGGACATACGCAAGGCGTATGACAACTTTAGTCACGCTGCAATATTACAACTACTAATTTGCCTTCGCCTCCAGCGTCTGTGACTTTATCCGACACTTTCTTCAGCACCGGTCTTTTTCTATACGCATCAATAGTGGAAGCGTCGGCTCGTTCGGCGCACCGCAAAACTATGTTTTGTCTCCGTTGCTTCTTAACATTGTCTTGTTGCCGCTTAGCTAAGCACGCTTTCCACCATCCAGGTCTTGGATTTCCTCATGTACGCTCATCACATTACTGTATGGTCAGTTGATCCAGACCTGTCCCTTAAAGCAGAGTGCCTCGAGCAAGCCTTAACAGACTGCCAGAAATGGTGCGAGTAAGCGGGTCTTAACCTCTCTCAAGAGAAGACTTCTGCGCTTCGCGTCGCGAACGCTTGAGGCCGTCGCTCCCTTGCATTTTATCGATTGCACTGCAGCTGAATGGGTCCGCCATTACCGTTGTTGGACAGGTTCGGGTTCTGGGATTGGAGATATCGGCTTCAGGTTCAGCGGCTGAGTGGCTCCGATCTGCTAGACTGAAATGCGAACAAATGCTCCACCTTGTTCGCCGCATCTCCCAGAAGTCTGGCGGGGCCTGGTGGACGACTGCCCGCTAGTGCGCTCCGTACTGCAGCCAAGGCTCGTGTACGAGACACAGTTCTAGCACATGACGCGAGCGGAGAGGGACCGGCTGGAGGCTATTAACAGGGCCGCTATGCGCACTATAACTGGCCTTCCCCGCCTAACACCAATACCACAGCTCCAAGCAGAAGCCCAGCTAAACACGGTCGATGAACTTATTCATCAACGTCATTCCGCAATGCCTGCTGAAACGTGGACTGGTTCCAGAGGCAGCAGCTCTCGCACCTTACATGGGCCAGCTGTCGAATACGATGCCAGCCTTTTCCGCAGCAAGGCCGCCTTAGCTGTTCCATCAGGTGACAGAAAACAGGCCTCTGACAAGGCTACACGTTCGTACCTCGGGCCTTCACTAGCCTCCACACGCCATCTTTATGTCCCTGACTGGGCTCATGAGAGGAAACCGCTGGTTGTCCAGGCTTTTGTGGACGCTGGGGCATACGAATGCTTCGTCACCACGGCATTGACGTGTCCCTCCTACCCTGCCCGAAATCAAAGCGGCGCAATCAATGCTCCGTGCACTCCCAAGCCTGCCGACAGAACGTACTGCCATTAGGGATATCCTGCCGGCGCTTGTATCGACTTTGACTACTGGGGACAAGCTGGGACTTGACGCGGACTCAACGGCAGCGATTCGGGATTTGCGTCGCTTTGCGGGTTATACAAGCCTGGCCGCATGAGTTCACGAGATTATGGACTTATCCATGCCCTGTACGGATTTCACGGATTCGCCGGGACATGCTTCCTTCCCACACAGCGGCGGATAGCGCCTGTCACTGAGACTACCACTTCTTCCAGTATCTACAATAGAAGAACTGCTGGTGGAAAAGGAAACCCTCCTTCGCGCCACGCATGCCACTTCTACCGTGTGGAACTGACCTCCCCAGTGGACTCGTTCGTTGGGAGGAGGTAGTGCTGCGGAGGCTTCGGGTTGGGGTGGCGTTATCCCCCGCAGTTACCCACGCTGGGCCTACCCGCTATCAACCGCCGTTCGCGGACCCTTGCACCTTCTGTGTGCTTCCTGCGGCAGAAGTTCACATTGAACATTTGCTGTGGAATTGCCCAGGCCTTAGAGACGCCCGAACGAAACACCTCTGAAGCACAGGGCTCCATCCTGGCAGACCGCCAGATCTCAAGCGCTGGATAGGCGGGCCCCAGAACCGGTCTCTTCTGGAATTTTTGCGCGTTACGGGTGCACTGGTGTACCTATGAAAACATTTTCTTATGCCGTAGGGCAATCTTCAGCCAAAAAGAGACTACTACCGCCCACCTACTACCGATCTGCGGACGAAAAAAATTATACCATCTTCCCGTGGGGAACCCTGATGAGGATGCGAAGCATCGTGGCGGTTCCGTGTGGTTCCATTGTGTTGCCGTTACGTTGAGTGATCTGGTTTTTACTAGCGCCAGAGGGAATTCCGCGTCCGGGCCCACACCGGTGGCAAAGGCACGCAAGTGCTGTGGCCGACCCTTCGAGACCGAACATCTACTCGGACTCAAGGGCAGCAGTCCGTGCGTTCCTCAAAGGAACGATAGCCAAGGAAGCAGCGCGAATCATTAACAACAGAAGCGAGGACTGCTATCACTGCATTACGTGGTTCCCTGCCCACATGGGACATGAAATACATGAGAACATTCCCAACGCCAACGAGATGGCCCACGACTGCGCGCGTAAAATCACCCGCCGCGGCAGCGTAGGACGCTCGACGACCAGAGACTGGGAAGAGTATAGAGATCCGCTACAAACTTTCAACGAGATCACGGCACACTACAAGCTAGAGAGAAAGAAATATCCAGCCCCGCACACCAAGCTTCAGCGATCACAATCCACTGCCTTTAGAATGCTCCAAACGGGTACATTCCCCTCGAGGAGCGTATTTAGCCACTTCGCACACGACATCCAACCGCACTGCACAAAATGTAGTAGCACCACATGCTCGTTAAACCACATGCTCTGGCAATGCCCTGCGTTACCACGCGGTGACTTTATAACAGAAGAAGAGTGGGAAGAAGCCCTACAAAGTGAAGAGTACATGACTCAACTCCGGGCTGTCCAGATTGCTTGCGAGAGAGCGGAGGAACAAGGACTTCCGCCCCCTGCGCAAGTGCGGCCCGCATCCTCAGGACGCAGTCACTAATACTGCCACGGATTTTCTGGACCTCAATAAAGTTCTCTGTCTGTCTGTCTGTCTGTCTGTCTGTCTGTCTGTCTGTCTGTCTGTCTGTCTGTCTGTGTTATGGTGAGTAGGCGGTGGTTCTCGAGGCGCCGAAACTCGTCCATCATGTTCTTGTCGATGTCGTCTCTGTGGTAGAATCGGTAGTCTGAGTCAGCTTTGGTAAGGTAAAGGTTGTTGACATTGGTGCACCGGCTGAGAGCAATGTGGTGGTGGTGGTGGTTCCAGTAAAATGGCGCGTACCCACTCAGGGGGATTTGCCAGGAAATGGGTGCCTCACCGAAGGAAATTAGGTAATTTTTGAAGGGAAAGAAAAATGTTTAATTATTAGGATAGATCAGCAGTAGATGAGTAGAAAACTAAAAGTAAGGAGATTAGAGAAAGAAAGAAAAAAGGTAAAACGAACATTTAATGAAAATTGGAAGTAAGAAACACGAAGAAAGTGGTACAGACGAAGCAGTGAGCTTGGCGCGCATATTCTTGACAAGAAAATCCAGTTAAGCTAAATGCTCTCTAGCACGGCAGACGGCCTGATTCCAAGATGAATGAGTTCAACGCACTGCAAAGATCCCCGTGGCAGAATCCCAGTTCCTTCGCCCCGAATGACAAAAGAACTGTAGCAGACAGCGGGAGGTTTAGCCGGCTGCATGTACTTTCTAAGTATCTTCGTCTTATCGAGGAGAACCGTCGGCAGGAGAAGAAGAAATGGTCGATTGTTTCTGGTTCTTTGCAAAAGGCGCATAACGGTGACAGGGCGAGATTAGAGCAGTGCAAGTAATAATTTAAATTTGGCACGCGACAGCGAAAGCTAGTGAGGGTTACTTCACAAGCTCGCGACTGGCTAATGCTGCACTTCCATGAGTACCGGAGGTGCTCGAGCTCCGAGTCGTCGTAAGTAGAATCAGGCAGACTTTGAAGTAAGCACAGCCTACGGTAGCGAGCCGAAGGTATGAGGGAAATGGGCGGCAGAACCTCCACTACTGGACCGCCCAATGCCATTCCCGCCAGAGATCCGCCGATTCGTTAAGCCAGATACCTGCATGTCCAGGTACCCAGACCAAACGAAGTTCACGAAGGGAGGAAGGCGCTAAAGAAGCAAGGACTCGACGTAGCGGGGATGAAGTTGAAGAAGTAAGGGCAGAACAAACAGAAAATGAATCCATGAGAATTATTGCCTGTCGTTTCGAGGAACCAAGCTTACGAAGGGCCAAGACTATTGCGAGAAATTCTGCGTGGAAAGATGTAGTAAAGTTAGGCAGCCGGAGGGAAAAGGCCCAATCTACAGCGGGAGAAAAAATACCTATGCCTGCCCTCTCCTCCCGGACAGAAGCATCGGTTGCAACAATAGCGTGGAATGGGAAACCGTTCAGATGATCCTGTAGGAGGCCTGTTAAAAGGTTCAGAGGGAGTAATTTCACGTTAGAGGGAAAGATATCATCAAAAGAAATATCTAAGTGCGACACTCTGTCAAGTACTGGAGCCGACAAGAGGGCCACATTTAATGGGCCAAGCAGAGATTGTACAAAGACTGCCTGTGGATGTTTGAACCGCGGCCATTAACTACCGAAGAACAACGAAGGCCATTTAACGAAGGCAGTTTGCGGCCTGGATATGGGCGATTCCATGACTCGTAAAAATGCATCTACGGTGAGGGCATGCATGCGTGAGACTAATTGAGGAATACGGGATTCCATGTATAAGATTTTAATTGGTACATAACGGGGAAGACCCAGACATGAACGTAGAGCTTGTCTTTTGAGCATTATCAACGGGCGAAGTTTGTAGTGGGGACTCCCGGAGAATAGCACACATCCAAATTCTAGAATTGGTCGGACGTACATTTTGTAAATTATTAGTAGGGTGTCATGACGCATGCCCAATCTTTTGTGACTTAGCCCTCTCAAGAAGGACACGGCCCGAGACCCTTTAGTAGTAATGTAATCTATGTGTGGACGCCAATTGAGGATATATTCGTATAAAATACCCAGATATTTTAAGGAATTGACCTGAGGAATGTCCTGATTCCGGCAACTGAGAGATATGAAGACTGGGCCACTCACTGGAAATGGAAGCAGAGCACATTTGTTCACATTTAGGGTCAAGCGAAGGACGTCCAGCCAAGCCTCTAAGGCGCCTAAATACGACTGCATACGCCGATACAACGTGTGTATATCCCTGTCTGAAGTGAAAAAGGCAATATCATCAGCGTAAATGTACACCTGAATGTCTGGATTTACCGGAACCGAGCTGATTAAAATATTGAACAGCACGGGAGAGAGAACAGAGCCCTGGGGAACACCTCGAGTTTGACTGTATATTGGAGAGGACAGGCCCTGATGTGACCAAAAGAATTTTCTACCCGACAAAAAAGTGCCAATCCACGAAACAATGTAGTCTGGAAAAGGATAACGCTGGATTGTGTCAAAAAGAATTTGGTGTTCAACGCTATCGTAAGCTTTAGCAATATCCAGGGTAACAACACGCCCACTTCTTTACGTTGGCGTGCCAGCTGAATGCGACTCTCCAAATCAATGTGGGCCGACCAAATTGAGCAGCCAGGCCTGAATCCTATCTGTTTATGGTTCAAGACGTTCTCACGTTCTAAAACGTTTTCAATTCGATGTAGCAAAATTTTTTCTACTAGTTTATGAAATTCGATGTGAGGGCTATGGGTCTGATATTAGCTAACGCGTATCCAAGACCTTGTTTTTTAAGGAGGGGGACGATCTTTGCCAGCCGCCACTCAATTGGAACCCATGAATGCTGTAGGGAATGGTTAACCACTTGTAGCAGTGAGTCGGGACACTTGTTGGACAAGAGTTTTAGCATGTGGGCTGTAATACCATCCGGTCCAGGAGCCGCATCAGGGACGCGGCTCAATCCCTCGCCAATCTCCTGAAGGGTCACCTCCTCAAAGTTGTCTTGACGGAGTCTCGTAAGGACTGGTGGCAATGCCGAAGTGAAACGTGCATGTAAGCCCTGCGCAATCTGGTTAATAAAATCGTGGATTTCATCCGGGGAGCTGATAATTGATTCAGTGTTTTGCTCTGGAGGAGGCACATTCCAACTGCGCAAAAATCGAAATAGGTTTCTTTTTTTCCGTGGGTCCGAGAGTAAAGCAAAGCGGCGCGACTTATACTCCTCTTTTGCCTTATTGATAGTCCGCTTAAATATAGCGCGGACGAATTTGAAGCTACTCCACTTCGCAGGGCACTGATTGCGGAGCAGTCTTTTCCACGCAGCATTTCTGCGTCTGTGTGCATACGTACACTGATCGTTCCACCACGGGCTGATCGTATCCCTAGTTACCGACACTGTGAATTTGGAACTCACGGCTGCATCGTTAATCGAATTTAAAACCTCTGCGGCCGTATGCTCTTCATCCCCTTGGGCCATCGTAGACAGGGCAACTCGCAATTCCTTAGCAAAGCGGTTCATATTTACGAATGCGTGTATTTTGCGGCTGGGAGTACGCACGGGGCATAAAATTTCGAAAAGCACAGGAACATTATCACTATTGGTTGCATCCGAGATTGTTTCCCAATTGACTACTAAGCCTGGCTTTGAAAGAGTGAAGTCCACAGCCGAGCGGGATTGACCCCTCACGCAAGTTGCCGCACCAGAATTGTATCATGCCATGTTGTTGTCACCAATCCATTCTCACAACCGGCGCCCACAGGCATCTGTACGGAAGTCCCAGGATACATGGTGAGAGTTGAAATCACCTGCGAGAACGCTGTGGGGTTTGCAGGAAGCGAGGGCTGCGTCCAGTGGTCTCGTAGATATTACTCCAGGTGGGAAGTATGCGTTGATCACAGATAAGGGAGCAGTATTCGGGAGATAGAGGTCAACCCCGAGGATTTCGCAGTCACTTGTCGACAACGTGAACGAGATTGACGCCCTGTGGCAAAAGGCGGTTGAAATTAAAATTAGCAAACCTCCTCCCGTAACTTGGCGATCCAAGCGAAACGATCTGAAGTTGCGAACAGCGAAAGATTTTGAAGGCGATAGCCACTTTTCCTGAAGCAGAATAACGTCCGGGGACAGCGTAGAAATTTGATGCGAAAGATCAGGAGACGAAGAGATTGCAGAGCGGCAATTCCATTGCAGGACCCGTATCCGCCCTATGGAGACTGGAGCTCTGCCGAAGCGATGGCCTATTTTAAGATGTCTCCAGATTTTAATGAACGAGTTATGCCCTTCTTAGTCTTGGATTTAGGACCCCTGGCTGTTTTAGCATCTGCGGGAGAGAGAGTCCTCTTGTTTTTGTATTGGGAAGTTTCAATACTGAGTTCCATGTCAGAAGAGCCTTCATCAGAGGAGAGAGGAATCTGGGGGGCACTCGCGATAGCAGCAGACTGGGCTGGGTGGTTAATCTCGGCCTCTAGGGGCGCTCCAACTTTGTTCAAGGAAGGGCTGGCTCCGGATGATTTGTTATCCTGGCGGCCCTGCACCGAAGGAGTGGCAGTTGTGGGGAAAGAATGAACTGAGTTCATGACCGGAATGTGGGACACAGAAGAAGCATGGAGGAGAGGAAAAGCCTGTATAAACTCTGAAAGCTTTGCAGTCAGTAGCTGCATTTGAGCCAGACACTGAGACATTGTTAAAACCAGTGGCTCTACATGCTTTGCTACGGCCTTCTCCGCAGACGTGTTCATCATGTTAGTCAAAGACGACTCTGTTAGAGGGGTCTGCTTGGAAGTGACTCCTGCGTAGCTAATCGAGCGTTCTTTGACAATAGCTACAGCTTCCCCGCGCGAGCACCGGCGCTTCTCAATGATTTCTACAATGTTCTCTTCCTGTGCACGTGCCACACAGCTTACTGAGTCTGCCGCGTGAGCCTCCCCACAAAGACAACATTGAACATGTCCAGTGTACTCTGAGTCCGCGTGCCCTTCCCCACACCGACGGCATCGAGCCGCTGATTTGCAGCCTCCCTGGCTGTGCCCGTAGCGCCAGCATTTGTGGCACTGTAGTGGCCGAGGTTTGAGAGGTTCAACCCGAAACAGAAGAGGCCATACTTTAATTTCTGAGGGGCATGACCGTCCCGCAAAGGTGGCAATCACAGATTCAGTGGGCACCGTGGTTGCGTTCACTACCCGATTGCACCGATAGACTGAAATGGCTCCAGCCATAGAAAACTGCTCGAGCACCTCTGGAGGAGTCAAAGAAGTGCTGACACCACGTATCAAACCTTTAGTGCAAACAAGATGCGGGGGGATGAAGGCGCTTATACCGGGTCCGATGCGAACATGGAGCAGGCAAGCAGAGCCACGATGCAATCTTTGTCACAGGACCGACACAAGATTCCTCCCCTGCCGAACGGCCTCACCTCCGTGATTTTCTTGAAATGCGCGGTGACCTCCCTCAGGTCGCTCTGGATGGAATGCGGGTTGTTCCGGCGAATGAATCCGTCGTTGGAATGGACCAAGGCCATAGGGATGCCCCTCACGTTGCCACTCAAAAACTCCTCCAACGGGAGTTCCTGCCCAGGAAGAGATGCTGACCAAGGCGATGATCCCCGGCCGGGAGAGTTGAGACTCATCCCTTTGCCGTGATCACTGCCTCGCCTACGTTAGCCACAAACGGAAGGAAGAACAAAAAACCAACGGGAGAAAAGAAAAACCAGAAATCGAAAGAAACAACTCTCGGTTAGACAGCCCAGAACCTGGCCAAAAACCTGACGTGGCTTGGTCTGAGGCGAATTTTCTTTGAGCGAGGCAATGGGCGCAGCTTCGTCTTCTTCTTTACCCGATGCAGCAATGTACACGCCCTCCTCTTCGCAGCTTTGTCTTCTCGTTCTTGTTCTTCTTCGGCGGTTTCCCTACGGGAAGATGACGACGGTGGTTGAACGCGAACCTATCTCGTGATGGATTCTTTCCTTGGCCAATCCCTAGGGGCATCCTGCCACAATCAGCATCAGAGGCGCTGCGGACGGGGCTGGTTGAGCTGCAAGGCGCGTGGCGCTTCCCGCCGAAGCTTTCCCACCGGAAATTCAGCATCCCCCTCCAAAGTTTTCAGTTCGTCGTTTCCGTTGACGTTCAGCTTCACGTGCCTTCGTTGTATCAGTAGCTTCTTGACGTAGTTTGAATGAGTCAAGGACATAAGGCGCGTTCGTAGAATTGCTCCTGTCCCGGATTTGTAGCGTAGTGGGAAGAGCACTGCGCACCTCCCGTTGCGGCCAGAGAGTCGTGGGATCGAAACTGGGCGCCGCTAACTATTTCTTTTTTTTTATAGTGTAGTATCGCGGAGCTGTGGGTGTAAGGAGGAGAGTTGTGCATGCGCAGTGAGCGTGTGGATGGCGCCGCCATCAACGACGCAGGACAAGGGGAGCCTAAGAAATGCATTTAAAAAAAATCACGCCATATCCACGGAATGAATGATGATAAGTGGGGCGAAGCTCGAGAGGGGGAGATCATCGGTAACCGTAACTCTCCCGTGAAAGTTCGCCCATTACATCATTAAGAAAGACGTAAGACTGTGTGCGTACATTGTACAAATCAACTTTTATTTTCGGAGTCAATGCTCCCAGGCCCAGACCTGGTGAAAGACCCCGCGCCATCGAGGACTACCCCGCACCTCCACCACAATTTCTCACGTAGGATGGGACACAACGGTAAAGAAAGAACTTTTATTTAGGGCGAACTTGTGCCCGAACAAGACGAGAGGAAACGAGCAAAGGTCCTTGCGTCTCGTTCGATCTCTGAGAACGACTGCCTGCGTTCGGGGCGTGATCTCTTGCGTGATCTCCCCCTCGCAGTGCACGTGCGCTCGCGCCTCCGTTGGCGAACACAGACAAGCTCGCGCTCCCGGTGCCGAGTTTGTGCTGCCGGTTGCCGCCGGTTCTTGAGCGTGCAACGCGGCCCACTTTGCGACATCTCCGAAAGCATGCGGCGGTCACGTACCACGAGACACAAGTGATGGACAGACCCATGGCTTTAGGAGCTTCGCCCCTAAAAGGCGCGTCACGCAGTTCGGTTGGCAAAGACGTGAAATGACGTCATTCGTCAAAGTTATTACCACCCCACACGGGGCACCTTGAGCAATCTTGGGGACGGTAAATGCGACGCCGTGGACCCCGAGCCCCCCAACGGAAGCTGTGATCTACCGTAGTGATGTGTCTTAAATTGAAGGGTATAAACTTGAAATGGTGGCCATCAGAGCCCCGGTCAAGCTCCGGCGAATGGGCTCCCTGTCTGTTTACCAGGCAGGGAGCTCCGGGACCTCCCTCGGTCTCAGGGTAACCCGAGCGAAGAAAGCACCCCCCGTTTTTTTTGCATTATACTATGCTATATAGTCTTTTCTAACCCCCCCAAACGTGATCGGTCCCTCAAAAGAGCAGCACCGAAGATCCTTTTCCGTCTTTGACTTCGATCTCGCCCTCAACGCCGGATAGCTACCGTCGTTCTTGATTAAGGAAAAACGAGCGCTACAAACGCGGACAGAAACAGCGAAGAACGGCGAGACAGCTGCGCTACTAACAACTGATTTATTCCAAGGAAAGACAGGGATATAAGTAGCTTGTCTACAAACACACAAACATACACAAAAGATAATAGATCTAATAACTAGAAAAAAAATGGGCCACAGCTGAAGACAACAATCACCCTTTTTATCGCATGTTGTCTAGGATCCGGTACTCCTTCGAAAACAGAGATAGCGAAGCTTCACTGATACAGCCTGCGCTGTTTTTCCGAATAAAATACGCTTCGCGCAGTTCTCGCGCCGCGGTGTCGCGACTCTTTCCTAAAGTAATTGTTTCTGTCAGTCGCGGAAGGCATTTTTTTGCCACACTCACGGCAGTGATGAGGCAAATCCGACCCGGTGCCATTCTTCATGGAAAGATCAAGTTCCCTGAGGCGGTGATTTACGCATCGGCCGGTTTGTCCGATGTACACCTTACCGCACCTGAGCGGAATTTGGTAAATAACGCCAACTTGGCAGTCCACGTACTGCGCACCGTGCTTCTTTTGGCAACAACTTTTCTTTTTTTCCCCGTTGATGCGCTTACACAGGCTCGCCAACTTGCACGGCGCAGAGAACACGATAGGCACATCGTATTTTTTGGCCACACGCTTAATAATATGGGCCACTATGTGCATATAGAGCACTACCTCAGGTCGCTTTTTTCTTTTCCCTCGTCACCTGACAATTCGAGTGCCGGTGCTTCAATTTCTTGAGTAGCGACTCAGAGACAACTGACAGCAGACTGCGAAGATAACCCGCGTCCTCAGGTCGTGACACCTGGGTCTCGAAACTGGCCTGCGTGCGATGAACGCATGATTTGATGAGGGAACTGTCTAAACCCGAAATAGCAATCGCTCGCTTCACAGTTTTTGAATGAGCGGATCCAAAAGGAAGAAGCCCTTTGGTGGCGCGTGGACAAATCTGGAATCTGGACAAATAGAAGCTGGTTACCTCTCAGCCTGTATTTCTTGTTTCCAAATTAAAACAGCGACTCCAAAAAGCTGAGAACTGGTAAAGTGCTAGTTGAAGTAAAAACTCAGCAGCAATCCACAATACTCCTGAAACAAACCCCCATGGCAGATCTGGAGATCGGGGTCACACCCCACCGTAGCCTCAACAGCTCTAGGGTGTGATATCTGAGGCAGACCTGATTTGCGGAATCCGATGCCGACCTTTTGGAAGGCCGAACGTAGAGCACTGCGCGGGCCGAAATTTCTAGGCCCGGCCCGCGCCCGCCAAATTTTTAAAATGTGACCCCGAGCTTGACGAATTTTTAAATACTGAGCCCGAGCGCGGCCCCAGCTTGACAAATTTTCAAAATATGACCAGCAATAGCTTGATGTGGGCCAGTTGGTTCGACATGATCACAGGGTTTAAAGGCGCAAGAAAAACGGGGACACTACAAGAGAGAACAAGCAATGCGGTACGCCGACGCAGATCGCCGGGGGGCGGAGCGGCGTCTGGTTTCGGCGGGGACCCAGTACCGAGAGACGGAATTGGTCCCGCCCCTCCCCCTCCCCCTGGGTTGCCTCGGGCAACCCAACCTGCCTCCGCACTGCTCGCTGAGGCAGCAGTGGCTGTGGTGGCAAGAGCCACCGTCGGGACCGATGCCCCTACCGCCCCTACTTCCGCACCATGCCAGCTTCCACTGGAGCATGCGGAGGAGATGGACACCGGGGGTCGCGCATCGGCTGCGACCTCAGCCGCAAAGCCCGTGCCACTTGTGGTGCCCCCGACATCTTCGGCGGTAGCGGCTCAGAAAACGAAAGGCACCAGAATAGGTGCCAAGTCCAAGAGGCCTGGTCCATCAGGTACCCCTAGGACATCCGAGGATGACATGGACGTGGGCCCGTTCCTCTTTACGTCGCAGCGGAAGGAACGGTTCCCTGCATCCAAACCTGTAGAGAGGACGAAAAATCCCCTTCCGAGAGTCCAAGCCCCAAAAGGCGATACATAAACATCACACTCCAGTAGGTCCGAGCACTTCATAATGGAAAGAGAAAACATAATGCAATGGAACGGCAGAGGCCTTCTTAAAAATCTTGAGGATGTATACGAAATATTGCATGCTAATCATCCAAATGTAATGTGTGTTCAGGAAACACATTTATTTTCCGATCACACGAATTTCTTGAATAATTGCATGGTATTCAGAAAGGACAGGGATGGCTGCATACACTCTTCTCGTGGTGTGGCAATATTGTCCCGGAAATCCTTAGCACGCCACCCGGTCACTTTGAACACTTTTCCTTGAGGCTGTTCAATTCGCACAATATTTCATAGGTTGATAACGGTATGCTCCATGCACATTCCTCCTGATCTCGCACTTTCGAGCTCTGCCTTGGAGGCGCTGGTTGACCAGCTGCCCGAACCACATATCCTAACAGGCGACCTTAATGCACACAATTCTCTTTGAGGCTCTTCTCGCACGGATGCCCGAGTTCGCATGAGAGAGAAGTTTTTAACATCCACTGGAGCATGCATTTTCAACAAGAAACAGCCTACATACTACAACATAGGACACAACACACACTAATTTCTTGACTTGGCAAGTGGCTCCGCAGTTCTCTTTCCTTGTCTCGAGGGGGGTGTGCGCACTGACCGACACGGCAGTGACCACTTCCCCACCTCACTAACAGACATACGTAAAGGCCCATGCAGATCATCTTCCCAGAACAGGTTCAATGAAGCACTATCTAACTGGAATACATTTACAGAGACATGCAAACTACACTACACAACCATAAGACGCCTACACGTAGGTGAAGCCGCTCGTCTTCTCACATCGCACATCGTCGACGCCGCCGAAAAGTCCATTCCCCACGCCTCTGGTTCCCCCCGCAATCAGAGGAGGCCGTGATAAAATGAGGACTGTAGGCGGGCCCGAGAGGCCCAGAGCAAGGCGTGGGGTATCCTTTGTCGTTATCCCACGTCGGGTAAACTCCTGTTGTTCAAACGGCCAAAGGCGTTTGGAAAACGGATGCGCCGTGAGGCAAAACGAGATAGTTGGCGCTCATTCATAACATAAACTCATACACAAACACACGCAAGGTATGGTCATGAATACGCAAAGTCAAAGGACAACAAACACACGGCCTGCCGCTGGTCAGCACAACAGGGGACACACTCGAAGACCAGGCTGACGCACTTGAACAACACTTCGAACACGTGTCCAGTTCAACACACTAGTCCACCCCTTTCATGAAACACAAACTCGCGGCCGAAAGAAGCCTTTACATGACCACGACAGATCAACCACGTCCTATAACTGCACGTTTTCGCTTCATGAGCTGAGGGGTGCTCTGAGTACCTGTAAACCCTAAGTTCCAGGCCCAGACAACATCACATATACAATGATACAGCACTCACACGCACACTATTGTTACACTCCTTCATCTTTGCAACAAGATATGGCTTTCGGGGCAAATTCAAAAGTCTTGGAGGGAGGCCATAGTAGTAGCATTCGCGAAAGAGGGGAAGGACCCTTCCACTCCCGCAAGCTATCGACCGATCGCCCTCACAACCTGCCTGTGCAAGCTTCTCGATATGATCAACAGAAGACTCGTGGACTTCTTGGAGTACAACGGTCTTCTCGAGAGCTGCCAGGAAGCCTTCAGGGTGGGGCGATCTACGAACGACCAACTTATCTCTCTTGAATCATATATGAACAATGCTTTCGTGCATAAAAAGTTTTTCCTTACGGTGTTTTTCGGCATCGAGAAACCCTATGACACCGCTTAGCGGTATGGTGTCCTTAGTGACCTGAAGTCAATCGGCGTTT
Organism: Haemaphysalis longicornis; assembly: GCF_048455015.1. Taxonomy (NCBI): domain Eukaryota; kingdom Metazoa; phylum Arthropoda; class Arachnida; order Ixodida; family Ixodidae; genus Haemaphysalis; species Haemaphysalis longicornis. The sequence goes on along the minus strand of NW_027526214.1, from coordinate 127,339,204 downwards.
CGGGCAACCTGTTGAATATTCTTTGTAGTTATATGTCGGAGAGAACCTTTCGTGTGAGAGTTGGTTCTGCACTGTCAAAGGTTCACGCGCAAGAAAATGGTGTGCAACAAGGTGGAGTGCTGAGCTGCACTCTTTTCATAGTTAAGATGAACTCTCTTGGAAAGACATTGCCACCTACAATCTCTTATTACATGTATGCAGATGACGTGCAGATTTCCTTTAAATCATGTAAAATGTCAATCTGCGAATATCAAGTCCAGCTTGGCGTCAAGAAACTTGCCGGCTGGGCAGGCAAGAATGGTTTTAAAGTTAATCCGAGAAAGAGCTCTTGTATTGTGTTCTCCAGGAAGCGTGAGGTCCACCCAGACCCAGACATCACTCTTAAGGGCGTGTCGATTCCTGTGAACAAGGAGGACAAGTTTTTAGGTATTTCATTCGATGAAAAGCTTACATTCATACAGCATATCCAACCGCTCAAATGCAAATGCTTAAAAACAATTAACGTTCTCAAGGTCCTCCAACACTAATCTTACCGGGCTGACAAACAACTCCTGCTACGCCTTTACAATGCATTGGTAGGGTCTCGGCTTGACTACAGCAGTATCGTGTATGGGTCGGTGACAAAGACAGCACTAGAAATGCTTGACCTAGTGCTGCATCTTGAGCCCGAGCCCGGCCCGAACCCACCAGAATTCAACAAAATGAAAGAGGCGCGTCTTTCCTGTCAGTTTTCCTTTTACTAGTTGTGCCTGGCGCTTATTCTGTTTCCATGATGAAGTACCAACTAGCTCGCATCGACACATTATAAGCACAAACTCGAAGAAGTTTGCTGTTACCCTAAAAAGCGTAAGCAAAAAGCAAATACGGATTTTCCTTTTTCCTTTAAATAATTTTTCTTTAAATTTTCTTTAAATAATTTAAATTTTCCTTTAATAATAAATAATTTTCTTTTAAATAATTTAAATAATTTTCCTTTAAATATGGACCGAACTTTGCACAACTAAAATGTCCTTACTTATAATCTGTATTTTCGGTAGTTTTGGAACTTCATTTGCTGGTCTTCGAAACCAAGGCACACAGAGGACACCTTAAATGATTCTGAGCAAGTGGAACATTTTTTATTGTTGGAATTCTTCAACAGATATTGAGCCTTTCGTTGTTCGAGCAGACTATGTGTCCGGTTTCAGCACTTCTTTTTTACCTTTTCCTGTAGTCCAGATAAGTCCTGTAGTTTTTAGCCGACGAACCAGTGCTTTCTAGTCAACGTGTTTTTTGGTTTTTAGCTGAGGTAAAATTTCTGCAGCTCTTGTCATATCACGTGTAATCATCCTGGCCCTATACACCAGCCATCTCTATTGTCCTTTGTTTCGCGTCACTATTACTTTTACTCACATGTTTTAGTATTTACGGTCTCATCAAAAATTCAGTAACTTCTCTGGTACTCTTTGCCCTTGTTGGCCTTGTGCCATTAAACACCAACCATCATCATCATCATTAAAGTTATTACGACAGCTGTGGCAGCAGTCTGAACCCGGCCTTACGAAGTGTTCCGGCTCGAGGCGTAAACGAGTGTCCCGGTGTTTTTTTATTACCGTGACTGCATGAGACAACGATTACAACGTTGAGTAGGACGACGACGACGACGATGACGACGACAGGAGACGCCAACACCTCACAATCTTTAGACAGGAGTTATTCGCTGCGAATCCCGGATTACACACCCATTTTTATGGCCAAAGTTTTAGCAATAGCTCTCGCTCTATGCAAAGTACCCCAGCATGTATCAAATATCATCATATTATCTGATTCGATGGCAGTTATATCGGCATTAACGTCCTCTTCGGACTCTCCATTGTACCGCACACTAATATTTTTTGTTCCCAGGCACGTGAAAGAGGTACGCTTGTCTTGGGTACCTGGCCATAGGGACATCAGGGGCAACGAGCAAGCGGACCATTTAGCTAATCTCGCTGCCACAGCTCCCATTCAATTCGGAATTCCTAAGTAAAGCTGTAGACATGGCTAGTTGGTAATTCCGAGTGAACAAATGTAGCGCAGCAGAAACACAAGAGACGGATAGAATACACACGGACAGATACACGGACGGACACACGGATAGAATACTTGTCCGTGTGTATTCTATCCGTCTCTTGTGTTTCTGCTGCGCTACATTTGTACACTCGGAATTCCTAATCTGGCTCTATTTGCATTTGCGAGATTAAGACGATATTGGCATTTAGACGCCACCCGTTCCGATTCACTTTTATCACTTGAAGAGTTCCAACATTTAAAGTTCAGGTGGAATGCTCATTTTTGTGGCTCTCGGCAATGCAAGGTGACTTTCACCGAGCTGCGCTGCAGGGTTCCAAGGCTTAATTTCTATCTGTTCAGATCAGAACTTTCACCTACAGAACTATGTGTGCGGTGCCAGGTCCCCGAAACAATCGAACATTTTTTTCTCGACTGTCGCCGTTTCTCAACAGCTAGACAACTGTTTTTGAAGGGCCCGATTGAGCGGTTGGGGTTGACTTTATCGATAACACTTATATTATCTATTGGCGCATCAATTGGGGTTCGCAAAAAGGGATATATATATAATTGCATTCAAAATATTCTTTCTGCCAGAGGTCGTTTGAATTGCTAAACCGTGCTGATTAATGGGTAATTCGAATTTCATTCACAACTAAGTTTCCTTTTACAGCCTCTTTCCGGAAATAAGTATTTTGAAGTCCCCACGTATTTAACCGGTTTAGCCCTGGCCAATCCCCCCTTTGTGGGTACGTGCCAAAATATTTGAGTACATCTTCATCATCAACAACACTTCCAGCCCTTAAAGTCTTCGCCTCTAAAACTTTTCACGGCGGTGATCTCACATAGGTCTGGCTGCATTCCTTTAGCTTCGACGAGTTGGCCCCACACGGTTAGTTGACCCCTGGGGAAACAACATTTGCCGGAGATGAGTTGTTAGAATGAAGGATATCAGTGAGGATTTGGAACAGGTTGCGGAGAAGCGTATCAAATAGGGGAGAAAAGATAATGGAGTCCTCGTTATAGCCGAAGTATGTGGACCATCTAAATTCTCGAAAGAGATAGTGCTGCGTGTACTCGAAAGTGGCTGGTGCGTTTCGCAGGCCGAAAGAAATATCTAAGATCTGACACAAGCAGTTCAGAGTAAATAGGGCGTCAAACGGGAATTTTTTGGGTTCCGTTCGGGTTCGGGTTCGCTTCGAAGCGGTACGAAGCGATTCAAATGCTTCAAGCGGGTACGGAGAAAAAAAAGTACATCATCTTCCCGCAGGGGAACCCTGCAGCGGAGCAGCCATGGGGTCCACTGAAGTTCCCATTAGTTTTCAGTTGGTCGTTTCCGTTGGCGTTCAGCTTCGCCTGCCTTCGTTGTATCAGTAGTATCTTGACGTAGTTTGAATGAGTGAAGGACATTAGGCGCGTTCGTAGCACATGCTCCCGTCTTGGTTTGTAGCGGAAGAGCGCCACGTACTTCCCGTTGCGGCCAGAGAGTCGTGGAATCGAAACCAGGAGCCGCTTAACTGCTTCTTTTTATAGTGACTGCGCTGCCGTCAGCCCGAACGCTGACGGGGCTGAAGAGACGCCCATGCGCAGTAGAGTGCGGACAGCAACGACAACGAGGGAGGGAGGGACACAGCCCCGGGATGAGATACTTCGCATCTAAAAAAGCGGGAGTGTTTTTTTTTTACCTATGCGTTTTCGTTTCTTCGTTTGTCTGTCAGGTTGGCATATGAAGAAATTCGTAATGCAGGGTTTCTTTTTTGTAAATGACTGGGCCAATTTGTGTTCTGCGCTGCAAAATGTTTTCCATGGGAGGCCAGCAATTACGACACTGACCGATGAGAAAGAAATGGTTCGCAGTGGCACCTTCGGCCTGTGAAAGCATTACGTTTGGTGCTCGCAAGTCGAGATCTTATAAGTAATTTTAGTTCATTAAAACAATTAGGTTAATTTCATTCTTGGCTGACCCATTTTGATAGACCGCCGTTGCTTTCTTGAGCAAAACCACAACAATAGCTCCACGAGGCCACCTCAGTGCAGCCTTGTGCTCCGCTGCCATCGCGGACCAGTGAAGGGCCGCTCCTTGTCTCCACATAATCCATCCTTGGGGTGCGTGACTTTCGGGCAGTAAACTTTTCTGGACAGAACACACCCTGCCCGTCCGCCATCTTTTTTTGGTACCAGCAAATGTCGTCACACACACGAGCGGAAACACATGCATCCGCACACAAACAAACACGCACATGCAAACACACCCGCACAGGCACACACAGACACACACACGCACACCCCCAGCGTTGGGGAATGGGCAGCCCCATTCCATTCCAATTCCTTTGCATGAGTAAAAACTTTCCGAAATTCCATTCATCGGAATCCCACAGATGGCCCCCAAAATTTTCCCATTCCCACTCCTGCAATGGCTGGGAGGTTCAATTCCATTCCTGTAGTTCCTCAATGTAGATATAATTCTTGGTTACTGTTTCGGGTAAGGAACGCCAAATAATGGTGACGTTATCTGCAGACTCGCTGGGTGGCAGCAGCTTGCTTTGAACGAGTGCTGAGAAAGACATACAGAACTATCGCGGCGATTCCATTCCTGTAATTCCTCAACGTATCGGGTTACGAACGCAAAATAAGGCTGACGTTATCAGACTGGTACAGAACTCCAAAGGCATGCGTGTATATGTGCGTCGCCAAAGTACGTCGCCAAACGCTCTTGCGGGCAGGAAACGTTTCTGGACAGCACGAAGCCGGCAAGTCCGCCATACTTTTTGGTACCATCAAATGTTGTCACACACACGCATACACAAACACACATGAACACGCACACGCAAACATGTATGATGTCACGGCATGTATGATATATGACATGTATGATATGTACAGCCCTCAAAAGTGTTAACGACAACAAAAAAGCGGGTGCCAGCCCATCCTCAGAGCGGCAGCTTACGATAGCCACCGGTGCGTCCTGGGCGGCTGAAAATCGGCGCTCACGAGGCTGACTTTCAACACTCGGCTGCTGGCTGCTCCGGCGCATGCGCACCATCCCACTGACTAGCCCGGGCACCATTGTGAGCAGGCGCTCTGTGCATTGGCTGGCACCCTCTTCTTTGTAGGTGTTAACAATTTTGAGGAGTGTACGTATGATGTACTTACGATGCATGATATCTGTATGATAAATCTGTGTATATTGCAGTTTGAAGTTTCTTTATTTGACCAAAAAGCAGTACGTATGCAAAAGAATTTCGAACATAATGGCAACAACGCAATGTGGTGTGGAAAATGAGGAGAAAGCTGCGCACGTGCAGCTTGACTACGCCCCACCTTAAAGAACAAACAAAAAACAAAAAAATTGAAAACAAAGCCAGATGGAAGATTGCAGGCAAGCAATGCAAATAAGGAAATTTCTGAGCACATAATTTCTTAGCAAATAATCCTTCCGCGGTTTGTATCCAATGCATATATTTTTGTATATAGTAACAACACCTTCAAAGCAATACCTTTTTATGACCACAAACTAAATTTGTAAAACAATTTTTCTATCGTAATACACTCACTTTACCAAAAGTATGTCAGACAGACAAAATGATATCATTGTATGTGTGTGACAGACACAGGTCCTATGATCCATGGTTGTGTACGACTACGACGGAAGGAGGAATAGGTTGCTGCCCAGAACTGAATAGAGTAAAGACAGCGCCTGCAGAATGTGAGTGCGATTGTTTTAATGTACGCTTATATTTATTTAGCAGATGCGGATTGGCAAATTCCGGAATTTGAAAGGCGTAATTTGTTGTCGGTGTAGGGATATGCCAGAGTTCGCTGTGACGATCACAGCGAGGTGTAGTAATGTTTTTGCGGACTACCGATTTTAAGGATATTAAAAGCCTATATTCATAAACCGCGTTACACCTTAGGACTTTAAATTTAGCGTATAAATGTGATGTATGAGCATTGTAACGAAGATTCCAACAGCACTCAGGCATTTTTTGGAGTATATCTTGTGTGTATATCTTGTGTGTAGAGGACTCAGTTCCGGACGCCCATATCAGTTGGCAATGACGTAAATGTGAAGCGAAAAGTGTATGGAAAAGGAGAAGTTTATAGAAAAGGAAAGGAATTTATAGGAAAAGGAGAAGGAGAAGTGAGTTGCAGCGAATTGTCAACATTGTTGAGAACGAAATATTGCGGAATCTGAAGCGGAATGAATACATAGCTGATATTTGCAGTGTTTCTGTGTGAGAAATGTCATGAATGCTTCATTGTTGCGATACAAAATGAAATTCTAGCCAAAGCGCGGATGCCGGGACAGCTTCGTGAGACACTCCGCTAGACAAATACTTGGGGGTCGTTCCCTTTGGAGCCGGACGCCAAATAATATGGTCGCGACATCTGGCAGAATTCGTGGGCACGAAATTCTGCGGGTTTCCTAATGCCACCGGCAGGTGGCCCCGCCAGTCTCGCCGGCACTCACTATGGGTGATTCGTCTCGACGTTGGACGTTGGTATTCCTTGCCGCAATTGTTCTCGATCAGGTGCTTTTGAAAGTTTTTGAAAGTGCTTGCAGATGAGTTACTGGTTAGCAATTACGACTATCGAGTTCTTCGGGGAACGCATCTAGTTGCTTCTTCTCCTGTTTTTTTTTTTTGTTTTTTTTTTCTTTGAGGTTCAAGTTTTCATATGACAATTTTGGTTTATGGCCGGCTGTGCAAAGGGCGTACGACAACGAAGTGTTTTTCTAACGGATGGCTGCGCTGTTAGACCCCAAGGTTTTTGCGTTTTTTGGTGTTTATATCGCTGGGACGGCGCTCCCATGAATTTGAGATGACGGAAGTGAAACCAGCGGACACTCCGCCGGGTAACCCGCCGTCAGTGTATAGTGCCACGCTAAGGAAAGGAATCTGCCTCCCAAGCGAGGCGTCTCCGAGGGCACCGAGCTGTATTCTGCGCCCAGCGATGATAGCACTGATGACGACTTCGCGTGGTGCTCGGGAAGAAGGCGAAGAGCAGGCTGCCTGAAGCGGCTTCTCGGTTGAATGGAGTGGCCTCAACGTCTACTAGCGCATCGACTGTAACTGCCCCGACAAGGCCCCCTGTTCATGCCGTCTTATTCGTGCTGCAATCCCCGAATGACAACCTCAATTGGCAGGCAATTTCTGTTTCCTTGGAAGCCATTCGGCCGGGGAAAATTAAAGGGGGTCAGAATTACCCACCGGAATAATATTTTGGCCACTGACGTAGAGCAACGAGGCGCAGTGAAACACTACATCAACTCCCGATGCTGGGATAAATGAAGGTTCGTGCCTACGTATCTCCATGCCAGGACGCTTCTGTGGGCGTAATCTATGATGTTGATGTCTCCATTTACCCATGCGGGGAAATCATCAAGCATGTTAGCCTTGTGGGAAAATCACGCTGTGTTAAGCTCGTGTTTCAAGGTGACTGTTTTGCAGCACATGAGAAGGTGGGCCACTTTCGGCACGCAGTACGACTTTTTGTTCCGAAACCGCTGCAGTGTCAGAAATGCCTAAAGGTCGGCCATGTTAGCAACGTTTGCGGACGAGGTTCTGTGTGCACCGAATCCGAATGTGCTGGGCTGCATGAAGCCAAAGACTGCAACGAAGGTGTGCTAAGATGTGCCAACTATGAAGGCGCTCATGACGCCTAGTCGAAGACCTACCCTCGCCTCACACAGGAACGAAAGGTTCTGCAGCAGATCCCGAATGACCACTTGTCGCACAAAGACGCCTCTGCATAAGTGCGACGCCTCCGATGATCGCGACGGCGTAGATTATCGAATGCTGTCGGTGTCAAAGACGGCCAGGACCACTCACGTGAGAATCCCACCGCTTCACTGGCACTGCCTCCACCACCGCCGGTAGACCCACCTAGACCACCACCACCAGCGGAGTCAACGAGCAGCGCGGCCACAGCTTCATCTTTAGAGGTCAACGAAGCCGGGAAGTCATCGCCACCAGTGGACCTGTGGCCAAGGCTGCCGTCTCTCATTGTGGTGGAGCCTCGACCGGCAGATGCAAAGTCTAAAGGGACCCCGACGGCTTTGTCGAAGGATGACGTAGAGATCGTCGCGGTTCTCAGGGCATTGATCAGCGCCATTCGTACGCTACTGGATGCGTTGAAAACGCCGGCTGCGTTCCTGGAAGTTCTGGATACCCAGGGTCCACTACTGGTCAGCCTGGCGTGACATGATGGCCCGTGTTACCGCATCATTCCGCCAGGAATTCCGTGAAGCTTCTATTTTTCAGTGGATTGCAAGAGGTCTCAAACCCAGATGCCCTGGAGTACTTCGGATTTGGTGGGCGAGTTTACCGATGGGTAGAAAGGTTCTTGTCTGGAACATCTTATGTCATGACAAAGGACGGCTCAACATCACAGCACCTTATTCAACGTGGAGTACCTCAATGGGGGTGATAAGCCCAACGCTTTTCAATCTAGCGATCATTGGACTTATGCCCGCTCTCCCAAAAAATGATTGATTGATTGTCAGGTTTAACGCGCCGACGCAACGCCGGCGATGAGGCGCGCCGTAGTGGAGGGCTCCGGATTAATTTTGACCACCTGGGGATATTTAACGTGCGCCGAAAACTCGTGCACACGGGCCTTTTTGCTTTTCGCCTCCATCAGAAAAGCGGCCGCCGCGGCCGGAAATCGAACCCGCGACCTCGTGCTCAGCAGCACAACGCCTTAGCCACTGAGCCACCGCGGCAGGTTCCCCAAAAATGTCTGCGTCTCCATTTTTTTGCAGATGACATTTACCTCTGGGCTTTGGGTGTCAACCGACCATACCTGCGGGTGCAACTTCAAAAGGCGGCCAATGTCACGGCATCTTACGTGCAAAGGCAAGGTCTGAGCATATGTGGTGACTGTATCGAGTGTTATCTGAACAGAGCACTCGCTATGCGCAGACTGTGTTCCGCGCAGGCTGTCACCCTTGCCACCGGCATGTATATAAGCACACTCGAATAAAAGCAGTGGTTCGTTCTCCAGCAACCCGAGGCTTTCGTCTTGCTTTATCGCATCACGCGATACATGGTGTCAAAAGTGGCGAGTCACCGATTTTGATGTGCGTTCCGAAGCGCCGGGAAAAGAAAAGCGATGGAATTTCTTAAGCCACCGGACCCGCTACGTTTTTTAGGGGACATAAGTAGGAAATGGAAGTTCTTCATACAGAAATTCAACCTGTTCCTGGCGTCGTCCGAAACCACCGACCAGAAGCCTCGCCCGGAATCTGCGAAAGGTGCCCTTCTTCTGAGTATCGCAGGCGAAGAAGCCATCGAGGTCTACAACACCTTCACCTTTGCGGAAGGCGAAAGCAACCTTGACTACGCTACGGTGGTCAAGAAGTTCGAGGAGTACTGCGACGCCCAACAAAATGAAGTCTACGAGCGGTACGTCTTCCGTAAAAGGGTCCAAAAGCCGGGTGAGCCTTTCGAACATTTCCTGAGGGATTTGAAGACCCAAGCCCGAGCATGCAACTTTGGTGCATTGACTGATTCAATGGTCCGAGACCAAATTGTCTTCGGAACTAGGGATGCTAAATTAAGAGAGAAGCTGCTAGCAGATAACAAGCTTACCTTGGAAAACGCCGAGAAAACTTGCAAGGCGGCAGAACGGGCGGGCTTAACGTTCAATCAAGCAAAGTGCACAATTGGCGTCGAACAGATCGAATTCCTGGGCGACGTTATCGGTGCTGAAGGCATCAGGCCCAGCCCTTCCCTAATAAAGGGTATGATAGAAATGCCGCCACCCGCCGATAAACTCGCAGTCCAACGAATGCTGGGTGTTGTAAACTATTTTGCCAAGTTCGTGCCGTCGCTCACTGAGAAAACAACGCTGCTCAGAAGCTTGATCAAGAATGACGCGGTTTTTGAATGGTTAGAAAACCACGCGTACGAGTGGAAACAACTGTGCGAAACTTTGAGCAAACACCCATTGCTAGCAATATTCGATCCCAAAAAAGAAACTAAAGTGTCCTGCGACGCGTCACAAAATGGAATGGGCGCCGCGCTTCTGCAACGTCATGGCAACCATTGGAAACCCGTGGCATATGCATCGAAGGTATTATCGGATACTGCACAGCGGTATTCTCAAATAGAAAAAGAGACAATGGCTATTCTGTACGGCTGTGAACGGTTTGACCACTTTGTATACGGACGCAAGGTCATAGTAGAAACTGATCATCGCCCCTTGATTGCCATCTATAAAAAAGCAATAGGCGATATCCCGCCCAGGCTGCAGCGGTTTTTCCTGCGGTTATTTCGTTACGACATCGACTTGTGCTTCGTTCCAGGGAAGCAGCTGGTGCTTGCCGACATGTTATCCCGGGGTTCAATCAAAGGCGACGGGGATGACATCACGAGTGACGACGCAGACGTGCACGCTGTAAGTTTAGTGTCGTCACTTGTCAGTGACGACACGTGGAACCGGCTTGTATCGGAAACCAGCAAAGACCCGTATCTAAGCTCTGTTCGTAACAGCATTGTTGCGGGCCTGCCTATCGAAGGACAGCTCAAGTCATTTGCTGGCAAGCTATCTGAAGTCAAAGGCGTCCTTCTTAAAGGCTGCAGGATTATAATACCAGCAAACATGCGGAAGGAAATCTTGGAAAAGATCCACCAAGGACACCTTGGCTTGAATAAGAGCAAATTAAGAGCGCGGCGTTCAGTGTTTTGGTCCGGAATGAATTATGATATTGACAAATTTGTTCAGACCTGCGCAATTTGCAAAAAGTATGCGTACCGCCAGTCACGAGAGCCACTGCAGATGCGTCCGGTGCCAGGCCAACCCTGGTATAGGGTTGGTATAGACCTCTTTCACTACGGCGGAAAATCGTACCTCTGTGCCTACGATGCCTATTCAAACTTCCCCGAAGTGGATATGCTCACAGAAATGTCGGCCAGAGCGGTCATCGAATCAATCAGGGCTATCTTTGCCCGATATGGTATCCCCATGGAAGTTTGTACGGATAATGGCCCACAATTTGCAAGCAAGGAATTTGCTGCATTTGCACGAGCGTACAAGTTCCGGCATGTTACCTCCAGTCCAGGATACCCGCAGTCCAACGGGCTTGCGGAAAAAGGGGTACAGATAGTGAAGAGAATTTTAAAGAAAAGCATGGAAGCTAAACAAGATGTGTGGCTGGGGCTTCTTTCGTACCGGACTGCACCGCTGGAAGCCGACGGCCGATCACCTGCGGAGCTGCTCCAGGGTCAGATACTCCGCTCGACGTTGCCATGCATCCAAGGGAAGCCCGGAACCCCGGTCTTCAAGCAATGCCAAATGGAGACCAACAGGCGCCCACTGGCGCCTCTAAGCAAAGGAGACGTCGTACGAGTGAAGAACGGCACATGGACTACAAAAGCAAAGGTCATAGAGCCGTTGGCTCAACTCCGGTCCTACAACGTCTTCACAGAGGGAGGTAGGCTACTGCGACGTAACCGGCAACACATTTTACCCACTCAAGAAGCCTTTCATAGAGATCCTCCAGAGCTTGTCGAATGCGACGACGGAGGTGGTTCAAAACAAGCGTCACCAGTGCCAAGGGCCGGAGTGCCTACTGTCTCCAGAGCTACAACCTGTGCGTCACCTGTTCCGGCTCTCAGGAGGTCGCTAAGGCAACGTAGACCCCCTCGCCATCTTACTTACAACAGAAACTTTGTGCAAGTGCCATGAAGCAGATGTGTAACCTGTGTTAATAACGACGGGACTGTCGTACAGATGAACCAGCCACGTAATCTACGCAAAGTGCATTTTCTTTTGTTAGTTTCGATTTCCGTGTTGTCTCCTTTCTAACAGAGGGGGATCTATCGAGCGTTATCTGAACCGTGCACTCGCTATGCGCAGACTGTGTTCCGCGCAGGCTGTCACCCTTGCAACCGACATGTACATAAGCACACTCGAATAAAAGCAGTGGTTCGTTCTCCAGCAACCCGAGGCTTTCGTCTTGCTTTATCGCATCACGCGATACAGTGACAAGTGCGCGCTTATTGCGTTTACCCGCAAGCCGATGTCCCAATACTGCATCAAGATCAATGGGAGGTTGGTTCCGTACTTTAGCCATCACAAATGCCAGGGCATTATCATCGACAGGGACATTTCATGGAGCCCACATCTAACTGTCGTTAAACGGGCATGAAGACAAAATACAAGTTTGTTTTATTCGAAAGATTTCGTGTTTTACAGCGCCCCCCAGCGCTTGTCCTGACGCAAGCGTGATTTATTAACTGCGAGATTAATCAATCAGGGCTAAAATATTGATCATCGCGCCAAAAACGTGTGTTTAAACGACGTTTGCAATGAGATCATAAGAACAGGTCTTATGGTCATCACAAGAACAGGTCTAAGAAAGTTGGTGTGGAGCGAAGACTTCCTTATTGTTAGTTAACCTAGATGGCGCCACCACACAGCTTCAAGCTGTCTTCTGCCTTTGGCTTGCTTGTGACGGTATTTCAACTTGGCTTGTTTATGTTCATGAAGAAAATAACCGTTTCGTTCAATATGCTGCTCGCTCGGCAAATATGGTCACGTAAGACACCATCGCTTGCGTCAGTCTGCCAGTGTCGTCTGAGGCAACCCCAAATCCCCGTTGTGCTGTGCATCTAAACGAAACATAGTGCGCGCAGTACCAACAGCAGCACGCATCGGTACTTCTATGTTTGCGTGTGCTTTCGTAACTTCCACTTTTTGTCCCAGCAGTCTTACTGATATAAAAGTAAGTGCCCTAAATTTAAGCGCAAATAGCTAATTCGGCGAGCCTATAAGTTCTGCCTAATTTGCGCTTGCTTTCTTCGGCCTCCGCCAATCGCAAAGCTGGCTGGTATGACGTCATAAATTCTGTTGCTGGAAATAAGCTAGACGGTCGCATGGCCATTCTATTTTTTCCTAATTATACACCTTGTTTGAGCGAAGTTTACGTTAGCATAATTCTAACGAGACAATCTTTTGAATGAAACAAACTTGCATTTTGTCTTCATGGCTCCTTTAACCGCTGAAAAATTGCCCTTCTATCTTAAAAACAAAAGCAGTTTCACGTTTGAAACCTTGGGTGAGGGTAAGAATTGACAAACTGAAGGTGAAATAAACCGCTTAGAACACGATATCGCCCCATTAGTGGAGGAGCTGTTATCGCTGCGAAGCGGGAGGGCGGGGCGCCGCCTGGTTGGTAAACTGTACGTATGGAAGCAACGTAATGATCGCAACGTAAAAATTCCAATCTCAAGTACGCAACGTAAAAATTCCAATCTCAAGTCTGACTAAGGGTAATTTTTCTGAGTCTGCGCATGAGGACTCGTCATCAGTGAAAGCTCTACGTAGGGAAGCTTCTACGCACGTGAAACTTCAATCGTCTAACGGCGTTCTGTGCGTCGCCGCACGTCGCACGTGCACCGAAAATGTGCTCCCTTCCGCACATTCAAGGCCTTTTTCTTCGTTGCACCCGATAGAAATCTTGAGCTATCATTCCGGCTAAATCCACATGTTTTTTTTTAAATGGCCGGCCTGCCTGATAGCCGTCTGCCGCGCACTATTCTTAGTACCGGACGGTGGCTCCACCGCTGGTGGCGCTGACTCGGTGAAGCCCGGGCCCCGCTGAGGTTTCGCACAGTACCCGCTTTGAGCGCTTCGAATGCACCAGTGGTTTTATGCATAACATGAACGGTGGGACTTTGATTTTGTTAAACAAGAACATCAAGTACTTTATTTCACGCAGGCGCCGTCTTCTTGATTTTGTACGTGCAGGTTCCAATTTGAAGATTCCTATTTGTTGCTCGTCTGAAACGAAAGAAGCAAAATAACGTGACAAGGTGGCTTGGATTCAAAGCTTTGGTAATAAAAGTGGGATTTGGAGAAATTCTTATTAGAGCGGATAAAACATGCGCAAAGCATACTGGCACAGACATTCGCAGCCATTACACAAGAGCGCGAAGGCAGGAGTGGAGAAGAGGTTTCTGTATTTATGTGCGAGGACGGACACGTCAAGATACACGACAACAACAAAGCCCCGACCGTAAGACAACGCTTCTGATTCCTGCAACAATGAAAGTACAAGGGCGACTTCACAATATCGGTCAGACAACCTAAGCAAGCTGTGTTATCGTTTTTCCCGTGTGTCCCACCTTCCACACATGACAATGTTACGCGCTATGGATGAGTTTTCTTTGCGCATAGATCAGTGCTATCGCATTCGCTTTATCATGCCTTCGCATTACATGCCAAGGCAAGATGACCGTTGGTCATTAAGGGTAATAGGGTGGATCCCTAGAGAAGGGAAGCGTGGCAGGGGGTGGCAGAAAGTCAGATGGGCAGATGAGATCGAGAAGTTTCGGGTGATACATTGGTCGCCGTTAGCACAGGGCTGCGATAACTGCAGATACATGGGAGTGGCCTTTGCCCTGCAGTGGGTGTAGATGATGATGATGATGATGATAAATAATATATATGAAGACAAATCTCTGCTGAAGCGTTGGCAACAATCGGGGTCGCCACCTTGTTCGTAGTTTTCTTTCCTTGTGTTCGCTACCTCCTTCCGAGTTTGATTGCTCTCTCTCTCTCTCTCTCTCTCTATATATATATATATATATATATATATATATATATATATATATATATATATATATATATATATAGTATAAGTAAAGAGTCGGATACACAGCAAGAACAATAACAAACAATGTTTACTTACGTAGAGGCAACGGGACTTGCCTTCATCAGAGCAAAGATACATGATATATATATATATATATATATATATATATATATATATATATATATATATATATATATTTATTTATTGGAAGGTCGTCCCGCTTCATAAACCAGGAAAGACATTCACCTCTAAACTACAGGCCAATTTCAATGACAAGCATTACATGCAAAATTATGGAGCACATTCTGTATTCGCACATTTCGTTTGTAATTTCTTGAGTTTAATTGTTTTTTTTCAAATTCCGCACAACATGGATTTAGGCGTTCTTTCCCATGCGAAACAGAGTTACTGCACTTTGATCACTCGCTTCATACCTATCTTGAGAGTAAACCTTTCGTTGACTGTATTTTGCCAAGCCCATTGATAAGGTGAACCACGTTATACTAATGACTAAACTTGCCGCCCTCATCCTCGATCCCCAGTTATTGCTATGGTTAGAACCTTTTTTAACAACCGTTTTCAGTATGTCATGCTAAATGGTTTCGACTCCCAACTTAATGAGGTAACATGTGGTGTGCCTCAAGGTTCAGTTCTAGGTCCCTTACTCTTGTTAATATATATTAATGATCTATCTACCCATGTGTGTTTTTCAATGCATCTATACGCAGAAGATTGGGTCATTTATCGTCAAATCAGGAGTGATGACGACAATGGCGAGCTGCAGTCTGACTTGAATAACACCCGCCGCGGTGGCTCAGTGACTAAGGCGTTGTGCTGCTGAGCACGAGGTTGTGGGTTCGATTCCCGGCCGCGGCGGCCGCTTTTCTAATGGAGGCGAAAAGCAAAAACGCCCGTGTGTTCGAGATTTCGGCGCACGTTAAAGATCCCAAGGTGGTCAAAATTAATCCGGAGCCCTCCCCTACGGCGCGCCTAATCGCATGTGTTGCGTCGGCGCGTTAAGCCCTACAATCAATCAAAATCAGTCGTTCTTGAATAACATTATGACATGGTGCGAAACATGGAAAATGGCGCTGAACCCCCTAAAATTCAAGCTTATGCGTATTTCTCTGCGTGACGTATGTTCAGCATTTCACACACTAGCTGATGTGCCACTAGAAAACTTGTCATTCTATCGTTATCTCGGCGTCACCTTATCATTTGACCTAACCTGGAAATTGCATATTGACTCCGTCACAGCAAAGGCTAATCGTATTCTGGGCTATTTACGACGAAATTTCAGCCAAGCTCCTGTCTCCCTAAAGTTAACACTCTACCGAACTTTAATACGCTCTAAACTAGAATACACTGCATTTATTTGGGATCCGAGCCAAGTTAACCTAATTTAGCCTCTAGACCTAGTGCGAAACAACGCAGTGCGTTTTATATTGTCCAACTATCAACGAGCAGCCACTGCTACATCAATGAAGTCCAGTTTATCATTGCCTCTTCTGACCCTGCGCACAAGATATTTTCATCTTTGCCTGTTCCACAAAGTAAACAATCATAACATGCTGCGCAGTTTGCTCATACCGCCACCATTCTATGGCTCCTCCCGTGTTGATCACATCCATAAAGTTGGAATCACTCATTGTAAAACTAGCACATTCTTGCACTCGGTCCTGCCCCGCAAATCAAATGATTGGAACCGCCTTCCTGCAGATCTAGCGCCAATAACGGATCATGCACCTTTCCGACGCTTGTTATAGCCGTATTTGATTCCAGATGACCCATCATAATTTGCTTCTTCTTATTGGCGCACAGTTGCCCGTGTATCTGCATTTATCTTTTAGCTTGTATGCTTTGCTCAGCATGTACCACTCGGTGTCAATGCTTCTCTCTGTGACATGAAACAGTGCCACCTTCCATTCCTATTTTTTGCCTTCCTTTGCCAAGTTCATATATTTTCCTTTATACATTTTTGATGTGAATATATTTATTCTTACCAATTGTACTTTATTATGTTATTTATGTCGCGACCAAGTCTAGTTAGACAATTGGTAAGAGATTTTGGGCAATTAGCCGCACCTGTACTTTTTTGTGTGTGTGTACACTGTAAACAACTTCCCTCTACAATGCTTTGGCGATTCAGAGTAAGTGAAATGAATATATATATATATATATATATATATATATATATATATATATATATATATATATATATATAATGCTGCATGAACAGGTACCACTGGTAAGTGGACTAACTAGCGAGTGCCCGTCGCACAAAACTTCCGCGCACGTCTATTTCTTAATGATCATGAGCTTTAATGACCGACTCACAATTCCTCGAGTTGTCACGTCATCATCATCATTACCAGCCTATCTAAGCCCACTGCAGGGCAAAGGCCTCTCCCATTAATATCTAGATTTGCCCGGTCCTGTGCTAACTGAGACCAATTTATCCCCGCAAACTTCATGATCTCATCTGCCCATCTAACTTTCTGCCGCCCCCTGCCACGCCTGCCTTCGCTAGGGCTCCACTCTGTTACTCTGAGTGACCAGCGGTTATCTTGCCTTCGTATTACATGCCTGGCCACGTCCATTTCTTCGTCTTAATTTGTGCTAATATGTCCTTAACACGCGTTTGTTCCCTGACAGACTACGCATTCTTCTTGTCCCTTAATGGTACACCTATCATCTCCCGTTGCATTGGGCGCTGAGTCGTCCTCAATTTAAGTTGAACCCTCTCAGTGAGCCTCTAAGTTTCTGCTCGGTAGGTGAGTACCGGTAATATGCAGCTGTCATACACTTTCTTCTTGAGGGACAATGGTAGGCTGCCATTCATTATCTGTTAATGCCTGCCGAATGCACTCCAACCCATTGTTATCCCTTGAATTATCTCTGCCTCATGATTGGTATCCGGGGTCACAACTTGGCCTAAGTAGAGAAATTCGCTTGCCACTTCGGCTGCCTCGCCACCTATCTCAAACCGCTGTGCTGTCCCGAGGTTATTGATCATTACTTTAGTTTCCCCCATATTAATTTTCTGGCTCACGGTTCTACTTTGTCCAATGCGTTAAGCATGCTTTGCGATTCGTCTCCCGAGTTACTTAACAAGTCAACATCTTCAGCAAATCTGAGGTTAGTGATGTATTCTCCATTAACCCTTACTCCCACTTGTTCCAATTCCAATGTTCTGAATACTATTTGCGAACATGGTTTGAATAAGATCGCAGAGATTGTGTCTCCTTCTCTGACGCCCTTCCTTATAGGTATTTTACTGCTCTCCTTATGTAGGGT
Organism: Haemaphysalis longicornis; assembly: GCF_048455015.1. Classification (NCBI taxonomy): domain Eukaryota; kingdom Metazoa; phylum Arthropoda; class Arachnida; order Ixodida; family Ixodidae; genus Haemaphysalis; species Haemaphysalis longicornis. Next base: position 127,321,278 of record NW_027526214.1, on the reverse strand, counting down.
GATGGTAGCTGTGGACCCACTGTAAATATCCTCTAGTATTCTTACTTTAGGCTCGTCTACACCCTGGTTCCGTAATGTCTGAATGACTGCTGAGGTTTCGACCGAGTCAAGTGCTTTCCCATAATCTATGAAGGCTATATATAAGGGTTCAGTATACTCAGCGCACTTCTCTATCACCTGCTTGATCGTGTAAGCACGGTCCATTGTTGAATAGCCTTTACAAAACCCTACTTGTTTTTTTGGTTGACTGAAATCGAAGGTGGCAGAAATTCTGCTAGCGATTAGTTTGGTATGTACCTTGTAGACGACTGACAGTAAGCTGATCGGCCTGCAATCTTTATATTCCTTCATGTCACGTTTCTTATGGAATAGGATGATGTTCGCGTTTTTCCAAGATTCCGGTACACTTGCGGTCAGTAGCCATTGCGTACATAGGTTTGCCAGTTTTACTAGTACAAGTTGCCCGCCATCCTTCAAGATATCTGATTTTATCTGATCGTCACTGTCCCCTTTGCCCCCTTTCATTTCTTTCAAAGCCTTCATTAATTTATCTGCCGTTACTGGTGTGATGCCGATCTCCTCTGAACTACTTTCTCTTTCGGCATTATCCTGGATGTTCCAAGATACTGTACAGATCTCTATAGAACTCCTCGGCTACTGTGACTATACTATCCCTATTTGTTATGACATTGCCTTGCTTGTCTTTAAGTGCATACATCTGATTTTTCCCTATGCCTAGACGCATCTTCACTGCTTTCAGGCTGCCTCCGTTCTTTACAGCATATTCTAACCGTCAAGAGTCGTTACGTACGACTACAAAAAAAACTGACTCGCAGCAGTGTTGTCACACGTAGAGATTACTCTGTACATCGTTCAAGCTTTTGGGAAATACCAAGCTGGTCAACTTACAAAATCAGCATAGTTTGACAGGCTCGCCGTATTTATCTTCTCTGGCAGTGCCGAAATTTGAAAAAATACAGAACTTTGTTTCCCCTGGCTTTGACACAACAGCTCTCGTAGATCATATCACACTGGACGACACAGTGTCGCCCGAATTGCACAATTCGTATTAAAGGGACACTGAAGTGATTTGTAAACAATGCGGGATTACGAGCGCAAACTGTAGTCCGGAGTCCCTGGGCCCTGTTTCGACCACTCTGTGCGCGTTTACGCGAATTTATTTAGTAGAAAAATCAATTCGAAAATGCTGTCCTCCTCTCTTTACGCTCGCCCATTTTCTGTGGCGTTTTCGTGTGACGTCAGCAGGAGAGGAGCTGACAATTGGCTGCGCTACTGCACGGCTCGCCGACCTTCCGCGACTGAGTAAGTCGGCCCACCGTTTAGTCCGCCGGCTGCCAACGGGTCGTCGCAATTCGCTCGATCAGTTGAAACTAAGCCACAACAAGTTTGGGAATGGAAGAATGCGCCTTTATTTACTTCGTTAGTTTGTACACTGTATCTAGCTCCAGGTCAAAGTCGCTTCACACAAGCGCTGCACAAGCGCACATGCGACGCTTCGCTGACTGGTACGCCAGTAGGAATAAGGCCTCTTGAAGGGGGAGAAGAGTCAGCGAAGTCAATATAGGTACTAAGGAAATAAAATCAACTGATATTTTTACCCTACAGCGTAAAACTAGGGTGCGGGAAGCACTTTTTGCGCTGGACGAACAAGCACAGCGGTCAGCAGCACGACTGCGCATCAGCGAACGCTTTCCCGTCTACGAAATGCAATTGCTAGACGTGAGCTATTGTGGAAACTCGGGGGACGCTTACTGCACGAGCGCAATACAACAAATAGTCACCTAAGATGCGTCAAATACTAAAACTAAATAAAAGTGTAAACTGGTTATACATTATACACCTTATCTTTTCTGTCCCCGCCAGCGGCCCCCTGTGGCCTAGTCGTCTGGGGTGCTAGGTATGTCATCGGAAGTGTTTTGCCAGTCACAAGTTCGAATCGCCGCGGGTACATGCTTTTTTTTATATGAGTTAACTTTTTTTGTTTTTCGCCGATGTTTTCTATACTGAGTTCACGTTTTTTTTTGGCCGCAACGTTCATTGCTCCACGAACTAGTCCACAGAACTCACGCAGGCTGGCACTGCCGCGCTACCGAGTTCTCGTTGGCGTGCTGTTGCCATAAGCACCGACTGCTTGCGGGCAGTGGGCAAAGGCCAGAATCAACAGACCCTTGGCCTGGTGCGAACACGCCTTTTACGATACAGGCATGAGCGAGGCAAGCTCCAAATATGGGGGAAAAGCGGATGCATTTGAGCGTCTGCGGGGACGCGGAGGGCGTCCATGCACTGCGTAGGCCTCAGATAGTGAATGCTACGATTCCAAGCCGTCCTGGGAGGCTTATCTTATGCATTTTACAGCCGACAACATGGCAGAAGCGCGGTACTACGATAACTGGGATATTGAGAATGCCCATCCAACGACGCCATCGAATGTCAAACATGTTGTTTTACAGACCGAAACCGAAACCGAAAGTTGTTTGATTGCTAACCTTGGGCATCGTCCAATCACGGCGCCCCCTCCTCCCAACGTCACAGCTTAGTTGGTGCGGCCGCCGCAAACCGCGCATGGTAGTTTTTCTTCTTTCTCGCTTTGTAAAATAATTACCGATTTGTCAACGGGATAAACGATGAAAAGTGTGCTAATTTGAGCCAGTCTACAAAGTGCAAGCAAAAACGGGAGCTTGACAAATTCACTTCAGTGTCCCTTTAAGGGTGGCTAAGCACGAGTGGCGTAGAGCTGGTCTACTACGAAGTAAATAACCCTCAATATCCCTCGATACTCGCTTCACGGTGCTCACGGTGCACTAGGAGGAGCTTAGCCATGACAGCCACTTAGTACTTAGACGGTGCTCAGCTCTCAGTACAATTTTCAGCTCAGTACATGAAAACATAGGTGAACATTAGCTATTTTATTTTACCTAATTTGAAAAGGAAGCTTTATTTTGGTGATTTGTGTAAGTGTTTAGAAATGGGAATGGGCCGGTCACGTAATGCGAACTAGAGACAAAGGGTGGACCATTCGCTTGACGCGACGGCTGCCAATGAACCGCAAACCCACGAGGGATCGGAGGAGAACTCGTGGCCGAGATGAGCTACGGAAATTTGGAGGGAAAACATGGACTCAGCTGGCACTCAATAGGCGTGGCTGGAAATCCTTGGGAAAGGCTTTCGGCATGCAGCGGACACAAACAGGCTCGTGATGATAATGATGAATTGTTTGTCAAACTTCAGCTTTTGTCCTTGACTAGGCGCTGTGCGAGTACTTGTTTCTCAGCTTCAATGAAGCAGTAGTGCTTGAATAGTCGGGATTGTGGTGCACACTTTCTCAACTGGTGTATATTGAAGAACTATGGCGCCGAACAGAGCCTCGAACCAGTGTTCTTCCACGCTACCACTGGCACCTTTCTTCAGGAGGCACATTGAGTAATGAAACCTTCCTGAGGACATCTTCGCCGTCACCACAAAAACACGATCCCCGCACTAGAATTCAAACAAAGACCTCGCACTCCGCATTGTGAAACCTTTGCCAGTGAGCGACCACAGTATTTTGTTTTTAGGCTCACAAAGGGCGAAAGGCTTAAAGTTGCCATTCGTAAAATCTGAGTGGCAGCGAAACCGCAGCCTATGTAATAGCTACTCCTTAAACGTGGATATGTTCAGTGGTATCGGGACATCTGCGGAATGTGAGTTCGATACCGTAGCAACAGTAAAACCCCGGCATTCTGAGTCCTTCCTCCACTCGAGCCTCCAGTGGAGTCCATTTCCCCATGTATAAGTATTGCGGAATGCTTCACTCGGTCGAGTGAAAATGGACTGGAGGAGGGGCTCGAAATACGGCCTGTTGTGTATTGTCTTCGATACATTTTGCCACAAACTCGCGTAGAACGGCACAGCACATGATTCGGGATTAGAACGTACTCTATGGATGCACTAAGACTTTCTTTGTATTTTAACGAGGAAACCTCAACTACTTAAAGGGACACTGAAGTGATATGTAAACATTGCGGAATTACTAGCGCAAATTGTAGTCCGGAGTCCCCAGGCCATGTTTCGACCACTCTAGGCGCGTTTACGCGATTTTATTTAGTAGAAAAACTAATTCGAAAACGCTGTCCTCCTCTCTTTACGCTCGCCCATTTTCTGTGGCGTTTTCGTGTGACGTCAGGAGGGGATGAGCTGGCAATTGGCTGCGCCACGGCTGCGCTACTGCACGGCTCCCCGGCCGACAGAGTCAGTCGGCCCAGCGTTTCGTCCGCCGGTCGCCGGCGGGTCGTCGCAATCAAGGAGGTTAAAAAAAAATTGCTTGGTCGCAATTCGTTCGCTTAGTTGAAACGAAGCCAGGACACGTTTGTGAATGGAAGAATGTGCCTTTCTTTACTTGGTTTGTTTGTACACTGTATCTAGCTCCAAGTCAAGGTCGCTTCACACAAGCGCTGCACATGCGACGCTTGGCTGACTGGTACGCCAGTAGGAAAATATAAGGCCTCTTGAAGGCGGGAGAAGAGTCAGCGAAGTCAATATAGGTACTAAGGAAATAAAATCAACTGATATTTTTACCGTACAGCGTAAAACTAGGGCGCGGGAAGCACTTTTTTGCGCTGGGCGAACAAGCACAGCGGTCAGCAGCACGACTACGCATCTGCGAACGCTTTTCCGTCTACGAAATGCAATTGCTAGACGTGAGCTACTGTGGAAACTCGGGCGACGCTTACTGCACGATCGCAGTACAACAAATAGTCACCTAAGCGGCTTGAAATGCCAAAACTAAATAAAAGTGTAAACCGGTTATACAATATATATCCTATATTAGCAAGGCTTTCGCGTCCCGCTCCGTAGCCTAGCAGTCTGGGGCGCTAGGAATCACCGTAAATGTTTTGCGAGTCACGAGTTCGAATCCCCGCGGGTACGTGCTCTTTTTTTTTGTAAGTTAACTTTTTTGTTTTCCGCCGATGTTTTCTATATTGAGTTCACCTTTTTTGGGGCCGCAACGTTCATGGCTACACGAACTAGTTCACAAAACGCGCGCAGGCTGGCACTAGCGCGCTATCGAGTTCTCGTTGGCGTGCTGTGGCCATAAGCACCGACTGCTTGCAGGCAGTGGGCACAGGCCAGAATGAACAGACCCTTGGCCTGGTGCGAGCACGCTTTTTACGATACAGGCATGAGGGAGGCAAGCTCCAAATATGGGGGAAAAGCGCATGACATTTGGGCGTCTGCGGGTACGCGGAGGGCGTTCATGCACTGCGTAGGTCTCGGCTAGTGAATGCTACGACTACAAGCCGTCCTGGGAGGCTTATCTTGTGCATTTTACAGCCGGCAACATGGCAGAAGCGCGGTACGATGATTACTGAGATATTGAGAATGCCCATCCAACAAAGCCATTGGTTATGTTTTACAGAACCGAAACCGAAACTTGTGTGATTGCTAACCTTGGGCATCGTCCAATCACGGCGCCCCTCCTCTCAACGTCACAGCCTTAGTTGGTGCGGCCGCCGCAAACCGCGCATGGTGGTTTTTCTTCTTTCGCGCTTTGTAAAATAATTACCGATTTGTCAACCGGATAAACGATGAAAAGTGTGCTAATTTGAGCCAGTCTACGCAGTGCAAGCAAAAACGGGAGCTTGACAAATTCACTTCAGTGTCCCTTTAAAACGGCCCCGCAATCTCCTTTAGATATATGTGCGCTCTTCGACGCTATCACCATATAACTCATTGAGAGAAGCACCTAGGACATCTGAAAATACGCCACTAATGTCGTCCGTTGCGGAAAAATACGGCTGTGAAAGGGCTGCCAGTGTTTATGGGGACAAGTTACTTTGAATACTATCAAGCAAATACCGCGGTACTCACCTTAATACTAAGAGGAGCTTAACCATGATAGCCGTAGCCATGACCGAGACCATAGCCGTGACCGTAGCCAACACCCACAGCCTTGACGGCGACAGCACCGTGGCCGTAGCCGCCGTAACCATAGCCGAGACCATGGCCATAGCCATAGCCGTGTCCGTAGCCGCCGTGGCCGTATCCGTGTCCAAGAGCGCGGACGGAACCATAGTGGACGCCGGCGCTGTATCCCTTGCCTCCGCCGACGTGGGCGATCTTGGTGACGTGGCCGACGCCGAAGCCATGGCCGTAGCCTCCGTGGCCGTAGCCAAGACCGTAACCATGACCGTAACCACCGTAGCCGCCATATCCGTGGCCATAGCCGCCGTAGCCGAGACCGTAACCCCCGTATCCTCCGTGTCCGTAGCCGTAGCCACCAGCGTAGGCTGAGGCAGCAAGGCCGAGAAGGGCGAAGATGATCTGCAAGTGTGGGCAAATGCGGCTTTCTTTTACCGGTTCAGTTACCGGTTCTTTTCTTTTACCGGTGTTCAGTAGAACACCATTACGGCGCCCTGAATCGCTCAGATTCTAAGCGGAGGGAGAGCGCCCACGAGCGAAGCTCCCGTGTTGGGGCTTGAAGAACGAAAAAACGCCGAAAAAACACACCTCCGAGGCTTCAACAAGGACAGCGAAAATTAAATTGACTCAATCCTATTCAGAGGCACGCACATGCCAACTTGTTTCGGTTAAAGTTCCCATGGTTACAAGACCCCGCCTACCAAAAACAGGTTCTCTTTGTTCTCCGATTCCAGCCGTTTGGCAAACAGCCGGATATTTGCGCGCGAATAGTTGAAGTGGACTGCCATATTGGACTTTTTATGCAGCACACCTTTTAGTCAATGCCAGCACACGTATACTAGAAAGGAAATTGCCCGCGCATCCGCGTCGGCGCGGTTGCTGTCTGAAGACGGTCGTCTCATGACGCTACCTAACGACCTCTCCTGGATAATCTCGCTATCGCTAATCTCCTGTCTCGGTTCTCCCCCTGGAGGTTTGCAAATTTTTATTTTGCTGAATTCGCACTGTGGCGCCATCTCTTGGGACTTAGTCAACGCAGAAATTTGAGCTAGGTGGGGATACGACTTCGACATGGTAAAAAGCTCTCTAGACGGGGACAGAAGAAAAGACAGTGACACGGGACCAGCTCTGGTGCCGCTGGCGCTTGTTCCGTGTCACTGTCTCTTCTTTTGTCCCTGTCTAGCGCGCTTTTTACTATATCGAAGTTGGGACTTGGCGCTCGAGCCACGAGCCCGAGGGTCGGGCTGCCAGGCTTGTTTGTTTTTTGTGGTTAAAACATTGTTTTCCACCTCATTTTCTCCTGTTTTATCTCTCAAATATTGATTGAACTGTGAACGTTTGAAATTTGGAACCTTTAATTAAAACAGTGCGAACACCAGTTATTTATTGACGTTTTTTTCTCAAATAAGCCTTTTGCTGAGCAATGTTGACAAATGTGGAGCATTTTCCTAGATTTGTTAGATTGAAAATGTTTTGCCAATGTGAATGTCTCAGTAAAGAATTCTCTCAATTTTGTCCAGGCGGCGAAATCGAGTGACTAACAGACAGACAGGAAGGCGGGCCAAATTTTCGCGTTGAAGCAGCCCAACTAGGACTACTATCTTCAAAAACGTCTATATTACTGTGCAACACCGATCCGACGTAAGCTGTTATATTATACCCACACCCAGTGTTCTCTTAGACGTGTTTTAAAACAATGACATAGGCTAAAAGAGAGGATCGCAGGAAGAATAAAGAAGTGTAGCCGCCCAAAATGTATACCCGCGAGCTCGCCCAGCCGTAGCCCGTCACTAGTGCGTTATATTTCCCAAAGGGCCTTGGCCTACAACGCGAAAAAAACATTTTCAAGAGGCGCTGAATGTTTTTTCTAACCTATGAAGTGCAATGAAAGTTCGCATAATCTCCGGAAATATTTCTGCCGGCAACCGGGTGACGATTACAACTTGCTGCTCGCCAACGCTTGCAGTGGGCATTATCAGGACGTGGTCGCTCCGACGAGGTTGCATATTGGACCCCCTTTTTCAGCGCACTAAGTTCGACGTAGGTTCTTCCCTTTAAATCATAATAATCACGTGATTCTAATTATTAAAGTATCTTCTATAAGCTGCCAACGTTTTTCCACGGATGAAAGTCACCACATGTCTGAATGTCTGTACTGATGTAGTAAAACAAGAGCCCTATGCATACGTTTGTTTCAAAGCAAACCTGCTCTTGTTGCCAGATTGGGCTAAATTCGGCTTGACAAAAGCCACGAGGACGAGATGATGTCAAAAATTGAAACAAAATCACCGCTATGTTTCTCGGAGATATTATGCGTATCTAAAAGGTGTGCCAGCGAACTTGCGGGACTTCTACGTGCGTTGAAAAATGAACGATGATGTTATAATTGAACAAAAAGGTTCATTTCGTAGTAATATGAGTTTCTTACACTATATGCACTAACAATTTGCTCTTATCACGACACTAGCTTCCAAATGCGCCTTCAAGACCAAGTTCCCCCTAGTTCGCGCACAAAGCGCATTGTGAGTATCCAGAACGAAGGGGTACGATGCAACGATGGTGCACGCTTTACTGAAGAATCAGAATATAAATAAACCTTTTTCCGACGATCTAATACGCGGTCTTAGAGCAGTTGTTTTCTATTTTTATTTAAGAGTTCCCGATTTATTATACTTGTGCTTAAATAATAAATTGTCTTCGCTTCATATAGAGAACACCTGACTAAATTTTCTCAACGCTAAAAAAAGCTGCATTGCTTACTAAAAAAACACAAGAATATAGCCGAGGTGTCAGAAGACCTGAAAATTTAAGTAAGAGACTGTGTGGCACTTTTATAGCAGTTATAACGTAGCTAAGTTTACTGAATAGCGTAAAGACAGCACTGACACTAAACAAAAGATGCAAGCTACAAAACGGTGCTTTCCAAGTTTTCTGGGATAGACTGCGCTTGCAACAGCCAGTACGTCGCATACCGAGTAGTTAGGGAAAATGGCTTACGAGAGCGTTCATGATTGCTTCACTCGAGGTAGTCCGTACGAGAGTTGAATCGTGGGACGAAGCAGCCGTCGCTTATATACATTCCAATGGGCGTTTTCTTCTCCCCGCAAGGACGGTGTAAATGGGCTGCTTCTGCGAATAATGGCTCCACTCACCAAGGAGTGCCCGCGGTGTTCTCACTTTGAGTTCACAGCAGAGAGTGGGAAATAAGTGGAGGCGAGAGTTGTATTTGTGGGTCACGCATTAGGAAACGCGCCGATTCCGCTGCGACAGAATTTGCGGGGCCATACTTTATCCGGTCACCTCACAAACCGCCGGTCGCATGGGATCGCATGGGATCGCCGCAATGCGATCACGGTTTTTTTGCAACTGAATACGCTATATATAGTTTGTTTTAGCGAAGACTGGTACCACTTTCTAAAATTATTACAGTTGGTACGAAAACGCTTTCTTCGAGAGCAATATTTCACTGAGGATGACAGTTGAAAGAAAGCGAAACACTATTAGCGACAAACCAAATGAAAGAAATTTATGAGAAAATACTAATGGGGACTATAGTGGAAGCGTTCGACCTCAAAATAAGCTGTAACGTTCCGCCAAATATTAGAATCGGAGAGGCTTGCATGCCTTCAGATGTAGTACACAACTATCGTACACGCTCCGCGTTCGGACAATCAGAAGGCATAAAGTGGAGGCGACCTAGGGATCCACATTCAACGACCGCGCAAGCAACCGAGATGAGTACTCTGCAGAAGTACACAGTTCGTTTTCACTGCAGTGCTCTCCTCGTTTGCTGACGCTGTGGTTCAGCCATATCAGTTTAGCGTTTCACCTTAGTAAGGTGAAACAACAATTTTCCCGCCATACTTCAAGAGGTCTGCCGTTATTTGATCCTCACCAGGTGCTTTGCCCCCTTGCATTTCTTTCAAAGCCCTCTTTGGTTTTTCCGTCGCTACTGGTGGGATTTTTGCGTCCTCTGAACTACTTCCTCGTAAGGTATTATCCTGGACGTCGCGACGAGGAATACAGCAATCTATATAACTCATCAGCTACTTTTATCCCAATTTGGGATTACATCGCCTTCCTTGTCTTTGAGTGTGTACACCTGATTATTCCCCACGCCAAGACGCCTCTTCACTGTTTCTGGCTGCCTCCATCCTTCACAGCATGCTAATTCCTCCCCAAATTGCACACCCGTCTTGCTTACCAACTTCACCAATGAGCGTCGCCATCTCGCGAAAGGTACCCTTGTTGAATTCATCGTGGAAATCGCCAAAGTAACCCATTTAACCATACTGGGGACCACTTCGGATGAGTCGACGGCCCATGACATACACATACCTGTGGAAATCGACCAGAAACTCTCGACCACTCAGAAGGATGCTTTGATATGCCCTGTGCGCGAATTCTCCGATTGCTTTGCCACGACATCTAAAGTGCGCCATACGCCGGTCGCGAAGCAGCGAATAATTACGGACGAGTCCGCCAGGCCTGTGCAGCAGCACCCGTACAGGGTGTCCCCAAAGTAGCGGCAGGCAATCAAGAAGCAAGGGGAAGAGATGCTGGCAGATGATGTTATCCAACCGTCGAGAAGCGCGTGGGCCTCACCTGTCGTGCTAGTAAGGAAAAAAGACAACACCCTCCGTTCCTGCGCTGATTGCCGAAGATTGAACAGTGTTACAAAGCGAGACGTTTATCCCCTGCCCAGAATTGATGACACATAAGACCGCCTGCGTGATGCTAAATTCTTTTCTCCATTGGACCTAAAATCTGGCTATTGGCAAATCAAAGCCGACGAGCGAGATCGCAAAAAGACGGCGTTCGTGACACTGGACGGCCTGTACGAATTCAATGTCCTTATCTTGGGCCTATGCTCTTCGATGGCTACGTTACAGCACACGATGGACACTGTTCTGGCTGGACTTGAATGGCAGATGTGCCTAGTTTATTAGGATGATGTGTGTGTGTTTTATAGCACGTTCGCAGAACATTGTCTCGCCTGAGAAGTGTCCTCGAAGCCATTCGTGCAGCACCGTTAACTATTAAGCCGGAGAAACGTCACCTGGGTTTCCAAGAACTGAAATTTCTGGGTCATGTTTTGAGTGGTAATGGCATTCGACCAGACCCCGAAAGAATGACTGCTGTAGCCTCGTTTCCTCGACCGAGTGATGAGAAAGCTGTAAGACGCTTCTCGGGACTTTCCGCATACTACAGACGCTTTGTGGAAGGCTTTTCTCACATAGCGGAACCCGTTACGCGACTTATGAAAGATAGCGTAGCCTTCGAATGAAGTGAAGAACAGCAAAATGCGTTTGACGCCCTGCGTGCACGTTTGCAAACAGCACCCGTACTGCCCCACTTCGACGACGCTTCGGACACCGAAATTCGTACTGACGCCAGCAACGCTGGCATCGCTGTTATCTTTGTACAGTGGCAGAGCAGTGTAGGGAAACTAATAGCATACGCTAGCCGCGCTCTTTCCAAAGCGGAAAGTAACTATTCCGCGACAGAGAAAGAATGCCTAGCAGTCGTGTGGGCTATCAGCAAATTCCGTGCGTCACGTTTGCGTACAGCACGGATATCCAGGAAGCTACGCACATGACACCGTTAGGGCTTATCTATGGAATACGGCCCACTACGATGCTTGAGGCCATGCTTCCTCGCGTAGAATATGACGACCGCAATGCCGACGTCCAAGGATACCTTCAGCGTGCAGGGGAGGACCGCCAGCTCGCTATATTTCGCACAACGGACCAGCAGCTGGTGGATGCCGGACGCTACAACCTCCGGCGCCGAGACGCCGAGTACCACCAAGGGGATTGTGTGTGGTTTTGGACTCTGCAGTGAGAAGATTCTTCGGCGGTGTCACCGTTTCCTTAATTGGGTGCGCTGTTAGAAGATGTCAACTCAAGCGAGGAAACAACCCCACCGAATCTACAGGGCGCAGGTGACGAAGGGGGTGGCCAGAGCGGTAAAATGAGTAAGAGCCTTGAACGAAAACAACACAAAGACATATTTGGACTGGTCTACAAACACGAGGACATGTAACGTAAACGAGAGGTAACTTAGAATGAATGCAAATGCGGGAAACCGTTCAAAATTAGACAAAATGGCACAATCAGGAGCGTTAACAAATATATATTATGAAGATAGCAGTTAACTAAAAGAAAGACAGTTCGATGCATATGAGAGACAGAGTGCCACAATATTCATCGACCGGGTCAGACGATGCACCGCTGTCGGAGGCGATTCGGCTATCTGTGAAGCGTGGCTTCGTCGTAGGCCAGGCCGTCGGAGACGATCATGGTGATTCGAGGCCTGGGAGTACGTTGGAATCCTCCAGGGCGCGGGTCGCCGATGGTGTGGGGCACAAAACGGCAGAAGCAGTTGTTACATCAGGACATCCAAACGTAACTAATTTGTATCGACGCAGTTTTCCTTTTTATAGGTGCGCCGGCGCGGAGAGAGAGGCCACAACACACAACGCGCCAGCCGCCGTCGAGCGCACGACTACCCGCTTTCTCCCTTCTGGAATCATCGGCGCGCCTTAGCACTGGCAAAGCTACGCTCGCCCCCTCAAAAGAACTCGAAGCTTCGGTGAAAGCTGAGCGGCGGAGATTTTATTTTGGTATTTTCTTGCCGGCGAGCCGGCGAGTGGTCGGAGTTACCGCTGCTTCGTTCGAGAGAGTTCCTGTCCTGGTTATCCTGGGGCGAATAGAACCGAAACTGAATGAAACTGAAAGGGCTACTATAACAAGAGTTAGGCGCTGTACTATAATATAAAAAAGTATACGATACTTTTAACGTTGTATGCTCGAGTTTGTGACACGGCCCCCAGTTTCAGAATATATTGCAATAATATTTTCAAAACTCACAAAGTCGTGCGTACGCGTCGTTCACACTTAGTGAACAAAAGATTCAGTGCGTACTAACACAAAATCAAGTACACTACAATTGTTCTTAATAATAAATAATGAGGCGTACATAGTTTGCGTAGAGTACAAGGGTTTGGCACCAGTTATTCTCAAATGAACAGCCTACGTTCAAATGACAGATTCACGAATTTCACAACTAGTAATGCCAATAATACACAGTATACGCTGTACCAAAGTGATGTAAAAGTTCACGCGAGACGCAACTATTGCGTGAATACACACCACATACACTGTATGGCTTCACGTACAGTACGACAGAGAAACAATGAATACAATGTTCAAGTATACAGAACACGACGTAAAGATTCAACTCGGTCATAAAATTCTACTCCTACAGCACATGCATACTTGAATTCGCATTCTTCATGTTTAGCCTGTGTCTATGGTGTCAGCTAGGTCGTGGCTCGAATGAAGATCGAATAGGAGAAACTAGGTTTTGAGAATTTAAAGGTTTAATAATAGAGAAAAACTGAGGTTACACTGGATCAGGACAGAGGAGCACGGGGAGAAAACGTCTGACGCGGTGCACAGGCGTAGGGCGACTCTCTTGTGAACAAGACACACGTAAGCGAGAGAGAGAGAGCGAACATAAACACCCGCGTTGCGACGGGCGTCTCCCTGTTCTCGGGCATAACACACCCGAGCCAGGGGCGCGTTTGTGCTCTTGAAAAGCTCGAGTCCTCGCGTCGCGGCCGTGGCCGTAAATTGCGGTCGTTCTCCGCGTGTTCAGGCGGCAGCTCCGGTGGTGTTGAGTGGCTAAGTGCCCCGTGGCCGTCCGTTTTCACTTCTCGGCGCAGAGAATTCTTGGAATCGTGGGAGGCAGCTGACACGCCCCTCCTTAATTTTGTGCCTGTCCTCAGGCACAAGTGTCCGCGTTGTTTGACGTCCGTTCGTATCCAGAGACGCAACTGTGCACGAATGTTTGCGCAGTTGCTCGATGCTGGCGTTTTTTTTTTTCGTTGCTCCGGATAAACTTAAGGCATTTCAATAAGGCATTCTTTACTGGCGTCTATCCCGATGTTTTGAAAGTCGCTCGTGTTGTTCCAATATACAAAGCTGGGGACCCTAATGACTACGGTAATTACAGACCAATTTCTGTTCTAAGTTGCATTAATACTTTATTTGAGAAGCTAATAGCCAAGCGAGTACGGCAGTTCCTTAATAAAAATGGCATAATTTCACCGCATCAGCATGGGTTTCAAGATACTAAGTCTACGACATCGGCAATAATTTGTGTTTCTGATTTAATTAATGAGGGCCTTAACAACGGTGAATATCCAGTCGTTATTTTTTTGGACATCAAAAAAGCATTTGATACCGTTGACCACGACATTTTACTAAGCAAGCTACAACGATATGGCTTTAGGGGTGTGGCTCTCGAGTTCTTTAAAAGTTACCTCAGCAGTCGCCAACAAGCTGTAAATATCGACCAACATACCTCTTGCTTAAAACAAATAAACATGGGAGTGCCCCAGGGGTCAGTATTAGGTCCCTTACTATTTACACTGTACATAAACGACCTGCCTTATTGTCTACGGAGTGCCCAGGCTGTTATGTACGCCGATGACACTGCACTATTAGTAAGATCGAAATCGTTGTTGGATGTCGAGTGCATTGTCAACAACGAACTAGAAAATGTTCACAAATGGTTTGTTTCTAATAAACTTACACTGAACACCTCTAAAACTAAATATATTTTGTTCAGGTCCCCATATAAAGCCCACATTACTATACCAATCACAGTACGCATACGTGACACCGAGATTGGTCGCGTTGAGACGATCTCCTACTTGGGTGTGATTCTCGACGAACCGTTTAATTGGAGGCCACACATAGACAATCTTAGAAAAAAACTGTCTTATGCTTGTTTCATTCTTGCCAAAAGTCGACGCCATTTCGATTTTCAAACAATGCGCACTGTATATTTTTCTATATTGCACTCACACTTGTCATACTGCATTGAAGCATGGGGATTCACTTACAGCACGTATATTGCACCAATTGTGCGCCTCCAAAAAAGAGCGTTGCGGATAATTAATTCCGTAGCACGTTGCTCACCGTCAAAACCATTGTTTATTCACAGTCAAATAATGCCGGTGATATTGCTGCGTGATTACCGGTCAGTCATTTTATTGCACAACATCATTCATAACAACTTGCCTTTACCAGCGACAATGCTTAGGAAATCTAACATAAGTAGTCGTTCTGCCTCCCAAGGCAAATATTTAATACCACCTATACACAATGTATACGGCCAGCGGCGATTGCAGTATGCTGGTGTGAAGATTTGGAACGAGCTCCCTTCTGCAGTCATCCTGTGCTTAAATCAACGTGCTCATAATGTCACGACGTATTTGAAGGCCTATTTTTTATCTTCCTTGTCCTAAAATCACACTCCTGTTTTTGGTACGGCAAGCTGATCATTGTTATGTATTGCAATACTCTTGTAATATTCCCTGTATTTCCTGTTTTTTTTTCTCTGTGAATATTTTTATCAAGTGTTTTGTTGTATCGTACGTCTGTAACTCCTGATTCCTAATCTTTTTGGTTTACTTTATTTTGTGTGCTGTGCTGTTCACAAGCGGTCTTTTCTTTTTACCTTTTTCTTGAATTGTTGTACGCGTGTTGGTACTCCCCTATGTCAATTTCTATGTTTTGAATGGGTCCATAACTAGCCTGTGGCTAAGGACCCAGCCACTGCTGTTTGTATTTTGTAAATGTGAAAACTGCACAATAAACTTCAACTTCAACTTCAACTTCAACTTCGTTTAGTGGGCGTTCGTTTCTAAGAGGTCGGCGAATTTCAAACTGACTTTTTTTGCGTATTGTGGGATTCGTTTCGTCGGATGTGTACTTGGGAGCATTTATGGCGTTGCGTTGGTCACGTCGCTTCCGTCGGCGATTGAGTCTGTGTAGCTTCTTGCGGGTTTGATACGCGTGGGAACGTTGGCGTGCGTTTCGTCTGGTGGCGAGATGCGTTCCGTGAAAGTCGCGGAGTCCTGTGCGTTGAGGGCGTTGTTTTGCTCGAGGTGTGCGTTTCGTACGGTTCGGGAGCCGTTTGTCCTTTCGTTCAGCCTGCCGTGGCGTGGCGTTGTCGTGAAGTGGCGCAGCTGATCGGACAAATTCGTTGCGACCCCTTGCTCGCCTTCGCCGTGGTTGGCCTCGAAAGCGAAGCTGTTGTGGGAAAATGGGCGTAGTTCGCCTCGTCCATTCCGTCCCACAATCTTTGGCGTCGTAGGCATGGCTTCCTCGGTAGGGCATTCGATGCCTTTGTCTGGGTCGGTCTCGTTCGTTGTCGTTCTCGCCGTGTCCGTGTCGTCGCTGAAGCTCTCGTTGCTTGCCAGTTCGGTCGAAAGTGCTGCGGTCGGTATTCCTCTCGTGCAAGCAGGTTCGATGGCGTCTCGTTCACCTGGTGCACATATGCTCGCGGCTGCATCCTCCTGTACCATGGTGGCGTTTGTCGGATGAGTTTCGATCGGAGCAGCGGGCGCGGGGTAACTTGTTCGTTGCGGCTCGAACGTGCCGCGTGCGCTGTGTGAGTAGTAGCTCGTAGACGGATTCACCTGCGCGAGTGCGATGTCGTTCGTTGGCTCAACCAGGGCTGGAGCAGCCGGTGCCGGAGAGCTCGTACGTTCCGGCTGGGTTGAACCACGTGCGCTTGGCGTTTCGTTTCTCGTGGCAAGGTTCGTTCCTGCGGTTGTTACGTTCGCTGGCCAAGTCCGGAAGGCAGCCGCGGGACCGGAGGGTGTCCTGAATAGCGTTTCCTCCGTGCGTGCTGGCTTGGTCGTGTTCCGTGCGTCGGGCGTTTCGTTGCTCGTGGCCAGCGTCTCTTGTCTGGGTACGATGTCGTTCTTGGGCGGTACCTGGACTGGAACAGCGCGTGCGAGGGTTGTCGTGCGTACCAGCTCGGGTGCGTTCCGTGTGCTGTTCGTTTCGGCTGTCGTGGTCAGCTCCACGAGTCCGGGTTCGATGTCGTTCGTTGTGCTGTGCGTCGTAGCACAAGCTGTGCGTCGTAGCGTTGAAGGCTTGCAGCTGGCTCTGACACCGTGGGAAACGTGTGGCTGACTCTCGCCAGTTGTCTCCGAAGATGTTCTCGTTCTTCGCGCAGCCTCCCGTTCTCGAATACCGCCGCTTGCAGGTTCATCTGCCGCTCGTCGTCGTAGGCAGCCTGAAGTATCGTTGGCACATTCGATCGTTTGGAGAGCTGGCGACGTTTTTCGTTGTCCTCTAGGAAACGTGAGACGATGTCGTCCTTACGGCCATAGCAAGGGAGCCCTCGTGATCGTAGTTCGTTCACCAACTGCGTCTTCTTCGTTGAACACAGGACGTCGCGTTCCGTTGAAATCAGCAGCCAGTCGATCACCGTTGACGTGGAGTCCGTCGTTGTCCCTCGTCTGCGTGCACTCTCGTAGTCGTGGTGCAGTTCGTCCGCGTCGTTCGTCTCCTCGTCCGTTCGTTCCGTGGCCTCAAATCCTGATCCTGTCGGCTGCGCCATGTCAGCTAGGTCGTGGCTCGAATGAAGATCGAATAGGAGAAACTAGGTTTTGAGAATTTAAAGGTTTAATAATAGAGAAAAACTGAGGTTACACTTGATCAGGTCAGAGGAGCACGGGGAGAAAACGTCTGACGCGGTGCACAGGCGTGGGGCGACTCTCTCGTGAACAACACACACGTAAGCGAGAGAGAGAGAGCGAACATAAACACCCGCGTTGCGTCTGGCGTCTCCCTGTTCTCGGGCATAACACACCCGAGCCAGGGGCGCGTTCGTGCTCTTGAAACGCTCGGGTCCTCGCGGCGCGGCCGTGGCCGTAAATTGCGGTCGTTCTCCGCGTCTTCAGGCGGCAGCTCCGGTGTTGTTGAGTGGCTAAGTGTCCCGTGGCCGTCCGTTTTCACTTCTCGGCACAGAGAGTTCTTGGAATCGTGGGAGGCAGCTGAAAATGGGGCGCTTGCGTAACTGCGCCTGCAGAATTCTTCACTTCGGAGAAGTTCCTTTCCAAATGTCGCGCGTAGCGACGAACTTTTTCGTGACCGCCGTGATACCGGGCCCTCGAAAATGCTTCAGCGTCTGGGCCTACATCTGGTGAACGTCCGAGCGGCTAGTAACGGCATGGCGCTTCTTCCCAACTGCCAGTCTGGACAAATGGCAGTAGAGATGCTTTCTCTTGCTCTTGAGCCCAAACCTGCACTCCTTCTTCTGGTAGCTCATTTGATTGCCGAGTTTTGTACGCCCGGTTTTCAATGGCTTCTTCTTTCGTGCCCTTCGGACCTCCTCCTCCTCCGAGACGGCTCCGTCGTAAGGGCCGCAGTTTCTAATCGCCCGAAATGTGCCCGCTTCGCTTTTGCCAGGGCTCGTGTTACGTCGGACACGGCTTCGCCTCTATCCGAGGCATCCAGTCGCGGTTCCTCCATAACCGACTCTTCTTTCGAGTCGGTGGGTGGTTTCTCTTTCACCGCTGGACGCAGTGGAGCGTAGCCGACGCTGATGTACGGCGAGCCGCTTATGGTCAAGAGATCCAAAGAGTCAAAAGGTCCAAAGAGTCAAAAGATCCAATAGCCACGTGACAGCCGAGTCGAAAGATCCAACGGGTCAAAAGGTCCAATGTGGGTCAAAAGGTCCAAAGAGTCAGAAGATCCAACGATTCAAAAGGTCGAAAGCAAGTCAAAAGATCCAACGGGTCAGGAGATCCAATTTGTCAAAAGGTCCATTTATTCCGAAACCGCGTCAGAAGGTCCGCCGAATTATGAGAACCTTCGGAGCCATGACTAGGGTATGCAATTTATAGTCTACGCCATTATATTGTATTTTTAGTGTTGTTTTGGCTTCCATACTTGAACTTTCACTTCTAAATGTAGAAGCTATGCACTTGGCGCTCCGAATTAAGCCGTAGGTAATTTGGACGTTATAAACAACACCATTCATCAAGCGTGTTTTTATTTCTCATTATTTTCAGAGGTTGTTATCTTTTCTCGTTCCTTTGTCATTGGATACTTATTATCTTTCTCGTTCCTCTGTCATTAAATACTATTACATTAGAATAATTTGGTAGTTATTGCTTGTGTAGAGTGTGAGCTTCAATGATGTCAACGAGCCACGACCCCATGTCGCTCATATCCGGCTACGCTGCGCTGACTTGTATGATTGCTGCTGAAAATATTCCAGAGAAATTTTCTTGCATCTTGTTAATTATAGTCAACATCCATCAAACAGATGACCATTATATGGCTCATGATTACACCCACAAAAAAATCAAGCGTTTGAATATCAGTGCTACATGAGTGTTACACTTCGGGAAGCTCGGTTTTCAGGAGACCCGAGTTGAAGGACGTCATGATAACCTGAAGCCGCTAGTTGCAGCTCACGTGTCTCTTTTTTTTGACACCTTCGATAATGTAGTGTCAACCCCTTCTCTTGTGGCTTCGCTTCCATAAGTGGTATTTCCCTTTTGTGCAGCTAAAGAGGTACAGGCGGTGGGGAGCTGATGATGACATTGGTCTCGGGTAAGAGCAAAGCCACGGCCAAAGTATGCCCAGTATGCTTCGAGGAAGAACGCCGAAAATGAGAAATGAGCTCTCCTTTCAGAAAATTAAATCTATGTTTGTTCCAGAAAGCATAAAAAATGCCTTTGGGTATTTTAAACCACACACACACACACACACACTAAACACACCGATTTCCTGGAAATGGGGGTGACGCCAGGACGGAAACGCCCGGCGGGGTAGAGAAGGTGCCCTTGCTAACGCATTCGTCATAAGGCATTATGTGCGTTGTGTTATCAGCGAACGGAAGAGCACGTGGATGCAAATTGCCAAAAAATTACAAGTTTTTTGTGATTGAGTAAGAAAGCGACTGGTTCCTACCCACTAGCTAAGGCGATCAATTACGCAGCTGTTATCACAGGTACTGGAAAGTGGGAAAAAATTGTTACCTTCAGTGATTTTTAAACAAAGATATGGTTATAATAAGCCGCTAAAAAGAAAACTATATATGGAACAATAATATTATCTCAAAGCTGCAGTTGTTCCGGCAACTATTCCGCAGATAAAGAGTGCTTCATTTGGTAAGGCCGCATGACCTTTTCACTACGTTAAAATAACGCAGAATTACGAGCAAGAACACGTGTAATAAATACGCACGATCTTTGTGCCTGCAACTGCCAAGACGCACACATCTTGCTGCTTACAACGCGCGCTTGAATTGGTTTTTGTACCGAAAGCTCACTGTATCGAAAGGCCCCGAAACCGAAATGCTCTATACTGAAAAGACCGGAGCTGGTAAACGGCATTGTTAATGTGCGCTTAACCACTGAGATAATTTCCCATGCCCGTGACGCAAACGTATTTTTAATGAGAGAAACATGCATATACATGAAAGAAAAACTAGCATATGGCTCGGAAATTGGTGCTTAGAACGAATGAACACGCTCCTTGTAGGGAAAACGAAGAGGCAACAGAACCCTTAACCCTTGACGATGTGTGTGCCAAGCCCCTCAAATCGGGGCGAGGAGGCGCTAGCGACGTACTCCTCCTTGGTGGGGCGAGGGCGATCCTCGCGCGCTTCCCTCCTCTCCCTATGAGACGACGGGGAGGCGCGGAGGAGACTCCCGGAGAGACCGCCCTTGGGACGCGCAGCGATCGCACGGTACGTAAACGCCTTTCAGCCACTTTTGGCCGTTTCTTGCATTGCCCGTTGTTTCCCACTTCCGTGGGTCACGGCACCCACCGTGTCGATTTGCGCATGCCTCGATTTGCGTCAGGGCGTTTATCTAGGATGTCCGGCGAGTCTCCGCGGGCATATTCCACTCATTGGTGGGTTGCCCCCGCGTCCGCGATGTGACGGCTTGCGCCGTCTAAGGTCAGCGGACGAGCACCGATGCCGCCCGGTCGAGTCCAGTGGCTTGAACTTTGAAATGTGTAGCGGCCACAGAGGGCCCCCTTCCCCTACGTCAGCGAGCGTTGCGGCCGGCCAACGCCGGCGGACGCTAACTGCTGCCCGACTACGGGCTGGGCACACGCTGACGGGTGTATGCCCCAGGGGCTAGGTGCGTAGTACAGTGTAATGTTTGTTTCGTGGTTTCCCGCGTAATAAACCCCTGTACTATGAAATATCTCGCTTACCGGTGAAGTGACTGATGACGTACACACGCGGCGAGAGTCCTGGCTCGCTCTTGAACCCGTTGTGGGCAGAGTCTCTCGGCAGGGCAGTTCGGTGCTGCGCGAGAGGAGTGGGAATAACGACGGCGCGTTATTCTATTATTCTATTCTCTTCCTTAATGCTAATGGCAAGGATTAAGGATAAGATAATGCCCACAACCCTTACCAAACAAAAGTGCGCCAAGGTGAGGCCCATACCGAGACTAGATCACTTGACTGGCCTTAGCCGTGTCAAAAGATAGAAGTCAGAATGTCTAATATTGGACCTCTTGACTCGTTGGACCTTTTGACTCGCCTTAGCCGCGTCAGAAGGTCCAATACGAGTCAAAAGATCCAACGAGTCAAAAGATCCAATGAGTCAAAAGGTCCACAGGGAGTCAAAAGATCCAAAGAGTCAAATAATCCAACGCGTCACAAGATCCAATATCGGACCTTTTGACTCGTTGGATCTTTTGACTCTTTGGATCTCTTGACTCGGAATCCGGCGAGGCCTGGCTGCCGCCTAAAAGGGGGAAAAGGACCGAGGAGGATCTCCAACCTCTTCCTTTTCCCACCGGGCACAAAATAAAGTTGTTCTCTCTCTCTCTCTCTAGGTGTAGTGCGGTCCCGCTTTGCACAGAGACCTCACCCTTGACGATTCAGCGTCTAAAGATCCAACGAGACGAAAGGTCCAACAGAGGATATTCCGTCTCTTTGGATCTTTCATCTCGTTGGACATTGAGGCTCGTTTGGACCTTTAGACTCGGTGGATCTTTCGTCTCGTTGGACATTCAGGCTCCTCCATACTATATGAACGACTGTAGCACTCTACAATCACCTTCACCACGCAATTCACCAAATTAATAGCGAGAACGTCGGCGTTTCAGGTTCGAGTATATAACTTCGCTTAAGTAAACGATAATTTCATTTTTCAAATACTCCCAGCGTTGGCCTTTCCACGTGGTCAGGAACGCTTTTTCCGAACAACAGCTTCACGAAGATGAAATGACTAGTTAACGAGATATAGGCTATCATTGTCATAGAGCGCCCACGACAAACATTTTTGCGAATGCGCTGGATTCTCCTTTATGCCTGCGTGTGCCTGTGTTAGGGTAAGCGAGATTTATTAAATTCCCCTGAGGAATAAAGCGCCAATCGCCTATCTAAAAAATCATATCTTCCTACGAACGAACTCGAGTTCCTTCCCGCCGCATGGACATGTGCAGCACTTAAGCAAGCCTACCTGAAATCCGGGAACATTCACTTCCTCAATTGCGTACTTCGCTATTTTCTTCTATAATTTAGATGGGTTTGCAGGAGTGCACAAGACCCCTCTATATCATTCAAATAACTTGACTCTTTCTACCTGGAAGCCTAACTATTTATAAATATCAGAAATTGCATTTTACTGCGCTCCCTTTCAATCCTGCGCAAGACTGTGCGCAATACCGGCCTCACCAGAGTTAATGGATAAAGCCCGAAAGGCTATGCTTGGTTCGTCTGCGATGATTCAACTGTTTTAAGGAACTGAGTAAGCTGAATAACGGCAGGATATTGACCCTCAAGGGAGACAGTGCAGTGTATTCTCGCTACCCTCCTACAAAAGAGTTGTTCTCGGGCCTCAATTTCCCAGCAACCGACATTACGCCGTTGGGACGCGGTTCGATGAAAGCCTATCGAGTTCTTTATTGCAGCTCCAAGGCGAAGCTCGACGATTCATTTTTGTCCACTTCTTTTAACAGTGGAAGGTACATATTTGTTTTTAGAAATGCGACGGCGCGTTTTAAACGGTCTGTCGGACGTCTCAGTACGTCGTTATTTGTATGAAACTCTATGCAGCACGTATTCGACGGTTTAGCGGACGGCAATATCTGTGCGATTTGTGTTGGCAATGTGTCGGCAGAGGATTGAGAAATGTGACTAACTGAATTCAAAAAGCGCAAAAAGACGGGACAAGAAACGGCTACACACGGCGCTGTTTTTTGCACGTCTTTTTGCGCTGTTACGAATTCAGTTAGTATGCACCAAATAGCCCAAGCCAATCTTTTAACGAAGTTCAAATATGACGGAGAACGGATTTTTTTCGAAAGGCCATAATATGCACCCTTAACAACAGCAATGACTACAAACACATGCGAACCACCCATGACGTTGTTCTATACACATCACGTTGTGTATGGAAGTCGAATTACCTAAAGGTGACGGTGAAGTGATTTGTAAACATGGCGGGATCACTTTTGGAGATTATATTCTGGAGTCCTTAAAGTATGCTTCGACCACTCTGGTTGCGTTTACGCGACCTTCTTAGTAGAAAAATTATATTAAAGTGTTGTCCTAATCTCTGCATCCTCCTTGCGATTTTCTATGACGTTTCGTATGACCTTTACTCTTGTAGGCTCAGCTTGACTGCGCCCACTGCGGCTCGCCGACCCTAGGCCCGCAGGTTGTCGCAATTCATTCCCTAAGAATTGTGTCGCGAAGAATGTGGCTTTATTTTGCGAGTTTGCAACAACTCCAAGTCAATGTATCTCTACGCTAGCGCACATGCAATACGTATATTGGCTTACGACGCTTCACTGAGTTCGCTTCACGGGAGCAGTAAGCTGCATTTGCCCGCGCAACCGGTACGCTAGGAGAAAACCTAAGGTCAATAAGAGGTGGGAGAAGATTCTGCGAATTTAATGTAAGTAATAATCCAAAAAATCGACCAATACTCTCTTTTGTAAAGCGTAAATCCAAGGTACGGGAAACAATTTTTGCGCAGGATAAACTAGCACAAAGATCATCAGCACGATCGCACATGTGCAATCTTTTACCCTCCTGAAGAACGCAGTCTCCAGTCAAACATATTTGTGGTGATTTGACAGACGCGAAAAAAATTTTCCTTAGGCTCTATTAGTGAAAACATACCTGCACGACAAAGGGGTGTCTATCTTTTGCTCGGGTAATTGCCGCTTATATCAACCAGAAGAGAGAGAGAGAATAAACGTTTATTTAAATCAACAGGGGGGATTGTACTGAAGCTTGAAGGAGGCGTCCTCAGTCCAGAGCGTGGGTAGCATCGACAGCCTTTGAGCCAGCCGAAGCTGGTCATCCAGGCGGGTGGTCGCCAAGGCGCTCTCCCACAGCTCGACAGTAGACAGTTGCAAATTGGGAGGAATCAGTGGAGATTGGTCACACCCTCCTACCGTATGTCGTAGCGTTCAGGGTTCTCCGCAAAATCGGCAAAGCGGGGAGCTCTGGCGGTTGAAAAGGTGAAGCCGGATAGGTGGGGGAATGTATTCGTGTGGAGAGCACGTAAATGGCGTTCGTGCACTCGGGGTAGAGATTTGTGGGGGGGAGCGAGTGTCTGACGCGACAGCCTGAGGTGCTGCGTGATCTCGGCGTAAGAAGTCAAGGGCTGCATGCGCTCGGGTTCGGCAACGCTGCTCTCGGCGCCCGCTCGGTGGGTCAATTCTCGAGTGATGGCGGCCGCCGCCTCGTTTCCAGGGAAACCGTGATGTGCCGGAGCCCATACAATCCTGATTAGCCTCTTCAGGGGCTGCTGCTGAATGATGCGTAGAGTTGTTGTGATATTGTTACAAGTCATGGTTATGTTGTTGGCGAGCAGGACCCATGATACAAGGTGGACAATCTACGCGACTAACTGCGATCATCATCATTTGACCCCGTCATTATCATCACGGCTCTCTCTCGCGCTCAGCCTTGTTCGTCTTGCCCGGTGCTTGCATCCCTCTGTACCAAGCCTCCAAATATAGTCTCTTACCCGTAACAATATCAACCACAAGACATTATTCGTTATTCGTTGCTTTGTTTTGTGCCGGGATGTGGTGGTTTTTTGGGATGTTTTGAAAAAAACTGTTAAAAGGGGCATGGACGCGTTTACGTGTCCATCTCCCTTCGAACAATGCGGTTCTTGCCTTCTCTAGATACTACTGGAGTTCCCTATAATATATTTTTTGTGATGGGATTGTATAGCTTGTAGAAGTGCCGCATGACTGACCGGAATCCGGAACTCCCCGCCCAACGAAGTCTGTTTTTTGGGAGCTGGCTGCGTTGGTGGAGAGCATCTATGCGGAGGAAAGTTGATTGATTTGACTGATTGATTGTAGGGCTTAACGCGCCGACGCAACCCAGGCGATGAGGCGCGCCCTAGTGGAGACTCCGGATTAATTTTGACCACTCGGGGATCTTTATCGTGCGCCGAAATCTCATACAGACGGGCGTTTTTGCATTTCACCTCCATCAGAAAAGCGGCCGCCGCGGCCGCGAATCGAACCCGCGACCTCGTGCTCATGCGGAGGAAAGTTACCCACCAGAGTGGCTGCACCTGTTGGACGCGCGTGTCTGCTTGCTGAAGTTTTGGCAGCTGCCTTATTGTAGCTACTGTGGTGTTATCCTTCTTGGATAACTGCTAACGTTTGTATTGCATAATAACCGCAAGTTTTTCATGCAGAAAAGAAAGAAATGTGTCATGGACGAGTGCTCTGAATCACTAGATGCAGTGCATCGTAGCAGGAGGTTCGAATCTCCGGTTGAATTAGTTTTTTTTTTTTTTTTGGGGGGGGGCAGTATATTTCTTTTTGTATAATTAACGTTTTATCTACTGCATTCCCCATTTTGCGTTGCAATCATCATTGCATTATGAGCGAGTTTAAAGACTACGTGCAGACAGACCCTGACGCGCTGCCGAGTTTTCGTTGGCGTGGTGTTGACGTATCCCCGGCAGCTTGGAGGCACAGTGCCGAATCCGCCGATTGCCGCCCTCGTGTGAACGCGCCTCTTATTCAGACACAGAGACGAGCGAGGCAAGCTTTGAATTTGAGGGAGAAGCTGAGTGTCTCCGATGCTGCAGAGGGCGTGCAGCCACTGCGAACACGTCATCTAGTACACGTTACGACTTTAAGCGCGTCTGGCATCCTTATCTGCCCCCGACAACATCATCCAACCAGCGATAACGTTGGACGCCAGGCATGTTGCTGCGGGGAACCAAAACCGAAACTGGTTTGAACAACTCTCCAAAAATAAACTACAACTACATTTCGATACATGTGCTTGTTGCCAGTAGTAGTAGAGCTGCTTCTAAAACAATAATATTGACGAACAATCATCTGCGTATACATAAAGTTTAAAATCCTGGGATCGTTCAAGCACGTCGCGTGACGTTTCCTGTGAGGGGAACTTGCCTTGAAATACGATTGTACGCTGTTTAGCTTACTAAATTTCATGCATACGCAATTGCGCTATTTTCAGTACTTTTTTTCTCTTAGGAAAAACATTAGTGCTATTTGAATGAAGTGAAATTGTAAGAACGAGTCCAAACAAACTTGAACGAGTCCAAAGATTGGCAGCGAGGTTTATTTATTCAAATTACAGGAGAACACAGTCTGTATCTCTTTTGCTTGCTAGGGCTGACCTTCAACCATTAGCTACACGTAGGAAAATAGCTCGTTTAAAATTTATTTATGACTTCATAAAAACTACAAACTGGATCCCGGAATATTCCTGCGCCCGCCAGGGCGAGTGTCGGCTCGTACCAATCACTCATTTGTTGTGCAGGCGTATGTACCGCGGGTGGATGTATTTAAGTTTTCGTTTCTTGTGCGATCTATTGTTGATTGGAATGCGCTTCCTCCCGAGGTGTTTACAGGATGTAGATCCTCACAGGACTTTCAACGACGGCTGGACTTGTTTTTTGCCTAATAGTGTGTATTGTGCACCTGTTCACTTCCCACCCCTGCCACAGCCCGCAAGAGCTAGCAGTATTGTAAATAAAATAAAAATAAATAAAAATGTAGTTTTCTGGTACATTTCGTGGTAGTTCGAGGCAGTTTCGATTTCGGTTCCGCCGCGCAATACGTATATGGTTTCTGATGTTATCTGTAATCGCGCATTGGTCATCCTTCAGAAATCTACATGATCCGCTATTCACATGTTATGGACTGCAGAAATGGGCCGCATAAACATCCTTGTGCCGCTTCAAGTATAACAAGTATTGTTTCGTGCAGTAAGGCCGAGCCGAGGTGGACGCACTGGCTGAACCCCGGTGGTCCACTTCATCGGAGATGGTGAACCATGGGGCGTCTCTCCCGCAGCTACGGATCTCACCTACACGCCTTTTCTCCGTACTATCCGCCACGTCTTCAGCGAATCGGCCAAATAATCACATTCGGCCAATAAAAAAGGGTCTCTACCCCTGGATTTGAACCGCCACCGTGGATGCCAACGCCTCGGGCTTCATCAAATTACCCTTCGGTAACATGCAACGAGGTTTACAAATAACAAGTGCATATATGGAGGCCCACCTCCGTCATATCGGACATCTGCGACATGTTTTTTAGCGGTTAAAATAGGCGAACACAAGAAAGAGGACAGGACAGGCGCTTCCAACATTGCATCGGACATTGCTGTTTACTTGTTGGGTTGCAGTACTTTGAGCTCCTAAGCTGAGCATTGATTGAATAACGTTTGAATAACGATTGAATAACCCTAGCCCCGCAAATATCTGATGAGCAGCTACTAGGCTTTTTCTGGCAGGATTTCTGAAGACTGGTCTGGTGTTTCACCCGCGAAATGGTTTTACGGTTTACGATAAAAAAAATTCAGTTTGTTTGATTCCCTTATTACGTATATTACTTCGCTTTTTATTTGCTGTAGATTTTCTACCGGTGAAACCGTCGCAGAGGAACATGCAGCTTACGGCGAAGCGTTGTACGTCAATTATATGAAACAATACTTGCTCGCGAGAAACGCTCATCATCATCATCATCATAAACCTGCTCAGGTCCACTGCAGGACAAAGGCCTCTCCCATTCACCTCCAACCGCTCGTGTCCCGCGCTACTCGAGTCCATAGTTTACCCCCGAATTTCTTTATTTCATCCGGTTTATCCGGTCCGTCTCTGAAATCAAAAACATGTGACTAGGGGGTCATGGTGTCTCCTGAAGTACGGCTAATGCACCATCACAGATATCATTGGAAAATATGCGCGCGTTTTACGGTTAAACCAAAACCAAGACTAGTTCGAACTATCCGAAAATAAACCACAATAACTTTATTCCGACACATACTTGTTGAGAATTGCACTAAAGTATTTCCTAAAAAAACATTCTTTACACAGACGCAGGTACGCATGCATGAACTCTAAAATCTTGGCCGTCGTCCATTACATCGCAAGATGGGTTTGCTTTATTTGCCGTCACTGCTGCAGTTGTTGTGGCCGCCTCAGACCTCGCAGGGTATTTTTTCTTCTTTCGGACTTTAAAAATTAAATACGGTATTAGCGACTGCATAACGAAGAAAACCATGTTAATCTGCGCCCGTCTATGCAATGCAAACGCAATCACAAGTTAAACAAATAAAGCGGTTGCTTGCTAATTAGTAACCAATTACCTCAGATGTGTAATATTCTCAAAATTCCAACTCGATTTTTGTCCTTGTCGTGTGCAATGTTCACAGCACTCTTCGTGGGCTCAGCCATCACCAAGCAGCTCAGTGATTGGCGAAAGAGGGAGAAAGTCACGCATTGGTGTGACGATTCGGCGCGGAGCTCGTAATAGTGTAACGGTATTGCTGTCTTTGCAAACCTTGATATTATAAATGCATTTACATAACAATCTCATTTCAAACCATTTTATGTCTAGAATATGGCAGCTCAGTGCATGAATAAAGTACTGCACTAGTGAACACGAAGTTTCGGCTTGGTTCCTGGCAATGACAGTCGCTTTTCCCATCAAGTAAAAACAAGGCAACAGAATGATAAAGTACCATAAGCAAAAACGTATATGCACCTCAAGTATTCAGCACGTTCAAATCAATTAGGCGTCATAAATTGGTCCGTAGCCCCTCCTGCCCCCCTCCCACGGCTGCCCGCAAAGCTTCACAGTATCTTGTACTCAGAAATTTCCAGTTTCCACTGAATGATAACAATTTGAACATGTTTGCCATCCTCGGATCACTTTTCGCCTTCCGTCTATGTAATACACAACTGTAAATTGATGGACAGTTCTCTTTGTATGTACGGAGCTAAAAAGTTACAGAGCTGGTTGCCGATGCTGAACACATGCAATTATGCATTCCGCTGTCTCTCGAGCTGGTTTTGTCTGCACGTTAAATCCCGTCAAGCTTAAGTTGAATCAAATTTTTTATTGCACCGGTCAACTCAATAGGATGGATCATGCGTCGTTGATTTCAAGGAAAACGGCAAGCGCAAGAGGTTTGTTTTTCTAGCCTACGGGTAGTTATCCAAATATGATTATCTGACGACGTGTATTTAGCGATGCTACAACTCTGTGTGTCAACAACCCAACCCTCACAAATTGCAGTACTCAAAACGAACTTTATTGTTTGTTTTATTGACAGACGATATTGCTGAAATTCACCACTGAACATCACGGGACAATACGCTCACGATTGTGCTGGCGAGCCTGAGGTCGCGGGTTCGATTTATGGCCGCGGCAGCCGTTTTTCAGATGGAGGCGAAAAGCGAAAACGCCAGTGCGTTCCAGATTTCGGTGCAGGTTAAAGGTCACCAGGTGGTCAAAATTAATCCGGAGCCCTCCACTACGGCGCGCCTCATCGCCTGTGCAGCGTCGGCGCATTCACCCCAGATTCAATCAATCAATCAATCAATCAATCAATCAATCAATCAATCAATCAATCAATCAATCAATCAATCAATCAATCAATACGCTCACGTGCAACACGTTACATGGACGCAAAACAGTCCTACATGAATAAGAACAACAAAATTGTCAAAACGGTCAGTTAAATTTGATGGGGCAAAATTTTACACAACTGAGTGAAACCAATCGCTGTCTGCTTTATTCGAATGAGCCCACTAAACTTATCGCATTGTTGGACCTTTAGTCTCGATGGATCTTTCATCTCGATGGACATTCAGGCTCGGTTGAACATTCAGGCTCGATTGGGACTTTCGTCTCGTTGGACATTCAGGTTTGATTGGACCTTTCGTCTCGTTGGAAATTCAGGCTCGCTGATCACGTGACGCATTGGACCTTTAGACTCGTTGGATCTTTCGTCTCGTTGGACATTCAGGCCACAAGCGAACCTTGACTGCAGTGTCGGTCTCTCTGCTCCTCGAGCTGTCAGATACGCACACGGCGCGGCGCTAGTCTGTCCAGCGAGTTCGCTTTCTTGAACTGGGTCTTCATGCACTATAAGTGTGCTTCTGTCCGTGTCTTTCGGAAAGACAACGGTTTCCTCAAACAATCTTCCCGCAATATCGGGCGCAATTTCGTCGAGGGCGTTCGGCCCCGACGTCATGACGGTATCCACAATCGGGATGTTATCGCCGTCTCAAGCTTCGCATCACCATCCGTGGGATCATCGTCTTTCGATGTGTCTGGAGTGGTGCGCTTTCGAACACATCTGGAGATGTTTCCTCCTTGCTGATTCTGAATACTTCCGCCTCTTCGCCTCCGGAGCTATCCTTGCATTCCTTTGCCTTCGCAGGGTTAGCCCTTCGGCCTCTTTTCTCTTTCGCATTTTCGTCATCTGAT
The DNA here is from genome assembly GCF_048455015.1 of Haemaphysalis longicornis. Taxonomy (NCBI): domain Eukaryota; kingdom Metazoa; phylum Arthropoda; class Arachnida; order Ixodida; family Ixodidae; genus Haemaphysalis; species Haemaphysalis longicornis. The sequence continues at coordinate 127,290,776 of NW_027526214.1, read as the reverse complement.
GAGGATTCCGCCTTCAAGCATTGTATCTAGAGTCGCCTTTTTAGAATCTCGAGTTCAGCTTTGCGCGCTTTCTCCTCTCGCTCCGCTTTCGCTCGCTCCCTTTCGGCCTCTGCCTGGCGGGGTTTCTCTTCTCGCTCCGCTTTCTCTTGCTGAAGTTGTCTCTGAAATTCTTTCCCCCTTTCTCTTTCAGCCCCCTCAGCCTCTTCTCGTGCTGCCTGTCGTGCTTTCTCAGCCTCTCGGGCTGCCTGTCTTAATTTCTCCGCTTTCTCGTTTTCTTCTTTTTCTTTATGCGCGACCCATTTTCGTAGTTCGGCCCCTGACAGGCCCAGCTGTCAGCCCAATGCTACAATTTTCTCTAGATCCATGATTGAAAATTCGCCGCAATCTAGACACGATACTCTAGCCTACAGCTGGGTCTATGTACTCCGAGAAAGTCATTGAGAGCACCAACTCAGAAAGGCAGCAGCAATCTATGCCACAAAAGTTCCAGGCTCTTTCTCTTCCTTAATGACGTCCTGCCGAGGACGCCAGAAATTTTCACCGTTTCGTTAATTGGGTGCCCTGTTAGAAGATATGGGGAGTCGACTCAAGCGAGCAAACCACGCCACCGAATCTACAGGGCACAGGTGACGAAGGGGGTGGCCGTCTGATGTGCGGATTTCGCCGACCAGAGCGGCAAGAATGAGTAAGAGCCTTAAACGAAAACAGCACAACGACTTATATTTATACAGGCGAAACACTGTACAAGCACGAGGACATGTGACGCCCAACGAGAGGTAACTTAGAATGGATGCAAATGCGGAAAACCTTTCAAAATTAGACGAAAGTACACAATCAGGAGCGTTAACAAATGGATATTACGTAGTGGAGCAGTTAACTAAAAAGCAAGAACGAACAGTTCGATGCATATGAGAGACCGAGTCTCACAATATTCACCGACGGGGCCGGACGATGCACCGCTAACAGAGGCGATTCGGCTACCTGTGAAGTGTGGCTTCGTCGTAGGTCAGGCCGTCGCAGACAATCATGGTGATTCGAGGCCCGGGAGTACGTTGGAGTCCTCCAGGGCGCGGGTCGCCGATGGTGTGGTGCACAAAATGGCAGAAGCCGTTGTTACATCAGGACGCCCGAACGTAACTTATTTGTTTCGGTGCGGTTTCGCTTTTTATAGCTGCGCCTTCGCGGAGGGAGAGGCCACAACACACGATGCGCCAGCCGATGTCCAGCGCACAACTTCCCTCTTTCTGCCTTCTGCAATCATCAGCGCGCCTTAGCACTGGCAAAGCTACGCTCGCCTCCTCAAAAGAACTCGAAGCTCCCGTGAAACCTGAGCGGCGGAGATTTTATTTTGGTATTTTCTTGCCAGCGAGTCGGCGAGTGGTCGGAGTTACCGCCGCTTCGTTCGAGAGAGTTCCAGGGTTTTCCTGGGGCGAATAGAACCGAAACTGAATAAACCGGACGACTGTAACAAGAATTAGGTGCTGTACAATAATATGAAAAAATAGAGTACTTTTAGACGTCGTACACTCGAGTTTGTGACAGGCGGTATTTCGGACCCTACCGGATTTTACAGCGTGATGGCCAACTTACACATGAGGTGATCCCCGATGGTGATTTCGGGACATCAACACGCGACCCGAAGTCGTCCACGTCGTTCGGCTCAAACCTTACTGGGCAAGATAACGGACTTTTTTTGTTTATTGTTTGTTCTGACTGTCGTTTTATTTTAGCATCGGGTCGATGCACTCTGAGAGGGGAAGTAATGCCGCGAACCGTGCATTGGGTTTGTTTGTTTATGTTTTGTTTTACTGCCCGGCCGCGCCCGGCTGTATAATCTGTGTCCCAAGCGAAGGGCGTGCCCTTATTTTTACGCCGCACTCGTTATCTCATTCTGATACGGAGAGCGTTTCGCCCTGACGTCACTAGCCTAGAATAAACTTCTTTGATATACAACGTTCTGGATGTAAATGGATGGGTCGAGGAATACTCGCGCCGAAAGATAAAGAAAGATTTATCGTCTGCTGCGCAGAAAGATAAAAGTCCGCTGAGCAGAGCGAATCGCCGACAAGGTAAATATAACTGGTAGCGAAGCTTCCATAGAAGCCCATACGTTCAGAAAATGGCGGCTCTTAAGCTGCTCATGGGGCTTAGCGCCATCTGTGTGAGGAGGGAACACTTCCGGCGGAACAAAAAATAAACAGGATGTGACGCAAGATCCGGTCAGAAAGTGACGTCATTTTGGTGGCATTAGCGGGAAAATTTGACTTCAAAATAGCCTTAGCAGGACTCTGATCGCTGAGGGCTCATGTCATTGCCATCTAACGCAAGTTGGCGAGCCCTTGGCGTGTGTGCTTCAAGTCAACGCCAGCTTATTCTCGTGACTAGAGAAACGCACTTTAGCATACTGTCGTATGATTCGCCTCGGTGTTTATAAAAGCATCTTGCATCTTCTCTGAACCTTTCTTCTGTATTCATGCCTTCCACTGCTGTATAAAAGCAATCAGTTGTTTATTTTGATTGCACCGGGTGGCAAACGTACACCCCCCCCCCCCGGACCGGAATTTTTTTTCTGCCTTGGGATACAGAGCCCAAAATGACACTTGACCGCTCTCCCCGGCCCCCCTTTTATATAAGAAACATGCCCACTCCTTACCCCGATACCAATTTCTACCAACGCCACTGCTAAGTTTAATTGCGTCGCACATACGCAGGTAGGCGTGCGTGCCTTAAGTATAGATCAAGGTTATATAAAATGCTTGCTCAGTTTGTGTACTTCTGTTCTAAGAGAAGAAATAACGCATAGTCATGCTATAATCAAGACATTTGAATTTTATTCCAGGATGAACATAAAACAGATTTACCACACTGCACAAAATGAGCACGTATACAATAAATACAAAATGTTCGTGGGCACTACATGCATTATGATTTTCCTTACGCGCCGAAAAATTGTCTTTACCCGTAACACATAGCATTATGAGCAATGAAAGCGTCAACAGCAGAACTACTTCGAAACAAGAGAAAAGAACTAGACACTGCATCTTGACGTAGAAAACCGGGCCGCAGGAATGCCGATTCACGAAAGTGCAGCGAGCACACTGCAGCTGTCCCGGCGTCTTATCAAGTAGAAAAGGGTTTATACAGAAGTTCACTCAGCATTCACGCCTGCAATTTCCTGGTTGCATTATTAGGCAAGTGTCGCAACAGATAAGTAAAAAGAGGAAAAATGGATCAATGCAAACGAAAGCGACGGCAGTATGTAAAAGCACATAGCGGGAAAGATCTGGCAGCAGCGCAGCACGGAGCAGCACAACACAGTACTGCGATGGAAATATTGCTTGCGCATACAAGTGCGGGAAGCAACGAGCACTACAAGCGTTTAATGCAATAGAGAAGACACTGAGATAGACAATTAAAGCTAGTCGTTTAAATTCGAGTGGTACTACGCCGAGAAGTCCTAGAGTAATTGACACAACTTGCTCTGAGCCAGCCTGAGGTGAAATCAAGAGATAACTGTGGCATAACAAAGCTTTAGACCCATTTTTTTCGAAGTAGCACCACGCCCCCTTACACAACCCCCGTGCACATATTAACAGTACAATAGTTTCGCGTTACCTGTGGAAATGAGAGGAAAATGGTGCAGTAAAACGCCAGGTGTACGGGAGTTGCTCTTGCAACTTGTACAGCACATCGTTTCTGTAGGTACCGACGAAAGCGCTCCGCTCCAACCGTTGGCAGCATCGTCCCGTAGTTCACCGTGCCTACCGGGCACGATACTACACGTGTTCACCGACGATACAACGCACGTCGCAACTCCACGCACAGCAAAAATTAAGTGCACAACAAATTAACAAGGAAAAACGAATGCAAATGCGCACCACCAAAACACGCGAGGGGCGTTTCCTAGCAGACGAACTTTAGGAGCGCCTTTCCGATCACTACAAGGACTGCATCACAAAGCAATGACATGTGCCATTCTTCAGAGGGCGCTACAAAAAATATTTTTGAGAATGAACGGCATTTTCATAAATTATCTATACACTGTGCCTAAATAAATGTGATTCAGGAATAAATATAGTTCGTAAAATATAATTGTTGTTTTATTGTTGAACAAAACTTGGTTTTTTGTTACTAGTGTTTGTTCCCTCCTCACCTAGTCGCGCTTCAATCGCCACTCCCATAAGCCCCCATGCTGATGTCGCTGGCAATAGGTTCTGAACCGCTTTTTGCCCGAGCCTTCGCTACCATTTGTCGCCGACACTCGGTTACGCACGTCACTTTGTTGACTCCTGCTTCGCCGCCTGTGTAGTTTTTGAGTTGTTAGGCGAGCGCAAGTTCGCTCCAATAAGCTTGTTTTTCCTTCAAGACGAGTGCATCATCTCTGGCTTCGTGACAATATAAATTTTATACGTGTGTACATCTCCCCTTTCGCTCCCCCCTCCTTTTTTCTGCTTCTTTTTGTTTTCTTTCTTTCTCTCTCTCTCTCTCTATTTTCACCGGTCATCTCAACGTATTTACCCCTATCTGGAGTACCAAGCTGTACCCTTGGTGATGCTGACCAATTCAGCTTTCATTAAAGGTTCTCTCTCTCTCTCTCTCTCTCTCTCTCTCTCTCTCTCTGAAGCACTTTTCTTTTTATCGCGTTGTTACTGGCGTGATATATAATTATGGCTAATTTGTGCATTATAAGCACGAAGTGGTTGTGGTTGTGTGGCCCATAGGTCGGGTACAACCGTTCCGCAGCTACCTGAGCGAAAGCTAGCTGCTCTACGCCCATGTACATGATTGTTTTGTTTTGTTTTAATTGTAGTTGTCTTACCCATTTTTGACTGCTGTGTCACTTATGGTGCCTTTTTACTTTTTCGGTTTCTGAGGTCAGACGTGCCCCAAGCAGGCGAGGGTCCTGGGGGGCGCGGATTGTGATCATGGGATCCAGATTAGTGAAGGCCATTGCGGCGCACTTTGTGGGTGATGTAGCAAGGCCGCGCATCGCGAGAAACTTAGCACTCTAGTTTATAGCACGCTCAAACCTCGCGCAGATCACACATAGGTAGTGGCCTGAGCCCCAAATGCTAACATAATTTGCCTACATTCCCATTTCTACTTATTGCGGCAGTCATCTCAAGACCTATCAGGGAGTGGTTAAAGTGAGTTGGCTTAGTACACCGCCCTGAGTGACGCCACGAGTTGCGTTGTGCGATGATGTGTCACCGTCTTCTCCGTGCACGTAGATGCTTCTCTCAGAAATGTCATCACAGATACAAGCTTCGACGCGTCCCGCAATGCCTGCAAACCTCCTTACTGTTCCTATAGCACACGACGATTTTACATCAATGAGGACTGCGGTGGCTATGTGCCGTCGATGCTCTGCCTGCTTGACATGTGTTTTAAGGGAAATCACATAATAAATGCTGCTCTGGCCCTGCAGAAACCCGACATCTGCGACGGATATATGCCTCTCTCAGTGATACCCAAGCCGAAGCGCCGCAGTACCATCTCCCCCATCAGTTCCCCAAAGCAACCAAGGAGCGCAATTTGCGATGGGTACCTCGTCAGGTTTCAAGACTGATAAAATGCGGGCGCGCTTCCGCTCTCCAGCCAAATTGCAGTTTAGCTGCAGCATGCGGCAGTAAGCTCCAATTAAACAATATATGATTCCGTATCACCTTATTTCTTTCCTCCTGTTACGCGAGGGGGGGGGGGGGGGGAGAGGGCAGAAGCGGTTATACCGTATACAGCCGTGGATGTCACCAGCACGGCTGTGCATGGTTATGGAAGGCGCCTCTACGCCTGGCTTGTTTTTAGCCGCAGTGAATACCATTGCCACCGGATGGTACAAACAGTGGCCAATCTGAAAACGTTATTGAGATCGTTAAAAAACGCATTTTTCAACATTTAGAAAACATCGCTTTCTTCCATTTGCGTAACCTGGCCTTCGAAAGCTGGCACTGTGTGGACATGAGCGGAACAGTACAGAAAAAGAGGCTGGAAGAAAAAAAATCGTTGCTGCCCACACCCCACAGGCTTGGTTTATTTCGGAAGACTACGCGATGCCTGTGCGATTGTACATATACATTGTGTCTATGTATGCGCCATTGTACATTGTCCGCGCGATTATAAACACAGGCTTCGTCTTTGTCCACTTATCATTCGAGAATCTAGCCTCATTTTTTCAGTTCGTTCGCGCAACGGGGCCGGCATTCAAACCGGTGTCCCCTTTTCCATGTATATGGGAAGAAAACAAACGCTTTGTACCTTGTGTGGGCACACCTGATCAGAGCAGAAAGTTTCAACTTTTGTTGTTTGTATCGGGACCACCCAGTGCTACCAAACAAAGAATTAGGTCTGAATCGGTATACCCAGCCTTTTAAAGAGAACCTTTTTCAGGCTAGAGAAAAGGAAATCCGGTGCTCCTGTGTACGCAGAAAACTCAGGCGCAAGAAACGGGCGTTGGATAGGAATACGAAGTAAGGCGATAGATTGGCCGCATTTATCTTTCCCGCGCGCTGCGGTAGCGGGTTGCGCAATGTCGGCGGCAGCGCAGTCGGCGTGCGCTGGTCGGCTGCTGAGCTCATGAGTTGCTGAGCCATGGCGTCCGAGATTTCCCCGCGCGCGTTTTGCTCGGGAAGTGCCAATCGCCGCGCGCCCCAGCCAAATTTTGTAAGCGTGCTGGTTCCTCCACGCTCCGGCATGCGGCAATGCGCACCTATGCATTGAATGCATCCCTCAGCCCGCTGGGCGGCTGTTTATGTGGCATTTCGCGGCATATCAACGCTTGTTGGTTCTGGTCTTGGCGCGAGTGTATTTGCGAGTTTATTAGATGCAAAGCATTTCTTGCTCTAGGCTCCGTCGTCCGTCGTCCGTCCATCCCCCAGCCCAGGAATACACCGGCAACAATGCCGCTCCAGGAGCCCTTTAAGGGAAAGCGGCTCGTCTCGTGCCGGCCCAGGAAGACACCGGCAACAATGTCGCTCCAGCATCTCATGGTCGGGGCTATGTCCCTCCCTTGTTGTGGCGCCGTCCACACCCCCACTGCGCATGCTCGGCTCATCTCGGGCCGGCCCAGGAAGACACCGGTAACACTGTCGCTCCAGGAGCCATTAAAGGGTAAGACACCACCGGGCGTTCAGCAAGCCGAGCATGCGCAGTGGGGGTGTGGACGGCGCAACAACGACAAGGGAGGGACAGCCCCGTTGCATCTAATAAAATTACACCATCTTCCCGTGGGGGAACCCTGAGTAGTATGCGAAACAGCCGTGGGCTCAACGCAATTAACCAGTTCGTAGTTCCGGTAAGTGAAAAGTGTGGTACTTACCATGGAAACCAAATTGTAAATATAACGGTTGCTACGTACCTCAACCTAACGGAAACGACTAACTGAAAACTAATGGGCACTTGAATCGACCCCAAGCCTGCTTTGCAGACTACTCAGGGTTCCCCTACGGGAAGGCGGTGTAATTTTTTTTTCCCGAATTTATTTTGAGGTCCTACCGAAGATGCTGACACAGCACACCTGTAATGGATGTGTCCTTCATCGGAACAGCCGAGAACTCGACCCGTTGGAGGCACAGGCCTCCGCCCTTGCAGGTCGATTGGTGCATAAAAAGACCCCACCACCCCTCCCTTGCGTTCTTCCGCGAAGCGGAAGCCAACATTTAACTGTGATGTATACCATTTATGTCATGAGGCATACAATCGCATTTAGAAAAAGAGCAGCTTATGGTTGTTGGCTGATTCTAGAGCGAAAGTACACAACCGCCAACTACCCCACGTACGGCACCAAATGTGCAGCCCTGCATTTCCACAGGAATGTAAATTGGCGGAGTTAACATAATTTATCGCTACAAAGCGTAGATAAAGATAATTAGTCGAACGTAATTTACAAAAAAAACACAAAAGTACATAGAGCAGAAAAATAGGAAATATAGAAGGTATATTAACAAATCCAAAAATATAAATTTTATACAGCTGCTTGACAAACCAAAGACAAAAATAAAGGAGGAGCGGAAACAATGACAAAAGCGTGGAAACAAAACGCGCGATCAGACGAACATTGTGACACCCTGCATTTGCACATAAATGCATAACTGTCGTAGTTCACAGATTTAATTTTAATATCCCGTTCGATCAATTACCTCTATTCGTGCTATTATAACTAATAGCACGAATAGAGGCAATTGATCTAACGGGATATTAAAAACAAAAAAGCTACAAATAATTTATATAGGTAAACATATGAATCTAAAACTATTAGTTCTATACATCTCCCGCGCAAAGCGAAGGCAAGAATAAAAAGCCCTGACAACAATTAATGACGAACACACGAATAAAAAGATCATAAAAATTGACCACACTGTAACGCCCTGCGCACTTGCTTAAAATTTTATAATTGGCGGAGTTAACACGTTTAATTAACCGTAGATAATTGGTCGTACAGAATCTTAAAAGAACCAATACAGAAAATAAATTATAAAAGCTACCTTACAATATAAAAAAGTGGGCATTTATACACCTCTTCCAAAAAAGGGAGACTAAAAAAAGCGCTGAAAAGGACTACGGAAACGCGTATAAAAATATTTTATTATTTTATTTACTTATTGTGAGCAGTTAGTGGTGCGCCAGCCCTTTGGGACATTGACCGCTACCACAGTTACCTAGTGGCCACTATCCCATACCTCATCTTCCTCTGATAGTCATCCTCATCATCTTCCATCTCGGGGCTCGTGTCCGCCTCTTCACCGCCAGCTGAGTGTGTGTTCCGCGAGGGCTGCTACGCCTAATAAACGTCCTGTGCCGGCTGTCCTTCAGGGCCCTTACATTATTTATTTAGAAAACACTGCAGGCTAACAATAGCCCAGACAGGAGTAGGGGTGGTACAATACGAGAACATGACCAAAAAAGGAAAACAATACAGGTGGCAGAAACTAACAGGCAAATATACAACACATTACGGTACAAGAATTAACACGTTTCCAGATTCAAAAATGTGATGTGGTAGTTCATTCCATTGTGCTATTGTGGGAGGAAAGAAAGAGGTTGAAATTGTTAGTTCGAGCAAAGCTAGGAGTGAAGTTTTGGGAATGATATCGTCTAGTTGGACGCGAAGATAACGGAGAAAGAATGTTTGATAGGTCAAGTACACTTTTTTTGCTGGATAGATAGAAAAGAAATTTTAGTCTTGCTGTTTTCCTGCGACATTCTAAAGTTTGAATTTTGTTATCATGCACTAGTTCAGTTGGGGAATCAGACTGTCGAAATCGGTTGAAAATAAAATGGATGCTAACCTTTGGATTTTCTGTAGATTGTTAATATCTTTTTTAGTATGCGGATACCACACCTCACATGCATATTCCAAACCAGACCTGATTGTTGTATTGCATGCCAGCAGTTTAGTACTGGAGGGAGAACTACTTAGTCTATGCCTTAGCATGCCTAATTTCCTACGTGCGGATGAACAAATCTTTTCAATTGAGAAGACCAAGTTAGTTTGTTAGTGATTGTTACTCTAAGATATTTGTAACTTTCTGTTAGTAAAAGGGGGGTTCCTTTTATACTGTACGGGTAAATAAATGGCTCTTTCCTGTTATTGATGCGCATGAACATAGTTTTATCAGGGTTTACATTCATTCCCCAGCGGTCACACCACGTAGTTATGGCTTCGAAAGATTGGTACAGCATTATCTGATCATTTAAGGAGTTAATTGAATGGAATAAAAGACAATCATCGGCAAATAAGCGGATTTCTACACCTTATTTAGCACATGTTGTAATATCATTAATATAACTAAGAAGAAGCAAAGGCCCAAGGACACTTCCCTGGAGAACACCGGAGTTAACAGGGAGAGGGTTAGAATAAGCACCGTTTATGTCAAGAAACTGTGTACGTGAACTCATATACGATGCAACCCATTTAACAATTGTAGAGGGAAAACCTATCAGATTAAGTTTGTGAATTAGTTTGGAGTGCGGTATCGAATCAAATGCCTTGCTGAAGTCAAGGAAAACTACATCGCTTTGGTCTGATTTATCTAGTACCGAGGAGAATGAATGGACACGAGAAATTAACTGGGTAGTTGTAGAAAGACCTTTATAGAAGTCGTGTTGGAAGGGCGATAGAACATTTCGTGCGTCTAAAAAAATTACCATGTAATTTTAGATTTGTCATTCTGCTCGAGTCCTGCACCGTAACCTCGCCCGTCGTGGCATTGTTCTTGGGCTTCGGCTTATCTCTCGCTACGGAGTAAACAGTTACGGTTGCCAGGGCTTCTGGACTTCTTCACGGCTGCGACACTGGCTGGCCGCTCGCTTCAAACCACGCAACCACACGTATGTCAGAAGAAGAAGAAGAAGAAAACTTTATTTTTGCAAGGATCCCCTAGTCCGGAGCTCCCGGGATAGCCGACAGGGCCTTCTCTGCGCGTTCAATGAGTGTTCTTTGCACTTCCGCGCTAGAGTCGGCCAGCCTTCTTTCCCATGAAGTGGGGATAGGATTGTCGGAGGCGACAGAGTTGACAGCGGTGGGAGGACGACGTTGCAACAACCCCAAGGAGCGAAGTACACTTTGTGATTAAACTGTATTCAATGTACGTGGGCTCGTAACTCCGCACCTTCTGGAACTCACTGACGTTTCGCCCCCCCCCCCCCCCCCCCCCACCTGCCCTCCCCTTCCCTGACCGGCGCAATATTCGGGATTGAACCGCAGTGGTAACATCCGTTCTGGACGATGGCTTTCGCGCCGCTCTGCTTCCTCTCTTGCCCCACATCTCCCTTCGTCGGATGAATGGCTGCTGCATCTCGCACAGATTTGCCAGCTTGCCGCTGAAAGTTCTCTATGACTGGCGGACTTGGATCGGTTGCGTGCGCAAGCTTTCACATCTCTCCCCAAGTGGGCCACGTTAGCACGCGCTAGAACCCGCGGCAACCAGCTTCGCGAAATCGGCATCTGTACCGCGTGCTTTGATGTGCTTCCCTCTTGATGCGCGAACACACGTGCACTTGCGAGGAGAAGAGCAGCGAGAGATCGCGCAACGAACGCTGGGCAGTGTTCGCGAAGGTCAAGTGGTTCGGCGAGCGTGATGCGTCAGTGCTCGTCTAGGTTTGCTTGCACTTGTTCGTCTGCTCAACCACCCACTTAAGCAGCATTCGCAGTTAATAAATCTGATTCGCGTCGGACCAGAGCAGCACTGGTGTTCTAACCACAGCGCCAACCGGACACAGTGACGGGTGCACATGGCGGAACGCGAGCACAATAGGTGCACGCGGAGGAGAAGCTGGAGCGTGAATTGCGGCCATTCTGCCTGCCGCAGTGATTCGCTTCACAGGACGAAGGGAAAGAGAAAGAGACGCAATCACGATGGAACAGTAAAGAAGTACTTGATAACCGCTAAGCTGTCGCCTTCAGACGACGTAAGCAGACATGTTCCCGAGGATTTTCTTTTGTAATAAACTTCGATTCATATTACACGGAATACGTGCTAAAAAACTTACAATGCTCAAGCACAACTACCAATACCTGCTCAAGAAACTACCAAAACTATCAATAGCCGTTTCAGCAACCAAACCACATATAATTTCTTTCGGCATAGTTGAGATAAAAGACAACTTACTATACCGCTCCCGTAGCCGATCGGGTATTGACAGCACAAGGAAATACCGACATGGTTGAAACTCCACTGTGAAGTAGCTACTTACGATGCGCAAATGAAACTAGGAGTAATGAGAGAATCGTCTTAGGATGCAGAAAAACTTTTACAACGAGGCTGTATAGGTCGCAGTTTCTCGTGTAGTGAACATATGCAAAGTGGCGCCGGAAAATAATCGCATGCGCTCCATTCAGAGCTGTGTAAAATGCTCAATACTTCTCAATTTAAAGCGGGTATCTTGAAGAAAATTGCACTGAGATGAATAAATTAATAAATTGACTGATAAAAAAATTAGCAGTAGCTTAGCTCAGCTATGCCAGGATATACGTAGCGTGAGCTAAGGTTCAGCAATCCAAACCAATCCAGTCCAGTCCAGTCCGTCACAGCTCCTCGCGCTTGCGTAGCACGGCCCTTCAGGATTCACGCGATACTGCTCAACCTCGGCCAGTATAGCTTACGCTACAAAATAAGGAAGGTCGACTACATGCGTAATTTAATTTGTCGCACATAGGGGTGGACCCCGGAAAACCACTGAAATTAGCCGGTACGACGACTCTGCCATCACTCGGAGTTCATTTGCTCTTTTTGACTACGTAGTTCCCAGGGAAGTTGTAGACATTAAAGAATTTCCGTCTGCTGTCAATACGTGTCAATGCGTGCTGTCAATACGTCGGCAAGGAAACGGACCATCCCGTGTTTGTCGGCTAGTATAAAACTATTCCCTCGAAGTTTCACTCAGCTGATTACCTGGAAAGTATGCTCAATCGCAAGTCACAAACAACCGCATTTTGTTTCGCCAACTCCTTGGACTGCGCCAAGCCTCGCCGGTATGAATCCGATGGAGGAAATTTACGCGGGTCATTCTCGTCCACAGAGTATTAGGGCGCCGAATTTATTCCTAGGCTTCTACACTCGGTTACAGCTGCATAGCGTTCGAAGGAAAGTTGGCTTTGCGGCAAAGCGTGTTCTGTTTGAGGACGCCCGACAGAATCGGGCCACTGAGCGTAGCAATTGAAGGCTCGTGTGCACAAATACGTGCTGAGTCGAATTTGCCAAAACAAAGCGGTCCGGCGAGGATAATTTTTTTGAACACTGGAATATTGAGAAGGAACTATGTAGAATATGCTAAACGTTCGTCATTCACAATGCTGTTTAACCCTTTACCGTACAGCTTTCTCGCACCAAAAAAAAAAAAAAAGAATTCACTTGAATTTCACTTGCCTTAGCCAGGCGTATTTGACGACAAGTCGCCCTTTGAGCCATCTGAAACTCGGAGTTCAGGATCTCAAAGTCGTTTCTCATGGTCGCGAGCACTGGGCCCGGCTTGCGAACGCGTGATTCAGAAAAGCAGTCAATAAATGGTTGAGGCTCGACGGCATGCACGGCACGCGAAGCTTCCGCAAGTAGCCTCACAAGGTTCGACCGTGAAACTGGGAAGGAACGCAGGGCGGGCTAGCGTCAATGCGAAATTGCAAAGGGAAAGCGCTACTTTCGGGCCTTTAGCCTCACCAAGCTAGAAGCAAGTCTGGTGTCTAAAAGTTATGAGCCATTCCACTTTCTGGTGGTGGAAGTTCAGCAAAGTGGAGCAGACAGAATTCTGAACAAAAAATTCACAGCATATCCATGGGGTGAATGATGATGAGTGGGCGAAGTTCCTGAGGGAAAATCATCGGTAAAACCGTGACTCTTCAGTGAAAGTTCGCCCACTACATCTGTGTCCGAACGTAACGTCTAGAAAGTCTCGCTTAAACCGCGCGTCGGCACCTTGGGGCTGAGCTCGCCTGATGCGTTTTGCAGACGCCTCACGAGCTCTCACTGCATCGGGGTCTGCCTGCCGATACGCGCGCTTTCTCGCCGCTTCCCGTTCTCTGACGTTTTGGAGATCCTCTTCGCGCCGCAGCCGTGCCGCTTCGCGTACGGCAGGGTCCTCGCGCCGTTGCCGTGACGCTTGGGCCTCTCGTTCTCGAACGCTGGGATCTTGGCGGCGTCGTCGCGCAGCCAGACGACACGCTTCGGCCTCCCGCTCTCGTACGGCAGGATCTTGGCGGCGGCGTCGCGCAGCTTCACGGAGCGCTTCTGCCTCGCGGGCTCGCACATCTGCAGCCTTATCCATCGGGCAACTCCGAGCGCGCGCCAACAGCTAACGGATTTTATTACAACGCTCCCCGCCATCTAGTAAACAATCCAAGAACTAAACTAGAGGCAGCCACGCCATCTAGTAAACAATCCAAGCGCATCTTTTCATCATATACAAGTACCGCCATCTAGTAAACAATCCAAGAACTAAACTAGAGGTAGCCACGCCATCTAGTAAACAATCCAAGAACTAAACTAGAGGTGGCTACATACATACGTCGAGGATGGACAGACCCACGCCTTAAGGAGCTTCGCCCCTAAAATACGAACTCGACGGAAGTCGGGCTTCGACAAGCCGTTCCGGGACTTCGTTCGTTCTGGGTAGGTGGTCGGGAGGGAGGAGGAGGAGGGGGGTATGTATCTGCAGTGTGGAATGCTGAAACTTTATACTTTATACGTACACGGCAGCTTGAAGCCGAAAGTCTCCTCGCTGGAAATTTTCGACGTCACCTACGTTCGTGTGTCGGGACTATACGCAACGTCCCCTTTACGACGAGAGAAAACAGCTGACATTCGAGTATATCGGACGGCGTTTCCCTGTTTTTCTGCCGCGTGCGTGGCTGGCAGCGTTAGCACTTCTTTCATACCGGAAGTCTCCTCTGTCAGTGGCCTCCTATAAGCAAGAAAGCACGACAAAGATGGAGGGTTCGAGTCATGAAACGTGTTACGCTCAAAGGGCACGTGGTAAATTTGGCGTTGTCACAAGACGTTTCAAAGCGAAGCTTTGTTTGACTCAGGGATGGCGACGGCCCACACTGGAACGCACTGCAGAAAAGCCGACTTTCTCTGACGACGAATATGATGATGGCGGATGCAGTGAAAGATGCTTGAAAGGCGAAGCTTTCTCTTCTAAAAAGCCAATCTCTTCCAAGTCTAAATTCAAAGCACAAATTCATCACCTTAAACTGGAGAATGAACCGAACACGCCCACAAGGATAGGAAAAAGTATACAACGAGGCTCTACACCGGAGCTTACATTCACTACACGCATAAAGAAATTGCAATGAACGGTAACGGACGTTATTCTCAGCAGTGATCACTTTATTGCTTAAAGGGACACTGAAGTGATATGTAAACATTTCGGGATTACTAGCGCAAATTGTAGCCCGGAGTCCCCAGGCCATGTTTCGACCACTCTGGGCTCGTTTACTCGATTTTATTTAGTAGAAAAATTAATTCGAAAATGCTGTCCTCCTCTCTTTACGCTCGCCCATTTTCTGTGGCGTTTTCGTGTGACGTCAGGAGGTGCCGAGCTCGCAATTGGCTGCGCTACTGCACGGCTCCCCGGCCTTCAGACAGAGTCAGTCGGCCCAGCGTTTCGTCCGCCGGCCGCCGACGGGTCGTCGCAATTCGTTCGCTCAGTTGAAACGAAGCCAGGACACGTTTGTGAATGGAAGAATGTGCCTTTCTTTACTTGGTTAGTTTGTACACTGTATCTAGCTCCAAGTCAAGGTCGCTTCGCACAAGCGCTGCACAAGCGCACATGCGACGCTTCTCTGACTGGTACGCCAGTAGGAAAATATAAGGCCTCTTGAAGGCGGGAGAAGAGTCAGCGAAGTCAATATAGGTACTAAGGAAATAAAATCAACTGATATTTTTACCGTACCGCGTAAAACTAGGGTGCGGGAAACACTTTTTTGCGCTGGGCGAACACCCACAGCGGTCAGCAGCATGACTACGCATGTGCGAACGCTTTTCCGTCTACGAAATGCAATTGCTAGACGTGAGCTATTGTGGAAACTCGGGGTACGCTTACTGCACGAGCGCAATACAACAAATAGTCACCTAAGCTGCTTGAAATGCCAAAACTAAATAAAAGTGTAAACGTGTTGTACAATATATACCTTTATTACCAAGGTCGGCTGAGCCGGTGTCGTGGCCTAGTCGATTCCACTTCCGGCCACCGAAGAGTGCGGACGCGGGATCATGAGCTCCGTCGGAGCGGTGACAGCGGCCCAGTCTGGCCGCGGCAACAGGTTTTTTGACCGCGAAAATGGTAGCCAGGATTATCAAGTCAGTCTTCCCCAGCTGCCAACCGGAAAATATGTGACCAACACAGTGTTTTTACACGGCGATATGCGTGCCAGGCCCTACCGCGTACAAGATTTTCGAGACGCGCTCACGCGTTTGGCGTTGCTCCCAGAAGTGATTGCTCTGGGGGCGTACCAAATGAATCACGTGTGGGCCGTCACCTTCAGCAGCGCGGACGCTGTGAAGAAGATGCTGGCCGTCGGAGACGTGAAGGTGAAGGAGAGAAAGTGCCTCGTAATTGATCCGAATAACCAGGACATGCGTTTGAAGCTGCACTGGTTGCTGCATGGCGTCCCGGATGACGAGGTGCGTTCGGCGTTTGCTCAGTATGGCAGGGTGACTGACGTCTCTAGAGAACGTTGGCGGGTGCCAGGTTGCGTTGAAAAAGGCTCCACGACGCGGCATGTGACTATTCGACTAAAGGCTGGCGTCATGCCGGAAGATTTACCGCATCAGCTACGTGTGGGCGGGGAATTAACGCTTGTGGTGGTTCCGGGCAGGGCGCCACTTTGCCTGCGTTGCAACAGGCAGGGTCACGTCAGGCGTGAGTGTCGCGTCCCGCGTTGCTCACTTTGTCGGCGCTTCGGACATCCAGACAGCGAATGCGTGAAGACGTACGCCACAGCTGCTGGTCCTACTGGGGTGGAGGACAAGTCTGAACACCTCATGATGGATGAGGCTGACGCAGAGGAGGCCGCGAGCGGAGGAGCTGCTGGGCCCTCGTTAGAACCTGAGCCAACTGCTTCCTCTGAGGATAAAGAAGATATCGCACAAGGTAACGGGACCGCAATGGTTGACGAAGGGTTACCCTCTGCTGCATCTCCTGCTGAAAATGAAGAACCCAGCAAGGAATCCAATGACATTTACGAGGAGATGGAGGTGCCAGAAGCTGTTGATGACAACTCGTCCGGGGCTGTGCTGGCAAAACGGCCACGACAAAGCGACGACGGCATTGAAGAGGAAGTGGAGACAACGGCAACGGGCGAACCGCCGTCAAAGACAGCTGTGTTACGCCGAGCTACCTTGAAACTAAAGCCCAACAATCAGAAGGATCGGAAAGCTAGTGACAAATCACCGCCGTAGATACGTGGATCGTGAGGAGAGTACCGCGTGGTTGTGTCGTCCATGTTTACAAAGATGCCTCCGATTGGAATGGCGGCCTTGGCCCCAAGGAACTGTGAGACTCTCGTTGACCCGTTGATACAAAGTGTAAGCATCATGTTATTCGTTTCTCCTGATGGCTCTAAATTTAACAGCAAATTTACGCGTAGGCACGATTAACGTAAGAGGGCTGGCCTCGAAGAAAAAACAGTACCAGCTTTCGCGCCTATTCATGGAAAAAAACCTGGATATCATCGCTGTTCAGGAGACAAAAATAGAAAGTGAGGAACAAACGAATCACATGGTGCAACCTTTCCGGGAGCGTTATAGTGTTTGTGTCTCCCATGCTGTGGGTACATCGGCGGGATGTGTACTGTTTCTGCGGAATACCATCGGCATTATTGTGGATGAAGTGATTACGTGTGAAACTGGGCGCATGCTTGTTTGTGACTTTAAGTTTTCAGGTATTGAATGGCGTGTTATCTGTGTTTATGCGCCTAACAAGCAAAGTGAACGTAAAACGTTCTTTGATCGCCTAGAACGGTACCTCATCAGCGCAAGACATGTGGTTATGTTAGGCGATTTTAATTGTGTATGTTGTCCTTGCGATAGGGTTGGGAAAATATCTGAACGTGACACAAGTGCGCTACTATTAAACGCAATTGTTCATGAACACAGGTTGGAAGACGTGGCGCTCCTAATAGCGAGAGATAAACCTACCCAGTTCACTCATTTCCAGGGCGGAAGTCATGCTCGTCTCGACCGCGCATATGTTGATACAGAGCTGCTTATCTTGTGTAGAAATTACCAGGTGGAACATGTTGCGTTTAGTGACCACAGTCTGGTAATGTTTGACATTGAATCTCAACCAAGAGCTGGAAGGTTTCAGTGGGATCAGTGGAAGTTAAATACGAAACTTCTGCAGGACGAGGCATTTGTCGATAAAGTAAAGGACAAGATTAAGAACATTCTCCAGGGGAAGGCCGAAGATGCCATCTTATTATGGGAACGCTTTAAAGAAGAGGTCAAAATCGCAGCAATTGAAAGGCCCTGCGAAATAAAAGTTAAAGAAAGAAACAACGAGAAAGAACTGAAATGTCAGTTGGACTATTTGTTATTTGCAGACAGCCTACAACCAGGAACCCACACACGCAGTATTAGAGAGGTAAAGATACAACTAGAGACGCTTGAAACAGAAAGATATAAGGGAGCGGTAATACGGGCCCGGGCTGAAAGATTGTGGTTAGGCGAAATGCCCACGAAACGTGCTCTCGGAGACGAAAAGCGATAGGCAGCCAAGAACAATATAGTGGCGATTTCATACGCTGGTGCTGTCACTCGAGATAAACAAAAGATTGAACGTGCATTTGTGGAGCACTATAGACATGTCCTGGGCCAACGTCAGCCATACAAAGATGGATTTAAGGAGCAGTTTTTACCACTCGTACCGAAGCTGGACGAAGAGGTTAAAGCAAACTTGGAGGCCCCTATTAGTGTTCAGGAAATAGAACAGGCCATAGATGAACTAAGTCGAGGAAAAGCGCCTGGGCCTGATGATCTCAGCGCTTCTTTTTACAAAGTGTTTAAATGTGAACTTCCAGAGACTCTTTGCAACGTTATATGGCTCGCGTATAAGGAAAAGACGTTGCCCCCGTCTTTCCATAGATCACATGTAATCCTTATCCCCAAAACAGATGATGAAACAAAATTGTTATTCGTCGAAGCATACAGACCAATTACACTTGCAGATGTAGATTATAAGGTATTTATGAAAGTTCTGGCAAAACGTTTACAATGTGTTATTCGGGCAATTGTTGGCCAACACCAAACCTGCGGCATAAAAGGTCGCTCAATAACGACAAACCTCCACGTGTTTCGGAGTCGTTTAGAAACCGTTGATTCATTGGGAGGACGAGTTGCTATCTTGCAGTTAGACCTGGCTAAGGCCTTTGATCGAGTAACACATGATATCCTGTTTGCAGTGCTTGAACAGGCGAATGTCGGCTCGATTATTTTAGAGGGGGTTAAGATGAGTTATACAAACAGTTTCACGAGCCTGATAGTAAATAAAAAGTCAGCGAGAGCTTTTCGGTTGTGTCAGGCGTGAAGCAGGGATGTCCTTTAAGTGCCCTGCTGTTTGCTATTTACCTGGAACCATTTTGTCTGAAATTATTAAATATTAACCAGATAAGAGGTTTTACGTTGCACGAGAGTGAGGTAAAGATTCTTTGCTATGCTGATGATGTTGCGGTCGTGTGCTGTGACAAAGAGAGCGTCAGTAGAGCGGTTCGAGTAGCGGCGGAATTTTGTGAGCAGACAGGAAGCGCTATCAATTGGAGAAAGTGCATAGGCACTTGGCATGGAGACTGGGAGGGCACGCCAGAGGAATTTGCAAACGTCAACTGGAGCACCTCCCCCACTAGATACCTTGGAGTGCCATTACAATGGTACCAGAAACCCACTGAGTTCTGGTCTGAGGAAACTGAAAGAGTCCGGAGTGAAACGCTAAAATGGGGGGGTCATGATATGTCAATATTTTCGCGCGCTTCTCTCTGTAATGTATTTTTGGTTGCTAAAATATGGTATGTGCTTCAGGTGTTGTGCACGTCAAGGGTCAACGTGCAAAAAATTCACAGGGTTTTTGCTGTGTTTATTTGGCGCTCAGGATGGGAGCGCATGAGTCGTACGAATCTCTTCATTTCCGTTAAAAAAGGAGGTCTTGGACTGGTGCACCTATTTCTTAGGCAGGTTGTCTCTAGGTTTATTTTCCTGAGAGACCAGACAGACCCTTTTCTACGAACAGTTGTGCAGACGAGATTGGTGAATTATTTGGCAGATTTTGTTGTGTCTTCTAGTGCACTAAAACCAAGAGCACCACGAGGCTACATGAAAGAGGTCGTTATGGCCTTTCAATTCCTGAAGGCCAGGTTTTCCTACGAATACCTTGCTCTGGTGCCTAGAAAGAAACTGTACAATGATTTAATCGATGTGGCATTACCGGTACCTGTTTATCGTTCGTTATACTGTGCAGGAACGGGGAAAGATGTGTTAAGAAGAGTTAAGCAAATGCCTGTCAAGTCAACAGTCAAAAGTTTCTTCTTTCAATTACATACCGGAACACTGCCCGTCAGTCCTTGGCTGCTGGAGAAAGGAATACTTGTAGCTGGGTCAGTGAATTGTCGACATTGCGGTAAACTGGAAACTATAGAACACATTTTATTGGACTGTTCTGACGCAGTGTTCCACTGGGACATTCTCCAGCGGACACTAAAGAAAGAACTGCCGGTATCCCCGTATGGAATACGTTTCCTCCCAACGCGTAATGATGGAGGCATGCCACTTGACATGTTTATGGCCTTGAGCCTGCACAGTCTCTGGAAACCTCGTATGGCCGTGAGACATGCAGACCCGGATGCACGACCGGCAAGGGAATATTTTATCGAAAGCATTGCTTATATCAGAGATGTTATGAAAATTCAAGACGAGAAACCTGACTGGGCTAACATATTGGATGAACTAGTTAACCTGAAACGCTTTTAACACGCGCCACCTGTAGCAGCGGGAAGGGTTTTATCATTATGTTGTGACAGACATGTGTCATTGTTTAAATTTTTTTTTGCCATTATGCTGTGTGGAGGCATGTGTCATTGTTTTGTATTTTGTGCGCTGTACCAAGCCGGTAATAAAGAAAAACAAAAAGGTGTCGTGGCCTAGTCGTCTGGGGCGCTAGGTGTGTTGTCGCAAGTGTTTTGCAAGCCACGAGTTCGAGTCCCCGCGGTTACGTGCTTTTTTTTTTTGTAAGTTAACTTTTTCGTTTTCTGCCGATGTTTTCTACATTGAGTTCACCTTTTTTTGGGCCGCAACGTTCGTGGCTCCACGAACTAGTTCACAGAACGCTCGCAGGCTGGCACTGGCGCGAGCGAGTTCTCGTTGGCGTGCTGTTGCCATAAGCACCGACTGCTTGCGGGCAGTGGGCACAAGCCAGAATGAACAGACCCTTGGCCTGGTGCGAACACGCTTTTTACGATACAGGCATGAGTGAGGCAAGCTCCAAATATGGGGGAAAAGCGCATGACATTTGGGCGTCTGCGGGTACGCGGAGGGCGTCCATGCACTGCGTAGGCCTCGGCTAGTGAATGCTACGATTCCAAGCCGTCCTGGGAGGCTTATCTTTATGCATTTTCACAGCTGACAACATGGCAGAAGTGCGGTACGATGATTACTGAGTTATTGAGAATGCCCATCCAACAACGCCACCAGTTGTGTTTTACAGAACCGAAACCGAAACCGAAACTTGTTTGGTTGCTCACCTTGGGCATCGTCCAATCACGGTGCCCGCTCCTCCTAACGTCACAGCTTTAGTTGGTGCGGTCGCCGCAAACCGCGCATGGTAGTTTTTCTTCTTTCGCGCTTTGTAAAATAATTACCGATTTGTTAACCGGATAAACGATGAAAAGTGTGCTAATTTGAGCCAGTCTACGCAGTCCAAGCAAAAACGGGAGCTTGACAAATTCACTTCAGTGTCCCTTTCAATCGGTATTGAGCTAAAGCGTTCTGCCATTAAGAGGCTCACTAGACGGCTCACAGACTGGGACGAAGTCAGCAAAAAACGCCTCGCCAATCGAGACTCGCAAAACAGTGCAAACCCTATTTGTCCAGAAAGCTCGACAACACAACTCGTACAAGACAAAAAAGTGGCAAAAAGTGTTATACCCTGAAATCTCCGCTGACAATGCAAAATCACATTTGCTGCATTTATGGGAAGCACAGGAAGGCATTCGTAAGCGGTGGACAAACAATAAATGCAATCATAAACTTAAGCGCAAACTCGCCGAATTGGAAACGCGAATACAAGAACTTGCAAAAAAACAGAGGCTCAATGGGACAAAATTTGCCACCAGGTCCGGGGAAACCTGAGTGTGCAACGCATCTGGAATTTACTCAACCATCTAATAAATCCCAACCACTCCAACTTAGAGCAAAATCAGAGGCTAACTCATGCCATTCACAAATTTCCAAGGATCTGATGCAACACCCCTCAACAAAATCATAGACACATACTTACCTAAAGACAACTATGATACACTAGCAACCTGCTCCGGCTCACACAACTTCGAACTAGATAAACATATTTCTGAAACAGGGCTTAGGGGAGCTATCCTTAACGTTAGACCAAACTCTCCACCGCGATATAGACCAGATTACCCATAGGATGCTAAGGAGTCTAGACGAGAACTCAATTACAGTCACCAAGTACTTTTCTCGTAACCATTGGATTCAAGAAACTATACCTGAACCCTAGAAACGGGCAAAAATCACCTTGATATCCAAAGCAGGAAAACCGTTCTACGAATTTAAAGCGCGAAAATTCAGACGCGGGACGAACAGGGAAAAGGCAAGTGTTTGTCTTTGTCGTGTTCGTCCCCTGTCTGAATTTTCGCGCTTTAAATTCGTACAATGGAGTCCCAACTAGCTCGAACTCACACGTTGTCAGGAAAACCACACACGCTTAGACATCTGTGCCCACCTAACGGCGCAGAAAGTAAGACTCGGAGCAAGCCCAGCGGGTAGGGAAACGCTAGCTACGCTTGGCTACACGGCGCCGCACATCACGGAAGACGCAGTGGACATCCCGCCTGAACTAAGGACCACAATTCTTGTCCGTCCAATACCCCGGAACATGGCCCCTCAACATCATGAGGGAAGACGCCTAGCAAGAGCAACTGCGCTAGAAAAACAGTACGGAGGACAAGACTACGTCGTATATACAGACGCGGCGGAATACGCGAGGTACGGGGTAAGATCGGCGGCCGTTACCTCCACAACCGACCTCCTTTCCAGTCTGACGCTTCGGTCGTCGAACACCCAGCAGGCTGAAGAGACGGCTATCGCCCTTGCCCTCTCTCAGACAAAGGCCAGCGTAATTATTACGGACAGCCAAGCCGCGTGCCGAGCATACCAAGCAGGTAGGGTTTCAAAACAAGCGCTTCGGGTTCTGCTTCAACGGCCACCGCAGAAGCAGGTCACAATCATTTGGACCCTGCCCACTCTGCTCTTCGCGGCAACCAAACGGCACACGTCCTGGCCCGAGAACTCGCCCACCGGGCACCGCAAGAAGAGTCGGAGCAAACCTGGCAACCGCTCCTCCCATACGCCGATATCACCCAACATTATCGACTAGAGAGACAACTCTATCCCCCAGTCACCGATCAGGCCACGAAAGAACAGGAAGTCATCTTGAGACAACTACAGACTAATACCTACCCCCACCCAACACGACTACACGCCATCCACCCTACTCTTTACGACCCCCTATGTAGTCACTGCCAAGCACCAGGCACGCTGTACCATATTGTCTGGGAATGTCAACTGAACCCAGATCTTCCCCCCATCCCCATCCCCTCACGCGAGCAGTGGGAGAGTACGCTGGCCAGCTCTTCTCCTGAAACGCAGCTTTTGCTAGCGGAAAGGGCGAAGATAGCCGGTCGTACCAACGGAGTCTTGGACTGAAGACCCCGACCACAAATATGCTCACTTCAACTGTGATTAAAGTTTCCCTCTCTCTCTCTCTCTCTCTCTCTCTCTCTCTCTCTCTCTCTCTATCTCTCTCTGCGACCGATCTCTGTTACCTCTTGCCTCGGAAAGCTAATGGAACGAATTATACATAACAAACTCGTCAAGAATTTACAACACAAAAAACCCCTCCTCATACAATGACTGCTTTCCGACTTAAAATATCCACATAGGACATTCTTCTTCAACTCTCCTAACACGTTATCACGTCACATGATAAGCTTGACGCAGCTGCTATACTAGCATTATATTTAACCAAAGCATTTGATAATGTTTCGCACACAGACAAACTCCGCGGCTTACACGCCATAGGCCCAGGATCACGCACGTACATTTATATCCGAAGCTTTCTCGCAAACAGGACAGCTATTACAAAAATTGCCGATATTACTTCAGCATCCTGACTGTCTCTTCAAAAGGCATGCCACAAGGCACCATCAATTCCCCCTTACTGTTTAATCTCATATTAACCATCCACCAACAACCCCAAGGAATTCGTAATCTTCAGTTTGTTTTTACGCTTATGACATTACACTTGTGATAACCAATGGCAACCGCGCTGAAATTAAGACTACTTTACAAACAAGAGGAGAGGCAGTGATAGAAGGGGCCGGTCGAGCAGGCCACCACACCTGCTCGCCAGCAAAATCCCAGCTTCGGGAAGACCCTAAATTAGTGAATTTTATGGACATCGTCTCAACTAAGACAAAGTGTCAAAAAGTTCCATGTTGTACCAATGCTAAACACGGGGTAAACCACGCTTGTCGAAAGGAAAGTGATAAATAAGGACAACTTTGTGCATGAAAGCGGTGAGATATGGTTCAATAATCACCGCTGTCAGGCAAACATTTGTCCTTATTTGCCCCTGTCAAAATATGTGAACAGTCCCGGTCATGCATTTGAACATCTCAAAGCAATGATTTTAGAATCCGCTTTCAGAACCCACCACGACCGCGAGGTTCAGGAATCTTATCCCATGTATAAATTTAGGTCAGCGACACTTGGTATCAATGAAAGTTACCTAAAACTAACGAGCTCACCGAAAACATACTAATGATTAAAATTGGCGACCTCATCATTTTTAACCCGTTGTTCATTTACCCTACCCTTGAATTCCCCAATAAAATTCGCACAAGCCCTCAAAGTACAGCAGCTTTATTCGCGTAATGCAGCTCCACAATGCGATTTCTCCTTTGGAAAGAGGCCGCGTTTCCCCACCACTTTGCAACATTTAACCCTTTGTGATCCCCCGCATGGGGCACCTTGAGTAATCCACGGACCCCGAGCCCCCAAAACATAACCTGTAACTACCCTACCGTGGTCATGTGTTTAAAGGTGAAGGATAAGAAACCACAAACGGTGGCCGTCGGAGCCCAGGTCAAGCTCCGGCGGATGGGCTCCCTGTCTGTTTACTAGGCAGGGAGCTCCGGACCTCTCTCGGTATCAGGGTAACCCGAGCGAAGGAAGTACCCCCGTCCCCTGCTTTTTTCTATGCTGTATGAAAAATTCAAGCGCCCCTCCAAAACAAAAGTCTTGTTTTCTCCACTTCCAAGCATGAGATTCCCAAAGCCAGACAACTGCTCTCGTTTCATGGTCATCGAATCTCTTTACGCAGCCCGCCCTCTTGATTCACAATCAGTACTTCTGATCAACAAGTATCTTGACTGAATAAGTGGAAAAACATACAATGCAGGAAAAAATTCGCGCCAATCCACCCTATGAATGTGGTTGGAAAGCAAAGCTGTAAATGGCACGCACAACGATTACCCATGCGACGTCACTTAAGTTCACTCACGTCGCTCTACAAGTAGTGAAACAAGAGAGAAGTGTAATGCACTTAACCACACCCTTTAATACTTCAAAGAGATATTCTTGGTATGGTTAAATCGATGCAGGATGCATGCAGTTGTATTGGTGTAGCACATGAGTGGAAACGCTTTTATTATAAAATTGACACAAGCTCAAACCCAGTGTTAGATTACCTCACTTCTCCGTCTCTGCCACCGCGGACGAAGGCGACGAGATCGGCGGCGGAGACGGAGGAGGACGAGGAGTGCGAGCAGGCGAAGGAAGTACTTCCATTCACATTCCTGAATGGCCCAGAGTGCGGCCCAGGGGAGTGGTTACTTCTGCACTGGATCCCATATGTAGTCCGCGCCGCCTGCTCTCTGTCCACCAGCTTAAACTGGGCAGGGGCTGTAGAGCAGCATCTCCCATTGCTCGTGTTGGGTAGTTGACGGAAGGAGAGGAGGGTGCTCAGCACTAAAGTCTGACGCCCGATTATGTGGCGTAGCGTCCCTACCTCTGAGCAAAATTTACATTCAGCGTCATAGCGATTCGGGTGGATTAAGGGTAGACGCGTCGGGTGTGGGAAGGAGCCGGATTGTATGAGCCGTACGGTAGTTTGCTGTTCTCTCGAAACGTCCGAGTAAATCGAAGGTTGGGTCTGTCTCTGAAGGCGATAATGCAGGGCTATGTTTCTGAACGAGACAAGCGGGTGACTGTCCTCGTGCAGCTCCGCAGCACGGGGGGTAAAAACGCAGGCTTGTTGGTGGGCGTATTCGTTGCCCTCCGTGGAAGCGTGAGCGGGTGTCCAGATGAGCTGAAAGGAACGGTTTGGGGAGTGGATCCTTAGCACACGCAATGCAGGTGGGGACACCCAAGCGAAATGGTAATTCCGGTTGGCTTGTTGGAAATCAGTGACTACCTTCCGAGTCCCTAATTGAGTGAGAGCAAAGGCGATGGATGCCTCTTCTGCCTCTGAGTGAGGCACACGCATAAAGGTTGGTTCAGCAGGTAGCCACGATGACAGCGCACTGCGGCCCCCGATGTTTGAGGCGTCTGTGTAGATAGCTGTATGATCCCCACAAAGGGTGGTGAGCGCTTGAGCACGTGCTTGTCGGCGACTGTCGCCGCGTGAGGGGTTCATATTGTAACGTGGTGGCAGAGCAGATGAGACGAACCATAAAGAAGGTGAACAACCTATTACAGTATTTACATGGCGGTGATCAGACAGCCAGCGCAGGGTCCGCCAGCACTTACTTCGTCGTCGTCGTAGCTGGTCTTTTGTGATGCCGCTATTGCCCACCTAGATGCTGCGTAAAATTACCCCCAGTCGAATTATCCCAGTATAATAAATAATCCCATAACAAATATCCCAGAATAAAATTATCCCAGTCGAAGCTTCGCCGCGATGAGGGCATTGATGCCGACGAGCAATGCGACAGAATACAAGCCAAACAGCGTGTCCCACCCAGCTTCATCGTCGTCGATGATGCTCGTGTGTTTTAATGTTTTTTAATTTTATGTTTTAAACAACCACGCTGAGCAGGGAAGTAGACTTGCAAGGAACAAAACAGACGTTTATTTCGTTGTCAACTTCAACATCACCTTCACATCAATTTCAAACTTAAAATAGAACAAATAGCACGTCAAGTTCACAATAGAACAAAATATTTGCGTTCAAAAATATATCAGCTGATACCCAAACATATAGATGGAACACGAATAAATACGATAATGTAGTCTAAGCCGCATCGAGAAATAAATCGCATCAAACACACATGAAATACAAATCAGTTGAAACATGAAATATGGTGGAAAATAAATGCGGCTACCAGCCATACGGTGGCCCATTGGGGTTGGGCTACTGAGCCCAAGGAGGGTGCATGGTACGATCCCGACTACAGCGGCGTTTTTTTTTTCGATTAACGCGAAAAACAATAAATCTCGCGAGTCGATATTTTCGCGACGTAAAAGAACCCCAGGCGGCCAAAAATCCTTCATTACGGCGCGCCCCGTAGTCATAACAGCTTGGGCTCGTTGAAACATCGATATATTTTATTTGCAGCTCCAATGTAAGCCTATCACTTCTGTGTTTATCCTGCTCACTCATAGGCGCAAATTCCAAAGAAAGTGACCAAACGTTGTAAAGCGGAAGTTAGATGTCTTCCCTCGTTAAACCGTGTGATTTATTTAAAAATAAAACCAGAAATCAAATTGAAAATCAGGACCATATTTGGCGAGCATCATTATTACCAAGTTTGTAACACAGTTTACAAGAATGACATGACTATAGCCACGTCAGAAAAACGGGAAGGCTAACTGAATTCAAAACAGCGCAGGCAGTACCGAAAAGACACACACATACAACGTCTCAGTACAAAAAGCCGAGGAATCACAAAAAAAAAAAAAAAACAAGCCGGGTATTCAGACATGACGAAAATGAAATATCACGAAGCCCGAAGAAAAGAAGGTGGTGTTTAACTACGAGAATGCAAACAAGGTGACGACACTGGAATGCGCATAGGAACCTGCGTAAGGCGCCCATGTTTTCTGTGCCAGTCAACTTGCTTTGTGTGCGTATATCCCCCCTTCTTGTAATCGCGTTCCCTAAACAGTGGGGGCGCGCGGCAGTTCCTCGGTGTGCGAGGTACGGCCTTCGTGAACGTTCCCAGAAAACGACGGGGAGATTTTCTCCACGCGTGACGGAGGGCGAAGCGGGCGATGTCTGCTTGAAGCAGCACCATCGTGGCGTGTTTACGGCGCATTTAGAGCTTTTATTGCACTGGAAACTGACGGAAATAAAAGAAGAGGAATGACTTTAGGCTAGGAAAACAAACAAAAATAAATAAACAAACGTGTACAGCTATTTTGTACAGTCATGCGCTGTTTACAAAAAAAGCAACGAAATGTGAACTGGACATTGCAAACGATGGTGCTATTGCGGAGAAGCCTAGCCTCTCTATGACCGACTACTCTTAGTTTGAAGCAAAGTGCAGCTCCTGGAACATTTTTCAATGAAGAATGAAAACATTAGGCGGGTCGCTCATACCAAATGATTGCAGCGAGACGCAAACACGTTCACTTTTACGCCACCACCACCGCGTCAGTCCGCGACGGTAGCATCTTTCAAGCAAAATTGAAATTCCAGGCTTTGACAAACATCACGGCGTTAGCGAGTATGCACCTATATACCGAAGTACAAAGTATAGGCCAGAAAGCCTCCCTACCGTTTGCGACAGTTGCTCTGTAGGAAGATTGGTTGCTTTTACAGCGCAACACTGTTATGCGTCGACGAGTCGTACGCTTATTGTTGATCCGGTCGCCACTTGAAGTATCCTGTTCGTGCTCCCGCACGCACCCACCGCCACATTCTACCACCGCGAAGCGAACTCGCGCACCACACAATACGTCGGGAACAGTCTTGGTTGATCTCGCTGATACATTCCTTCCTCGCGTGCCGTTTAAGCGGCAAGGTCGTCACTTTTTGGAAACTCCACGCGGCATGCCACGCTTTCTATATCGGAGCTCGGTGACTCGCTGCACGTCCACCGGGAGCAGCTGCCATCTTGACGACTGCCCTCTCATTTGCACCGAGATCTCGCGTCAGGCTCGTCCTGTAACTCCGCTCATGGACGGAGCTTTTCCGGGCGTGAATCTCCCAAGCCGGAGTTTTCTTGGAGGTGATGTGCTTAACGCCGTCTTCGGCCGGAGCAATGGTATGTTATCGTTTCGTATTTACACCGTCACTTGGTTGACGGAGTGTTAGGCGTATAGTGCTTTATACACTCCGCAGTACACAGTAAGCGTTGTACTGCTGGAGGATTTACCGGAGCATAAACCTAATGAAACTCCCCATCCGGCTTGTTTTCGTTTACTGTGTGGTTGAGATTGGCATTGCTCGCCCGTCCTCGAGCAACTGGTCCTCGTCGCTACACATGGTCCCGAAGAAATCTGGTGACTGGAAACCCTGCGGTCATTACCGCTCCTTCAACGTGGCCACTGTACCCGACAGGTACCCCCTAGCTAATATACAGGACTTCACCAATAACCTCAGCGGATGTACCATATTTTCAAAGCTTGACCTCCAAAAAGCCTACCACAAAATCCCGGTATCCCCGGATGACGTCAAGAAAACTGCCATCATTACACCGTTTGGCCTTTTCGAATTCACCCGAATGCCTTTCGGGTTGCGCAACGCAGCTCAGACTTTTCAACGCTTCAAAAATGTCGTCCTCTGCGGCTTGCCTTTTGTTTTGTTTTCGTCTACATAGATGACGTTCTTGTCGCCAGTTCGTCGTTATCTGAGCATCTGCACCATCTGTGGATAGTTTTCGAACGCCTAGCAGAGCATGGCCTCATCCTTAACAGCGAAAATTGCGCATTCGGGGTGCCGTCATTGGAGTATCTCGGTTACCTCGTTGACCGCAATCGAATTCGCCCTCTACCAGACAAAGTGAAGGCCATAATCGACTTCCCTCGGCCTGAGTCCTTACGCCGACTGCGCCGT
The DNA here is from genome assembly GCF_048455015.1 of Haemaphysalis longicornis. Lineage (NCBI taxonomy): Eukaryota > Metazoa > Arthropoda > Arachnida > Ixodida > Ixodidae > Haemaphysalis > Haemaphysalis longicornis. The sequence goes on along the minus strand of NW_027526214.1, from coordinate 127,261,001 downwards.
TTCCTAGGAATGGTAAATTATTACCGACGGTTCATCCCAAACTGTGCGGCCATTGTGCACCCTCTCGAAATTTCCCTTCAAGCTTCCAAGTCTACCGAGTGCAAGCTTGAATGGCCTGAAACTGCCGATCGCGCATTCACTACCATCAAGGAGCGCCTCGCTTCTGCTACTCTCCTTGTGCACCCACGCCACAACGCTCCCACGAGCCTGATGGTAGACGCTTCCCACTGTGCCATTGGAGGTGTACTTCAGCAGCACATCCGCGGCAGCTGGCACCCGCTCGGTTTCTTTTCGAAGAAGCTTTCTCCCACTGAGCAACGGTACAGCACTTTCGGACGGGTACTCCTGGCGGCATACCTCGCTGTGAAGCATTTCCGCTTTTTCCTCGAAGGCCGCAGCTTCGTGATCTTCACCGATCACAAGCCTCTTACGAACGCCTTCAAGTCATCGAAGACTACATATTCTCCCCGAGAGACGCGACATTTGGCTTATCTTGCAGAGTTTACGACGGACATTCGGCATGTCAAGGGAGTTAACAACATTCGAGCCGACGCCTTTAGCCGTATTTCCGCCGTACAGCGCTCCGGTTTCAGTTCTCAGGAGTTGGCCCAAGCCCAAAGCGATGACGAGGAGCTCCGAACTCTGCGTTCCGTTCTTCAAACAGTTCCTCTCTGCAACTCCAGGACCTTATCTGCCCTCATTCGGGAATCAGCATCGTTTGCGACATTGATCCGATTTCAGGCCGCAGACGACCGTACCTTCCTGCTCCTCTCAGGCGCATTGCTTTCGACTCCATTCACCGTCTCTCTCATCCTGGAGTACGTGCCTCACGGCATTTGGTTGCCGAGAAATACGTCCGGCCTGGCACGAATTCTGACGTACACGCATGGGCTCGCTCCTGCCTCGCCTGCCAGCAATGCAAGGTCTCTCGGCATACCACATTACCTCTGGCCCATTTTCCCTTGCCGGACTCTAGGTTCTCCACAATTCGCGTCGACCTCGTTGGCCCGCTACCACCATCTAAGGGCTACCGTTACATCTTGACAGTGATCGACCGTTTTACTCGCTGGCCGGAGGCGGTTCCAATCGACGATATAACGGCTGAGACTGTTGCTTGCACACTTATGTCCACGTGGATCGCCCGTTTTGGCGTGACCTCGGACCTTGGCCGCCAATTTGAGTCTACGCTCTTTCACCGTTTGACATGTCTACTCGGTGTAACGCACCTAAAAACAACGGCCTACCATCCTCAAGCCAACAGCATGGTAGAAAGGTTTCATCGTCAGCTAAAGGCCTCATTGATGGCTCACGAATTACCTGAAGAGTGGACAGCTCACCTTCCTCTTGTGCTGCTAGGATTACGCACTGTCATCAAAGATATTGGTTGTGCCGCCTCTCAAATTGTCTATGGCACATCTTTGCGCTTACCGGCAGACTTCCTGGTTCCTCCCCAGCCGCAAGACAACCTTTCGCCTCCTGGACTGTCCTACGTAAACGATTTAACCCGGTTTTTCAGCTATATCCGTACCCAACCATCACGGTCGTGTTCCCCCAAGCACACTTTTATCCAACCAAACCTTTCTGACTGCCAGTACGTTTTCATCCGTGTCGACAGTACCCACCGGCCACTTCAACCGCCATACACCAGCCCTCATCTCGTCATTTCACGCTCTGACAAGACGTTTACAGTTCGCGTCAATGGCCGCGACACCGTCGTTTCCATCGATCGCCTCAAGCCCGCATCCACCGAAGCTGCCCTGCCTGCGTTCCAATCCACCACCCACCATTCCACCCTGAACACCACCACTCTCCCTTCCCTTCGCACCACCACCCGCGAACCTCGCAACGCAAAGACTGTGCGTTTTGCTGTACCGCTCTCTACACGGAATCCTCCTCCAGACTCCATCTCAAGGGGAGGGGGCTATGTGGCGGCGCTCCAGCGGCGATGGCGCTGGGGCTGAGCGACAACCAATGAGAGCGGGCCTTGTGTCGCCGGTGCGCAAGCAGCCACGAACGGCACGGGCGTGGAATAAAACAGTGCCCCAGTTTCTGGGTGCACGGCATAGCGTTCAGACGTGTCTCGGCTCGTCTCTCTGTCGCGTTCGCGACAGCATCTTTATGTCCTCCTTGCCGAGACGAAAACAGGGGATTGACGTAAGTAATTCTCGAAAGGAAGAAAGCTTCAATTGATCGAAAGGTACCGGATTCCTAGAGGCCTCGCTTCTTGGTGGCAACTCGCATGATCATGTGTATGATATGATTGATGCTGTGTTTGAGGCGCTGCAAGGATACATCACTCTTGGTGTTGGCTTGGAGATGTAGGCCCAAGATCTTGATCCTGGGGCTTGGAGTGATGGCCTGGCCATCAAGGACTATTTGAATGTGCTTCTGGGTGTGTAATTTGGCGTGAGGGTGGACGACAAGGAGCTGTCATTTTTTACGCGAACACTGGAGGCCACAGGCTTTAGCACATTGGCGTACTAGAAGTGAAATGCTATCCGTTGGTGTCAGCTTCGTTTAATTTTCGTAACTCCTAGCACACGCGCAACGCGAACACAGGGCCGCTAGAGGTACCGTGGGGGGAGCGCACAGCAGCGCGAGAGGTCCCGTGACGGTATCACGAGGCATTCAACCAGAATGCAGGAGGTAATGCCGTAGATGTGCTTTGTGAGTGAACCACCTCTCTTCCCCTTCTCCACATTGGCTCGTAGCTAAATCGAGCAGCTTTGCCGACAAAGTATCTCGGTGTGCCGCTGGAACATTACCGTGATACTGGCCAGCACTGGAGTGACGAGACAGAAAAGCTGAGGGAAAAAAACAAGGAACTGGCAAGGGCGCAACTTTTCGATGTTTGCCGGTGCCATGATCTGCAACCTTTTTTTGTTAACCAAAGTGTGGTTTATGCTACAAGTGTTATGCATGACTCGTGTAAATGTTCAAAAAATCCACAGGGTTTTTGCTGTATTCATCTGGTCTTCCAGTTGGGAAAGAACGAGTCGTACTAATCTTTTCAGATCAGTAAGGAAAGGAGGACTTGGTCTCTGCCATTTATTTTTAAGACAAGTTGTCGCAAGGTTTTGTTTTTTTGCGAGACCAAAAAGATTTATTCTTGCGCACGGTTATTCAAGTCCGGTTGAAAAATGTCCTACCTGAGTTTGTTGTGTCCTCTAGCAGTCATTTTGGTAATGGGGTAAGGGGATACCTACGAGAAGTAGCCCTGTCATTTGAGTCTCTGAAACTGCGGTTCTCACTTGAATACCTGTCTAGCGTTTCAAGAAAGTGCCTGTACAAGGACCTTGTCGATGTTTGTTTGCCAGTACCTCTGTATTGGTCGTTACACGGAAAGGGCACCGGATCTGATGTTCTCAGGAGGGTTAAAAGAATGCCCGTAAAACCAAGTATGAAATTTTTTTCTTTAAACTGTACAGCGGGACGCTACCTGTAAATGTATGGTTAGGAGAGAGAGGTTTCTTCGTCCCATGGACAACAAACTGTAGTCTGTGTAAAAAGCCGGAAACGGTCAATCGTGTTTATTGAATGCTGGGACCCGGTGTTTCATTGGGACATCCTTTAGTGCACGTTGAAGAAAGAGCTACCCATAACCCCATATGGTATTCGGTTCCTGCCCCTGGAAAGTGAGGGTGGTGTACCGTATGACTTAATCATGGTGCGCAGCCTGCACAGCATATGGAGAACGAGAATGGCCGTGCGAAATGCGGACATCAACGCCCAGCCTGTCAGGGAAAACTTTATTGAAAGTGTGCAGTACATAAGGGAGGTGCTCCGTGTAGAGGATGAACCGCCAGAGTGGTTGCCTGTCCTGGATGATCTAGTGTGCCTTAGGAAGTTTTAAAACCTCTCTGTGAGCCGAGGCTGGCTGACAGTTTTTAATATTATGCATTTCTGTTTCTGTTCTGTACAAATGTCTAAGCAGGCAATAGAAAAAGGGGCTCGTAGCTAAATCGGTAAGACAACGGGTTCTCGCTTGGTTACTCTCTTAGTTCCAGGTGCGATTCCTGGCGGTGCCAGTAAATTGTTTAATTTGTTCGTTGGAGTTTTCTGTTGTCGCCAACGGTCGCGAAAGAACCCTTGCGGGGTAGAGTTAAAAAGCTTTGCTTTAAAAACAACGCACAGATGATGTCCTTATTGGAGTTAAAAACCAGCAAGAGGCCACAAAAAGTCTTGCTCAGAATAAAATGGTCGATCTGGACATCAGGGTCACACCTCACCGCAGTCTGGACAGTTCCCAGGGTGTGATTTCTGAGATAGATCTCCTTACCGAAACAGATGCCGCCATTTCCGAAGGTTTAAAGGATCACGGGGTCACAGCCGTGCGCTGCATCACGATGCACAGGGATGATAAGATAATCCCCACCGAACACATTGTCCTGACCTTAGACCACTTCGGCACTTCCACAATATATAAATGCAGGCTTGATTCGATGTTCCATTTTCCTGTACATTCCCAACCGCGCCGCTGCTTCAAGTGCCAGGGGTTCGGGCACAGTACAACATTTTGCCAAGGCAAAACAACCTGTGCGTAATGCGCCGCGCAGGACCACCCCACCGGCAACTGCAGCTGTGCCACCTTCACTTGTGCTAACTGCGGAGGCCCACATGCGGATTATTCAGAAAATGCGAGAAATTTCAACTTGAAGAGAAAGTAATCAACATAAAAGTGACAGGAAACATCTCCTTCCCAGAGCCGCGAAAACGTTTCGCCTGTTTCCCCCGGGGGAGGTACGCCGACGAAGCTCGCCGGGGGGAAGAGCGGCGTCTGGTTTGCACAGGGACCCAGTTTAGCGAGTCTGACATGGTCCCGCCCCCATCCCCCGCTGTATTTACTCGGCCAGCCCAACCCGTCACGACACCGCTTGCTGAGGCAGCAGTGGTTGTGGTGCCAACTGTCTCCTTCGGGACCGATGCCGCTACCACCCCTGCCTCCCCACCCTCCAGTACGTTGGAGGGTGCCGAGGAAATGGACATCGGGGCCCCGCATTGGCTACCACCACCGCCACACCGCCTGCGTCACCTGTAGCGCTTCTGACACCCCCAGCAGTGACAGCAGTTGAGGCCCGTTCGGTCGAGCACCCCCCTGATATCTGACGAGGAGATGGATATCGCGCCGTTCCTGCCGGCAACGCAGCGCAAGGAGCGGCCTCTGACATCCAAACCAACACAAAGGCCCAAAAAGCCCCTTCCGAGAGTACAAGCCTCGAAAGACAACACATGAACACACACACACACACACACACACACACACACACACACACACACACACACACACACACACACACACACACACGCACACGCACACGCACACGCACGCACGCACGCACGCACACACACACACACACACACACACACACACACACACACACACACTCCAGTCATCCTTAAATGTAAATAACGGGAACAGAAAATATTATTGAGTGGAACTGCAGAGGCCTCCTTTAAAACCTCGACGATGTTTACGAGATGCTGCATGCTAATCAGTCAAGCGTCATGTGTCTCCAAAAAACACACCTAAATCCCAAACAAACTTCTTGAAGCCCTTCATTCTCACGGCGACCTCAATGCACACAATCCACTCTGGGGCTCTCCCCGCACGGATGCCCCTGGTAGCCCCATTGAGAAATTTCTAACATCTTCACGAGCATGCCTATTTAACAAAAACAAGCCCACATATTATAAAAATGCACGCATTTCCACAAAGTGAATCATGACGAGTGCGCGATGCACTGGGGATTGTTCTTACCGTAAATCGCCCGTGGCAATGCCCACTCCCGCATGTAAATGACAACGCGTGTGTGTAGTATATACAGTTCCAATCCAATCCAATCCGGTACAAATCAATTTAATCCAATCCAATCCAATGCTCCTCGCGCGTGCGCAACACTGTGTACCCGGACGCCAAGGGGCAAGCCACGGACAAAGCGAGGTTCTAAGGTGCTTCGCCCCCAATATAGGACAGAACGCTTACTCACACCTCGACTTGGCTGTTGGCTCTGCAGTGCTCTTTCATCTCTTGAGTAAGACGTTGACACTAACCCATATGGTAGTGACAACTTCCCAACCACTTTAACACACTTAGGTAATGGCCCGAACAGTTCCCCTTCCCATAAAAGGTTCAATAAAGCTCGAGCAAACTGGAGTACATTAACAGAAACATCCAATCTACATCATGCATTCATTACGCACTTACACGGGGAAGAAGCCGCCCAACTGCTCAGGAACACAATCTCAACGCCGCCGAAAGGTCCATTGCCCATGCTTCCGGTGCCCCGCGCAACGAAAGCAAGCCGTTGTGGAACGAGGACTGCAGGCGAGCACGAGAGGCCCAGAACCAGGCGTGGGGTGTCCTGCGCCGGTGCCCCACGCCCAACAACCTTGTACCTTACAAACGGTCAAAAGCGCATGGGAAACGCGTGCGCCGTAAGGCAAAAAGGGACAGTTAGCGCACCTTCCTCACATCCTCACACCTTACTCACAGTTAGCGCACCTTCCTCACATCGATTCATACACTGACACTGACAAAGTTTGAACACATATACGAAAACTCAAAGGACAACAAACACACAGCCTGTCCCTGGTTAGTACAACAGGGGATACACTGGAAGACCAGGCTAACACACTCGCACAACACTTCCAACATGTGTCCAGTTCAGCACGCTACACCAACACTTTCATGAAGCACAGAACAACCTGGGAGAGGAAGTCCGTGCGAGATAATAATACATCCACCTCCTCTTACAACACCCACTTTTAACTTCATAATCTCAAGACGCACTCAGTACTTGTAAGCCTTCAGCTCCAGGTGGAGACATTACATACACTATGATACAACACTTACACGCAGACACACTTGAAATACTCCTTCATCCCTACAACAAAATATTTCTTTCGGGGCACTTTCCAGGGTCTTCGAGGGAGGCCATCGTAGTGGTCTCTATGGCGTCCGTGCATATACCCAGAAGTGCGGCATGAAAACCTCTCCGGAAAAACAACCGAGTACGTGGCCCTCATGAACGGTCCACGACTCCGAGCTGACTGAGAACGCAACCTTATCTCCCTTCGTTTTGGCAACTTAGACATCTGCCGGAAACGAACTATTCGTATTCTCGGCATGCTTAATGACGAGCATGGAGGATCTAAAAGGTGGCTTCATAGCATTGTGCACAATTTCCATCAGGCCTTGCACCTGATGCGTCGCGTCTCCGCCCGTGGATGGGCAATCAGACTTTGGACTTCGTTAGAGAGCCCCAGCCCTTGCAGCATCAAGACTTCTGTAGGGATATTCATATATGCCCCTTGAGGCGACTCAGCGCCTTCCACTCGAGCGAATCAATGGCAAAGCGATGCGCTTGATTACTTGTTCACGGCAGGACTGCCCTGTAGCGTATATACACGCGTGCAGCAAAAGAAATGCCCTGCTGGATGTGGCCGAGCAGGACTATGGCAAGACCAGCGTGCCCACCTCTCCACAGCGGTGGCTGGCCGCCGTGCCCTGAGGGCATTAGGCAACCACGTCGACAACCTGGGGCCACTCTCGTCTCCGCTACCACCGCGGGAACTCATCGACTTAGTATGCCATTACCAAAGAACATGAGTTCAGCTTATTCGGAAATGCGCAAAGCTCTTAGTATATGGCGTGCCGAAAATTTGAATTGGATTGATTGAACCTCCTCCACACTTATCGAGGGAAAGCGAGATGGCAAGGGGACAGTGTGACAGGTGGGTGGGAAAGGGAAGAGAGGCAGATGATCGTCGCCTCTCGACGAGATTTGCAGCGAAGTGATCAGATGCGCGGCCAACCTTTGCCCGCGCAGGGACACTATTGTGCCCTTCTCGGTGAGTGGTGAACACGTTCGCTGCAATCACTGTATTTCGCCTAAAACTTGCGCCATATTTCCCCCATTAAACGCTGACTCACCAAAAGAAGCAAAAAAAAAACATTGTGTTTCGCCCTCACTTTCACGTACACGCACGCGTATGAACTTAATAAAATTACAGCCGTTCGCAAGTAATCAAAGGTATTACTCATTTTGGACTGTGTCTATGAGTACAAAACGCTGCTGCCTTTTATAACGGATCATTCCTTAAAGGAGCCATGAAGAGAAAACAAAAGTTTGTTTTATTCGAAAGATTAGGTGTTTCATAGTACCCCAAGCGCTTTCCCGGAAGCAAATGATGCTTTATTCACTGAGAAATAAGGCAATTTAAGGCAAAATTTTAAATCTCCCGCTAAAATTGAACATTCCGTGACGTGTACAATGGCGTCATAGCGCCGGTCCATGAAACAGATACTTAGTATGTCGACTCCATATAGCACCCACACGCGGGAGTCGATCGAGACGGCGGCCATTTTAAAAATACTAGTAAAACCTAGTGCACCCGCAGCCCTAGTCATGGTATCGCCTGATCCGGAGAACAAAACTCTCGCCGAGGAGCTCGGGCTTGCATTTAACAACCTCACACCACTAAAACGCTCAATGCTTCCAAGTGCACGAGCGGCAAGAGTTGTGGGATACGCGGTGGACGGGAAAGCGACCATTCCGCGATAGCCACAACAGACTATTAACTCTATGCAACAGACGAACGCCCAGCCGTCGGCACCGCTGCCTCGTTAGCCCCGTCGCGACGGACGAATATAGACTGGTACGTATGTGCCGTATTTTGATTACGGTTAATAATAGTTCAATTTCAGTAGCAGTATCACTTATGCCAGTTGGCCGGTGTCGTGTATGGAAAGCCGTTCGCGCGAGCTCTCTGCTTCGACCAGAAAGATACGAGCGTCAATGCGCGGTGTTTACGGCATTTGTTTCCCAAAGGTCAGAGCGATTTGACGAAGTCGGCGACGAGCGCCAGCATGTCCTAGGAGTGAGCTAACGTAAGGGTCCCTGCCGTAATCACTTCCTCGGAAATGAAGCGAGCACACTCGTACTTCCTTTAGCTCTCTTTCTCCTCCGTTTGCAAAGTTCACAAAACGTAGCCACTTGCTTCGCCTAGGTTCGTCGTTGGGCACCACATGAAAGGAGATCTCCTCACCGGCGGGGATGTCGCACTCCCTTGACGATTTGCCCGTACTACATGGGCATTTCAAAACGCAGCAACGAAATTTCATTGTAAAGTACTCGAACAAACTGAAGTTTTCAGTGGTTGTAAACTGAAAACGAGCTCGTAACGACAGCAGCAAGCCAACACCATTCGAAACTTACGCGACGACTGGCACTATCTCGTCGCTTCTTGCTGTTCCTTACTCCCCTCGTTTCTATTTTTACCTTTGCTGGTTGGCGATATGACGGCCAACCTCCTGTGAAGGGATTACGATACGAAGCAAGGTCGCGGCTGTGCGTGCTGGAACGGTTCGTTGGCCCCGAAGAGCCTCGAACCCGAAAATTCGTCTGCGCGACGGCGAGATGTCGAGCTCGGCCGGCGCCTAGTTTCGTATTGGCGCACACGCTTGCGTGTTCGTTCGGACGTTCAACCGTTTACTCCACCGTTCTTTGTCATAAGAAGAATGTGCAGTATGTTTCACGGGCATTTAGCTCGCTATGCAAACTGTAAGCCCTGCCTAACATGCGTTTGCTTTTGCCGGCCTCCGCCAATCGCAGAGCTTAGCCCATGTGACGGCATAGGTTCTGTTGCGGGAAATGAGCTGGTGGGTCGCATGACCATTCCCGTTTTTCCTAATTATGTAGCTTATTTGAGCGAAGTTTGCGTTATAAGTGGTGTCGTTATGGTTCTAACGAGGCAATCTTTCGAATGAACCAAACTTGTGTTTTCTCTTCATGGCTCCTTTAATATACCGCACGTGATTTATTCTGCAGAACTCAAGAGCAATGAACACATGAAATGCGTATGGTGTGAAATAAATACGAACTACAAAAAATCAGGATATATAAAGAACCCAGACACACGCGGTTTAGGGAGCAAGCAATAAATCACTTATGGTCGATATTCCTGGGCCTTTATCAACGTTGGTCCCGCATAAAAAACGAACGTGTTGTCGCAACTCAAAATCTCCCCGAGCAGTGTTAACCCGGCTGTGAATCCCTGGGCGCTTAGCACGTTTGAGCAGCCTGCAACGTTCTCTGGAGACGCTATATTCATTGGCATCCAAAAACGACGTTACCCCTTCAGGCCCATAAACGGTACCTCCGGCAGGGTCGTTCCGTCCCGGCCAAAATCATTCCGGCGGCCGGAACGCGGTGCCTTCCGGCCGAAAATCGCTCTCCGCCAGAAGTTGGCCAACTTCAACTTTTCGCCGGACCGCGATGATGACGCGTTTCGCCAGCCATCATCCAACGCTCTGATTGGTTCCTACCGACCTCGTACTGGCCAATCAGGGCTATCAGAAGGTTTCAGGCTAAACAACATGGTTGCGTTGCTCAAGCGAAGTGATGCGGAGGAAAATAGTCGCACCGGCTTATAGTACGTCGCGACTATTTTGTGACTGCTTGAATCGAGGTATAAATCCACGAAGCATTTGTTTGTGCCGGCGGAAGCATACCTGCACTGCGCTTAGTTTGAGATCCGCAGTGCCGCGATATTATGGCAGCAAACATACCCCGATGTGCATGTTGGTGACGGCTGGCCTGTCCTTGTTTTTGGGTGTGCGTGAGTGTGCTTGAAGAAGTTGACAGCGTCATTTGTACTCGCCATCGTCCAAAATTGACCAAGGAGTGACAAACCAGCAAGCTGTCAGTTCTGTGTGCGTCCGTGGGAGTTCGCGGTGCGGCAACGACTACGGACAGGGTCTCGGGCCGATGCTCTGTGTACGGGCGACTGTTGTGTGCCACTGCTTTCTAAAAGTTCCGACCGTGGCCCGTGGGAGTTCGCGGTGCGGCAACGACTACGGCCAGGGTCTCGCGCCGATGCGCTGTGTACGGGCGACTGTTGTGTGCCACTGGTTGTATGTGATGTGCTGCCGTGATGCTGTTCACCGCAATGACCGCGACAATTCGTGTAAGCGCGCGCACGATTTTAAATTTTATTGCAGTAAGCTAGACATCCACGAAGATTGTTGCAGACAGCAGCCGGCAGCATTTATTTACGCCGACAGCGTCATGTACACTGGGCAACAGTGCTCAACAGCACGCTTGCGCCGAAGTTTGTTTTGCGTGCGGGCGCTGGTGGTTTAATCCTACGGGCAGTGCTTTTCACAGGCGGGGATATGCTTTTTAGCAACACCATGCAGCTGTATAAGTTCACGCAAAACCTCTCTTAATAGCTGACAATAGGAGTTTCAAGAGCTGTGTATTGAAACATTAGTGAGTGACCCAGTCTACTCATTTGTCTGGGTTGGGTGTGTGCTAGGCTGATTGAGTGTTCTCTTGTTTGTGTCAGGAGTGTTCAAGCAGTCAGAGTGCACGCTCGTTGGGGTAAAGCAGATATACTGTTCTGTGTTGCTTCTAGGGTACACCCACTGTATACAATAGGCTCGTCACCTGCTGAGTATACTGGTGTTTGTGTGAAACTGACTCATTCGTTGAAATCAATCGATAACCATTCCACATGGCCGAATGTGTACTGTCGGGAGCTAAAGTCTGGATTCCACGCAAGCACCAACCAAAACACACTGCAGTGCCACCTTGGGGAAGGGTGACTGCTGCCCAGATAAAGGCTGTGTCGCTTATTTTAACTGCTCGCATCATAGTTTGCACCTATGCGTTGATGCAGTGCTGGTAAGCAGAGTGACTGAACAGTGTTGATTCAGCTGCACATGTTGTGCCTCTTTTCAAAGGTGGCCCCAGTGAGTGGCTGAATTTGCAGTTGCTATATGTGTGCGCATTAATTGTCATCTGTGTTTCTGTTCTTTATTGTTACTCCGTCTTCTTCAGTCATCGTTGCACTTCCTATACAATCTGGGACTCAAGAGTAAAATAATGCATACTCTGGCCTTGTTTGAATGAAGCATGTCGTGTGCTTGAGTTCGTGATAAGGATTAACAAGAGCGGCCCACTGGTTCAGCATATCATTCTACGCTAATTACATCGTTCATCATTGCTCAGCGAGAACACTTAGGGAAGGTGTGACACATGGGCAACCGAAGCGAAGCAGCTCAGTCCTTTTTCGTAATAAAAACGTATCAACTCGGGCGAGCCAACGAAGGTGCGTGCAGTTAAAATGGGACGCACAACCAGTGTGTCGACAGCAGAAGCTCTTTCGCATGATGGCCCTGCAATACATTTTGGCCGCCACTTGTGTGGACTCCATACTTTTGCTCCCGACTTTAATGAAATGGAAAAAGTTGGCTTGTTGCCATTTAGGAATCGTCATAGCACAGCTGCAACCTCGTGTAGTCTTCAGTGTTCCAACTTTGTGTCTGCCTTGGAATTGCTGTGCTTAATTGAAGGAGTGGGCACTTTGGCTTCTTTCTGTTACTTCAAATTAAGGGAACGGCCGTTGTATACACAAAGGAGCCATGAAGACCGAATACAAGTTTATTTTATTTGAAAGAATTCGCGTTTTATGGTGCCCCCAGCCCTTGTCCGGCATCAAATGATGCCGTATTCGCTGAAAAATTGATCACTTTAGATTAAATTTTGAATCTCCATCCAAATCGTAGGTTTTCGTAATTTCAGCAATGATGTCATGAGCGCGTGTATTCAAGCGAAATTCCACTGTGTCATTCGGGTTTGCGGCCTTGCTGTCCATCAGCCCTCCCAGGTGGTACTACTATAGTCATCCACGAACTGTTGTCCGCCGTTGCTTTGTTTTTGAGCGTATTTGCACCTTGCTTGTTTTCGTTACGGCAATAAGTGATCGTCTCGTGAAACCTTGGGTATCCTTGACAAACAGGGTCACGTAAGACAACGCCGCTTACGCCAATCGGCCAGTGTCCTGTAAGACAACTTCAAAGCGGCGGAGTGCTGTGCACCTAAAACAAGCATAGTGCGCCCAGTATCAACAGCTGCGCATCGGTACTTCTATGCTTACGTCTGTTTTCGTAACTTCCATTGTTTACTGCACCATTCTTACTGCTGTAAAATGAATATGCATTACACTTAAGCGCAACTAGTTCGTTCGGAAAGCCTATAAGCCGTGCCTAATTTGCGTTTGCTTTTTCCGTCCTCGGCCAATCGCGCAGCTGGGCTGATATGACATCATAGGTTCTGTTGCGGGAAATGAGCTAGTGAGTCGCATGGCCATTCCGTTTTTTCCTCATTATGTAGCTAACTTAAGCGAAGTGTGCTTAACGCACACTTGTCCGGTGTAATGTTCATACTACTCAACATTACTAAAGAAGTACAAGACATTACGCAACTATGAGACAACAAATCAATGCAGAAGTGATATTTGCAGCGTTCCTTTATAAAAATTCAAACATGCTTGGCTTCTGCGAAATTAAATACTTCATCAATTGCAGAAAAAGAATTCACTCCGCCGTCGCCTGCTGTCGCCCGCCTCACATCAACAAGAGGAACCAGAATGAAACGCGAGCAGTGGTGGCATTATGATTCTAACGAGGCAATCTTTCGAATGAATCGAATTTGTGTTTTGTCCTCATGACTCCTTTAACTAGGATCATGATTGCTTGGGTGCGTTCTGGCCGTCATGTCTTAACACACTCCTACTGAGAAACATTTTTCGGCAAAAGTGGTTTCCTCCTCGGTTGCCACCTGGACATTAATGAGCGTTACAAGTGTGTAAGCAGTGCCTACAACCTGATAAAAGCAGACTTGAATTTCGAGTTGTCAAGTTTCCATGTGATGTAAGTGGTGGTGGCACAATGCACTTCTGACAGATGTAACAGCAGTAGCTATGCTGATGTAACAGCAATAGCTGTACTGTCGCTCATGAATATAAAGCTCTGGTTTGGTTTGTGAATGAAACACTGCTGATTGCACTTGGCAGTTGCATGGTCAATTGCGATAATGCAGCTTTATGCCATATTTATTGTTTAAACTCGGTGAGTGATATGTTGAGGATGGCCCTCACACCCACTGTTGTTCCCAGCTGTTCAAGGTGAAACAATTATCGTTTTCAGCATAACTGTTAAGAGTGGAATGCTGTCTCGGCTAGTGCTTGGGGCGAAGCTGGATCATTCTTGCTTGCCCAAGACCACTTGTCAAAGCTTGCTTCAGCCACCACGATGTCATTACAGTGAAAAACTCATTTATTTACAAAGGGGTGGCGAGCCAAGATGGCGGACTGGGCTACCAGCCAGCTTCATCGTCTTCCTCCTCAGTATTGTAACGTGACATCTTTCTCGCTGGTGTCAAAATTTAAGGCGGCCAATATCGCAAGGCCCTGGAGGCCATAACATTTCCACCATCAAAGATGCAGCCATCTCTGCAAGTCAGTGAGTGTCACGGGGTTCAAAGCGTTTCAAGCAAGGTACGCGAGCCACTTCAGTTCTGCGACTACGCCGTCCTCAAGCAGTAAGCTGAACATGACATAGTTCAGACAACTAAGTCAGTCAAGGTCCACAAATGGGCTGTCTTAATGTGACAGCAGTTTCTTGCACAGTCCATGCTGTCGCTGAGGTGTCCAGAGCAAAACCAGGTCTCCCCACGAGTACGAATTTCCTGATGTCAGCTGTTGTAGCGGAGTTTCGAGCGGTCTTGTGACGGCAGTATGTGGAGACCAGTGAGTTTCTGAGCTTCATCAGCAACGCAGAAGGTGTTTGATAGGCTGGCCTCGTCTTGAAAGAAGGGGAAGATGGTGTTGAGGTAGTTGGGGGAACACGTGCGTCAACTGTCTCATTGTCTCATGCTTGGCAGTGTGGTAAGCATGGGTAACAAACGGCAAGATGTCGTCCCAGTTGTGGTGAGAAGCAACAGGCTTGGCATTCATGTTAGTGAGTGTCCGGATGGTCCGCTCAGTGAGACCGTTTGTTTGTTTATGATATGGTACTGAATGGCAGAATTGAGAATCGGACAGATGAAGTAGCTCCTTAACGACGTCAGCAGTGAACTGGCGCCCACGGTCACTGATGAGGACACGAGGTGGGCCATGTTGAAGTATACGGCGACTGAGAATGAATTTCGTCACTTTGGCAGCTGTTGCAGATGACAATGCAGCTGTATCACTATGGCGTGAAAGGTAGTCGATGCACACGATCATCCAATGGTTCCCATTCTTTGACCGAGGTTAAGGGACCATCAACTCTATGCCCACTTTTTAAACTGGTAAAGGGGGCGGAGGGGGATTCGCAGGGTGGCGTCTTCCCGGCTGAGCAGGCGTGGCGCATTTGTTGCGTTGACACTGGGGGCAACTCACCACGTACAGCTCGGTCGACTGTCACATTTTCGGGCAAAAATTAATGCTGTTGTGTGCGGTGAAGAGTGCATGCACAGTACCGATGCCCAGGTGTGGCGTAGTAGTGCATAGCATGAATTACAGAAGAACAATTTTTCTCCCATTACTAGGAGGTGCCAGGATCCCGTCGGCGAGTAGCTCTTCTTGTGTTGCAGACCATTGTGAACACAGGAGGATTGGGTCTGACCGTACAGCAGTAAACAGTGCTTTCACTGAACCCGAACTGGACCTAAACCAAAAGAAGAGAATAGCATTTACTGGCTCACGACAAAGGAGTTAGAACATTTGTTGTTGGTAATCCGCAGTCAATGTCATTTGGTGCCGTCAATCTGGTAATCACCAATGCACTTTTCCCCCGCAGACCAATCACAACACTACAAGCCCGCTATCTATGGTTGCTAATTGTCACATTTGTGGACTTAATTCTTGTGTGTCACTTAAACATGAAGCCGAATGAAGTCTTGAATAGCCATACATACATTTGCTTCTCCTAAACAAGTGCAGTATATTTTTTCCCCATTGCTTAAATTTTTGTTGTTGATCTGTGGTAAAGAATGTAACAGGTTATCGGCTGTTCCTTTTATTCATTTTGTTCCTTTTGCTGTTATCTGCTGTTACTTTTTTAGCTTGCCTACATCAGTCCTGAGAATTGGTTACATCTTGTGAGAAAAATAAGGCATGCAAAGAAGGTAGCACTAGCAGGAAAATATCCCCGGTTTGCCTGCAGTGTGTACTGCTCGTCCCATTCCGACTTTCTTGTTGGAAAAACATCATGTAGAAAGCTTCTACTGTTGACATCACTGTGCGACAGATATAAACACAAAGTTGCCTCCCCATACTGAATTCAGATCACTAGTACGGATTCTTGGGCAAGTTGGTGTGGCGATCTTGATGTTTGGCTGCCGTTTTAAGCAACCTGTTTTTAGCCCACTTGGACAGGTGTCTTGCAGACCGTTTAAATGATGTTCATGTTGTTAAAGTTTGTAGATACGTTGATGATTTCTTAGTAATCTTTGACAGCAGTGTTGCCAATTTTCCGATGGCTGTTTGTAAGCTTTTAGCCCTATTTGGAGAGTGTTTTAGTCCTTCGGTGTTAACTCATGAGATTCCGGACAACAACGTGCTACAGTTCCTTGATATTAAACTGACGCTCTCTGAGCGACATGTATGTTGGGCATATCACCCGAGAGCAGACAAGGGCCTATTACCTTTTCATTCGGCTCACTCCAAGCTCACAAAAAGAGGAATATTTAACCGGTGTTTTAAGAATTCTCTTGAAAAATCGTGCCACCATTCAATGGGGAGTAGCTTCAAAGAGCAAACGGAGCGCTTGATCGCTGCTGGGTATCCGGCGGCCATTCTTTTGTCGGTAGCTGAGAGTAACCTCAAGAATTTAGAACAGAGGAAGGGCAGGTCACAGGAGGGTGAAAAGAAAAAAGTAGCAGTAATTCCATATCTGCACAATACGTCTCACCGTCTCAAAAAGATTGCAAATGGGGTGAACGTAAAGGTTGTTTTTTCTGCACCTAACAAATTGAAAATTTGCAAGTTGACTAACCCATTCCGTAAAGCACCGGTTGGGTGTGTAAAAGGACATAGGAAACCATGTGTTGAGTGCGCAGTCGGTGTGGTGTATGATGTTCCCCTTTCGTGTGGAAAGCGTTATATAGGCCAAACCGGCCGTTGTCTTAACGACCGGTTAGGCGAGCACAGGCGGAAGGTCAGCAAATACAGGGATGGCCATTTGTCTGTTCACTGCCACGACTGCGGCTGCGTGCCACGGTTTGAGCAATGTGTGATACGGTCGAAACACAAGGAACAAAAAGTAAGAGAAATAGTAGAGGCAGATTTGATTAGTAAAGCGGGGTTGTCCTGTGTGAGTGTGCCGTCACTGAATTTGTCGGATAAGGAGGCAACGTTTCTGCGCATGGCTGCAACACGTCAGCATTGGCGGTGACGGTGGGAAGTGATTGCGGGTAGGCTGGGGATACATATTTGTACGTTTGTGTGAAGTAAAATTAGTTGGGAGTTAGCGCTGTGTTGTGTGTTCTCTCTCTGTCCTCGTCCTTTTTGCGCTATGAATTCATCATGAATTCAGATGTCATTTAAATAGCTTCAACTTCCACAACTGAACTAATTATCAAGTGTTTTCATGATAAGAGATTATGTCAGAGAAGTACCTATTTAAAAGAGCTACAGTTATGTCCAGTAATAAGCTAAAACAGCTTCTGCATTGAAATTATTTGCCACAAATGTGATGAAACATAGGCCATCAGTTTGAATGGTTTGATTGTCAGCTGTACACCACAACATATAGGTCTGTGATTTTCCCCAAAAATAGTACCCCGGGGTAAACTTGTATGTGCACATAGCACTGTTACTAGTAGTGATGCCACAGGTTACCTACACTTTGCCCTGTAAGTGTATGTCAGTGAACAAAAATTTTGTTTCGCCTAAATGTGTTAAAGTGTGCACACCTATATGTTGTGTAAGTGACAGGAGAAGAAGTTCGAGGACACCGAAGCATTTCTTATGGGTTTGGAATGCAAAAGCACTAGTGTCCCATTGCACGCATGGTTTTCTCCACAAGCAGCTGTTGGAATTTCTTGCCGAGACTGGCCTATACACTATTCTGTAGGTCATGAAGCCGCTTGCATCCCCTCACTTTCCTTTTTTTACCCCTCTGTTACTTTGATGCCCTGAGTCAAAATTGTGCAATAAATAAATAAAAAGAATGCCACAGAGTGTTCCCTCAAGTGGGTATGTTCACATCACAGCCTATAGGAACTGGTGAATTCACCGTGAATTTTGAAAGCACCTTTCATTATCAGTCGCCAGTTCCACTCTGTCGGTATGTGAGAATTTAGTTTGTTATGAGAGTAAGGGAATTGGCCATGAGCTTCTAACAGCGCTCATTGTCATTGTCACCTTTTGAGAGAGTAAATGTTTATTGAAAGGGAGAAGAGGCCGGCCTAAGAAACTACTTGGACCTGCTATTTCTCATTGGGGGAATGGAACTGGGGACAAAAAGAGAACGGAATGAATATGGAAGGTATGAGGAATGACAGTGAAATCGGCAAATGAACTATGTACAAGCAGTACAACCAATAAACGCCTCATTTACAATGGGTCGCTGAATCAGATTATTACAGGGCGAGTGTCCAAGTGTAGTATTAATGCTGCCTCAAGGATCTTTCGCTCACTAGAGTACTTTGGACAAGCGCTAAGCAAATGTTCGATAGTTTCAGGACAACCACACAGAAGGCAGTCCGGGCAGTCCTCGCGTCCGATTGTGTGGAGACTTTTAGGTCAATGCTACTCCAAGACGCAGCCGGTGTAGCAATGTGTCTTCACTTCTGCGAAGCCGAGGAGCGTGAGCGAGCTAGAACTTTTGCTCTGCATCGAGCCGGTGAAGCCGTTCATGTCGTCCGTTCATGTCGATTCTGCGGGCCAAACGAATGCAAGGCTGTAGCTTGTTTACGTGCTCGATAGAGTATCGTCTTGGCATCTTGCTGTGTGATGGGTATAGCCAAGAGAGTTCCATTGTGGTGTGTCTGCTGGGCTTCTGCATCTGCCAATGGGTTTGTGAGAATTATGGGTGGGTATGTGAAGTTGCAGCCAAATGCGATTTGGTGGAACAGCCAATTGGTTCTGATGGCAGCTGCAGTCGTTGCTGGCTAATCCACCTGAGTTGGTATGTCGTCATGCCAATATTCAGTTTATCCTGTCATTACTACCGTAATGTCGACCCTCTTTACGTGCCAAGCACTGTCGAAATCACTGTACATTGAGCTGAATGTACCAGTTGTCCGTGTTATCTAAGTAGAAAGCCACAACGCATTCACAAGACCCACTTTCACTTGGAACAATAAAACACTGGCGACGGGGATGCGTACTGGGATCACATTTTAGACGTGTATTATTCCCATCCAATCCCTAATTTTAATTAAAAAATCTGATTAGTGATCGTAGTGACATATAGTTTGCCTCGGGTGATAGATAGAAGTCAATCTGGCATAAAGCATGTACAGACTTACAGATGTGCATTTAATGTTGAGTTTAAGTGCAACGACCCGCCGCGGTGGCTCAGTGGCTAAGGCGTTGCGCTGCTGAGCACGAGGTCGCGGGTTCGATTCCCGGCCGTGGCGGCCGCTTTTCTGATGGAGGCGAAAAGCAAAAACGCCCGTGTGTACGAGATTTCGGCGCACGATAAAGATCCCCAGGTGGTCAAAATTAATCCGGAGCCCTCCACTACGGCGCGCCTCATCGCCTGCGTTGCGTCGGCGCGGTAAACCCTAGAATGAATCAATCGAGTTTAAGGCAAGGAAAATCAACCTTTGTCAGCCTGCAACCTTGAGTTAAAATTTTGGGAAATATGAAAGCCTAAAATTGTTAAGTTGAATGAAAAGCAGTAGAACTTACACTGATTGTTGTCTTGAAAAGTGTTTTTGCTCCTCCTGCTAGTTTCTACCTTTAATTTTATGTGTGGTGAACAAAACGCCAACACGCCCCTCCACCATGTGTGTAATCATTTCCTTAGCCGGTGCAGTATTGCATTCTGGGTCAATTTTCCTGCTTGGAACTTTTGATTATGCTAAGTGGCAAGTTGAAGGTGAACTTGAGTGAGTTTGTGTTGTGGGTTCCCAAGAGTTTTTGTGAGGGTGTAAAGGGGGGCAGGTGAAGGGCCGTTTTGTAGGCTTTCCATGGAAACACTGGTTCCAGAAACTTTTAAAGACGATAGTCTTTCTTGGGCTCCTTAAACCTAGAAATTTTGGTCTGTCTGTATGTCTGTCTGTCTGTGACTCGATTCCGCTACCCGGCCAAAGCAAAAGAACGCCTGCGTAATAGTCTTATATAGTCACAGCTAAATCTACCTGTCTATGTCCGGTGTAGTGTTCATACTTCTCAACATTGTTAAAGAAGTACAAGACATTACGCAAATATGAGACAACAAATCAATGCTGAAGTGATATTTGCAGCGTTCCTTTATAAAAATTCAAACATGCTTGGCTTTTGCGAAATTAAATACATCATCAATTGCAGAAAAAGAATTCACTCCGCCGTCGCCTGCTGTCGCCCGCGCCACTATAGCTTCTGGCGCCATTTTAAGAAAGCAACCGGCAACAGCTACGCAAGGTTCCACTATATAGGTTCCACGTTCTGCTTGCAACGCACGTGGAGTAGGGAAACGCGGTTCTATAAACGTTGAAGTAGGGCGCATCGATTAACGCGCGTCTTCGCCGTACGGCAGCGTTTGCATCGAGACGCCCGGTTTGGAGCTGTGGAACGAGGGAAATTTAGAATGATTTAAGCAAACATTTGGCGTCTTCACCTTAGGAGGAGCGCGACGCAAGAGCAACAACATGAGAGGTGAGCGGTAAAGCGAAGGGAGGCATTTACTTCGCAAAAGCCGGTAAAGACTATTGTCTTTTGACGGCATTTGCAACGAAAGGAGCAGATACGCGGCCAATTTTTTTTTCTTTCGAACCAATTCTGATGAAACTTCATGGGCTTGTTCAGTTTTTTTAGCTGATTTCAAATATCTAATTAGTTTTGATGTGAGGCAACTAGTTTCTGTGTTAATTAAAAGAATTCCTTGATTCTTTTTAGAACAGTAGAAAAAAATTATTCAACAAAAGATTGCCAGCAAGACATGAATAGATACCAGAAGTGGTGGAGAATGAAACGTGAAGCAGTTTTTTTGTTTTGCAATCACATACAAGTTTACACCAACTCTAACTTCTAGGTTTGAACTACTACTGCTAACCAATTAAAAATAATGCTAATTAAACAACTACTGAAACACAAAATGCAAAATCTGCTTCCCACCATATCGCATGCTTACACATTCAGCTTCACAGTGCGAAAGAAACGATAATTTCTAGCTGCACTACATGCTGGGATGTACTATTGGCGTCAAATGAAACGCGAACATTAAAATATGAACCAGAACGTGCAAAATTGAAAAGTACTGATCGTAGAGTTCATATAATGGCTTGCTATTGTTATGTTTGGAAATCCCCCGTTTCGAACTTTGTTTTTGTAACTAAGCGACGCGTCATTTAACTTGCATGGAAAGAAATCGTATCGTGCTATTTGTGTGTTCAGGTTCATATTTTCGTGTTAGCGTTTCATTTGATGCTGATAGTACCTCTCGAGAGTTTTGTACCACTGCGTTACCTCTCGAGGCGAAAAAGTGTGGAATTATGGGAAAATAATTATTTGTTTATTAAAATCGGGCTTCTATGGCTTTTGTAAGTCGGTGACACTGTTCCACATATCGAATTCTTGGAGGAAAAACTGCAAATCAAGAGAAAAGTGACACCTCAAAAAATGCTTTTTTGGGCAATTTTTTGGTCCCAAAGACCCATGTTCCCCCTTAACATATCAAATTTTCTTAATTCAGGGGGGTTCGACTGGAGTATAAGTCATCCTGTAGGTGATGCGACTAAGCAGCAGGGCCTGTTTGAGCTTGCTTGCAAGATTTATCCTCTCTGAGTACTGCGTGTTGGTGTCTTAGACGTTGAGTGAGGCATGTAAGTTGCGAACATGCTTTAGTGAGTTGGAGGCTAAGGGCAGCACTCGGGCCATCACGATGCAAAGGAACGCCAAGATTACACAGAGCAGAAACTTGGGGGATAGGAGTGTTTTTAATCGCCAGAGTAGAATTTGATGGAGTTTCGGCAGGTCTTTCTCGCGTGCGTAAGCGAAGCATCAGTAGTGCAGACTTCTCGGCTTGGCAGCGTAGCCCTTTTGGTATGAGATACGTGTTGATTGTATCTATAGCTTGCTGTAGGGTGTCGTGTCGGCTCCAACTGACCTTGAATTGTCCACAGTATGATGTTGTCGGCATAGAGAGTGTAATGAAGGTCTGAGATTTGGTGAAGGTCTGAGATTTGGTGAAGTCTTATGGGTGAGTGGAGTAATTAGCATTGAAAAAGAGAGGTGATGTAAAGGAGCCTCCAGAATTTTTTCTTCGCCTTTTTTGGCTGTAACAGGGCGTGTTGAGCCAACAGTCCGGTACAAAAGCCAAACATGGCATAAGGATACTGTCCGCTTGTTCAAGGTGCGTGGTGATTTGTGTATGTACCAAGTGTTCAAATGTTTTGCCAACAGAAGAGGTACAGGCGTAGTTGGAGGTTTGTGGATCTTCGGTATGAGGGTGATATCTGCTCGTCCACTGTGCAGGCAATTCAAACAGTGCTTGTGCGGGCTGTTGAGTTAGATAACAAAGCTGTTTTTCTTTGTAATGAATTCCTTGCTCTGGCTTGTATTTTTTTTGTGTGCACTTTCATCCTTTCATGCTCTTTTATTACCTTTTTTGGCCCCAATCCTCCCCCGAAATGAAATCCTGGATACGTAACTGGTGGGTGGATGATGTTGCACCAAGAGATTTTTTTTTGCACCCCCACGCTCACGTGTCTTTCCCTTTGTGCTCCCATGCCACTATAAACTTGTAGTCCCTGTTTCGCAAACAATGCTGGGTGCATTTGCAGAATTCCAACCTGTAAAGGTCGTCATCAGTGGTACAACTGACAGCTGGGCATTTGGGCACATGTGGACATTAAATTTGGCTTTTGTTGAATTTATTTTGAGTGTTCTATTATCCTTCTCTGTCACTGAAGTTTTCTGAAATATGCCCAATTAGCAATTAGCTCGTGATATTTTGCAGCACTAAGTTCACTTCAAGTAAATCCTATGGCTAGTTTAGAAAATTTAGAACTCCGATTGGTCTGGAGGAGGAGAAAATAACTTTATTCGGTCGAAAGGGGAAGCCTATTCAGGCCTATGGCGTTCTAGACGACAGCCAAGAAGATGCCTTAACACCTGGCGATGTCTTCCTTTGGATGGCCCACTGTTGGATTTCAGCCTTTTCGCTGTGCGGCACTGTTTCCCATTGCTCCTTACTAGTGATAATAAATGTTCCTTTTGAATTTTCGAACCCATGTCTCTGTATACTGGGGCGTTCTCATAGTATGCGAGCCAAGGTCGCAAGCTTTGGGCAGTGTTAACATCCAGCGTTGTCTATTTCCAAATGGAAGGGCCAGTACAGCCTTGGGTTTCGATAAGTGATCATCTTGAGACGACTACACGCCACTTCTTGTTTCTTGGTGAGCGAGGGGCCAGCAGCCGGGTGCCTTCGTCTTTCCCCTTTGTAGTGAACAAGCACGTCTCGACGAGAACAGACGCGATCTTTGGAGTTGTCTGTGGAATGTGTGCTGGGGCTCTTGGTGGGTGAGATCTCGGGCAGCCTCGTTGGCCCGTTCGTTGCCTTGTAGTGCCACATGTGCGGGGGTCTGGTGTTTTGGTTCGTCTCATGGCGGGTGAAGATCCTGCGCCTTCCGCTGGAAATTCTTCCTTTTGCAGATCGCTTGATGGGAATCGCTAATCATTTTCCGCACATGGGTAGCTGCTATATAGGGCTAGGGCAAAGGCCAGTTCTTCGTCCTCCTTTACTTGTTTGGGTGGAGCAGGGTTCAAGAACTTTTCTCGAGCAGTCGGTAGCGGCTGAAACCATAGCTCCACGTGGCTGTGTCAATACAAACAACGTGTGGATTTCCTCAAGTTCCTGGACTCACAGCTCTCTCCGCAGGGGTGGGGATGTTGTCGCCGATGGTATTCTCGTATAAAATGTGCAGGCTGTCTAAGAGGTGTCTGCTCGCGGCTGTCTTGGTGAGGTGCTCTAGGTGCGCATTGTGCTGCACGGCTTGCGCCTTGATTTGTTCTTCGAAAGTGTTGCGCACACCCAACGCGTCATATTTTTCGTTTGGAGCGTACATGGGTATTCCTAGGGCTTAGTCATGCTCATTTCTTGATGAGGCTGCTTGGTTTGCAGTCATTTTAAAATATTTACGGAATTGTGGAGTTGTTAGGGGTTTGTGTGAGGGAGAGGCTGGAAGATGGGTACTTGTTGTTAAGGGGGGGATATGGCGATCCACCCGCCCCAGTTGACTGAACAGTTCGCAAACTGGGGTCACTTAAAATCTAAGCTGAATAAACTTGCGCAAGCGCTGTTGGGTAATGAAATTGTAGGTTTAAAACTATATTATGACCCTTGATCTAAATTCCTGCGGAGGCTAAATAAGTGATGGGAAGCGGCAGCGTCTCGCGGTGTCCTACGGCTACGGGTCAAATATGACAAGCGGGAGGTCGGCGGGGGAGCGGGGGCGATGCTACGATATGAACTAGACACTTCTAGCTTCACTGTACTATCAGATCCGTTCGCCCCTAACGAGATCCGCGGCTTGTTTGGTTTTAATAATCAGTATCCTGGAGTAGCTGCCTAGCGATGATAAATAAGGGTCTAAACAAATGGCGTAAACATGCACAGCAAACCGCGGTATGTACGTGCGTTGCTTAAAATCAGCTACCGACAGTTTTTACCTACGATTGCCTTTGTGCAGTAGCGCGGGCGCCGGCTGGCAGCTTGTTATGTAGCTTTGTGCTTTACACAAATATTGACGCCCAGGTGCAACACACGACGCGGGGTGCTGCGCGTTTCTCGCGCAAGCACGACCATTGCCCAGGTCAGGTTAGTTTTTCCAGACTGCTCTCACACTACTGAAGTTCGCGTAAATCCATATCGCGGCGTCTCAACGCCGAAAGTACACAACAAACGTCTTCGAATCGAACATTAATAATAAAAAAGTAAAAGCATTGCACGCACGTCATTGGACTCGCCGGCCAATAAGATGGCTCTAGCGGCGCCGGAGTGCGCGGTGTGACGGAGAGACCGTTTAAACCCTTCCGCCATCCGCCGGGAGTTCCGGCCGCCGGAATGATTTTGGCCGGAACGGAACGACCTCGCCGGAGGTACCGTTTATGGGCCTTTCGGGCTCACTGAGCACGCGCCCATTTCGCCGGAGAGTGGGCAGCACAACACCGGCACGCCTCTTGAGAGGAAGGCAGCGCGCAGGAAATAAAGCGCGGAAAATTCGCTGCGGTGTGCGAGCTGCACCAGGCCTGCGGAGCGGCAGCATGCGCGAACAGATCTTTATTCCCGTCGCCTGCTGTTCCTACCTTCGCAATCCGCAAGCGCCAATGGCGCTTCAGAGCTTAGCTGTGTATCAAGATCCTTTTCTGTGCGAACGAAGTTGCTTAGTTGCAAACGACAAAAAAATACGGGATAACCTCCCACCTCCGCCCTATCTCCGTGCCCATTAAGCCTTGGGGAGTACCTAAGCTCCGGATTGTTTAACTAATTAAGCAGACGTCTTATTGTGCGGTTTGCTTTGGGAACTTCGGCGTGAAGGTTTGAAAAAACGGCAGCATTGAAGCTCCGCCAGCATATTCATTTTGATAAGGTAATATTTGTTCTCATGATGTCACGTAACGGGGTGTTTCTGTGATTCCAAATAAAACTGTACGAACGTCCGGGCGCACGTGCGTCGCGCCGAACCTCCAACCACGCTCCGTGCCCCCAATGATATCCAGCCACGGCGCACTAGCGAAGACGCTCCGGGTGGCTTCGCTTGGTGAGAAAGGAGTGCGATGTCGCTCCCCGTTCAGGCCGTTCGCCGGATGAGTCGGCTCCTCCTCACGATGCCGGTGGCTGCATGACATCACGTTAACACAACGCGGAGGGGCGCCGGCACCTGGACGAGCGGTGCTTCGCCGCGTGTGCCGCCGTGGAGCGGACACTTGTCGCCCTTGTTCTTGCCATGACCCACGACCACCAGTGCAGTTGCCTGTGGCTGCCCAAAAACAATATTATAGTAACAGGCTATTTCAAGTTATTTAATTTCGACAATAAACCTGAAAAAGATTTATTGGAAGAGATTACAGTGAAACCTCGATATATCAAACAGCGCAGTGCCCGCGAAATAGTGCGATATAACCAGAATTCGATATATAAAATCACGTAAAAACGTGTCATAAACTGGTAAAAATCAATTAATGAACGAATCATGCAGTAAATACTCCCTTGGAGCTTGAAAGTATTTATTCTTTTGGCTTAAAGTACTGCAGCAGGGTAGCCTGCTACTTGGTGGCAGTGGCGTGTTATGCACGACTTCCAAAACGTAGTCTAAACGTTCCACAAGCGACAGGCCAGTGCCTTCTATAGCGCTGCAGTAGCGGTGCAGTAGGGCCAAAACCGCCAAAGCATCGGTCGAAGTCCGGAGCGGGGCACTATCAGCGCTTGCGGGTACAACCTCGTCAGCGTCTTCGTTTGCGTCGTTTGTGCGCTCAGTATAACCTCCGCTACGATCTCCACATTCGTCAACTCCGCCGTCGTTCCGGTGCTGTCGTCAGCGCCAACAAAGTCATCAATGCACATGCTTCGTGGCTCACCACCAACAAAGCGCTCCAGCTGACCCCAGGTTTCTTCGAGCTCGCATTCTTCTTTTGCACCGTCCAATTCTGCTTCGGTGCAACCGATGCGAAACAGTCGGGAACGCCCATCGCGCCACCGCTATCCGCGAGGGTACTGCGGGATAGCTCGCCGCCTGTCAACAACAGAGCGCGAGCTGTCTGGGCATTCTGGGGTGGCGGAGTTCCGTATACCCATTTTATGTTTGTCCCAGTTCGACATGGAAAATTAAAAATGCATGTGATTTTCCGCGTGATATAGACAGTGTTCGATATCGGATAATTCGATATACCCGTGTTCGATATATCGAGGTTTGACTCTACTTAGACGCTCGATGCAAGAGAAACAAGAAAAAAAACATGTCACCTTTTTTGCAGATTTTGGCTTCAGGAGCAGAAAGAAGCCATGTGGCAAGCTAAGCCAAGCCAAGTAGGAGAGCAACGTTGCGACGGCAGCGGCCACGACAGTGACAGATTTTCCTCTGCAAGTACGAAACTCTTCCTCGGCTCAGTGATGACGGCTGTGGCGAACCTCGGGTGCCGGCCGCCCCTGATGAGCACAGCTCGTTCGTTCTCCGGGACCACGCCGAGAGACGACAGGTCGAGCGGGCAGTCTGGGCCGCCGGGTTGTATACCCGCCACCCACTCAGCGTGGCCCGAGCTTTTCCTTTGTCAGCGCCCCGCCCCAAGGTAACATTGGAGCCCCCAGTTACGCCGGCAGTGCAGTGCTGCTGGTTCGCCCAACTGTTCATGCTTCGAACGGCACGAATGAAACCAGAACCTTAACGAGCGGATGCGTTTCGCGCAAAGCTCTAAAGTACGCCGTTCGGCGAGCACATTCAGCCTCAACGCACGCGTCCAGAGAGAACACCACGGATTCATTTCCGCCTTTCTCCGAGAAACGCCCGTCCGCGACAAGATTCAGCGTCACGTAGAACTCTCGCGCGTCGAAAACGCTCACGTGGGCTCTGACGTTGTGCCGCTGTGCCCGAGGGCGCGGGTTCCGTACCGGCCGCGGTGGCTGCTCTTCTGAGTGAGGCGAAACGCCCGTGTGTCGACCTGTCTGCGCACGTTGGGAGATCCCCAGGCGGTTTGAGTTAATCCGGAGCTCTGCAATACGGCGGGCTCATGGCTCGGGCGCGGCTTCGGTGCGTGAAATAAGCCCCACAATGAAAACCCTGATGTGGCCGCCGCCCGTGATCTGGCGGAAGGCGGCTGTGCAAACACTTAGCGCGCCTCCTCTCCCCCTCGGCCTGGGCGGCCGCCGTGTCCCGTGCTTCCTACCTGGCCGCCGCTTTGGGTGAAATTCGCGGTCGCGCACGTTCCCGAGCTGATCACGCGTCCATGTCGGCCGCCGCAATGACGGCGCTGCTGTTCCGCTAATAGCTGCGGGCTAGGCGTGATACCCCGCACATGCTCCCCGCGCGCTGTCGCGCCGGCCCGGTCACCCACTCCTCCGTTCTGCGGGCGGTCAGCTCGGAAAAAACAAGGGGACTACGGCACTGGTCGGCCGGCTTTTTCCCTTCCTTTCCTCGTCGCCTGTTTTTTTGTTTTTTTTTTTATCAGATTGACTCGCATACCGGAACACGCCCTGTCGGGCGATCTAAACCCGGGGAATATGCGGCGTTCTTCTTGTATGGCTGTTTATGTTTCCTCTCACGCCTCTCCCTTGCGCGCCCTCCTAAGGCGGGGGTTGTGTCCTGCGCTTGCCGTATAGTTTCCAAAGTGGGGCTCCTGGTTGTGTATCTTTGCCTGCATCTGATCTTGCCGAAAGCCATCCGACCGCCATCTCGTATTTCTTTCCCCGCTTGTGTACGTGTATTGTCCTAATGACCCCACTCTATTAAGCCCTCTTTGTCACCAGCAAGCTAAAATGAACTCAAGAGCGTTGCAGTCGGTTTCAAACTTCCGGCTGGATGAAAAGCGAAGGCCTCGCGTGTGCGACACAAAATAAAATAAAAACTGAGGTACTACACGCATTTGCGCAAGTTGGTACCTGCTCATCTTGGTGTTGAAAGCGCTCTCAAAACACGCACACAGACAGAGAAAGAGACAAGAGGGCGCTAACTCTCAACTATTTGTCAATTGAAAGGAAAATGAAAACAAATATATACTGACTACGTATCACGTGGTGCATTCATCTCGTCAATATGAGTGACAAAGATACACACGTATTCTTTGTCAGTCAAGAAAATGGAGGGGGCGCTAATGCATCGATCGCCGCACCTCGTTATGTGAAACCCTTTCTCTATGTGACTATATGCCGACGTCTTGACAGAACTGTCGTATCGCAAAGGTGGCTGAACACCCATGCATGGTACAGTGCTCCCATAATTTGGGTCCCTGGGGCGGTATTCTCGTAACTGTCCCTTTTGAAAACGTCCCTTTTGCGTCCCTTTCATCGCGACGCACTTCCGGTTAAGCAGTGGGCGTTGGTAGTAGGTTTTCCGCGCTTGCGCTACGTCACTTGCGGTTGTTTGCTTTTAGCCAATCAGGGGCGGTATTCCCGTAACTGTCCCTTTTGAAAACGTCCCTTTTGCGTCCCTTTCATCGCGACGTACTTCCGGTTAAGCAGTGGGCGTTGGTGGTAGGTTTTCCGCGCTTGCGCTACGTCACTTGCGGTTGTTTGCTTTTAGCCAATCAGGGGCGGTATTCCCGTAACTGTCCCTTTTGAAAACGTCCCTTTTGCGTCCCTTTCATCGCGACGTACTTCCGGTTAAGCAGTGGGCGTTGGTAGTAGGTTTGCCGCGCTTGCGCTACGTCACTTGCGGTTGTTTGCTTTTAGCCAATCAGGGGCGGTATTCCCGTAACTGTCCCTTTTGAAAACGTCCCTTTTGCGTCCCTTTCATCGCGACGTACTTCCGGTTAAGCAGTGGGCGTTGGTAGTAGGTTTTCCGCGCTTGCGCTACGTCACTTGCGGTTGTTTGCTTTTAGCCAATCAGGGGCGGTATTCCCGTAACTGTCCCTTTTGAAAACGTCCCTTTTGCGTCCCTTTCATCGCGACGTACTTCCGGTTAAGCAGTGGGCGTTGGTGGTAGGTTTTCCGCGCTTGCGCTACGTCACTTGCGGTTGTTTGCTTTTAGCCAATCAGGGGCGGTATTCCCGTAACTGTCCCTTTTGAAAACGTCCCTTTTGCGTCCCTTTCATCGCGACGTACTTCCGGTTAAGCAGTGGGCGTTGGTGGTAGGTTTTCCGCGCTTGCGCTACGTCACTTGCGGTTGTTTGCTTTTAGCCAATCAGGGGCGGTATTCCCGTAACTGTCCCTTTTGAAAACTTCCCTTTTGCGTCCCTTTCATCGCGACGTACTTCCGGTTAAGCAGTGGGCGTTGGTGGTAGGTTTTCCGCGCTTGCGCTACGTCACTTGCGGTTGTTTGCTTTTAGCCAATCAGGGGCGGTATTCCCGTAACTGTCCCTTTTGAAAACGACCCTTTTGCGTCCCTTTCATCGCGACGTACTTCCGGTTAAGCAGTGGGCGTTGGTAGTAGGTTTGCCGCGCTTGCGCTACGTCACTTGCGGTTGTTTGCTTTTAGCCAATCAGGGGCGGTATTCCCGTAACTGTCCCTTTTGAAAACCTCCCTTTTGCGTCCCTTTCATCGCGACGTACTTCCGGTTAAGCAGTGGGCGTTGGTGGTAGGTTTTCCGCGCTTGCGCTACGTCACTTGCGGTTGTTTGCTTTTAGCCAATCAGGGGCGGTATTCCCGTAACTGTCCCTTTTGAAAACGTCCCTTTTGCGTCCCTTTCATCGCGACGTACTTCCGGTTAAGCAGTGGGCGTTGGTGGTAGGTTTTCCGCGCTTGCGCTACGTCACTTGCGGTTGTTTGCTTTTAGCCAATCAGGGGCGGTATTCCCGTAACTGTCCCTTTTGAAAACGTCCCTTTTGCGTCCCTTTCATCGCGACGTACTTCCGGTTAAGCAGTGGGCGTTGGTGGTAGGTTTTCCGCGCTTGCGCTACGTCACTTGCGGTTGTTTGCTTTTAGCCAATCAGGGGCGGTATTCCCGTAACTGTCCCTTTTGAAAACGTCCCTTTTGCGTCCCTTTCATCGCGACGTACTTCCGGTTAAGCAGTGGGCGTTGGTGGTAGGTTTTCCGCGCTTGCGCTACGTCACTTGCGGTTGTTTGCTTTTAGCCAATCAGGGGCGGTATTCCCGTAACTGTCCCTTTTGAAAACGTCCCTTTTGCGTCCCTTTCATCGCGACGTACTTCCGGTTAAGCAGTGGGCGTTGGTGGTAGGTTTTCCGCGCTTGCGCTACGTCACTTGCGGTTGTTTGCTTTTAGCCAATCAGGGGCGGTATTCCCGTAACTGTCCCTTTTGAAAACGTCCCTTTTGCGTCCCTTTCATCGCGACGTACTTCCGGTTAAGCAGTGGGCGTTGGTGGTAGGTTTTCCGCGCTTGCGCTACGTCACTTGCGGTTGTTTGCTTTTAGCCAATCAGGGGCGGTATTCCCGTAACTGTCCCTTTTGAAAACGTCCCTTTTGCGTCCCTTTCATCGCGACGTACTTCCGGTTAAGCAGTGGGCGTTGGTGGTAGGTTTTCCGCGCTTGCGCTACGTCACTTGCGGTTGTTTGCTTTTAGCCAATCAGGGGCGGTATTCCCGTAACTGTCCCTTTTGAAAACGTCCCTTTTGCGTCCCTTTCATCGCGACGTACTTCCGGTTAAGCAGTGGGCGTTGGTGGTAGGTTTTCCGCGCTTGCGCTACGTCACTTGCGGTTGTTTGCTTTTAGCCAATCAGGGGCGGTATTCCCGTAACTGTCCCTTTTGAAAACATCCCTTTTGCGTCCCTTTCATCGCGACGTACTTCCGGTTAAGCAGTGGGCGTTGGTGGTAGGTTTTCCGCGCTTGCGCTACGTCACTTGCGGTTGTTTGCTTTTAGCCAATCAGGGGCGGTATTCCCGTAACTGTCCCTTTTGAAAACGACCCTTTTGCGTCCCTTTCATCGCGACGTACTTCCGGTTAAGCAGTGGGCGTTGGTGGTAGGTTTTCCGCGCTTGCGCTACGTCACTTGCGGTTGTTTGCTTTTAGCCAATCAGGGGCGGTATTCCCGTAACTGTCCCTTTTGAAAACGTCCCTTTTGCGTCCCTTTCATCGCGACGTACTTCCGGTTAAGCAGTGGGCGTTGGTGGTAGGTTTTCCGCGCTTGCGCTACGTCACTTGCGGTTGTTTGCTTTTAGCCAATCAGGGGCGGTATTCCCGTAACTGTCCCTTTTGAAAACATCCCTTTTGCGTCCCTTTCATCGCGACGTACTTCCGGTTAAGCAGTGGGCGTTGGTGGTAGGTTTTCCGCGCTTGCGCTACGTCACTTGCGGTTGTTTGCTTTTAGCCAATCAGGGGCGGTATTCCCGTAACTGTCCCTTTTGAAAACGTCCCTTTTGCGTCCCTTTCATCGCGACGTACTTCCGGTTAAGCAGTGGGCGTTGGTGGTAGGTTTTCCGCGCTTGCGCTACGTCACTTGCGGTTGTTTGCTTTTAGCCAATCAGGGGCGGTATTCCCGTAACTGTCCCTTTTGAAAACGTCCCTTTTGCGTCCCTTTCATCGCGACGTACTTCCGGTTAAGCAGTGGGCGTTGGTGGTAGGTTTTCCGCGCTTGCGCTACGTCACTTGCGGTTGTTTGCTTTTAGCCAATCAGGGGCGGTATTCCCGTAACTGTCCCTTTTGAAAACATCCCTTTTGCGTCCCTTTCATCGCGACGTACTTCCGGTTAAGCAGTGGGCGTTGGTGGTAGGTTTTCCGCGCTTGCGCTACGTCACTTGCGGTTGTTTGCTTTTAGCCAATCAGGGGCGGTATTCCCGTAACTGTCCCTTTTGAAAACGTCCCTTTTGCGTCCCTTTCATCGCGACGTACTTCCGGTTAAGCAGTGGGCGTTGGTGGTAGGTTTTCCGCGCTTGCGCTACGTCACTTGCGGTTGTTTGCTTTTAGCCAATCAGGGGCGGTATTCCCGTAACTGTCCCTTTTGAAAACGACCCTTTTGCGTCCCTTTCATCGCGACGTACTTCCGGTTAAGCAGTGGGCGTTGGTGGTAGGTTTTCCGCGCTTGCGCTACGTCACTTGCGGTTGTTTGCTTTTAGCCAATCAGGGGCGGTATTCCCGTAACTGTCCCTTTTGAAAACGTCCCTTTTGCGTCCCTTTCATCGCGACGTACTTCCGGTTAAGCAGTGGGCGTTGGTGGTAGGTTTTCCGCGCTTGCGCTACGTCACTTGCGGTTGTTTGCTTTTAGCCAATCAGGGGCGGTATTCCCGTAACTGTCCCTTTTGAAAACATCCCTTTTGCGTCCCTTTCATCGCGACGTACTTCCGGTTAAGCAGTGGGCGTTGGTGGTAGGTTTTCCGCGCTTGCGCTACGTCACTTGCGGTTGTTTGCTTTTAGCCAATCAGGGGCGGTATTCCCGTAACTGTCCCTTTTGAAAACGACCCTTTTGCGTCCCTTTCATCGCGACGTACTTCCGGTTAAGCAGTGGGCGTTGGTAGTAGGTTTGCCGCGCTTGCGCTACGTCACTTGCGGTTGTTTGCTTTTAGCCAATCAGGGGCGGTATTCCCGTAACTGTCCCTTTTGAAAACGTCCCTTTTGCGTCCCTTTCATCGCGACGTACTTCCGGTTAAGCAGTGGGCGTTGGTGGTAGGTTTTCCGCGCTTGCGCTACGTCACTTGCGGTTGTTTGCTTTTAGCCAATCAGGGGCGGTATTCCCGTAACTGTCCCTTTTGAAAACGTCCCTTTTGCGTCCCTTTCATCGCGACGTACTTCCGGTTAAGCAGTGGGCGTTGGTGGTAGGTTTTCCGCGCTTGCGCTACGTCACTTGCGGTTGTTTGCTTTTAGCCAATCAGGGGCGGTATTCCCGTAACTGTCCCTTTTGAAAACATCCCTTTTGCGTCCCTTTCATCGCGACGTACTTCCGGTTAAGCAGTGGGCGTTGGTGGTAGGTTTTCCGCGCTTGCGCTACGTCACTTGCGGTTGTTTGCTTTTAGCCAATCAGGGGCGGTATTCCCGTAACTGTCCCTTTTGAAAACGTCCCTTTTGCGTCCCTTTCATCGCGACGTACTTCCGGTTAAGCAGTGGGCGTTGGTGGTAGGTTTGCCGCGCTTGCGCTACGTCACTTGCGGTTGTTTGCTTTTAGCCAATCAGGGGCGGTATTCCCGTAACTGTCCCTTTTGAAAACCTCCCTTTTGCGTCCCTTTCATCGCGACGTACTTCCGGTTAAGCAGTGGGCGTTGGTGGTAGGTTTTCCGCGCTTGCGCTACGTCACTTGCGGTTGTTTGCTTTTAGCCAATCAGGGGCGGTATTCCCGTAACTGTCCCTTTTGAAAACCTCCCTTTTGCGTCCCTTTCATCGCGACGTACTTCCGGTTAAGCAGTGGGCGTTGGTAGTAGGTTTTCCGCGCTTGCGCTACGTCACTTGCGGTTGTTTGCTTTTAGCCAATCAGGGGCGGTATTCCCGTAACTGTCCCTTTTGAAAACGTCCCTTTTGCGTCCCTTTCATCGCGACGTACTTCCGGTTAAGCAGTGGGCGTTGGTGGTAGGTTTTCCGCGCTTGCGCTACGTCACTTGCGGTTGTTTGCTTTTAGCCAATCAGGGGCGGTATTCCCGTAACTGTCCCTTTTGAAAACGTCCCTTTTGCGTCCCTTTCATCGCGACGTACTTCCGGTTAAGCAGTGGGCGTTGGTGGTAGGTTTTCCGCGCTTGCGCTACGTCACTTGCGGTTGTTTGCTTTTAGCCAATCAGGGGCGGTATTCCCGTAACTGTCCCTTTTGAAAACATCCCTTTTGCGTCCCTTTCATCGCGACGTACTTCCGGTTAAGCAGTGGGCGTTGGTGGTAGGTTTTCCGCGCTTGCGCTACGTCACTTGCGGTTGTTTGCTTTTAGCCAATCAGGGGCGGTATTCCCGTAACTGTCCCTTTTGAAAACGACCCTTTTGCGTCCCTTTCATCGCGACGTACTTCCGGTTAAGCAGTGGGCGTTGGTGGTAGGTTTGCCGCGCTTGCGCTACGTCACTTGCGGTTGTTTGCTTTTAGCCAATCAGGGGCGGTATTCCCGTAACTGTCCCTTTTGAAAACCTCCCTTTTGCGTCCCTTTCATCGCGACGTACTTCCGGTTAAGCAGTGGGCGTTGGTGGTAGGTTTTCCGCGCTTGCGCTACGTCACTTGCGGTTGTTTGCTTTTAGCCAATCAGGGGCGGTATTCCCGTAACTGTCCCTTTTGAAAACCTCCCTTTTGCGTCCCTTTCATCGCGACGTACTTCCGGTTAAGCAGTGGGCGTTGGTGGTAGGTTTTCCGCGCTTGCGCTACGTCACTTGCGGTTGTTTGCTTTTAGCCAATCAGGGGCGGTATTCCCGTAACTGTCCCTTTTGAAAACCTCCCTTTTGCGTCCCTTTCATCGCGACGTACTTCCGGTTAAGCAGTGGGCGTTGGTGGTAGGTTTTCCGCGCTTGCGCTACGTCACTTGCGGTTGTTTGCTTTTAGCCAATCAGGGGCGGTATTCCCGTAACTGTCCCTTTTGAAAACCTCCCTTTTGCGTCCCTTTCATCGCGACGTACTTCCGGTTAAGCAGTGGGCGTTGGTGGTAGGTTTTCCGCGCTTGCGCTACGTCACTTGCGGTTGTTTGCTTTTAGCCAATCAGGGGCGGTATTCCCGTAACTGTCCCTTTTGAAAACCTCCCTTTTGCGTCCCTTTCATCGCGACGTACTTCCGGTTAAGCAGTGGGCGTTGGTGGTAGGTTTTCCGCGCTTGCGCTACGTCACTTGCGGTTGTTTGCTTTCAGCCAATCAGGGGCGGTATTCCCGTAACTGTCCCTTTTGAAAACGTCCCTTTTGCGTCCCTTTCATCGCGACGTACTTCCGGTTAAGCAGTGGGCGTTGGTGGTAGGTTTGCCGCGCTTGCGCTACGTCACTTGCGGTTGTTTGCTTTTAGCCAATCAGGGGCGGTATTCCCGTAACTGTCCCTTTTGAAAACATCCCTTTTGCGTCCCTTTCATCGCGACGTACTTCCGGTTAAGCAGTGGGCGTTGGTAGTAGGTTTTCCGCGCTTGCGCTACGTCACTTGCGGTTGTTTGCTTTTAGCCAATCAGGGGCGGTATTCCCGTAACTGTCCCTTTTGAAAACCTCCCTTTTGCGTCCCTTTCATCGCGACGTACTTCCGGTTAAGCAGTGGGCGTTGGTGGTAGGTTTTCCGCGCTTGCGCTACGTCACTTGCGGTTGTTTGCTTTTAGCCAATCAGGGGCGGTATTCCCGTAACTGTCCCTTTTGAAAACCTCCCTTTTGCGTCCCTTTCATCGCGACGTACTTCCGGTTAAGCAGTGGGCGTTGGTAGTAGGTTTGCCGCGCTTGCGCTACGTCACTTGCGGTTGTTTGCTTTTAGCCAATCAGGGGCGGTATTCCCGTAACTGTCCCTTTTGAAAACGTCCCTTTTGCGTCCCTTTCATCGCGACGTACTTCCGGTTAAGCAGTGGGCGTTGGTGGTAGGTTTTCCGCGCTTGCGCTACGTCACTTGCGGTTGTTTGCTTTTAGCCAATCAGGGGCGGTATTCCCGTAACTGTCCCTTTTGAAAACGTCCCTTTTGCGTCCCTTTCATCGCGACGTACTTCCGGTTAAGCAGTGGGCGTTGGTGGTAGGTTTGCCGCGCTTGCGCTACGTCACTTGCGGTTGTTTGCTTTTAGCCAATCAGGGGCGGTATTCCCGTAACTGTCCCTTTTGAAAACCTCCCTTTTGCGTCCCTTTCATCGCGACGTACTTCCGGTTAAGCAGTGGGCGTTGGTGGTAGGTTTTCCGCGCTTGCGCTACGTCACTTGCGGTTGTTTGCTTTTAGCCAATCAGGGGCGGTATTCCCGTAACTGTCCCTTTTGAAAACGTCCCTTTTGCGTCCCTTTCATCGCGACGTACTTCCGGTTAAGCAGTGGGCGTTGGTGGTAGGTTTGCCGCGCTTGCGCTACGTCACTTGCGGTTGTTTGCTTTTAGCCAATCAGGGGCGGTATTCCCGAAACTGTCCCTTTTGAAAACGTCCCTTTTGCGTCCCTTTCATCGCGACGTACTTCCGGTTAAGCAGTGGGCGTTGGTGGTAGGTTTTCCGCGCTTGCGCTACGTCACTTGCGGTTGTTTGCTTTTAGCCAATCAGGGGCGGTATTCCCGTAACTGTCCCTTTTGAAAACGTCCCTTTTGCGTCCCTTTCATCGCGACGTACTTCCGGTTAAGCAGTGGGCGTTGGTGGTAGGTTTTCCGCGCTTGCGCTACGTCACTTGCGGTTGTTTGCTTTTAGCCAATCAGGGGCGGTATTCCCGTAACTGTCCCTTTTGAAAACGTCCCTTTTGCGTCCCTTTCATCGCGACGTACTTTCGGTTAAGCAGTGGGCGTTGGTGGTAGGTTTTCCGCGCTTGCGCTACGTCACTTGCGGTTGTTTGCTTTTAGCCAATCAGGGGCGGTATTCCCGTAACTGTCCCTTTTGAAAACGTCCCTTTTGCGTCCCTTTCATCGCGACGTACTTCCGGTTAAGCAGTGGGCGTTGGTGGTAGGTTTTACGCGCTTGCGCTACGTCACTTGCGGTTGTTTGCTTTTAGCCAATCAGGGGCGGTATTCCCGTAACTGTCCCTTTTGAAAACCTCCCTTTTGCGTCCCTTTCATCGCGACGTACTTCCGGTTAAGCAGTGGGCGTTGGTAGTAGGTTTGCCGCGCTTGCGCTACGTCACTTGCGGTTGTTTGCTTTTAGCCAATCAGGGGCGGTATTCCCGTAACTGTCCCTTTTGAAAACGTCCCTTTTGCGTCCCTTTCATCGCGACGTACTTCCGGTTAAGCAGTGGGCGTTGGTGGTAGGTTTTCCGCGCTTGCGCTACGTCACTTGCGGTTGTTTGCTTTTAGCCAATCAGGGGCGGTATTCCCGTAACTGTCCCTTTTGAAAACGTACCCTTTTCCGTCCCTTTCATCGCGACGTACTTCCGGTTAAGCAGTGGGCGTTGGTAGTAGGTTTTCCGCGCTTGCGCTACGTCACTTGCGGTTGTTTGCTGTTAGCCAATCAGGGGCGGTATTCCCGTAACTGTCCCTTTTGAAAACGTCCCTTTTGCGTCCCTTTCATCGCGACGTACTTCCGGTTAAGCAGTGGGCGTTGGTGGTAGGTTTTCCGCGCTTGCGCTACGTCACTTGCGGTTGTTTGCTTTTAGCCAATCAGGGGCGGTATTCCCGTAACTGTCCCTTTTGAAAACGTCCGTTTTGCGTCCCTTTCATCGCGACGTACTTCCGGTTAAGCAGTGGGCGTTGGTAGTAGGTTTTCCGCGCTTGCGCTACGTCACTTGCGGTTGTTTGCTTTTAGCCAATCAGGGGCGGTATTCCCGTAACTGTCCCTTTTGAAAACGTCCCTTTTGCGTCCCTTTCATCGCGACGTACTTCCGGTTAAGCAGTGGGCGTTGGTGGTAGGTTTTCCGCGCTTGCGCTACGTCACTTGCGGTTGTTTGCTTTTAGCCAATCTGGGGCGGTATTCCCGTAACTGTCCCTTTTGAAAACGTCCCTTTTGCGTCCCTTTCATCGCGACGTACTTCCGGTTAAGCAGTGGGCGTTGGTGGTAGGTTTTCCGCGCTTGCGCTACGTCACTTGCGGTTGTTTGCTTTTAGCCAATCAGGGGCGGTATTCCCGTAACTGTCCCTTTTGAAAACGTCCCTTTTGCGTCCCTTTCATCGCGACGTACTTCCGGTTAAGCAGTGGGCGTTGGTGGTAGGTTTTCCGCGCTTGCGCTTCGTCACTTGCGGTTGTTTGCTTTTAGCCAATCAGGGGCGGTATTCCCGTAACTGTCCCTTTTGAAAACGTCCCTTTTGCGTCCCTTTCATCGCGACGTACTTCCGGTTAAGCAGTGGGCGTTGGTAGTAGGTTTGCCGCGCTTGCGCTACGTCACTTGCGGTTGTTTGCTTTTAGCCAATCAGGGGCGGTATTCCCGTAACTGTCCCTTTTGAAAACGTCCCTTTTGCGTCCCTTTCATCGCGACGTACTTCCGGTTAAGCAGTGGGCGTTGGTAGTAGGTTTGCCGCGCTTGCGCTACGTCACTTGCGGTTGTTTGCTTTTAGCCAATCAGGGGCGGTATTCCCGTAACTGTCCCTTTTGAAAACGTCCGTTTTGCGTCCCTTTCATCGCGACGTACTTCCGGTTAAGCAGTGGGCGTTGGTAGTAGGTTTGCCGCGCTTGCGCTACGTCACTTGCGGTTGTTTGCTTTTAGCCAATCAGGGGCGGTATTCCCGTAACTGTCCCTTTTGAAAACGTCCCTTTTGCGTCCCTTTCATCGCGACGTACTTCCGGTTAAGCAGTGGGCGTTGGTGGTAGGTTTTCCGCGCTTGCGCTACGTCACTTGCGGTTGTTTGCTTTTAGCCAATCAGGGGCGGTATTCCCGTAACTGTCCCTTTTGAAAACGTCCGTTTTGCGTCCCTTTCATCGCGACGTACTTCCGGTTAAGCAGTGGGCGTTGGTAGTAGGTTTTCCGCGCTTGCGCTTCGTCACTTGCGGTTGTTTGCTTTTAGCCAATCAGGGGCGGTATTCCCGTAACTGTTCCTTTTGAAAACGTCCGTTTTGCGTCCCTTTCATCGCGACGTACTTCCGGTTAAGCAGTGGGCGTTGGTAGTAGGTTTTCCGCGCTTGCGCTTCGTCACTTGCGGTTGTTTGCTTTTAGCCAATCAGGGCGGTATTCCCGTAACTGTCCCTTTTGAAAACGTCCGTTTTGCGTCCCTTTCATCGCGACGTACTTCCGGTTAAGCAGTGGGCGTTGGTAGTAGGTTTGCCGCGCTTGCGCTACGTCACTTGCGGTTGTTTGCTTTTAGCCAATCAGGGGCGGTATTCCCGTAACTGTCCCTTTTGAAAACGTCCCTTTTGCGTCCCTTTCATCGCGACGTACTTCCGGTTAAGCAGTGGGCGTTGGTGGTAGGTTTTCCGCGCTTGCGCTACGTCACTTGCGGTTGTTTGCTTTTAGCCAATCAGGGGCGGTATTCCCGTAACTGTCCCTTTTGAAAACGTCCCTTTTGCGTCCCTTTCATCGCGACGTACTTCCGGTTAAGCAGTGGGCGTTGGTGGTAGGTTTTCCGCGCTTGCGCTACGTCACTTGCGGTTGTTTGCTTTTAGCCAATCAGGGGCGGTATTCCCGTAACTGTCCCTTTTGAAAACGTCCGTTTTGCGTCCCTTTCATCGCGACGTACTTCCGGTTAAGCAGTGGGCGTTGGTAGTAGGTTTTCCGCGCTTGCGCTTCGTCACTTGCGGTTGTTTGCTTTTAGCCAATCAGGGGCGGTATTCCCGTAACTGTCCCTTTTGAAAACGTCCCTTTTGCGTCCCTTTCATCGCGACGTACTTCCGGTTAAGCAGTGGGCGTTGGTGGTAGGTTTTCCGCGCTTGCGCTTCGTCACTTGCGGTTGTTTGCTTTTAGCCAATCTGGGGCGGTATTCCCGTAACTGTCCCTTTTGAAAACGTCCCTTTTGCGTCCCTTTCATCGCGACGTACTTCCGGTTAAGCAGTGGGCGTTGGTAGTAGGTTTGCCGCGCTTGCGCTACGTCACTTGCGGTTGTTTGCTTTTAGCCAATCAGGGGCGGTATTCCCGTAACTGTCCCTTTTGAAAACGTCCCTTTTGCGTCCCTTTCATCGCGACGCACTTCCGGTTAAGCAGTGGGCGTTGGTGGTAGGTTTTCCGCGCTTGCGCTTCGTCACTTGCGGTTGTTTGCTTTTAGCCAATCAGGGGCGGTATTCCCGTAACTGTCCCTTTTGAAAACGTCCCTTTTGCGTCCCTTTCATCGCGACGTACTTCCGGTTAAGCAGTGGGCGTTGGTGGTAGGTTTTCCGCGCTTGCGCTACGTCACTTGCGGTTGTTTGCTTTTAGCCAATCAGGGGCGGCATTCTCGTAACTGTCCCTTTTGAAAACGTCCGTTTTGCGTCCCTTTCATCGCAACGTACTTCCGGTTAAGCAGTGGGCGTCGGTACTAGGTTTGCCGCGCTTGCGCTACGTCACTTGCGGTTGTTTGCTTTTAGCCAATCAGGGGCGGTATTCCCGTAACTGTCTCTTTTGAAAACGTCCCTTTTGCGTCCCTTTCATCGCGACGTACTTCCGGTTAAGCAGTGGGCGTTGGTGGTAGGTTTTCCGCGCTTGCGCTACGTCACTTGCGGTTGTTTGCTTTTAGCCAATCAGGGGCGGTATTCCCGTAACTGTCCCTTTTGAAAACGTCCGTTTTGCGTCCCTTTCATCGCGACGTACTTCCGGTTAAGCAGTGGGCGTTGGTAGTAGGTTTTCCGCGCTTGCGCTTCGTCACTTGCGGTTGTTTGCTTTTAGCCAATCAGGGGCGGTACTCCCGTAACTGTCCCTTTTGAAAACGTCCCTTTTGCGTCCCTTTCATCGCGACGTACTTCCGGTTAAGCAGTGGGCGTTGGTGGTAGGTTTTCCGCGCTTGCGCTTCGTCACTTGCGGTTGTTTGCTTTTAGCCAATCTGGGGCGGTATTCCCGTAACTGTCCCTTTTGAAAACGTCCCTTTTGCGTCCCTTTCATCGCGACGTACTTCCGGTTAAGCAGTGGGCGTTGGTAGTAGGTTTGCCGCGCTTGCGCTACGTCACTTGCGGTTGTTTGCTTTTAGCCAATCAGGGGCGGTATTCCGTAACTGTCCCTTTTGAAAACGTCCCTTTTGCGTCCCTTTCATCGCGACGTACTTCCGGTTAAGCAGTGGGCGTTGGTGGTAGGTTTTCCGCGCTTGCGCTTCGTCACTTGCGGTTGTTTGCTTTTAGCCAATCAGGGGCGGTATTCCCGTAACTGTCTCTTTTGAAAACGTCCCTTTTGCGTCCCTTTCATCGCGACGTACTTCCGGTTAAGCAGTGGGCGTTGGTGGTAGGTTTTTCCGCGCTTGCGCTACGTCACTTGCGGTTGTTTGCTTTTAGCCAATCAGGGGCGGTATTCCCGTAACTGTCCCTTTTGAAAACGTCCGTTTTGCGTCCCTTTCATCGCGACGTACTTCCGGTTAAGCAGTGGGCGTTGGTAGTAGGTTTGCCGCGCTTGCGCTACGTCACTTGCGGTTGTTTGCTTTTAGCCAATCAGGGGCGGTATTCCCGTAACTGTCTCTTTTGAAAACGTCCCTTTTGCGTCCCTTTCATTGCGACGTACTTCCGGTTAAGCAGTGGGCGTTGGTGGTAGGTTTTCCGCGCTTGCGCTACGTCACTTGCGGTTGTTTGCTTTTAGCCAATCAGGGGCGGTATTCTCGTAACGGTCCCTTTTGAAAACGTCCGTTTTGCGTCCCTTTCATCGCGACGTACTTCCGGTTAAGCAGTGGGCGTTGGTAGTAGGTTTGCCGCGCTTGCGCTACGTCACTTGCGGTTGTTTGCTTTTAGCCAATCAGGGGCGGTATTCCCGTAACTGTCCCTTTTCAAAACGTCCGTTTTGCGTCCCTTTCATCGCGACGTACTTCCGGTTAAGCAGTGGGCGTTGGTAGTAGGTTTGCCGCGCTTGCGCTACGTCACTTGCGGTTGTTTGCTTTTAGCCAATCAGGGGCGGTATTCCCGTAACTGTCCCTTTTGAAAACGTCCGTTTTGCGTCCCTTTCATCGCGACGTACTTCCGGTTAAGCAGTGGGCGTTGGTAGTAGGTTTGCCGCGCTTGCGCTACGTCACTTGCGGTTGTTTGCTTTTAGCCAATCAGGGGCGGTATTCCCGTAACTGTCCCTTTTGAAAACGTCCGTTTTGCGTCCCTTTCATCGCGACGTACTTCCGGTTAAGCAGTGGGCGTTGGTAGTAGGTTTGCCGCGCTTGCGCTACGTCACTTGCGGTTGTTTGCTTTTAGCCAATCAGGGGCGGTATTCCCGTAACTGTCCCTTTTGAAAACGTCCGTTTTGCGTCCCTTTCATCGCGACGTACTTCCGGTTAAGCAGTGGGCGTTGGTAGTAGGTTTGCCGCGCTTGCGCTACGTCACTTGCGGTTGTTTGCTTTTAGCCAATCAGGGGCGGTATTCCCGTAACTGTCCCTTTTGAAAACGTCCGTTTTGCGTCCCTTTCATCGCGACGTACTTCCGGTTAAGCAGTGGGCGTTGGTAGTAGGTTTGCCGCGCTTGCGCTACGTCACTTGCGGTTGTTTGCTTTTAGCCAATCAGGGGCGGTATTCCCGTAACTGTCCCTTTTGAAAACGTCCGTTTTGCGTCCCTTTCATCGCGACGTACTTCCGGTTAAGCAGTGGGCGTTGGTAGTAGGTTTGCCGCGCTTGCGCTACGTCACTTGCGGTTGTTTGCTTTTAGCCAATCAGGGGCGGTATTCCCGTAACTGTCCCTTTTGAAAACGTCCGTTTTGCGTCCCTTTCATCGCGACGTACTTCCGGTTAAGCAGTGGGCGTTGGTAGTAGGTTTGCCGCGCTTGCGCTACGTCACTTGCGGTTGTTTGCTTTTAGCCAATCAGGGGCGGTATTCCCGTAACTGTCCCTTTTGAAAACGTCCGTTTTGCGTCCCTTTCATCGCGACGTACTTCCGGTTAAGCAGTGGGCGTTGGTAGTAGGTTTGCCGCGCTTGCGCTACGTCACTTGCGGTTGTTTGCTTTTAGCCAATCAGGGGCGGTATTCCCGTAACTGTCCCTTTTGAAAACGTCCGTTTTGCGTCCCTTTCATCGCGACGTACTTCCGGTTAAGCAGTGGGCGTTGGTAGTAGGTTTGCCGCGCTTGCGCTACGTCACTTGCGGTTGTTTGCTTTTAGCCAATCAGGGGCGGTATTCCCGTAACTGTCTCTTTTGAAAACGTCCCTTTTGCGTCCCTTTCATCGCGACGTACTTCCGGTTAAGCAGTGGGCGTTGGTAGTAGGTTTGCCGCGCTTGCGCTACGTCACTTGCGGTTGTTTGCTTTTAGCCAATCAGGGGCGGTATTCCCGTAACTGTCCCTTTTGAAAACGTCCGTTTTGCGTCCCTTTCATCGCGACGTACTTCCGGTTAAGCAGTGGGCGTTGGTAGTAGGTTTGCCGCGCTTGCGCTACGTCACTTGCGGTTGTTTGCTTTTAGCCAATCAGGGGCGGTATTCCCGTAACTGTCCCTTTTGAAAACGTCCGTTTTGCGTCCCTTTCATCGCGACGTACTTCCGGTTAAGCAGTGGGCGT
Source organism: Haemaphysalis longicornis (assembly GCF_048455015.1). Taxonomy (NCBI): domain Eukaryota; kingdom Metazoa; phylum Arthropoda; class Arachnida; order Ixodida; family Ixodidae; genus Haemaphysalis; species Haemaphysalis longicornis. Next base: position 127,217,389 of record NW_027526214.1, on the reverse strand, counting down.
TGGTAGTAGGTTTGCCGCGCTTGCGCTACGTCACTTGCGGTTGTTTGCTTTTAGCCAATCAGGGGCGGTATTCCCGTAACTGTCCCTTTTGAAAACGTCCGTTTTGCGTCCCTTTCATCGCGACGTACTTCCGGTTAAGCAGTGGGCGTTGGTAGTAGGTTTGCCGCGCTTGCGCTACGTCACTTGCGGTTGTTTGCTTTTAGCCAATCAGGGGCGGTATTCCCGTAACTGTCTCTTTTGAAAACGTCCCTTTTGCGTCCCTTTCATCGCGACGTACTTCCGGTTAAGCAGTGGGCGTTGGTAGTAGGTTTGCCACGCTTGCGCTACGTCACTTGCGGTTGTTTGCTTTTAGCCAATAAGGGCTCGCCAAAAGGGACACTTTGAAAAGGGATGCAAAAGCGACAAAACTCGAGAATACTGCCCCAGGGCTCGCCAAAATGGACACTTTTGGAAATGCACGCAAAAGGGACAAAAGTCGAGAACACCGCCCCTGGTTTGGTTTTTCAACAATTTTATCTTCCTACAGACGCGTGTTTAAGCATCGCCCAGTTTGTCCTAGTGGCCACACGATAGCGGTACCGTATAAACAACACCCGTTGCACAACACACAAAAGGCGCGGTTTGTTTCACTTGGCACCCTTGCTTTCTTGATCGTTTCGCAGTGGCATATAACACTGTCTCTTCTGCCGCATAACTTGGCCAGTTAGCTTGGGGCGTAGAAAATCATGCCGACGTCATGCTGGTTGGGGAGTTATAGCTGGCCGTTTTTGCCAGTCAGCACCGCTTCCGACGGCCCGCTCAAACGCAAGGGGAGCGTCAGCAGCAGAAAGGCTAGCGATAAGGGTACCTCCCTCGACGGGGAATCATTCGCGTCACTGGTCGTGCCCTCTGCGTGTGTAAACCAACACCTCATCCAAAAGAAAATATAAAAAATGCATGTTTTGGTCACTCAAATAAAGCAAAAGGGTGTGTTTTATTGCCGTATTTACCCTTTTTTGTTTAATTTAGTCGCTGACATGGTTCCGTGGTCCTAAATAATTTAAAAGAAGGCGTTCAACTTTCCAATAGCCAACACAAGGCTGTCTTTCTGGGAGCTATAGAAGTAGGCTCGCGCTTCGGTCGACGTTTTTCGCTTGAATTCTAAATCTCGTTGAGGTGTGCACGTGGCATGTTTTCCTATTAGGAATCGCTTTCGCGGTTTCGTCGTTCATGTTTCAAATGAATAAAGGGAGTTCGCAGTAGCGCACTCGCCTCTCTGGTGGCAGCCATGTTGGAATTAGATTGCGTAGCGTAAGGCCGGCTTCACACTGTTGCCGCAACTGTCGAAGTAACTTTAAAGAATGACGCCAATTCACGTCTCGGGCAACCGAACGGCGTGACACGCTGTTTTCTTACGTTTATAGATACCGATACGGTTTTGCGTCGGTGGTCTGAACATAGCCTAAGCTGCTGCGCGGTCCACAAGGCGTACACGGCGAGCGGACCGCCGTGTTGGTCATGCCGGAGTCGAAGGAACATATGACTGAACGGGTATGACTGAGCGTATAACTGAAGCCTTCGCCGCCTCGAAAGTTGTAGCTGACGAAAGAAAACAAAAGAAATGATTGATTGATTGTAGGGTTTAACGCGCCGACGCAACGCAGGCGATGAGGCGCGCCGTAGTGGAGGGCTCCGGATTAATTTTGACCACCGGGGGATCTTTAACGTGCGCCGAAATCTCGTACACACGGGCGTTTTTGCTTTTCGCCTCCATCAGAAAAGCGGCCGCCGCGGCCGGGAATCGAACCCGCGACCTCGTGCTCAGCAGCGCAACGCCTTAGCCACTGAGCCACCGCTGCGGGTGAAACAAAAGAAATGTATTTCGACGAATACCAGATACGACAGAGACGGGCGCCCGCGGCCGTCCATATCTTGTCTTCGCTCACGACTGTTTAACGCCACTTATTCCTTTTTCTTTAAGTATGAACCAACTCGCTCGGCAACAAGTTTTGTTAAACTGTAGCTGACGATAGGGGCACCCGTTCACCACGAAGGCGACGTTTTCATAGGCAGGCTGAAAAAGATTTTCAAACTTTTGAAGCAACTTATTATTTGAAACAACCCTCCTGAAAAGTTCCGTATATACAGAAATATGGGAACACGGAGTACTTTCCTAGAATGACACAAAGCCGCAACAAAACACGGAATATTTTTGAGATGCACACATGAACGAAATAGTTCATACTTATCCAAAAAATTGACACCGATTTTATGTCTGTAAGTTTACTAGAACCGCCAAATCATTCTCCGTATGAATTCCATATATACGGAGTATACGGAAAACATACGGAGCGTCATTCTGGTTATTATTGAAGATAAAAACACGAAACCCGTGCCAAATGTTTTTATTGCGCACACTAATGTTATTCCCTGTTTTTTATGCTAACATCTACTTTCGGTGTGCTAGTGGGTGGCATAATCCGTATGAACTCGGTATTCCCATAATTCCGTATATACGGAACGTTTCAGTAGGGAATGGTAAAATTAATAAAATGAGTCTCTAATGAGTTTATCTAAAAATATTAAAATTGTTGTTCACCACCAGCTGGGCCTGCAGAATATCAGGCACAACCGTTCTGGCAAAAATACGGTTGACCTCCTTTGTATTTAGCTTTAAAACAGCCTATTTTAATTTGTTTTACACTTATATAACGACGCACAAATCTTTGCCTTTGCGGACCCGGCGTTGTTGCGAGTGACCGTTGCGACCGGTTCAACTACATTTTAACTGAATTGAATCAAATAAGGGTTATTCTAACGAAATTACGTACATTTAGTACAGAAACAACTAAAGCCGTTCTTGCTACATTGAAAAACGCTAAGAATTAGTATGCTCTTGTGGCCCTAGTGCACTATTCTCGACTGCACAAATTCCCAGGGAACGGGGGAATTTGCCGGAAGTTTTTTTCTGATTGGCTTTCAATTTTGGTCACGTGCTTTTGGTTGACAAAGTCGTTGTGTGTGCTTTCGTCATTTTGACGTTCATGACGTTTACTGTCAACAATTCTAAAGTTTGTCTTATTTCAATTCTTGGCCGGCAAGGAGAAACTAGACGAAATGCAGCGGACATGACAACATGGGCCTGTCCTTGCCATTCAACAACATTATGGCTTGCAGGCCATGCTCTCTCTGTGATTGGCTGAAAAGATGTGACGTAACGTAAACAGTTGAATAGGATGTATACGTCACACACTGACAGCTTTGGGATTCGTAAAAATTACGTGGTAATACGCAACAGCTTTCAAATGGCGGCCGCTTTTGCCGCGAAAGAGGGCAAAATAATTCACCTTCCTGGCCGCCACCGCCGCCATGCTATCGTATGCTGCCATCATAGATGGCTGCCATGTTACGAGTTTATGGTGTTGTCACAGAAAAAGACGGTCGCGACCATCACTTGTGTGACGCATAAGAGCAGCGAAGCGCTACTACTGATAACCGCTGAGCACACCGATCTCGCCGAGTCACTCATTCGTCAAGCTCGACTTCAATCAGCGCTGTAATGAACAAAAAGAGACACTTTTATTTTTCTCTTGAATTCGATCATGTGACCCAGCAGCTTACTAGGAGGAGTGTGAACAAATGCCACGCATTCGGCTTTCTTTGTCATGGAGAGGCTTGTACTGCCCTCTTATTTTGCGGTTACGCCAAACTAATAATTTTTATTTTATTGCCAAACATAAAAGCAAAATACTGCAAGTTATTTGTATGCTCCGGGATCGCTGACTTGGAAACAGTGGAAACTATTATTTATTTCGGTTGAAAACATGAAAACACACTTTAAACCGCGCGTAATGCGAAACTGCGCCTGCTGCAAATTCACGGATATTTCGCCACGCCGAAAGTCGAGGACATTTCTTGCCCTATTTCGCGGCAAAAGCATCGCCATTTTCAAGCTGTTACGTAACATGACGTCACTTCTACGCAGGCTGAAGTTGCCCATGTGTGACGTGATCATTCCCGCCAACTGTTTAAATTACGCCACGCCTTCTCAGCCAACCACAGAGAGAGCGTGTATTACAAGCAGTATTGTTGTTGAATAGCAAAGACAGGCCTGCGTTGTCATGAACGCTGCGCTTCGTCTAGTTTTTCTTGACGTAGAAGGATTATACGTTTTAAGTATACTGAAATAAGGCAAACACTAGACATGGTGCCCGTAAACGTCATGAAACGTCAAAATGACGAAAGCACCCACAACCGCTTTGTCAACCGGAAAGACGTTACCAAAATTGAAAGCCAATAAAAAAAAAACTCTGGCAAATTCCCAGTTTCCCTGGGGATTTGTGCGCTCGAGAATAGGGCCTTTGGATGCACAAAACCTTCCGCCACATTTGGCGTAAACGTTCTTGCTCCCATTGTTGCTCGTGGCTTTGCGTGTTGTATCCCGTTGTCTGCTGTCCGTATTTTGCAAATCACTTCGTTTTGTCACATATTACATCGTTAAGTTAGCTTACTTACCAGTTAGCTCTCTTGTTACGCGACCTGACCACCAGATAACATTACCGCCAGAAGTCTACGTCAACACGGCGCGCCCGAAAGTTCGCGTCGATGTCTGGCTGGCTCTGACTTGGGCGTGCATTCGGCGTGCGCCGGAGTAGGCCATACTTGACGCTTTTGCGGGCGGGTTCACGTCGCTTTTACGCGAGCAAGCGGTGGGGCCTCAACAACAGATGGCTGCACTGGACGCTGTCGCAGCCCGCACTCTGGCCTAGCCTGACACGCTGCTGGCCGGGTGCAGTATCGCGCAAGTGGAGTAGCGGTGACTCCAACTCCGAACAAGTGATTTGCTTGCAAACGTTACCCGCAGCGGTGGCTCAGTGGCTAAAGCGTTGCGCTGCTGAGCACGAGGTCGCGGGTTCGATTCCCGGCCGCGGCGGCCACTTTTTTCATGGAGGCGAAAAGCAAAAACGCCCGTGTGTACGAGATTTCGGCGCACGTTAAAGATCCCCAGGTGGTCAAAATTAATCCGGAGCCCTCCACTACGGCGCGCCTCGTCACCTTCGTTGCGTCGGTGCTTTAAACCCTACAATCAATCAATCAATCAGCTTGCAAACGTTGTCACGCTTGACGCTAAGCTCGCATCACGGTGGCGCAGGGAATGAGGCGCGGGCGCGATGCCGGCTGCGACGGCAGTTTTCTCAATGGAGGAGAGAAACAGGAAAGCGCCCCTGGGTCGACGTTTCAGTGCGCGTTGAAGGTAGCCAGGCGGTTGGAATTTCTCCCTAGCCCTGTACCACGGCAAGCTGCAGCTCGGGCCGGTAAAAAGTCCCAAAATTTCCACTATTCGTCACACGAGGAGGCGGATGCGTCTGGTCTGTTGCAGCGGTGCCCAGCAGGGAGTCGCGTCGAAATTAAACCTGAATTCTGGGATAGCCTGTGAAATACCGAGTCGTCATTTGTGAGCCGTTACTTGGTAGGGGTACAGAAAGGTTATCGTCTTCCAATGTCACTTGCAGCGAAGCCAGCGGATACACAGTGAAGATTTTCTATTATTTTTTTCTGTTGTGTCTTTCGTCTTTGCTTCCAGCCGTCTACAGCCCTTTACGCATAGTCGAGAGTTCTGCGGAATGTGGTCTGGTCAGTGGGCGGCTAATGACGATGGTAAAAAGGCAGGACACTGACCAGTGTTACGACAAAGTCGACGTTAAGGGATTCCGAAACGTCAATTTTGTTGTAACATTGGTCAATGTCCGCCTTTTGATACAAAAGCCCTTTCAACGATGTTACTATTATTTATTTACCTACAAGCTACGCCAAAACAAATTAATCCGGAGCCCTCCCCACGGCGCGCCTCATGTCCCACCGCGACGGTGCATCTAACCCCTCAAAACTTTAACTGTCGTCCAAACTGCCCACACCGATGCAAATGCGGCTCAAAGACGACTCTTCCGCCACCCCTGCCACGTGAATGGCTTTTTCCTTTCAAAAATTACACGGCGCAAAAGACAGGGATGGAGAATAAACACGAACTCACAACACAGTGCTCTGTGTTGTGTGTACGTGTATCTTCTTCGCCCCTATATTTGGGCCCGTAATAATTTCTAACCCGCACCCGCCGCTGTGGCACAGTGCTAAGGCGTTGCGCTGCTGAGCACGAGGTCGCGGGTTCGATTCCCTGCCGCGGCGGCCGCTTTTCCGATGGAGGCGAAGAGCAAAAACGCCCGTGTGTACGCGATTTCGGCCACGTAAAAGATCCCCAGGAGGTCAAAATTAATCCGGAGTCCTCCACTACGGCGCGCCTCATAGCCTGCGTTGCGTCGGCGCGTTAAACCCTGCAATCAATTTCTTACCCGCCCACATCAAGTAGCTTTCGTTTCTTCTCTCCCCCGGCCGCCTCTCTCGCTCCTCGCACGGTAAGCACGGTGACTCCAGTGAATTCCATTTTACAAACATTTTACCGAGTCCACGCGCCGTCTACTGGCACCTCCTTTCGTTGCTGTTGAACTTCCTGGGAAGCCGCCGCGAGATGGGCGTGAGCGCGTTTTGTATCTTCGTGTCAAAAAAATCGTTTCTAACGCGTATGCTTCATTTCGCATCGCAAAAATAAGGCAGTCCTTTTGTAACGAATCTAATTAAATGAAGCCTGCAAATGCCGCTTTTGTATCAACGTGTTGCCTCAAATATTCCTTGAGTTTTCCTTTTCCTGAACAATTTTGAAAAGTGTTTCTTTTTTGTCACAAGTGTGTTTGTTTTCGCTCCTAAATACTAACAAGTATCAAGCCCGTTTTGATGGTACTGGATGTGGCAGTTTGGAAAGGTTTTGCTTATACAAACTTTTCCTTTCGCAATTCTTTCAACTTTTGGCCGGATGGCTGAATGGAGGGAAAGGCGGGCTGGCAGACCAAAATTTTAGCGTTTGAGGCACCCGGGGAAGACTGCCGTGTTTAATAAAATGGTATAACCCGGTATACCGTTGTAAAGCCCGTGTAAAGTGCAGCGCAGCGGCGGGCTGCAGCGTGCTGTGCTTTTTCTCTGTGCATTCCCCTCGCCAATTTCGCATATGCAAGCCCGTTTTGTCGAGCTTATTCGAACCACTTCTGAAGTATGCTGAGGAGCAGTTGTAAAACCTCCGCGTGATGGAATGTAACCAAGGAAGTGGTTCGCGAAATCGCTCGACATGTCTCCCTGGCTTTTGAACCGTTGTGCGCGTTATTGGAGCAGCCGCGCTAAGGCTCGCCCGGCACGGATAACTTCTGGAGGTAAAGGGGCCTTGAGAACAAAAAACAAGTTTGTTTTATTCGAAAGATTTCGTGTTTTATAGTGCCCCTAGCGCGTGTCCGGCAGCAAATGATGTCGTATTCACTGGGAAATTAATAAATTTAGATTCAAATGTTCATTCTCCCGCCAAATCGTGTGTTTTTGGAAAGTCAGCAATGAAGTCATAAGCGCGCGCATACAAACGAAACTCGCACTGCGTGATTCGGCTGCAGCACTGCTTGCCTTCAGCCTTCGCAGATGACGCTACCTTACTCGCGCACGGGCCGCTGTCTGCCGCGCTTTGTTTTAAATGCAGAGCATTTCTTTAACTCACGATGTCACCCGGCGTTGTCGGCGTGCCTCGGCGTCCGCAACATCCGTTCCAGGTGCGCCCTCTCCACCGCTGCTCCTCGCCTGCTCTCCGCTGCTCCTCGCGTGTTCTCTGCGTGCTCGGATCGCGTTCAGCAACAGCTGGGGCGCGCCTGCGTCGTAGTTTGGCGCGGGCGCAACAACAGTTGTGGCGTGATCGTGACGTAGTCGTGACGTGGTCGTGGCGCGGTCGTGCCGTGATGGGGCGGTTCTCGGCGTTCGCTCTCGCTGTCAATTTCTTTCGAACCAGATAAAATCGGGTATGTGCGCCCCCCGAAAATGCTCTGCATTTGACCGTGCCCCTCGCTAGGGGGATGTTTTTAAAGTCTGTACAAGTAGTGTCCCAAGAACGGTAGCTCTCCTAATGCAAGCCAGGCACATACACACGCCTAAATTTTCCTTGTGCTTGTCATAATTTTTTTACCGTATCTGCACCTGGCTTGTTCTTGTTACTGTAGGAAGTAATTGTTTCGGGAAACGTTAGCTATCCTCGACAAACAGGGTCACGTAAGACAACGTCGCTTACGCCAATCGGCCAGTGGTGCGTGTAAGACAACACGAAAGCGGCCGACTCTAGTGCACCGAATACAAGCATAGTTCGCGCAGTACCAACAACAGTATACGCATAGGTACTTCTATGTTTACGTGTGCTTTCGTAACTTCCACTCTTTATCCCGCTAATCTTAATGCTGTAAAAAAATGTGACCTAAATTTAAGTTCAAATAGCTCATTCGGCAAGCTTGTAAGCTCTGCCGACTTTGTGCTTGCTTTCGCCGGCCTCCGCCAATCTCAGAGCTGGCTGGTATGACATCACAGGTTCTGTTGCAGGAAATGAGCTAGTGGGTCGCATGGCCATTCCCTTTTTTCCTAATTATATAGCTTATTTGAGCGACATGTGTGGTGTCAGCACAATTCTAAAGAGGCAGTCTTTGGCATGAACCAAACTTGTGTGCTGTCTTCCTGGCCCCTTTTTAAGAAAGCGGGCTCTTCTGTCGGGAACGTTCGGCCTTTGGACTCTGGGGCCCGACATTTCGGCTGTTTCTGTGTGGTTTGAAGGTCCGATGTCAAATTTATATTCCACTTAACAAAACTTGTTGATCCTGTTGGTTAATGCTTCAATGAAAAGAACGAAAGGGGCGCTAAACAGACGATACCGAAGCACAGACAAAGGACATATACAGGCTCCAGTATATGTCCTTTATGTCTGCTTCGTATTCGTCCGTCTAGCACCACTTCTACTCTTATATCCACCCCCCCCTCCCCCAGCATGGCACAGGGAAAAAAGACAACGATAATGTTTGTTCTTGCGAAAAGGGTATAGATTTATTGACTTCTCCCGCACGATGACAAAACAATATCCCACGAGGCGCCTGGTGCCAATTTGAAAATCCTACTTCCCAGTCTTCTCCTGAAAACGAGAAAAAAATTCAAGAACATAACAGTCAACCTCACGCATTTCATAGGTGAGTTAAACGAGGCAATGATTTATTTACTCAAATGACAGCTATAAGACGGCCGACTTGGTCACACCGATGAAAATTCATAATGAACTGTTGTTGCGTTATAATGAGTGCACTACTTTTTGTAATAATACTGGTCACTAAATAACGCAGTTCAAAGTATTCATCCAATACGAGACCATATAAAGAGCACTTCCGCAAAATCTGCGATATGAAACAGTATAATCCAGCGAAATCGACCTTGCTATTAATGTACTCACGCATTCCTTTTTTCAAGTACCATGAGTACATGGTGGCAATCTTCCATACAACTACTCCTCCACTTCAAACGTTTCGTACACGTGCGGAACACATGCGTTCTCCGCTCTTGGGTTCGAACAATAAGCGCTGCGAATAGACGTGACAAAGGATCAAGCTACGTGGAGCGAAAGTGCGATTGAAGGGCTCGCCCAAAATCTGCATTGTCGACGTGCGTCTTTAAAACACGGCTTTCCTTCCTATGGCCTACAGGGGTAATATATTACAAAAAACCAGTAGTGGCTTACCTTTGAAAATAAATAGCGCTTAACCGTGATAGCCGTAGCCATGGCCGTATCCGTGACCGTAACCGAGACCAACGGCGACACCCTTGACAGCGACGGCTCCGTAGCCGAGACCATGTCCGTAGCCGTGACCATAACCACCGTAGCCGTGTCCGTAGCCAAGGCCGTAGCCGCCGTAGCCGTGGCCGTAGCCGTGACCAACGTGGTGAACGGAGCCGTAGTGGACGCCGGCGCTGTAGCTGGGAGCGGCGACGGCCTTAACAGCCACGGGGGCAGCGACGGCCACGCCGTGGCCGTATCCGTGGCCGTAGCCACCGTAGCCGAGGCCGTAGCCGCCGTAGCCGTGGCCGTATCCGCTGTAGCCACCGACGAAGCCGGCGGAGGCGGCGGCAGCGAGGCCGAGGAAGGCGACGACGGTCTGCGAAAGGGAGCGAGAAAAAGCGCTTGCACGCTTTATGCTACTTTCTGGTCGACGGAGCGACTGCGCATTCACAATTCAAGTAAATGAATTTTAGTAATGCTATCGTACTAGCAATTCGAATTTCAAAACTCTGAACGCCCGTATCAATCACTGGACAATTTTTATGATATGCACGTTGATTAAGTTGCTCTGGAGGCCTCCGGTCTCTCCTTCATGCAAGGCTTGATTAGAAGAGTCGAGTGGGAGAAAATGCCAGTGCGTATCGGCTAATGCGATTTCAATTTCTGCAGCATGAGGGTCAGACTCTGCGGTCTCTCAAGCACTTAGCAAAGCGGCACAGTATTGAAGTTTAAGGAACGCAGCGCTGTCACCTAGGATCCCCTGCTGGTCATAGCTCATTGACTCGTTCGAAAAATCACGAGTGCACAAATTTTGCTTCCCTGGATCAAATGTAAATACCACCCAATTCTGGAAGCGGAATGTGCACGTTGCCTGTGGACGGTTAAAAAATACTTTTCGGTAATACTTGTTGCCCGCTTTTCTGTGATTTTTTTTCCTTCAAATGCAGTCAACTCTGACCATTTGAAGTCAGTCCTAGACACACATACAAAAAAAAAAAACCTTAAGCCCTGTTTCCGAAGCCAATAAAAGGAACGGGCCCGGTTTCCTTCCTTTACTAAGACAGTCATACGGTAGAAAGACTCAGAAGGCATATCGCTTTTTGAAGCTTGCGGCACCGTTAAAGGGCGTCCAAACATTAACTGCACTAAGTGGGAACGCCGACGAGGGTTCATGTCGGCGTACATGGCCAAGCCTTTCTTGAGAACTCTCACTAAACGCCTTGTGGAAGCCTCTCGACTCTTGCGTGCTAGGGTTTACCCACAACTCTCAGCGCTCTTTCAACCGGGGCCGAGCATCTGTTACAAGTCTCTATTTTCGTTCCCATTGTGACTGGGAATGTGCACGAAGCGGCCGCAACCCAACTTACGAGAGCGTTCATGGTGCTAGCGTTTGGAATTGGATTTCCACTACCGGAAGCGAGCGGAGGGGACGGCGGTTATATACCGTCCGCGAGGGCGGCTCGAGCTGGGAGTGGCTCGGACTCCGGACGGCAAGGCTGACCGCACGGGGCAGCCGCTATCTCGCGTCCCCCGTTTTTCGGACTCCCGCGCCCCCTCTCCCTTCCGTCTCTCGTGTCCGTCGTGGGGCGGGGGCCGGGGGGACTTTCGGTTACCCTCCTTTTCGCCCTGGCAGCCCTTGCCGCGGGCATTTTCACTCGCTCTGGCGCCAGATCGTGGTCGCCCAATCTTTCGGCCTTCTCTCTTCCCACTCCGTGCTCACCTGTTTTGGCGCACAATGCACGGGGGGCGAGATTGCCTAAAGGACGCGCAGCAGGTGTTTTTTCGCCTGCTGCCACAGCGAGGTATGGAGGAGGAGGAGGCCGGAGACACGGTTAATGTGACGTTTCAGGCCTCGTTCGTCTCGTTAGCCCCGAAAGCTCGGAGGGGCGTCGCCCCGAGCGGCGCACGTGTGCCGCCGGCGCGCGGCCACTGCCACCGGGGACGCCGATATTTGTTCCCGTTGCCCGCGCCTTGCGAAGGTCGCGCGAAAACGCTCTCAAAGCTGCCGCTGGCAGCCTCCACCATCAAGTCACAGCGCCTAATTAGAATGCTTTCGCTTCAATGCGGTGCTGGCGAATGAAACAATTAGAGAGGGGATTCCGACTGGAAAACCAAGTGTGCCCTACTCTTCGTACAATACCTGGCTGTTTTATGTTACCCTGACCAAGCGGTGTTGGAAGCTCGTCACAAGGGCTGCGTGCTTTAAAAAGCCAGAGTTCCTTTTGTATCCGGGATTGCCTCATGGGCGCTTTGGTTTTCCGTCATGACGATGCACTCTTGTGTGCAGCGCGCCTGCTGGTGGTCGCGACCGCAACGTGAACGGTTTCCACTTTTACTCCTCGCCTACGTTAGTAACACAATTTTTGGGATTTCTCGTACTTTTGTGTGGCGTTAAGTATTTCGCGTTACTCCTTGTCGCAACGTCGCAGTATTAAAGCTGGGAACGCTGACTTGTGTCTGTTTCCGTCCGCAGCCTCATCATCCGGCGTGGTTTTGCTCCCTCTTTTGCGAACTTCGTACAGTACACTGCAGTGCGCCACACACTCCGAGTTTCGTGCAGGGAATTTCATAAGGCATTTCTTTTCCCAAACATGGGCACCAAGAAAAATATCGCCAAAAGCTACTGGGATATTCTCGCACACCGAGACCTCTCTACGCAGCGCCTCAGTAGCCAAGCCTTAATCCGGCACCGAGAAACAAGCAGTAAGGCTACCGTAATGAGAAATAACTTCTACATCGTCTACTTGGCGGCTCTGAGCTGTGTATCGTATCTTGGGCACCCAACTCTAATGTGCCGCGCACGCGCAGTTTCTCTGGCAGCAAGCGCACGTGTCGAAGATTGTCACTCCAACAGCATATCTGTTCCCTCTTCCAAATACTATATATGCAGTATGTGTGTAATAAACGTGGTTCTTTTCCCCCACTGCACCGGCGTGGCATGTTTGGCGTTATACACAAAACGATACATGGTGTCAGAAGTGGGATGCGGATCCAAGCACGGTTTTGATCTTCGACGGGCAGCAAAGACGACGCAATGGATTCATTGAGGCCGCCTGGCCCTTTGAGCACGACAGGAGAAGCCGGCAAGAATTGGCAGACGTTCAAGCAGAGATTCGAGCTTTTCCTGGCGGCATGGGAACCGAATGAGAAGCAGCGATCTGTGTCGTCGAAGACAGCGCTCCTTCTTAGTGTCGCCGGTGAGGGCGCTGAGCTTCGCAGAAGGCGAGGACAAGACCGACTACACGACGGTCATCAAGAAGTTGGACGACTACTTCGCGCTGCAGACCAACGAAGTGCATGAGCGCTACATTTTTTGGAAGAGAGTTCAGAGCCAAGGGGATCCATTTGAACACTTCTTGAGAGACCTGAAGAAACAGGCGCGAGCGTGCAACTTTGGCGCGCTTCTCGATTCCATGGTCCGAGGCCAAATTGTTTACGGAACCAACGATGACAAGGTGCGGGAAAAGCTGCTCAGAGACTGCGAGCTGACTTTGCAGAAGGCTGAGCACGTCTGTAAGGCAACCGAAACATCGGCTCTACACCAAGAAGCCTGGGCACGAGACCAACAGGAAGTACACGCCGTCCGCAAGGTAATCCCGACCCCCGAGACAGGGCAATCCAAGGTCTACAAATGCTCCAAGTGCGGACGCACGCATCAGCCAAGAAGCTGTCCCGCCTTCGGAAGAACGTGCAGGAAATGCCAAAGAAGAAACCACTTTGCGATTTGTTGCAGGGCCGCTGCAATGGTGGGTGAAATTCAAGATCGCGAAGACGACTTCAGCGTTCTAGAGGTGTCTGCAAGAGGCGTAAATAAGCCAACGGGACTGGATGGTTCGAGCTCAAGTCAACAACGTGTCTGTCGAGCTAAAGATCGACACTGGATCTCAGGCTAACTTGCTTCCCTTTGGAATATACGGCCGAATTCGCCCCAGTCCTGAAATGAAGCCAAGCAGCGCGGTGCTTCACTCATACGGTGGAGGCACAATCAAGCACCTCGGAATCATCAGAACGGAAGTTACGCTAGCGGATCGAACAGTTCCTGTCGAATTTCTTGTGGTACGTAAAGGTGGTCAGGCAATCCTGGGCCTTCAAGCAACCAAACACCTTGGGCTGCTGTCACGCGTTCACAGCGTATCACACGACGGCTGCGAAGAACTTGTGAAGGACTTTCGTCACCTTTTCAGCGGGACCGGCTGCGTTCAAAGAGCATATCACATGGTTCTTCGAGACGACGCCGTGCAGTCATTCAACCTGTCCGACGCGTGCCATTGGCCCTGACAGAACCATTGCGAGGAGAACTCGAGAGGATGGAGCGTGCTGGCATCGTTACAAGAGTCACCGAGCCTACTGACTGGGTGAGTCCTCTGGTGATAGTTCGGAAAAAGAACGGGAAAATTCGTCTTTGCATTGACCCTAGGAGAATAAACGAGTGCATAAAGAGGGAGCACTACATGATGCCGCGACGAGAAGACATCGAAGCCGAGTTAGCTGGTGCTACAGTGTTCACCCGCTTAGACACTAACTCTGGATTCCACCATATCCCTTTGGATGACGCCACATCGCGGATTTGCACCTTTTCCCCCCCGTTCGGTCGCTACCGCTTTTTGCGATTGCCCTCCGGCATATCGTCCGCCTCGGAGGTCTTCCAAAAAACGCTGAATGAAATTTTCGAAGGTCTTCCCGGCGTGAAGATTTAGCGTAGACGACATTCTGGTATGGGGCTCGTCAGTTGAAGAGCACAATGAGCGTCCTAAATCTGTGTTGCTAGCAGCAGAACGCGGCGGATTAACCTTCAACCCAGATAAGTGCAGTATCGGCGCGCACCAAATCGAGTTTCTTGGAGATGTGGTCGATAAAGCAGGCATCACGCCAAGCTCGGCACTGAGGAACTGCATGCTGCACATGCCGACCACAGGGGACAAGCTTGCGGTGCAAAGGATATTAGGCGTCGTCAATTATTTCAGCAAGTTTCTGCCTTCGTTAGCTCAGAGAACAGCTCTTTTGAGGAGCTTGATTAGGCAAGATGCCGTTTTCGAATGGACCGACAACCATGCAAAAGAATGGAAAGAACTGTGTGACTGCCTAAGCAAACAGCCCTTGCGGTCGATATTCGATCCGGCCAAAGCAACAAAAGTGTCTTGCGATGCGTCACGGGACGGGATCGGTGCCGCGTTGTTGCAGTGTCACAACGACACATGGAGGCCTGTGGCTTATGCGTCACGAACGCTTACCGAAACACAGCAGCGATACTCTCAAATTGAAAAGGAGGCGATGGCCATGGTGTTTGGCTGAGAAAGATTTAATCACTTCGTCTACGGCCGACAGTTCACGGCTGAAACAGACCACCGCCCTTTGATCGCCATCTCCCAGAAGGCAATTGGCGACATGCCTCCGAGGTTGCAAAGATTTTTTTTGAGATTGCTGCGTTATGACGTTGAGCTCAAATTTGTTCCAGGTAAGCAGCTCCTCCTGGCCGACATGCTGTCACGTACCACAAGAGAGACCACTGCGTGCGACCTCGACAGCAACGATGTAGAGGTACATGCTGTGAGTATAGTCTCTTCCCTCGTAAGTGAGGACACATGGAGGCGGCTGGCGACAGAAACGACGCGAGACGAACAGCTGAAACACGTGCTGAGCGATCTAGAAGCTGGAAAACGGTTGGAGGGGCAATGGAAACCATTCGAGGGAGAGCTATCGCATGTAAAAGGAGTACTGCTGAAAGACTGCAAAGTGGTTATTCCGGCTAGCATGAAACGTGAGACACTGGAAAGGATTCACCAAGGGCACCTAGGAATTAACAAGAGCAAAGCGAGAGCATGACGGCTTGTGTTTTGGCCGGGAATAAACTCGGACATAGAATCGTTCGTCAGGACGTGTTCTATCTGCAAAAAGTATGCGTACAGCCAGCCACGGGAGCCTTTACTGATGCGCCCTGTGCCCGACCAACCGTGGTATCGCGTCGGCATGGACATTTTCGAGTACGGCGGGAAGTCGTCCCTATGTTTTTATGACGCCATGTCAAACTTTCCCGAAGTTCAACTGCTGAAAGACACCTCGGCCAAAACGGTAGTAGACGTAGCAAGTTCAGTCTTTGCCAGGCACGGCATACCCATAGAAGTTTGTTCTGATAATGGTCCTCAATTTTCCAGTCGTGAATTCGCATTGTTCTCACGACTGTACGACTTTAAGCATGTCACGTCTAGTCCAGGATACCCCCGTTCTAACGGACTGGCTGAAAAGGGCGTCGAAATAACTAAACGCATCTTGAAGAAAACGACAGAGGCGAAACAAGATTTCTGGTTGGGACTTCTCGCTTTCAGGACCACTTCACTTGAGTCAGGCCCCTCGCCTGCTGAGCTGCTGATGGGGCGATGGCTCCGCACAACCATTCCCGACGTTCAAGGCAACCCCAGTCGCGAGGTAATTATGCGCCTCCAGACGGACCATTCTAGAGGACCAATGGTACCTCTGAACCCAGGAGATTCGGTCCGGATCAAGAAGGGTGCATGGGCGACGAAAGCGCAAGTCCTCGGACATTCCGGTCACCCCAGGTCGTATACAGTCGTCACGGAAAACGGCAGGGTGTTGAGACGCAACCGCCAGCACCTACTACTGACCAGGGAACCCTTTCGACGCGACGACCAGGACGACAATGAAGATGACGTCGAGGCAGGGCCCGCAGCCGCGACAATGCCTGCTCAGCCTGCTGCCCCCACAAGTGTCTCATCCACACCGGCACTGAGAAGGTACCTGAGACAACGTCGACCGCCTGAACGTTTGGCCTACGACCGGAACTTCGTGCAAGTGCCTTGAACTAGTGCCTCAAAAATTTCATTGGTGTTATCTGTAGTTTCTTCGTTATTTCTTGTTTTTGTAACGGAGGAAGATGTATCGTATCTTGGGCACCCAACTCTAATGTGCCGCGCACGCGCAGTTTCTCTGGCAGCAAGCGCACGTGTCGAAGATTGTCACTCCAACAGCATATCTGTTAGAAGGTGAAAGACACGCCCTCTTCCAAATACTATATATGCAGTATGTGTGTAATAAACGTGGTTCTTTTCCCCCACTGCACCGGCGTGGCATGTTGGGCGTTATACACAAAACGATACATGGTGTAAACGTATCCGGAGAGAGAGAGAGAATAGTCTTTATGATACTGGTGAGGTTAGCCTGGCCAACGCCGCCTGTATAAACAGTGCCTAACGCGTGAGCAAAAAATGGCCGAACAGCCACTCTCCTGTTGCTCTCTCCTACCCTTCCCCGCTCCGTAGCCTTCCAGCGTGCTTTCGTGTCCGCCAGCCAGCGCCGCTTCTCGGAAACTATGCAAAATAGTGGAAAGTTTGTTTAGCGTTCCCCAGGCGGCGCTCATACGCCTTCTTGTTTTTCACCATGCCTGTCTGTCTTGGTCTGTCACTGATAAAACTTCCTTTGTCACGAAGCAAAATCCCTTGCGCTGCCGCAGGCTGAGCCCGGCTTTGCGCGCTTATCAACTCGGATCACAGGCCCTGAAATTTTCTGAGTGGGGCATCCCCCCTCTATCCCCTTCACATTTAGGTATTGTTTTGATCCCCCTGTTCGCACTCCGCATCGGTACGCACTTCTAAAATTGAGGACTGTACTGTAGAAGCGCCCGGACAGCGTGGCGGGATCGCAGCTACTTATCCTTTTGTTTCCTATAATTTTCTGAAGTTTACAAGCACATGATATTATTGGAAAGTAATCGTAGAAGTGAGCGCCTGAACAAAAAACGTGCACGCAATTTTTTCTTCTCTAAATACTCCAGAAAGAAAAATATCAGTAAAATAATGGCTGCCCCATCCGAAAATATCGTTTTTCTGTTAGCTATATGTCTACCCGACAATCAGTATGTTCTTAGACTATTTCAGTCCGCCTCCGTCTTTATCTTTGGAAAAATGCAGCAAGTATGAAGCGAGCGACACGTTGAACGAGATCCCCAGTGCGCCACAGAACTAGCGCCCCGTCACGGCTAAGATGTAAGCGAAACGGCCCTTGAAGCCCAACAGGCAAGCTGACAGACACACGTCGTAGAAGTGGGTGCAGTGTTCGCGACTCGCGAGCAGTGACGTAAGGCGAGATGTCCGCCGGCACGCGCCACATAGCGGATCAGTGCCTGAACTAAGCGTCCCTACCCTTCCCATTGAAAAGCGCGCGACGCGTCAGGCAATGTTAATACAGGCGGCGTTGGCCTGGCCAAGGCGCCTAGCTTGCTACACCGGATGTATGAAAAAATGAAATCAATGAACAGATGATGATAGTGACTGTGATGAAGATGACGTGCTCATTAAGAGAATCCTGTTTAAAGAGTCTGATCAAGTCCTGTGCTTCGCAGGAAAGACAATAGAGCTTTTGTCGCCGGAGATGCTCGTTTGGCGTTCGACCAAGGGCCTAGCACGTCACTTAGAGTTAGTCCTCTGGAAAGCGGTCGACCCAAGGACACTAGAAGGGACGGACATCAACAATGTAGGCATTGCTAAGTGCCATTCAGAGAATTTCATGCTGTCTTCGTTCCGTTGTCTCCATCCTCGTCTCCGTTCCGCTTTTGAATCTGCTGCCCAATCGTTTGAGGAACGGTTGACAACACCCCCGTGCGCAGAACGACGAGAAGGCGCCAGTGCTATTCCGCTCCCAGTGGTGTTCTTGCGGGGGCCACTTGTGATGGTAAACAAGGTCTCGTTCGGCCTCCTTGCCATGGGCATAAAAACTATGCACATTGAGTCGTTACAGTGCTTTGGCAAAACCGGCAGCGTACGGTATGATGGCGTGGCGGGCACAGAGACGCGGCGGGCCGCCCGTCCCAGGAACGAAGGCGCGCATGCGCAGTCGGTTCCCAGTACCCGCAACCGCAAGCGTAGCGTACGGTACTCGTATTGATAAAACGCGCTATTAAGGCCTTGGGTGTCTCATCAAACGCGAAGGGGACAGTAGTCAACTCGTCATCATCATCATCATCGTCATCATCAGGTCCACTGCAGGACGAAGGTCTCTCCCATTGACTTCTAGTCGCTCCTGTCGTGCGCCGCTCGAGTCCAGTGTTGGCCCCTTCCCTCCTTCCCTGGCCTTCGCCGCCTTCTAGACCCATCTTTTGGTATCCACTCTGTTACCGGCCAGCCCAAGTCCCCTTCTTCTTCTTTACTTGAATTGCGATGTCTTCCACTACTCGAGTTTGTTCCCTGATCCGGGTCTTTCTTTCCCTTGTTGCTCCTATCATTGTTCGTTCCATGGACCGTTCAGCCCATAAGTTTGTTCAGTACACCGCCAAGTTTCAGTTCCTTATGTACGTACTGGTTGTATATTGTTCTTTTTAGTGACGGAGGTAGCTTAATTTTCATTATTATGGAGTGCTTGCCGAGGGCTCTCCATCCCACACCTATTCGGCGCCGAATTTCTCTCTCGTGGCTGGGCCAGCACTAACCATCTGTCCGAGGTAGTTAGCATATTCAGTTACTTCTTCTAGGAAAAAGGCGCGTTCGGCATGCCTATTCCTCATTACTTTATGTTAATTTTTCGCACCACAGCCGTGCTTTCTGACTGTAGTTTACGTATTTTTCGCAGGTTGTCTGCAGTCTCACTCAGCGTCTGCAAACCTCAAATGACTCAAGTATTCTGCGTTAATCCTTAATCCTGTGTTTCCTCAGTCAAGCTTCCTGAATACCGCCTCCAGGGCGAGATGGTATCTCCGTCTCTTACTACCTTTCGGATCGGGAATTTATCGCTTCGCTTGCGACGCGTTCTACTGCCCGTACATCCGTTTACCGGACCCTGCTTAAAGGACGGCTGGGATTTGCGGCTACGCTGTACAGACGTTAAGTTTTGCCTACTCACCGTTCTAGGTTGGCACTAACTTCATCAACCATATACTTCGTTCTGTTTGTGGTTTATGGTGGCCATCAATCCCCGGCTTTGTAATGTGATCTGATGTATTCTTTGTAGGCTGATGGGTGTAGACGTGCGCATGTACGTGTGCACGCATCGACACGTTTTTTCTACACCAGTGGTCTGGTTGTTGCCAGTTCAATGTTTCAGTGCTTGTTCGTGCCTCCTGCGCCTTTTGTCTCCTAGGGCCTCGTTAGTCCTTTCTACATGCCTTGGGTTGCTTGTTCTTTGTGCGGGCGACGTCCAAAGTAACCGTGGACTTAAGTTCGAATATTGAGTCCAACTTCTCAAGCAACATCTTGAAACTACTTCCGCACTTGATGAATTAAAGCAAATTGTCGTAAACATAAATGCCAAAATTAGTTTAATCGAGCAGACAATCAGCATATTCCCCCAGTTCACAGTTAACGTTGATGCTGCGAATTATTTGGGTCGACAAACCCAACTGCGCACCCAAAAAACTAGCGAAGAACTCGTCAACGTCGTTGACGATGTAAACAACAGAATGCAAAGAAACAACCTCATTGTGAAAGGCCTCCCTGATGTCGAAAAGGAGGACTATAATGAAACTGAAAAAATTGCAAGGAATTCTTCACCGTTCACCTTAAAGGAGTACTGACGCTAAATTTCTCGCGTTCAGTTTTTATGCTGTAAAGAATACCTATTGGCCGAGTAATTACGAAAATCGAACCGAAAGCCGTCAGCCGCCAACACAGAATTAATTATAGCATGTTTATTGCAACCAGTTTCAAATTCCGTCGCCGCGCGGGAAAATGGCCGTTCGAAAGCAAGCCTGCAAGCGGGCCAGTCTGGCGTCACGGTCTCACCCGTGACGTCAGGGACATTCGCTGCATCGTCTGCTACGATTGCACATGGTACGCACTCGCCCGAGCAGTCGACATGTCGTCTGAAGCATCAGACTCTGATGAGTCGCTGCAACCCGACAGACATAGCAACTTTATTTGGACAGGGATTAGGCCTGCGATGTCTTCGCCGTCGTCCGTTTTTTAATATAACTGGGGCTCGAACCGGCGCAGACCGTGATAGCAACAGCTTGTCGCCACTCTTATAATCAATCTGATCGCGAAAAAGGAGTTCCACATGCGAGAAAGTAGATGTTAATGTGGTAAAAAATATTGCTAGGGGTTGTTATCAGCGCTGAATTTAAAAGCGCCGTTCAGATATTTTCCGCGATGGTAAGCCTACGCTGACCGGCAGCGGAGGTTCGGCGCTCAGACTGCTGGCACTGCGGTGCGGCGAGCGGCCGAAAGATGGCGCCACCTGCGCGCTAGAATTAAAAAAAAATTCCCCGCATTTCCCCGAGGGGAAGAATGTGAAAGTGCGAATGCACGAGTTGAATTTGCGCGGTTCGGTAATGTTCGCGAAAGAGAGATCACACACACACACCCAACTACAAAGAAAGAAAGATGCATTTATTCACAGACACCTATTTGTGTTGTCGTTGTACTTGATTGCTAGAGCGGATCTCAGCTTTGAAATTTCGTGTCAGTACTCCTTTAAGCGGGTGCATTAGCCCTTCTCACGCCCGATTCCTGGCCAATCCCCCACGTGGGTATGTGCCATGTCAGCGGCCAGGCAGCGCGCGCCCATCTCCCCCCGTTGCCAAGGAAGACGAGGAGATTCCTGGCCAATCCCCCACGTGGGTATGCTATGCGGACATCGCCGGTGGACGCAGGTTCAGGGTCGCTTAAGAAGTGCATCGCACTTAACAGGCCACGGCAGATGTCTTGGTCACCGATCGCTGAAACGGCAATTATCTCCAAAATAAAGCTCACGCGAAAAAGGGGATGATAGCGTGGTGAAAAGTTGTGTAAAGGATGGTCATTCGCAGTTGTACAGATACCGAAGATCAAATATTCGCCACGATACTAAGCCTAAAGTCCCCAACATCCAAGCTGACCCGAGCAACGCCGAGCCCGCTGGCTTGGGCGACAGTTCTTGCGGCGGCTGCCGCGCACGAACTCAGTCCACGTTTAGCGCTGCATGTCGTCGCGTGGAAAATAATGCATCGTGGCGTCGTCGTCGATTTACTCGGACAGGCTTCCACGAGCAGTACTTCGCATTCTGCGAGTTGCCATAGCACAACTTTGGCGAGCTCGGCAACGCGCAGTTTTTGGCACCAGTGCAAGGGAACACCATGCGCCGGCCATGCACTGAAGTGCAAAGACGTCGAACACGCAAAATGCGCAAAGTTTACAAGCATTGCTCACACAGCTACACCCGTACGTGTCCTGCTCAAACTAATACCACCGACAACAGCAGCGCAGGATATCGTTTCCGGTTCCGAAAACGACTATATGACGTCACACTGAACCGGCCAGACACGCCGGCCGATGTTTCGTCACGCCGAAAGCGATTTCGCTAGTGCTGCCGATTTGTGGAAGCTCACGGCCAGGAATCAAAATCGATTTTAGATGTGATTCCAGCCTCGGATCGCTGCAAAAATTTCTGTGAGGCACCTGTACAAACTAATGAAGCCAATTATATTATTTTTAGGGGTCAAAATATGGTGTCAGTACTCCTCTAAGCTTAACATTGGCGACATTGAACGTGCTCACCGTGTAGGCCAACCGCGACCAAATTTCCAACGAAGTATTATTGTGAAATTCTTAAATTTCAAATCAAAACGTTAAGCGTTGAGCAATGCTAGCAATCTCAAAGACATCGAGTCGCCAAACATTTTGGAGGAGGAGGATTCTTCGCCGAGTATCCAGTTCGTGCGGAAAAAAAATTGCGCCCACCTCCCCGCGAGGGGAACCCTGCGTAGATGCGATGCATCGTGGGGTTCACTTGGTGTTTCCGTTGGATTGATTCTGAAATTGCGTGAAACGTGTCGGGAACGCGTATGATTATTATGTTTTATGATTATTATTACGTTTTATTGGCCAATTTTGGTCAATCTCTCTAAGTGGTATGCTTGGGGCTTCGCTGTCGCAACGCTGTCCATCATTGTTGCTGTAAGTGGGAGGTTCTTTTCTTTTATTGCAAGTGTTAATCATTGCCCCATCATGCGTTGAATCAGTAGCATCTTGACGTAATTTGAATGAGTCAAGGATATAAGGCGTGTTCGTAGCATTTGATTCTGTCTCGGTTTTGTGGCGCAGTGGGAAGAGCACCATGTACTCGCGTTCCGTCCACAGGGTCGTGGAATCGAAACCGAGCGCCGCTAACTATTATTTTTTTTATAGTGTAGGGGGAGGGGCGGCCGACAACAACGCCGACGCTGCTGCATGGACAAGGCGAGTGAATGAGATGCAGTCGCATCTAAAACTGCGAAAGTTTGCTAAGACTAATCGCGAGGAAAATGAGCGCTTCCAAGTATGCTTCAACGGCCTCCTTTTTCGAGGCAGTATTTTCCGTTACATCGCGGCGACAGACACTGTATTCCAGGTTACACAAGAAAGGAAGAGCCGATCAAATTACGGCGCGTGCGGGTTGAACATAAACCGGTTGCTTCCAATGGGCTATCTATTCTTGTGGCCAACTTTGCAAGATTCTTCCGAAAATCGACACTCTGACAACATGTATTCACACCTTCTCAGCTGACGTAATCACAGGCACCGAAACGTGGCTTTCGGATAAGATTGTAAACAGTGAGCTTGCTCTTCCAACACAATTTGTAATTCCGCTAAGGCAGGATTAACTCCCGAGGTGGAGGAATCGTGACTGCAATACAAGAAAATTATAAACCAAACATAATTCCTGTAGATTCTCCTCTTGAGCTTGCCTGGGTGTCTGCCTGCTTTAATGGGATAAAATACATTATTGGTGCCTGCTACCGCCCTCCCCATGATCGATTCGAGTTATCGATCACCTAATTAGATCGCTGGAGGACGTTACAGCAAAATTTCCCAATTCCATGGCCATCTTGGCCGGAGACTTTCATTACCCGGACATGAACTGGTCGACATACTAGAAGAAATTAGCTACCACAACATTATTCACTGGTCGCTGCCACAACCACGTCCCGATAAAACTACACTCGAGAAGTACGCACGCACTGATGAAGAAAAGATGAATGAAATGCTAGCGGCTTTCTGGCAAGACTTGCAACAAAATTTTGACATTCGAAAAGTAATGAAAATTGGAAACTCGGGATTAGCTCAAGGAAATAGAACATGAATGCGTGCCAATATAATCATCAGAGCACAAGCTAGCGAATTCTGGTTTACGCATGAAGGTAAGGTGGCTTTACACAAAACGAAAAGGTGCACAGCACACGGTCTGGGAAGCCTGAGGATTGGACGCAGTATACAAAAGAGTGGCGGGCTTACTGGAAGCCACTATTTAAGAAGCTAAAAACAAGTATTTTAATTTTACTCTTTCTTGCATGCTTAAAACAAACCCCAAAATGTTCTGGCGCACCATAAATCCTAAATGCACAGCCAAAATTCACTTTTTAGAATTTTCAGAAAGCGATATAGGTACCCCTTTAACAGACATTTAATGTGCGGAACTTTGTAACATATTTTAGTAAAGTATTCACCACTGCACAGCCATTAGGCAATTCAATAGCCACTGAGCAGATTCCGATACCCTCCCCAGATGTTCCCATCTGGGACATCGTTGTCCCAGTGACATCATTGTCACTGAAAAGGGCATAGCTCGTGCGATTGATGTCCTGGCTCATAGTACAAGCCCGGGTCCTGATGCATTAGTTCTAAATTGCTGAAATTTACTCATCATCTTTCAGCCCTTCTATTACCTCTAATTTTCATGCAGTCAATCGACACAGGATGCATAACAGAGGACTGTAAAAACGCCCATGTAGTAGCGATGTTTAAATCTGGTGATAGCACACAACCCAGTAATTACCGTCCTATTTCAATAACGTCGGTCTGCTGCAAACTAGTAGAGCACATTCTTTATCACCATATCATGGCTCACCTCAACAAAAAAACCTTCTGTTTGAAAACCAGCATGGTTTTAGGCGCGAGCGATCATGACAAACACAGTTTTTCGAGCGTGTGAACGATCTTCACCGCTCATGGCATTCTGCACTTTACGTCGATGCCATATCATTGATTATTTGAAATCTTCCGACCATGTGCCCCATAAGCGCCTACTGCTGCAGCTCTCCAGCCCTCAACTTGAGAGATGGACGAGAGAGTGGATCGAAGGATTTTTAACTAAACGTTTTCAGTCAGTCAAACCCGATAATCATGTATCTAATCCCATGCCTGTAATCTCCGGTGTACCACAAGGCCCTCTAATCGTCCTAATATACGTAAATGATATAGCTGACATTCTAGCCTCAAACACCCTCCTTTTCGCAGAGGACTGTGTGTTTTATAGAGAAATAACACATCTGGCTGGTATAACTACGCTCCAGGCAGATTTAACAAGTTTATCAGAGTGCTGTTGTACCTGGCAAATGGAGATTAACACAGGTAAAACTAAGCATCTAACGTTTACTTTCTCTAACAATTTCCCCACAAATCAATACACTATTTCGAACACCCCCATAGAGTCGGTCCTGCCGTTTTTTTGCAATTTTTCTTAGTTCAAACTTAACCTGGAACGCTCATGTAGAATACATCACCGGTAAAGCTTTTAAAAAACTGGGCCATCTAAAATGACGTTTACACCTTGCAAACTATGAATCTAAAGAGCACGCATACAGTTCTTTAAGTCCTCCTTCGTTAGAGTACGCTTCTATGGCACCAGCACCAGGAATATCTGACAGCCTTACTTGAGTCAGTACAGAACAAAGCGGCTCGGTTTTTTCTTTCGCCTTATTCCCGTTATGCCAGTGTTTCGGCAATAAAAGCGTCCCTCAAACTTCCGCCTCCCGCAATTCGAAGAAAATACTGCCACTTATCATTTTTCCGTGCTCAGTGGTTTATTGTGGTTTATTTCCTTCAACCACAGTGGTTTATTGCCTTCAAGCACTGATGTTCATCCAGCTGCTTATGCATCAGCGCGCATCGATCATGCGCATAAAGTCAGGCCCATGTTGGCGAGAACTAACAAATACCAAAATTCACCACTACTGCTTTGTATTGCCGAGTGGAATATGTTGTCTGCCAGTGTGGCAAACCTAACCGGGCTATTCTCGTTCCAGAGTACTCTGTTAGCGTTTTTAGAAAGTGAACATCCGCTCCATTTCTGTACCCGTGTTAACGCGATTGCGTTATTAGGCTCATTTTTCGATTCCCCCGTGGCTCCTAGCCATCCGCTATGAGCCGTGCTCATCAGGCGTCCACGCAAATACGTCACCGCGGCCACCCGGAAGCCACTGCTGAGGTAGCAAGATTCGAGGGCTCCGCTAAACCTGTAATGTGGCGCTTCGGCAACACAGGTTTGCAAAGGAGGACAATGATACAACATCGGATACGAAAGAAAGGACACGTGTTTCCACCAGGTGCCGCGCCTGCGCGGTAAAGTTTATTTTATGCCGAGTCGGTGGTAGCATGCTCCGCGGACACGGTCTCCAGCCGTGCCCGCAATTTGAGTCTTCACCAAAGCGGGTTTCCACCAGAAGATGAAAAATATAAATTTCCGGTTATTCATGCACTCAGGCTACTCGCTGGCTTCAGGTATGTCGTAATGGAAACCTCCGGAAGAATTCGGACCACTTCAGGATCTTTAACGTGCGCTGATATCTCGACACACTGGCGTTTGTTATCTGCTTCCATCAGAAAAATGACCACTGCAGCCGGGTATTGAACCAGCGAACCAACGCCTTACCCACAGAGCCACCGCGCTGTGTTTACCACCGGGACTTCTGCCGCCACCAACAGTGGATGACCTAATTAAAACAGGGGACAAAGTATTAACGCCGGTCTCCGAAAAATCAAGGAAGGCGTAGATTATAAGACGAAAATAGCTAAAATAAAGCCCACTATAAAGCGTCTAATCACATAAGTTTTCAAAATACTTTTCAGTATACCTACGGTTATATCCCCGCTGAAAGCTCGGTTTGGTAAACGACAGATGGCACCACGCGGCCAAGTTATACGCATCCTAAAAATAGGTACGAATAACATGCCAGAGAACAGCCACGTAAGAACTATTGCTCGGTGGGGTCCTAGACAAGGGGGTAGTTCCGAACCCAAAATCGCCTAAAACAGAAAATGTTTAAGAAATTATTGCCCACAAGCAAAACGTCAAACCAAGAAAGAGCAAGAAAAAGAACGACGAGACTCATGCAACCACTGATAAGGACCCGAATACTGCAGAGCTTGCCGTACCGCAAATGTAGCCGCACCGAAGAAAGTGAAACAAACGCCACCATTAGGACAGCATATAAGACCTCGCAATACTGACCATGAGACGAACTAACAAAGGGTGGACCACCAAGATAGCAGAATCAACATGCCTAGACGGGTCTAAACGAAGGTGATAGCCATTTACTTGACCCAGGAAAAAAATAACTGTATCCGGAGCAAAGAATGGACTCGGGAAATGCAGAACAACAGCGGGTAGGCTGAAGAGGAGAGGCCTTCACGCTGCAGTCATCCTAAGTATGAAATTGGTGATAATGACGATGAATATGACCTCAACTTCCTAACGCATTTCAAGAAATCGGAGAAACAATGCACTCTCCTAGGACCAAGAAAGCGGATGTAAAAACAAAATCGGGAGGGGCCAAATATATCCCTTTGAAAAGAAACAGGCACCCCAAACAGAAAAAAAGACACCCCCCCCCCCATATGAAAGGAAACCACTGCACGCCATGATAGTCATGGCAGCGATCTCGTAACCCCGCATAAAAACACTTCTCTACCAAAAATATGGATACAATTCTACACAAAGTAGGGTGACTGAAGTTTATTCGGGGAAAGCTTCAACATGATAAGACCACTGTACACACCGACTCCGGGATATACGAAAGCACGAGGCCCAAATTGTCGTATTCGACTACTCTGGCAATCTTTATGACTGCATGACACTCAAAAACACATGAACAAAGCAGTGGAAGTTGGAGCAATGCTCTTGGGAATCCGAATAGCAGGTGTATCAAATGAAAGCGTAACATCATTACAGGTTCACAAAGGACATTATGCAGTTTTGTGGAGGCAGAATACCAAACGCTTCGGAACGATATTGCTATCCATAATGGAGACAGTTAACAACGTCACCTGGACAGCCGGATCCAGTGGTCTGGAAGCGAACGACGCACTATGCAAGAGGCACACGAACTCACATACCGTGTTCTTTGTGACCACGATTACCACACTGCCCTCTTCGAAAAACATTGAGAACGAATCCTCATACTATTCCTAGGAACACAATCCTTCCCTTTGCTATGCGGAGGTACCAATTGGGAAGAATGACAAACTTTGTGACGAAAAAGCGACACAGTTATCTGAAAATGCATGTGCGCTAGGGTGTTCGGTGGAAACATCAGTCATGGACTTAGAACACCGCTAAAATACGGGAAGCATCCACCCTCTTGCACTCAACCTATCCATATCCAAGGGTATGGCCAGGGAGCAACACTCAGACGTAACATCTTCCACTTCTTCGAAGCATCGGAGGCAGATTTGACCTGCTCGTTACCTCGAGATCAGCGCGAGCTGATTGAGAGGCCCAAGGAGGTGCTGCATTTAGTGCCGTATATATAGGTTCCACATTTGAGCTCAGCCACCTCTTTCGTAAACCTTGTACACGACTATTTCGTCCTGAACAAAGAACTTCTCTCTCTCCCTCTCTCTCTCTCTCTCTCTCTCTCTCTCTCAAAAAAGCAAAATTGTTCAGCCCAGTCTAGTCACCACGGAATAAACAGTTTGATACACTGACACTGACTCCTCCTCGCTCAAACTGACCAACACCTAGTATTTGCAACCTTTCACGTTCACATTTTAGGCCACAGAAGCGAAGAGAGCCTTTGTCTCTCCTGGGACACGGTGATTAAAAACCCAGGTTGCTAGTCTTTCTCTTTTCAATAACATTTCCTGCTCGTGAAAAATACATCGGAAATGCATCAGCTCTGTACGGAAACGCTTCGTGGTAGTCGAAGTATCGCTATCGCGCCTTACATCTCAGGATACTAATTTAGATGTCTCTGCAAATTTCTCTTTTAGATGCAAAGCATCTCTTGCTCTCCGCTCCGTCGTCCGTCGTCCGTCGTCCATCCATCCGCTCGCCTAGGAAGACACCGGAAACACTGCCGCTCCAGGAGCCCAAAAAGGGGAAGCGTGCTCGTCTCGTGCCGGCCCAGGAAGACACCGGCAACACTGTCGCTCCAGCATCTCATGGTCGGGGCTATGTCCCTCCCTTGTTGTGGCACCGTCCACACCCCAACTGCGCATGCTCGGCTCATCTCCGGCCGGCCCAGGACAACACCGGTAACACTGTCGCTTCCAGTAAATATAACGCTAGCTAAGTACCTCAACCTAACGGAAGCGACGAACTGAAAACAAATGGGCACTTGAACCCTTTGCTATCTCCCATGGCTGCTTTGCATACTACTCAGGGTTCCCCTACGGGAAGATGGTGTAACTTTTTTGTAGATTTTTTCCTTTACAAACCTGATGTATGTATGGCTTTTCACCCTGCAATCATTTGACATATGTAACTTGTGTGCAATTTCTTGTTTGATGTGCAAAAACCCCTCTAAACTACCTTCTTGGCCCTTAGGATAGCTCAATAAATAAATACAAATAAATATATACCGTCTTACGCACGTGTCTTCTTTTATAGTGTCCTTAATTCTTCTAGAACGGCTGCGGGGTTTACTGAGTGCAGCGATTTCTGGGAACCTACCCCACAGCTTATTTTTGCTCATTAAAGTTTCTTCCTTCGCCTCAATGTATATAAATGCCATGTCAATGGGCTTAGTCTATTCTGCAGTTTCTTCTATCACTTCAGGGATAACATGGTTGAGTATCCTTTCCTACCCAGCCTGCCATCTGGGTGGTTGGGAATCCAGGCGGTCGCCTATGGGGCTGACTACAACTCTGGTAAACAGCTCGTAAACAACTACGGGTAGGCTGCTGGGTCTGTAATTCTGAAGTTCCTTGGTATCTGCTTCTTTAAAAATCAGAATAATGTTGGCGTTTTTCCGGGCTTTGGAGACTTTTAGGACCTTAAGCATCCCGAAGATAGTGAAGAAATCTTTTCCCGTACAATATCCCCTCCCTCCTTCAAAATGTCCACGGTTATGCCGTCGTTGCCTGCAGCTTTTCCTTTTTTGATGCCCTTGATGCCTTTTCAACTTCGTCTTTTTTATACTCAGTAGTTTTCCTTGGTGGAACGTCGCTGGCGTATAATCTGGTGTAGAATCGTTCTGCTACTTTTATAATCTTGTCCATGCTGTCCGTAATGTTACGCTGTTCGCCTCTGTGTGCGTACATCTTGTACAGAATCGTTCTGCTACTTTTATAATCTCGTCCATGCTGTCCGTTGTGTTACGCTGCTCGCCTCTGTGTGCGTACATCTTGTATAGAATCGTTCTGCTACTTTTATAATCTCGTCCATGCTGTCCGTAATGTTACGCTGCTCGCCTCTGTATGGGTACATCTTGTATAGAATCGTTCTGCTACTTTTATAATCTCGTCCATGCTGTCCGCAATGTTACGCTGCTCGCCTCTGTGTGCGTACATCTTGTATAGAATTGTTCTGCTACTTTTATAATCTCGTCCAACTGTCCGTAATGTTACGCTGCTCGCCTCTGTGTGCGTACATCTTGTATAGAATCGTTCTGCTACTTTTATAATCTCGTCCATGCTGTCCGTAATGTTACGCTGCTCGCCTCTGTATGGGTACATCTTGTATAGAATCGTTCTGCTACTTTTATAATTTCGTCCATGCTGTCCGTAATGTTACGCTGCTCGCCTCTGTGTGCGTACATCTTGTATAGAATCGTTCTGCTACTTTTATAATGTCGTCCATGCTGTCCGTAATGTTACGCTGCTCGCCTCTGTGTGCTTAAATCTTGTATAGAATCGTTCTGCTACTTTTATAATCTCGTCCATGCTGTCCGTAATGTTACGCTGCTCGCCTCTGTATGGGTACATCTTGTATAGAATCGTTCTGCTACTTTTATAATCTCGTCCATGCTGTCCGCAATGTTACGCTGCTCGCCTCTGTGTGCGTACATCTTGTATAGAATTGTTCTGCTACTTTTATAATCTCGTCCAACTGTCCGTAATGTTACGCTGCTCGCCTCTGTGTGCGTACATCTTGTATAGAATCGTTCTGCTACTTTTATAATCTCGTCCATGCTGTCCGTAATGTTACGCTGCTCGCCTCTGTGTGCGTACATTTTGTATAGAATCGTTCTGCTACTTTTATAATTTCGTCCATGCTGTCCGTAATGTTACGCTGCTCGCCTCTGTGTACGTACATCTTGTATAGAATCGTTCTGCTACTTTTATAATGTCGTCCATGCTGTCCGTAATGTTACGCTGCTCGCCTCTGTGTGCGTAAATCTTGTATAGAATCGTTCTGCTACTTTTATAATCTCGTCCATGCTGTCCGTAATGTTACGCTGCTCGCCTCTGTGTGCGTACATCTTGTAGAGAATCGTTCTGCTACTTTTATAATCTCGTCCATGCTGTCCGTAATGTTACGCTGCTCGCCTCTGTGTGCGTACATCTTGTATAGAATCGTTCTGCTACTTTTATAATGTCGTCCATGCTGTCCGTAATGTTACGCTGCTCGCCTCTGTGTGCGTACATCTTGTATAGAATTGTTCTGCTACTTTTATAATCTCGTCCATGCTGTCCGTAATGTTACGCTGCTCGCCTCTGTATGGGTACATCTTGTATAGAATCGTTCTGCTACTTTTATAATCTCGTCCATGCTGTCCGCAATGTTACGCTGCTCGCCTCTGTGTGCGTACATCTTGTATAGAATTGTTCTGCTACTTTTATAATCTCGTCCAACTGTCCCTAATGTTACGCTGCTCGCCTCTGTGTGCGTACATCTTGTATAGAATCGTTCTGCTACTTTTATAATCTCGTCCATGCTGTCCGTAATGTTACGCTGCTCGCCTCTGTGTGCGTACATCTTGTATAGAATCGTTCTGCTACTTTTATAATTTCGTCCATGCTGTCCGTAATGTTACGCTGCTCGCCTCTGTGTGCGTACATCTTGTATAGAATCGTTCTGCTACTTTTATAATGTCGTCCATGCTGTCCGTAATGTTACGCTGCTCGCCTCTGTGTGCGTAAATCTTGTATAGAATCGTTCTGCTACTTTTATAATCTCGTCCATGCTGTCCGTAATGTTACGCTGCTCGCCTCTGTGTGCGTACATCTTGTAGAGAATCGTTCTGCTACTTTTATAATCTCGTCCATGCTGTCCGTAATGTTACGCTGCTCGCCTCTGTGTGCGTACATCTTGTATAGAATCGTTCTGCTACTTTTATAATGTCGTCCATGCTGTCCGTAATGTTACGCTGCTCGCCTCTGTGTGCGTAAATCTTGTATAGAATCGTTCTGCTACTTTTATAATCTCGTCCATGCTGTCCGTAATGTTACGCTGCTCGCCTCTGTGTGCGTACATCTTGTAGAGAATCGTTCTGCTACTTTTATAATCTCGTCCATGCTGTCCGTAATGTTACGCTGCTCGCCTCTGTGTGCGTACATCTTGTATAGAATCGTTCTGCTACTTTTATAATGTCGTCCATGCTGTCCGTAATGTTACGCTGCTCGCCTCTGTGTGCGTAAATCTTGTATAGAATCGTTCTGCTACTTTTATAATCTCGTCCATGCTGTCCGTAATGTTACGCTGCTCGCCTCTGTGTGCGTACATCTTGTAGAGAATCGTTCTGCTACTTTTATAATCTCGTCCATGCTGTCCGTAATGTTACGCTGCTCGCCTCTGTGTGCGTACATCTTGCAGTTGCCGATCGCTACCTTTCTTTTAGTTGTTTTCAACCTTCCTCCTATTTCAGCTTTTCCTCCATCACTGCCACATGCACAAATGTAGCCTTTTTCACTTCTGTTAATCACATTACTCTGCTCTGCTAACAGACCTTGTTCCACCGTACTTGACACTTTCATGTTCTTACGTTTCCTAATTAGTCCCTTCGTTTTCTTAGTTAGTTTTTCAGTTTGTTTCCTACATGCTGCTTATCCCACAGTTGCTGCTGATTCTCTGATGGCCGTCGTTAGGTTGTCATTTAGACCGTCTACACTGAGCTTGTTCTTCTCGTTTAGAAGCGCAAATTTGTTACGCTAGTTATTTTGAACTCTTCCGTCCTGGCTCTGTATGAGTCCATCTCTGGTTTCTTATTTTTCTCGACTTTACTTTTTTTTTCTCTCTTGAGATTCATCGCTACCTTGCATCTAAGCATCCTATGATCCCTGCTCTGAATCTCACTTTTCACCTCTACGTTCTGCTTAATACCTGGGCTGTCTCTTAAAACAAAGTCAATTGCTTTCTTTATTGAACCATCGGGACTTTTCTATATCAGTTTCCTTTTATTTCATGAAAAATTGTCACAGAGCGAACAAACCGGACGGAGGAATAGAAATATGTGGGACACAAACGAGCGCTGAATACCAACTGTTTATTTTTCAAGTGTACAAGGAAAATTATACCAAGAACAGCACAAAAAATATCTAACATACGATAGGAACGGAAAAACGTGCAACTATTCAACAAGCTTTTGATTACAGGAAACCGTCTAACAATAGGATGTCTTTATCACTGTGAGAAGAATTGTGTTCTTATGCATTTTATATTCGCTTTTTAATGTAATAAGGTTGTATAATCAAACCTTGTTCCCGTTGCTACGATGTTTCATAAATATGGACCAATTATCTCGCACCAGACTACTGCTAAGTCCTGTTCTGTCAATTGTAAAAGAGTGTCTTGATCAGTCTCGGATTATTTTTCTCCGGAAATCCCCGCCGTGCATCTCATCGACTGTGGCGATTATCCATTCCAAAGTTTCACGCTGACCTTCCATTTGTTCCTTACCGACCT
The DNA here is from genome assembly GCF_048455015.1 of Haemaphysalis longicornis. Taxonomy (NCBI): domain Eukaryota; kingdom Metazoa; phylum Arthropoda; class Arachnida; order Ixodida; family Ixodidae; genus Haemaphysalis; species Haemaphysalis longicornis. Next base: position 127,183,941 of record NW_027526214.1, on the reverse strand, counting down.
TTGAGTTGAATTCTAGCATCAAAACTGTGACTGTGCTCTTCCCCTCTTCACTGCTGATTACACGTTCTCGTAGAAAATGTCTACAGTTCCTTCATCGCAGCTAGTTGTTGGCGCATCAGCCTGTACTATTTTTCACCTGTATCACTTGTTTAGCTTGATCACAACAGCCGCTATTCTCTCGATAATGCTGAAAAACTCCTCCACATTTCCTGCTAGTTCTCTGTATATTAAATATCCCACCCCGTATTCTTTTTTCTCTTGGGGTCCTCTGTAGCACAGAATATGCCCGATAGTAAGGTCGATGAACCCTTCACCTGTCCTTCTAACTTCGCTTAACGCTGTGATATCACACTTTTTTATTTATTTCTTTTTATTTATTTCATGTACCCTCATGGCCCAAGGGTATTCGAGAGGGGAGTGGTACAGCGTACATTTTTAGCAGAGAACAATGTTTAACAAGTTTCTTTACAGACATAAAAATAAACGCAAAAAAGATAGCGGTATTATCCAATACCATACAAGGACAGAAAAAAAGGGAACCACTTTTGATTACAAGCAATGCAACAATCAGGCACTTCAACCGTGCAAAAAACTAAAAAGATGTACACAATGACAACAGTGCAAAGCAGGCAATTAATCAGCAGCCTGTACTCCAAAGTGCGCGCGCAGCCGATTTTTGAACTCTTCTAAATTGTTAGTTTCAACGACCGCTGCTGGAAGGTCGTTCCACTCTGATGACATCTTTGGAATGAAAGATGATAAGTAAGAAGCACTGCGACAAAAAGGCGTGCCCACTTTGTAGCGATGATCCATGCGCGATGAAACGTAGGTTGCCGGGGTGAACAATGCATTTCTTAGATATCAATTCATGTGATATATTTTAAAGAACAAGCTTAAGCGCGAAATTTTTCTGCGTAGTTCCAGGGGTGTCAACGATAAAGACTGCTTCATAAGTGTAACACTAGCTGTACGATGGTAGTTAGAGAGAATAAATCGAGCTGCGCGATTCTGAACAGCCTCAATATCATTTATTAGTGCTTTAGTTCGGGGGTCCCTTATCAAAACGGCATATTCAAGCTTACTGCGAATCAACGACTTATACAGAAGAGTTTTAACAGAAGGTGACGTAATATAATGCAGCGATGCAGCGATGGCGTAGAGGTAGAACACCCGCCTCGCGCGCAGATGGACCGTGGTTCGAATCCCGGTGCCGGACAATTCCCACCGGATTAAAGAAAAAAAAATCCGCGTATTGATGGAATTGCATAAAGGGGCTTGGGGTGCGGCCTGACCCCGGCGACCATTGCCGGCAATGCACTCCCTCACCAGAGCAGGATTGGCCGCCCTGGTGTAGTAACGGCCACAACCTCCCATGAATACGCCAATTAACCCTCGGCCCTCAGTCCCCAGCGGCTGCGAAGCAACTGACCACGGCGGCGGTCAGACCTGTGACGCAGCAGAGGGTGCTAAGAATCCCGGGATCCGGACAGGCCGCCAATGGAATCCGAACCTGGCAACGTTTAACGCGCGAACCTTATCTAGCGAAGCAAGTCTCGAGGTGTTGTTCGAGGAATTAGAGGGCATTAAATAGGATGTAATAGGGCTTAGCGAGGTTAGGAGGGCAGGCGAAGCCTTTACGGTGCTGAGAAATGGACACGTCCTATGTCACCGGGGTCTAGAGGACAGAAGAGAGCTGGGAGTGGGACTTCTAGTCAATAAAAGCATAGCTGGCAACATAGACGAATACTATAGCATTAACGAAAGGGCAGCAGGTCTTGTAATTAGGCTCAATAAGAGGTACAAGCTCAAGGTGGTGCAGGGCTACGCGCCCACATCCAGCCACGACGACCAAGTAGTGGAACGCCTCTATGAAGATGTGGAATCGGCAATGGCTAAAGTAAAAACACAGTATACCGTAGTTATGGGGGACTTCAATGCTAAAGTAGGCAAGAATCAGGCTAGAGACAAGGCAGTTGGGAACTATGGTCGGGGCTGTAGAAATAGCAGGGGGGACCTACTAGTTGAGTTTGCAGAACGGAATAACCTACGCATAATGAATACCTTCTTCTGTAAACGGGAGAGTCCGAAGTGGACCTGGAGGAGCCCGAATGGGGATCACAAAAATGAAATAGACCTCATATTATGCGATAACCCTGGCGTCGTGCAGGATGTGGAAGTGCTCGGAAGGGTAAGGTGTAGTGACCACCGTATGGTAAGATCTCGAATTAGGCTAGATTTGAGGAGGGACCGCAACAAGGTAGTACGAAAGAAGCCGATAAATGAGCTAACAGTAAGACGTAAAGTAGAAGAATTCAGGATCGCGCTGCAGAACCGATATTCCGCCCTTAACGAGGAAGCCGAGCTTACGACACAAGAAGCCAGCGACAACCTTACACGCATTATCACGGAGTGTGCAGTAGAAGTCGGGGGCACTATGGCTAGACAGGATACTGGTAAACTTGCACAGGAGACGAAAGATCTAATCAGGAAACGGCAAACCATGAGAATCTCCACCGCAGCTGACAGAATAGAACTAGCCGAGCTGTCGAAGTTAATCAATAAGCGTAAGACAGCTGACATACGGAAGTATAATATGGAGAGGATCGAATACGCTGTAAAGAACGGAGGTAGCCTGAAAGCAGTTAAGAGACGTCTTGGCGTGGGGAAAAATCAGATATATGCACTTAAGGATAAGCAAGGCAATGTCATCACAAATAGGGATAAAATAGTCATAGTGGCCGAGGAGTTCTATAGGGATCTGTACAGTAGCAGGGACATACAGGATAATGCCGAACGAGACAGTAGTTCAGAAGAGATAGACATCCCACCAGTAACGATCGAAGAAGTAAGGAAGGCTTTGAAAGAAATTAAAAGGGGCAAAGCACCTTGTGAGGATCAGATAACAGCAGACCTCTTGAAGGATGGTGGAGAAATTGTACTTGAAAAACTGGCAAACGTGTATACGCAATGCCTAGTGACCGCAATGGTACCGGAATCTTGGAAGAACGCGAACATCATCCTAATCCATAAGAAAGGCGACATGAAACACTTGAAAAATTATAGGCCGATCAGCTTACTGTCAGTCGTCCACAAGGTATTTACCAAGGTAATCGCTAACCGAATCTCTGCAACCTTAGATTTCAGTCAAACTAAAGAACAAGCAGGGTTCCGTAAAGGTTATACAACAATGGACCATATTCACACGATCAATCAGGTGATAGAAAAGTGCGCTGAGTATACTGAACCCCTATATATAGCCCTCATAGATTATGAGAAAGCATTTGACTCGGTCGAAACCCTAGCAGTCATTCAGGCATTACGGAACCAGGGGGTAGACGAGCATTATGTTAGAACACTAGAGGATATCTACAACGGGTCTACAGCTACCATCATCCTCCATAGGGAGAGCAGCAAAATACCTATAAGGAAGGGTGTCAGGCAAGGAGACACAATCTCTCCAGTGTTATTCACAGCATGCTTACAAGAAGTATTCAGAACGTTGGATTGGGAACACGTGGGAGTAAGGGTTAATGGAGAATACCTCAGTAACCTCAGATTTTCTGAGGACGTTGCCTTGTTAAGTAACTCGGGGGACGAATTGCAAAGCATGCTTTCCGCATTGGGCGAACAAAGCAGAACCGTGGGCCTGAAAATTAATATGCAGAAAACTAAAGTAATGATCAATAACCTCGGGACAGCACAGCAGTTTGAGATAGGTGGCAAGGCAGTGGAAGTGGTAAGCGAATATATCTACTTAGGCCAAGTTGTGACCCCAGATCCCAACCATGAGGCAGAGATAATTAGAAGGATCAGAATGGGGTGGGGTGCATATGGCAGACATCCTCAGATAATGAATAGCAGCCTACCATTGTCGCTGAAGAAGAAAGTGTATGACAGCTGCATCTTACCGGTACTCACCTACGGGGCAGAAACTTGGAGGCTGACTAAGAGGGTTCAACTTAAATTGAGAACGACTCAGCGGGCAATGGAGCAGAAAATGATAGGTGTAACATTAAGGGACAAGAAGAGAGCTGAGTGGGTCAGGGAGCAAACTGGTGTTAAAGACATATTAGTAGAAATTAAGAAGAAGAAATGGACGTGGGCAGGGCATGTAATGCGAAGGCAAGATAACCGCTGGTCATTAAGGGTAGCAGAGTGGGTCTCTAGAGAAGGCAAGCGTTGCAGGGGGTGGCAGAAAGTTAGATGGGCAGACGAGATCAAGAAGTTTGCGGGGATAAATTGGTCACAGTTGGCACAGGACCGAGATAATGGGAGAATAATGGGAGAGGCCTTTGCCCTTCAGTGGGCGTAGATAGGCTGGTGATGATGATGATGATGATGATGACGTAATATAAAAATTTCTTTTAATATACCCCAACATGCGGTTAGCATTGGTGATTACGCGGCTGACGTGACTGTTCCAAGAAAGATCGGAAGTGAGTAAGACACCCAAGTATTTGTACGATGTTACTGTTTCTAATAGCGTGTCATTAGGGTGTAGGAAGTGTGGTCAGTAATTTTACGACGTGAGAAGTGCATTAGTTTGCATTTGTTAGTGTTTAGTGTTATTTTCCATTTGGAGCACCAGACCGAAATCGCGTCCAAATCTGCTTGGAGTAACACGGTGTCATTAGCGTTTTTAATCTCTCGGTAAACAGCACAATCATCAGCAAAAAGTTTTACAGTGGAGTTTAAGTTGCTCTTATCATTAATATAAATCAAAAAGAGTAAGGGGCCAAGGACTGATCCTTGGGGTACTCCGGAAGTTACTGGAATAGAAGAAGAGTTATAGCCATTGGCATGCACAAATTGTGAGCGATCGGTTAAGAAAGATTTAATCCAGGTAAGCACATTCGGGTCAATGTTAAGTCTACTCAATTTTAGAAGAAGCAAGTTGTGCGGAACTTTGTCAAATGCCTTACAAAAATCCAAGTACACACAGTCTACTTCAGAACCACGATCATGAACAGAATGAACATCATCAGTTAGCATTAGTAGTTGTGTTTCGCAGGAAAATAATTTTCTAAACCCGTGTTGCGAGGGGGAAAAGAAAGATGAAGACTCAAGAAAACTGACTAGCTGAGAATATATGACATGTTCCATGGTTTTACAGCAAACACTAGTTAATGATATTGGGCGATAATTAGATGGTGAGTGCTTGTCTCCGGACTTATGAAGTGGAACCACCTTACCAACTTTCCAGTCTTCTGGTAAAATCCCGTGCAAGAGAAATTGTTCACAGATTTTGGATAATATGATAGAGCTATATATTGGAGTGTTCTTGAGAACCTTTGTTTTAATATTATCAGGGTCACAAGATGACGATAATTTTAGGCGTTCAATAATGGCGACGATACCTGTGTAGTCAATCATTACCGCATCCATTGGAAAGTCTAAGAAATAGTTATAATGAGGATATGGTGAGCCCGAGACATCCGAAAACGTAGTTCCGAAGGTTTGGTTTAAAACGTTAGCACAGTCACGCTTAGGAATTGGATTTGAATGGGGATCGAAAAGGGATATGTCAGATCGTTCCTGTTCATTAACAATGCTCCAAAATTTCTTTGGGTTATTTGTTAACACTATAGGTAACGTGGTCTTAAAGAAATTATATCTTGCTTGTTTGATTTCTTTCTTGTATTCGGAAACGATTTCTCTAAGCTTGGACCAATGTTCAGGTTTGCCAGATGATATGGCTTTGCGGAAAAATCTTTTCTTTTTGTTCGCCATACGTTTCAATGCCTGGTTATACCATGCACACTTGTGATTTGTTGTTATGTTTTTACTGGGAACATGTAGGTTGATAAGTTCTTGTATTTTATCCCTGAACATGCACCAGTTTGTGTCAACCGAACGCAATTCAAAGCCAATCACGAATTCATCCAGAAATTTTTCAAGTCCCTCATTAATAGCAGTAAAATTTGCTTTGCCATAGTTAAAAATCTTTTTTCTTTTGTTTGGCGACGTCCGGGCAGGTAAATTCAACGTGATGTGGAGTAAATGGTGATCGCTAATGCCTTCCATATAAGTAATCGCTGAAACAAGGTCAGGGGCGTCTGTTAGTAAAAGATCTAATATACTTGAAGTGGTGCAAGTAAGTCTTGTCGGCTGAGTAACAACTTGAGTGAAAGAGAATTGCGAGCAAAGTGTAGTAAACTGGGATGATTGAGATAATCTGACATCTGTGCTAATTGTGACGGAAGACCAGTCGATGCCAGGGAAGTTAAAATCTCCAAATAAAAAAATAGGAACGTTGGTGATTGTGGCACGAACAGCATTTAAAGCATCATGAAGGGCATTACAAAATCCGGCGGTCGCAGATGGTGCACGATAGCAGACACAAAATACAAGCTTTTGGTAGTCAACAGTAGTCTGAATGCTCCTAGGTAGTCTTAACTAATGTCCGAGACTAATGTCCAGTAGTCTGAACCTAACGTCCGAGCGCTCGTTTAGTAGTACAGCTAAGTTTACGTCGATAGACTGGGTTCATGCGTTGAACGTTGACAGGGTCAAATTCCAAAGGCGCCATCTCCGGTCCCAAAGATGCATGCTACGCATGCTACCAATTTGGCGGTTGCGGTAAAAGAAAAATAATTCAAAAATTGGCTCCAGTCCACGCTGTGAAGGTGGTTGGAAAGCAAAACTGTAAAGGACACCCACAATTACAGCCCACGCGACGTCAGTTGCGTTCACACACGTGGCTCTACAAAGAGGGAAACCAGAGATTCTGCCAGCCGTTACCCCGAATTCGCTTGGGCGGCGTCCCGAACGCAGCAGCGTCGCCACGGCCGGGCTAGAGTGGCGGATGCTGCCGGTGTAGCTCGGCCGCGCGTGGGCATAAAGAAAACGGAGAGGAGCGTCTTTCGAAGAGTGAGACTGCGTAACCTAGCCATTCTGATGTGCGAGCTCGGGGTTACACCACAGCGCGAAACAAGCGCCGACACCGACACAATTCGGCATGTGAGCTTATTGATTCCCGTTCATACCGATTTAGGCTAGTTAGTTTCGCAAGTTTGAGAATTGCGATGAAACTGAGGGAACTTCTATAATCTCTATTTATCAGAAGCAGTCGCTCCTCTCGCCTTTCTAATACCTCTTAATACACAACCGAGTTGGTATTAAGTAGGGGTGTGCGAATATCAATATTTTCGAATACGAATCGAATACAAATGTCTAGCCTCGAATATCGAATCAAATATCGATAATAAAGGGGGACAGGGCAGGCTTTCGAAATCAACTTTCTGATTTTTTTGTGAATTTTGATGGAAATTAGCACAGCAACTGGGAATGCTTTTGTGGTAACACCATCAAAATTGGAAGTGATGTTTTGGAATCTTGGTATTTCTAAAATTTTCTTTCTGTCCACCCTGTACCGAGCTTGAGTGGCTTGTAAAACATGAGAGAAAACTTGTTCAAAGTACTTTGCACTCCCAAATGAATGGACGAGGTCGTGACAGTCTTAGATGTTTTATTAGAACGCAATTTTTTTGTAGTTTTAAGTTTTTTTGAGAGGTCAATGTACAACAGGCATTTAAACAATGCATGACCATTTGAACAAAAACTTCACAAAAAGTAAACCTGAAGAACCAAGAGTGTCACAACCTGAACTGTTCATCAAGGAATGTTACGCAAAAAGCGGAATCAACAATAGACCTACAGGTCACGAAGAAATAACTAAAACAAGAGACGTAGGTGGCAAAAAAAAACTGCTTTGAGAAAACGAATTCCGAAGTTGAAAAATAGATTTCGTTCATCAAAAGTCACTAGGGTTGTAGCCTTTCGTGTTTTTTTAGCACGAGGCTTCTGGAATGCGTTGCCTTGAAATTGGAGCGCAATTTGTAGCCTTTTTCTTTCCATAAAACATCAATTTAAGCTTCTCTTGTAAGAGTACACTGCCCAGTTTGCAAGCAAAGGCCTGGAGATGGCTTTCAAGCAAAGTAGGTTACCTGGTTGCTTGTATTGCGCTGCAAAACTTCCCTCTGCAGTGATTATGGCAACAAATTAAGCACTCTTTTTTACGTAAATTTGAAAATTGATCTTTTACTTCTTTTATGCTTTATATCCTTGCCTGGAGCAGCAACTGACGTGCAGGCGTGAATTGCCAAACGTTTACATACCAAAAGGGTACAAATGAGCTACTTGAAGGTTGGTATAATATTCTGGATAACTCCGTCTTCAATACATGGACATTTATTGGCACTCTTAAAATTCAGGGCATTCAATATGCACTGAACTATAGATGTATGCATTGGTACTAAGAATTTCCCTAAAACATCATTGTTAAATTCGACAACTGTACGGTACATTTTTAGCGCTGTCAACACGTTCTTATTCCAAACTCAGACGTGTTTGCTTGATTACTCGAACTGCACGGGAAACGTTGCGCAGAAAAGCGATATGGCTCACCCGCATAGCGGCGCTCGTACACCGCAACATGTCATACTTTGTTTACCCTGACAGGGCCCATCAGGTCGCTCTCAAGATTAAATTTAAAGTCACAGGCAATAATTACAGCTACTGGCGTTCAATCGTACCAGGTTGCGTAGTCAGGCGATGCTGTAGCGTGCAGCAGCTACTCCGTGCGCGCCGAAGCTTTTGACGCATCGCCGTTTCTTTCCCAAGGCTACTGAGCATACTGCCAAGCTTAGCCATAACTATGCTTGTAAGCATCGCAAATAAGGCGAAAAAGTCACTGCGTGAATCGCTATCACAAGCGCGCACACCGCGTTTCCCCCTCCAGGGTAAAGTCACGCGCACCACGAAAAGCGTTCGGTGACCCATCCGCCCTTCGAGCCACGCAACTTTCCGAGATCTCTTGTGATCTCTTGTGATCTTTTGATCTTGTGATCTTGTGACCTTATGAGCTTGTGATCTCAGGCGTTCCCATCGCGACAATGTCTTTGTTGAATACCACAGCAGATAAAGTTATTCAACAGAAACTTACTTACAGAAATGACTACTTACAGAAATGATTCAACAGAAATTAACTAAGAAACGCGCATTTCGCAGTTCAGGTGGCCGCCATCTTGAAATGCCGCAGCGACGCGTAATCACGACGGCTGTTTCAAAGCGCGCTGATAGAAAGGCGATCCGCGCTCCAGCATCTATACCTCACTTCGTTTGTGCGCCTTTCTTTTTCTGCCATTCGTGCATTTGTGAAGGAACGAAGGTAAAAGAGACTGTAAGGACCGGAAAGAGGATCCATCACTCGGCCGATCCAATGGTGCCAAAATGGCCGCGATCGATGGCGCCGTTGCGGAGAGACAATGCTCCGAAAATTGGCGTTCTTTTAAATGCGAATGCACTTTATAAGCGACCCCAAACCATCCACCGCCGGCGTCGGCGGCGGCGGCGGCGTCGGCGTCCGCAGTGCTCCTCTATAAAGAAACAGCATCCGGCGCCAGGTTTCGATCCGCGGACTTTGCGGCCGCAGCGCGACGCTCTACCGACCAAGCCACGGACGCGACGTGATATCAGCGTTAGTGACGCGCCTTATATCTTTAACGCATTCAAACTACGTCGTCAGCGGCGTGCGTTGGCGGCTCAGCGGCGTTATAGCGGCTTGATAACTGCGTGGTGTACACGTGATACTACAAACCCGATGGAAGAGATGGAAGAGAAGGCGGCGAGGTGGTGGGCTGCGGGGGCCGAGCGCAAGCGCCGCAAGCGGGCCGACAACCGTGCATTCGCACTTTCACATTCTCCCCCTCGGGGAAATGCGGGGGAATTTTTTGACATTTTGTCACCGTTCATTTGCGCTGACATTGTGCCACCTTGCGGCGGTTTTCGGGGGCAAAACTTTGCAAATGCAGAGGATAGAAAACGGGGAAGCCGAATATCTGGCTTTCAAAAAAAAAACACGATGTTGTGGTCCTTTTTGCGAAGTTGAAAGCCGCTTCCCCCCTTAAATTAATCAGTAATCAACCCAATTTTAGTAATTCGACAAAAGCCGCTTATTCGAACCCGTTCGAATATTCGAAACATTTCGAATGCATAGTTTGCGAAGCGAATACGAATATATCACATTTAATATTCGAGTAATATTCCAAATTTTCGAATATTCGCACGTCCCTAGTATTAAGCAATTTAGAAAACGGAGTCCCGTTTGTGGCAAGCCGTGCGCAAAAGTTAGCGCTTCTCTAGCGGCCAGATATCTGTATGTATTCTCTACAGTTTGTTTTCCCGCCATCCAAATGAAGCCTTAAGGTATCTTTGCTCTACGACCACTTAATTCCGTTGGGTGCAGGTTACATGATTAGAAACAGCGCAAGAGACAGGACGAGGAAACTGACAAGGACGGGCGCTGCCTTGTCAGTTTCCCCGTCCTGTCTCTTGCGCTGTTTCTAATCCTGAATCCTTACCGACTCGCCCAGCTTCACACACTTGTTCAATATGTCCAGGTTATCCAGGACTGGCTGTCGAACACGTTAATCAAGCCGTGCGAAATGGGGGAGAGAGAGAGAGAGAGAGCAAACTTTACTTCGACCTATGGAAGCGCGCAATGAAAACGAAGCTGCGCCAAAACAGGCCCAAAGTAACCGTCGCTAAAGCAGACAACAAAGCCGTCCCGCAGACGCGCCCGCCGGTGTGAGGAGGCACCTGCGCGCGAGGAACGCTGAGTAACCACTCGGAGCGCCATGTACACTGTTGAAGGAACCATTGGCTGGTAGAGGTAGAAAGATTGATAGATTGTAGGGTTTAACACGCCGACGCAGCTCAGGCGATGAGGCGCGCCGTAGTGGAGGGCTCCGGATTAATTTTGACCACCTGGGGATCTTTAACGTGCGCCGAAATCTCGTACACACGGGCGTTTTTGCTTTTCGCCTCCATCAGAAAAGCGGCCGCCGCGGCTGGGAATCGAACCCGCGACCTCTAGAGTTAGAAAGAGGTAGACGTAGAAAACGCGTATGGGTGCACGTGGCTTGAAGCGTTGGGTTCAGGTGAACGCGATGGCACGTGTGTAGAACAGGTACGCACAGAGGAGAGATTCCACAGAGAAAGCTGCTGGGGGAATATCGGCAAGTCTGGATGTTGGAGTACTTCGCGTCAAAAAACACAGGAACGAGGAGAAGACAAAGGGGAGTACTATGTGTAGCAGTAACGGAGCTCTTGATAGTCGCATACACTGTGCTAAAACTGAGCGGCCTCGTTCAAGTGACCTGGACTGAGGTACACGATTTATTTTTAAAATTAAAGTGATTTCACTCACTCATGCTGGCATGCAAATCCCGTAAGCAGATTTAAGTGCTCGAGGAAGTTTTCCAGTATAGAACCCCAACTAGCCCCGTAATCCGCACTCCTGCTACCAAAGGGCATGACTCCCGCTGCACCGTAGACGCTCCTAGAATTGCGCTCTCGTATCTGCGGCCACGAATGGAAATGGCTGCCATGTTTCTGCATTCTTAAAGCTCTTTTTTTAAATTGATTTGTCACCTGCGCCTGCTTCAGGAAGAATTGCGAAAGCAATATTTCTGTGAGACCGGGTGGGGCATTCATATTCCAATCCCGCACGGGCCAATGATGGGCGGCGCCATCTGTCACAACCAACGCTTGAACACGCGCTTGAACAAGCTTGATCACGTGCTTCTTATACTATGTTTAAACGAACATGGACTGGCTGGTCTCGTCTATGTCTAGATAGCAAAAACACCCTGGGCAAGCTCCACTAACGCGAAACCTGGTGACGGCGAAGCATTCAGTGTGTTCTTGGCGCCGTGGCGTTTTTGCCAATGGAGACGAAACCGTTGGTGGGTAGATGTTGTAAAAGTCTCGTGTTTTTACAGCTTTGCTGTAAAAGTCTCGTCTTTTTACAGCTTTGCTGTAAAAGTCTCGTGTTTTTGAAGCACGAAGCTCGAGGCATAAATTAGTGTCCCGGTGTTTTTTTTCTAGTACGCGTTACGTTCCAGCGCAAGGCGTAAACGAGTTTCTCGATGTTTTAGTGCAGTGACTACATGAAACGATGATCAGGACGACGATTCCGACGACGACGACAGGAGGCGCCAACAGCCCGAGCCCCTAAGGGGCTCCACCCCTAAAGGTATAGTTAATGGCTCCGTGCCCAGATAGAAATCGTGTTAAATTGGTTCAAATAAGGCGCGCGCCGTTGCCCATGTTTCAGTTGAAACACATTTCGTTCTATCACGGGTTATATCTATGTATGATCCATTTGAGCATTATCAAGAAACTTCCGGGTGATTTCATTCCTCAAGGGCAGTTCTAGCTCTTGTTTTGCACTTGTCAGTGACTTTGTCCCTCATTTCGCTTTCGGCGACCTTTCTGTAATACTTTTGAACCCTAGTATCGTCCATTTCTCCGAGGTTAGGTGGGTTTTGGTTACGAATTCTTCCAGGTTGGGCAGTTTATCCCCTTCGGTGTTCCCCTAGTGTTCCTTGCTAGCTGAGCGAAAGCTAGCTGGGGCAAGCTCATCTGTAGGATTGCCCAGGCTGTGCAGTTTTATCTTACATGTTATTTTAGGGATGAAGCATCTTAGAGGCTCGGGCCATCGGCGTCTCCCGTCGTCGTCTCATGTTTTCACGGTAAATGAAGTCAAAGGATGGGTAAAACAGGCGTATAATACATAAAACTGGTTAAATAGATAAAAGAGATAAAATACACTAACATCATAACTAACTAACTAAGAAATAAACTAACAACTAACATAAACTAAAATACAGGAATAATCAGGATCTAACTGAATTCTTAACAGAGGAGGAGGAATGACATTTATTTTTTAAGGGAAAGGGGAGGGGGAAAGGAGAGTGGGTGGTGGCCTCAGTCTAAGCCGCCTTCAGGCCCCCCAGCAGCCTCGCCCAGGAGATCAGGTACTCCTGATCCTCGAGCTGGAAGCTGGTCAGCCTGTGCTCCCGCTGCTCCAATGTAGGTGATGGAATTGGGTTGGGATGTTTGACGCGCTCCCATACGAGGTGAAAGGTGGTGTTTGGTGTATTGCACGTTGTGCAGTTGTAGGGAAAAACAGTTGGTGAAATATGATGCACAATTGCCAGGTTGTAGTAATTACGTCTGTGTTTGGATTCGCCGCCAGATTCGAGAGACTTGTGTATTGAGTGATGGGTGGGGAGGAGGGGAAAGGAGGCGCTCCCGGCGATAATGATATAAGATGTCCGTGTATGCTTTTGGGACTGAGTGGCTGGCCGAGGCGATTGGAGGTGTGTCGTCGGCCTCCCTTGGGAATGCGCGGTGTAAAATGTCGCGGGCAGCGGTGTGATCCGCCTCATTCCCGGGGAGAGAGGCATGACCACGCGTCCAACCAATGTGAATGGTCGGGAGAGTTTTGGCGTGTTTTAGAAGTGTGAACCCATGCGGAGATATTCGTCCTGATAGGTAATGCCGGCACGCCTGTTGCGAGTCAGTGATGACAGTAATAATTTGCTTTTTACTGGAGGTGGCCGCTAAGGCGATGGCTGTCTCTTCTGCGACATCGGTGTCGGTTGTTCGGACTGTTGCAGCTGAGATTGATGTCCCTTCGGAACCCACGACCACTGCAACGTGGGCCTGGCGGTCGGGATTTCTTGCGGCGTCTGTATAATAGACATCCGGGTTGTCGTTGAATTTATTGCTTAAGTATCTTGTTCTTGCCTCTCTTCTCCCTTTTTGTATTCCGGGTGCATGTGTCTTGGAATGGGGGCTACGTTGATGTTGGTTCGTATGTTTAATGGGATCCGGGTAGGCGCGTTAGATGGTGCAGGGATGGGGTAGCCCAGTTTGTCCAGAACCACCCGTCCCGTTGGAGTTAGAGCTAGTCGATTTAGTTGGCTTGCTCGTTGCGCTTCCAGAATTTTGCTCGATGTGTTATGGAGTCCAAGCTTGAGTAGGTTGTCTGTAGGCGTAAAAGCGGGAAGTCCCAGGGCCAGCTTATACTATTTTCTAATTAGGGCATTTATTTTAGAGTGTTCCTTGGGGAGTAGTTGGACGTATGGCGTCGTGACGCTCCCCGAAAGGGAGATGGCGTCACGCTACCAACTATGTGGGTCCACGCAGAGTTGAGGGGAAATGAGACAACGCAGGCTCAAGTATACTATTTAATCAACAATAATTAGTGCTGCTGCCGGTGCGCTCACCCGTTGAGAGGCTGGGACGCGGTAGAGGTGCGTCAGGTGGGCGGCTGGTGCCGGGACATGGAGCCGGGAACTCTGTCAGTGTCATAGGCCATCTGGCACTAGGGAAACTCGTAACCTAGGGCAACTGGACACTCGGCCAACTCGTCACAATTTACGTTTTTCGTCTATCATGTTCAAATGAAAGAGTACCGAAGCTTGTATAATTCACATCTTATACGTAAACATTCTTACACTCCTCCTTCAATTCTCCATCCCTAATGTTCCTTTTGTTGCCTTCTAGGAACGCGCCAGCCAGACAGCGTATTTTATTTTTTTCTCTGTGCAGCTAATTACGTGAGCCTTTTATATTAGATGTGATTTGCCCGTTCTGTTTTTTCTAATACATTTTTTTAATTTTTGGTAATTAGTGACGGCGCTGTATTGGGATTGAGATTTCGTTCTTTGTTTTCGCTTTTTAGTATTTTGATCTTTTGTTTTCATGCCTGCTGACAAATGATGATTGTCAAGCTGGGCAACTTTCGTTTTGTTAGTCTTCAAATCACCTATAATGGGAGCAAAAGTCAAGACTGGACTTAAAAATTGACCCCCCTTCCCCCCCTCACCACACACACACACACTCACACAAAGAAGTGTGAAGAATATTTTTTAGAAGGAGAAGAAAAGCAAAAAAAAGAAATCGGAAGTTGTGCTGAAACCGAAAAGCCAATTTCAACCACCACCTGCAAGCAAACAAGAGGCCAACATTTTGCCCTTTTTATAGATGTATACACAAGCAGGCAAAAAAAACATCAAAACATAACGCAAAAAGTAAGAACAAAAGGAAAAAGAAAACGCAAAAGAAAGAAAAAGTCGACCTCCACAGAAAAAGCGTGACGAATATTTTTTGGAAGGAGAAGAAAAAAAAAACCTGAAAAGAAACCCCTTACCCAGTAAACAAAATGTGATTTTTCTTTTCCAACAAGAAGGGTAATAAGAAGGGGACATAGGAATATGTGTTAAAATAGAAAAACCATTTCAACCACCGCCTGCAAACTAACAAAAGCAGAGGACCCCCCGAACTCTGAAGAGGACAACCTGGGAGTAATTATAAGATTAGAAGCCACTAACTTCCTCTCCCCATTTCCTCGACATAGGCCAAAAATAGAACCGCGAGACGACTTTTCCTAGCACGAGAAGGTCAGTGCTACCACTTTTCCTAGTACGGGATCACTTAGAACGAGATGCCCTCTTTGACCAGTTTCCCTAAGACCAGTTTTCCTAGGACGAGTTGGCTGCGACGAGTGGGCCGGTTCCCAGCGCGGGTGGTCCTAACTCCGCTGGACCGTGGACGCAGTCTCGAGATGATGCCGTTGGCAGGCTGGTCAACGAAGTTCAGGAGACTCAGAAGCCGGAGGTCCCCTCGTCGCAATTTCGGCCTGGGTTGGGGAGGGAGCGTGCTATCGGATGACTCCTACGGGCGGCTTCCTCGTTCGGCCTGGCCCGATAGTGCCTAGTCGGGAGAGAGTCTCGGGGGCTTCGTTCGCTCGCCTTCTTAAACCCCCCTTGGGTTGCGTACAGGGAGGGCAAGGGCGAGCTCGTTGGGGAATGCTGAGGACCGGCCGGTCATCGCCGCGCGTGCGGGCGCGCCGCCCTGCAAGCCTTACGGGAGCTTCAAGGTCAACACTTCCGAACACCCGGGGGGCGCATGTTTCGCGCGCGCGTGGACTTTCTTCGTGGCAGGACGTGTTTGCCCGCGCACGTGGTCTCTCCACGTGGGAGCACGTTTTTGTGTGAGCGCGTGTCCGCGGCAGCCAGTGGCGACGTCCAACCGTCACAGCGTGCCATACCCGATGCGGCTGGTCAGCAGTGCCTGAACGATGCAGCAGGTGTCCTGTTCTTTAAGACCGCTCTGCTGGGTGCAGATCCGTCGGATCAAGTGCATCAACTGCATGACCGTGGTGTTAAGTTGTGGTAGTAAGTCGGTACCGGAGCCGTCTGCATGAAATGGCACTCCCAAAATGCGAAGTGATGTTACTTGAGGTACCGGGCTGGATGCGATGCTGACGGTTGAGTCGGGCGTTGGGTTGGGTGGTCTACCTCGTGTGCGTGCCCGAAGGACCAGTAAAGCTGATTTGGTAGGGGCGCACGCAAGGCCCCGTCTTTCCGAGTCACGCAGTCTATGGCCTGTTGAAGTCTGTCCTGCTGTTCTCCAGCTGATCCCGTGTTAGTCCAGATTGTAAGATCATCGGCGTAAAATGCGTGATGCTTTTCCGGGATCTTTGAAAGCTGGGAAGACAATTGAAGCAGGGCAATATTAAATAGCAAGGGGGAATTAACGGAGCCTTGAGGCGTGCCTTTCGACGGTGTTGAGAATGTGCGGTGTTGAGAATGTGCCCGTTTGTATTGGACCCAGTCGAATTTTAGCGGTACGGCCTGACAGGAACGCTCGTACAAAGTTGCACGTCGCTTCTCCGCAGTTGGTGTCTCGGAGTCCTTGAAGGATCACTTCGTGGGTGACGTTGTCGAAGGCGCCTTGAACGTCTAAAGACAGGATGGTACTGGGGGTGGTTTTGCTGAGGTTGTCTATAATTTGTTCTTTCGGCTGCAGCAATACGTTCTGGGTAAAGAGATGGGCGCGGAATCCGAACATTGTGTGAGGGTATAGGTTATTATCGTCAAGATGTTCTGTCAGTCTACGGTTCACCAGGTGTTCAAACTGCTTTCCAAGGCATGATGTAAACGAGATTGGTCGAAGGTTCTCAATGCTGATTCGTTTGTGTGGTTTCGGAATTAGTGTTATGTCGGCGTGCCTCCACTGTGATGGTAGGGTGCCGGCTAGCCAATGTTTGTAGAAAAGTGCCAGGATGGATTCCTGCGTGTCTTCGCTTAGTGTTCGTAGAAGTTTATTGGTAATTCTGTCCTTGCCTGGCGGGGTGTTACGGGTTAGACGAGCAAGTGCCCCTGTAGCTCTTGCATTGTAAAATGGGCGCACATGCTTGCGTTTGGTCCCCCGTTGTACGGAGGAGGATTTTGTTGCCGCTCTTCTGTGCCGAATAGTTTGTTTTGTATAGTCTGCAATAATTGGTCCAGTGTGTTTGGGTGGTTATGCACGAGACGTTGGATCTGCTGTTGCCTCATGGTCTTGGATGGTTTTGAGCCCTTTAGATGTCGTAGTATTTTCCGCGTTTTTTTAGTACTCAACGCGTTACTTAATTCACTACAAAATGTTCTCCAATTTTGCTTTTGCAGTGTCAGGGCTGCCTTTTGAGTAATTCGAGCTATTTTTAGTTTTAGTTTTCGGTTGGTTTTTCTGGTTTTCCAGCATTTGATTAGTCCTCTTCGGGCTGCCCATAGATGGTCGAGGTCAGTGTCAATAACCGGTGTTTGAGTAGTCAAAGTTACACTTTTGGTGTGGCGTTCTACCAGTTCCTCTATCTTTGCTGTCCAAAGTTCAAGATTTTCTTCTACAGGTGGTAAATCAGTCGAATCTTGCCGAATCTCGGGCCAGTCTGTGAGCTTGGCTTGTTCTAGGCCGCGGCGCAGGGTGCCGTGAGCCAGTGTCAGGGTGACGATATAGTGGTCGCTCCCAAGATTGTCCAGTAGCCGTTGCCATCAAATTTGGCGACATGTACAATTTTTTTTAATATTTTTTTTAATTCCGTCTCGAAACTGGTTTCAAATCCCAGAATTTCCCCTGTAAAGCTTGCGTCTTAGCATGCTGCGGTGTTTAACACGAGGACAACTTACGGCCAGTGTGTCTTTTATTTAATTGCTTATGTCCGGTTCAACGCAAGAGAGGGCAGCACCGCCTGAGCAAGCGCGCCATTGCTCCTCGCTCCGGCGCTCCTCCGGCGCCCAATGCGCTTGCTATGTGCTGCAAGAGAGGTACACACAATCTTTGAATACACTTGAAGGAACCTCCTTCAAGTGCGATGAGTTCGCGAGCCTGGCCCCGCCCGATGAAATGACGCCGACCCGCAAGAAACGGAATTCACCGGTTTTTTCCGGACAATATAACAAAGCGACATGAGTGCAAATATCAGCATGCGATGCAGTTTGTTTCAGCAGTCATAAGAGCAACGCGACACTCGATGACAAGCTGCACCGATTGTTCAGAAAATAATACAGCGCCTTCATTAACAATCAAGGCGATGTGCGAGCTCCAGGTCCAAAGCTGTACCGTGCACGCTCACCACATGTGCTTGTTAATAGAAGCCACCCGGGGTCGTAGTTGCAGTCGCTGCGCACACCGTGGCCATACACTGCCGCCGTGCGGTACCATGCAAATCCCCCCTCGGTACCCGTGAGAGCAGTCCTTATACCAGACGGGGCCGTTGTGCGCATGTTCTGGGCTTGGTACGCACCAAACGTTGTCCGCTGACTGGTTATCATGGGAACACGCACACGGTTCATGACGCATAGGGGCTGACGCGTGTTCACTGCACTGTCATCACAAGGCGCACATTGCGTATAGCTGCATCCCTACAACTTACACACTGCATGCTTCGCTCCTCCGCATGTTTCACGTTAACGGTGATGGCCCGGTTTTTTAGCGATTCTTTTCCATCACGTCTCCTTACAAACTTGCCGAACTGTCGTTGCTCCTTTCCAGCTTCGCGTTGGCTTTGCCTTTTATTGCTTCCCCTAGGCTCCTGTTTGTCTTTTTCAGGTATGCTTCTGCGGTCACACGTGTCCCAAGCAGGCGTGGGCCCCTGAGGGACATGAGTTGTGAATACGCACCAGCAGGTGTGCAACGCTCTATGTCAGGACGGCGAGCTCCACTTGTACGGGCTGCACCTGAAAAGGGACACCGCAAACCCTTCCAGCAAATCATGGGGGCAGAAGCGACAGGCTTTGTTGGGAAGCCGTGGCTCTCTTCCAAGTTAAGTGCCGGAAGTGTGAAAGTCCATATAAATGCGCGCAGAATGAGTGCTCAAAAAATGGTGCCAAAGTTGCCTGCACAGCCGCTCGTAATTTACTCAGGGGCAACTAAGGTCTGTTCCTCCTCGCGGGGCAAAGATTCTGCTGATATTTGGAATGTAGCACGAGTCACTTTTGTTGCCTGATCTGTTTATAACTTACTCCAATGACGACAAATAAACTAAATAAGGAAAGCCTACGATATTGCACACAAGGCGAAATGTCCTTGTCGTCGCCAGCCCGTGGCTCCATCGGAGTGGCACACTGGGCCTCCTCCATTGACCAGTCCTGCATGGTCAGCGGAGGATGGTCCGTGTGCAGTCCGTGGACGGCCTTCAGACCGAAGTTCCCAGAGGAATACATAGAAAAATAGCGCCAATCCACCCCGTGAATGTGGTTGGAAAGCAAAGCTGTAAACAGCACCCATAACGATTACCCATGCGACGTCACTTAAATTCACTCACACCGCTCTACAAATAGTAAAACAAGAGAGACGTGAAATCACTTAACCACACCATTTATTACTTCAAAGAAACATTCTTGGTAAGGTTAAATCAATGCATGAACGGTGTTTGGTTGAGTTGTATTGGTGTAGCACAAGAGTGGAAACTTTTTTTTTATAAAATTAAATTAAGCTCCAATCCGGTGTTAGACGATCTGACTTCTCCGCCTCTGCGCCGCGGGTGAAGGCGACGAGATTTGCGGCAGAGAAGGAGGAGGAGCAGGAGGAAGAAATACTTCTGTTCAGATATCTGAACGGCCCAGAGTACAGCCCTGGGGAGTGATTCCTTCTTCTGTGGGGCCCATGTGCAGTCCGCGCGGCCTGTGTTCTGTCCCCCCGCTAAAGATGGGTAGGTAGAGAGGGCCTGGACAGCAGCATCTCCCATTGCTCTTGTTGGGTAGTCGACGGAAAGAGAGCAGGATGCTCAGGGCTAAAGTCGCACACCCCGATTACGGCGCGGAGTGTTCCTATTTCTGAGCAAAATTTATATTCAGCGTCGTAGCGATTCGGATGCATTAAATGCGCGTAGGCTGTGGGAAGGAGCCCGGATTGTATGAGCTGTAGGGTAGTTTGTTGTTCTCTGGAAAGTGAAGGGTAAGTCGAAGGTGCGGGCTTGCTGGAAATCGGTCACTACACTCCGAACCCCTGGTTAAGTAAGAGCCAAGGTAATGGCTGCCTCTTCTGCTGCCATCATTTCCTGAGTCCTAAGTGAGGTAGACGCAAGGAGGTTGGTTCTGGAGGTAACCGCGATGATGGCGTATTGCTGCCCTCGATGTTTGGAGGCGTCTGTGTAGATAACTGCATGATCCCCACCGAGGGTGGTGTTTAGCGCTTGAGCCCGTGCTTTTCGGTGACCCTCGTCATGTGAGGGGTTCATATTTCTAAGCAAAGGGAGCATCGTTAGTTTTACACGCAAAGAGTCTGGGAGTATGTCAAGCGGAGTGACATTCTGGGCTGCCCAGCCAATCTGGTGAAGCATGCGGTTACCCACCGCAGTTCTAAGTCTGACCTTCTGATTAGAAAGATGGCCTTCTATCAGCTCTTCCAACGTGTTGTGAAGTCCCGTGCTAAGCAGAGTCTGTGTGGACGTACCCATGAGAAGACCAATGGCCTGCTCGACCGCCTTTCCAATCATTATATAAAGCATCTCTATGCCTTCATTGTCGAGAAGAAGACAGGGGGTTGACGTATGTGACTCTCGAGAGGACAAAAGCTTCAATTAATCGAAAGGTACCGGATTCCTTTACGCTTCGCTTCTTGGTGGCAACTCGCCTGAGCATGTGTATGATTTGATTATTGCTGTTTTTGAGGCGCTGCAAGGAGACGTCACTCTTGGTGTTAGCCTCGAGATGTAGGCCCAGGATCTTCATGCTGTGGCTTGGAGTGATGGCCTTGCCATGAAGGAGTATTTGAATGGATTCCTTGATTTGGCGTGAGGGCGGGCGACAAGGCGCAGTGATTTTTTACGTGAACACTGGAGGCCACAGGCTTTAGCACAATGGCGTACTTGAAGTGAGATGCAATGCACTGTTGTGAGCTTGCTTTAATTTTTGTAACTCTTAGCACATGAGCAAGGTGCGCACAGGGCCGCTAGACGGGCGTGAGTGGTCGCGTGACGCTTTCACGTGGCGTTCAGCGAGAACGCAGGTGGTAAACCGAGAGATGTGCTTGGTGAGTACACCACCTGTCTTCCCCGTCTTCGCGTGGGCTCGTAGCTAAATCGGTAAGACAACAGGCTCTCGCTTTGTTAGTCTATTAGTTCCACGTTCGATTCCCGGCGGTGCCGGTAAATTCTTTTATTTGTTCGCTGGAGTTTTCTGGTGACACCAACGGTCGCGAAAGAACCCTTGGGGGGTAGAGGTAAAAAGCTTTGCTTTAAAATCAGTCCGCGGACGACCCGGGAGTCTCGGAGGCCCTCGTTCTTTGCTTGTACCCACGCGTATCTGGACGCATTAAGCACCCTTCAAATAAGTCAAACATTGAAGGCGCTTTATATTCGAACATTACTTTGAAGGGCGCCCATCGCGGTCCGCTGATGAGGTGTTGGTGGTCTCCTTTGTAACTGTGGGGTTTAACGCGCCGACGCAACGCAGGCGATGAGGCGCGCCGTAGTGGAGGGCTGCGGATTAATTTTGACCACCTGGGGATCTTTAACGTGCGCCGAAATCTCGTACACACGGGCGTTTTTGCTTTTCACCTCCATCAGAAAAGCGGCCGCCGCGGCGGGGAATCGAACCCGCGACCTCGTGCTCAGCAGCGCAACGCCTTAGCCACTGAGCCACCGCGGCGGGTCCTTTATAACTGAGGTGGAACAAATTGCATCAGATGATTATAGGAACATAGTAAGGTCATTCCGTGTTGCCAGTGCATACTTCAGAAATAAATTAATCCATCTGCGAAGCGAATGCTTAAGGTTTCTCAAAGGGGTTGCGCTCCGAGAACGGCAACGTCCGCTGTTGTCGTCGAGAGTTGTACGGGAGCTCAGAAAACGTGGACCATTGCGAGCGCTAAGTGGTTTATCGAGCGTTTACAATAAATAATCGCCCTAAATAATTGTTATCCTTACTAGCTTCCCCATGGGCCACGGAACCGTTGATGAGAATTGCAAGCGTGTTTTACCATTACGTTATTTACGACACCAGACAGTTCTTTTTTCACGCACTGTTGAGTTTTTACGGATGACGAGCGGATTCGCAGAACCTAAAACGTCGCCGTGAGACTTACGGACGATTATGAGATTTGAATTTTTACATTAGACAGTTTCAGTTTCACGTGCATATACAGTTCACGTACGCAAACGTGAACAGTAGACGTAGCCCACGCGCATGCAGTTTAAAACACTTAAAGCCGTGCGTGGCACGCCTGGATGCGTTCAATAATTGGCAAATTGAATGCGAAATCAACAGCTCCGAACACGATATCACACCAAGGGATTAGCGACAAACCTGTTGTCGTTGCAAAGTGGGCGGGCCGGGCGCCGCCATGGCGGTCAACTGTAGGTATGGAGGCTATGTAAACAGCGCAACATACAAATTCGAATTTCACGTACGTGCGCAAAACTCACGGCCACGCTTTACATTCTGAACATGCGCACCTCATCATCCGTGAAAGCTCTACGCACGTGAAACTAAACAGTTTTAGTTATACGTACGTAGAGGCTACACGTACGTAGAACTCTCAAAGCTGCGCATGCTGAGAACATGAAGGTCCTACGTGAGTTTTAAGGACGTACGAGAGATTCGAATTTCTACGTCGCCGTGTTCACGTTGTTTACGTACGTAGAGTCGACCAAACTGGTCGCGCCCAGCCCTCCCGCTTCGTAGCGAAAACAGCTTGGTCGCTAATCCCTCGGTGCAATGACGCGTTTGAAGCTGTTGATGTCGTCTTAAATTTGCCCATTCTAACCCTCAGCTCAAGTTTAAATCGATAAACACTTTTTGTTTTTCCGATACAAGGGCGATTTTGAAGCCTTTAAGCCTGACGAAGCAGCGTCGTCGTCGTCATAACAACAGTCCCGCGAGATCACGCGAAGCTCTGCTGCGGGATAGCGCGACATATGCCAGTGCCGAAAAAGGGCAGCAGACAAACACCGCAGACAACCTTGTCAACATGAGCGGGGCACCGGCGCACCTTCGTTTCTCCAAAAGCAACGATTCAGATATGTCGCGGGATGTAAGGGAGTGCAATCCCTTTCTGGAAAATATACACCGCGGCGGACGGAAATTTCCGTGTGGTTATGAGGGGCAAGCGGAAAAGTATTTGGCGCGCGCACTGTGCGCGACCGCACAGACCTGCTGTTGGTCCAGTATGCGGACATGGACGGACGAAGCCTCCACAGGTAAGTCAATTTGCCGTTTCACTAGGAAAACATTCCTTTTTAAAGCAAAGCTTTTTATCTCTACCCCCCAAGGGTTCTTTCGCGACCGTTGGTGTCAACAGAAAACTCCCGCGAACAAATAAAAGAATCTACTGGCATCCCCAGGAATCGAACCTGGAACTAGTAGAGTAACAAAGCCAGAGCCCGCTGTCTTACCAATTTCGCTACGAGCCCACGCGGAAACGGGGAAGACAAGTGGTGCACTCACCAAGCACGTATACGGGCTTAACCTTTGCATTCGCGCTGAATGCCACGCGATAGCGATTAAAGGAAGCTCACAACAACCCATGGCATTTCACTTATAGTACGCCAATTGGCTAAAGCCTGTGGCCTCCAGTGTTCACGTAAAAAATCTCAGCTCCTTGTCCTCGGCCCTCACGCCAAACGACACCTCAAGGAACACATTCAAATACTCCTTGATGGCGTGGCCATCACTGCAAGCCCCAGCATCAAGATCCCGGGCCTGCATCTTCAGGCCAACACCAAGAGTGACGTATCCTTGCAGCGCCTCAAACACAGCATCAAAAAAATCATACACATGATCAGGCGAGTTGCCACCAACAAGCGAGGCCTCAAGGAATCGGATACCTTTCGATTAGTTGAAGCGTTTGTCCTCTCGAGAATCACTTATGTCAACCCCCTCTCTTCTTCTTCTGGGCAAGGAGGACATAAAGATGCTTTATATATTGATTAAAAAGGCGGTTGAACAAGCCATTGGTCTTCCCATAAGTGCGCCCACAGAGAGGCTGATTAGTACGGGGCTCTACAACACGGCGGAAGAGCTGATAGACGGCCATCTTTCTATGCAGAAGCTCCGAATGAGCAGAGCTGCGGCGGGTCGCCACATCCTTCACCAGATTGGCTGGGCAGCACAGGATGTCACTCCGCTTGATGTACTCGTGAGCGTTTGGCGACAAGAACTAAAGATGCTCCCTTTGTTTAGAAATATGAACCTCTCACACGACGAGAGTCGCGACGAGCACGGGCTCAAACGTTCAACCCCACCCTCGGGAGGATCACACAGACGCCTGCCAACATTGAGGGCAGCAGTACGCCATCATCGTGGCTACCTCCAGAACCAACCTCCTTGCTTGTGCCTCACTCAAGAACGAAGACATGGCGGCAGCAGAAGAGGCAGCCATCGCCTTGGAGCATGACGTTTATAGCCACATTGTAAATTTCTTGGATTCCAATTCATTTTTCAGCCCAGCGCAGCATGGTTTTAGAAAGAAATATTCTTGTGAGACCCAGCTAGTCTGTTTCACTCATGATGTACACTCGGCGCTGGATCGCGGATGCTTTACAGACTGTATATTCCTAGATTTTTCTAAAGCGTTTGATTCGGTTCCGCATGATTTATTATTTATAAAGCTTTCTAAACTAAACTTAGATGATAATATACTTGCGTGGTTGCGTACCTTTTTGACTAACCGATATCAGTTCTTAAGTGTGAACAATACAGACTCGTATCCTTCTCCGGTTCATTTAGGTGTACCCCAAGGATCTGTCTTAGGGCATCTTTTATTTTTAATTTATATAAACGACCTTCCAATTAGCATCAGCTCATCTGTCAGTCTTTTTGCAGATGATTGTGTTATTTACAGGCAAATAACTAACCACAACGACGTCCAAATTCTGCAATCAGATATTGACAGTATTTCAGATTGTTGTGAATTATGGAAAATGAAACTTAATATTAAAAAGTGTAAAATCATGCGGATTTCCCGAGTTAACACTACACCTTCCGAATACTCACTAAACAATGTTTGTCTTGAAATCGTGCCGTCGTACAAATATTTAGGTGTTATAGTGTCTTCTAACTTATCATGGAAACCTCACATAGATTATGTTGTAGGTAATGCCAACCGTATGTTAGGATATATTCGTAGGAACTTTAATTCTTCACCTAGCTCTTTGAAACTAATTCTTTATAAAACTTTGGTTCGTTCAAAATTAGAATATGCGGCTGCTGTTTGGCATCCTGGTATTGCATCGCTCACCGACGAATTGGAGGCGGTTCAAAATCGTTCATGTCGCTTCATACTTTCAAATTATCATCGCACGTCCAGCGTCACCACAATGAAAACGACTATCTCTACCGCTACTCGAGCATCGCAGGCAAATATCGCGTTTGTGCCTATTCCACAAAATACATCATGGCAATTCCATTCTTAAGGACAGACTACTAACGAATCCATCGTACATGTCAGCGCGCGTTGATCATCGATACAAAGTAGGCATACCATATTCTCATACAAAGTGTTTTCACGATTCATTTGTACCGAGCACATCTGTTAAATGGAATCAACTTCCACATGCAGTTGCCGAAATCTTGGACGTCGTGGCTTTTAGGCGTGAAGTCTCCAGACTGTTTGAGTGAAAATGTGTATGCTGTTATGTTTTTTTGTGTTTTTTTTACGTTCCCTGACTTGGCCAGTGCTTATTTGTTTATTTAGCCTTCTCAAGTGAAGGTCCGTTGTATTTGTATTGTCACCAGCCAAATTTGTGCAGTGTCGACTCTGTTGGAGTAAAGCTGGTTATGAGTGTTTACGCCAACTTGTGCAACGCATGCTTCCTTTAGTAAGGAGCTGTTGATATAGCTATCGCAGTGTCTGTACTGTTTGTGTAAAGAGCTGTTGTTATTATCTTATTACTTGCTGTATATTCTTCCAATAATTTTGTTATCCCCCACTCCCCTCTGTAATGCCCTTGGGCCCTGAGGGTATGTGAATAAATAAATAAATAAATAAATTTATGCCCAAGAATAAGCGGCGCTTTTTAAACAATGTACCAGCGAAAAGCAGGTACGTGCACTGCGCGAAAATGTAGCGTTCATGCGCTGTAAACGTATATGCGAGATATATGTTGCCGGTACACGCATAAACCAAGAAGCGGACTCTGCTTCAGAATTTCTTTTGTTCGGTTTCGCCCATCCCACCCCTCCCTTCAGTGGCGGTCCCAAGGGGGGGGGCGAAGGGGGCGATCGGCCCCTCCCCCCAGAGAGGTTCTCAGTTTCTTACTTTTTGTTCTTTTTTTTTTAAGCATCCCACTTGTGCGATGTCGCAAACGTATTGCGACCGTCAGAAATGCGGGCTCGAGCGTGCCGTTGTACCGCCTAAGGGGGGCTAAAAATCACTGTGTCGCTAAGTGATTGTGCGCAAGCGGGTTACTCCGCATACGCGCGCACGCCGGCATGGTTATCGCGTCCTCCGCAAAACTGGTGCAAGTAGGAGCGCGGTTATTAATTCCCCCCCCCTCCCACCTTCCCCCTCCCCCCGAAGAAAATTCGCCCCCTCCAAAACCAATCTCTGAGACCGCTACTGCTTCCCTTGCTCATCCCCTCACACACACCCACACGAGCGCGTGCGCGCGCCATTTGGACAGCGGCGCTACGGCGCCTCCGCGATCGCTAGCTGCACTTCGATGAGTGGCGTTTTACTGCTTGGGTTGCATTTATTCTGAAAACACTGTTGCCTGCTGGTGCCTCCGCAGCATTATCGGCTGTAGTAGGGCTTAATTTTCACGTGTGCGTTGCGCATTCTGCTCCGATATTACGGCCACGTCGTTATAATTAACAGACCTGTCGGACAAGGCAGTTACGTTGCACTTACGTTACTTCAGGTAACAATCACCAAATGTTTGTGATAATGAATCGTTGGCCTGTTTCAGCATTTCTAGATTTGAGCATTTACCGCACTAGCCGGACAAAGGCCGTATGTTTACACTTCCCTGATACTTTTTTTAGTATCATCCTTATTTATATTGTGTCCTGTGCTCATCTGTGTGTTGTGTCCTCATCTGTCTCCTGCCGCCACGTAACAATATCAACGACTATCGCTGGAGCACGGTTGAGGTTCAGCTGCAACAAGTGCTTGCCAGGTTATAATATGCAGGCACACGGAATCTTGGGCAAAGAATTACGCCCCCTGTAGTCACTCACAAATTACGGTACGACGGTGGTTCGGAGCGGTGTTTTTTTTTCATTACAGACACGTATTACCTTCTCGTGGCATGGAATACATGCGAAATAAGTAATGTGGTGGTATTGCTTCTTTACCTATTAGCCGGGAGAGAACTTCTATCAGGATTGGCCGCTCGTTTTAGTTTCGCCAAAAATTGGGTTTTTGAAAGAAAACCGACGCGTTTAGCGAAAGGGGTATTTCCTGAACAAATGTGACTTTATTTCTGGAACTGAACGAAACATCCCGGGCGAAAGTACAGCAGTATTCACCATCCTTCCTAAATCTAGCATCTAATGTGAACATTCATGTCCATCGTATCAAAACAAAAAGAAAAAAAAGAAGAAATAGGAAAAACGCATTGGATCGTTTCGCAAAGTATCTAACGTAGTGTAAAATTTTCTCTGTCATCAATCGCAGCCGCTTCGATTGTCGCTTTCGTATGTTATAAAACATCCATGCGTGGTATTATCCTGCTTAGGAATACGGCATGGTAACGTATGTCTCGTTTGGCGTTCGTGCATACTTTTTGAACACGAAAATTGTACAAATAAATGCTTTCAGCAACAACAACAAGTATCATTCTTCCTGTGGCGAGCCTCTACAGGAAACACGGCGAAAAGAAGATGGCAGAAGCGGCCGATCCGTCCGGAAGTCCAGGTATGACGTTTTCCGGCCGTTTCTCGCCTCCGCTCGTCGGTCTTCCGGCATCGCGCGCCAACATGGGGGCGGGGCTTCGGGGCACTTTTGTTTGCTTATTGCGCCGATTCTATCGCATGTATTGCGAAAATACTTCGTCATCATTATTATCAACACCAGCCTATCTATGCCCACTGCAGGGCAAAGGCCTTTCCCATTATTCTCCAATTACCCCGGTCCTGTGCCAAAAGTGACCAATTTATCCCCGCAAACTTCTTGATCACGTCTGCCCATCTAACTTTCTGCCGCCCCCTGGAAGGCTTGACTTATCTAGGGATCCACTCCGTTACCCTTAATAACCAACGGTTATCTTGCCTTCGCATTACATGCCCTGACCACGTCCATTTCTTCTTCTTAATTTCTACTAATATATCCTTAACACGCGTTTGGTCGCTGACCCACTCCGCTCTCTTCTTGTCCCTTAATGGTGCACCTATCATTTTCCACTCAATTGCCCGCTGAGTCGTTCTCAATTTAAGTTGAACCCTCTTAGTGAGCGTCCAAGCTTCTGCCCCGTAAGGGAGTACCGGTGAGATGCAGCTGTCATACACTTTCGTACACGGGAACTATTCGATGTGTACTTGCTGCTAGCCAAATTTTCTTTTAATTCTAAAACCTCGCCAGCTTCTCTTAAAAGGAGTCCATGGTGGGAGTCTTAGCGCAATAGCTCCGATTCGCTCTTTCTCGTGAGGTGGTACTCCGCATCGTCCAGCGAGCTTTTGTAAAGGTCACGCTCCACCTGTGTCATCATAATATGATCCGGCTGGTCCCACGTAACTGTGGCGAGTAAGTAGTGGTCGCACAGCACACTGCGAGTCATACTGCGAATCTCCGCAGCAGTTACGGCGCAACAAACGCACTTTGCGCGGGGCGCGGGGCTGCGACGCAGTTCGACGTTCCGACTGGCTTGGTTATGGCTCGTCGTGTGTTCGAGTGGCTACAGCCAGCCACAGCAGTGTCTGTGTCTATTAATAGACGGCGCTATGTATACGCGCGGCGTGCGTGACGTGCTTGTAACTATATGGGTTTTAAACGACATGCGCGTGGGTGACGTAGACTTCTCACGTTTGCGTACTTGAACTCGGACGCACGTGAAACTAAAGCAGTCTACTATCTATTGCGGTCTTTGTTGCCTCCGTACGTAGAGTTGACCAACATTACGGCGTCCCGCTTCGCAGCGATAACAGCTTCGTCGCTAATCCCTAGGGCAATATTGCGTTCCGAGAAGGTGATATCGCATTCAATTTGCCAATTCTTGATCTCACCCCAAGTTTTATCCGAAAAGAAGATTTTGCTTTTCAGATAGAAGGGCCATTTTTGAGCTGTTAGGCCTGCCGAAGTAGTGTTTGTCGTCGTTATAGCAACGTGCTCGGGAGGTCCCGAGTGGCTGCAGCAGTGTCTGCGTCTGTTAGTAGATGGAGCTAGGAATAGCGCGCGGCCGTTGTCGAAGCGCGCGTGCATCAGGAGTAGTAGTAGTAGGGTCACTTTATTTTACATTGGGTTCAGGGTAGAGGGGTGGACGTCCAGGGCTCTGTCCGTGACGGTTTCTACGCACGGAGTGCATCGGGTACGTGTAACTACAAGGGTTTCAAACTAGATTCGCACGAGCTGCGTACACTCTTCACGTTTGCGTACGGGAACTCTGTACGCACGCGAAACTAAAGCTGCCTAGCATTGCCGTTATCGTTGCGCGGACGGCAGCGCACACACGGTGAGCAGCACAAATCTGCCCCGCAACCGACTGCGCAGAAGAACGCCCGCGTGACGCACACGTCGACGCTGGTTGGAATGTGCGCTGATGTTTAGGGTGACTCGGGTAATAAATGTGTGCACTGACCTGTAGGGTGACTAGATAGGGCAACCATTAGGACACTATTGTGAGTGCAGGATTACCCGTTTTTTTTTTTTCATTAGACGCACACTTAATTAGTTCGGACATCTACTCTTGCATTCGACGACCCTGAGACAAAGTATTTTAGGCCCTAAATGCCTGTCGCATTGTCCAACCATCCTCCAATGTTGGTGCATGCGTGGCTGCTTGGGGCCGTTGATGGCATACTTCATTGAAGTTGAAGTTGAAGTTGAAGTTCATTTTTCTTTCCGCATACAGGGCGAAATGACGGAAAGACCGGGGGAAAAGCAAAAGGCTAGAAGCCTGACAGAGGCTTTTCCCCCGATGGCAGTTTTGCACAGCTATGCATTTACACAAGAACATGTTAGGAAAAGTTACACAGCACACATCTTTGATGTACCCCGAATCACTATTTCAGAATTGCACACGTACATGAACAAAAATAACAGTCTCTAAAAAGCGTACAACTCGTAATAAATCAAAACATACAATGTTAGCATGGCACATGAAGGCAAACAAAAAATACCAATTTTGCGCGAAAGTGAAGCAGCTGGAAAAAAAAATAAAAAAAAATAAGAAGTTCCAGAATGCTGTTTACATACATAATCTGAAACATTACGACACTGATGGAGGCGAAAAGCAAAAACGCGCGTGTGTACGAGATTTCGGCGCACGTTAAAGATCCCCAGGTGGTCAAAATTAATCCGGAGCCCTCCACTACGGCGCGCCTCATCGCCTGCGTTGCGTCGGCGCGTTAAACCCCACAATCAATCAATCAATCAAAACATTACGACAACTGTATGTCATTTTTTATAAGTAGTGTTTTATATTTCTTCTTAAATTTTATATTACTGAGGTCGATGAGGTGGCCAACTTTATTTAGAAGGGTAGGAACTTGTTGGTTTACGTGTTGCTTGCCATAGTTAGTTCTAGTGAGTGGTCTCTTTAGTTGTAGTTTACGAAAATTATAATGCGGACTTAGGGCGGAAGTGTCGCTAACGTGTAATTTGTTGCTACTGATGTAATAACTTGACATAGTAAACTTGGGTTGCTCGCAATATGTTTTTTCAACAGTGGACTGGTATGGAGAAGTCGAGGTGGCCCTGTATAGCCTTCAAATAGGCTTAAAATCTTTTTCTGAAGTATAGTTAGTCTGTTGCAGTTTTTACAGGTCGTGGTGCCCCATACCAGCGTGCAGTAAGTTAACTTAGAATAGAACAACGTGTAATACAGAACTTTCTTTAACCATAAAGGAATAAGTCGTGACAGTTTGTATCAGCAACCAATCGATTTGCTAAGTTGTACAGCTAGTTTATCGACATGAGTGTTCCAACTCATGTTTTCCTGGGACCATACGCCTACGAATTTTTCCGTTTTTACACGCTCAAGCTTAGCTCCACGAAAGACAATATCAATGTTTTTATCCATTGGTTTGTTAATAGGTGCAAAGATTATGTACTTGGTTTTTTGCGCGTTCAGCTGTAACTTATTTATGTGAAGCCATAGAGATAATTGTTTGAGATAAGCATTCACTATCTTTTGGAGTTGGGTAAGCGAAGATGCTGTAAAAAATATATTGGTGTCGTCGGCATACATGATAAGTTTGGGGGAGTCAGGAATATGGCACAGATCATTTATGTATATGATGAACAGCAATGGCCCAAGTATAGATCCCTGGGGTACGCCATTTTTTATGCCTAAAATTGATGACGACGCTTGGTTCACTTTCACAAATTGGTTGTGGTTAAATAAGTAGCTTTCAATTAATTTTAGCACAACGCCTCGAACACCGTATTTTTGTAATTTAGTCAAGAGAACATCGTGGCATACAGAATCAAATGCTTTGCGTAGGTCAACAAATAGTTCAAGCGTGTACAGTATATTCTCAAAATTAAGTATAATGTCATGTTTGATACTTAGCAGCGCTTGTTCCGTTGATTTCCCTCTCTGAAAACCATACTGCATATTGCTAATTACCTTATGTTTATTGAAAAAAAAATTCTAATCTGTTTTTTATGGCACCCTCAAATACTTTTGACAAGACAGGTAGGACAGAAATCGGTCGATAGTTTGACATTCCGTGCCCATTCGGGAGCACTGGAACCAACGTGTTCCTGGTGGGAAATCGGAACGTACACTCGGCCGCTGCTCCTTGGCTAATGAGGAAATTGGGTTCCAGAGTTCCCGAAACCAATTTTCGGCCCTGATTCGAAGCTCAGGTATAGCCAGCTAGCGAGGGCTGGGACTTGGACAGCCGTGTCCAGCTGCTAGGACCTCGAGTCTCAGCGGGCTCTGGTTGAGCAGGCACCGGCGACAGCCTCGACCAATGGGATCCGGGACATAGGAGCACCATCCACGCCTTCCTTTAACCCTGTCTGGCGCATTATTGAAGTTTTTCTTCCTCCTCCTCCTTACTGAGAAAGTAAGACGGAAGTTTGTTTGCTCATGGTTGCTCAACTGGAACTAGTAAGCTCAAAGTACAAGTCATTAGAAGCGAGTGCCACATCCAGGCCATGTTACGAGCAGACCAATCATTCTTACCCACCGCGGTGGCTCAGTCGCTAAAGCGTTGCTCTGCGGAGCACGAGGTCGCGGGTTCGATTCCAGGCCGCCGCGGCCGCTTTCTGGTGGAGGCGAAAAGCAAAAACGCCCGTGTGTACGAGATTTCGGCGCACGTTAAAGATCCCCAGGTGGTCAAAATTAATCCGGAGCCTTGCTACGGTGCGCCTCATCGCCTGTGTTTCTTCGGCGCGTTCACCCTACAATAAATAAATAAATAAATAAATAAATCCATAAATAAAAAAAATAAACTAATAAATAAATAAATAAATAAATAAATAAATAAACAAACAAATAAATAAATCAATCACGACCAATCATTCTTACATACCTTGCGCCCGACGGCTTTGTCGGGTAAACATAGGCCCAGATTTTATTTGATTTGTCATGTGTGCAATTTCAACGTTACATTTTTTCCGCCTGCAGGATGCATTCCTTTTCAGCCGGTTTGTGCATTTTTGCAACCCGCCTGCTTAGCGTGGTGCACATTCTGTGCGTAACAGCGTCGTACAAGGTGCTTTTTTGCCCGTATTTTGGCGTAATCTTTCTCTTTCTTGTTAATAGTTGAGAGCATATGCGCGCCTCATCATCATTGTCATCATCGTCGTCACCGCTTTCGTCTAGCGTACACAGCAGTCCTTTTTGAGCGCAAAGACATCGCCGCTGCCGTCCAAAATAGGTATTGTCCTTTCGAGTGCGGCCCAAGGACATTGCCACCTTCCACGCTGAACGCCTCGCGGACGGCTGCCAAGCACGCACGTGCAGGCAAACTGTCGGGAACGACAGCTACAAGCGACAGACAACAAACTGCGCGGTGCTCGGCGACTGCCTATTGTTCCTTTGTTTCAAGCTGCACGGCTTATACGAAACTGAAGCAGGCAACGACAAGTAAACAGTGCAAGTAAAGCGGAATTTCTCTCAAGCACAGTGTGCCTCTTGGCCCACTTTTCCATTCCCTAGGCGGGGGTGTTACGTATCCTATTAGGCTCGGTCCGTTATGGATATCACCGAACACGCGCTCGGGGTCACGAACAGAGCGCGCGCAAAGTGGCGCCGAGGATCGATTAAGGATCGCCGCCCTGCCGCGTTGGACTCTGCCAAGGCTGCGATGTCGGCCACGCCTGCGAGTTGACAGCGCAAATTGATGCCTGTTTGTTTCCGCACGCGCCGCCAAAGTTCGGCCTTCTGAATAAACGGCAGCCCGGCTTTGTTCCAAGTCGAGCAGCTGTCTGAAGCGAACGTGACAATCATTTAGTTTTGCTTCTGTTTACTTTTTGCGTTGCGAGGGAATTTCTACTTGGTGCTAGTCACTAATGTGTGCGCGTTTTCTTTTCGGCATGTTGGTCACATGCGATAACATCCCGTAGGTGTGCTTAGTAAATGCGCGTGTTGATTGGAGATGGGCGTACAGAATAGGCTGCCTGACAGAACTGTCCAAGATTTTATTTACGCGCTCCGTGGCGCGAATGCATGTCGTTTGCGTGCTGTCAACAGGCGCGAGTGATTTTGTAGGTTACAAGGGCGACGTTCCGCTGGTTCACTTCGGTTTTCGGAGCTTGTCGCGTTTTGTTCCTAATACAACACAAAACTCTCACATGATTGAAGTCTACGGGTAACTCGCGGTGTTATGCGGATTTTCAACAACAAAAAAATGAAAACAAAGATTTGCGGCTTATTCATTATTACAATAACAAACAAACAGCTTGCTTTTTTGCGAAATACACGAGCACAAAGAAATCCGGCTAATTAGTTGTGTTTCAAGTTTTTGTTTCTTGTCCGTTAAGAGAAGAAGTATGCATACAAGTTTCATCGTTTTAATCTCCACTATTGCCCTCTTTTGCGCGCAGAACGAATATCATCGCCCGGTAATAGGGGTGATGAGACAATGAAAAGTCGGGCTGGCGTAAACTTACAACTTTCTTTGTGGCATCTGTGAATTCAGCAGGATCAAGTATCCAAGAAAGCGGTGGTTTACAAACTTCTATTCTCCATAGCCGGTATGCCTCAGCCACAGTTATTCCCAAAACATAAACAAGCGCGTGCCTGAAATTTCTGGTCACATTGCGTGGTCAGCGGCTGTCCTGTGCGTGTCTTATCTGCGTATCCGTGTCTTCTACGCTGGTTCCATTCATGATGTCTTTCCAACCCGCCCAACTTGCCACACTTCTGTGCATTGTTGAGCTGACCAGAGGCCAAGATGGCTGCTGCAGCACGCGGCCTGGCTGGGTAAGAAGGCCACCCGTTGCCCGTACATTTTCCCCCTTCTCCAGTCATTTCCATAACCGTTTTCTCTCTCTCTCTCTCTCTCTCTCTCTCTCTCTCTCTCTCTCTCTCTCTCTCTCTCTCTCTCTCTCTCTCTCTCTCTCTCTCTCTCTCTCTCTCTCGAAACTAATAGTATCTCGCGCCTCCTGTATCTCGCGGTATCTCGCGCCAACTTCCATCCATCGCGAACGCCAAAGAAGTCACGCTTTTTAACGCGATTTTGATATTAGGCTCATTTTTCGATTCTCCCAGCCGTCCTCTCTCAGCCGTGCTCCTCAGGCTTCCACAGAAATACGTCACCGCTGCCAACCGGAAGCTACGACAGAGGCATCAAGATTCGACGGCTCCGCTGAATCTTCGATGTTACGCTACGGCAACGGAAGTTTGGATTGGAGGAAAATGATACAACATCGGATACGAAAGAAAGGACACGTGTTTCCACCAGGTGCCGCGCCTGCGCGGTAAATTTTACTCTATGCCGAGTCGGAGGTAGCATCCTCGGCAGACGCAATCTCCAGTCGCGCCCGCAACTTACACAATCACACAAAGGCGTATTTCTACTAGAGGATAAAAAATATGAATTTCCATTAATTCATGAGAAGTGACTCGTGGCCTACGAGGAATGTCGTAGTGGAAGTCTCCGGAAGAATTTAGACCTCGGTAAGATGTTTAAAGTGCGCCGAAATTTCGACACTTCGGCGTTTTTGTTTTCTGCTTCCATCCGAATAACGACCGTCGCGGCCGGGGATTGAACTAGTGGCCCAGGGCTCAGCAGGGCAACGCTCTACACACTGCGCTACCGTGCTTTGTTGTCCACCGGGACTTATGCCGGCACGAACAGTGGGTGACCTAAGTAAACCGTGCGACAGAGGGTTAACGCCGTTCTCTCAGAAATCAAGGGAGGCATAGATTATAAGCCGAAAATAGCTAAAATAAACCCGACTATATGGCGCTTAATCCCATCGGTTTTCAAAATACTCGTCAATATTCCCACGTTTATGTCTCCGCTGCAAGATCGGTTTGGTAAACGACAAATGGCGCCACGCGGCAAAGTTAAAAATCACCCAAAAAATAGGTACCAATATCCTCCCATAGAACAGCCACGTAAGGTTGCTCGTCGGGGTCCTAGATAAGCGGGTAGTTCGCAACTCA
Organism: Haemaphysalis longicornis; assembly: GCF_048455015.1. Classification (NCBI taxonomy): domain Eukaryota; kingdom Metazoa; phylum Arthropoda; class Arachnida; order Ixodida; family Ixodidae; genus Haemaphysalis; species Haemaphysalis longicornis. Next base: position 127,148,102 of record NW_027526214.1, on the reverse strand, counting down.
CAGTCGCAAAAAACAGAAAAGCAGGCAAAACGTCCGATCAAGAGAAGAGGAAGAAAAAGAGAAAAGAAACGACAGGACTTATGCAACCACTGCTCATTACCAGCATTGTGCAGAACCTGCCGTACCACAAATTTACACACACCAAAGAAAGTAAAAAAAAAAACAGCACCATTAGGACAGCATATAAGCAGTTCACAACATCGCAATTTTGACCTTGAACTAACACTGGGTGGACCACCAGGATAACAGAATGAACATTAAAACTCGGGACTAGAAGGGGAAGGCCATTTACTCCATGGAGGATTGAAATAGCAATATTGGGAGCAAATAATGGACTTGGAGAGTGCAGGACAACAGCGAGTGAAGGGCAATGGAAGAGTACTTCACGCTTCAGTCGTCTTAAATAGGATGTTGGTGATAACGACGATGAATAGGTCCTCAAATAGGTCCTCAACCACTCTCCTAGGAACAAGAAAGCGGATGTAAAAACAAAATCGGGAGGGGCCTAATATGCCCCTTTTCAAAGAAACAGGTACCCCCAAACAGAAAAGACAGGCACCCCCACCCCTATGAAAGGAAACCACTGCCCGCCATGATAGACATGGCGACCCCGCATAAAAACTCTCCTTTACAAAACCAAAAAAGTGAATACAATCCTACATAAGTATAGCAGGCTCAAGTCTATCCGGGGAAAGTTTTAATGTCGTGAGACCACCGTACACACCGACTGCGGGATGTACGAAAGCACCAGGCCCCAGTTGTCGTAGTTGACTACCCTGGCAATCTTTGTGACTGCAGGACACTCCAAAACACATGAACAAAGCAGCGGAAGTTGGAGCACTCCTGTCGGCAATCTGAGTAGCAGAAGTATCAAATAGAAGCGTAACATCATTACAGACTCACAAAGGACATTATACAGTTTTCTGGAGGCAGAATACCGAGCGCTTCGGTAAGATAATCCCATCAAAAATGCAGAAATTTAACAATGTCACCTGGACAGCCCGATCCAATGGTCGGGAAGCGAACGACGCACTATGCAAGAGGCACACGAACTCACATACCATGTTCTTTGTGACCACGATTACCACACTGCCCTCTTCGAAAAATGTTGAGAACGAATCCTCATACTATTCCTAGGAACACAATCCTTCCCTTTGCTATGCGGAGGTACCAATTGCGAAGAATGACAAACTCTGTGACGGAAAACCGACAGTTATCTGAAAATCCATGAGGGTTAAGGCATTCGCTGGGAATATCAGACATGGACTTAGAACTCCGCTAACATACGGCAGACATCCACCCTCTTGCACGCAACCTACCCACATCCAAGGGAGAACACTCAGCCAGGGGAGAACACTCAGCCATAACATATTCCACTTCATTGATGCTTGTGAGGCACATTTGACCAGCTCGTTACCTCAAGGTCAGCGCGAGCTGATTGAGAGGCCCAGGGAAGGAGGTGCTGCATCTGCTGCCGTCGATATAGGTTCCACCTTCGAGATCCCTGCCATCTATTTACCCCATTTTCCTAAACCACAACTTTTTCTTCCTGAACAAAGATCTTCGCTCTCTCTCATTCTATCTCTCTCTCTTTGAACAAGCAAAATTGTTCAGCCCGGCCTAGCCATCAAAGCATAAACATTGTGATACAGTGAAACTGACCCCTCCTCGCTCAAACTGACCAACACCTAGCGTTTGCAACTTTTCACGATCACAATAAAAGCCACAGAAGCGCAGAGAGCCTTTGTCTCTCCTCAGACATAGAGATTAAAAACCCCTGGTTGCTAGTCTTTCTCTTTTCGATAACCTTTCGTGCTTGTGAATTACAGACCGGAATTGCGGCAGCTGCGTAAGAACACGCTCCGTAGCAGTCGAAGTATCGCTATCGCGCCTTTAATCTTACTATTCAAACGTAGATGTCTCTTTCTGCAACTTTTACTGTTTGGAGTTTATGTTCCCAACTAAGGAACGCTCATTTAGAAGGTGACTTTCAAACGGCACCTACTCTGCTGTGTTCGGTAAGCAGCAGCCTTCTAATATCACGCTTATTCACCCATAGGCACCCTTATTCTCCTCGCCTTGAACAATATTCGGAGAAATCTCTATCCAAAACCATTGTTCTCAAAGCTTTCCTGCTGTAACTTGCCGCCGACCATTTTTGTGTGTTAATAAACAATCTAAAATGGTATCTAACTCCAGCCTTTGGAACATGCCAAAAAGCACGGCGTATGCTTTCGTTCCAGCAGCGGTGGTTCTACATTCAAAAGTGGGCACAGAAATACTCTCGAGTGTTCTCCTGAGTGCACTGGAGCCAAAGAAGTTGTTTTGGAGTGACGTACAATAATTACACCTCCTTTTTTGACGACGGTATTCTTACGTGTTCCTCTGTAAGAGACATCTTATTTGTGTGTTATACGATCTTTTATTTTAACCATCCGATCATTCGTCTACTCCACACCAATGCGGAAGTGATACTTTTATTGATGCTCTTTGCTATTTAGTGGTTGTGCGGCAGTAATAACTGACAATGTTCTTCTGCTTCTTCTTTTTTTCTTTTTCTCAAAATCGTCATCATCGTCGACAAAAAGTGTTGAGGCGAGAAGCAGAAGTGGGCGACGATGGCGCATGGTGGTGGTTTAACGGGTTTATTGATTGGAGAGGTGGGAAGCGAATGTGCTCCCGGCTACTCCATTTCACCAATACAGGGTCATAGACCCGGCTATAGTAGTCCACCGTGCACAACGATTTCGGAGCACTAAAAGTTGTCTGTAAAATGTCCTCCTGGGTTGGTGCTCAGTGAGTCATGATAAAAATCTAATATGGCACCTCATACTTTGTCGCTATTCCTGTCGTGGTAAAAAACACATTCAGGGCACGAACAACCTTATTTCGAAGCCCCGCATCAGGCCATGGTCCTAGTAAAGATGCCGTACACACCACGCGACGGTTATCTAATGGTAGTTTGTCGCAAATTTCGCGTGTTTGCCGTGAATATAATGGATAGTCTAGCATCACGTGGGAAACATCTTCCTCGGGCGCTCCACATGCGCAGGATGGTGAGTTTGCACAGTGAATGCGGAATAAAAACGACTTTGTATAAGCCACACCGAGTCGCATACGGTGAAGCAGAGTTTCTACATTTCGTGACAGCTCCACATTCATACTGAACTGTAAGGCTGGGTCTATTGCGTACACCAATGACCGCTTCGTGTCTTCATCAAACCACGCCTCTGCACACCGTTGCCCACTTAGTTTCCGTATGATACTCCTTATATCATCAACGAGGAGAGGAACGGTGAGCTCGTCGCCCTTGTCGTGCCCCTTTTCGGCGAGTCTGTCGGCGGTCTCGTTTCCGTTTAGGCCACTGTGACTGGGTACCCATTGGAAGGCTACGACATGCGCTTTATCACAAGCGGTTTGAAGATGTTCACCGATCGTAAGAGTCATTATTCGGTACCCGTTTCTGGCCTGAACATTTGATGGGAGCATTAGTGCTGGCTTAGCGTCTGAGCATACAACCCACCTAGCAGTTTGCTGCCTTGTGGCAATAAACTTGACAGCCTCCACAATGGCACAGATTTCAGCAGTTGTTTAGGATGTTCAGTGTGACAATCGTAACATCTGCTCCCCACCTAATGCAGGCACTGCGAAAGCGCAAGCTGAGCTACGTGTATTGCAAGTTCCATCCGTGTACACATGTAGCTTGTCCACGTGCGCGTTATACATATGCATCAACACTAATTGGACGAACGCCGGGAAAGGAACCTTGGCATTCTTGTCGATGCCTGGCATTCCAGCAGTGATGTTAGGCTGTGGAACAAGCCAGGGAGGACTAGCATCAGACCACCGGGTGAATCCGGGAAGGAGTGCCTGGTAGCCTTGCAGCATGGCAGAGATCCTCGGACCAGTTCGCTAGCGCAATGCTCACGCAGGACGGGCGAAGAGAAAGCCGAGTTTCGAAGGTAGCCCTATAAGCGCATCGCTTACATTCAACCGTTCCTGCCGCCCCGCAAAAGAGGTGCGTGCCGCGAACACGGCGAAGGCTGCGCTGCGCGTCTGCCGCTGCTGCAGACGCTTCCTCTCGCCTGCCTCTGCGGGTCCGCGCATTGTGAAAAGCCATTCCCCCGTGTGGTGCTGAGGGATGGCCAACGCGACAAACAGGCCAGAGTGGACTGTGAAGGAACGGGATCTCACATGTCGGAGCTGCAGCCGGGCTAGGAAGCGGACCGAGGTGGAGTGCTGCGAAGTATTTTGGTACCTGGGCACCTTTTATAATGAACGTGCCTCGAAACATCAACACGAGCACGTTTTTGCTTTTCGGCTGCATAAGAAAAGCGGTCGCAGCGGCCGAGATCACACTTGCATCCTTGGGCTTAGTAGCGCAACGACGTAGCCACCGAGCCACAGGGGAATTGCTGAGAGGAGCATCTCTTGCCGGCGGCCGTGTCCTGCGTGCGTCTGTCATCCACGTCCGCACAGCTGCGTCTCTCCTCCGCTCGCCTCCTCTCCTCTCTTCCAACATCTGCAATCGCGCTGCGCGCGGCTGCGCACTGTGCGCATGTGCAGTACTATCTCTCTCCGCGGTCTCCTCACCTTCGGGCGCGCTGCGCATAGAAGCGGAGTGCCGTGCTCCGGCCGGTCTCTCAGTCGACGGACGTCCGCGCTTGCGCTTGCGCTTGCTGTCTTGTCGTACCCGACGATTGCTTGATGCGACACCAATGGAACCCACTTCAGCGCCGCATCACACCAGGGTTCCCGCGAGGGGAGGTGGGCGTAATTTTTTGGAACTACTTGTGACAAAATGGACATAATCTGGCCATGCAGTGAGACGAACCGAGAACCAGTGAACAATTGGTGTAACAGAGGGGATACGAAGAGATTGGTCTAGAAGAAGAGGAAGGCCAATAAGTCGTTGGAGGGATGAAATGACGAAATTCTGGGTAAACTGTGGACACGAGCAACGCAGGACAGGTGCGGTCAATGGGAGAGGTCCTGCAGTGGACCTGAGTAGTGATGATGATGATTTTGTCGAGGTCGGGCCGGATTACATCCATGCACGCCAAATTACTTCCTTGCTCACCAAAGGCGGTGTAACCATACAGTCGTCTTAGCGACCAATTGTTATATAATTCTGTGTGGCAGGGGGGGGGGGGGGGGTACTTTGGCAAAACAAAAGTTGCAACCATTTTCTGCAAATGTACTCCTCTCGTGGATGCCAATGTATTGACTGCAGGCGGCAATTCCACAACGTTTAAAACTTCCCTGTCAACGAATTGAACCAGTGTGGACTAGACAGTACCACGCACAGCTACTGTGATCAATTAAATTGGCGTGATGCTACAGCCACCTTCGAGGCCAATTTTTAGGCAATGCTTTTTGGGAACGTTTTGATAAAACAAGAGTTACCGCCGTTGTCTGCTGAGCATTCGCGATAAATTGGCTTTGCCGGAAGGCATTTCTTAGGCTTGGAACATGACAAAATCTGCACAAATTCCTATAATTGCCCATTATTACGTAGAATTGTTGTGCCAGTTGTTTAAGCGTTGGCTCTTTAGAACCAAATATGGTTATGACTATTACTTTATTCCTTATTTATTTTATCATTTTATTTCGGAATATTTTATTCTTTCTGGGTGTTCTGTTGTTTCCTTTCGCCAATGATAGAAATTATACCATTATATCAAAGAAGGGCCTGAAGTTCGCTAACGAGATCGAGTGCCCGCTGAGCAAAGAGGACATTGACACTGCCCACAGAGTACCAACCCGAAAGGCGAATGAAATGAATATAGTTGTTAGATTCTGGTCCCGTGACAAGCGGTCAGAATTTCTCGCCAAAGCACGGAAGACCCGCCCAACTACAACTTGTCTCGGATTCCCTGTAACACAGCAGAAGCCAGTTTACGTCAATGAGCATCTCACGGTGGAAAGCAAGCTTTTTTTTTCTTGGGCACTTGCTCTAAAAAGGCTGTATAACTGGCTTTATCTGTGGACCGAAAATGGCGTCATCAAGGCAAGGAAATCTACCGTGGGCCGTGTTTTTCGCATCATTCGCGAAAATGACTTCAATGTCTTTTCGTCATAATCCTTAATCAGTCAACTCTGTTGCCCCTTCATGTCTTATCTTAGCCCTAAAGAAGCTGAATCAAATTTAACTTGCGCTAACGGATTTTCTGCTGTCCACTTTAATGCTCACAGCTTACGTAAAAACTATAAAGACATCGCGGCTTTTCTTCAATCCTTAAATCATTCATTCTCGGCAGTTTGCTTCTCTGAAACGTGGCTCAGCCCGGCTGATAAGAATTTGTATGACATCCCAGGGTACTCTTGCGAATACGGTTACCGGTCTGACGCCCCCTTTGGTGGCTCCGCTGTTTGTGTACGTAACGATATTAGTTACCGTAGACGTCACGATCTAACCATTAATGTCGCAAATTGTGAATGCGTATGGGTTGAACTTGATTCCATCTATTCATGTCGTAATGATAAGAAAACTGTTTTGGGGTGTATTTATCGGTCCCCTTCTTCTGATGTTTCACAATTCTGCGATGCTTCCTCTATCATTCTTGATAAATTATCGTTCGACAAAAAAGACGTAGTCATTTTAGGTGATTTAAACGTCAACCTTCTTGATTCTAGTAGTTATAGCACTTTGGAATACATAGGCTCTTTTTGTAGTTACGGACTACAGTCATTGCTTTCTGTTCCCACCCGCTGTCCTAGTCACGGCCCCCATACGTTACTGGACCACATTCTTTCAAATTTGCCAATTTTCCCTACTGTTGGTGTAATTCAAACGTCCCTTACAGATCATTACCCGATATTTCTGTTTTTCAAGCTGTCAAATCATTCCATATCAAACCATAAATCCAAACCCGTTTTTTCGAAGGAAACATTCATTGACATTATTTCTAGTAGGGACTGGTCTCGGATTCTTACTTTATCTAATCCTGAAGACGCTCTGGATGAGTTATCGAACGTTGTCATTGCGGCAGTTAATGAAAGTACTACCCTCTGTTCTTCTAAAAGAAAATATAGTTTTTCCCGTTCCCCTTGGCTTACTGATTCTCTCCTGTGCTCATTGCGTAAAAAAGACAACTTGTATAAGAAATCTAAACGCCAACCTTTCAATGAAAGACTAAAAAATCGATACAGATTATATTCTAATATGCTTTCGTCAGTTCTTAAAAAAATCAAAACGCATTTATTTTGAAAAACAAATTCAACAGGCTAAAAACAACACGAAAAAAAAGTGGCAGCTGCTCAATGATTTTCTGAACGTGGGGAACCGTCCAAATAACGTATTGTCCTTGTATTATAACAACGTTGTTATTACAGACTCTGCTGACATCTCGAATGCATTTAGTGACCATTTTTTCCAAAATTTCCGGCAACTCTGATCCGTCTCATGGTATCCCGCGTTATGAGAGATGCGCACAATCGTTCTTTCTTCGTCCAACCTGCGCCAGAGAAATCGAATCGATCATTTCCTCGTTAAAAACTACAGGTCCTGGCCTTGATGGCATTTATTGCAAGCACATTAAGTTGGTTAGCGCGATTTTGTCACCCGTCTTCAGTAATATTTTCAACCTGGTCTTTAAAACTTCCATTTTTCTTTCGCAATTAAAGATTGCTAAGGTTATCCCTATATTTAAAAAAAGGCGACCCTTCACTCCCCGAAAATTACAGATCCATTGCAATTCTACCGTTTTTTGATAAAATTTCAGAAACATTAATTGAAGTTCGACTGACGAATCATTTTAACAAATTTAGTACCCGCCGCGGTGGCTCAGTGGCTAAGGCGTTGCGCTGCTGAGCACAAGGTCGCGGGTTCGATTCCCGGCCACGGCGGCCGCTTTTCTGATGGAGGCGAAAAGCAAAAACGCCCGTGTGTACGAGATTTCGGCGCACGATAAAGATCCCCAGGTGGTCGAAATTAATCCGGAGCCCTCCACTACGGCGCGCCTCATCGCCTGCGTTGCGTCGGCGCGTTAAACCCCACAATCAATCAATCAATCAATCAATCAATCAATCAATCAATCAATCAATCAATCAATCAATCAATCAATCAATCAATCAATCAATCAATCAACAAATTTAGTATCTTGTCCCCTTGTCAATTTGGCTCCAGGCAAGGACTGTCTACTGATATTGCCATCGCTTGCTTCACCGATATGGTAAAGTCTGTGGTCGATCGCGGTGACATAGCTGGGGCTGTTTTCATCGACTTTAGCAAAGCCTTCGACACCATTGATCATAACATTTTGTTCTTGCAATTAGAATCTTATGGTATTTCGGGACCCCCTTTATCTCTCCGAAAGAGTTTCTTGAGTAATAGATCCCAAGTGGTATATGTCAATGACTCCAATTCTGACCCTTTTATTGTTAATAAAGGTGGACCCCAAGGCTCCATCTTAGGCCCCTTGTTATTCTTAGTTTTTATTAATGATCTCCCTTCTTGCCTTCATCACTCCAGTTGCTTTCTCTATGCAGATGATACCACTATTGTGTCATCCCATCGTAATCAGCATACTTTGATGTGCAATTTGCAGAATGACCTGTTAGCCATCCAACAATGGTGCTTTTGTAACCGGCTCCTTATTAATGTTAAGAAAACTGTTTTTGTTCCGTTTCACTCCCCTCAAAAACACCTATTTCCCGTCCCTAATTTGTACACCAACGCAGATTGGATTCGGTCTACTGATCGCGTGTGTTTTCTTGGAATTATTGTGGATAGCCATCTCAAATTTCATTACCATGTAAATTCAATTTGTACAAAGGTTTCATATGGAATCCGTGCCCTGCTCAGGGCTCGATCCTAATTTGATATAAAAACATTAGTAACTTTCTATTATGCGTTTATTCATAGCCATTTGAATTATTGTATATCGTCTTGGGGCAGCGCATATTGTAATCATCTCTGGCCTCTTCAAAAACTCCAAAAACAAGCTTTAAGAATCCTTACTTTTTCTTCCCGTCTATCTTCTTCTACTCCTCTGTTCATTGAACTTGCGATTTTGCCCCTCCCCTGTCTTTACCAGCTAAATATTGGCACTTTGTTCTTCAAGGTATTGCGATGTGGACTCCTGATATCTATTTTCTCTCCTAGCACTATCTCTAACCCAAACTCCACTCGGTTATCCTCTCGCAACAACTTTCTACTTCCCAAAGTAAGAACTAACTTCGGTAAACAAACTATTCAGTTCTCTTCCTTGCACTTGTGGAATACCTTAAACCAGGACATTAAATCTTATTCTGTCATACCCTTCAAAAAAAAAACTGAAACTCTACCTATTGTCTTCATTACAGTGATGTGACGCCTCTTATTGTAGTTTTCTTCCTATTGTAACAGCTGATTTTTTAAATTCAGTTCAGTACTCTTTTCTATTGTGTTTACTAGTGTTGTCATTGTTGAAGTTGAAGTTGAAGTTCTTTATTTCAGTCAAGTACAATGGCTGAGGAGGCGGGAAAAAGAGCCGCAGTACTCGCGGCTTGACGGAGCTCCCACCCCCCACGACACAATCAGCAGGGACGAGGCAGGGAAAAAAAAATCACAAATGCAAATACAAAATGCAAGCAAACAAGAAGCAAGCAAACAACAACAACAAAAAAAGAAAATGCCAGCGCAATAAAATATTTGTTTACATCGATTACGTCAAATGGGGGTATTCATGATGTATTGTAAAAACATAAAAACATTTTCCGGAGCGTAGTGTAAGACGTAGAGCGAATGGATAAATCGTCGAAATCATATTTGTTTAGCGCTAAAGGCAAAGTGTACGATAGAGTCTGCTGACCGCAATTTGTGCGAGCAGGTTTAATGTGCCAGTGTTCATGGTGTCGTGTGTAATGGCAAATTAAGTTATCGTGTAAGCTAGCGCTATCAGACAGAAAAGTAACATTGTTTTGCATCTGAGTTTTGAATAGTTGGAGAAGGCGGAAGTCGTAAAGGTGATTGACGTTAATAATGCGGTATTTAGAAAACAAGGGACTGGAAGATGATAAAGGTGGAACACGAGCAATTGCTCGTAACGCCTGCTTCTGTAATACTAAAAGTTTTTGCATATTTTTGGCAGTTGTGGTCCCCCAAAATAAATGACAGTAGTTGAGGTGTGACTGAAATAGTGCATGGTAAATCAAAAGTTTAGTTTTCGTTGGCAGCATCCATTGCACCTTACGAAGAATACCTACTGCACGTGCAAGGCTTGTCTGGATTTGCGCAAAATGGCTGTCCCATAACGTAATTTTATAGTCATTTTGTTAATTTGTATAGGAGGTACCGCTTGCGGTTTTTATAACCATGGGACCTCCTCCTGTATATACTGTGTACCCATATCATGTTTGTTTAATTAAATTTATTTTCAATTGAATTCAATTCAATTATTATTTTTTTCCTTAAAGAAGCAAGCGGAACTGCGGAGTTTGCCCATTTTCGCCATTTCTGCTGACTTTCTTGTTTATTCTTGGATTTGAGGGGGAGATGTGAAACGTGCACATTTTTAATTTCGCCATATCAATTTTGCGATTGTTTGTTATTTTTCATTTTTGATTTTTAATTCTTTTCGGCCGATTCTATTATAATATCTCCATTATCTGTATTATAACCATTGAAGGTGTTTTTTTTTTCTTTCGCCAAATCTTCATTTTTGTGGGAGTGCAGGGCATTACATGGTCCTGACTCAGCAAACAATGCTACGCATTATAATGACGGAACCCGCTAGAAAGGTTCGCTTCAGAACTGCTGCAGTCGCGCGTTGCGGGCATTCGAAAAAGAAATACGATTTAGAGATTGCGTTGCAATGGAACACTCGAACGCGCAAGCACTTTCGCCCCTCGGCGGCAACAGCACGCCGGCGCCGTCCGCCATTACGCAAACGCCGAACATTGTCGCCTCGTTCAGATCTGTTAATTTTATCTGCGTACCGTTGCGCACACCGGTGCTTTCGGTCAATAGAGATGCCAATCTGCCCCCGTCGCCGGGTGGGCGGCCTCGTAAAGACGTATTGCATGGCTATAACCGGGAATTAGGTTGCATAAATTCCGCCCGTCCTTTTTTTTTTTTTTTTGCTGTGAAAAACGAGCAACGTGAAGGCATTAACGCCTAGTCGATGTGGGACGTGTAGCCCAATGTGTAACATTTACTCAATTTAAGACTTAGCCAATTTAGTCAATTATTGTGTAACTCAATGTGTAACGTACAGTCAATTAAAGCTGAGCTTTTTATGACTACGAAGAAAAAAAAACTCCGGCGTAAACGGAAAACTCCTCCGGCGACGCCCGATAACACGAAGGAAGAAAAAAAGACGTTTGAAAGGATTTTTGTATTGAGCGAACATTGAGCGATGACGGCGCCAGGTGGTGCGTGACGAGCAACGTCAAAGCGGCGGCAGCAAACAACGGCCGCGCGTTACTTTGAAACGGCCGGGCCACGCGTCACGCGCACGCGGCGGAGGTGCACAGCCAGCCATGCTGCGAGCATGGGCGGGAACGAAAGAAAGCACCACAGCCACGCAACGTGGGACGAAAAAGACTCTGGTGAACCATGAGAAGTATCTCGTAGTTGTAGCATACACCGGCTGCTCGTTACAATTTCGCCGGCTAACCGCCTGTAAGAGCAAAAACGCCCGTATGCACGAGATTTCGGCGCACGTTAAAGATCCCCAGGTAGTCAAAATTAACCCGGAACCCTCCACTACGGCGCGCCTCATCGCCCGCGTTGCGTCGGCGCGTTAAACCCCACAATCAATCAATCAACCGCCTGTAAAGAGCGCGCCGGCACAACTTTTTTTCAATTCGTCACGCCGGCTTGCATAACAGTGTCTCGGTGCATCAAGGTCATCCGATTAAACATGGTTCAGAAACGAACTGTTAGTGCGATTCACGGCCGAGGAATCGAAAAATTACGCCCATCTTCCCGCGAGGGAACCCTGATGTGATGCGACGCATCGGGGGGTTCAATTTGCGTTTCCGTTGGGTTGATTCTCTAAATCGCGTGAAACGTGTTGTGAACGCGTATGATGCATTCCCATCACATCAGGGTTCCCTTCGGGAAGATGGGCGTAATTTTACTTTTCATGCACATGCATACGCGACAGGAGAGAGTACACGTGTTTTAGCGGCGCTGGCCGCCACCACCACCAAGATCTTTATTGCATTTCAGAATTACAGCTTTATGGAAGAAGCAACGGAGTCGTCCTCGCCAAGCGAAGCACAAGCGAAGTCAAGCGCAGTCAAGCGAACGCACTTGACTGAACCGGCGCAACGCGCTTTATATTCAGCGCTTGAAGGAGAGGAGACGATCGGAGGAGAGTTGCGCATGCGCAGCGAGAGCAAATGCGAGAGAGAAGCGTCAGCGAAGCCCGCGCAGCTGTTATGATAATGAGAGAGACAGAGCGCGTTGCACACAGCTGTTGCGAGAAGAATGGAGGAGAGTTTGCGCATGCGCAGGTGGTGTGCGGACGCCGCAACGAAAACAGAGGGACATACCCGAGAGCAAGAGATGCGTCGCATCTAATAAGCCGCACTTTGCATGCTTCCCTCGCTTTGGACGCTGCGCTGATGCACACGCGCTTGGGCGCTCAGCCAAGAAGGATTCTCCGACACTGCAATCGCATCGGACATAATCCGACGCAAAACGCCCGTCCGTCACCATCGTAGCGATATTTTTACCGCATGATAATGAAAAGCAATAGCTGTGCACTTCGAGGACAGTGGCAACGGCATCAGGAGAGCGACCACAGAGACCCGTGGCTGATTTGGGATCGCAGCTGGGACGCTTTCATTTGCGCCTCGAGACGGAGAGCATGCAGACGTTAGGCAATGTCGCATGTTCATTATTAAGGAAAAGTCTTGATGAGATGATGCATACCAACTAATCATCATCATCATCCTGCTCTGGTCCACTGCCGGACTACAGCCCATTGACCTCCAACCGCTTCTGTACTGCGCTGCTCAATTCCAAAGTTTACCTCCGAATTTCGTCATTTCATCTCTACACCGACTTATTGTCCTTCCCCTTCTTCTATACCCCCCTCTTGGTATCCACTAATTGTCCATCGGTTGTCAGTTGGTCTCACCACATCGCCAGCCCGAGTTCGTATTTTTTTTCAGTTTCAGTTTCAGTTTCATTCCATAAACGTAGTGCAGTAATAGTATTATACAGACGAGGGTCCCAAAGTTAGAAAAGGTAACGGGAGCGTCGATGAATTACAAGAAACAATGAATTAGATCAAGAAAACAAGCATCATGTAATACGAGTGAATGATAATCAATTATACAATATATTAGGGTGAGTAATCATTATAACCTAAGTGACACATCAGGCAACGAAAAGCAGCGCAAATAAAAAAAAAATAAAAAAAAAACGAAAACAGCAAAATCACATCTAGTTGAATGGCGGCCATTGCCAATCAAAATACATTATCTAAATTGCATAACCAGAAACCCAATGCCCCCAAAAAGCCCATAATCAGGCAGCTAATAGTAATTTAACAGAAAACTTTTAAGCGACTTTTTGAATGATGACAATGTAGACATCATTTTAACAGAAGAGGCATGTAATTCCATAAAGAAATGGGCGCAAATCCAGAGATCATTTTTCCATAATTCGTGCGCGAGGCGGGTGGCAAAAAGTTAAGGTTAGTTCGAAATCTGGTCACATTGTTGTTTCGTAGGAAAACTGGATCAATGAACTCAAACGGTAGCTGTGCGTTTCGCGATTGAAACAAAAGAACGGCTATGCTATAAAAAAATAACTTACGAACAGGTAAGATTTTATTGTCTTGGAGTAGATGGCCTGCACTGGAGTAAAGTGAGTTATTAGTGGCAATGCGGATCACTTGGTTTTCAATGTTCTGAAGGGGTGATAGATGACAGTCACATGTGTTTCCCCGAGCAGCAATACCGTACATGAAATGGGAATGACTGAAGGCGAAATACAGAGACATAAGTACATGTATGTGAAAAACTTGACGAGCTTTTATTATAGCCCGAATTCCGAATGCAGTTTTCTTTCTGAGGTGATCAGTGTGGACCTTGAACTTGAAATGCAGTCAAGATGTGCACCAAGGAAAATATCAGTATCACAGACGTATATAGAGTGAGGACCTAGGTTTAAGGGTTGATGAAAAGGCAATGAACTTTGAGCAAACCTAAAAATCATCGTGAACTGGGTGTTGGCTGGATAAGTTGGTTCTCGTGGCACCATTTAGTAATAACTAGAATTGTGTTATTTAGATGTAAACTAACAGTAGTTAGAGTCATCCGCGCCAGATATAGTCGTGTCATCTGCGTATAACATGCAGTGAGCTGATTTATTTACATCGACAAGATCATTAATGTAATTAATAAATAATAAAGGGACCAAAATAGATCCATGGCGCACGCCTTGGTTAATTAGCTTAGTTTCGCAAGAAGCACCTGGTACGTACACCGAGCAGTCTCTATTAAAGACGATAGTCTTTGGTCTGCCTGCATGCCTGTTTGTCTTTCTGTCTGTGACTCGATTCCGCCTCGCGGCCAAAGCAAAGTAGATAGTGCGCAATAGTCTTATATACACACAGCCAAAGGTAAACGTCTAATCGCGGTTTATATGTTCATACTTGTCAACTTTGTTGAACAAGAACAAGACATTACGCAAATATAAGATACGAAATCAGTACACAAGGGATATTTACAGTGTTTACAGTTAAAAAATTCATGGATGCTTGGTCTTGCGATAGCAAATGATATTCTACGTCTACTGCAGGATATGAAAAATCACGCGACAACAGCAACGAAAGAAGATGAGGATGATGATGTACTAAAAGATCTTGGCAGGCACCCACAATGGGGTATTGACCAGGGCTAAATCGGTTGTTGCAGTAGCTAGTTTCCACGTTCTGCTTGGAAGCAAGTGGAGCACGGCCACGCGGTTCTATAAACCTTGAAGTCGACCGCCTCGATTCACGCGCGTCACCGCCGTACTGCAGCGCTGGCATCGAGGAACCCGACCTGTAGCAGTGGAACGCGGTAAATTCATATCGCCATGAGCAAACCCTTGGCGTGTTTACCTTGGGATGAGCGCGACGGTACAGGAACAGCATGAGAGGTGAGCGGGAAAGCAAAAGGGAGCATTTCCTTGGCAAATGCCCACAAAGACTATCGTCTTTTGACGACATTTGCAACGAAAGGAGCAGATACGAGGCCAATTTTTTGTGTAGATAATTTTTCAGAAAGATCAATGCAGCTCCAGTTATCCCATAAGCCTCCAGTTTGCTTAACAGGGTGGCATGATTGCTGGTGCCGAAGACCTTGGTAAAATCTAGGAAGACAGATGCAACAAATTTACCACAGTCAACCGATTTTTTAAAGTTGTGTAATAATGAAACTAATGCTAGGCTTGTCGAACTGCCCGAACGAAAGACAGGGATGATATGAAATTTGCTTAGGTAATTACTTAAACGATCAACGAACAATTTTTTTATATCTTTGCTGAGGGAAGAAAGAATGGAAATGGGCCGATAAGTGGATATTGTTGTTTTGTCACCCTTCTTGAACACGAGAATGATTTTAGACTTTTCTAAATGTTTAAGAAATACGACTTGCCTAACCATTAGGGTAATGATATCACTAAGCATCCCAGAAATGATACGATCAACAAGTTTTAAGTGATACGCAGAAGTATTGTCTAGACCCGAGCATTTATTTTTTAGATTCAAGAAAACTGAGCACACTTCGTCAGGGGTTACGGGGAAAAAAATAAAGAAGTGACCCGAAAAAAAGAACATTCTGGAATGACCGATTGTGAGGTAGGGATGCTAGAAAAAAAATCGCTGAAAGCATTCGCAATATAAGTTCGCTGTGGCAAAGAAATATCATTATATAATATTTCAGATACAGGTGAGTTTCCAGATGATTTGTTTAAAAAGTTGTTCAAAAGGTTCCATTGTTTTCTAGGGTTCCCCCGATGTTTAGCCACCTCATCTTCAAAATAGCGCTTGTTTGCTTCTCGGAGTACCACTTTCAAAACTGTTGCAATATTTTCTGTATCGGCAGACGAGCGAAGTATTAAAAAGCTGTCTTTTTATTTTGTTTTTTATTGTAAAGGTTATCCTTTTTACGAACACTTGTAAATAAGGGTCATCCATTCATTGCGGGGAAATTTATACCGTTCTTTACATTTAACAGTTGATGCACTAGATGTTACGGCCTTTAAAAATAAAGCGGGAAATTTCTGTAGCATAGCCTCTGCGTCGAGGTCAGAATTATCAAGATTATCAGAATTAACAAGTGACCAGTCAGTTGCAGCCACAGCATCGATAAATTTGTCATGATCCAGCACAGATGTATAAAAACAGCTGTCGACACTGGAGCGCCTAGCATTAAATGCTATGTAAACGGGGAAGTGATCTGTAATGTATGTGTCAACCACGGCAGCCTTGACGGCTGGGGAAAAATTTCATACGACATGATCTAAAAGAGATTTTGAAGCCTGGTGGCCACATCTTGTTGGAGCAGTGATAAGCGATTCGTAGCCGAAGCCACTGAAGCAGTTCGTCTAAGCCGAGTAGACACGGGATTCCATATCTAATAAGTTTATTTTTATGTCCCCTACTAGCACAACTCGCTTATTCTCGAAAGATAACTTGTGAAGTAATTTACCAAGATTTGACAGAAATTCCAACACAGGAGATGATGGAGAGCGATACACGCTGCCAATGATTAATTTTTTTTCATTGTTTAGGAATGACTGGCCACATTCGATCCACACAGATTCGCACAGTGGTACGGTGAAAGAAAGATCAAACCTGCGCGTGTACGAAACCCCACTGGAAACAAAAATTGCAGCCCCGCCGTGCGCGTCAGAAGATCGGTGACAATAGTCTGCCTGATACTGTGCAAAAGAATACATGCTACGGTCAGCGTCGCAAAGCCATGTTTCCGAAATGCAGATAAACGAAAACTGGTCGTGCAGTACAGAAAGAAAAGTGGTAATTGCGTCATAGTTCTTAGGGATGCTGCGAGCATTAAAATGAGTTAGTGAATACTTCCGTAATGTAAGCGAATGTTTGAGGTTGCCAACAGTGATCGAAGACATAAAAAAAGAAAAGAAAAGAAAAACTGAGTAGCCAATACAGTGTATGTAAGGCGTCGTTTGAATATAAATCGAAATGTCAGAGGCGGTATTTATTCGAAAGACCCTGCTATCTCCAGACTTGCGTGCCAGGTTGAGACAGTTCTCTGTCCAGAGAAATTTCCACCGGTGCTCTGAATTGAGAGCCAGTGCCCTAGAAAATAGCTTTTTATTTTCAGCAGTGAGGTGGTCATTCGTGTAAACAGCCTTGTTCGACGATTCCAAAAAGCCAATGTCGCTAGTGCGAAGCGCAGCCATGCGAGCTGTGCGGTGAAGTAATTTTTTTTGCCACGACTGCAAAACCACGCAATGGTGGTGTTCTCTGCTGATTTCGTTGGACCACGTTGCACTGTGTCTATGTCAGCAGGTGTCACAGCACATCTGATTGCATCACCCATTAACTTTAGAATGGCAGTACAGTCCTCGGATTTAGTGGCTGGCACACTTTTAATTTATATGTTGTTTTGTCGAGAATATTGGTCAAGTTCAACTAACCGGGTTTCAAAAGACTCGTCTTGGGCCCTTAGCGCTTTATTTTCTGCAATGAGCACATCCTGCTTCACACACATGCTATCGTATTGAGCACTGAGGAACTTAACGCTCTCACATAGTTTTGCATGCGCTTCAAAGCCTTCGTCATCCAGTATTTTTCTAGCCTCCGCCTTGACCTCTTTAAGTGTTTCTAATTGCTATTTAAACGCGGGTTCCAGTGCTTTAATTCTTTGAGCAGCCCGCACGGTGCACCTTGAGTATTCATGGTTACGGTGAGCGGCGACACCGCGGACCCCGAGCTCCGATGCATAAGCTGTGTCGAACCGTGGCGAGGTGTTGAAAGGTGAAGGGTAGAAGCCGTAAACGGTGGCCGTCGGAGCCTTGGTCAAGCTCCGGCCGATGGGCTCCCTGCCTGCTCCCTGCCTGGTAGACAGGCAGGGAGCCCATCGGCCGGAGCTTGACCAAGGCTCCGACGGCCACCGTTTACGGCTTCTACCCTTCACCTTTCAACACCTCGCCACGGTTGGACACGGCTTATGTATGGGAGCTCGTGGTCCGCGGTGTCACTGCTCACCGTCACCATGAATACTCAAGGTGCCCCGTGCGGGCTGCTCAAAGAATTAAAGCACTGGAACCCGCGTTTAAATAGCAATTAGAAACACTTAAAGAGGTCAAGGCGGAGGCAGGGAGCTCAGGGACCTCTTTGACTACCAGGGTAAGGTGAAAGGAGAAAGTACCCCCGTCCCCTGCTGCTATACTATCATATATGGCATTTTCTAAACCCCCCCCCCCCCCAAACGTGATATACCCCCCAAAAGGGGCCGCACCGAAGTTTCATTTCCTCCTTTGCAATCAATCTCTCTCCCAAAGCCTGATAATTTCTCGCGGTTTTTGAACATGGAATCTCTTGATAAGACAAAGCCCATCACTTCCCCGTCTGTGTTTCTAATCTCCAAGTTTCTTGAAAGCCTTATCGGAAAGACGTACAAGGCTAAGAAACTCACAACGGGAGAAGTTTTGATAGACGTAGAAAACAAACAACAATCCTCTAACCTCATCAAGCAAACGGGCATGGTAGATGTTGACATCAAGATCACGCCCCATCGCAGCCTCAACAGCGGCCAGGGCGTGATCTCTGATCGGGATCTAATCAATGAGACTGAAGCAGATCTGCTCGAGGGCCTCCGAGATCAGGGCGTGACAGCAGTGAGGCGAATCACCATACGCCAAAATGATGAAATAATTTCAACCAAGCACATAATCTTGACACTTGACCGCTCAAACCTTCCTGAGTCGGTCAACGCAGGGTTCTTGAGATGTCCAATACGACCCTACGTGCCGAACCCACGCCGCTGTTTCAAGTGTCAGCGGTTTCGGCACGGCACAACCTCCTGTCGTGGTAAATTGACGTGCGCAAAATGTGCAGTGCACATGATCATCTGACTGACAATTGTAAATCCGAGAACTTCACCTGTGCGAACTGCCTGGGAACACACGCTGCCTATTCTAGGAGCTGTGAAAAGTTCAACAGGAAAAACAGATCATTGCCTTGAAAGTCAACGAAAACATCACCTTCCCAGAGGTGCGAAAGAGGTTCGCTCAAAGAATTAAAGCGCTGGAACCCGTGTTTAATGAGCAATTAGAAACACTTAAAGAGGTCAAGGCGGAGGCTAGAAAAAGACTGGCTCTGCTTTGCAGCGGAAGGAGCGGGTCCCTCCATCTAAACCTCCAGAGAAGGTAAAAAAGCCCCTCCCAAGAGAGCAAGCCCCGAAAGACCTTACGTAAATAGTCACACTCCAGTGACTCTAACACATCATCATGGTAAGAGAAAACCTAGTTCAATGGAACTGCAGAGGCCTTCTGAATAATATTGACGACGTGCATGAGATTCTGCATGCCAATTAGCCAAGTTTAATGTGTGTCTAGGAAACACATCTGAATTCCAACCACAAATTTCTTGAATAGTTACCTGGTAAGCAGAAAGGACAGGGCTGGCTGTGCACACTCTTCTGGCGGTGTGGCCATAATCGCCCGGAAATCCTTAGCATGCCACCCTTTCACCTTGAACACCGTCCTTGAGGCTGTAGCCGTCCGCACAATAATATTTAAAAAGTTGATAACGGTGTGCTCCATCTACATCTATCCTGATGCTGCACTTCTGCGCTCTGACTTTGACGGGCTGGTCGACCAGCTTCCTGAACCATACATCCTAACAGGCTACTTCAATGCACACAATTCTCTTTGGGGCTCTTCTCGCACGGATGCCCGAGGTCGCCTGATAGAGAAGTTTTTAACATCCTCTGGGGCATGCCTTTTCAACAAGAAACAGCCTACATACCATAACACAGGTCACAACACATACTCACATGTTGACTTGGCTATTGGTTGTGCAATTCTCCTTCCATGTCTTGAGTGGGGTGTGGTGATGGACCCATATGGTAGTGACCATTTCCCCACTTCATTAACGTATGTTGGTACAGGCCCGAGCAGTCCATCTTCAGATAAAAGGTTTAATGAATCAAAAGCAAACTGGAGCACATTCACATAAACATCTCAACCACACCACACATCCATAAAACACGTACACGTGGAAGAAGCAGCCCAACTCATCACGGGGCATGTCCTCGACGACGCCGAAAGGTCCATTCCCCACGCCTCTGCTGCCCCGCGGAACCAGCGGAGGCCGTGGTGGCATGAGGACTGTAGTCAGGCGCGAGAGGCCCAGAACAAGGCGTGGGGAATCCTTCGTCGATACCCCACGTCGACTAGCCTCTTCTTGTTCAAACGGGCCAAGGCGTTCGGAAAACGTGTGCGCCGTGAGGCAAAACGAGATAGTTGGCGTACATTCATAACGTCAATTAACTCCTACACAGACACACGGAAAGTATGGACACGAATACGCAAACTCAAGGGACATCAAACACACAGCCTGCCTCTGGTCAGTACAACAGGGGACACACTCGAAGACCAGGCTGACACACTCGAACAACACTTCCAACACGTTTCCAGTTCAGCATACTACACACTACACAAACAATTTCATGAAACACAAACTCGTGGCCGAAAAGAAGCCTTTACAAGACAATGACAGGTCAGCCACTTCTTATAACTCTGAGTTCACGCTTCATGAGCTGAGGGGTGCTCTGAGCACGTGTAATTCCTCAGCGCCAGGCCCAGACAACATTACATATACAATGATACAGAACTTACACACAGACACTCTTGTAACACTTCTTCACCTTTTCAACAAGATATGGTATTCGGGGCACATTCCAAAGTCTTGGAGGGATGCCATAGTTGTAGCATTCTTGAAAGAAGGGAAGGACCCTTCTTCTCCCGCTAGCTATCGAGCCATTGCCCTGACGAGCTGCCTGTGCAAGCTTCTCGAGAAGATGATAAACCGGTGGCTTGTGTATTTTTTGGAGTATAACGGCCTTCTCGAGAGCTGCCAGGCAGGCTTCAGGGCGGGCAGATCCACAAACGATCAACTTGTGGCACTAGAGGCATACATTAAGGATGCCTTCATTCACAAACAGTTCTGTTTAACTGTGTTTTTCGACCTCGAAAAGGCCTATGACACCGCTTGGCGTTAAGGGATCCTTACGGACCTCAAGTCATTCGGTGTTTCTGGTAATATGTTTAACACCCTTGCTAGTTATTTATCGAAGAGAACCTTTCGCGTCAGAGTTGGTTCTGCACTGTCAAAGGTACATGTCCAAGAAAATAGCGTGCCGCAAGGTGGAATGTTGAGCTGTACCCTCTTCATAGTTAAGATGAACTCCCTTGGAAAGGCACTGCCACCTACCATCTCTTATTCCATGTATGTAGATGACGTGCATATATTTTTTAAATCATGTTATATGTCAATATGCAAACGTCACGTCCAGCTCGGCGTCAAGAAACTTGCCGGCTGGGCAGACGAGAATGGTTTTAAATTGAATCCTGTAAAAAGCTCTCGCGTTGTGTTCTCCAGGAAGCGCGGGGTTCATATGGACCCAGACATTACTCTTAATGGCGTGTCGCTTCCTGTGAACAAGGAGCACAAGTTTTTAGGTGTGGTGTTTGACCACAAACTCACATTCATCCCACATATCAAACAACTTAAGCATAAATGTATTAAAATAATGAATACCCTTACGGTACTCTCCCACGAATCCTATGGGGCTGACAAAGAACTCCTACTACGGTTTTATACTGCTTTGGTTGGTTCTCGTTTAGACTATGGCAGTGTGGTGTATGGGTCGGCGACTAAAACAGCGTTGCGAATGCTTGACCCAGTGCTGCACTTGGGGCTACGGCTTGCGTCGGGTGCTTTTCGCACTAGTCCTGTCGAGAGTCTGTATGTCGAGTGTAATAAGTGGAGCCTTGAGAACCAGTGGACGTACATAGACTTAATTTATGCTTTTAGGATTTCATCGCTGAATGAACATCCTTTTTATCCTGTCTTTACAACACGTCCACATCTGTGCTGTTTCTAAATCGCCCATCCGTTCCTCTGCCCTTTTCGCTTCGAGTGAGAGAGCGAGCCTCGGATCTCAGCGCTTCGTTTTTAGATGTGTACAGGTCACCCTTTTTAAACATTTTACCGCCTTGGCAAGTTCGCCCTGTGTCCTGTGACCTTTCTTTTATAAAACTTGACGAAAATCTGGTCTCCACGAGCTGCAATACTGCAGCACTTTCAGTCTTTGCAGTTTAAATACCCATTTGCAGGATTCTACACTGACGCTTCTAAAACCTCCACTATGGTCTCTCGCGCTGCTCATGGTCCGAATTTCAATGCAGCCAGAACCATGAGCGTGCACGCAACAATTGTTTCAGCAGAAGCGTATGGAATTTTACTGATTGTACGACACATACTTGAAAATCAAATTCCGAAGTCTATCATCTACACAGATTCCTTGAGTGTTGTTCGCGCACTGTCATCGCATAAGCCCCCAAAAACCGCACAGTTAATCTTATTTTCAACACCATCATGTCTGCCTATGCGCAAAAGCATCAGCTGCTCTTCTGCTGGGTCTCAGGACACGCTGGGATTGCCGGGAACGAGTTGGCAGACGACAGGGCCGCTGCTGCCGCACTCAGGAACACTGTACACATTACAACGATACCCTATACAGACGTCAAGCCACACATAAGACAACACTTGCGCAGAACATGGCAAACACACTGGAATGAACAGAAAGACAACAAACTACATGTAATAAAGACACATATGGCTCACACAAGACACATGGAAGTCGCCTTGGGTAGGCTGCGGATAGGGCACACCCATGCAACGCACTCGTATCTGCTGACGGGATCTTCTAGACCCCAGTGCAGCAGGTGCGTAGGGCCCTATCCGTAGTGCACTAATCACATGCAGGGCACTTCACACAACACGACACAAACACTTCAGAGAACTCTACAGGCAACATATTTTCCTACACCCATCGTTGTTTCTAGGTGACGACGCCATGGTTTCCGTGAAACGTGTGTTTGAGTATTTGTCAGACGTCAAGTTTTTAAACCTCATTTCCTATCACGCATTATCAAATTTGGCCCAATACATCAGACATCACCATTATCTTTAATTGAGTTTACTACGTTCGGTTTACACGTTTTTATACCTACCCTTGTGTGGTAATCACTTCTCTTCATTAAATAACCTCTTCTCTGGCGCTCTTTGCCCTTGTTGGCCTTGCGCCATTAAACACTACCGATCATCATCATCAATTCTTTGAGCAAGTTCAGCACAGGTAGGCATTGTATACAGATAACAAGCAGCGTTGAGCAGCATTCACGGCAATTTATACAGCCCAGAATAGTTACTTAAAACTCGCAAACCAACCTGGAAGTACAGAGTGCGAAGATTCAGAGCGAGCACCTTCTTCCTCTGTGACCGGTGCTGCTGCTGCAACCTGCTGCTGAACTATGATAATATCTCCACTTTATTCCCTCTTTCATCCCGCACGTCTTTTGACTAACTCCAAGGCATAAAAAGTAGCGACATGATGCCGGAATTTTCTACGCAACTCGGAGTCAAGGCAACTAGCAAGTCAAGGCAACTTTTATGGTCGCGACTCCGCCGGTTTGAGCCTTTGACTACTCCGTGCGCAGATAGATGTCGCTGCCGGTCAGAAACAGAGACATTCGTTCCCTCAGGCTTAAAAAAGCTGCCACGTTTCAGTTTGAAAAGTTGCGCTTCATTAACTTAAAACCCGCCGACATGTTCAACTGTCAGTTCTAAACAGCAACCTAAGCCAGGTAGACTTTAGGCTTTTTGTATACAATAAAAAACTGAAACAATCGGTCCATCGGCACGCGGACAAGGCACGACGCAGCCTTCGTCACCATTGCCTTCACCACAATGGTGTTGACAAAAAAAAAGCGCTATTTTCGGATGATGCCCATTCAAGCGATTGTAACAACTCACGTCTGCAGCTTTATCACCCACCCCGCGGAGTTAATAGCTTTGCATATTGCTACACAGCAATGCTGGAGCATGTAACCCAGCCGCACACGACTACTCCGCAGGACGTTTTCAGCATCGTTGTGGCGCTGCTTGACAGGCAAGTCTTCCCCCGAAGAGAAGACCGAAGCGGTTTTGGGCTCGCCTTGCACGGCCTCCGGTGAACCCTACCATGGCCTGTGAATGAACCCTGCTTCGACCCTCATTCGCCTGATCGTCGTCGTAACAATATCTTTTAAAGGTGCTAACATACTACAGAGTCAAAGTAAACGGACGATATCATATTTGTTCCTTTTCTATAAGGTCCTGAAAAACCTTGCGAAGGCTTGACTTGCTACTGATTTTACAAAGTTCGTAATCTGAAATGATTTTGAACATGGCTATGGGGAGCACTGCTCCAGAGAAAGACCCAGAAGAAATACTTGCTTGCAATATCACGAACGATTGCTCAACGTTACGACTTCATGGAAACGAACACTCTTATAGGTAATTATTGGCTATACTGAACTAAATACGAACTTTCGTTGGTCACGCTTTCATTTCGGTGACAATTTGTTTGTATAACAAAACCGAGACTGCGAGATCGGCCATAAGGAAATATTTTTTGGTTCCAGAATTTCCTTAGGGACCAGGAAATTCTGGGTCACGTCGTGTTGCCTGAGGAAAACAGCAGGAGCGAGAGTGATGGCGACGGTGAAAGTGAACCACCGATAAGCAGTGCGGACGCCGCGGGCATGACAAGCTACGTGGAAAACTCCCGACATCCACAACTCCACAAGTAGAAAAGGCTCTTTCATGATCGGATAGTGTGGAAAGTTCATCCTGTTCAGTGCTGTCAAAAGCCACGAGACAAATATCACAACCTTCAAATAAATAAGAAATCAAGCCTGTTTTTTCAAACGAACTTTGTTCTGTTGTAATTTCACCTTCTCATCTTCCGGTCCATTTATTTTGAATTGCCACAAGAAAAGAGATAAGCATTATCTCGTTTATAGCGGGTTCGAAGTCTAGAATAATGCGTTTTTATACGTATGATTGTTGCGTGGGCCAGGTTGACAATTTATTACAGCCGATTTTCACCTCTACTGTTAAAACGAATGCCGGGTATAACGAACTGATTTACAGCCCTGAAACTACTTCGTTGTAACGAGGTTGTACTCTGAAGCCCTTTATTTATAGTAGAACCCCGTAATGCTGCAGAAGGTATTATGAAGAGGTGTGCGCGGTGGTTGGTACGATCGTAACAATGCCCCATGCTGTGTGTATCAATTACGGACTTCTGAGCTGTTGTTATCTCGATCAATGCAAGCGCCCACGAGAGATGTCTACGGTGGCCTCTGCGATATACGCATACCTTCGCTCATCAGTCATTTGTTGCGCTGGTGGCTGCACATTGTTCATAACGGGAAGCAATTGGACGGACACTGAAAAACTATCTGATCAATGGTACATGTATTTTTAGGGAGTACACGGTGACACCTAGCCATAAATTTTATTATAAAGCCAAGAACCTCTTTTTTCTGAAAAGGAATTCTGTTGTCTTATGTAAAATCAAGCTTGTCATAGAATAGTACAAATTGGGAGAAGTTAGAAACTTGTTGGACTTCATTTCTCCGGTTCTTTAACTTGAGACACCAGCGTGAATACGGCGGAGAGTCTTTTAGGCAGTAGACACGCTGCACAGACGCTTATTCCCTGGCTATGCCACAGCCCACCGGGTTTGAGAGAGAAAAGATAATTTTACCTCGGAAGAATACCTGAAGACTCAGACAGCGGCTTGCGGACCCACCCCAACTCGAACGGAAAGATCCGTTTGCGGTCATTGCCAGTGCCGGTTCGTGCACCGTCGGCCTCAGGGCATCGAGGCCACTAAGGTGGCTGCAGCGAACTGGCCGAGGCCACCGCGGTGCACTGACAGAGAAAACTGAGCGCAACTATGCATACGGCGACGCAGACACGCTACGCCCCTCCCAATCCGCCACGCTTCGCACGATCCCTGCGGTAACCCAAGAGCTGGCTGGTTAGCTGGTCGCTCTGGGTGCTATGCCCGTAGCCGATTTTAAGGAATTTTAAGGAATAGTGACCAGCTGTTAATTTCAAAATCAAATTTCTAATTTCAAAGCTTACCTGGAGAACCTGCATCAAATCAGCTAATATCTCACCGAATTGGATTCTGGTATTTCTACTTCATCCTAGAGGAAATTGAGCAGGGGGTTGATCGCTACACGCTCTGCTTTTTCAGAGTGAATGCCTCCCCCAAGTATCGTTGCAGTGCCGTCTTTCGAAAAACCCCCAGGGAGTTTTTATACTCGTTCACTAAACCCTATATAACCCTGTCAAAGGTGACGGTGGACCGTGGAGCTTGGGAAAACGCAGACCACGCATATCGCACACAACGTATCGCAAGGGCCTAAAGAAGCACGCATTTAGCCGCCATCGTGGTAGTTCGAGTACATCTTGTTCCGTACTTAGTGAAGGGCGAATCCTTCCTGGCACAAGCGGAAACCAGGCTATCTTCAGTCGTCCAAGTGCCAGAGGTAGCACCCGCGCTCCAGTATGAGTCATGGAAGTTGGAAAACTTGAACCGCCGCTTCTCGTTACTGGTCATTAACTTGGGGAAACAGCGAAGCCTGATGGAGGAAAAGCAGAAGCACAGTTTGTGCTCACGCTCATCACGAAAATCGCATCGTCAGAGTCGGATACTGCCCAAAAGATAACGGGCAGGCACAAGACCGATAAGCGAACGTTATTCGAGCCAGACCACAGGAATTACCGGAAGACCGCCAAACCGTCGACAATTGGCCAAGACCGTCTTCCGTATCCTTTCACGACAGAAGCTGAACACACGCTCTGTTTCTGGCGCGCATCACGTTGGCGACCGTCGGCGCGGCGAAAGCACCGGTGGAAGCGGAAGAGGTACGACGTCTTGACGACCCTACGCAAGGATCTGCACCATGGACAGATAACCAAATGTTAGGACTGCGGATTTATTGCTCTTCCCCATCTCACCGGCGGGAGTAGATGATGTGACAAACCGGTTCAACGATGCTGTTAATGCAATGAAGCGCCGTCATCAGTGCTACGTGCGCGTGCACGCTGAACTGCATCCGTGTACGTCCAATAGCTGTTGCATCTGTTTTGATCTCTCATGAATGTACTGTCGACGTAAAGAATACTGCTTATGGTTTCAACGAACCACATTGCGTATGTTCGTTTCGATAGCCCAAATCGATTAGCCACACCTGTGCTCCGCAAGCAGCCTTCCGACAAGGATCGCAGTGGCTGTCAGCGTTGGCGGGGGCTCGTTGTTTTCAAAAGACCCTCGAGGAGGCAAGGTCGTCGTGACGCAGGCCGGCACGCGCGGCGCGTTCTCGGCCGCCTTGCGTCCCCCCCCCAGCCCCCCGGGGCAGTCCTCGATCGGCCGCCGATTTCACCCGCCTCGGCGGCGGAAAGAAAAGCGGACCCCGTGGTGGCCTGGACGTACGAAGCAATTATCATGCAAATGAGCGCGCTGTGCCCTTAGGCACGTCTGGCACGCCGTGTGTTACCGCGCAACCACCTGCCGCTGCGATGTTTTTGTTGCCGCATTGTTTTTTTTTTCTTCACTCGCGGGATTGGAGCTTGTTGCTTGTAACGGGAGCCGCCTGAACGCGGTACTGGAGCGCGAAAAGAAACCACAGGTTGTCGGGGGATCAAAAGGCAGGGAGAGAGATAGAGAGGAAAGTTTCAGAGAAATAAAGAGGTCACCCCACCGCGCTTGTTACTTTGTATGTGCACAAACACTGAGAGGCCCCATCAAAAGCGTGTGCACGCACATTAGTCGAGTTGCACGCGCGCACACATTCCGGCAACCCCTGAAGAAAACAATGGAGCGAGTTCCCGCTACGCTTCCGGTCACTCACTCAGATAATGGGCAGATCAATTAGCGAGGCTGCACGCATGGGCCCCAGCCAGCCAGAGGTGACGAACGGGGGAAGCTATGTTCCGCTGCTCCGGCGACTGTGGCCGACCGCCACTTCGCACGTTACCCGCTTTCGGTTCCGCGCACTTCACCACGAAGGCTGTACTTTGGCGGCAGACATCGTCACTCCGGCGTGCGAAGGGAGGTAAGAGTATGAAACATGATAAAGAGTCTATGTAACAAATCGGAATTATTGAAAGACGGTAGTCTTTTTTAGGCTACTTAAACACGGGAATTTCGGTCTCTCTGTCTGTCGGTCTGTCTGTCTGTCTGTCCCTGGATTCACCCTCGCGGCCAAACGTTCGAAGCATATTTGATCGAGGGGTTCAAAAAACGAAATGATTAGCCAACTATCAATGCCTAAAGGGTATTTGCGAGAAGAAATAAAAAAAACGCCCAAAGCAATGCTCTGAGCAAGAAATGCAAAAAGCGCTCGCGCTCGTGGCTCGAGGCAGCATTCCAAGAAGTCCCACAAGGACGAAAGGTTCCAATGGATGGCTCGCTAGCGGTTGAACGGGGGAAAACTGATTTGGCTGGTGCAAACCCAGCACCGTAGAATGAGCGAGGACGAAGGGCGAGAGCGGGCGGGGGGAGAGAAGCAACGACACTTGCCGCGAAGCGAGCAGGAGCGCCGCCATTCTTTTTCTGAAAGCGTCAGGGTTGGTAATCCACGAGCTTCACAGCGGAGAAACAGACCTATATTGTCACGGGCTCGGTCTTTGGCTCCTTACCGTAAACGGAACCAGTGGCCAACCCCCGCTCTGCGGGTATGCGCCCTCTGGGACAAGTGAGCCCACAGGCTGGGAAAGAAGAAGACGCTCGCTGATGTCGGTGTGCGTGCCGTACCTGGGACATCGCGGCTGCCTTGTCTGTCGTTACTATCCCGTCTATCTTTGTACCTGCAATCTCTAAATACATCCCCTTCATTGCCACGTCACATCTTGTGGTGGATGTGCTACTTCCCGTCTCCGTACCGCTCGCCGGGCCACTTTGAGAAACTACGGAGCTTCGAAGCGGGCGTCACGTTCACAGCTCCAAGATGCCGCGACCCGGTGAGCCTGGATCTACTCCGCCGATAGTCATCGTGTCTCACCTTCGTGATCCGGTGATTTTACTGGCACTGATAACGTCGACGCGGATGAATGGCTCCGCATGTAAGAACGCGTCAGCGTTCACAACCGCTGGGATGAGACAATCATGCTGGCGAATGTTGCCTACCATCTTAAGAAGACGGCTAGGGCTTTGTTCCTAAACAATGAAGCGAGGCTCACAAGCTGGGACGCCTTCAAAAAGGAGTTCAAGGATTCGTTCAGTAACTCCACTGTCCGTCAGCTAGCCGCAAAGAACGATCTTTCTTCGCGCACTCAGTCCTGTACTGAGTCCTATGTCGCCTACATCCAGGACGTGTTGGCCCTTTGCGCCAAAGTAGATCCGACGATGCCGGAGTCCGATAAGATTGGGCATATCCTTAAGGGCATAGCAGATGATGCCTTCAATCTGCTTATGTGTAAAGAGTGTGCCACAATTGACTCTGTGCTGAAGGAATGTCGCCGATTTGAGCAGGCGAAATGCCGCCGCATAGCGCAGCAGTTCACCCGACTGCCTCACACCGCAGCAAGCTCATCGTGCGCGGACCTGACAGCGCCTCCCAGTTTACCCACGGCTCCAGGCCCGATGCCACATTCTGACACGCTGACAAAGATCGTGCGCTGCGAAATCGAGGCCATGGCCCCGGCTCCAGTACACCCCCATGCGCACGACCATAACCTGCCGACTATACAACTTATACAGGCCGTGGTGCGTGAGGAAGTCGCCAACCTCGGTATCCACCCTGTGTGCGCAATGGCTTGTCCGGACGTCCGCCAGAACCTTCCGCCTTCATTTGCCAGGAATAGCTTCCCACGGCGTTATGACGCACCACCTCGTTACCGCCGCCGGAACCCTGCAGAATGGAGAACTCCTGACGACCGGCCTATCTGCTTCGAGTGCTCTCGCGTTTGTCACGTCGCCCGTTATTGCCGACAACGTTGGACGTCCCCTGCACGCTCCCGGTTTTCGCCCACCACCTACTCTTCTGACGATCGGCCTATCCACTTTCCCCCTGGTATGTTCCCGACAGCTCCCATAGCAACCGCCTTGGCCGCTCCCCGTCCCCACAACGTCGCCAATCTCGTTCGCCGCAGCCTCGCCGCCCTTCGCCGCCGACTTCCTACGCACGCACCTCTCCGGGAAACTAGCCAATGCAGCTCCCGGAGGTGATGCTGCATGTCCGACCCGGCCTGAAAATCCTCTGTTTACAAAGACGACGAGACGCAATTTGCTTGACGTTGATGTTGATGGTGTTCGTGTGAGCGCTCTAATAGATACCGGTGCTAGTATCTCCGTAATGAGTTCCAACCTTCGCCGCCGCCTTCGTAAGGTCTTGACGCCCGCCCCATCTCCTGTCGTCAGAGTGGCCGACGGCCGTACGCCCACCGTCGAAGGACTGTGCACCGCTCGGGTTGGTGTTGGTGACCATCACATTCCTGTCGTGTTCACCGTGTTCGATGCATGCCCCCATGACATAATTCTCGGGCTTGACTTTCTCACCGACAACGCCGCGCTAATTGACTGTGCCACGGGTATTCTTCGTCTTGACCTGCCTTCGTCTAGATTACAGAGACAGCTGTAATAGGAAGCGAAGGTGATAAGTGCATAAGTGCCCCGTCCATTCTGTTGTCAGATAACGAAATGCACAGACGGACGGACGGATTTGGGCACCCAGTTGTGGATATTCTCATTACTGATCGCTTTGTCGTTATTTTCTTTAGTTTCTATATCTGCCGACAGCGGGTTATAATCTGTTCCGTAAACATGGCTGTTTTGCGGCTATGGTATCCGCCATGACGTTGCGAGAGAACGTTTATTTAAGTGTGCGTGTCCTTTTCAATAAAATGGTTGGAAGTCGGCGCTTGTTTGTAGTCCCTCTTTTGTCGGCCCCGGCCTGTTTCCGCGCTGTGAAGCTGTTATTTTCTGGGACCTGGGGACACTACAGTTTAGAGGGCCAGGAAAGAGTACTACCGGCCAATCACCGGCGGTTGAACATTCGGGCTGCTCCAGTTCGTACAGAGGGAAGACGTGACGGCTGAACGCAGAACATGCGAGACGGACGGCCCCTGCTGAGATATGTAAGGCAACCTCACTTCACACGAGTTCAGTTGGCTTGTCGGGACGCTGTGGGCACGGATAACATTTTTCTGGAAGATTGCTATGGTGGTGCAAGAAGTCCCGCCTTCGGTTCTCAACCCGGAGATTTTGTCTTGTGCGCATGTATTCTACAATGTACTTTACGTGGTGCTTTCAGAAATACACGTTGAAACATGTTTTGTGAAGGTCAAACCTTCCGCTGCATAAAAGCCCGCCAAAAGGACAAGAGCAAGAACAAACGTTCAGCAGTAGTTTCGACAAGGGCGTGCGACAGCCAGAGCTGACGCCTGAGCACGTTGTGGTGTGCACGTTGTGGGCAGTGCGTTTTGTTGTGGCCGCAAGCACAGAAAAATTAGCGCGAGGTCTAGCTGAATGGTCTCCAAAGGTTTTTACGAGAAGTCCCTCGATGCAGCCCCCTCAATCGAGGGCCAGAGTGATTCCACGCAAGTACATACAGACAAAAACATCCGAGAGCTCAGATGTTGCACTGACGCAATATTTTACTACATAGCGAAGCGCTCTGGGAAATTCACTACTAAGTCACTGAGTCCTGGTTAATTAGGGACCGTATAGATGCCAACATGCAATAATCGGAATTGTTCTGGCGGTTTGACGCGGCCAAGCTACACCTTTGCAAAGAGGCGCGCCGCCATGGTTGACATCGGAATAATTTTCACCACCTGGGGATCTCTCACGGGCCCGGAGATATCGACACACAAACGTTTCCGCTTTTCGCCTCTATCAGAAGAGAAGCCACCACGGCCGCGATCGAATCCGCCTCCTTGGGCTTTGCTGCACAACGCCTTGGCCACTGAGCCACCGTGGCGGGTCATGCAAGAATAAGACCGCCGTTAGGTGACGCATACAGAGCAATATAATAAATCAAGGAAGGGAATCGGAAAGCTGGAATATTGGTTTCTGCTTTGATATGATATTCTTCTGCTTTGAACTGTTACTGCTAAATTGATAGTGCAATATAAGCGGAAAGTTTAAGGACCATTTTCAGTCATTGACTTTTCGGATTATGCTGTGTCTAAGCATATATGTTTCGTGTATTTCCCGCTTAGATAGCTCTAAAGGTCTTCAATGAGATTATACTATCGCTAAGCATGTATTTTTCGGATATGTCCCACTGAGACGGCCCTAAATCTGTTTACATACGTGAATTCCAGGCCACAGAGCAATAGGAGGCAGAAAACCCTAACCTGCCGAACTTATGGTCAACCGAACAGCGTTCACGAATTCCTTGAAACTAACTTTGCAAGTAAAGCGTTATTTCCACAGCGCCTCGTTTGTTGACAAAAAGCTGAGCTATCTACTACATTCCAAAAGCAAAAGAATTCTGTACTCTTCCACTTAATTTTCCTGGTGTATTTAAAATACAGAGAAGGCGCTTTTTTTCCGCATTAAACAGAGACATGTGTATCAGGCAGATAAAGGACTCAGCTCATTGGTTAACGGCACGGAAGTCAATTGTAAGGGAGGCCATAAAGAGAAAGACAGACGGCCCCTGAGAGCACATTCTTTCGTGTTCTTCTTTCGCACGTTTTTCACGCGCTGTCCAGATGTTGCTTCAGGATTGTGAATAATCGTTTCTTTCTTCCCCACAGAAGAGTCGCTAAACGCATCAGGAGACATTATTGGAATTGTCTTAACTATTACTGGTTAATACAATAGTGATAATGGCACCTGCGCGTCTGCGAGCATCTCATTCTTGCGTTTTCGTGTTGCGGGCGGCTCTTCATCCGAGATGCGAGCGCTTCGCGTTGCCTCCCCTTGCGATCTTCGTCCTCTTCCCCAGGACGCGTGCAAAGTTCCGAAGGCGCTCACTGGGCATCTGCACGCGGGGGCAATCTTCCGAAACCTAGCCGTTAACAGCTTCACTGTTAAGCACCAGGCCAGCGCCGGAATCGAAAGCTATGATGGTCCAAATGGTCGCGGCGAACTCGGAAGACGTTTGTTAGGCCCAGCGCGTGGCCGACTTACCTAAAGCGCCCGCGGTTGTCCCAAGCAATAGCGAGCCCCTTTGTTTAAGGGGACATGCAGTGAGAATACTCATTCAAAGGTCTGCATTGTCCCGACAACAACGGCGCCGTTTTGATCGCAAGCGTCGACGGAGCGACTTCCGAAACACGCCACTCCCCAGCCACTTTGCGCAAGCTTTCCGCCGCCGAGAAACAGGACTGAATGATTGCAGTTTCGCCCGATCGCATCACTGCCGTGCGAACGCGCAGTAGCGTGCACGGAGGAAAAAGTGTCTGCTGCCGGCCCATATGACGTCACGGCCGCCCGAAATACGTCGCTGCAGCGCAAAATTTGAAAGTTGCTCAATATTTCTTGCGTTTTCTTTCTTTCCGTCTTTCGTGGCTAGAATGGAGCTGAGTGAGTTACCAAGGGCTCGTTCTTTCAAACTGAACAGAGCTGAGTTTTGTCTTCGTGGCCCCTTTCAACCTTGGCCGACTGCAGGTGATCTTGAAACGGCGCTGTTTCCCCTCGTTTCCATTACGGCCCCTCTGAATCGGTCACTGACAACCCCAGCAAGACTCGGCGGAATCTTCTGCCTGACCCTTTTCCTGGTCTGGGCCTCAGCAGGGGCAACTATGCGTGAATTCGGGGGACACGGCCACAGTCGAGCACGGAGTGAGGGCTCTTTGAACGACAGCCGAAATTCCCGCGACGTGCAGAGATAATTATGGTGCGCCCTCGAGATCTACAGCACGGCGCGCAAACGTGGCGGAAGATGAAATGCAATCACAGGCCGGGGGAATAAAAATAGAGAAAAGATCATTACAGGGAAGATAAGTATTAAATGGCGGAGCACTAGGCAAGTTGCTGATGTAGATTGCTTAGTAGCCCCAGAAAGAGCAGCAAAATGAAATATACACACGGCGTTCCCTCAGCGTTCCGTCCCTAGAAGGTGAATAAAAATTGTGTACGTGCTAAATATTTGCGGCAAATTACATGCTACAATGTTTTTCTGAGCAGAAACAATAAAAAGAAAAATAAGGCTATTTGATACTAGTACGGGAGCTAGTTCGCCAACTTCTGCAGATTAAAAAAAAAGCCTCGCGCCAGAGATTTCAGTGCTATTCTTATGCATAAGCCGGCTGAGGCTGCCACTCTCCTTGCTATTTGAACCGAACGCTCCACTTCCAACATAAGTCCGGTGGTTTGATTTTATTTTGCGCACCTCCTTTAACATTGCATTCATATTTATGCAATCATGGTTAGCCTTTTTTGTCCATCCCATTTGGTCTGCAATTGTTTTAACGTTTGCGACGAGAAAGGTTGTGTAGAAAGGTGTCGTGTTAGCTCCCGAGTGGTTTTGGCCGTGGAAATTTCTTGCTGAGCCGTAGTAGTGTGATTTGTGAAGGCCCCGTGATTGCCGCATAGGGTGTACATCCACGGGTTTGCAATGGACGAAATGGATTCAGAAACTCGTCGCCCAATAAAACTTGCTTCCAAAATTGACGCTAAAGAACTCGAGTGCGTTCAGAAGATCTACGCTCGCATATAAACCATGAGCCGGTGAAGCGTTTCGCGCAAAAGCCAAGTGCTAGTCACTCTACACAGCAACTATACTCCAGTGCGAACAGTAGCGATGGCAATCTTTGATGGCAAAGAAATGAACCCGCGGAGAAATTTCTTTTCGTATTGGTTACGACAGCGTGTGGATGACGTCCTCGGAGACCCTAAGGTATTGCCCAAAAGCACGCACGCTTGGCGCAGATAAAATTGTTCCGCAGTGTCCCCGATGTGTTAAAGCTGTCGTCGCCTTTTCCTACCGAGTGGACGCCGGTAGCCGACCTGGTCACGCTGCCCGCGTGGACGTGACTGGACTGCAGAACAGCGTTGCGTCGGCTCTAGCGCGCCCTTGTTACGCGAACACAAGCGTCGACCGACTGCGCGCACACGCATCGGGAAATCTGAGACAGAGAGAGAGAGAGAGAGAGAGAGAGAGAGAGAGAGAGAGAGAGAGAGAGAGAGAGAGAGAGAGAGAGAGAGAGAGAGAGAGAGAGAGAGAGAATATTTTTATTGAGCTTACTGTGGCTCAGGGGGCGGTTGTGGCGGCTGGCTTGTGCCGGGCCGTGACATCGGCAGCTCTGGTGACCTCTAGGTACCGCTACGTCTGAGCTACCTAGCGCCTCCTCCCACTGCTTATCACGGGAAATTAGGGGAGAGGAATCTATCTTTAGGGCGCCCCCAGAAGATGTGAAGGGGGCGAGGGCGCCACATGCAAGTCACTCTGGGGAATAATTAAGGGTGGATTCGGTGGAATTTAGCGGGATTAGTGAACGTTTTCGTCTGAAGGAGACGCCACGTGTGTTCTTAGGAATTACTAAGGCTGACGTGAGCCGGGGCATACATACCTACGGCGGTCGGGGCGGTAATGAACAGTTATTTCTTTGTACGTAAGGAGTCTATCTCTGACGTATCTAGCCCTGTGATAGTGTTCTAAGCTTTCCCGGGTCGGATTGTGAGCCCTCGAGCCGTATTGAGGACAACCTCATTGCCAGCGAGGCTAGCGTGCGCCGGAGTCCAGAATTTGTACCGGGGAGTCGGGTGGGTGGCGGGGTCGGAACATTTTGGATGCCTGTGGCGAAAGATTTGGAATGGCCGCTTTGGAATCGGATATTATTATTATTGAGGCGGTCGGCCTTTGGGAGAGGACTAAAGCTACTACCGCCTCTTCCGCCGTGGCGGAATGGGGAGTACTTGATGTTAGGGAGTCGAGAGGGGGATTATCAGGGTCGTTAATAACAGTGGTGGGGAATGCAGCGCGGTGCCTTTATTCGGCAGCATCCACATAGACCACGTCGGATTGAGCGGGGAGTCGTTTTTGGAGAGCACGTGCTCTGGGTTCCCTGCGGCTTGCGTGGTATATGGGATGCATGTTCAGGGGTATTGGTTTCATAATAAGCTTTTTATGGGTTTCAGAAGGGAGGGGAATTTTAGCCTCATGGCAGTCAATGTGACCTATACCTAGACTCCTGAGAATATTGGTTCCAGGGGGAATTTTAGACAAACGGACGCCCTCATTGGAGAGGTCGGCTTCAATAAGCTCCTCGGCCGTATTGTGCACACCAAGGCCTTCGAATCTGGCAGTGGGGGTGTTAAGGAGGAGCTGGAGGGCAGATTTGTGTGCCCTTCAGATGACCCCTATAACCTTATCCAGTTCAGTGGCAGTCGGACTCAGGTAGGGCAGGCAGTACGTAATCCTGCTGATAATAAAAGCTTGGATCAGCCGGATCCTCTCCTCTTCCTTTTGACCACTTCGGCGGTTGGAGATTCGTCTGATGTGTCCTATAGTTTGAATAACATGTAATTTTCGGAGGATTTGTGTGTTAGTCCGATTATTTTGGATAAGCATCCCCAAGATTTTAAGGGTAAAGACCTCTGGAATCGGGTTTTTTCTATATGAAGTCTAATGTCGTGTGGTACTTTAGACGTCCCCTTTGGCGGTAGCAGGGGGAGTTCCAACTTACTGGGGGGAGCAAGTGAGTCGCGCGTTGGCGGCTTCTGCTACTACTACCTGAACGCCCTCCTGTAGGGTCTCCTCTACATGAGAGTCGCTTCCGCCATTGACCCACAGTGTGATGTCGGCGTAAAGGCTGAATTTAAGACTAGGGATTTTCTCAAGGCGACGGGGGATGTAAGTATGGCCAAATTAAAGAACGAGGGTGATAGTACCGCTCCTTGAGGTAACAACACGGGATTAAACTACATTATTTAGTTGCCACTTCGCAGCCGAGGGATTTCTAACAAGCTCGTCTCTAGCATTGACGCAACAAAGCAACGCAAGACTGGAAGATTTTTGGAACGACTGCCGCACCGTATTGTGGTTGGGAACGTTCTGGCTTTTCGAGCCAATAGCGGGGCACAGCTGGTGTTTACCCATGCTCCTAAATATTCATGGAAAGTTAGGAAACCAGTCGTAATTTTTTGGTGGCGTCCCACAAGCACTCACTACAGAAATTCGGAGCATCTATAGTAGTACTTACAAAACAAACCCGGTGCCGCAAGCGCTGACAGCATAAAAGAAACACTAAAAGAAGTACCGAAAGCAAGAACTGACCAACGTTGCTCTCGAGAGTTCAAACCAAATATGTGATGTAAAACACCTAGTCTTACCTAGTACCTAGTAGTGTAAAACACCTAGTATTAACCACGAGCCGTTTGGTGGAGTGACGCGGACGGTACACTAACGTACCGGTCTCCTAATCTGAGTATTTCCACGGCCTCTGTGTTTTCTCGGGTTGTTAATTTTGTGTGCCGGTGATCAGTGTGCATTGTTCTAAACGCAGCGGCACTTCTGCCAATGAATGCCCGAATGGCAACGTTGCCAACGTACTTTTTGTGTTCCTCCGCCTCTGCTAGTTTTTGGACCAATGCAGTGCCTCGATATTACCTTACCATACCACAGGAGATAACGTGTCCGACACGGGAAAACTGCATGGAGTCCATAGATTTGGGCAATTTCATTAACCTGTGGGAAAACCCATGCGTGTATGCCTTCATTCTTCGACATGAAGGGGGGTGTAGAGTGGGATAAAATGATGTAACATAGTTCCAAAATTCGTTTTCATACCCCGGAGATCAACCTTGAGATAACCACCATGGCCGTCCCTTTCCAGTTTAACACTGGTTGACCGTCTCGCAGGGCGTAGGGGCCGACCGTCTTCTTCTGAGCATTTGCAACTGATCTTTGCATTTTCTAAACCCGCCCGCATGGGGCCTCTTGAGCAGTCTTGGTGACGGTATTGGCGATACTGCGGACCCCGAGCCCACCAACATAAGCTGTAACCTGCCGTGGTGATATGTGTATATATAAGGGAAGGGTAAGCAACCATAAACGGTGGCCGTCGGAGGCCGGGTCAAGCTCCGGAGGATGGGCTCGCTGCCTGTTTACCAGGCAGTTAGCTCCGGGACCTCTTCAGCTATCAGGGTAAGCCTCAAGAAGGAAGTATCCCCGTTCTTGCTTTCGACTATATCATAAGGCATTTTCTAAACCGCCCTCCAATTGTGCCAACCATAAGCTTTTTTGACCCTGAAAATTACTCTCGATTTCTTGTTATGGAATCTGGTTATACAGCCCATTCTCTTTACGGACATCAGTTTTCTTGATTGCTCAATATCTTGAAGGCATAATTGGAACATTTTACAAGGCTAAAAAACAAAGTGCTGGTGAGGTCCTTGTCGAGGTAAACAAGCAGCAGGCCACAAAGGTTCTAGCACAGACTCGAATGGATGATCTGGACATCAAGGTCACACCCCACCGAACCTCAACAGGTCCAAGGGTGGGATCTCTGAGCCATATCTGCTAAACAAAACAAATGCAGACCTCCTTGAGGGCTTGAAGGATCAGGGCGTCACGGCCGTGCGGCGCATCAATATCCGCAGAGACGATGAGGAAATCCCTGCGCAGCACATCATCCTGACCTTTGACTGCTCGGCACTTCCACAACACATAAATGCATGATTTATACGGTGCTCTATCCCTGCTTACATACCGAACCCGCGGCGCTGCTTTAAGTGCCAGCGGTTCGGGCATGGTACAAACTCCTGCCGCGGCAAAACAACCTGTGCCATATGCGCCGCACAGGACTACCCCACTGCTCCCTCCCTTGTGCTAACTGCGGAGGCCCACACGCGGCTTACTCCAGAAAATGCAAGAAATTTCACCTTGAAAAGAAAGCGATCAACATAAAAGTAACAGAGAACATCTCCTTCGCAAAAGCGCGAAAGATGTTCGCCTCTTTCCTCCTGGGGAGGTACGCCGACGCAGCTTGCCGGGGGCGGAGCGGCGTCTGGTATCGGCTGGGACTCAGTACCATGAGTCGGACTTTGTCCCACCGCTCCCCCTTCCACCTCCCACCCCCCGGGTTGCCTCAGGCAGCCCAACCCGTCACCACACCGCTTGCTGAGGCAGCAGTGGTTGTGGTGCCAACCATCTCCGTCAGGACCGATGCCGCTTCCGTCCCGGCCTCACCGTCCT
This sequence comes from Haemaphysalis longicornis, assembly GCF_048455015.1. Taxonomy (NCBI): domain Eukaryota; kingdom Metazoa; phylum Arthropoda; class Arachnida; order Ixodida; family Ixodidae; genus Haemaphysalis; species Haemaphysalis longicornis. Next base: position 127,108,909 of record NW_027526214.1, on the reverse strand, counting down.
CCAGTACATTGGAGGGTGCCGAGGTGATGGACACTGGGGGCCCCGCATCGGCTCCCACCGCTCCCGCACCACCCGTGACACCTGTGGCGTTCCTGATGCCCTCGGCGGTGGCGGCTCAAATGAAGGGCACCCGAAAAGGGGCCAAGTCCAGGGGGGCCGGTCCCTCGGGTACCCCCCTGACATCTGACGAGATGGATGTATGGCAGTTCCTGATGTATGGCGGCTTCCGACGTTCAGAATAACAGCACCGAAAGACAACACCAACACCAACACCAACACCAACACCAACACCAACACCAACACACACACACACACACACACACACACACACACACACACACACACACACACACACACACACACACACACACACACACACACACACACACACACACACACACACACACACACACACACACACACACACACACACACACACACACACACACACACACACACACACACACACACACACACACACACACACACACACACACACACACACACACACACACACACACACACACACACACACACACACACACACACACACACACACACACACACACACACACACACACACACACACACACACACACACACACACACACACACACACACACACACACACACACACACACACACACACACACACACACACACACACACACACACACACACACACACACACACACACACACACACACACACACACACACACACACACACACACACACACACACACACACACACACACACACACACACACACACACACACACACACACACACACACACACACACACACACACACACACACACACACACACACACACACACACACACACACACACACACACACACACACACACACACACACACACACACACACACACACACACACACACACACACACACACACACACACACACACACACACACACACACACACACACACACACACACACACACACACACACACACACACACACACACACACACACACACACACACACACACACACACACACACACACACACACACACACACACACACACACACACACACACACACACACACACACACACACACACACACACACACACACACACACACACACACACACACACACACACACGCACACGCACACGCACACGCACACGCACACACACACGCGCGCGCGCGCGCGTATGTACGCACGCACGCACACACGGACGCACACAAACATATCTGTCCTGGTCAGCATACTACACCAACACTTTCATGAAACACAAAACATCCTTTGAGAAGAAGTCGTTGCGAGATAATAATAAGGCGACTTCCTCTTATAACACTCTTTTCTCACTTCATGAGCTGAAGATCGCCCTCAGTACTTGTAAACATTCAGCACCAGGCGCAGAGTACATTACATACACTATGATACAGCACTTACACGCAGACACACTTGAAACATTCTTTCACCTCCACAACAGGATATTTCTTTCGGGCGGCTTCCGGGGTCTTGGAGGGAGGCCATCGTAGTGGATTTTCTGAAGGAGGGGAAGTATTCCTCCTATCCCGCAAGTTATCGTCCCATCACCCTGACAGGCTGCCTGTGTAAGCTGCTCGAGAAGATGATCAGTAAGAGACTCATGTAGTTCTTAAAGCACAATGGTCTTCTCGAGAGCTGGCAGGCAGGCTTCAGGGTAAGGAGATCCACGAATGATTAACTGGTTGCGTTGGAATCGTATGTAAAGATGCCTTCATCCCTAACCAATTTTGCATAACAGTCTTCTTCGATATGGAGCAAGCCTACGACACGGCCTGGCGGTACGGCATCTTGAGTGATCTCAAGTCATTTGGCGTTTCCGAAACGTTCTGAACACCCTCGCTAGCTACATGTCGGAAAGAAAATTTCGAGTGAGAGTTGGCAGTGCACTTTCTAATGTATATGTGCTGGAAAACGGCATCCCCCAAGATACCGTGTTGAGCTGTACACTATTTATTGTTAAGATGAACTCTCTCGGGAAGGCATTGCCACCAACCATTTCCTGCTCTGTATATGTAGATGATGTTGAAATATTTTATAAGTCTTGTAACTTCACAATATGTGACTGAGTAAAGCACGTTGTTGGGCTAGTTGGTGTTCCATGATAACAATAAAACTGCGCAAAAGGACGGTACGGAAGAAGAGGACAACAAACCAGGCGCAGTGGTTTGTGCAGTGGTTTGCGCCTGGTTTGTTGTCCTCTTCTTCCGTCCCGTCCTTTTGCGCAGTTTTATTGTTATCAACAATATGTGAACTCCAAGTCCAGCTTTGGGTGACAAAACTTGCTGACTGTGCGAGGACGCATACGGTTTTAAACTGGAAAAGTACTTGTGTACCCTGGAAAAGTACTTGTGTTGTGTTCTTCCGCAAGCGCGAGATTAAGGGGGACCCTGAGATTGCCCTTCGTCGTGCACCTATTCCTGTAAAAAGGGGGGGGCGCTGCGAGCGGCCGAGGCGAGCGAACGTGTCTCACTTCGGCTCCGTGGATTACGCGGATTTTCGGCGGACCATCGCACCCCAGTGAGTCCTTTTCATTACGATCGTGTTGAGTTCAGTGCCCGCAACCTGTGGATACCTCATTTTGGAAAATCCGAGTGAGTTTACGGATTTTACGAGGACTTCAAGTTCCGAAGCGAAGCGGCGCCGGCATGCTAAGCCTAACCGAGGCCTAGCAAAAGGTCGGCCACGCCCGGCTGCTGCGGCGGCGGGGACGGATGATGGACGCGGCCCAAGGCTTCGGGGCGCCGGAGGGCGACCCGGAGGCGGAAATGGACGTGATGGAGCCACGAGACGACGACTCGCAAGCCCGCCTGGACTTGCGGGAGGGACGCACGGCGGTAGTAGTGCCGGGAGAGGATCTCTCGCCGGACGACCACGCGGGCTGGACGCTCCAGTCGAGGAAGCACTACCGAGGCCGGGAAGAGGGATCGCAGCCCCTCGTGAGCACCGGTAAGCCCGCCGCAACGGCGCTGAAGTCTCAACCCACGAGGGCGCAGTTTGCCCGTAAGGTTAATGCCACGCTGGCGAGAATGGCGCGTATGCCGCGCAGCATTCCGCGGGAGGACTACAAGATAGTGGTGCGCCCGAGGGGCGGTCTGCAGGTCGGTAGGGCGAGAGCAGCAGACATAATGCGAGCCGTGGTGACGGCGGCGGGTTTCGAGATGGCGGCGGCGAGGAGTGACACCGTCTGCCCGAACCCGGCGCAAAATATTTTAGTGATCAGTACGCCCGACGAGAGCCGAGCCAGGGCATACGCCCAAATGCGCTCTGTCACGTTGAACGGACAGGAGCACGAGGTGTACGCGTACAACGCGGCACCGGACGATACGGCAAAGGGGGTGATCCGCAACATCTCGGCGGAGGACTCACCCGAGGAAATCAGGGCAAACATAGTGAACGAATTCAATCCCCTAGCGATCGACGCCCACAGGATCGGCAAGTCTACGACGATTATAGTGTTGTTTCAAGGGAATCGAGTCCCTTCTACGGTGAAATACGGACTGGTGCTCACGAGGTGCAGCCTGTACAGGCAACACCACGAGGTGTGCAGAACGTGCGCACAAGTGGGTCATCGCAGAGACGTGTGCCCCCGACCGCAGACGAGGGTGTGTTTCGCGTGCGGTAAGTCCAACCCGAGCGAGACGCACGGAGAAGAATGTCGACCAAAGTGCAAGTTGTGTGGGGGACCGCACCCCACCGGAGCGAGTCGCTGTAACAACAGATTCAAAACGCCATATTTGGTGAAGAAGAGACAATGGGAAAGGAAGTGCGCGACGCCGGCGCACGGTCAGACATTGCAACAGGGGGAGCAATTCGGCGAACGCAACTTCCCGCCGCTATTGCATCAGCCACGAGATAGCAGCCGCGGCGGCGGGGGGCGGAGGCAGCGTCACGCCAGCCGCTCCGCGAGCGCGGGAAAGCGCGGGAAGAGCACCGATAGCGTGTCGTGGGCGGCGGCGGTGGCCGGAGTACCTGCGTCGCGGCGCGGCCGCTCGAAGACACCGCAGCGGAAACGAGAAGCGTCGCGCCAGCGAGACGACGCGATGGAAAGACTACGGCAGGAGAACGCGACGCTCAAAGCGAAGATGTCGAGAATGGAGGACACCATTCAGCGGCTGATCGCCCAATCAGAGCGGCCCCGCAGAGAGCCGCCAACGACCACAGTACCCGAAGCCAGGAGAGATCGCCCGAGGGAGCCCACCACCCAGGCGCCCCGAGCGGTCCCCGAACACCGTAGCCCACGACCCGAAGATGCACCCCCGCCGGCCCAGCAGTCCGCCAGGGTTAACAAGGCTGCCACCCCATGCCCTAATCCCCCGACCATGACGGGGGGCCGGGATCGATCGCACAGCGAGGTCGAGGAGGAATTCCTGGAAGAAAGTCTAGAAGTTTCCGACAACGAGAACCGCCACAGAGAAGGAGTAAGCGTGGCGGTGCGCCTGCGCAGGACCACGGAGCGTATTGACAGACTTGAGAAGAGAGTCGACGCGATGGAGCACAGACTGAGTGCACGGATAACGGCAATAGAGCGGCGACTCGACGCCCTGCAGGAGTTCCTGTACGAGAAGCTAGGAGGCAGCGGCAAGGCCGCGCACGATAATTACAGCCCCTCACACGCGGACGCCCCAACATGGCCGGATCGATCGCCCAGTCAGGACTAAGGGTCTGGCACTGGAACGCGAACGGGTTCCAGTGCCGGCGCGCGATACTACAACAACACCTGAAAACGGTGGACCGCACGCCGGATGTAATAATGATACAGGAAACGCACATGGAAACTCCCCCCACGCTGCCGGGCTACAGGACGCACAGCGCCCCGCCCAGTGCGCGCGACTGTGGAAAAGGGGAAGCGCAGGGAGTGTGCACGTTCGTCAGGAAGGGTCTGACTTTTGTGCCGCGCGAGGGGTTCCTCGGACGCAGCACGATCGAGTACTGTGCAACGGAAGTGGTGACGGGCAGGAAGCGCAAGGAGACGCTGCTCCTTGTCAACGTGTATAGCAATCCGACCCACAGGCAGCAGCGGTTTAGGGCGCTCCTGCACAAGGCCGTCAGGGAAGCACAAGGCGGCACGGTTGCCGTGTGCGGAGACTTTAACGCGCCGCACAAAGAGCTGGGATACACCCGCACTACAGTCAAGGGCCGGTGCCTCCTCGAGGACGCGGCCGAAGCAGGCTTCACCCTTCACACGGACCCGGCGGACCCGACGAGGGTGGGCACGTCCGTATCAAGAGACTCAAACCCGGACCTGACCTTCGTTCGACAGTCGCCGTCGGCGCGGGCAGGGGCCACGTGGAGAAACACGGGGCACAATCTAGGGAGTGACCACTTCATACTGGAGCTGGACCTGCCCACGTCGGTGCCGGCGGGGGGAGAAGCCAAGCGGAAGCACAAATTCACGGACTGGAGCAAGTTCCGCGAGGGGCTGAGGGAGCCGAAAGTGGACGATATCGAGCAGTGGACGGCCGCGATCGTGAGGGCGGCTGAAGAGGCCACCTCGGAGGTCGAAACCGACGAGGAAACGCAGAGCGTGGATAGTCGGCTGGCGCACCTGATCGAGGCGCGGCAGTCCCTGCAACGCAGATGGCGACGTCAACGTCACAATCGCAAGTTACGCAAACGCATAGCGATGTTGGGACGCGAAATTGAGAAATACAGCCGCGAGCTCTGCGCCCAGCAGTGGCACGCGGCGTGCAGCGAGGCGGACGGGCAGTTACACCGGGGTCGCACCTGGGCGCTGCTTCGCCACCTCCTCGACGAGACGAAGACGAGAGGGTATCAGCGCCATCGGCTGGCGCAGACCATGCACACCACGGTCAAGGAATTGGGAGAAGAGGAGACTCGCAAGAGACTCAACGAGCGGTACCTACCGCAAACCCCGGAGGAAGTGTTCCCAGAGTACTGCGGCAACGAGAATCCGTGGCTCGACCGCGACATCGAGGTGGGAGAGGTGCGCGCCGTCCTGCAGACGCTCAACTGCAAGTCCGCCGCGGGTCCCGACAAGATCACGAACAAGGCCCTCAAGAATCTGAGTGACGAGGCGCTGATGGCCCTCACCGCGTATTACAACAAGTGCTGGCGGACGGGTAGGCTGCCGAAACAATGGAAAAGTGCGAGGACGATCCTCATACCCAAGCCGGGCAAGCCGCCGAGCATCGAGCACATGCGACCGATCTCCCTGACCTCCTGTGCGGGAAAGGTCCTAGAGCACGTGATCAACAGCCGGTGGCAGCGGTACTTGGAAGAGGAGGGCCTTTATCCGAACACCATGCTCGGTTTCAGGGAGAGGCTCAGCACGCAAGACGCAATGTTGCTGTTACAACACGACATCCTCGACACGTCGATACCGACGCAGGACAACAAGGCGGTGCTGGGCCTCGACCTGCAGAGCGCATTTGATAAGGTCCGCCACTCTGCCATACTGAGACAGGTCTCCAACCTCAACATGGGGAAGAGGACGTTCGAGTACATTCGAGACTTCCTGACGGGCAGGACGGTGGAAATACAGGCGGGGGACCTCTGCCTGGACCCGAAGAGACTGGGCAGCGTGGGCACCCCTCAGGGCTCGGTGATCTCGCCGGTGCTCTTTAATTTGGTGATGATCGGGGTGGCCCGGCGACTCTCGGCGGACCCGCGGGTGTGTTACACGATATACGCAGACGACATTACCCTGTGGGTCCCCGGGGGAAGTAACGGCCACATCGAGGAAGTGCTGCAAACGGCGGTATACGCCATCGAAGACTACCTGACGGACACCGGCCTGAGGTGCTCACCGCAGAAGTCGGAACTCCTGCTAGTCCCGCCCCCGGGAAGGTATCGCAAGAAAGGAGAGGAGGATTCTCGAGTGATTACGGTGCGCACGCGGGACGGCACCGTCATTCCGAGAGTCACCACCCTGCGGGTGCTGGGGATGTATCTGGAGGCCAGTCGTTGCAACGGCACGTCGGCCGACCGTATAGTTACGAAACTCGGCATTGCCACGAGGCTCATCAAGCGCCTCGCCACGAAGCACAGCGGCATGAAGGAGGCCAGCCTCCTGAGGCTCATACAGTCGTTTGGAATGTGCCACGTGGCGTACACCGGAGCCTTCCACCCCTGGAAGCGGCCGGAGCGTGACAAGATCAATGCGGCCATCAGGAAAACATACAAGACGGCGCTGGGCCTGCTGGCCAGCACCAGCACGGAGAGATTGCTGGAGCTGGGCCTCCATAACACCTTGGAGGAGGTCAGCGAGGCCCAGAGGACGGTGCAACTCGAACGTCTGTCAACGACGGTGGCGGGGAGGGAGATCCTCGCGAGAGTCGGCTACAACCTACGAGAAGAGCAGGAGTCATCGAAGACGCCGCGGCTGCCGCAACCGGTGCGGGAGCGCCTGCGCATCCTGCCGCTTCCCCGCAACATCCACCCGGACTACAACCGGGGTAGGAGGGAGGCCAGGGCGCGCGCGCTGACCGAGACGCACGCGAACGACACGGGGGCGCTCTACGTGGATGCGGCCCAGTACCCCGACAGAAAGGACACCTACGTAGCCGTGGCGGTGAAGGCCACCACGGGAGAACTGTACAGCGCCTGCAGCGTGCGAGCGAAGAGGACCTGCCAAGCCGAAGAGACGGCGATCGCCCTGGCGCTCACGGGTGCCGGCTGCACGACGATCCTCAGCGATTCGCGCACGGCCATCACGAACTTCCTCAAGGACTCAGTGTGCGCGAGTGCAGTGAGAATGTTACAGTGCAGTGCGGGGTCCTCGGCCCCGAAGACCGTCACGACAGTTCGCTGGTTCCCGGCACACGCGGGTGCGGGGGCGAGCGGAAGCGGCTTCCCAAACCGCAACGAGACTGCGGACGCCGTCGCGCGCGAACTCACGGGCCGCGCGGCGCCTCCCCGCGACTCGCAGGCGGCAGAGGGACGGCCGGAAGAACTAGAGATGGAACCCTTGGTGGCTCACGGAGACATCCTGCAGTGGTACCGTGCGGGGCGCCGGCTTCGGCCGCCCCCACATCCCCGCCTCAGCAGGGAAGACGCGGTACTGTACCGGCAGCTCCAGACGAACTCGGTGCTGACGCCGATGCTGGCGCGGCACGTGTGCCCGGAAGTGTACGAGTCGGTGTTGTGCAGTGTGTGCAACGTGTCATGTGCGACTTTGGCCCACTTACTGTGGGACTGTGAACTCAACCCGGTGGAGGCGAGTGCCTCGAAGGACTTGCCCGCTCGAACCACTAGTGCCATGAACACTTATGACCCCGACGTGCAAGCACAAGAGATCCAGCGGCTCAAGGCCGCCCTTGCTCGGCAGAGGCGCAGGGAGGTCCCGGCGCGCGCTCTTGGGGCTTCCACCCCGAGAGCCCGCGGGAACCGACCGCGCGGAAGCCAGCGGGCCCTTGCTTTGAGGACGACCTAAGTCGCGGGGGGAGGAAGGACCTGCATGGCCCTTACCTCTCCTCGTTCGCAGGACACCAATAAAGTCTTTCTCTCTCTCCTGTAAAAAAAGAGCACAAGTTTTTAGGTGCCATATTTGAGGAAAAACTCACGTTCATTCCACACATCAAACAACTTAAACATAAATGCCTGAAAACAGTGAACATTCTGAAGGTCCTCTTCCATCAATCAGACAAAGAACTCCCTCTCCGTGTCTTTACCGCCTTAGGCGAGACTAGGTTAGACTACCGCAGTGTCGTGTATGGGTCAGCATCAAAACCAACACTAAAAATGCTTGATCCAGTGCTCGACTTGGCCATTCGCTTTGTGTCTGGTGTGTTCCGCACTAACCCGGCCCAGAGTCTGTACGTTGAAAGTAACAAATGGTGCCTGGAACATCAAGGAATTTACATAGCTTTATTATATGCTTTTAAGGTAACATCATTGAATAAGCGTCCTTTTAAACGCCTCCTCAACGATGCATCAACAACCCAGCTATTCTCAAATCGTCCATCTGTTTCTTTGCCCTGCTCACTGAGGGTGAGAGAGGAAGTTTGACGTTTTTCTGTTGGGTTTTTAGATTTATGCACATCATCATCATTTTCTGACATTGTACCACCATGGAAACTGCAGTCGCTTTGTTGTGATTTGTCTTTTATAAAATGAATAAAAACAAGGTTCCAAGTACTGTGATTCCGCAGCACTTATTGTACCTGCAGGATAAATATAAATGTGCCGAATTTTATAGTGATGCCTCTATAACTCCAACTGTGGTGTCTTGCGCCGCTCATGGTCTAATTCTTTCAGAACCACGAGCGTACACACCTCTATCTTCTGAGCAGAAACCTATGGCATTTTAATCACCGTTCAGCACATTCTTAAAAACCAAATTCCTAAGTCTGACATCTTTACAGGCTCTTTGAGCATTGTGCGTGCATTTTCGTCGCACAGACCCAGAACAAACCACATTATCGATGTAATTTTTAATGCCATATTATCTGTATACGCTAAACCTTTTCAACTAATCTTGTGCTGGGTTCCACGCCATGCTGGAATCGCGGGGAATGAGACCACGGATCAAATGGCCTCACTGCTGCACTACAAGCACAGTAGACGTACACCGAACTTAATCCACACATAAGACAACACCTTCGCAAAAGATGGCAATCCAAATGAAGTACACAGACAGACAACAAGTTAGACATAGTAAAACCACACATAGGACGATACACTTCTGACTCACACAACAGATTAATCGATATTGCCCTAGCTAGATTACGGAGGGGTTACACACACGCGACACACTCCCATCCGCTCACTGGATCTCCAAGACCTATGTGCAGCACGTGTGGGGAGGGCTTATCCGTAATTCACATTCTGATTACATGCAGAGCACTCCACACAACGAGACACAAACATTTCCCACGACTATACAGACAACACATCCCACTACACCCAGCAGTGTTTTTAGGGGATGATCCCATAATTCCGCCACAGCGCACATTTAAGTTCCTTAGTGAAATCAAATTTTTACACCTCATTTCCTATCATGCGTAGTTTTGCAACTAATTTCATGCCATGCACTATCACACCCAGGCCTTTTACACCAGCCATGCTCATTGTCTTTTACTGATTTTAATTTTGTTTATGTTGAGCGATTTTCGAGTTTACATAATCATCCGTCATACATAAACATTCTTTTGGCGCTCTATGCCCTAGTTGGCCTTGCGCCGTAAAAATCCCACCATGATCATTACACAGTTTTAAACCCCGTACTGTTGCCTTCACAACCTCCCATATGTATTTGCCTCACTTTACCATAGTTACCCTCATCTGGCGACAGGTCTTGCCATGTGCATGGCTGATCTCTCCAGTTATCATTGAATAGGTTTCTCTCTCCCCAGTACTGCACCTGTTCTGAATTACGAATGCATTATTAGGCTTGAATTTCACCATCCCCTTCGTCTAACCGATTGTGTGCTCCCGGCTGTCGTTAGTAATTCTGTAACCATCATCGTCACAGGTAGTCATTAGTTTTCCTGAATGTCTACGAACAGGTTTTTTTCCTTCGTCAAAGACATCACTTCCCTCTCCTAAGCGTCACTCTTGTAATTCTTTTTTATGGCTCATTGCCCTGGCCTAACGTCTCCCTATATCTGTTTATTAAGTTTCGAAGTGGCTGCCCTTAAATAGTACCGGGGTGTACACATTGCTTGTATGTCATTCATTTAACACGATGTGACGTGACTAGCTGTAAGAGATGTTGCGTGATTTTGGCGGGACATGTCACCTGAATTCCTTACGTGATGTTACGGGATTTTGGTACATGACTGGCGTGATGTTACGTGGTCATGCAAGCGCTATCGAAGTTACGTGAGGTGGGCACAGTTGTTACGTGATTGAGGTCACGTGACTAGGTTACCGTTATGTTACGTGGTCACGTAGGCGGTATGTTAGCTCGGCTGGGGTTGCTAAGCAACGCGAGGAGGCGCACATCTAGGCTGAGTGTACTGGTAACACTCCACGGCGGAACTAAAATCTTAAGCACCTCTGCTGTTGCAACACTTCATTATTTCCCGCTTTGTGTATTTCTTGGGAATGACGCTCGCAATCTACCAACTTGGCTCAGCGATCGTTGTAATCGGGAAAACACTCCCGCGCCAGCTCCACTAACCTGGAACCTCAGGGGAAGGGGGGGGGGCGAAGCAATCGACGCATAAATGTATTCAAAGACTGTAAACCTCTCTCTTGTCACATGACGCGGGCGCTATAATTGGGCGCCGAAAAATCGCCGGTGGGAGGAGCTTGCTGAGGAGCTTGCGCGCTTGCTGAGGCTGTGGCGCCTTCTCCTACGTTGAACCGGATTAAAGCAATTTGCATGCACCATCTGCCGCATTTCGGGGTAGTGGCAGGGGTCAACGGGAGCGCAGTGCAACGCTCCTACCTCGCCCTGGTGGCTCATCTTCGGTGATGAACGAGGCCCCGGCCCAAGGCAAGGATGCCTTTTCTTTATTAGATTGACCACCCCACCCGTTTAATCCTCGCATCGAGAGCCGATGGGTACTCGAGTGTAACACAAAATATAACCCGTCTACAAACCGCTTCTGCTTGTGCTTGATGATTGCTGAAATGGAGAGGGGGCATCTCACAAATCTTTGAATGATGTTAGTTTATTTAGGACCTGCTTCATCCATTATAAACTTTTCTTTTTAGTACGGATTACGTTCTAGCGCGAGGCGTTGGAAAACGAGTGTCCCGGTGTTTTAGTACCGTGACTACAGGAGACGACAACAGAAGAAGCCGACAGCCCGAGCCCCTCAGGCCCTCCAAAAACGAGCCGCTGCTTTTGCTTCAGCCGTGGTCACGTGGTGTCTCGCTAACTTCGAGAGCGACGCAAGGAACGCAAGCGCCTCTTGGGGCTTGTTTTGGAGCTCTCGCTACTTTGGAAAAATAGCGGGGGGGTCAGGGTAATCCCAACACCCCAAGGACGACTTGTGTTCTGCTCATACGTTAAGGCCCTCTATTCTAAATTTACCTAGCTCTTGTTGGACTGCGAAAATGCGAAAATATTGATCTGTCTGTCCATCGATTCAGCCGCCCGGTCAAAAGCTTAAAGAACATCTTGAACGACACGTTTACAAAGGACCAAACTATTGAATCTGGTGGCAACGTACATACGAGTGAAGATCGTTGAGCAGAAAGAAAACATTGCGCTCTGTTGAGGCAGAACATAAATGGTATCTGCAGTGCTCTTTTCATAAAAATACATGGCTGCTTCATTTTTGCGAATGCAAATTTAAAAAATGCGCCTTGCGAAAACAGTTTTGATCCAAAAATACAAAAGGCGGTCATGCAGCCCTCTTGTTGCTGCCTTCCAAGAAGTCCAATAGTAACGATAGCTTCGAGTAAATGGCGAGGGAACAGTGGAACGCGGCAAAATTGAACTGACTTGACGGAATCTCCACTGTGTTTATCGTGGGAGGGGCGGCAGCGAGGGCGTGAAAGGTTGGTCGGGAAGGGAAGAGGGGAAATTACGTGGTAGGGGAAGTCGTATTTCAAGACCACTTGCAGCAAAACGAGGCGATATGTGGCCGGTTTTTCAGTGAAAGCAGTAGCCAATCGCTGATCACTCAATAAGCGCTTGCAAAGTGCACATCATCTTTATTTCTTTCTTTTCGTTTCTTTTTACCTTTCGAACATTGAAAAGTAAAAAGAAATGATTTTACAAAAAGGCAAAAAAAGCACCTTGCACATCCTCATGGAAAAAATACACCGACTTCCTGAAAGTCTATAAGCTTGAGTTGGACAGGGCAAACAACAAGTACTTTACACAGGACTTCCCGTCAATTTTGAAACACAACCCTAGAAAATTTTGGTGAACAATTTCTCCTCGTGCTGATGACAATAAAATCTGCTTGTTTGACGACAACAACATTCCCCTCTCTGATGAAAAGTCCGCATCCGCATTCAATTCGTTTTTCACATCTATTTTCACCAAGGAAGATCATTCCAATGTGCCCGTGGTACTGACCTTGATTACCCTTATATGGAAGAATAGAAATCACCCCTGAAGGCATCGCTTCTCTCATTAATAATCTAAAAGTATCCACTTCTAGTGGCATTGATAATATCAACACTAATATTCTAAAAAACACAGTACACGTCTCTAGTCAAATATTATTCCATATTTTCAAGCAGTCTTTATTTCAGGCCAGATACCAACAGATTGGAAAATAGCTAAAGTCATTCCCATATTCAAAGATGGTAATAGATCCTCACGAGATAACTATCGACCCATTTCATTAACATGCATTTGGTGCAAGTTACTTGAGCACATCATCGCATCCCATATTTTCAGACACCTCGAAAAAAATAAGTACTTTTACAAAAATCAGCATGGCTTCAGAAAACGTTTGTCTTGTGACACCCAGTTGCTTGAATTTTCCTCCGAGTTACATTTCAACTTAAATAATAACCAACAAATCGACTGCATATTCCTCGACATTTCCAAGGCATTTGATCGTGTAGCTCATTGTCGCCTCATTTCCAAATTATCAGCTCTCCGCATAGATTCTTTAACTTTATCGTGGTTGCGCAACTTCTTGTCGCTTCGCCAACAGTTTACCATCGTTAAAGATTCTTCTTCAACAATAACTGACGTCACATCTGGGGTACCTCAAGGGAGTGTTCTTGGGCCATTACTGTTTTTAATTTATATTAATGACTTGCCAAATAACATTTCATCATGCGTTGGGCTTTTCGCAGACGACTGTATCATTTATCGCGTCATCAACACTGTCCGGGATCACATTATGTTGCAAAAAGACCTTGACCAAATTTATTCCTGGTGCAGAACTTGGCAAATGATCCTAAATTCAACAAAGTGCAAAATAATCTCTTTTTCGCGTAAGCATACTCACTCTAATTTCACTTACTGTATAAATAACACAGCAATATCTCGAGCCACTACCTACAAATATCTGGGTGTCAATTTCACTTCCACTCTTTCCTCGTCCACTCACATTAGTTCAATCTGCGCAAAAGCAAGGAAAACCTTAGGATACCTGGGGCGTAACCTGCGAATGGCACCAACAGCCATGCGTAAATTGTCCTACTGCACATTCGTCCGCCCGCAGCTAGAATTCGCATCATCTGTATGGTCACCTCATCAAAAGTACTTAGTTAATCTGCTCGAATCCGTCCAAAACAGAGCCGCTCGTTTTATTTCTCGCAACTATAATCGCACTTCAAGTATCACACAGATAAAACGTGACATTCCATTACTACCATTACAAACTCGTCGCGTGGTCGCCCTTCTTTGTCTGTTTCACAAATACGTTCATAGTGACAACCCATCCCCACTCCTTCTCGAACCCCCTTCCCGCATGTCGTCACGCTTACACAATCAATTCAGCTTTAAGCGCATCTATGGAAACCCACTTTCATTCAATTCATCAGCTCTATCTCGTGCCATATCCCATTGGAATGATCTTCCTGACGCTATCGCTTCTATATCAAACCTTGACAGATTCCATGAACAACTAAATGCGCATTTTTCCTAATATATTTGTTTCATATTTGTGCTTCTAACATACTTGATAACGATGCCTTTGCATCTTTGTTTGTTCCTTCCTTGTATTTTGCTCTTTGTTGAATGCTTACATTTTTCAGGGTATTAATGAATGTATAATGATGTTCTTATACTCTTGTGTATATTTCATTTTCCCGTGTGTTGACTAGATGACCTCAAGTGCCTTTTATTTGTGTAGCCCCCCTTATCCCATGCTCCTCCTGGGGCCTGTAAGGTGTTTTCTAAATAAAATAAAAATTTCCTTCTCGTTGTTCAGATCGCTGTTATTAACCTTGCCATTATTTTCCCATGTGCCCGTCTCTTCCGGTCGTTGGTTACGCAGGCAGGGAGTGAGGATTTCTGCGTTTCTGCGTGTCTGTTTAACATTATTTTTGACTTCTGAATATTTTACCTCAACCTTACGAATGACCCGCTTGAGTACAGTTCCTTCCGCACTCATACAGGTCGTCTGCTGATGCACTGAAAAACAACATTATGTCATCGGCAAATATCACGTGGCGGAGTTGTTATCCGTGCTAATTGACCAGATTAGGGGAAATCCCCAAGATAGGTGTCAAACTTTCTTTCGCAGAAACTTACTCCACTTTGGGGATTTCCACTAGTCTGGTCGATAAACACCTGTCCATCACTTCGAGTTGTTGATCAGTTCGCTCTAGCGCTAAAAACTGCTAGCCTCCTGCTTATCGCAGTTGGTACAGCGATTTGGTCCCGGGTTTGAATCCTGGACCACGACGAATTTTTTTAACTGCAAAGTTTGAGAAAGCTGTACAGCTTTTCTTTGTAGCCTTGCGACTGCAATTAGGTGGATGTCAAACTTTCCTTCTCTGAATTATTATCCGCGTGGTCGAATCTATCACCCACAGGCATACCGCTTTTTAAATATCCGTTTTTGACGGGCTGTATGTAATAACGGTGCGATTGTGTCTGCTCCTCCCATATAAATCTTCTGATAATATTCTGAAGCCGTTAATTATTCTCCATTTTTCTGTACATTCGTGGGAGATTTCCTGCAAGAGCGCCATGAAAACTCCCTCCACGCACTTGTTACGCAAAGCTTACAATAGGGTATACTTATTTATTTTATTTATTTACAGAGACCTCACAGGCTCCTGAGTAGGAGTATTGCGTGAGGGGGGGGGGGGGGGCTAGAATATTTATCTACATAGGTAGGGATCTCGCGAAGAAGGTACATCCTTAAACAGTAGTTAATGGCATGTACACTTGAGGCCGGAGATATTGCAGGTAAGGTAGTCTATGTATACAGGAATGTACAACAATACTATGACAATGCACATAGGTATCAAATAAAAGGACATAGCAACTTGGCAATAAAATGTACCTAGAACACAAAGTTGCTCAGTTCGCCTCTGAATACTACGGGATTACGGATGTTAACAATGGAATCTGGGAGTTCGTTCCAGAGTATTATCGCGCTAGGCAAGGCTGATGAATTGAAGGCGTTAGTGCGGCTAGGAAGGCGTTGGTAGCTGAGGTTATTATGAAGACGACGTGATGTACGGGACGGCTTTGTTAAGGGTAGGTCGAAAGGGTGTTGACTGTAGTGTATTTTGTGTAGAAGGGCGAGAAGGGCTATCTTCCTACGTGTCTGCAGTGTAGGTAGAGAGAGAGAGAGCTTAATGTTCGTGACGCTAGAGTTTCGCTTATAGTCACCAGTGATGAAACGCGCCGCACGGTTCTGTACGCACTCGAGGGCACGTATAAGATATGCCTGGTGAGGGGACCAAATGGATGCCGCAAACTCAAGTTGGGGGCGAACGAATGATTTATATGCTATTAGACGAGTGGTGGCCGGGGAGCCGCGCAAATTTCGTTTAAGGTAACCTAAAGTGCGCGAGGCCTTGGCGGTGGTTTTTTCTACATGAGTGGACCATAAGAGGTTAGGCGTGAAATGTACTCCGAGGTACTTGTAACTGAGTGCAGGGCATAAGGGTCTTTCGTTTACGTTATATGTGAAGGTAGAGTTAAATCGCTTGCGACTAAAGGTCATTAATTTGCACTTATCAGTGTTAAGCGACATTTGCCAGGATAGGCACCATTCCCTAATACTATCTAGATCCTGTTGAAGAGCAACGTGGTCACTTGGAGAACAGATTTTTCGATAAACTATACAATCGTCAGCAAATAAACGGATGGAGGAGGTAATGTTAGCGGGTAAGTCGTTTATATAAATAAGAAATAACAAGGGTCCTAAAACGCTACCCTGTGGTACCCCGGATGTAACGTCACATAACGGAGAATTGCTGTTGTCAACAGTTGTGAACTGTTTGCGAAATGACAAAAAATTTCTTATCCATGAGATAGTTAATGAATCTAGATGCAAGGATGATAGTTTGGCGATTAGACGACAGTGAGGTACCCGATCAAATGCCTTCGAAAAATCAATAAATACACAATCAGTTTGAAGAGATTGTTCCATATTAGAAAATAAATCGTTAGTAAATTCTAGTAATTGTGTTTCACAGGAAAAACCTTTCCTAAATCCGTGTTGTTTCGGGAAAAAAAAGTTGTTATCTTCCAAATGCTGCGCAATTTTGGAGGCAAGTATATGCTCTAGGAGTTTCGATGCGATACATGTTAGGGAGATGGGACGATACTTCTCTACTTTGCTTTTGTCCCCAGATTTAAATATCGGTACCACTTTTCCAATTTTCCAATCAAACGGAATTTCACCTGATGCGAGGGACTGTTTAAAGATATGGTACAGGATGGTGCTTGAAAAGGGAACGGTCTGCTGGAGAATTTTTGTGTTGATGGCGTCAATTCCAGACGAGGTGGACACTTTAACATTTTTGATTAGTGACGTAATTCCTTCGATGGTGATATCTATGGGACTCATAAATCGATAGTCAACATCTGAAACCGATGGAATACTGGAGTAGTCTTCTTTCGTGAACATCTCGGAAAAGAAGTCGTTGAAAACGCGGGGGCATGCTTCTTGCGTTATCGGGGTGCCAGTGTCATTGCGAGGGGAAATGTGATCAGATGTGCTAGGAGGTGATATTGTTCTCCAGAATTTTTTAGGGTTGTGCGTCATTAAAGATTGTAGGTCATGTAACAAATACTTTTGCTTTGCTTTACGAACAGCACTGCAGTATGCTTTTTCTGAGGCTCTGTGGTTATTGGTTGCAGTGGCTGTTTTTGAACGTTTGGCGATTTTAAACAGACGCTTTTTCCTATTTCGAAGAGTGCGAAGTTTTTTGTTAAACCATGGCTTTGAAGAACTAACGCGGAAAGATATACGTGGGATATGAGTGTCAATTAGTTCCAATAACTTTGTCTTATACAAAGACCAGTTATCATTTACTGAACGATTGGAAAAATTATCAAGAAAAGAAGTGCAGAATTCTTCTAAGCCACGGTTTATGGAATCGTAGTCAGCTCTTTTGTAATCAAAAATTTGTTTGTGGATGGTGACACGTGCGGTAAAAGACGTAGTAATCGCGAACTCCAGAAGTTTGTGGTCGCTAAATCGGTCAGAGCAATAAATCTGGTTCACCGTATCGGGCGCTGAAGCAAATACCAGGTCTAATGTATTTGAGCCTCTTGTTGGCTCGTTCACTAATTGCTCTAGGGAGAAATCTAGTGTAAGTTCTATGAATTTACTTGTTTCGCTAGTTCTGGAAGTTAGGTTAGGCCAGTCAATATCCGGGAAATTAAAGTCGCCGACCAAGAGAATATTGGCCTTTGGAAATTTAGCGGTAATTTCAATGAGGTTATTGTGGAAATCGGAATTAAAAGTCTCAGGACAATCAGGTGGTCTATAACAGACACCAAAAATATATTGTGAAGATTTCGACGTAATACAAATCCACAGTAACTCTAGGGGAGTTGTTACATCTACAAGAAAAGAAGTAATATGCTTTTTTACAGCGAACGGGACACCTCCGCCCCTTCTGGTAGTCCTATCTTTCCGGTAAATAACAAAATTGCAGCAGTCTGGCAGTACTTCGTTGTTAGTAATATCAGGGTAGAGCCAGGTTTCAGTTAAGGCTAAAACGTCGCAGTTTGTGTTATCGAGATATGAGCACAGTTCTGTACGTTTTTGAAGAATACTGCGCATGTTAGAATAAGATACGGAAAGTTGGTGCTGCTTGGTTCTGTTGTACGGAGGTTCCGAAGGCTTTTTTAACCCGCATGATGCCCTCAGCTGTCGTGGCTATTTAGAAGATTGCGTTACGCTGTCACTTGTGGCATCATACACATAAATGTTATCTCCGATTAGTAGTTTGTTGCCGCGAAGTTTGTATGAAGCGTCTTGCCCTTTAGCGAATTCCATGAGCTTTTTCCTTGATAGCCGCGTTGCAAAACAAAAATCTTCGCGCACTGCAAAGTCTGTTCCCTTGAGTTTAAGTTCGTTTGCCAAGACAGCCTGCTTATCTTTGTGAAAAGCGAATTTAGCAATTATGGGTCTGCAGTTCTCAGGGTTGTAACGACCAAGCCGGTGAGCGCGTTCAATTTGGGATGGCTGAAGTGTTATTTCGAGATGTTGCGAACAGAAATTTATTATTTTGGCTTCAGATTGAGGCCATGTTTCGGAAGATGCGTCACCTATGCCGAAAAAGAGTAAATTATCACGTCGAAGCCTGTTCTCGGCGTCGTCGCATCGTGTAACTATGGCTTTCAGTTGGTCCGATATGCTTTTCGGGAGAGATTCAGCAGAGGCAGGCCCCGAGGGTGAGCCACTGCTATGCAATGCAGTAGTTTCCATTGATTGGATTCTTTGAGATAGTTGTTTTATTTCTGTATCAACTGATGCTTGCCACTGTGTAACGGACGTTTGCCACTGTTTAACTGCGCGAAGTTCAGTTCGAATATCGTCTTGACCAGACTCAATTCTTTGAACTGTTGCCAAAACCTTAGCTAACATATCATTGTTATCAAGGTGGGGAGGGTCCTTATGAGTACTGGTATTCGCGACAGGCATGTTATCCGGACCGGGATTTGATTCCACGTCGCCAGACAAAAGCAACAACAAGCTACTTATGCATTGGGGGATTCGTTTTTTACATCGTTCAAGCACACAAAGAGAGTGTCTGGGGCACGACACCACTAAAAGACAGCGATTTGACGATTTAACGCAGAAGCTGTTATTCAAATAACTAACCTGCAACAATACGAAGGGTGAGCGATCCATTCTTGCAGTGATGTCGTGCCCCAAGACTGACGCGGTCGCCGGCTGCTTATATTCGGCGGCGAGCACGCTGTTATCTGGGTGGGTGGAGCTATGTGGCCGTGGTTGCCAGCTGCCTTCCACGGTGGGCGAAAATAGCGGCGGCGTCCAGTAGTCGGGTGAAGTGGTTCGATTGTAGTGCCAGTCCGCCAGGAAATCCGTGACTGCCGGAGCATCTTGCAGGCAGAAGATAAGGGCCATCTGCAACAATACGAAGGGTGAGCGATCCATTCTTGCAGCGATCCATTCTTGCAGTGAATAAAGAGGAATTTTGTAGGCTCTCAATGTCAGGCTAAGGGGCTTAATCTAGACCTTTTTATGATTGATTGATTGATTTTAGGGTTTAACG
Organism: Haemaphysalis longicornis; assembly: GCF_048455015.1. Classification (NCBI taxonomy): domain Eukaryota; kingdom Metazoa; phylum Arthropoda; class Arachnida; order Ixodida; family Ixodidae; genus Haemaphysalis; species Haemaphysalis longicornis. Next base: position 127,088,839 of record NW_027526214.1, on the reverse strand, counting down.
CGCCGACGCAACGCAGGCGATGAGGCGCGCCGTAGTGGAGGGCTCCGGATTAATTTTGACCACCTGGGGATCTTTAACGTGCGCCGAAATCTCGTACACACGGGCGTTTTTGCTTTTCGCCTCCATCAGAAAAGCGGCCGCCGCGGCCGGGAATCGAACCCGCGACCTCGTGCTCAGCAGCGCAACGCCTTAGCCACTGAGCCACCGCGGCGGGTACCTTTTTATGAATCCACCCTGGTCACTCGATTGCAGTAAACCGATCGCAGTTGGCTGTTTCCTTTGCAAACAACTCGTTCACATGAGAAAAGGGGAGAATGGACCTTTAAGTCTCACGCTCCGCGACATCTCCCATCGCCAATATAAGTTGGACTGGCATTTTTTGACGTGCTGGAAAAACAATTTTTTGGCTTCAGAGGACCGTGGAATGCATTCTCGTGGTCCACGCGGACAGCGACAGCAGCAAAAGCCACATCCCCGCAAAGACTGAAGTCAAATGGGCGCAAGCGCGACCACGCGAGGTCACACTTTACCCGTCTACCGGCGCCTTTTACGGGACCCTGCAACACATTTTTCAGCTTTTTTTCGAAATCTTAAATGCTTGCAGAACGTAGTCAACCAACACATCTAGTACTTAGATTAGACGGTCGTCAAGTACCTCAGCAAGAAATTGCTCCCTATGCCCACCAGATATATTTTAAAAAATTTCCCGTAGGGGAACCCTTCCCGTAGGGGAACCCTGAGTAGTGTGCGAAGCAGCCATGGGGTCGAATCAAGTTCCCATTAGTTTTCAGTTTGATCGCGACGTTGCGGGAGGAAAATGAGGGGAGCGCAGCGTCATTTAACCGCGGACCTAAGTGGCGCCCCCAGCGGAGTATGCAGCGGCTATCGTCGCGTCTCTAACCCTAAGCTGCATCGCATTATCGCGCGCGGAGCCGCAGGTGTTGCCATTCGTTGCGCAATCTCGGAGAGGAGAGGAGCTTCAGAGAGGAGAGGAGGAAAGCCGGAGAGGAGAGGAGCGTCGGAGAAGAGAGGAGGAATGCCTAGCGTACTACCCAGGGTTCCCCTACGGGAAAATGACGACGGTTTCTCTCTCTTTGCCGGTCTTGGCGTTCTTCGACTGCTGGAATTACTTCATTACAGCGGTGTAGAGGGTATTGGCTGGCTGCCCTTCGGCTGCAGCAATGAACGCATTGGATTGCCACTTTTAAGAGAAGGCCACAAAAGCAAAGCAGAAATGGAAGGCGAATTTGCTGGGACGAGCAATTCACACAGTGCCGCACTGTGCGGGCTATGACTGCAGCTTTGGCGGTGCTTCCCGACGCGCAGCAAAAAATTACACCATCTTCCCGTGGGGAACCATGAGGAGGATGTGAAGCATCATGGGGGTTCCGTGTAGGTTTCATTGTATTGCCGCTATGTTGTTTCATTTATCGGAGCACGAATGGGAACGTAGTGTGAACCCCCATGTAAAGACACAGAAATGTAGAGACAGCGAAGAGACCGACACCCGCGTTACCTGAGCGAACACCTCCTGGTTCTCGTTTTTCTTTATTGCGTGCTCACGCTCCTACCCCGCTGCCCGCCCTCTTCGTCCTCTTCTCTGGTTGAGCTGCAAGGCGCGTGGCGCTTCCCGCCACAGCTTTCCCACGGGAAATTCAACATCCTCCTCTGAAGTTTTCAGTTCGTCGTTTCCGTTGACGTTCACCTTCGCGTGCCTTCGTTGTATAAGTAGCTTCTTGACGTAGTATGATTTAGTGAAGGACAAAAGGCGCGTACATAGCACATGCTCCCGTCTCGGTTTGTAGCGCAGCGGGAAGAGCGCCACGTACCTTCCGTTGCTGCCGGAAAGTCGTCGGTTCGAAACCGGGCGCCGCCTAGCTATTTCTTTTATTTATAGGGGACTGCGCGGACGTCAGGCCAAACGCTGACGGTCAAACGCCGAAGAGACGCGTTTGACCAAACGCGTCAGGCCACACGCTGAAGATCAGGCCAAACGCTGAAGAGACGCGCATGCGCAGTAGAGTCCGGACGGCGGACAGCAACAAGGGAGGGAGGGACATAGCCCCGATCATGAGATGCTTCGCATCAAAAAGTGAAAGCAATTATCGGAAGTGTTGCAGCGACCCTTCAACGAACGTTCACGCCGGCTTCGGGCAAATACTGCCGCTGTGCAAAGGCCCAGTGGCGTAAGCGGCACATCCGTTTGAGCAAGAAGGCTTGCTCACAAGAAACGTGCACGAACGTTAAGAACGAAGGTCAGAGACAACATTTTGATGGAGTCTTGGCGCTGTGTCGCAGTTGCATAGGTTGGAGAGACACCGGCGTCATTTCTCGGGCCAAGGGAGGACTACGGTGGCGTTGGAATCACATACTAATGGGATAAGACCTATTAATGCGCAACTGGATAGACACGGACCTATACCTACGACCCAGAGCTCGCATGCTGCAAAACGCGAGAACCCCGGGTTATAGTTTGTGCTTTAAGTTTGGGAGCTTTGTCTTCGCTGGGCACCTTCACACCCTACCGAGGCTGTTCGTCTCTCCCTTCTCCGCCTTTACACGGCACTCACGCCGAGAACGCCTTACTTTTACATCTCATTCCTTCATGCAAATCACTTTCTACTATCGCCGCCGTCGCTTATTCCTGTGCCCTTTCGCACGGCGTCCTTCCGCGCGCGCTCACGACAGCTTCCACCCTCCCTAACTTTAATTTCTTCTCTTTTCCTGCCCTCATCTTCGCGTATTTTCGTTTCCTTTCGTGTTTCTTTCTCCAAGCGGGCCAGATAAGGTGTCGGCACTTCTGGCCAGACAATTTCGGGCCCCTCTCCCCCACCGCTAAAATCACCCTGCTTGCTTGCAACGTGGCAGAGACGTGTGTGCACCGGGCGAGCGGTCAAAATGGACCCAAGTTGTACATCTCGACGACAACCGATCAGACTTTTGACCGAGAGAAGTTTTAGCTTCCTAATTGGGCTGAAAACCATCTCTTTCGACAAAAGAGGTCTATGGAGCCTTGTGTACCTCGGAGATAAATACACTAAGAGACGGATGACACTACGGATTGCCCACGATGTCGGAGCTGTCGCGTCTTCAGATACCAGCGTATACAAAGAATTCGCCTTGGCTCTAATGTTGGTAGCAGTCGACGGCTACTCTACCAGTGAGGCGAATGAGAGGATCAACGGGAGCTTTTCTCTGGTTTGCCTAGTACATTATTTACTCCCTCTCGGTTCGTACTGCCCGTCGTCATCTGGTTGCTTTCGCCGGGCAGAAGTCAGAAAAGTTCCACATACGCTTCAAAACTGTGCACATGAGCACGAAACGGTACATTTTTGGCCACGAATCACAATCAGTCATAGAAATCCAATGGCGATCACCGCGCCCGCAGACTAAACCGCACCACTGCGAATCCTATCGCGAAATGAATTTTCTTTTTCTGTTAACTTTACTAATATTCGCAGTCTTATACCGAAGCGCCAGCTCGTGTCTAACGTTGTGGCGCCATCCAACAGCAATATTTTAGTATTAACAGGAACTTCGCTAAGCGATGAGGTTACTGACGCCGAAGTGCTCTCAGATTTACCACATTTTCAGTGATTTCGCATCGACCGGAAACGCGGCCGTGGAGGTGGTGTGCTGATCGCTGTTGGCCCAGAAATACCATTTTCTGTTGTCGACGTAAAATCTGACCTTGAAATTTTATGGCTCATTTGCCACGCTTCCCCTCAAACATTCCTACTCGGGGTGTGCTACAGGCTACGGAACACAAATACAGGTTTTTCACGTGATTTAAACACTATAATGAGCACATTCACGACCGCCTACGCTAATGCTCACATCTCACTTTTGGTTACTTTAATTTTCTGAAAATTGATTGGGATAATGATTGGGATAATGCTACACCCTCGTCGGCATACGATGACGAAGCGAGATATTTTATACATGTTTGTTTGAATTTTAACGTTGCTCAACTGGTGTCAGAGCCAACACGCATAGCAGGTGGTTGTGCTAACATCCTAGATTTAATACTAACCGACCATTAAGATTCCATATCGTCAATTTCATACCTACCCGAAATTAGTTAGCACAGTGTAATACATGTAGATTTTTGCTTCCCTCGTGAGCGACGCGAGAAACTCAAGAAAACAATTACCGTATGCTATAAAGGTAATTATGAAGCCATAAACAACAAGCTCAAAAACTTTTTTCCAGTCTTGAAAAATACCTTTCATACCCGATCTGCGGACAGTAACTGGAGATTTTTAAAGGTAAGATCAGTGAATTAACTGGCAAATTTATCCACATAGTCTCACGCCGTAGCACGCCACAGAAACCATGTTTTACAAACAAACCGGAGAGATTAGCGAAAAGAAAAAAAGCGCCTTTTTCGCAAAGCAAAATCACAAGAAACACCGGACGCTTGGGCGAAATACAACACAGCCGCAAAAGAATATACCACCGCTATTTGTAACGCGAAATACACGTTTTTGAACAAGGATTTTCCAGGCATGCTAACCTATAACACACGAAAATTCTGGCAAATCGTTAACCCTCGCTCTACCAACACCATCCACCTTACTAATGAATCCGGTCAAGTGCTTTCAGATAATAAATGCGCCGATGCTTTTAACACCGCGTTCTCATCGGTATTTACTAATAAATCTGGCGTGCCTTCCCCATCCTGCCGCGGTGCTGTTGTCATCCAGTATGTGTTCAATTGGTTTTTGCGCTGACGACATTTCATGTGTTACTCGAAATATGAAATTGTCCTCATGAGGTGGCGTCGATGATATTCACTCAAAAGTGTTAAAAAACATTCATGACACCATCGCCCCATTTCTGTGCTTGATGTATGCGCAGTCGCTCTCCACAAGCATTCTTCCAGATGATTGGAAGAGGGGCAAGGTCGTTCTTATCTATAAATGGCGTAATAAAAACTGTCCATCGAACTACCGTGCCATTTGTTTAACAAGCGTCCCGAACAAAATCATGGAACATGTCGTCTACGCTCAGATTGTTAACTTTCTAGATTCTAACAACTTTCACCCCAGCCAGCAAGGTTTTAGGAAAGGATTCTCTTGCGAAGCACAACGCGCAATATTTCATCGCGACCTGCATGCTAACCTTGGCAACAACTTACAAATTGACGCAATCTTTCCTCATTACGCAAGTGCATTTGACACAGTATCCCACCAAAGACTAATGCTCACATCAGCCAAGTTAAACTTAGACCCAAATGTGCTCAATTGGATCGAAACATTTCTAATTTACAGTTCTCAATTCGTGCATGTCAATAACAAATCTTCCGGGTATCTCAAACTAACATCAGGTGTACCTCAAGGTTCGGTTCTTGGACCCCTCTTGTTTCTAATACATATTAACGACTTACCCCCCCAGCGTATCCTGCAAAATTCGCATGTTTGCAGATGACTGTGTAATCTATCGAACAGTAACTAACACTCGCGACCAAACTCTTCTCCTGAAAGACCTTAACCACATTCAAGAATGGTGCGATTATTGGCTTCTGTCTCTTAATCCGAACAAATGCAAACTTGTTTCATTTTCCAGCCGTAAAAATCCTTTCGTTTTTTTTATATGATATTGCCGCGAACCATATACGGGTTTGTTTTTAATGCCCGGCCGCGCCCGGATCTGCTAACTGTGTACCATGCGAATAGCGTGTTCCATTCTTTATTTTTATGCCGCACGGGCTATCTCATTCAGATAAGCAGAGTGTTTCGCCCTAACGCCGCTAGCCCAGAATGATCTTCTGTGATCTACAATGTTCTGGATGTGAATCGACGATTCCATAAACTCTCGCGCCGAAAGATAAAAGCCTGCAGGCGCCGCGGCATTCGATTCTGCGACGCTCGCCGACGCAAGTCACTTTGTTGACCGCTGCTTCGCCGCCTCTATATTCTTTTGAGCTGTTAGGGGAGCACAAGTTCGCTCCAATAAACTTCTTTCTCCTTCCAGACAACGGCGTCGTCCTTGGCTTCGTGACAATATCGTGAACGTCCCGGTAGAGTCACAATCATCCTTCAAGTATCTAGTTGTCACATTGTCTTGTGATCTTACTTGGAATGCGCATATTACTAATGTCATTTCATCGGCAAATAAAACACTGGGCTTCTTGAAGCGTCACCTCCGTCATGCACGCCAACATGTTACGTTCCTGGCATATTAGTCCCTCATCAGGTCGAAGCTCGAATATGCCTCCCCCATATGAAACCCACCCCTAATATAACTCATTAACGACCTCGAATCTTTTCAAAATCGCGCCGTGTGATTTATTCACTCCCTGAGGTCGTACCACATCAGCGCTTCGGCTTTGAAAGCGCAATCCGGTTTATCACCACTGTCTGTTCGCCGCCGTGTCGCCACCCTTTCCCTCTTTCATAAAGTTTTTTCATTCTTCCCTTAAGGCAGCTCCTTACATCCTCCCCCGGCATAAATTTCACACCTTACAAGTCATCCACTTCAAGTGTCCCCATATCACAACAGAACTATCACTTTTTCTGCCTCTTTTTTTCCCCGCGCAGCCAATGATTGGAACGACCTTCCCTGCTCCATTGTTTAAACCACCTCCCCATCATCCTTCATAGCAAATGCTACGAATTACCTGTGTTTCGAAAATTAATGTGTTCAAATGTTTTCTTATCCTGTGTATGCACCCTAAATGAAATCAAATCAGTTTATTTTCCAGAAGTGGATGGTTCCTCGGGTAAAAGCCACTTTTGCAGCTTGACAGAGCCCGAGGAACCAGTACACCAGACAACGGTATGCTATTTGTTTGCATGTTACACGGAAACAAGACAAAATACATTCCATGATAACTGAAAGAAAAAAAAGTCGCCACGTGTTCTATGTTTGCGAAAATAAAAATAAAAATTGTGCAATTTGTTCGTCTTTTGTTGGGTATTGCACATAAAATTACATTTGCACACCTAAATACATATATTTGTAGGCATATTTACAATATATTCATATATACCGATAATATATCCCATTAAATGTAAGCACATTATACATGCACATACGGCAACAAGCAAGAGAGAAAAATAAGGAATACTACAAACAGCAAGTAATGTAAGAGTACAAGATGAAACAAAAATAAAAACCGAAATAATATTTCTATCATAACGGAACTGTGCACAAGATAAGAATACGCTTTGCACGCGTAATATAAGCATAGCGATTAACTCACATTATAATCACCTCGTGTTCAGACCCTTGAAAAAAATGAAAGATGTTAATCGCAACAAGTAATCATTCTTGTAACAGCACTAAATGATTTCACAGCTCCTTGGGATTCATTCCGCCTGTGTTTTTGTGCTGATTCAGCAATGTTGGAATGCTGAAATATATGATAATGACTGTAGTTTATAGTTTGTGCGAAATGAAGCTACAGCCCATAAAGTTGGAGTTTGTGTATTAACATTGGTGTAGTGACTTTTCAATCCAGCTGATTGTTTTAGAAAGTTTGCAATAACAGGTGAAGCGTGATACATTGTATCTAAAAGCTGGAATTTGTGCATGTTATCAAATCGAGCAATATTGTATTTAACAAAGGCTTCTTTTGTTGTTTGCATTCGGTCGATGTTATTGACGAGACGAAAATTTTCTTTTGAAGGATAGTAAATCTATGTATGTTGGACGTGGTTGTGGTTTAACCACCTGCCCATCATCCTTCATAGAAAATTACCTATGTCCCCCATTCTGGGCTGCAGTTCGTTAAACGTGAATGAAATAATGCATAATATATTCGTAGTTTTGCCTGCAGTGGGATTGGGGAACAAAAACAAAATAAACTTCATTTACCTGAGCTAGTTTCTTGCATATATAGTCAATATGGGTGCCCCAGCTTATATTTGATGAAAAGTGAACGCCAAGTATTTTATGTTCCTGGACTATTTCAACAAGTTGATTTTCAAGATAAATGCTATTTTTTAGACTAACGTTTTTATTTCGTGCACGAAAAATGACACCCTTAGACTTGCTAGAGCTCAATTTCATATCGTTTGACTGGGCCCATCTTGATAATTTTGAAAGAACTTCGTTGCAAATAATAATTATATCATCAAATTTGGTGCCAGACAGAAGCAGAGTAATATCATCCGCACACATAACAAGGTGTACTTTGGGATCTATCTCAGCCACATCATTTATGAAAACATTAAATAAAAGTGGACCTAAAATACGTCCCTGAGGCACACCTCAATTCAAGAACAAGAAATAGGATTTGTGGTCATGAACACATACACACTGGCTCCTGTTTCTTAGGTAACTATCAAATAATGATAATGCTGAGCCACGAATGCCTATATTCGAAAGCTTGTTAAGACGATATCGTGATTGATGCAGTCAAAAGTTTTCCTCAGATCAATGTACACCTATAGTATAAAGATTATTTTGTACATTTTCTAGAACATTCTCCTTTATGGTAAGTAACGCCGTTTCTGTACTTTTACCTTTCCTAAAGCCAAACTGAAAATCTGCGAAGGTGTTATTTTTCTCTAAAAATGTAGTTACGCGGGCGGAAATAATTTTTTTCTAGTCCTCTGGAAAAGACAGGAAGTATAGATATTGGCCGGTAGTTGCAGGCAACATTTTTATTCCCACTTTTGTAAATTACAGAAACCTTGGCTCTTTATATTACTGGGAAATATTCCTGTTTCTAGAACTAAATTAAAGATGTGAGCCAGTACCCTGGAAATCGAAGAGAGCACATATTTAATTGGCTTTATTTGCAGGCGATCAACATCAGTAGCTGTACTATTTCAGATGTTCATAAACGTACTATCAGTTTCATCAGTTGGAGCCAAGAAAATACTCTGAACCGGTCCGGATCGTTTATTCCTAATATTCAAGATATTTGCACTGGGCCTCAGAATATTTACAATATAATCATTAAAGTGGTTCGGCAGGGATTTTTCCGTCAATTCGACAGAGTCGTGAGTCATAGCGCTGGGGTAGGAGGAAGTGCAATTTCGACCTAAAATTTTATTGATAACGTTCCAAGCAGAAACTGAGCGCTTTTGACAGGCGTCAGAAGACAAGTTTTGATGGTACCTTGCTTTGGCGAGCCTAAATTTTTATTTATGTTATTTTGCAATTTTTCGAATTCGTTTAGGGTTACTTCTGATTGTGTACGTTGAAAGGAATGATATTGTGATGAACTCAGGGTTCGGTGGTGGGAACCACGAGACGTATACGCAAGATCAATGACGACAGAGGCCACAGCACGAAGGTGAAGCGGGTAGAGGCAATATATTGCAGAGAGCGGACACACGGGGGTATGCAGAAGGCGATGGAAAAACAAGAACAAAATTGAAAAATAAAGGAATGAAATGCAAAGGGAGAGGAAACCACAAATAAGTCCTTCCCTGTCGCAGTTTCTTGGCGATTCGTGAGAGAAAGCACATGCGTGAAGAAAACCACAACAGCCTCACTGATGCAGTCCGTTATGACTCGGTCGCGAGTGGCTCGATGGCTCCAGGCTGACCGGAACTCCGGAACGGAAGGCGAAGAGACAGGCGCAGCGAAAACGGCAGGAGAGGGATCCCGGCGCTGTCGCCCGGTGCAGTAGCGGATCCGGCTGGTGACCAGGAGGTACCTGGCGATGTCCCGGTGCGGTAGCACGGGCGCCGTCGATGGGTGTCTTCGCAGCTGATGCAGGCGCACCCCGAACGCTCGTCCGCCCAAGAGCCCGGTCGCGTTCCTCCTCCTCTTCCTCGTCTCTGGAGGCGCATACCCATTAGCGGGTGATTGGCCTCCTCTCCTTCCACTGTTTTCTTTTCTGCGCCTGTTTTCTCCCTGGAGCTCATCACAGATATAGACATTTCTTATGTTTGACCATCTTCAGATGTTCAAATGACACCCAGGGTTTTCTGACTTATGTGAACGTCTTACAGATTTAAGAGGGAAACATTTCTCATACAGACGCAAAACAACTTCCAAAAACTACTGTATGCATCATCCGCGGTCGTTTTTTCCAAAACCGCAGACCAATCGTGCCTCTCAACTTCCAGTTTGAATAGTGCCAAGCCTAGCTCTGTGATTGGCTGAAAAGTGAAGCCATCGCCTAACTCATTGTTTTTTAAATGTCTATGTTGTATATACAAAAGATCGGACAATGATCCCTGATGTCGCAAGAGAGGGTTCTGACTCTGAGAATCTTGGTTTCCACATTTGTAAGGAAAAGGTAAATTACAGATAAAGTAGTACTCGTTATTCAAATCAAATCAAATCAAATCTTTATTTTCCTCTTGAGAAAGAAAGGGAGGAATAGGGAAAAAGCTGCACATTTGCAGATTGCCGGAGCCCAAGACCCCCCATTTTATTTTCTCCGGTACGGTTTTGTAATATACAATAGTTATCACGTAGCGTCACGAGTACACACAATTTTCCAGAAGCAAGTATTTTCCAACTTGGAATAAGAACGCAAAAAGTGGAAGTTTGATGAATTTGAAGTAATACAAATGGTAAATAAGAGATTTTCGAAGAAACTATGGGCAATGCAATACAAACACGCATACATATACATATTCACATTTATACATGCATATACACATACATATGTATAATTAGAAAATATAATAAAGGAGAAAAGTATGTTTACCACAGCTCAAAAAATTAGGTCAGCATATGTGTTAGGTACTAAATCATGGGCATTTAACACACATAATGTATCGTCACTTCACACGTTTCGTTGAATATAAATTGAAGAGGCATAGGAAGACAAATAACAAGGAAAAAGTACAACAAAACTCGAACAAGAAAATACAGTGCATTAGGTATTGTGAGATAAGTAAATAGAAAGAAAATGCGTAAGTAGCGAACGAGTCGACAGCGTGGAAATATCAATATCCAATGACGAAAGGTTATTTAGAAGCAGTGCAATATTATAAGATAATAACTGCAATCCGTAGGATGTGCGACAAAAACTTTGAATCCATGGGTATTGTTCTAGAGTATTGTATTCATATTTGCATTCGACAAGATTAAATAAATTTGTGAACTGCTTATTTCGCGTACGAATACATGTACGATGCGTACAGGCGAGACGAAATTGGTAAAAATATTCTATTGGCAATATTGTACGAGCGGAATAAATAGAGTATGAGAATTGTAGTGGCATTAACAATAATTCGTATCACTCATTTTTGTTTGTTTGTTTGTTTTGTTTGTTTGTTATGTTTGTTTTGGATGTAGTTGCCCAGACTAAATGACAGTAATGGAGCGTGGGTAAAAAAAGTCCATTGTACAAAACTCGTTTTACGGCCAAAGAAAAAACGTGGCTATTCCGATTTAACATTCACGTAACTCCATTTAATTTGCTGCATACGTGTTCAACGTGCAAATCCCATGTTAAATTTTCAGAAAAAATAACGCCAAGGGTTTTAACATGATCAACAATTTCAATATAATTTGTGTTTAAATATATCTGTGATCAATCAATCAATCAATCAATCAGTCAATCAATCAAGAGCTTTATTATCACAAGACAGGAAAAAGGTTTACAGACTATTTGGACCGATAGCCAGGAGGCTAGTTTCCGGTCCAATACAAAAATACACGTACAAATGAGTCGCAGGTATCCACCAAGTTTCGAAGATAAAGAAAATGAAGAAAACAGGCAAAGAATAAATGAAACACAAAACAGTATAAACATCCACCATAATCACAATCGCATCATTAAACTACATTCTGTTTATCCAAATAAAACATCTTGCAAGACAATTTGAAGTTCCTCGCAGTTTTCACTTGAATAGGTACATCGTTCCACACTTTGGCACCGTAGAATTCAATAAGCCTTTCGCCATAAACGTTATGACACATTGGCAAGTTGAAGTTGGCGTTGGATGCTTGCCTAGTGCTCCGAACAGGGATAGAAAAACGTGCTAAGCGTACAGGAAAGTTATGGTTTATAATTGTGTTTACTAAAAGAGATATTTTGTATTCCCGAATAGTTGAAAAAGAAAGTACACGAAATTCCTTAAAAATTGTATTGACAGGACGGTTGAATGCAGAAAATGATATTATTCTTAGTGCTCGTCGTTGTAATCGATATAACGGCGTAAAATATGTTTCATAGGTAAGCCCCCAGGCTTCCGTACAATAAATAATGTGGCACTGAAATAAAGTGAAGTACAGTCGAACACGGATATATCGGACTCCAAGGGGATGGCAAAATAGTTCGATATATGAAAAATTCGATATAAAAATATGGGCTCTGAGACGTTACCTATGGTGGACGATCACTTACCGATTAAAAAATGGCAACTAATTCCGCACTCACGACGAAAGAGCAGGGTTTATTTGCGTGAAAAAAATTACTGATCTTGCCCTGCTTCTTCGTCCTGGAAATGAAATTGAAGACGCTGGTCTTGATGTTCTCGAGGCTGTCCAGGTACGACAGCCCAGTTCCTTCCATGTCGGCGCAACAACGGCGAATCAAGCTGAACGCAGCCGCCACTTCACCGGCGGAGTACGATCGTGTAGCCGTATCCTCGTCAGGACGATCTCCGCCACTCGAGATTGTCCTGAGTACCTGGGTTCCTGCGACCGCAGCTACGATACCCTCGTCACCGAGGCTCGCAACAGCCTGAACATTGTTGTCAGCGTCCACAAAGTCATCGGCAGACACTCCGGCTGGAACAGCAGCCGGGAAAAGGGGCGGCAACTCGCGAAACATGTCGACCTTGCTCTCGTAGTCGTCGTTGCCGTCTTCGCAAGCTTCGGAAAGTTCGGCCGTCACGAAGCCTGCCTTCCGGAAGCAGTTTTCCAAAAACAACGCACCTCTGAGAGAAACAGCGGTCTACGAAAGGTGCGGGACAACTCGCAAAGCAACAACAGCAGCAAAATGCAAAATGAGGAGGAGGCCGCCAGCGCCTCCGTTCCTGCTCTTCCCTTTCCCGGGGTGATGTCGGGGGAAGACAGACCCAGAAAGAGAGTAAAAAAATCTTTCTGGCAACCCGGGAACATACGCAGCCGAAAAATAAAGAGCTGTTCCTCAATTCAGAGAACGTGAGCAGTTGGAGCGCAGTCAGGGCATCTCTAACTCGCACTGTCACATTTTCCAAGCGTTTCGCGCTTCTGTCCCTGTCGCGTTTTGGCGAAGGCGCGATGTCGCACGCTAAGTGACTGCGGACATTGGGTGGGCTGTGACCGCTGAAGAGCACCTTCCAGCTCGCGCGGCGTTCGATATACCAAATGTCGGGAAAAATACCGTTCGATATAAACGTACCAATTCCTATACTTTTACACAGAATTTTCAAGGGGATAATTTTTAAGTTCGATATAGACGATAATTCGATATACCCGTGTTCGATATATCCGTGTTCGACTGTATAAAGATCGTAACATACTACATGGGAAGAAAGACCGCGCTTTGGTTAACGTGAAACAACTAAACGCAAGTTTTTTACACACCTTTTGTATTTGTTCTTTCCAATGTAGGTGTGAATCAAAGACAACACCCAGATATTTGAAGGAAGTTACATTCTCAATTGGTTTGTCGTTTATATACGCACTAAAAGAACTATTATCAATTACTTTTCTCCTCGAGTGAAAGATGACACATTTAGTTTTGTCGGTGTTTATGGTTAACTTACTTTTCAAAAACCATGAGTAGATACTGTCCATTTCAGCTAGTATGGTATCTTGCATTTCAGATAGAGAATCACCGCAAAATATAATTGCGGTGTCATCCGCATACATTAGTATTTTGGAGTTCTGTATTGCGAGTGGGAGATCATTTACATACAAGGAAAATAAAATAGGACCTAAAACTGATCCTTGCGGAACACCACATGTTAAGTCACAGTATGAAGAATGGTGATTATCGATTACCACTTTCTGTTTTCTAGATGAAAGATAGCTCACAAAGAATTTAAGGGAGTTGCCAATTATACCATATTTTTCCAGTTTATTTATTAGAATTGAATGATTAACCGAGTCAAAAGCTTTCTTAATGTCCAAAAACACTCCTATTGCCAACTGATTTTTGTGAAGAGCGCTGTTTATAACTTGAGCAAGTGTTACAACGGCCGAGGACGTAGTCCTGTTGGGAACAAACCCATGCTGCTGCGGGCAAATTACGTGATTTTCCTGGAGATATTTTTAAGCTGTATAGATATTAATTTCTCGAAAATGGTATTAATTACGCTTAACACAGATATTGGTCTGTAACTATTTGGATTGTTCGGATCTCCAGTCTTATAAACTGGAACAACTCGTGCAATTTTAAGTACATTTGGATAAGAACCGGAGTTAATTGCATGATTAATTATATGATGAAGGGGAACCGACAGAATGTCAATGTTTTGTTTCACTACTTTCGCTTGTATTGCGTCATAACCGACAGCTTTATTCTCCGATAGCTGGTTTACGATATTTATTATATCTCCCTGCGTTACTGTATTAATATTGAAAACATTATTGGTCATTGGAAAATCTTCAGCTTCGTCTGCGATAGGTCCGTTGCTAGCAATTTTACCTATGTTGGTGAAATAGGTATTGAAATAATTACAGACATCAGTAGAGGGGTTGTCGGGTACAACAGTATCTTTCCGGCTCGTTCCGATAACATCATTTACAATTCTCCAGACCTTCCTATTATCACCCCCTTGACGAGCGATAAGATCTGTGTAATATTGTTTTTTTGACTTCCTCATCATTGCGACCGACTTATTCCGGTAATACTTAAATTGACTATGGTAGTAGTCATTTGTTTTATTATTCTTCCATCTTCGGTAATATGAATCCTTTTTTTTTGAGCACGTCAAGTATAGCAGTACTCAACCAAGGACAAATTGCTTGTTGGTAATTATGTCGGGAACACTGACGCGTTGATTGTTCAATTGCCCTTGTAATGCTTTGCACAAAGGTTTCACATTCTATCTGTACGTCCTCATCATACATGTCTTCAAAAGAGACAGAATTCAGTAACGTTCTTACGAGATCATAATCTACTCGAGTTTTCCGTTTCACGGGAACATCAGACACGGAATTCTGGTATTTTGGGGGCAAAAACACAAACGTTGGGCAGTGGTCAGCGATAGCAACATCCCATACACCAGCAGATACATTCATATCAATGTTGCATAGTATGTGATCAATTAAAGTGGCCGAGTTATTGGTTATTCGTGTAGGTTCTGCGATAACATTTTGGACGTGAAATGAAGGTAGCAAATATGTATAATCGGGGCAATCATCCTTTGACAAATCAATATTAAAATCACCACAAATAATTAAAGAATCATTCGATGTTGTAGTAGATAACAAAATACTTTCCATGGCCGAAATGAAATCGCTTTTGCTTGAGTTTGGAGGACGGTAGATAACACCGACAGTGATACCGCCTTTGATGCGAACAAAAAGGGATTCAATTGCGTCTTTAGTAAACGTGCATTCGTTGAGATAGTAGCTATCTACATTCCGTCTTAGAAACAGCGCTACGCCCCCTCCACGTGCCGAACATTTTCTAGGTTGGGAATGCATATAGTAACCGGGAATTTCTGCTGTCTCGCCCTCTCTAAGCCAAGTTTCCGTAACCGCGATTATATCGAAGCTGAACGTAAATTTAGACACATAAGCAATCAACGTGTCCAAATTCTTTCGTATGCTACGTACGCTACAGTGCAAAACGGTCAGATAACCATGCTCAAGTCGCATATGTTCAATTTGAGCTGTGGTGTAAGCCATATTCCGACTTTCACTTCGTATCAGTTGAATGGTTCTTATACCACTTGAGCAAGATCATCCATGCATGAAATGTGAACGGCCCTGGAGTTATCCGTTCTGCGCATCAGGATTTTTCCATCTGCCACCCACGTGAACTTCCAATTTTTATCGCGTTTTGCCTTCAGAGCACATCCTAGAAGAACCTTTTTTGCGGGACAGAGATGCTCATTTATATATATTGGTTCTGTTCCAGGGAGACCCAAGTTGGATGTGTTCAACCGTAATTTTTTTGCTTCCTTTAGTATTTTGTCCCTTGCTGAACGTGATGTAAATTTGACAATGATGTTGGATTTAGTTTTATCTTTGGTAGGCACACGATGAACAACATCAATATCCGATTCTTTGACCGGAACCTTGAGACAGGCGGAGATGGCCTGTAGTTGTGGCCAGAAGATCCTCATTCTGAACTTCCGGTATTCCCTTTATCTCCAGGTTTTCCCGGCGGCTGTATTGCTGCAGATCAATGAGCTCCTTCTTCGTTTCGTTCAGCTCTTTCATGAGGCGGCTGGTTTCTATCCTCACCGCCTGCTGTTCTGCCCTAGCATCAGCAAGTTCTTTCCTGACGTCTGTAATTTCGGTTTTGAATTCCTCAAACATCTTGTTGATGAAATCCATGCCTTTTTTCACAGCGCCAAGTTCAGTTTCAAAAACCTTAGTAAGATCTGCTTTTAATTCGCCCTGACCTTTTTGAAACTTCTCAGCCATGTCCGCGAGTGCCTTACAAAGCTCTTTAATCGTGGAGGGTTGTCTGTCGCCCATTTCTAGCACACACTTGGAGCAGTCCAGTAGCCAATGTATAACTTAATGGCTGCGATAGCCTTTGCACGTACCTGCGAAAAAAATGCAGTGGTTTTAGTAGCGATTCCGCCCAGCGGCTGCCTGGACTGCTCCGATGTGATGGCCCTTCCTGGTCAGCAAGCTCTTATGTAGCCGTTCATGCCGTAACGTCCGTGTCTCTCTGGCTGCGCAGGCGCTGTCGTCGCTCGGATGCCGATTTCTCTGCCGCCGGCACGTTTGCGATGCTACGATGAAGGGGCCATGACTGTTCAAAGGCTGCGCCGCTGAAGATTCCGGCTGCGAAAAAAATGCAGTGGTTTTAGCAGCAATTCCGCCCAGCGGCTGCCTGGACTGCTCCGATGTGATCTTATGTTTAAGGA
Source organism: Haemaphysalis longicornis (assembly GCF_048455015.1). NCBI lineage: Eukaryota > Metazoa > Arthropoda > Arachnida > Ixodida > Ixodidae > Haemaphysalis > Haemaphysalis longicornis. The sequence goes on along the minus strand of NW_027526214.1, from coordinate 127,071,935 downwards.
TGTATTCTTTGCTCGGTACAATATTGCCTGCGTTTTTTTGGTATTTATTTTTAAAAAGTTTTCTTCACCCCATTTAGAGATCCGCTCTAGGATTTTATTTGCCCTGTATATTAAGCTATCCTGATGTACCCCACGCAACAGTATTGATGTGTCATCGGCATAGCCTATCCAAAGGGTGTCATCTAAAGGTTGAAAAATCTCGTTTAGATATTTAAGGAACAGAAGAGGGCCAAGAGTGCTCCCCTGAGGTACACCAGTGGTTACTCGTTTCTTGTCAGATTGTATACCTTGGTGGCTTACATACTGGCATCGATATTGTAACATGGCGGCAGATGACATGAACCATGAGGCGATGAAGCGATGTATTTACAAGACTATTTACAGGCAGCCATAACCAAGCACGGCTTGGCTGCGCCTGCGCACACCACTCTTCGTCGTCAACATCCTTGGTGGTGGGCCATGGCGCCACGGCGATTGTCCGCCAAGTCCCGTGACAATATTTTAAATAGGACTCAAGAAGTTCATTTGCCTTTCCACGTACGCCATATTGGTCGAATTTGTATAGTAGTATTTTATGATTCACGCAATCGAATGCTTTAGAGAAATCAATGTACAACCCCAGTACGACAGCCCTTCATTCAAATGCATCTAAAATGTACTCTTTTTTTCTTAGCAGTGCTATTTCAGTAGATTTGCCTTCTCGAAAACCGTATTGATCAGTGGAAAGAAGCGAATGCTTCGGCAAAAACTCGCTCAAACGAGAATGTATTATTTTTTCGAAGCCTTTGGACAGTATGGGCAAAATAGATATTGGTCTAAAGTTACTAGTGTTATTTATATCACCGCCTTTATATATTGCTATAACTTTTGCTATTTGCATTTCAGAAGGAAAACAGCCAGTTTCTAGAGCTAAATTGTACAATATTTTCAGAATCGGAGCTAGAATATCAATAACATATTGTTACACAAAATGTCAGGACTGCTTCACTGTACGGGCAAATCCTCCCCGCCAGCTGCACGGCCGATGAAGAAGGGAACGAAGCGCTCTCTGAAGGAGTGTCTGCTCGGCCTTCTTCTTTACAAGAATCACCGGTGCTGCCCACGGACTGGCTGATTCCTGCACAACACCCTTTTGCAGCATTTCGTTGACCTGGTCGGCAATAATCCTTCTCTCGCTCGGAGAAACCCGGTAAGGCTTCTGTCGCACTGGCCGGGAGGTTCCGGTATCGATGGTGTGTCGCGAGCGGCACGACGGAATGTCGATCTTGGCGTCTCTTTGCGAGAAGTCAAACACCGATGCATGTCTGCAGAGTACACGAGCTAGTGCCTCCCTCTCGGTAGAAGAAAGACCCTTGTTTATCATTTGCAGGAATGGTCCGTCGAGGGTAGCCGAGCTCCCACCAGAATCACAATTTTCTTCGGTCACCGCTGCCAGGGATACTCTCACATCTTTTTCAAACGCCGCTAGTTTCATTCCTCGCGGCAAAACAGTACCAGCCGCTGAGCAGTTAACGGCCCATAGAAGACTGCGCCTACCGTTTACCGAAATCAAACAATGCGGTAACAAAACATCTTTCTTGATGCAGTTTGATGCAATGGGCTCAGCTATAGCGCAAAAGGTAGGCTCACCAGCACCGCGGGCCAATACGGGAACAAGAGACGCTGAGCGGGCGGGCAGAAGCGTGTCTTCGGATACAACCAGAACGCGTTCTTCGCAGAGAGAAGGCTCCTCCGCGAGTGCTGAATGGAACATGCTGTTTATGGAGAGCTCGCCCGTCGCACAGTCCACCATAGCGCCACATTCACGGAGGAAGTCGATACCGAGAATCACATCATGTGTGGACCTCGGAAGCACTGCAAATTCAGCCTGTAAGTGTTTGCCGGCTAGGAAAACGTCAACCGCACAAATACCGATGGGGCATAATGACTCGCCCCCAGCACCTCGAAATATGGCACCACGGTCCCAGCTGAACATCACTTTAGGCCCAATACGCTCCTTAAAAACCCTACTCATAACGGAAACTGTTGCTCCAGTGTCAACTAAAGCCACGCCTGTACACCATCAATAAACACTTCCACTTTGTTCTTGACCATAAAGACGGGCAGAGGTATGTTTCCTAGAGACTGTGCGGCGACCTCACCCCCATCGGCCGCGCCGGCTAGTTTCCCGGCGGCGGTGACAAGGGGCGCCGCCGAGGCGACGGGGATTGGCGTTGGCGTAGGGGCGGTGGCGTCAAACTCCTGTCGGAGGCGGGAGATCCGTTGCGGGGACCATTAAGATGCTGATTGTTGCCAGTGGGTGGAAATGGTGGCGACCAACGGTTAGGGTTATAATTACTACCCCTAGGTCAGGTAAACCGCGGGCCCGCGATTGATCCAGGGCTGCGACGGCGGCAAAACCGCGAGATATGACCGGCGACCCCACATCGGTAACAAACAGGTGGCTCGCGAGGAGAGTCGAACCGCCCGGACGGGAATTGGCGACTGGAAGGGCTTGTACGCCGACAGTCGTCCGGGTGGTAGGCGTCCTGTGGACGATGGAAACGGCCTCGTGATTGATAGTAGCGATCTCGTGTCGGGCTAGTATACATGTCACCTCGCCGGTCGTCAACGAAGTCGGCCACGTTGACAGATGGTCGTAACGATTCCACGTGCCTCGGAGGTGCCTCGTGCCGTAAGTCGCTGTTGTGAGATGGGGTCCAGGGACGGGCAACGTCACTGTGTCGGAGCAGCTCTTCACGGACTATTTGCCGTATGGTCGACGCAAGGTCGACAGACGAGTTGACGTCCACGCTGGCGACCGTTGTGACGTTGGGTAGTCGACCAAACTTTGGCGTTATCCGACGCATCTTCAGCGCTTCAAACCTGCGACAGTGTTGGATTACGTCAGAGATGGTGTTCAGGTTGTCCTTACTGATGAGAAAATTAAAAACGTCTTCCGCAATGCCCTTAAGTATATGCCCAACTCTGTCGTCCTCCGGCATCCTAGCGTCGACGACCCGGCACAACTTCAGTATCTCCTCTATGTAGGTCGTGCATGTTTCCCCGGGAACTTGCGCTACACAAATGCGCTACCGTACAGTGAAGCAGTCGTGACATTTTGTGTAACAATATTTAACTGGGTCCATCTGCATATCGTTAGAATCTTTGAATTGGAATTTTTAGATCCCCTAAAAGCATTTATAATCTCAGCCTCATTGGTTGGAAAAAATACCATACTACTTGTAAAATTTGCTGTTCTATGCAGACGCGGGTAATTGTTTATATGACAGCCGCCCTGGTCGCCTACTGAAACAAAATATGTATTTAGTAGATCTGAAAGCTCTTTGCCTTTAACAATGCGATTAGTTACTGTCATACTTTGAACAGGTGTCTCAGCGTTCGGTCGAATAAGGTAGTTAACCCTTTTTCATAAGTTTTCAGTATTGTTTGATACGCAGTCAAAATAGGTAGAAAAGAAGTTACGTTTTGCTGCTCTTAGTTTAGCATTTAGTTTGTTTCGGCATAGTTTGAAAACACGCCATTTATCTGAGTCCTTTGTGCGTACAAACGCCGCGTATAATTGGTTCTTTACCTTAATTTCATGAAAAAGAGATTTCGTTATCCAAGGCTTGCGACATTTCTTTGGCTTAGGGGCAGTTACGTATGGAAAGTGCGTTCTATATATGTTAACAATATCGGACATTAAAGCATTGTACATTGAGTCTGCATCAGTTTTTAAAATCACGTCATTCCAGGTATGATTCAGGATATCCGTGCGAAATGAGTTCAGTGTTACACTAGTTATGCTTTGATAACATGCTAGAGGCCTTCCTTCCGCTATCTTTTCTTTATCGTCACGAATCATCGCAAAGATAGGTAGGTGGTCACTAATTTCATATGCTAGAGTACCACTGTTTCCAACAAAATTATCAGTATTTGTGATAATGAGGTCGACAAGACTTTCAGATGATGGTGTTATGCGAGTAGGGACAGTAATGACATTCTTAAAACCATACGATTCAAGTATAGATAACAATTCGTTTCCCTGTTTGGATGTTTTAATCTGGTCAATGTTGAAATCACCTCCAAGAAAAAGAGAGTATTTGTTAATAGATGCAAAATCTAGAAAGGTTTCCAAAAAACAGAGAAAAGCTTGCGGATCCGCATTTGGCGGACGATAAATCACTGAAAACATTTTTGAACTATCTACAACAATTAACATTTCATAATTTATGTTGGAAACGGTAAATTCATCGGCAATCTGAGGATTCTGCATCTTCTTGATTAATAACAGTACACCACCACCTCGCCTATCTGGACGACTCAAAACAAAACATTTGTAGTTTGGGTACGAATAAGAAATGGAGTGTTTGTTATACCAAGTTTCCGAAACCATGATTGCGTCAAACGAGATGCCACAACTTTCAATAAATAGATCGAGATTTTCATGCGTGTTTTCCAATGAACGCGCATTGACATGAAGAATGCACATACTCTTTTTTGCATTACTGGTTTGCAGATCAGAAGGTTCCACTGCCATAGTGAAACAGCTTTACCCACCCGCCGCGGTGGCTCAGTGGCTAAGGCGTTGCGCTGCTGAGCACGAGGTCGCGGGTTCGATTCCCGGCCGCGGCGGCCGCGTTTCTGATGGAGGCGAAAAGCAAAAACGCCCGTGTGTACGAGATTTCGGCGCACGATAAAGATCCCCAGGTGGTCAAAATTAATCCGGAGCCCTCCACTACGGCGCGCCTCATCGCCTGCGTTGCGTCGGCGCGTTAAACCCGACAATCAATCAATCAATCAATCAATCGAAACAGCTTTACCCGTCTATAACGAGAAAAAACCCAGCCGCTCATGTGGCCGAAATTATCTTGTCGACATCGCTTAGGGCCCGAATCCGGAGTATCGGCGTCTTATCTTCTCTGCGCGCGGAAATTTTGCCGTCGGTCAGCCATGCGTGCTTCCATCCGGCTTGTTTCTTTTTTGCAACCGGGGCACCCAGAAGCTGTTTATTTTGCCTAGTCAAATGTTCATTTACGTAGACGGGTGCCTGTACGGTGCAGCCAAGTTCAGTTGTCGTGATCCGCATCTTTTTGGCCTTGGAAAGAAAAGAGTTGCGCTTCTCTCGACGCACAAAGCGTACAATTATATTCGACTCGTTTTGTTTAGCGGTAGGAACCCTGTGGCACACATCAATGTCGTCTTTAGTGACTGGCTCACGGACTATTTCAGACATTTTCAGAATCATTTCTTGGGCATCCTGGTCGTCTGGTACACCTCTTACTTCCAAATTGTTTGATCTGCCATACTGCTCGAGTTCTTCTACTCGCTGCGTAAGCCTGTGGTTCTCTTCTTTTAATGCTCGATTGCTGGCTGTTAGTTCTTTTATTTCCTTCATCATAGCTTGCACATCTTTGTTCGTCCTTGTCACCTCATCGCAAGTGTCACTGCAATATTTTACGCTATCTCTCAGCTTACGGAACTCATCAACTATCTCCTTTCGGAAATCATCAAACTCTTGCTTAAGATTAACATCAGCACCATCAGTTGCCTTTTTTCCACTGCGAGTACTCATCGTCCTCGAATCGCAGTGAAGGAACCCAGCACAACGAATCACACTAGGCAAAAAACAGACACAACTCTCTGGTAGGTGTCGTGATTAGATTTACGCAGCCTCAGGACTGTAGCTGTAAGTTAAGTTCACGGCTAACAGTACTTTGCTCTAGGACATTAATACTGAAATCACCCGCAAATACCAGTCGGAAATTGTTTTTCGCAACATACTCTAGAAACCCTTCGAAGAAATCTAAAAATCTAACAATATTTCCATTTGGTGGACGATACACAACAAAAAAAAATTGTTTTTGTTATGTAGAACCAGAACTTCATAATCCTCAGTATTTTTTGTAAAATCTGTAACTACGTTAGAATGTGTACTAGATGCAACCATAGCTGCCACACCACCACCTCGTTTCTTAACACGGGTAGTATAAAAAAAGTTCATACCCTGGTAATACTATAAGCATGTTGCAGCTGTCCTGATACCACGTTGCTGAAAGCATTATTATACCAAATTTAAAAGAGAAATCACTAAAAAAATGAAATTTCGTCTTTCTTATTGACTACTGAGCGCGCACTTAAAAGTAAGACAGATTTGGATGCTGCGCCTGCCTCTTTGATAGACCGCGGTGATGCTAGTTCCTCCTAATCTGTCATTGTGTGTGTCAGAAATGCTTAAGACATTAGGTCGGCCATGCGCCGAGGGCATATCTTTGCAAGATCGTTTTCATTCCTGCTGGGCACTATGGGGCAGCCATCACTGCGCTTTGCAAGAAGTTTGCCCTTAAATGACCACGCGGACTTCCAGTTGTGGTCGTTTTTTTTTCTTTTTGATTGCCACAGCTAGAAGTTTCTTGAGAGCAGGGCAAAGGTGTTTGTTTACGTAGGTCGGTTCGGGATTGTTGAGCGCGATGTCATTGTTTGTAAGACGCATCTTTTTTGCGTTTTTGAGTACAGTGTCCCGCTTAGCTCGTGACTTAAACTGAACAATGATGTTCGTTTTGTTAGCGTTTCGCGTAGGCACATGATGACATGTCCGATGTCCGATTCACAACCGGTTCACTAACAGCTTCACCAAGTTTGGACATGTCGGTAACACATTCGTTTTCTTTTTGAATGACGCCTTGGATTTCTATGTTAACGTTGCGGGAGTACTGTTCCGACTAGACCAAACGCACGTCCAGGTCACGTGCCTTGTTTTCAACATCTGAGCATTGGCCACGATGCGCCTTGTTTTCTGCTTCAAGCATGGCATTGTTTGCAGTTTCAACATTCAGTCTCTTTTTCAAATCGGCAATTTCTGCGTAAGCAAATTCGATAGTTTTGCACATGCGGGTTTGTTCGTTTTTTAGGTCGCGGATTTCATTTCGCAAATCCCTTTCGAGGCACTCGCGGAATGGTTTTTTTCTTGCTTAAGTTCATCCTTAACCTGAAGTTGGTGAGCTCAGCTTTCATTTCTGCTTTTAGTCTTTAGACATGCTGGAAAATACTATACACTAATTCAGACACCAAAAGCAGCATGTTATACCCCCCAGTGGGGTCCTGAAGGAAGGAAATAACAATGAAATGAAATGGAATGATAGTGTAGTAAACACGACGTCAACTTATCGTAACCAGTGAACTTCCATCTATTCATGCACACTTAATTTAGGCTTTCTCTTCTAAACATGTCATATTACGGAGTTTCGGAAAAAAAGGTTATTTATATTCTCGTACAGTTCTGTATTTTTTTCTGAATAATTCCCGCTACAGGAACTTGTCGTTCCGGAAATATCGCAGTATTCATTCACATCATATCGCATTCATTCGCATCATATCCCATAAAACATCATTCAGTGCGTGAACGCTCTGGACTTAAGTTCATCCTTATTAGCTTAAGTTCATCCTTATTAGTTCATCTGGACTTCAGTTCATCCTGATTAAGTTCATCCTTATTACCAGACTTAACTTCAACTCTGGATGATTACCGGAAATTAGTTCTGAAGTGGTATTCTAAACTGCTTCACTTGTTTTTTTACTGACTTGGCGTCTTCCTTTTTAGTAACTTCGCTCTTTCCAGGATCCGATCCTTCGCAACTCTGCGCCCTACTATAGTGTGGTCACTACAGGAAAAGAAAGTTAAATGAAGCCAAGGAGGCTTAGTGCTTCAGGGAACAAAACACACGACAGAAAACGGACATGACGGGGGCAAAACGGACAGGATCGCCCGTCCTGTCCGTTTTTTGTAGTGGGTTTTGTTTCTTGAAGCACTAAGCCTGATTTTTGACGACCATGAACCAACTAGCCCAGCAGCAAGTTTTGAATAGAACCTTTGCCGGCGGCTCAACATGATGCTGGATTGACACGTGTGTCAGTGCCTTTTTTGTTACGCGCGTTTGTTGCTTTCCTGTTACACCGTTTGCGGGAGAATGTATGGAATATTTTCATACTGCTCGCCACTCCAATCAACTTAGCGTATCATGAGTTCAGCTATTCTGAATACCTGTAACCACCGAACACTGGCCTCCGAGCTTGCTTTCTCCTGCTTTTGCATTCAAGTTTCCATCCTGTTTGTCAACTTCATTGCCGATTGGGCATTCCTATAGAAAGCGTTAGCCCATTCCCCCTCCGTAGCTGTAGAGTATTGCATTGGCCTTGCACTGCCTTTAGCTTTTAAGGTCTGCTTGGTTTGATCACAACAGCCGTGACCGTCTCGCTATCGCTGCAGAATTCCTCCCATTCCCAGCTATTTTTGTGGATGAACAATCTTGTGGTCGAGTTCTGATTTTTGTCGATTCCCTGTGAAGCACAAAATCTGCCCGTTATTCCACACACTAAGCTCCCGCCTGTTCTACGCTGAATTGTACGACATGTCGAAGAATTCCTCCGCAGCGCGGCTAGGCTTTATTCAGAAGGGGCAGTTATAGTTGCTCGATTTGTTGGTTGTTGGATAGGACGGCACCAAACTTGCCCGGTAAGCCAGCTATTGCTCCACCCGAGTGGGAGCCGAGGCGCCAAATATATGCCACCCTCACCGTGAGTTGAGTGTCCCGAAGAAAGCTAATACGGAGGCGCGACACCGCTCTACCAAGTGTCCGATGCCTCACTGGGAAGGTGACACTGTACAGAATGGAGTGTTGACCGCATCGTTGGGAACCATTTGTCCGCACAGCTGTGGGCAGCGCATAGCGGAGTGCTCGACATCTCCTACCACCGCGAATGACGCGCACAGACGTGGTCGCACGAGGCCAAGCTTGAACCGCCAAGCTGCTATCCTCGCCGGCCATGTTAGGATGCTAAACACGGCCGTGTTAACTTTGCAGTGACGGAGTGTCGGGAAGAACAGGTATTGAAAACCCTGTTGCCATCCTCACTGCCACCCGCGTCAAGAGCGGGGTCTTGGTGCCGCCAGTTTGGTCTTGGTTTCATAAGGAGGCTGCGGCCCAAAAACAAACCCTGTTGTCAGAAGGGGGTGCAGTTTTGGGCTTTAGAGACGCAAGCAGCGCAAAAGACGAAGAGCTTGAAGGACAAAGAACAAGAAACCGATTTGTCCTGCGGTTTAGTTAATTCGTCTCGGCAAAGCGTTTGCTTCAACGACGTATACAAACACAGAAACACTCCAAACTCGCATTAGACCTAAATTGTGAACTAGTTCCCCAAAACATCTCATGTGCCTCTGTGATAAAATGTCATTGAAGGTTTATATGCTTGCTAAGAATTTGGTCTCATTTTCATCGAAGGTAAAAAATAAGAACATACAAGGCAGCTGTTTCCCTCGCGTCACTGAGGTGATTTAAAAATTACAATATGAGAACATTGAGACTATACCTAAAGACTTCCTTACATTCTTTTTCAGTAAAAGCTTTGGCAAAGTTGGACAACAAAAAAAAATATCAAAGAAATATCAAAAAGAAGAACTTTTTGACCCGACCTCGGGGAGGCAATCAGCAGCTAGCGAAACTTTTTCCCGTGTTTTTTGCTGTTTTGTATTCACGTGTAACATGAACTTCAGGGACCAGGTATACCCAAGCACGCAATAAAGAAGACTGTGCGTACGAAGTATGGCGAGCTGGCTACCAAAATAAAGGAGTTTTGCATACTAGGCGCCCACGTCTACGGTTCTACACCTGCATTCAGTGAGCCGAACAAGGGTAAGCTACAAAGTGTCAACTGCACTCGAATGAAGTGTCCTGATTGATTGATTGATTGATTGTAGGGTTTAATGCGCCCAATACACACCTGGGCTGTGAGGCTCCGGAATAACTGGAGAGCTCCGGAATAACTTTGACCACCTGGTGATCTTCAGCATGCGCCGAAAGCGCGACACACGGGCGTTTCCGCGTTTCGCCTGTATCAGAAAAGCAGCCACCTCGGCCGCGATCGAGCCCGCATCCTTGGGCTCAATAGTACAACGCCTTAGCCGCCGCGGCGGGTGAATGAAGTGTCCTTAGTGCAGGTATACCTCACTCTCTAACCACGTTATCTCATTATTTAATTATGAGGCTTTCTTTTCCTGATTTCACACCGGTTTTGTGTACACAATGCCATTTTGTTCTCGTTAACGCTTGTCGGTGTACCCAGGGTGGTAATGTCTACCCATGCATACATTTTCCGAGCACAAAAAAAGCAAACGCAAAGCTTCAGCGCACGATTATACAAAAATAGCGCTTATTCTGGTCAAACGAACACACGCCATGTTATCGTAGAAGTGCAAGATTGTGCTCGTGAGCCGACGAAACTGAAGGACCTTGTGATATTTCAATCCAGCAAGTGTTCTGAGCCCGTGGGCGTGAAGGCCAGCACTTTCCGCGACCAGCATACCAGCTTTGCGCGTGTGTAATAATTCTTGGAGATCAGAAGAAACAAACAGAGTGACCAGGTTCAATAAATTAGCAAATTTATTTTCCCGTTTCGTCCGACCTCGCTTTTGGTGTTGTTGCCGGTTGCATATTTCCCCTTGAATCTTGAAGACAGGATGACTGCAATAGAAAATTTTGAGAAAACGTTGTACGTAACGAAGACATGAACACACTTCAACGCTTGATCACAAATACAAGTAACATTGCTAGTTCGAGTTAAGAATGTCCTGGCATTTTGTAGACATTTTGAAAACGGGAAGGTGTTTCGCACTACCGCAAATTCTTTTTTTCCTGCGTGCGGATACCTGAAGCATAAATAATAAACATTTGCAAGGAAAGGGAATGAGAAGGGTCCACATGTTTTACTTTCTACTTTTGAGAACTTTGAATTTTTATTTACTCCTCATAGCACTGAAAAACCTGCTGCATCACCCGAGCTTTCGAACACGTTTGCAATATTTGCCGGCTTCACATGAGATTTTCATGATATTAAGCGCTATACAAGAAGAAAAAAAAGACACGGAGAACACACAATAGATAGGAATGGTGCTGTCCTGTATTCTCTGTGTTCGCCGTCCGTGTTTGTCTTTCTGCTTAAAAACACGGGGACTTTTCCCCAGCTAGCGCAGTAGCAAGTTCTACTCATTTACATGATACTATCGCGTCATTTTTTCGCTCCTTTCTCGTGCATTTACTGCAAGTGACATTTGATCATCTTCTAATGTAAACTGTGCCCACGCACGCCCAATGCCTACGTTGTATTTGCAGCGGTACCAAATGTGCTCTCGGCTATTTGGGAGATTTTGATGTCCAGCTCCTCACTGGCGACCCAGCTTACGCTGGTCGACAGGGCGCAGGCGGCCAGGACGTCACATGGGCTCCAGGAAGAAGGAACCACTCCCGACGACCCATTTTAGACGCTCAACAAATGTATTTTCTCCCTCTTCACTCTCTCTCGGCTAGTGCCCTTCTGCCATGTTATGTAGCGTGAAATGGGAATGCTTACACCACTCACCTATGGCAAATATGGCGCTCAACCGTAGTGTCCGAATCCGTGGCCGTGTCCGTAGCCGTGGCCGAAACCGTGACCGAGAACGACGCCGTGTCCATAGCCACCATGACCGTAGCCGTGGCCGTAGCCATGGGCGACACCAACAGCAACAGCTGGGATGAGAAAAACAACGGTGTGAACGCACGACCATCCATTCCTGTTTCGCGTACTGTGCGCTGAGCTCGGCGTTCTGTAGGCTAAATTGCTGTTTCCTAACTAACCACCCGAATACAGTTAAAATGTTAAGCAAATTTAGCTTTTACTTTCACCTTTCTGTTCTGTCTTTTTCAGAAGGATTCTGTCTTTTTCAGAAAGTGGTGCTTATCAACGTGGCCCGAAAAAGTGCGCCGAAAGGATAAAAAAATGAAATAAAATGTTGATCTTGAACGTTATATTTCCGTCAATCTTGTCGTTGCGAAAAAGCCGAATCATTGCGTGAAATGACTGGTGTCTGAGTACCCATACGTTTGAACGGACGCGTTTGCACCTACTGTATCAATTATCTTGTTGCCAAGCACGCCGGTTTATACCGACTTGCATTCAGATTCACTGCGGTTGGCAGGATTATTCCTGTCGCGTATTGGGCACTCTGCAAGTTGTTCCAGTTCCTTACCGCGGGCGGGAGCGTGATGAACAGTCTTCTGAACAGAGGTAGCCACGACGGCGCCGCCGTGTCCGTATCCGCCGTGTCCGTAGCCGCCATATCCGCCATAGCCGTATCCGCCGTGTCCGTATCCGCCGTGTCCGTAGCCGCCATAGCCGAGGCCGTAGCCGTGGCCGTAGCCGCCGAAGCCGAGGCCGTAGCCACCGGCGTAGGCAGCGGCGATGACGCCGAGGAAGGCGAGGAGGGTCTAGGGGAAACATGGGTGCAGAGGATAAGTGCATGGCGGCGGTGGTAGGATACACGCAGCGTTGTTATTATTGCTAGCTTGTGACACTTATCAGGTATTCGTATTGGTAATAGTGGCACGGCAACATTTAGTGTTACGAATAAAAAGCAGTGAGATCGAACGACTCCCTCAGCAAGAAACGCGGGATAGACGCTGAATATATCATATTTTTCTGTCGTGATATAATAACCTTCTGTGTCGGCAATGGTACTGAGGGTAGTAATTTAAATTTAGCGTGTTTATACGAGGAACAGGGAAAGTAAGGCAAGCCATGCGTTGGTGCGCAACTGCTAAATTAGCCCCTAAACAAGCCTTTGTTAACTTTATTGGGCACCCGCATACTACGGACGCCTCCATGGTTCCCGCGAATACTTTTTGGGAGGTTATATTAACGCGCAGTTCAGTAGTAAGTCGTGAAGTGGGGTTGCTCCAGCTACCAGTGCTGGCGCGAAGGGAGCGTTCTCCCTTTTGGATATCGGCTCTAAGTTCAAGCTGCATCTAGATGTGAAGCCTTTGAACGTTTTTCAAGCTTTCCAGTCCTTTAATGCACCCCCCACGGTTGTGTCTGAGGCTAACGTAGTCGCCGGGACATCGCCCGAACACTTACGTATCCGTTCATGGCGGTGTTTGGGCGTCGGAAACGAGAATTTCCAATGTGCACGAGACCACGCAAGGCGCACTTTTATACTCCGCGCTCGAGAAAGAAACGAGGGAGAAGGGGCGCATGTGCATGCGAACAAGAGCAACGCACGCAAACACAAAAGCTTGTCGCCCCAACGCGCGTTCCGCTATTTGTCCCGAAGGCAAGCGCGCTGGGCGGTGTGATCTTATTTTTCTCTTAATCCCGGCCGAGCCAATTCTCGGACGGCCGCAACGTCGCAAGGTTGGACTGGGCGTCGCCCCCTTTCCTCCTCTCCCACTCGGCGGTGGTCGGCGGTCGCGTTTGGCTGCGGGGGAAATTCGGGCGCGGTATGTGTCCCACGCCGGCGCCAGTAGGCCACGCACGCTGATAGCGTCGGCCGGCATTCTCGACAGGATTCGGCGACGGGCACGAGGCGAAGTTCAAGCGCCTCCTGTACGGAACATGTGAACATTTTCATAACCCCGCCAGAAAGAACCAAAAGAACAAGCGTGGTTGCCACCACTTTATTCTTCATCAGATGAACGGTCGGCATGGAATAGATGACTTTATCCTGTCACGTTTATACTCACCTTTATACATGACTTTATACTCACCTACGGGGCAGAAACTTGGAGGCTCACTAAGAGGGTTCAACTTAAATTGAGAACGACTCAGCGGGCAATGGAGCGGAAAATGATAGGTGAAACATTAAGGGACAAGAAGAGAGCGGAGTGGGTCAGAGAGCAAACTGGTGTTAAAGACATATTAGTAGAAATTAAGAAGAAGAAATGGACGTCGGCAGGGCATGTAATGCGAAGGCAAGATAACCGCTGGTCATTAAGGGTAACAGAGTGGATCCCTAGAGAAGGCAAGCGTTGCAGGGGGCGGCAGAAAGTTAGATGGGCAGATGAGATCAAGAAGTTTGCGGGGATAAATTGGTCACAGTTGGCACAGGACCGAGGTAATTGGAGAATAATGGGAGAGGCCTTTGCCATGCAGTGGGCGTAGATAGGCTGGTGATGATGATGATGATGATCCTGTCACGAAGGGAAAGAGATTTAGTTATTTTTTTATTTAGATACCCTCATCGAAGACCGCGGAGGGCATTACATAGGGGGTATCAGAAAAGCAAGAAATGAAACGAATGATATACATAGAATCAGTATACAAACAAAAACATATAAGATTTGCCCATACAGGGCAAGCAATGCAATTTTTACACCAGGAAGTGGCCATAGGCCTAACAATGAACACAAAATGTGTTTTAACAGAGCTAACGCAGCACTTTAGCATTTAACACTTGTTTTCACAATTTACAAATTCATAACATAGACGAAGCAATAAAGGAACATATAACACTGGTCTTGAAATTGACAAAGTCAAGTTCCATCTATTTGCGCAAGATACTCATTTTGCGGATGTCATATTAGCGCTGTTTGGAAAGATGGTAAGTTCGTTGAAGAGACACTGTGCCCGGACAACGTGTTCCACCCTGTAGTGCTCAGGGCTCCGGTATTTATTTGTTCTTGCAAAAATTGGCTCGATTTTACGGGAACGGTCGAGCCTGGGGAAACGCAAATGGCAGTTCGAAGGTGGAGCTGGGAAGATAGACGAAGCGCGGCGAAATACGGAGTAGAAAAAAAAAAAACAAGTCGGTTATATTTCCTGCGCATGGCGAGTGGTGCGAGATTGAAGGAATGCTTAAGGGCAGATACACTCTGATGACTTGAGTAAGATGACGAGATAAACCTTGGCGCCCGGGTTTGCACATATTCAAGTAAATTTTTCAGGTAATGATAACGCGGGTGCCAGATAATTGACGCATATTCTGAAGATTGTCTAATAAGCGAAGTATAAGCTTAGTGCTCAAATTCTCAGGGTGTGAGCGACATTTTAAGAGGTAAAGTTGTTTGAAATACTTATTGGTTAGTTACTTAATGTGCGTATTCGACCTCAGATCAGACGATAATTAGTATGGTGTGTTTTGTCCCCAGGTTTGAACAATGGGTTGATGAACACAGCTTTCCAGTCTTTTGGCATGCACCCCGTTTTTAGGAATTGCTGGAACATGATGGTTAGTAAGTGGGCTGATAGTAAGTTAGTAAGTGGGCAAGTCCGTAATTGTGCCGTCAGGGCCGGGGCTTTTACTCGATCAATGTCTTTCAATTGCGCGAGTGACGCCATTTACTGTGATTGTAATAGCCTCAAACTGGTGTGTTATGAGGCTGCGCGGTGACGTCAGGGAGTCGAGAGGAAGTTCGCCCGTGAAATTTTCTTGGAAATGTTTGCTGAAAGATTCTGCGCATTCATCTGAAGGAAGCGCGTCACCAGCATTATCTTTCAGCGGTGGGACTGCTTGGTTATTCTTGGGGATCAGCACACGCCACAATTTTTTGGGGTCACTTCGTGAGGTATTAGGGAGAGTTTTATTAAAGTATTTATCTCGAGCTTTCTTAATTTCAATTTCTGCCTTTCAATTTCAATTTCTGGAGTTGAAAGTCAGCGCTAGTCCTGTCCACTTCTTTCTTATTGTGTCCCTGTTAGTTCGCGCTGTTCCCCGATATGTCACTACATACATTTTGTAGCTTGCACCGTGTAGCTTGTAGGGCCTTCGTGGCCTTCGTCCTTGCTGCATTCCTGTACGCTATTTTTATGTTCAAACATGTTTTTACATCTCGTTTAAACCGTTGGTCTTTTACCTCTGTCTTGATTGTCGTTAGAAGTACGCATGCGCTTGCGCTGAAGTACGCATGCGCTTGATTGTCGTTAGAAGTACGCAGTACGCATAAACAGCGCTCAAGACGAGACAGAAAGAAGGAGGCTACACACACAGCGTAGCCTCCTCCTTTCTGTCCCGTCTTGAGCGCTGTTTATGTTTGAAGTATGAACCAACGAGCGCAAACACTTCCATCGCATGCGCTTTCAATTTTTTTCAGTTTATCGCGACACGCCATCCAGTTTTCCTCCGCATTTGGATTATTGAAGCTGTCCTCAAAGTTGCTCGCAAAACTCGTCATCATATGACTTATCTTTGCCGTGCCTCACGTGAAATTCAGAATTTGTTTTGTAACTCCCTCTCTATCGGCGCGTAGCAAAGAAAGTGTGCAGTGAATCGGCTTGTGGTCACTAATTTCTTCCAAAATTTGAGTGATGGCCTGAGCGGGGATTTGATAAAGATTACGTCTGCAATTTTATTGTTACGTATAGGTTCTAGCACAAGAAGGGTTAACTGAAAATACCGAGTCAAATTGGCGAAATTATTGCTTTGCGTTCTATCATGGACAGAGTTTACTGATAAGGTCGGTTAATCTTTCGCGTGGCAGTTAAAGTCCCCCGATAAAATTATTACAGAATTAGGAAATTTAAGAGTAAATAATTCAAAGGACTCTCTTGGTAATTCGACGAAGTCAGGGCTGCAGTCGGGCGGTCTATAATAGGCACCAATTAAGCACGTTACACTACCGAGACATGCGTTTAGAGGGGAATCGATTGATATGGCGAAAGGTTGGAATTTATGCTTTACTGCAACAAATGCGCCTCCCCTCCCCCCCCCCCCCCCCGTGTGCTATTCTAGCTTTACGAAAAAATTACACCATCTCGCCGAAGGGAACTATGTGGTGATGCAAGGCATGGGGGTTTTGTGTAGTTTCCACACCGGAGCAGAGCTGGCGCAGGCGGTGTCTCGGAGGAGACCGAACGGCGCGCAGCGCGTGCACCTGCTTTTATACAGCTGGAGGAGAGGAGAATGGAGGAGAGACGCGCATGCGCAGTGGGGGTGTGGATGGCGCAAGAACAAGGGAGGGATATAGCCCCGACCATGAGATGGTTCCTGGAGCGACAGTGTCGCCGGTGTCTTCCTGGGCGGCACGAGACGAGCACGCTACCCCTTTAAGGGCTCCTGGAGCGACAGTGTTGCCGGTGTCTTCCTGAGCCGGCAGGACACGAACCGAGCAGCGAGGCGGAGAGCGCGGTTATCACAGCTGGCGTGGAGAGGGGTACGAGGAGGAGAGGTGCAGACGCCGAACGCCGACGGACGACGGAGGGTCGGCTAAAAGATGCTTTGCATCTAAAAGTGCAAACAAAAGTCGAGAGCGCAAGTTCGCTGTCAGCTATGTCTGGGGAAAGTCAGGTTTCAGTACCAATTATTACATCTGCCGTGCATGTGTGAATGAATGTTTTAGTGCATCAATATTGGCCAGAGTACTGCGAAAGTTCGCAGTACACTGCGAACTTTTGCAAATTGAAATAGTTTCTAGTCGTATTGGTTTGCAGTCATTGTTTTCAAGGTATAATTTCGCTGTTTCTGGGATTTCTGCTATTGCTTGCGGGTTATTTACACATACCTGGACTACACTGTCTGCATGCAAATCGTAGCGGCAAACACAGCCCTTGAGTTCAAGGATGCGAACACGAATCTTGTAGCGTATTTCCTACATCACTGGTTTTAATGGCAAACTCACGTAGCTTGCGGCGTGCCAACTGTATTTTTGGGGAGAAATCCTCCTCCAACATCACAATTGGTGTCTCAAGATATTTTAACTTGTAAGCGTTTTACAAATCTTCAGTCTTGGATTTGAAATCTTGAAACATCACGATTATTGGTCGTTCGAAGTTAGGTCGTTTTTTTTCCTAGGCGATAGGCTCGCTCTATGTTTCCTACTTTGATCTTGAGGGGGTGGGACAAGAATTCCTTTGCAATTTTTTGTGATTCGGCATAGTCCTCTTTCTACTTTTCGGGGAGGCCTTTTAGAATCAAGCTATTTCGTATCATGCGGTTATTCATGTTGTCAAAGCAATGTTCTCGGTGGTTTTGACAATACTCATTTTCACTTCTTTTGCAGATTCGTTGACAGCGTCATCAGACCAATTGAATTGATTTGTTCTTTGAAGTTCACAATGTCCTGTTTTATCTCGTTGAGCGAACCAGTAGTTTACCCGTGAAACTCTTTCATAAGTGCAAGGATGTCGTCAATCTTCGGTACGGGATTTAGTTCAACATAGCCCGCGCAAAGCAGGAGTAAGGCAAGACATGTTGATAGTGCCAAAAGTGAGGGTCCAGGGCAAATCATACAGATGAGCGTTGATCCTGCGCTAAATCTCTCTTTATCGAGGCGCTGAGGTTTCCCACAGGCTACAAAGCTACATATACGCGCACGGTACAAGCACACGTCTATACCCATGGCAAAAAGAATTAAATCCTAAAGACCAACGTGGGGACTTGCCGGCTAGTGACGGTTAAAAGAACAATATAGCAAGACAGATTCGTCTACCTACCTACAATAGAAAGTTGCGGAATTTCACCTGTGAAGCTCGCGGCCGCAAATCCAAGATGGCCGAGCATGTCCGGGCTTCAAGTAGATTTTGGTGGCGTCGGTGTTGGGTGTGGCGTCAGGAAGACGTCAGGAACTTCTGACACAACGAGGAATAACGAGGAATAAGTCTGAACTTTAACACTGGGCCTGCACCTGACGCGAGGAATTTTGTGAGTGCCGTTGAGGCAGCTGTCTGCCAACTCGATCCCTGCCGTCTAGAAGAGGCTCGAACCCGCGCTGTCAATGTCCTCTCAAAGTTTCGTTCGCACACCCCATGCTCCCCGCTGTCTTCAGAAGAACAGAGAGCAGCTAAGAGTTCGCGCTAACCCCAACATTGCCGTTCTCCCGGCCGACAAAGGGAACGCCACTGTACGTCTGAACAGGGCTGACTACGTGGACAAGATGCTTTCCTTACTTGAAGACGAAAGCACGTACGCCCGCCTGGCCCGTGATCCCGCTGCAAAACTTTAAAACGAGTTCCAGAAGCTGTTGTCCGATGTTTTCCGGTTCGTTCTCCCGAAAAACAAGTGGCTCTATAATTCGCTTCATTGTCACAATGGTTCTGCCCCTGCAATATACGGCCTCCCGAAAATTCCCAAGCCCGATGTGCCCCTTCGCTTAATTGTCGACTGTACCCGTTCGCGCCTTCACAGTCTTTCTCGTTTCTTGCACCGCATCCTGTCACCTCTGGTTGGAACAACGAGTAGTACAGTGCGCAATTCTCAAGATTTTATTGAGAAGGTTCACGACGTGGCACTTGATGACGGGGACGTGATGGTTTCCTTCGATGTGAAATCCCTTCACAAGTGTTTCCGTTGATCTGGCTGTGTCATTTTGCAAGGACGCCATCGAAGCTGATGATATGTTGCCCGATAGGTGCCCCATTGAAGCAGCCGACCTGACGAAACTTTTGCATTTTTGCTTGTCAAACACGTATTTCAGCTTCCAGCAGGAGTTTTTTAAGCAGGTGCATAAAACGGCTATGGGTGCCTCCATTTCAGTCACGGCCGCGAATTTAACTATGGAATCCCTCGAGAGCCGGGTGCTCGCAATGTTCACTACGCCCCCCCCCCCCCCCTCCAAAAATATTTGTACGCTACGTTGACGACTGCTTTTGTGTAATACGAAGAAGTGCCTTGGCTCGTTTTACCTCGCACTTCAACAGCATGCAAGCGGCAATACAATTCGCAGGAGAAAAGCAGGGTCGCCCAGGTGAAGGAGGATGTAAAGGAAGCTCCGGAGAGGATCACTACGGATCTGGAGGTGGACAGTGTTGACAGCAGGCTGGCCCACCTGATTGAAGCCAAGCAGTCTGTGCTGGCTAGATGGAAGGGGCAGCGGCTTAATCGCAGGCTGCGTAAAAAGGTTTCAGAGCTGAATAAGCTGATTGAGGAGCACTGCCAGCTTTTGTCTAGGCAACAGTGGGATGAGATATGTAACTCGGTGGATGTGCAGGTGCGCAACGGGAAGTCGTGGGGCTTGCTTAGGCATTTGCTCAACGATTCCAATACGAGAGCTAGTCAGGGGCACGTCCTTGCTAGAGCTATACACGATTCAGTGAAGTCTGCCTCGAAGGAAGAGCTGGTCGAGCAGCTGGCCAACAAATACCTCCCTGTTGCAGCCCCGGATGATCTTCTGGCGGAGCAGACGTACACGGGGGACGACAACTTTTCCTTAGATGAAGACTTTTCTGTGGAAGGGATACGTACGGTTTTGCATAACCTTAACAGCAACTCCGCTCTCGGGCCGGACCGGATTTCGAACAAGCTTTTGAAGAACCTGGACAATAGATCGATCGAGTACCTTACCGGGGAGGTTAACGCTATGTGGAGAGATGGGGAGGTTCCGCAGCAGTGGAAGACAGCTCTCACGGTGCTGATTCCTAAGCCTGGCAAAGCCCCGAGCATTGATAACTTAAGGCCCATTTCGCTCACTTCATGTGTGGGCAAGGTGGCGGAACATGCGGTGTTCAATCGGCTTACGAGGTACCTTGAGGAGAACGAAGTGTACCCCCACACCATGATTGGTTTTCGGGCCGGGCTGTCGACTCAAGACGTAATGAAGCTTATCAAACATCAGATCATTGACGGGGGTAGTGGGGGCGTTAAGGCCATCCTAGGGCTGGATCTAGAGAAGGCTTTTGACAACGTTCGACACTCATATATTCTGAAGTCTATTTCGGATCTAGGCTTGGGGGCGCGATTTCACGACTATGTGAGGTCCTTCCTGTCAGGTAGGAAGGCTACCCTGAGGGTTGCGGAGATGGAGTCTCGGACAATGGATCTTGGGGACAGGGGCACTCCTCAGGGGGCCGTCATCTCGCCCACATTGTTCAATCTGGCCATGGTCGGATTGGCCAGGAAGCTCTTGGAAATTGATGGTATTAAACATACCATGTATGCTGATGATATAACCATATGGTGTCCTGGGGGTAGTGAGGGATATATCGAGAGTGTTCTGCAGGAGGCAGTAGATGCAATTGAGACTTATTCGGTCCCAACGGTGTTAAGGTGCTCTCCCGCCAAGTCGGCGCTGTTGGTTTACAGTCCCACTAGAAGGGGACCCAAGCCCAGGGGCTGGGTTCCCGTGGACAAGATTAGCATTCAACTTCGCACGAGGAATGGGGATATGATACCTAGGGTAGATAACATCAGGGTTTTGGGAATGCTGATTGAGTCTAATGGCGCCAACCAGTGTTGTACGGAACGGCGTTACAAGGAACGGCGTTCCTGGAACTAGTTCCTTTTTGGAGGAACGGAGGAACGCCACCGTTCCATTAAGGGTCGGTGGAACTGTAACGGTAACTCGTTACGTTTTTGAAGGAACGGCAGGAACGGCGTTCCTGTCGTTACATCGCTAGGATTTGGCTGTTTTTGATGTCAAGGCTTGAGTACAAAAATCCACAAAGCGCTACTGCGTTTCTCTTCCTATAAGATGGTCAGTTTGCCCGCCCTTCCGCCGTACGTGCTTCCTCGAAGGTCAAAGGCAGAAGAATAACCACGCAGCAGGCAGCAGCTTGTGCTTGTTTTCATGCTGGTTGCTTACGCGGCGTTCGACGGGTGAATAGCGTACCCACGAGAATGCTTTTATCCTTCATCGTTTGTCTGGGGAGGCCAGAATACGCGTCTGGCTGATAGAATTGTTCCCTGGCGGGGAAAAAATAGAGAATTTCAGCAGTCCGTCCGTTCTGTCGTATGCGTTGTAACTGGGTTGACCGGGACTCGGCTGGGCGATTGGGCATTCGTCATGGTAGGGGGATTAGTACCACGGGCCTGCCTTCGCCATGTCCGTGCCTCCACATCCTTCCTACTCGCCCTTCCTCGCGCTCAGGAGCAGACCGGTCCCGGCAACCCGGTAACAACGTAGCCAACGAAACGGACGGACTGCTAAACGAGATCCGGACATTTCGGTGTCGGACATTTGGTTGCAGGACGGTTCGGTATGGACATTTCTGTGCACGGGCATTTTGGTGCACGACGTCTTGGACCAGGCATTTTGAGTGAGGGGATGTCCCAGGCATTCTTTGAACATTTTAGTTTTAATATTGTAATTTCGTGACTTGATATGATTTTACGTTCGAGACTTGTGTTTGCGCCGCCATTCGTGGAAACGAACGCTAAACCATGGCGGAGCATTGCCACGTGAAACTCAATTTCTGTAGCAGATGGTAAAAATTAACGTTGTTAATTTGGATCCATTCAACCATTTTTTGTTATTGTAACATTCATGTGAACAACCCTAATACTTTAAGTGTTACCAGAGCGCTTTACTTTCACTTCACTCAACGGTGCAAGACGCTGCTGCTTTTAGTCTATTCCTGCCCCCCCCCCAGGAAAACTTCCGCGAAAAAACAACAACAGAAAAACGAGGCCGATTAGGCGCCTATGCACTTCGTTTTAATTATTCTCTCAATCAATCTCGCCTTCGTTGCATTCAGTGTCAGTTCTACTTAAACCTAACAAACCAACGATCGCACTTACGGTGGCGTTACTTAGGGTAGGGGAAAGCTGATCCCCGCCGGCAATCATCCCCCTAAGTAGAGAGACAGGGGTGTCACTTGTGCTTCACCACTGCGTCTACTGGACTACGAAAACTTGAAGACGACTGTTGCCGCTCTCGTCACACCAGCCTCTTCATTTTTTTTGCTCTTTATAATGGGAGGAAGCGATGCATACCTGGGGTGTCCATGATATGCGCGACTTGATGTGTTAATTACCAAGGGAGCGACTGAAGGCGCAGAAAGAGCGAATCCAGGAGTGGGGGACCGTCGATATGACCGCGACGCGCGGAAGGGCGTAGACAGCAAACCATAGTGGCCATTCTGTGTTCTCAGCGGCTTTTTGGGTGGCTTTTTTGTGTCACATTATAGACGTTTCGTGTGCCCATGGTGAATGTGAAGCTTTTTCTCTGTTTTAAACGAGAAGTGTGCTATGTCATTGTTCTGAATGTATCACCCAATTCCTGCAAAAGCCTCCACTAAGAGCTAGCAGTATGTTCTAAATAAAAAATACAAAAAACACTGCGGTGACGCTTCGGAGACCGTGAACTCCACCACGCCAGTAGGATTTTCAGGGGAAACCCAAAATAGTATGGCTGAAAAAAATCTGGTCGAGATTCGAGCGTACAGGCGGGAGGTGGGAGGGGGGGGGCGCTAGAACAAACAATTAAAATGTGGTAAATGTAGGCTTGTAAACATTAAACGAAGGTTGGTTGTCCCGAACACAATGGGTGGAATTTGTATGCACAACAGGTACGCGCTTAATCAGCATTTAGGACATAATAACCTGCGGCTCTTTTCCAAAAGGCCCGTTTTTCCTCCCCGACAAGATCCTAGACCAGTGTTCGCGAATTCATTTTAGCAAGGCAGCCCAGCCCTTGTAATACCCTTCATAAGGTTTTCTTCATTCTGGAGGGCTAGCTAATGTTTGTTACTTTTTGGGTATTGAGAGTGTGCATGTAATTTATGTAATTTGAGGGTGTGTAATTTTAAAAAAATACAAAAGAGGTGATCGTAAACACGGGTAATTGTCTTAGCTAAAAAAGAGCAAATATAAATTAACAACCTGTCATAAATGAAAAAAAAAACGTGTGCTAAAGAATTCAATCGGCACCATAACAGGTGTCCCCACGAAGAGGTATTAAAAATTTTTATAAATGTACAATTTCCAAAAATACCTGGCAAAGATCGAACATGGCATCAATAACAAAAATAAATTGATGGCTCCAGATTGTTGTCCATAACCCACGTTAAGCGGAAATAAAAACATAACGGCTGTCGCAAACAGGCACGCACCGGATAATTTTGTCGCCGAAATGTCCGTACACCGAAATGTGCGTGGACCGAAACGCCCGTACACCGATATGTCCGTACACCGATATGTGCGTACACCGAAATTTCCGCACCGAAATATCCTGCACCGAAATGTCCCAGAGCCGTCTGGAGTTTGTCCGGTGCTCCCTGAAAAAATTCGCCTAGGAACGTTTCTTTTGATTATCATTATCTCCAGATAATCTGCTGCCGGTGGTGTTAATATTCGTATAATATAAGTAGTTTGATGTGAGTTTTAAATGTCTCACTTAATTTAGACCCAGGATTATCCTACACTATATTTTAATTTAAATCCTAATTGTAACGTTAATGTAACGACACGTTCCAAATTTCGAAGTGGAACTGGAACGCGTTCCTTTCGCAATAAAGGAACTTGTAACGGGAACTCGTTTCAAAATTGGCAAGGAACGAGGAACGAGCTTTCGTTCCTATTTTGGAGGAACGTGTACAACACTGGCGCCAACACGCTGACGATCGCGAAACTTATTGCCAAGACAGAGAATGCAGTTCGCTTAGTGAAGAGGGTGGCCAACAAGCAGAATGGGTTGAAGGAGGACAGTCTAATCCGGCTTATGCACGCCTTTGTGTTGTGTCACTTTACCTATGTAGCGGCTATGCACAAGTGGAAGCCTTCAGAGAAGGAGAAGCTTGACACGCAGATAAGAAAGATCACCAAGAAGGTGTTGGGAGTGCCGATGTGCACCAGCAACGAGCGGCTTCTCCAGCTGGGTATACATAATACCTTGGATGAGATAGCTGAGGCTCAGGAGAGGGCGCAGATGGTGCGTCTCTCTACGACTAGCGCGGGTCGGCAGATTCTGAGAGAGTTAGGTGTTCCTCAGGAGAGGATTTCGCTGCTTCACGTCGGTATACCCTTGAAGGCCCGTCAGCGGTATCAAGTGATGCCTATTCCTAGGAACATGCATCCGGAGCGAAATGTCGGTAGAAGAAAGGCCAGGGGTGCTTGCTTGCTGAGACTCATTCGCAATAAGAATCAGAGGGTTAGCTTCGTCGACGCTTCTTTTAACGAAGAGAGGAAGGCGTTTACCGTAGTTGTCGTGGATAATGAGGGCGCGGTCGTCAACGCTGCTTCTGTTCGGACTGATAGATCGGAGGACGCCAAGCAGGCGGCTATTGCGCTCGCCCTGGTTGACAGGAGCAGGCCTTTTGTGTATAGTGACTCAAAGTCAGCCGTTAGGGCTTCCGAGAAGGGCTCGGTGGCTAAGGTTGCTTTCAGAATTATGAATACCTGTGAGATCTCTCAGCACTACTTATGTTGGTTTCCTGCTCACCTGGGGTGATTGAAGGAGCCTCTCTGAATCTCAACGAGTCTGCTCATGCGGCAGCGCGAGACCTTACCCTCCGCTCTGCCCCGCGCCACGGCGTGACAGCACTCCCTGAGAACAAAGACCCCCCTTCCACATACAATGAGGTAACTAAGTACTATCTTCTTAACCGCAGGATTTACGGTTTGCCGCATCCTAAACTAAACCGGGCTCAGGCACTTACATTACGCTTACTGCAGACTGGCACTTATCCTTGCCCGCGGAGGCTCCACATGTTTTATCCTGAGACGTATACGGAGCCTTATTGCATGGACTGTGGTGATTTAGCCACACTGGAACACATGCTCTGGTCTTGCGAGCGAATTGAAGATCCGATATCAAGGACGCGTCCAGGTGGGAGGCTGCACTTCGCAGTCCGAACCTGGACGATCAATTCTGGGCTGTCCAGCAAGCTCACGACGTGGCTGTGAGGCTTGGCCTTTCGATCCCGACGTGGGAGCGGCCCGCTTAGTGGTTCATTTATCACTATTTGCAGGACCAAATAAAGTTTTCCCTCCTCCTCCTCCTCCTTGCCAACTATCGTTCCTAGATGTCCTTGTGAAGCGGATGGGGCCAAAGCTCTCTTTCAGCGTCTACAGGAAACCGGCGCACACGGGCCGCTACCTGCACTTCACTTCTGTGCATCCCGCCTCTCACAAGAGGGCCGTGGTAACCACCCTGTTGCAACGGTCCAAAAGAACTTGCACTGAGCAGAACGACCTCGCCATTGACTCGGCCAGTGTTCGCCGGGACCTCGGTGCCTGCGGCTACCCCCCTTCCTTTATTTCGTCGGTGGAACGCCAGCTGTCTCGTCCAGTACTTCCTTCGGCCCCTTCAAGACCGAAAGGTGCACCTGTTCCGTACGTTCCCGAAATCAGAGAGACCCATTCTCGTGTCATGCGCACGTACGGCGTCCAGATAGCGCACGTGCCTACTCGCAAGCTGAAGGATTCCCTGGTCAATCTAAATGACAAGTTTTCAAATGAAAAATTCCCAGGAGGGGTATACTCCATCCCTTGTGGCGATTGCGAGTACAGCTACATAGAAGAAACCGGCAACTTCGAGAAACGGATAAAACAACACGACTACGACGTCAGAAAACGCCACGTGGCTTCAAACGCTCTGGCTGAGCATGCTGACGCTTCGGGCCACGAGACAAACTGGGGCACGGCACGCATTCTTGCAAAAGAAAAGAAGCTGACGTCACGACTTCATCTGGAATCATTGATCATACAGACAGCGGAGCGAACATTTAATCGAACGCAGGGCAATCTGCCTCCAGTTTACTCCCACTGCCTATGTCACATTCTTAGAGCTACATAAAACGTGGTCTGATGTACTGACGAATTCATTGTGAACAAGGCTCCCGTGTGGGAGCCGAAACGTCTTTCATTTTAAGAAATATATTTTTGGTCGGTGTTTTTATTCCGCATATGTGTAACGACCCACCCTGACCAGACGGGATTGCGTCCAACCATAGATTTCAGTCAGGAACTTCTTTGCAGCCGGCAGCAATCTTCTTGATAAGGTTCGGGCCACGAGGCTAATGGCCAGGAGGCTAATGGCCAGGAGGCAATTAGCGAAAAGATGGAAGCCGTAACAGAGCAGGATCTACAGCGGAAAGCTTGGGAATTGATCATGTGAACCTCGTGGGCGATACGGGGGACAGGGTAGGAAAAGGTCGTTCAAATAAAGCTTGTTCGCCGTACTTAGAGAGGGTTACATATGGGCCCACCGACGGGCTTTCTTTCAGCACTCCTCGGCTGTGCGGCGAAGCCACTACGTGCGCTTTCCAAACTAGTCCCACCGTGTCGGTGACTCATGTTTTCACGTCTCGGCAAAGCCCGGGTCAGACGCTTCGCTTTCGGCTCGTTTATGCTTCGACGGTTCCCAGCCTGGCGAGGCACGTCGCAACGCGCTTCAAGGACACAGAGGTCCCGCGATCGCAGCAGAGTCCTCCTTTCTCCCCTCTCCCGGACTCAGCATGCGCCGATGATATCGACTGCTCACGTACTCTGGAAAGAGTGTTGTGTGTGTCTGTGACGTTTGTAGCGTGCACAAAAACTGAAGGGAACACTGTTTCGACGTTACCGCTTTTGGGTATAAATAGAGCCACCCAAGCGCTGTAACCCAGTCCTGTTTGAGCAGAGAATCAATGCTGTCGCTCTGCTCGAGTACTGTATTGTTACCTCGCCCGTCGGGTCGTAATTCTTTGGTTTCGGCTCATCTCTCGCTATGAAATAAACAGTTAGGTTTTGACTACGGCTTCTGGACCTCTTCACGGCTGCAACACCGGCTGGCCGCTCTTCACACTGCGCTACCACACGTATGTCGGAGGCGACGGAGCTCGGCTCGGGTCGGCCTTCCCGTACGCAGCAAACGTTCACCTAAGCACGTCCGATTAGGTAACGCCACATCGTGTCCCAAGCAGCACACGCACGTACGGCTAAGCATGAGCTGTCCATCTCTGGCCAGGTAATTCCTGCACAGCCATTCCCCCATCACAGTGTAAAGCCCATACTCAAAAGTGGGCCTTGGCCATGTGCTGAAAGTTCCCTGGTGTAAGCTGAACAGCTGCTCACCTTTGAACAACGCATCGCCAAGGGGCCTACAACCGCCTTCGGCCGCGAGTCTTCGCCGCCGTCCTGCCGTTCCTTTGTTGGCCGACGGCAGTCCAACATTTAACAACCAATGTCCGTTCAACTTTCACAGACGATGGCTATTCATCCTAGACAGGGGGCAAGCTGTCAAGCCACAGCTGCTCAGTCATGGTTGAACTTTAGCAGTGGAACTTACTCGTCCGGCCGTTCCACTGCAGCAGGGTTTTTACTTGTGGTGTTGCAGCTCTCATCCAGCCCTAGAATGCGTATAGCCAAGCTTTTTCTACAGCAGAGTGCAGAATGTATAACCTTGTAACAGCAATCGTTCGTGCTTTTCAGGAAAAAATTAAATTCAGTCACTGACAGTCTGTGTTTATTCCAAAATGTGGGGCAGATTTATTCCCTGAATTGCTGCCCATACAGTGATGCTGCTTCTATTTGATGCGACCGCTATGATGGTCATGGACAGAGTACAGCTCCTTTGCTCGAATGAAAACCACAGCTGCCATGCTCAGGAGTGCCTGCAGCCGGGAACAAAAATAGAAAAGGACTAGTCACAACACTGCCCAGCCCACAGTCACTAAACTCAGCAAGGCAGTTCGAGGCGCCTACAGATATTTAAACTGCAGATGTGCGATGCATCTTGCTTTAAAGGAACCCGGCAACACTCTTTGGAACTAAACCTGGGTGACGTTTAGATTGCACTGCCAGGGATACCTGAGCCAAATATTACACATGCACGTGAAGCAGTGGGCGCACAAATCACTGTGAAAGACGCAGAAAAACCAACCGCGATTAAACTTTTCCCCTATACGCTGATGATTTAACTCTTTGGACGACCACCGGATCTCCTGGCACACAACAAGATACCCTACAACAAGCCATCGACACCATTCTCCCTTATCTCCGCCCTCGGGGCCTCACGTGTGCCCCCAGCAAATCAGCCCTCCTCGTCCTCCGCTCCCGAACTCGTGGGCGATGTCCAGTTCCCACACCCGATCCTGCTCCAACAATCGGTTCCACACCCATTCCTAAAGTACACACCCTTCGTATACTCGGAGTCCAATTCCATCAAGATGGCTCTGGCGCTGCAGTTCTTCCCCACCTTCAAGCCACTGTCACCCAACTTACCCATCTCATCAAGCGCATCACAAACCAACGTCAGGGCCTCAAAGAAGACGATACAATACGACTAATTCAAGCACTTTTAATTAGTCGCATCACATATTCCACCCCATACATCGCCCTCAAACCCAGAGAACGGGAGAAAGTCGATATACTAATTCGAAAAGCTTTCAAAATTGGATTTGGCCTCCCCGCTCAAACCTCTACCTGTCGTTTCTTCCAACTCGGAATCCACAACACCCTCGAAGAACTCCTGGAAGCTCAACGCAACAGCCAACTCACCAGACTCCTCCTTACCAGCACCGGCCGACACGTCCTCCAGGTTCTCGGATACCCGACCAAACCTGCTTCACAAGCCCTTCAGCGCATTCCATCTTCAATCCGGTCCCACATTACTGTATCCAAAATTCCTAACAATATGCACCCACAATTCAACCAAGGTAGAAGGCTCTCCCGGGTTAAGCATCTGCGTTCACAATTCCACTTTCACCCCGATACTCGCTACACCGACGCCGCCCTCTACCCCACACGCCAGGCTCATGCTCTGGCGGTTGTAAACTCAGAAGGCACACTTCTCACCTCTCTCACAACTCTCTCGACATCAACCACCACTGCCGAAGAAATTGCCATAGCCATCGCCGCTACAACTGGCTCCGAATACCTTACAATAATAACAGATTCCCAGCAAGCCTGCCGTAACATTCAACGTGGATGCATCTCACTTCCTGCATTACGTATACTCGCCTCAATCAATCCCCTCCCCGACCTGTACATCGTCTGGACCCCTGGCCACTCGTCCCTCGAGGGAAATGAGGCGGCTCACGCCGCTGCCCGCGCCCTTCCACACCGGGCATTTCCCCCAGGAACAGAACCTACGGTCCAGCCTCCTCCAACTCCCGCTGTTCCATCACGCTACCACGACATCCTGCACCATTATCGCCACGTTCGCCTCACTTTGCCTCAACCTCACCCTCAACTAACCAAGGAGGAAGCAGTCATCTGGCGTCGATTACAAACAAACACATATTACAACGCACCCATCCTCCGCGCTATCTCCCCTACCCAATACACCCTCACCTGCCAATTCTGCCCCTCTCTTAATACTACCTACCACATGGTGTGGGCCTGTCAAAACCCCCCATCGCTTACCCCCAATCCCAGACCGTCCCCAGAGCAGTGGGAGGGCCTGCTGACCAGCTCCCGTCACGCTGACCAGATCTTTCTGGTCACCCGTGCCAGGGCTGCAGCCAAGGCCCAAGGGTACCTGGACTGAGGTGAACCCACCCCACCGAGTGACGGCTCAACCACCACCGTCTGCTCTAATAAATGTTTCTTCTCTCTCTCTCTCTCTCTCTCTCTCTCTCTCTCTCTCTCTCTCTCTCTCTCTCTCTCTCATTATGCACCCCTGGCATGGCCTAAACGACGTCATTGCAGCCATGGCTGTCCTATTGGCTGCTGCTGGTCAACTTCGGGGATTATTTCTCGCATTTCCTGTGACGATTTGCCCTCGTCGGCACTGTGTACCAAACTCTTCTAAGCCTGAACCTGTATGCACAGTTTTGGGGTTTATTTTGTGTTTTGAGTGCGCGGAGTTTGAGTGATGGAATAAATACTACCCTTTCAACGAGGCAACTCGACAACAAAACGTTCATTGCTTTAAAAATGCCCTACCAGCCTTACCGCGCACTTCTGAGCAGGCTTCAATGTCTGCTTTTTGTGTCACCATACCGGAAATGCCCTTCCACATTGCGGAGAAGCGAAGAAAACACCCTGGCCTGTGATATTGTGAAGGCACCCAAAGAAAATGCCGCGAGCCGCCCCCACACCAGGAGAGAGCGCGCAGCTTTCGTCGCGTTGTCTGCAGTCGAGTTGAGATTGAAGAATTTTGCGCGATTGCCCATCGCGTGTAGTTTCGGTTAATGTTGATGCTTGGGCGAGTTGGTGTTCCATAATCTTGAATTCATAGCGCAAACAAGAAACGAGGACGAAGGGGAGGGCACGACACAAGCGTGCCGATGTAAGTGTTGTTTTTTCAGCTCTAGATAAACTTTCCAGACAATGTAGACACGTGAACAGCGCTACCTCAAGTTCTGAGGTTTGTAGGAAGAAGCACCAACGACAGTTCGTCCCATGTGCCACAAACGTAGTATACAGCATACCTTTATTGTGTGGCAGAGAATATATCGGGCAAACAGGGAGATGCGTTAATGATAGGCTAGGATAGGAACATAGTCACAACGTGGAAAAAAGCAAAAGCGGCCATCTACACTCTAAGAAATGTGGGGAGTAGTTGAAGAATCAAACAGCGTTCCTATTCCTGCCAGGGTCGTTTGACACCGTCCGCACCACGCGTGGCGTTAGATGGCGTGTTCACTCTACTAGGAAACCAGAATAAAACTGCTGGCGAACTCTCCCCGCTCTTGATGGAGCTAAGCGGCGGTTGTACCCCTTTCGCGGGAGAGAATAGAACAGCGTACCGACTCTGTCTCGCATCGATGGAGTTCGTATGTCCTCCGCGAGAGAGAATAGAACAGTATATCGACTCTATCAACTTCAGCTGCACGCTTTCAGGTGTGCAAAAAGGCAGACACCTCTATGGCGGACGCGAACTCTTTGAAATCGTATGAAAAAGTAGTTACCTAAACAGCCACAGCGCCGGGCCATGAAACAAAGCGTACTTAAAATAAAGTGCAGCGTATTCAAAAGAGCGTGCGAGGTAGTGTTACACGTCCTCTAGGAATGGGTCATTTGTGTGTTCTAACGCAACGGTGTCCGTCGGACTACTTGAGCGTTGTACCTTTGCGCGGTCTTTTCATCGCGGCGGGGCTGGCGGCCGGCCGCGTCTCTCCGATGTCTCCGTCTCTTTTGTGGCATTGAAACCGCCGTAGTACTCCTGTACGTGTCTGTGAGGTGCGTTTTGGTGTCGGTGGCTGTGTTTGAAGTATACCTGACTGGTGGAATAACATCGTTTGGCTGCTGCGGCCGCCGCTGAAAACGTAAGTCACCATTTCAGTTTTTCTTGCGCAGTACGAGATCGAGCTCGCGCTCGTTCCTGCCAAAACTTCAGCTTTATTTATAACAACTGGCGCTCGTGAATGCTGCTTACCCTTGTTGGTTCTTGCGAAGAATTAAGTGGTTACATACATGTGCTTTCATTTGTGTGACACCAGTTCTAGCTATCCTTTTTCCGGCTTTGTGTTTTTCGAACAAGCGGCCGTGCGCCCATCGCGGGTTCACGACGTTCAGCATGCGTTGAAACAAGACTCGTGTGCAGTATAAGAGTTGCGGATTTATTAAGCTGGCTTCTTTAGGCACTGGACACATGTACGATTGGTACACGCGATTCGCATGCGACTGATCGTTACGACTGTCGCCACGAGTAGCCGTACGCGTGAATTTGAGACACATGGCCCGATGCGCGCATGCGATGTGTCGTCGGCGTCGCTCCGCCCACTGTTTTTGCTTTATGGTCAACTACGACGATCGCTGAGCTGAATTTGCAGATTCCGCGCGTTTTTTCGCAAGAAATTGATAAAGCAAGCAATCTTGAAGCGTTTTCTGCCTTCGGGAACAGTCCGCGCTCACGCCGGCCGCGCCTGCCAGCTCGACACACTCAGCGGCTCGAACCGGCGCAGACCACGGTAGCAACCGCTTGTCGCTGCTCTCCCGAATCAATCTGTTCGCTAAGAAGAAGTTCCACATGCGAAAAAGTAGGTGTTAATGTGGTGAAAAATTGTGCTAGGGGTTGTTGTCAGGGCTTATTTTAAAAGCGGCGATCAGATATCTGCCGCTATGCAAGCCTGCGCTGACCGGCCGTGTATGCCGCGGCGCGCGGTGCGCCGAGCGGTCGAGAGATGGCGATACCTGCGCGGAAGCATCCAAACAGACTATGCAGATGTCTTGGTCACCGATCGCTCAAACGGCCGTTATAGCCCAAATAAAGTTTCACATGCGAGAAAAAGGATGATAGTGTGGTGAAAAGTTGTGTTACGGATTGTCATCCGCAGTTGCACAGATAGCGGCGATCAAATGTCCGCCAGAATGCTAAGCCTAAGGTTCCCAACACCCGAGCCGACCCGAGCAACGCAAGCCTGTTGCGGGCGGTTGGGGCTCAGCGGACTCTCGATCGCAATGATGGCACGACTGCATCTGGCTTGCCAGTCGCACGTTGTGAGCCTCCTCGGACCAGCGAACGACCCAAAACAGGCCCTAACGATCAATCGTAACGATCAGTCGCATGCGAATCGCGTGTACTAATCGTACATGTGTCCAGCGCTAGCTATAAATTAGGCTTTCGTTTCATTATCTTCTTGAGCAACGTAAATATGTCGAGCGACAAGGTAATTACACTGCCGCCGGGCTTATCCGTCGGTTCCGTTCCCATCTGGCGCGTCTGACGAGGCAGAAGTGAGCGACGGCGACAGCAACACCGTAGCAGTTTATTACCCAATCAGTTAGGTTGGTAGCGTCGCTTTATTTGGTTACCCCTTAAAATATAACGCAGCCGAAGGTCACAAGGTTTCAATTCAACCTCCAAGTTGGCATAGATGTCTTGCAAAAAAAAAAAGAACGTGAACGTTTGTGCGTTCCGAACCCATTGTGTAGTGCGTTGCCTTGTAGCCTCTGGTCCCGTGTTGTTAGAAAACAATACTTAACGCTAATAAAACGCTGACGGCAGGAAATTTCATCGCGATTAATTGTTTATGTGGCTACAGTAGCCACAACAAAATTTCACGGAACCGCTGGCGTGTTGCTTTGTCTATGGACTTTTTTCTCATTACCTTGCGCGACTGCAATAAGAGTGAAGCCCATTTTCGGTGAAATTCCGTACTGTTTTCTCAAGAAAGAGCCAAGTAACGGCTACCGTAAAACGTAGTATTGAAAAATGAATACTGCAGTACGTTTTGTTTCATAGCGAGTGTTGACAAGCTATAGAACTTTAGGCTGAATATTTTCACGCGGACATGTGGTAAAACTGCTGCTACGTGCTGTATTTAGTAAGCAGCGTGCATTTAGCATTATAATGAACTTTTTTTTACTTATTACAGGCGCTACGACGTAAAGGTGTTTCCCGTGGATGTTTCCAGGGCTATTCTACAATAGTGCTGTTCAATAACATATTGTGATCGCCTGGCGTTCGGAAGCAGAAAGAGAGCAAAGATGCCTGATGCGGCCGACAGCTGTAAGTAATAAACACTTCATCTTTGGTCACTTTGCCATAGTCATCTGGCAAATAAAAATGTGTCTTTTAGCCTTCATGGTGTCATTTGCATGCACTTTTGCTTTCTAGCATCGACTGACCTTAGTTGTGTTTTATTATAAATGTCATTAGAGACATAACATAACTGCGTAACCAACTTTCTGCTTGATTAAAAATGTGTCGCTTCCACTGCAGTGCATTAATGCTGTAGCTTTTTCAAACTGCCAAACACTGCAGTATTTTTTAACAAACTTATTTGGTCACGAGTAAGATTCGATGTGCAGCTTCAAGATTGATGGGGATTAGGAATGCGGCTGTGCGGCATTTATTTTCTGCTTGCCTCTTGTTACTCTCCATGATTCGGCCTTGTTACTGTTCACTGATCCCATGATTAATTCCAATAATGAGAGGCTGACAGTTTTGCTGTAATATTGCTTGTCTTCAAGCCATCCTTTTTGATAACACCATTGCACCAAGTACTTGCAGGTTGGCCTGAGGTTGCAGGTTCTCTTGTTGGTCTGACTGCTTTTTCTGAAAGTGGTTGGTTGGAAAAAAAGAGGAGGAGGACCTTGTTGGTTTAAAATTTGAATAGCGGATCAGGATCCCGATGCTTTAAATTAATCCGTGCTCTCGTTCTTCTCAGATGGCTTTTCAGTTGCACTGCTGGTGAAAGAAAAGCCAGAGGCCTTGCTCTCAAAGCTGGTATGCATATTTTTCTTCTGTATGTTGAGTAAGTGAAATCCAGTGTAGTACTTGTGAATCAGGCTCAGCAATCACCATCACAGCAATTCAAATTTGCTAAAGGGAGCATTTTGCCTCATCAGTAGACAATTGTGAATGTCACATTGATGAATCATTAGCGTAGTCACTAAATTGTTGGCTTTAAGTGTATAGACTACTAACTAGCGATTCGTTTTCCTGAGAATCGCTTTGTACAGTGGTTTGTCCACTGAGGAAGGAAGAGCAAAATACTGTTACTTGTGTTTCTTCTGGTACTTGCATTTGTGTGCTTTTTATGCAGGAGCCAGGAGAGACTTCCCTTTACCCCAGGATCTTGTTCTTGGGCCAAACTGCGGAGAAATCTGGAGCCGTGACCGTGCACTTCGAAGAGCTCCAGCTGACGGCTATGGACATAGTGGACGGGTTCGCTTTGCTTTTGGTGGTCTACTGGACCTTCAACATCCAGTATGCTCCAAAGACAAAGCGGACCTATCTGCTTTTTTAGATGATGCTCGGCCTACCACCGACAGAGCAAATGGTTTCGGTCATAAAAGCAGCAACTGCAATACAGGTGGAGCGACGTGTGTGAGGATGTCAAAATAAAGCATGAAATGCAGTGTGAAAACGATTTGTCTTTTTTTTTTCGGCTAAGCACAAACGACAGCTTTTTTTGTAAAGACGCCTTGCTATGTTTACTTGTGAAGTAATTTTACTGTATTTCAGTTTGTAAGCATGAAGTAAAGAGGGCTGACACTAATGCTGTTGTGGATACTAAAGTGTAGTCTTGTTAAAGGTAACATCGTGCTGCCTCTGAATAGTAGAGTTCCGCAACTCGCAGGTAGTGCATAGATCCTGCTTTAAAGGAATACATTAGTTCTGACAAAGAGTAAGCTAGCCCTCCTTGAGGAGGCATTATGGGACTCTGGTTGAAAGAATACAATGATTCTGAAAAGAGTACGCTAACCCTTCCTGGTGAAGTATTGCAAAATGCTGTTTGGTGGAATAAGGTAATTCTGAGGGGTGGCAGAGGTATAGCAAGATTCTGGTAAAGAATTGTATAACTCCCTGACTGGAGGAATTATTCGATCCGTGGTGAGGGAATTGCCGGACGCGGTTCCCGCAACTCCGGTGAGAATACCTCGACCCCCTCTCCGCGAGAGGCCTGCGACTCCCTTGTGAAGGGTAAGGCTATTCTGCTAAAAAGGGAGTTGCCTGATGCTGGAAAAGGGAATCGTATATGGGACAAGGGTTTCTATTCCCTTTGGGAATTGGTGGGACTCCTTTAGTTCTTAGAGTGTAGGACTGTCCAGGGTGCGAGCCTATCTTCAGTAGTACCGCAGTATTGTGTAGAAATAAGCATAAACTGACAAGGGAAATTATTGAGGCTCATAAGATAGCAAAAAGAGAAGAAAAGTGTGCAAGTGTCCCTTCTGTCGCGCTATCATCAAAAGAAATCAACTATCTACAGGGTTTGTAAGCACGTGGTGGTAGTGATGTCGTGGCGGAATTGTTATATTTTATTATCACATGTTATATGTCGATTTCTTTGTTGCCTTGATTTCTGCTGTATTTATATGCCAGACGTCACAGCAATAAACTTCAGTTGTTAGTCAGCGCCTGTGTGTCGTGCCCTCCCTTTCGTCCTCGTTTCTTGTTGTCGCTGTGAATTCAAGATTAGTTTCGGTTATAGCGAACAGATTTTCATAATTCTTTTGGGAGGAGATTTCTGGAACAAAGACTTGAACCCAACACACATTACAGGTAGTCGATGGTAAGCGCAACAGGGTCCCTTCAAGAATGCAAAAATTCCAGAAAGAACACTTATCATGAATCTTGAGTTACCAGTACCTGTTGTCTAGTTAGAAAAAATTTCGACAACCTTTAGGGGAAGTTCCAGCAATGTATGACCCAAAGCCATTTTTCAAAGATACAACTGGTTCGAACATGTGCTGGTTCAAAAAAGTGATCCAGTAACAGAGGAAATGTTACAAAGTAATAGTCACAATGTTTCGACAGACCGGACTCCACAGCCTTGCTGAGTGAAGACAAAACTGAGAGTTTGTAAATTTAAACTATAGTTATCATTTAAACCATGCTTTATCGATAACCATTACTTATGATGCACAGCTGGCTCTTTCCCACAGTTCAGTGGCTGCTGCCAGAACGTTTCAGTCGGTACACAAATAGTCCATACTGACATGATCTCACTGACAATGGCTTGTTTGCTGGCCTAAACAACAAGCAAGACACTGCTACAAATTAAGTTACGCTTGCATTGTCTGTGCCTTATTTGTAGTTAACAAACCAACTGCAACTCCAAAAAGCAACATATGCTCCAACTCAATATTTTGAAGCTAAACTGCATTACTTCATTGTAAAGAAACTTTAAACCTTTTTGAGCACAAGTGATACAGCTTCAAATTGTAGACTGTTGGTTCGGGCAAAAAAGTTTATTCAGCTATTTGAACTATGCAAGCTTGCTGCAATAATAAAGAGAGGTGGGCAACTGGTTCTGCGACAGTACAATGAAGGCTGTTAAAGCAATCTTTTGATCGTAGGGGCACTCTGGTCCCATAAGCTAACGTGCCAGTGTACTGACCCCAAATTCGGTGTGAACAGGAATGGGGACGGAGAGCGCAAGCTATTTCAAATTTACACCGAGGAAAATAAGCTCACCCAACACTTTTTGTTTATGGGCTTGACAGCACTCTGGAGCTTTGTCTGTGCGGCGTCGATGGCTGGACATTACTAGCGTCCTTCCTGCCCTCCCCCTTCCCCTGCGGCTTCGGGCCATCCTTTCTTAATAAAGTTTTCTTCCTTCCTTCCTTGTTTATGGGAATGGTAACCACAACTTCACAAGTGTAGCAAGAAATTAGGAGATGGTGAATTGCTTTTTCTGTTTTAATGCAAGGAAATGACCTAAACTGCTGAAAATTTCATTCTTTTGCAAAGGTGCCAAGCGCAGGGCGCATTTTTTAGTTATATATAGCAGATACTGAGTAGTGATTCAGATAACTTCTCCACTACAAGGCAATCCAACGAACCGTTAACACAACTGAATGCATGTGAACAACTACCTAAAACATCCTTTAGCCAGAAAATGTGCCTCCATGATTCAACTTGTCTCCGTCCCTGTACAGAATTATTTTAACTTCCCTCTCCCAGTTACCTAACTGTAGGAACAACTGTACACCAACAACGGCATTATCTTGCTCTCCTTTTACTATTACATCTAGAAATCCAACAAATCTGTCTTTAAAATGAATACATGACAAAATCAGTCAGGCTGACCTTTGCAAATGATACAAATTTCTTCACTTCTAATTGCACTCACTCAATTTTTGTGTTATAAATCAAGAAACCAGTTTTTGTTGCAAAAATAAAAAGGTTTCCTTTTCCCTCAATACTCCACCAAACAAGCTAACTGTTTTTGCATCTTTATAGTGTGCCGTAAAAGAAGCTCACAAAGATTTTGGCCAGCAAAAACGTGAAAACCTGATGTGGTGTATTTTTGACAGAAGATAATTACTAACTAAACCGATAAAATGGCAACTCTGAACAAAAGTGGCTTAACCCTTTGAGGGTCATGGCCGCACATGTACAGCATGGGCAAACACTTTCAAATGGTCAATGACGTACATGTACGGCATTGCTTGTGTCTTTAAAAAGCGCGCCTTTTTCTCCACCTTCTCTTGCTTGGCATGTGCTGCCACACTTCGAAAATACCTCAAATTATTTTCTTCCGCCGATGGCTGCTCTTTTTATTTTTGATGATTACTTCAGCGGCGCGCGGGCTATCGTTGCCGCATCCGCTAACGAGGACGCGCGCTGGGTATCGCCCACCTGGCGCCCGGGCGCCTCTCTCTTCGTTGCCTGCCACAGACCGAGGTCGCCTGCGAAACTGATGAGGCTGTTTTCTCCTTTTTTTGTATTTTATGAGTGGTGCGCTGTCTATCGCTCCCCTATCCGGCCGCGCGGGCCCGAGCGCGCAGCGGCTGGTTTTGGTATCGTCCTCCGGGCGCTTCCCGTTTTTTGCGCTCGCGAAACTAATGTCCATCTGATTTCGATTCACTCAAAAGGTGCCGGCTTGTTACTCTCTCGTTTTTATTGGATTTTATCATGTGTTACTCATGAATAAACCACATATATGTAACAACATAAACAATTTTTTTGTCACTTTATGGTCACCTTAAAATAATTACATAATTTTTTCTCGAAATAGATTCATCCGAATAATTTACATCGGCAATAAAAAAATCGACCCTGGGGGGTGGCATTTGGCGAAAAAAATTCGACCCCCCCCAAAGGGGGCAGTGCAAAGGAAACAGCAAAAGCAAAATGTTCACTGAGAAGTCTGCTATGGTGATGCAGCTGGAAGAATATTCAACTGCAATTTCCAGAAACGAAGTTAAGCTTGATTTTTTTTTGCTCAGGGTGATGGAGAAGGCACTGAAACCGCGTAGTTCACAGCTTCAGTGGCAATGATTCTAAGATTTCTGAGAAGCCCATTTATTTACACCGCCTCTTCAACTCAATTTAGTTAAAATCAGAGACTAAATTATTTAATATGTATGTACTTCATGTATGTACTTCATGTGCATGTACTGTATGTACTTCATGTGTTTTTGGTTGCCTACATGAATAACTTAAGGTGTAGCGGTATGACTTGCAGAAGTTGCCCACGTGTCCTTCCACTTTTATTCAGGCCTAGTGGATCTAGTACCAAGCAGTGTTTTTCTCTGGTCCTGAAATTACAAAAACAAAGCAACAACAACAGAACTTAGTCTCAAGTTCAGAAATGCATAGTGCTTAGGGCAGAGGCACATTAAAGGGGTCGTGAAGAGATTTTCTAAAAAAGTTGTGATGTTTGGGTATTTATAACTGTGGAACCCTAATAAACAATGCATAACCGATCTGCTGCCCGATATTGGCAAATAGGAAAAAAATGCAGTTAATGTTTCACCAAGGATTTCCTCGTCAAATAGTGAAGTGACGTCTTGGTAAGAAGCCAATCACAGTTCCCCCTTGTCTGCATATGTCGGCACAGAGCATGCTCGCAAAGGGTCAGATAAATCTGCACCATAATGAAATTCACCTTGCAACTGAACGGGACATGTCTGATCTCTGATCCTACTGATCAGCATGGTCTAACTTTCAGTTAACAATGCGGGAGAGTGACGCAGGCAGAGGTAAGCAGGTTGAAAATAAACTGGGTATTTGTAAACTGTTTACGCTGTTTCGCACGAGTCTAAACTGCAGACGTCTGTCTCACGTAGCCTGTAATGTGAGTTGTACGAACGTGAAACCTCTGACCTAAGGAGATAAATGACCAAAAGCTTGACATGAGAATTTACTACCTAACACGTTCATCAAAGGAACTTCGAGTAGTGAAAACTTAAAACCGACGCGTCATTTACTCATCAAGCACAAAAATAACTAGCGAGAAGCAGAGACACAGCGCTGAGTCCCACCATCACGCAGTTCCATTGCTTTGCTGTTTCCTACAATAAACAATGGTGTTAACGCTGTTTCGTTGATTGGGTATGCTCCCCTTTGGCTCACAGCAGAAACGCTCGACCATAAGTTGGCGGTGAAAGCTCTAAGTTCACTAGAATTTATGAAAACACACCTGCGTGCTGGGAGCGGCTTTTATGCCGCAGTTTTCTGTCGCGCGCGCTTCTTGAGTCTATAAGGTGGTGGGTAAAATGTCTGACATCAATGCAGGCTAGCCGTAACGTTGGGCTGGCCCGGCGGCCTCAAGTTGAAATCGCACATGGGGCACTATTTTTTTTGCTTTGACAATATTTTGCCATTTGATATAAAACAGGTACGATTCCAAAAAGAATGCAGCAAAACGTGAACTTCAGCAGAGAAACTGGCTACAAATCGTACAAACAGCCGGTAGGTCTGAGTCATAGCCTCTACAGGAGGCTATGTCTGAGTTCTGTTACAATGGTTGCCACACAACAGAAGCGGTCGCTACACCGGTCACGTCAGTAGAAAACTGGTTTGGTAACGAATAAAGGGTGCAATACTTTTAAAATATTGGGTTTGCAGTTGTACATAACAATATACACAAAGAGCACTCAACTTTTGACTGTTTTTACTGTGATGCCACTGCTAGTTGCGCTACCGACTGGCGATGGGCGCATAGTCGCTTGTGATGCACCTCAAAACAATAATTCCGAAGTTGTCTTCTAATTTTGAGAAGCAATGAATTGTGAGAATATTTTGGATTTGTGTTCTTAAAAGGTCATTCAAATAGGCAAAATTAAGCAAAGTAAAATAGATTTTCTCTTCACGACCCCTTTACATTTCCATGAGCTTCAAATTTGAAGACTTTAGATTTAAAACCAAAGTTCCCTTTCTTTCACTGTGCCATAATCCTGCCTTTTCATATACAGAGAATCCTGTTAGTGCCCACGCTTTATTTGAACATTGCTGCTTATCAATATTTGCATTAGCTGTGTCTACCAACGAGCGCAAAAGTGGCTTTAAACAACCCTTGTAAACACGGCAAAATATTGACAACCACAGAGAGTGAGTAGCTGACAAGGACTGGCACAAAGTATCAACTATTATGCAATGCAAGAACACAACCAGAGGTAAATAGATGGACATGCACAAAAGAAATGTCATAAGGAAAGTTTCCACTCTTCTTTATACGCTCTTCTGCATACTTCATCTGTCCGGTAAACAGGCCTCTTGACACAATCATATTTTTTCTGTCGCTGCACTATGCGTGTCGCTGCACTAACACCATATTTTTTCTTGCGGAAAGGGGTACTGGACTCCATATCTCCGCCAACCAGTGCAAGTCATGCCTCCACTAAGTTAAGGATCGCTTCGTCGTGCAAATTGTCAGGATAAAAGAATAGGAATTCCTGCAGTCATTTGTGTTAGCAGCAGCGCATAGAGTACTACAAAAGAGAGGAACCGAAAATGCTAACAATAACACTGAAAAGGAGCCAGAAAATAAAAACCGTTAAGTTGTGTCACAGCTTGAAAATATGTCCCATACCATAAGAATGGTAATGAATGACAGAAGTTGAGTTGCTGTTTTCACCACCCATCAAGCATGCAGAAATGTGCGCCGCAGTGTGAGCAAGATGAAAGGGGCCCTGCAACTTGCTTTGAGCAGTAAACAACCTACGCGATGTTTCGGATACACTGCGAAGAATACCTGAGCCAAATATTACACGTGACATGAAGCAGCATAATAACGGTAGCGTCCTGATCACGTTGGTACTCCACTGTTAAATAAAATTATTGCGCTAAAATGGGGCGTACACGGGCGTACAGTGGCGTACGCGGCGTACACGACAGACACATCTGTCTGTCCTCACTCCGTCCGTGTCCCCCTTTTTAGCGCAATCATTTTATTTAACAATGAAGCAGCAAGCATGAAAATCACTGTAAAACACGCCGAAGTACCAAGCGCACTCTCTTCAATTTTCCCCATTAATTTATGCACCAATGGCACCCCCAAAATTACGCCATTTCTGCCATGGCTGTCCTATTGGTTGTTTGCAACGCTCTGTTGCCATCGGCGCTGTGCAACAACCTCTTCTATGCCTGAACCTATACGAACAGTATCAGCGTTTCTTTTGCTTTGAGTGTGCACGATATGTGAGTGGCAAACTCAATACTTCCCTTTCACTCAGACCCCTTGAAAACAACACTTTTAGTGCTTCAAAAAGCCTGAGTGCGCACTTGCGCGCAGGTAGCCATGCCTGCTTTTTTGTTGCTCCAGACCGGACATACACCCCTCTACGTTATTGAGGAAAGGAGAAACCTCCCCAGACTGCGATATATCGAAGGCCCCCTAAGAGAACACCGCTGTCATGAGCAACCTCCCGAAGGGGCATGTGCCCAGCAGAAGGGTGTGAAATGTGCCAGCCTTGAAGTGAACTTAGAGACGTGAGGAAGAAGAGGAACGAGGTAAGCGTTGTGAGAAGGAAGAAGAGCAGACCAGGCTACGCTCCTGGAACAGCTCCCAGCGTCA
Organism: Haemaphysalis longicornis; assembly: GCF_048455015.1. Taxonomy (NCBI): domain Eukaryota; kingdom Metazoa; phylum Arthropoda; class Arachnida; order Ixodida; family Ixodidae; genus Haemaphysalis; species Haemaphysalis longicornis. The sequence continues at coordinate 127,029,377 of NW_027526214.1, read as the reverse complement.
GCGGTGCCTGATGACGCCTGATGACGCCTGAAGCCCTCTGACAGGAATTCCAGGCTACGATCCTGGAGGGAGATTCCGCGGCAAAGCGCCGTCGGCGGCTCCGGGCGCGACAACCAGCTGGGCTACAGGCGGCGACGCTCGGGTTACGCTGCGACGCCAGTAGGACATCGCAACTAAGGCTACGCTCCCTTGGCTGTTGGCGGCGACGGCTGGACCCAGTGCGTAAAAGCACTGCGAGACACGAAGATTGCTTTGGCCCACACATCAAGAAGGAAGACATCGCCTGTAACGTGAGGCGACGCAATACTTTGACTTTTACGCAAACTCAACCCGCGAGAACACTTTTTTGACTGTTTACCGATACTTACTTAACGTGTGCTCTGAAATATCATCCTCATCAATTAAACGTTTTTCTGTGCATCCTGTCGGCTGGATGAATTGACGTGACAACCGCAAGCCACCCCCTTCTCCGGGAGAGAATATCCAGCTTTCATCGCGTTGTCCCACTTGTGCGCAATGAGTTGAGAGGGAATGATTATGGGCGATCTCGCATCGCACGTACCTTCCATCATAGCAAACAGATTTTCATGATTCTTTTGGGAGGTGATTGCTGGGGCAATAGAGTTTACCCCAAAATACAATCCGCGTAGTCGAGGGTAAGTGTTGCGGGCCCCTTTGATAGGCAAGGGTGCGAGAAAAAGCACACCAATGCCTACGCAAGTTGCGGTGTAGGGACATTGCTTATGGGATACCTCTTTCATGTGGAAAGGTCTACATAGGGCACACTGGAAGGTGTGTGAACGTGCGATCGCGTGAACATGAACATAACCTCTCAGTTGAGAACTGCACAAGTGGGCAGTTCTCATCCATAGCTCTGCATTCCATCCATAGTTCCCATTCATAGCTCTGCAAGCGCATGCATGACGCTCTTAAAGCAAGTGAAAATTGTCCAGGTGCAGTGATACACGAGGAAGGGCAATACAGGAATCTTACCACATAGGAAAGAACGGCTGCTATTGTGCCAGTGACGTCTCAACCGGTCTTCATATGAAAGAGCGTATTTATTAGGCTGTGAACTTTCCTTATCACCATTTTTTTGCATGCAAGTGGGGCCACGTAACTTTTGCCTGCAATTCTGTGTGTTCTTACCCTGCCTAAAAGTTAGTTGCTAGTCATTGCCTAATCTCACCAGCTACTTTCTGTGGTAGTCAATATTTCGCGCCAAGTTCAAGTATCATTAAGATGCACCAACTCGCCAAACACGTCTTTCTAAGCTTGAAGGAAGGGATAAAATAACCTTAGACACAAAGCAATCATACTGTGCTTCATGGCTATGCCAAAGAACCCACCAGTAACTATTAACAGCAGGTATTGTCTACAGCCTAATAAACTGCATGTCAATTTCCTCGATTTTAAGATGTAGGAATCCCACAAACCATGTGAAATTAGCAGCAGTGACGCCCAGATTTTGCCCACTCTCGTCCACAGCGTTTGTGGCAGGATCAGTAGTAAGGAGCTCATGCCAGGCACTGCAAAAAAAAACAAAAAAACATAATATACGGTACTTTGCAAATTAAAAATGGAGAAGCAACCAAAACGAATAGAAAACCGGGCAAGCATTTGGAATGTTTGAGCGGAGTCACAAACTGTTACAAAATTGTCAAAACAATCCTTTCTTTAACAGAATGGCAAGTTGGGCGAGTTCGTGTTGATTCATCTTGAAAAGAGCCGCGGATTTTCAAGTCGCGGATTTCAAGAACCGGTCCGCCTGCTTTTAAGATCTTTCTTAAAGATCTTTGCAGCAGCCATAAAAATTTTGGAACTTGTTAGTACCAGGAAACTTGTCTGTAAACAGGTCCTCTGACACAGGGGTTCCCTCTCAATAGTGTTGCAACATAATGAGAGCATGCTTGTCAATCTTGTCAATTCTTGTCAACGTAATGAGAGCATGCTTGTCAAACCTGCCTTGAGTTGTTCGCGAAACCCAGAAAGTTTCCATAGATGCCACCCGTTTATTTATTTATTTATTTATTTATTTATTTATTTATTTATTTATTTATTTATTTATTTATTTATTTATTTATTTATTTATTTATTTATTTATTTATTTATTTATTTATTAACATACCTACATTCGCCTAAAGGCATTTTTGTAGGGGGGGGGGTGGGATACAGGAAAATAAACACGAAGAGTAACACGACATAACGGTAACAAGGAAAGAAAATGCAAAGAAAAACAGCGCAAACAACAGACGACAGTGACACGCTCAAAAAGAAAAAAAAGAGAAAATGCCTAGAGCTCGTGTGCGTTCCTCGCGATAACCGCCCAGCGTCCCCTGCAGTGGAATGGCAAGTTGGGCTAGTTGGTGAAATTGCATTTTGAAAGCTTCAGAAAACGCACACACACAAAACAGAATTCCGGGACGCCCGCCGCCGAGTCTGTACACAAAGCAGCCGCGTCGGCGGATTGCCTCGAAAGCGCGTCATCCCTATTTCATATTTGCCGCGCTTTCGAGGAGCTTTTTCAAAGAAAGTGCTACGAGTTGTGCCGCGCCTCCGCCAGATGGCGCCACGGGTCCCGCGACCGAGAGAAGACGCAGTGAAACATCCCCCTTGCGAGGGGCACGGTCAAATGCAGAGCATTTCCGGGGGCGCAAGACGTTAAGTAGTTTGCGTTATGTTAATGTTGTTGCACTTGTGGCAACTGCTGACGAGAGAGCGCTCGTCAGCAGTAATTTGAATGAGTCAACGATATAAGGCGCGTTCGTAGTTTCCCATTCTGTGTCGGCTTTGTGGCGCAGTGGATTGAGCACCAGGTACATTGCGTTACGCCCGCAGGGTCGAGGGATCCAAACCGGGCGCCGGATAGTATTTTTTTATATATAGTAGGGAGGGGTGCAGTGCGGACTACAGACGTCAACGCGGGTGACATCGCGAGTTACTGAAATGCTCTGCATTTAAAAAAAGACACGTTTCAGATTCTGTGACCATGCTGAAGTGCTGCCAGGGCTTCGCATGCAGAGATTATAGCGGAAACTGCGGGTAAATGCAGATAACAGCAGAGCACTAAAAAAGAGCAAAAACCATTCAAGTCAGGTTGTGCTCGTGCGCAAGTGCTGCCAGAGTGCAGCGGAAAACAGTTCAGTGGGGGCGGCAACAACAGTGTCGGGTAGGGCGTTCCACTCTTTAATCGACCGGGGGAAAAATGACGCTGGGCAATAACGTTCGGCAATTTTTTATTGTTGTTCCTTCGTCTAGAAACATACGTGGGCGGATGAAGGTACACATATCGATCCATTGCCACCTCCTCACACACAATCTGTTTCAAAAATTCCTGTCACAAGTGAAGTGAAGTGAATATTTTGGTTGCCCCCACACCATCCCTTAATTCAGATTAATACCCTAGTTGCATGGCGGAAGCAACTGCAGTTATGTTTAACGGTGGTTACTAAATTTTAACCGCGGTTATGGTAAACTGCGGTTTTGGCTGTCACATGCGAAATTCCAAGTGTCTCGACAGCGGTCATTAGGTTGTGAGCGTAGGAAAAATAAAGTAACAAACTTTTAACCTCACAAAAAAACCAAAGGGGAAGCAGTGTAGACAAAAAATATTGCCGCGAACCATGTATGGGTTTGTTTATTTATTGTTTGTTTTTACTGCCGGGCCACGCCCGGCTGTGTTATCTGCGTTCCAAACGAAGCGTGTCTTCCATTCTTTACTTTTATGTCTCACGGGCTATAAGCAGACTGTTTCGCCATAACGTCACTAGCCCCGAATACTCTTCTGTGATCTACAATGATCCGGATGCGAATCGATGGTTCCAGAAACACTTGCGCGGAAAGATAAAAGCCCGCAGAGCAGACGCCCGCGGCATTCGATCTCCGACGCTCGCTTGAGTACGTCACTTTGCTGACTGCTGCTTCGCCGCCCGTGTATTATTTGAGTTGTCAGGGAAGCACAAGTTCGCTCCAATAAACGTGCTTTCGTTCAAGACAACAGCGTCGTCTCTGGGTTCGTGACATCTGGTGGAGGTGCGGGGTACGCACCCTCTATGACGACCTCTGCAAGCCGCCAGCCCAGTCCAACTAGAGCCAGCCTCCGACTGCAAGGATTGCCGCCCGAGTTCGGCCTCCTTCCAGAGAGACCCAAGACAACGACTTCTGCAACCACCACCATGGTGCAAGAACCAACGTCGCCAATCCTGCTGCAACAGCCCCCGGAACCGCCAACATTCCGAGGAGCCACCGCTGAAGACCCGGAGGAATGGTTGGAGAAGCTGGAGCGCGTGCGGATCTTCAACAGGTGGGACGACGAAGAAACCTTCCGGCATGTTTTCTTTTACTTGGAGGATGCAGCTCGAACTTGGTTCGAGAACCACGAGAGCGCCTTGACCGACTGGACGCAATTCAAAAGCGAGTTCCTTAAGACCTTCACGACCATGGTGAGAAAAGAACGGGCTGCGCTTTTACTGAACCGATCTTGGAGGCGAGGCCAATTATGCTAATACTGCGAGTGGTGTAACCAAACCTCCCTTATTTGAGCCAAGAAAAGCCATCACGCTTCGTCGGTCCCCTTATGCAAGCTACGGTAGCCGCGAATGAAATTGAATGCCGCGCTAGATTTCTCACTTTGATAAACTTCGTTCGTTACGCACCGATCTTGCAGACAAGCCCATCATGCTAACACTACAAGGGATGTAGCCAGAGTTCCCGTATTTAACTCACAAAATGCTATCCCTAACTTCCGATCGCCCCGATGGAAGCTAAGCTAGCCACGAAGGAATGCGCACTTTCGAACAGAAATAGCTTGTAATTTGCCTCAAGGCACCGATTACCGCAGGTTAAAAAGAAATTGATTGTTTTCTGCGAAAGTAATGACCCCAAACCAGGAGATGGACATGGAATCCGGACGATGTAGCCTGCTTTCGTATGCATTCTGGCGCTGCGTTGACGCTGATATCTGGCGAGCATAGACGTCGGCGTAACCCCCGCGTCAGCTCACGTCGCCGTGCATTTTGCCGACACCATCACCGTGGGGTGATGTCGATGCCGAAAGAGCGGAAAATACGCTGCAAATGGTTGCGGCCTCAGAAAAAACCGTAAAATTACGGCGCCCGCAACCCCACGCCAGCGGTATTTGCACCGTAGACCCTGAAGTTGCCTTAACTGTCGGTAAAATTACTGTTTTGTTGAAAAAAACTCACGCTCAAGCTTTTCTTGTATATAATTGGCAACTAATATCAGTATTTACCAATAACTTGGGCATCTATTTCGCAACGCGTTTTTATCAAGGTGGGTGTCACTTCAGGAAGTAGTTTTTCCCTTGGACGAACATGAGACAGGAAAGTGCTGCGCGGTGAGCCCGACTGTCCTATCTGCACTCCGTATCGGTGCGCGTGCTACTTGCCGGTGACGGCACGGGTGTGCACGCCTTCAACTTTCGTTGTTTCGGTGATTTGACTACCATAAATTTATCTACCGGACGAAGACATACTGCGAAGTAGTGGAGGTAAGTGAGTACTAGTGAACATTGTTTTCTTGTCATATGTATTTAACGTAGGAGAGTTGCTCTCGAACTGCGGTCCGTGTAAGCGGTTAGCCCTAACGATTTGAGTGACTCGCTTTGCGCGTTGCGCAGATCTGTCGGCAGACCTTTGTACCTGGCTGCTGCGTGTGTAAACAGAATCAATTCTCGCGCAATTTCGAGCCCTGTGTTGGGTGAAGTGTGTGTGTCCTGTTCTGTTTTGATAGCCGAATGTGTTGATATGAAATGAAATAAGCAAAGCTGGAGACTGTGAATATGAGTGCGTGCAGGAATATAAGTGTTTGCATTAAAAGCACATCGTGTACTTTTAGCGTGATATGCACTCTTGGTTTTTGTTTCGTTTCTGCAGATGTCGTTTTTTTTTCCTCATAGTAGTTTTCGGTTTAAAAACGTACACAATAAATTTAATGATTGCCGTGCGTGTAGCATTACAATAAAATAATAAATCGAGTGATTTCTGAGCTTACAGCAGTAGATTAAAATGCCACCTGGATGTTCTTTCGCGTTTCGATTGAATGATTAATCTTTTTGAACGCTCAGTTTGGTCGTGACTTGTTGGAATGAGCAAAGTGTATGGAACCCGAATTTATTTGTAACGTCAGAACTACACGCATGTAGTAACTGGTACAGTAGTATGAGTAGCGCTGGTTTCGCTTCGTACTCTTACTGTAGCATCGCAAACGTAAATTAACCATTCAGAACCAAGTAAAAATATTCAAGAATGGCTGTTAAATTTCTGTCACTTACGGAATTTCCAGCTTAATGAATTTTAGTGTGCAACACACCTTGGTGATGATAGTAACGCAGCATTTGGGATTTCACAGGTTTAAGGCAGAGTATGACTCTGGTGTCTGGCCTGTCGTTTGCTAATAACTTACATGTTGCAGGCTGCTGACTGGTGCAACTTGCATTTAAAATGACTTATTGGTGTGGCCTACTTCAAGGACCGAGGCTGTTTCCGCATCGGGCATCGCCGACTGTTTGGCAGTCTATGCTAAAGTGGGTTAACACGTTTGTTTTATGGTTTTTACGGACCTCGTCTTCCTGTTACATACACAACAGAATTTCAGTAATCTGAAGTCGTCATTTTTTCGCTAGGGACTCTTTAAAGTGTTTAAGCAGTCTTACACCAGTGCCGTTTTTGGTGACTATTTGTGCAGATTAGATTTTTTCCAACACAACGTAGTACTGTGAATGCTTGATGTAGATTAACAATTTAAACAACACAAGGTACGAGCTGACTCTCATTTGTTTATTGCGCCCTAAATGTATGTATACACTGAACTTTTGTGGAGACGCAGATGTACTGCTGAACCTCGAATGATGCCAACCATTTCAAAACGTTCTTTCGGCCACGGCGGCCAATTTTGGAATGAAAGAAGTTGTAGTTGGAAGTTGTAATTGATTGATTGTAGGGTTTAATGCGCCGACGCAACGCAGGCGATGAGGCGCGCCGTAGTGGAGGGCTACGGATTAATTTTGACCACCTGGGGATCTTTATCGAGTTGGAAGTTGTAGTCTAGTTGGAAGTTGTAGTCTAGCGAGTTGGAAGTTGTAGTCAAGCGAGTGTCATGTGCACTTCTTCTTCGTCCGCGTCTATTGTTCGCTAGTAAAATGCAGGAAAAAAAAACCAAAGTGCCGGTACTTCACTACTGCACCCCTGAAGACCAGCTTCAGCGCGTAGAACAACCAAGTTGAATTCATAAAGGCAGATCATTCCTCTCGTCAACCGAAGCAGTGCGCGTAATGATAAAAAAACGTAAATATGCATGAAAAAACTTCAGACCGATTCAACTTAACAGTAGTGCCCTGCTGAGCATCCCTTCATAAAAGCTTTAATGAGCGTGTGGGCTCGTTGGTATCTGCTTTGCCCTAAAATCCTAGCCCCACTGAATTGCACGCCCCACACACAATTGCACGCCCCACAATGGGGAGGAAATCGGGGGCAAGTCGGCCAAATCGCACTTTTACCTGTCGCAAGTGGTCTGTGCCCATTTCGTTGGCACTATTCCCATTAATGGGTCGGCGCGTTAAACCCCACAATCAATCAATCAATTCCCATTAATGCATTGTGTGACGCAAAGAGAGAAAAATAAACCTTGGTTCAACACCTTGCAATTTTTTCTTTTGGATGCACATAGCGATGTCGGGAAGAGGGGTTGCCTGTTCGAAACGCCTGGCAATATTGAAGCATTTGGGCACCAGTTCGATATTTCGGTGCATATATACATTCTTTCTGTTGATGAAAAGCTGAGAATTAGCACTTGTTTTTGCCCTGTGTTTTTGCAATTGTGAGTTTAGGTCCAATTTCCATGCTGTTTTTTTTTTCATGTTTTACAAGCGGCAATCTGCCTGGTAACATATTCTTTTGCTAGAAACCTTTTTAAGCATCAAGCAAGTTATGGCTTTTTACTTGAAGGATTTTCTTGAAGGATTTATTGCTCTGTTTATTAGGGTTGACGGGATTTGACTACTGTATTTAAGGTAAATTGTGAACACTTTCTACTCAATATTTAGTGCCAGTGTACGTTTGGCTGCTCCAATAAGGGCATGAACAGTAAAGACACGGAAATATTTCACATACATATTTGTGCCTGATGACTATGCTGTGGGCGTGCGAAGTTTGGTTGGTTGTAATTGTCAGGTGACGACTTATCCGTAGCCGTGCACGTTGATAGGGACATTTGAAACTCGACAAATTACTCAAAAAATTTTTGTCGTCTTTTTTGCTGCTATTAAAGCTATAAATATGACAACATGTATTATCCGTACCTGATGCTGTTCAAACTTCCTTGACAGATCTCTTCATACACCGTAAGCTGTTAGTATAGCTCCCGCTTTGAAATATTTGGTTCAATGCTTATTTAAAAATTTTTGGACAGAACTCCTTGTTAGGGACTTTCACGTAGTGTGTAGCAATTGTAGTTTACTCGTCTTCATTGCGTTTCTTGCAATTGTGCATGTCTATATCCTCAGCACAAAACCGACAGGACAGAGGGAAAAGAAAACATGGGACAAGCTCTGAATGCCAACTAAAATAAACTTATTGGAGTTGCACAAAAATGTACACGCAGCATGCATACAAAAAATGAGAGAAGCTTAACCCAATAATGCCTGAAGCTATCATCGGGTTAAATTTTGTTTTTGTGCATCTATTTGCGGCATATTTTTGTGTAACTTCAGAGCCTCTCCTGTGTTTTCTTGTCGCTTTGTTCTGTATGTTTTGCACTGTGGAGCTGATTATTTACCAACACTACTACAGTTGTACATTTTGGTTTGTTGGCGCTGCTCATGACAAAATAGTTCACCCCATCGCTCATTTTTGCTCTGCTTTGGCTCACGTCTCCCTACACAGACAGCATCTTTTGTTTTATTTTTGTTGTATTTGGCACCCTTTACGGCAGCACAAGGCAGGTCCTTTTTTGTGCCGCTTAGTCTCTCCTCCTTTCAACAGTTTTTTAATCTGCATTAATTTTTTCGTTGGAACGAACCGAACATATTTAAGAAAGCTCTGTAAGTTTTCTTTGTGCATTTGTGTTTTTCCTTATGTCAGCCCAAGGCCGCCTTGCCAGCAGACTAAGCGTGGTTCATGTGTTGACATGAACCACGCTACCAATGGTAGTAGGTTGGAAGAGTTTTGCTCATATGTATTTCGTCTTCGGGCTAACTATTATGGAATGTCCATCATGACATTAGTGGTTTTTTGTAGTGGAAAAAGCTGCTGTGGTAAAATAAAAAACCATGAAGAAAAATTTGCTTGAAGCCGTACAACACTACGTGTTGCTAGCCACAGAATACTATGCGTTCAAAATAGCTGACATCTGAGCATAAATTGTCCATCAATTACGGCAACTTGTTTCCTGCACATCGTTCAGAACAGTGGTTTTTAACGTGGATAGTATTTTGGATTTTTCTCGTCTATCAAAGGAATAAGCGGGGGATCCACATGTTCGCCCGCTTAAGCGGGGGATCAAACTTTCCTTCGCTCGTCTCTGCAATGAATGAATTTGGAAGCTAAAAAACCTTCAAGGCATTGCAAAATAGCTGATGGTAATTGATAGAGAGCAGACATCGAAGCTGCATAATAGCTGCTTACAACAAAATAATAATCAGTACTTTTACAGTTAGTGAGCCTCCCTTGTACAGCATTGGTCCTGTGGACATCTATATTGCCTAAAACAAATTGTTGGGATTCTCATGTGTGCCAGCTACTTACAACTGCACTAGACATGACAACGGACGTAGGCAGAGAATGAGCATTACAACCGCATAGGTGTCCTGTGTATACAGGCACACAAGCTATTTAGGTGTCCAAACATTATTCATAAGTGAACCCAAGTCGTTGGTGCTTTTATTGCATAGCTTTTTTTTGGCTGGTAACCTGTCATTTTGGGGATTCCGATAAAACTTTATAAACCTTCAGTCATTTTTGCTGGTGCCGAACGTCTAGTGACATTTGATGGCTTTTTATACTGAGAGATCACGTATATGTGAGCAAAATCTTTCGAATTACTACCACTGCTGGTATGGTTCATATAAAAATAATTTGGCACACATGCAACCTTAAAAACTTCAAGCAATGACACAAGTATTCAAATGAGAATTAGTGTATTCTTGCTAAGAATTTATCATCATATTAGCATTTAAGGAAAATAAAAATGGGCTAAATATCAGCATCGAAGAGAGTCAAACGAAAAACAGAACTTTAGCAAAAAAGGATATTTAAAAAAATGTTACTTTTGATATGTTGTATTCTGATATCAGCTTGCTTTTTCTTTCTTTCCAGCCTGCACATGTGCCAAGTTTGCCGTGCCACAGCAGCTAATCAAGGCGGCCCTCTTGTCCTTAGTGTCACGGGAAATCAAGGCTGTCGGTCAGTCAGCTGCATAGTTCTGTCTCACAATTAAATCGATCGTGAGTCGCTGAGTTTTGTCTTTGCTTATATATTTCAGCAGCTTTGACTGGCTGGCCTTTCAGCTAGCTGTCGCTGTCTGACTAAATTTATGTGTGACTATCAATGCTGCCGATTTACATCTTGTGACACTGCCAAAATGCCCTTATTTTGCCCAATAACACTTACTTGCAGCAAAGCGTAAAATGTGTAATTATGTATAAATTTGCTGACCTAAAATATTCACATAGTTCAAGAAACGCATTACAAAAATGGCAAGAACATGTCAGGAAGTACGCAGAAATAAATGAAGAAGCTCCGTAAGAATACATCATGAAGTACATAAGATGTCATCATAAAAGCCATAGAAATACATCAAGAAGTACACATAAATCTACTTAAAAAGGCTGAAAAAATACATCAGCAGTTCCACAGAAAATCACTCGTCAAACTCTCTACAGAAACTTCATGAGAAGTGCATCAAGAAGTACGCATAAATCTACTTAAAAAGGCTGCAAAAATACATCATAGGTTCCACAGGAAATCACTCGTCAAACTCTCTACAGAAACTGCGTGGCCAAATACTTGTTGAAACACGTCACGAGCTCGTCAAAAAAATGCTTCACAAACTCTACAAAATCTCTATACAAGAGACAAAATTCTACAAAAATACAGAAAAAACACAACAGGATTTTTTATGAGGGCAAGCTTTCGTTTTGCAAATCCGGGGTTAACTGGGTAAAGCCACAGCCATTTTCCCGGCCCGCTCGTCACTAGACTAGAACCTCCGGCTTTTATCCCGATCCAATTCGATGGTTCCACAAAGTAAGCGTGGAAAAAAATGTGTTAGGGCAACGCCACGGATTTAAAGTCGTCTGTGCCCATCATTTTGCTCATGCTCCATTGCCGTATGAGTATTTTTTTAGATCCTAGTGAAACAGAAGCTGGCTGTAATTTTTTTTTTTTTTGCAGAAACCTGCGACCTTCGCGGTGAAGTGACAGTACACGAATTTTTGAACAGAAACGTCTAACCCAAACACACTGCATTTATCTTGGTGCTCTTTGCTATCGTGGCCCTTGCGTTATTGAACCCGATGGTCATGGTTCGAGAGAGAGAGAGAGAGAGAGAGAGAGAGAGAGAGAGAGAGAGAGAGAGAGAGAGAGAGAGAGAGAGAGAGAGAGAGAGAGAGAGAGAGAGAGAGAGAGAGAGAGAGAGAGAGAGAGAGAGAGAGAGAGAGAAGTATTTCATTGAGGCAAAACACGCGGGGGGGGGGGGGGGAGGGAGGATTGGGGAAAAAAGGCAGCGGGTAGAAAGGTCGGCGAGAGAGCAGTTCGGAAGATATTTACTGTCCACAAGAGCATCTCTGTACAGGCAAAGGCTGACTATTCATACGGAGACTGCTACACCCGTTTGAAGACCCTGCGATATATATGTGGTGCAGGCTGGGAACCTCTTTCCCTCTCACAGTCACCTAACCTCACCCGTTTGAAGAGACCATTCTCAAGAGCGCATTGGACATTCATTTCGAGGGCTGGGGATGTTCCCGTACATGGCGTATGTGCTCGGATTCGGATGTAGAGGCCGGGCCTAGAGCCAAAACTGTGCACAACCTCTCTCAAAGGCTGTACGGAGTCGCATAAGCAGAAATAAATTCCGTGCGACATCGTTATGACGGTTTGGGCAGCGGCGGAACTCCGACTCTGCAGGAGCTGTATAGGACGTGTATAGGACGTGCGTATAGGACGTGCGGGGCCGAACTAACGTAGATTTCATTCGCCAATATTTCTTTCCACCGCGCACTGTTCATTAGACCGGATGTTGTAAGAACAGCTCATAGGACTTTCTCGTTTCACTGGCTCGAGTTTAATAAATTTCCAATTGGCTTCCTCTCACCTCATTCTCCCCGGTTCTGTCTCCTGTCGTTCATTTTTTCGGCCTTCCACCTCCAGTTTTGCTCTGCCTAAAACACTACGTAGTCTGCGGGCAAACCTTGAGACGATTGGGAAAGGTAATTGTAGGTCACCCTCCCCCTCTAAATTTCTTTTGGCCAAGGGCGTTGTCAGGTATCTGTGTCAGGCTTCTGACACTAATTTGTAACCAAATCGTTTTGGAGACGTTGATTCGGGCGCTGATTTTCACAGGGCATGCGCTTCGGCTACGCGACCTTCGTGACACATGCGTGAGCCAGGTGAAGGGAGGGAGTCCACAAAAGGTAACAACACGTTACCATATTAACCCCATTATCAAAAGCGCAGCTAAAAAAATAGGGCGCTCTTCCGAGCAGAATATAATGGCAGCGTTCTGATGCCATCGATCAGCGACAGATTTGTGTAGCGCCGCACCGTCCCCATGCCCCAGCTCAGTACACCACAATCGGCGGGAAACCCTTATACTGCTATATGGTGGAAGTCTGGGAGTAGTGTTGTATATTTGCCACAACATTTATGAGAAAGAAAGTTATTTTGATGGTGTATTAAGATGCCAATACCGTTTCAACGCTTCTACTGAGATTACAATGACTGTTGTGACACAAAGCAAGTGCTCACAGTTTCGTGTTCGGAACCGTTTCGTCAGCTATAACTAAAAAAATGATCTTGCTACCTTTTGCCCTCATGAATTTACGGGCTTGTCGTTCTTACTGACGAGATTTTTTTCCTTCTTAATTTTGGGGTGGTTAACGCGGAGAAGCCACACCTGGGTATGCGGCATGCCGCAGTGGAGGGCTCCGGATTTATTTTGAACCTTTGGGTACATTTTATGTGTGTCTAAATCTAAACATACGGCCCTTTTTGCTTTTCCCTTCATTTGAAAAGCGGCCGCCATGGCCAGGAAACGCACCCGCACCCTTGGACTCAGCAGAACAACGTATTAGCTACTGAGCCACGCGGCGGGTTACGGGTAAGTTTTTGTTCAATTAAAGGTGAAAAGGTTGCTTTGTTGGACATGGTAATTTAATGCACTGGAGCATTTGCGTGTGCTGGGCATCTGAACCGTTTTCGCCACCATATTGAACTCAGCCCTTTAATGACTATTAGAGTTAGCTGTGGCATTAAGGTAATGAAAAAGACAAAATCATTGCGGAAAACCCCATACTTATGTCGGTGCCGCCTAAATTGCGTGACATTAGAGTACAGGCTCTATGCAAGAAACCTCGTTGTTCACAGGAGAATGCTAAATGCTACCTCTGAAGCTGGCACTTCGGCTGACATTCGTTGCACGTACTACGAACTTTAAAACCACAAATTTGACTATGCATGGCTTTGCGTTGCTCACTTGTGGCGAATATCCAAAACACGTGCCAGGGATTTCGTTGCTAGGCCGCTGAGTGCCGTTTCTGCCCTTTGAAAGGTTTCTGTTTTTATTGTGGTGGCATCGCACTGGTTCCTGATGTCGTTAAATAGTTACTTTGCAATTTCTGTCTGCTTATCGTAGTGTTTAACGCGCGGAAACTACACCCGGTCTATGAGGCGCAGCGGCTCCGGTTTAATCTTTACCACTGGGAACATGACACTAGGGGGGACAGGGACTAAGAATTGCACACACAATTGAAGCGCACACTCTTGCTTGCGTCATCTTTCGCCTTTGTCTCGCCTAGCGCCAGCAATTTTCCGAGTGAAAACCCAACTAGCCGTATTCCAAGCTCTAAGTTTTACCACACGGTCGTTCTCGCTCTTGGCTTCTACAAAAAAAAAACAGCCGCCAGGGCCGGGATCGAACCCGGGTCCTTAGGCTCAGCAGCGCAACAGCAGAACAGTTTTGAGGGTGCCTGTGTCTTCATCGGTGTTCCACATCTACAGCAGACATATCGCGGCAACCTGTTCGCCCGTAACGAATACACAGCGGTAGTTGATTCGCAAAAATAAATAGCCTTTATTTTCGCAGGCCTCGCTGATGTGGGCCCTCTTCATGGCACTTGTGCCGGCGTCATTCCGGATTTTCAGCTCTTCGCTAACTCTGAAAAGACAAGTCAGCAGATAAATATTAGTCATGTACTGGAAAATGAATTGCAATAAAAATTTATTTAAAACTTCGACCCTGTCGTCAGTGTGTCATTTGGAGGAAGTCTAAGTGAACGTGCACAAACTGGACAACAGTTACGGAGCCCCTCAGTGTGCTTGTACCAAATTAAGTACAGTACACAAGAACTTTTCTGTTTCCCACCTTTTACTCAACAAGGCACCTTGCCTTTATTGACGACAATGAATGAATGAATGAATCACTCAAATCAAATAATAATTAATTAATTAATTAACTTGCATTTCATGTTGTTCGCTTACCAAGACTCCCACAACTGTATAATGGCACAGATGCAATTCCCGGGCACCCTGCCTATTTCATACTTTTTAACGCGACAATATGTACCGAGAATACACTTCAGCTGTCCTCGTAAGGGTGGCCACAATTTCGAGCCAAACTGGTGATGGTCGTTATCAGGCCGCTCGAGTTCGTGAGGTATAGGTTTGCTCCGAACAGTTTCTTCAGTCGAGGCTGCAATATTCCACCTAGGGCAGGATAAAGGCTATTTTATCATTCCTACGAACGGAAATTCGCGCGTCGTTACTCCAAAGCACGAACTCCTGTGTTTCCTTCCACGCACTCTGGACGTTTTCGATGCGCGTTTCTATGAGGTCGTTTCGTAACGACAATTTCTTGTTCTCTGCAGACCTACCTCGTACTCTGCCCCGGATTCTAGAGAAAGCAATGTCAGGTTGCCTTTTCCGGGAAGTTATATTTCTTTTTTTCCTTCCTCACCCACACACCCTTGACAAATCTGATTAAAAGGGCCATGAAGGCCACATGCCCGCCCTTGAAAACTGCCTCGTTGGACTAACAACTAAGAGGCATTTCCGCGTGATCTTCATTCATATAAGCTATATGTAGTGACGCAAAATAATATGGCTGGTGCGAGATGTAATCGTTAGTGGTTCAACACATATCCGAGCCCGGTTGCCTACGGCCACTGTTAATCAGAGCGTTGCCCCCCCGGAGTACCACAGATGCCAGGAACGAGCGGACCGAGCGCACATGCTATGGCAATGTCCGCGCTCAGCCACGCTAGGTCGCAGTGTTAATAACAGGTACCGTACTGCGCCGCTCCAAGCCGGAGGACCAACTCGGGTGCGTCCAACTGTCCGAAAACGCTGCCACTGCCCAGTGTCTTTTGGCTGACGCCTAGGAACTCTAGCTGGCATCGCAACAAAGTTTTATTTCCTCTTATTCGTACTAAAGCTAATTTGCGCTGCATGTTCACGACAACAAAAAAGAAGCACAAATGGAGATAGTATTGCGTGTTTTCGTTTGGGCCTTTCTGTGGTAGAAAATCAAACAGAAATTTATTTCACGGTTATAACGAGCTGAAAAAAACAGCAACAGTGCCTCAAGAACGTACGGGAAAATAATATCAATATAAATTGAACCGTAAGAGAACCGTGCCTACTAACCCTGCAGTATGCTCCCTAGAGTACTTTGCATATCCTTGAGTATGTCGTATATGTCATATCCTTGAGTATTGTGACGCAAGCAAATGTTTTAGTGCAAAGCTGTGGTGCGGTACCAGTTCTTCAACACTGATAATAAACGAAGTTTCTATCCTCTCTTTTAATTTTTTTGCTGATTTCGAAGGCACTGATGATCCCAAGGGAAAGGATGGATAATAAAACGTAGCATGCCATTCATGTTGAAACAGGGGTCACGTGAGTGTTTACCTATTAAGCTCGGGTTAGTTCAACCATGGTATCCGTAGCCATGACCATAGCCGAAACCATGTCCGTAGCCAAGGCCGACAGCCTTCACAACGCCAACACCACCGAAACCATGGCCCCCGTATCCGTAGCCAAGTCCGTAGCCGTGTCCGTATCCATGTCCGTAGCCGACCGCCACAGCTGTAACAAAAGTTGCCGCCGAAATATTTTCAGTTTCTTCAAAGTTGTTTCAAATGAGATATGCCTAAATGAAGATTCTAGGTCTCTTTAGTGAGTTTCATAAATTTCAATTAATACAAACCAGTTAACAGATCGGACTGTGGAGTGTGATTTCTGATCAATTTCTGCTACATTTTCGTGCAACTGAACGTTTCACATTTGCTGACAGCAGCCATGCAGCGGTCGGTACGCATTTTAAGCGTGTTCCAGATACAAACAGTCCTGTCCTGATGAGACATGCAGTGCGGCCATGGTATCTACTCAAGCATTTGCTGCCATCTGTTTTATTATCGGCGTTTTAGTATAGTATTCGAATCGGGGAGCTCACCGCGAGCTGGGGCGACGTGGGCGGTCTTGGTGACGGTGGTCACAGCGAAGGGTCCGTGGCCATAGCCGCCATGGCCGTAGCCGCCGTAGCCGCCGTAGCCGCCATAGCCGCCATAGCCGCCATAGCCGCCGTGGCCGTAGCCGTAGCCGTGGCCGTAGCCGAGGCCATAGCCGACAGCCACGGGGGCGGCGGCGAAACCGCCGAAGGCGACGGCAACGAGGCCGAAGAAGGCGACGAGGGTCTGCGCGGAAAAACAGACGCGCACTTTTGAATATGACCGTAGAGCGGGACACGTCAGAAGTCACTTGCACACCCGCTGACTATTTGCATCTGGCGGGAGCGTTCCGAGACAGACAAGAATGCCCACAGCCGTAAACATCAGTGGGAGCTACGTGAACGAGAAAGACGAAGCCGCAGCCGTGTTCTCACTCGTGCTTCTGGCCATGATGCTTTTCGAATCTTCCCTCTTTAGGAGAAAGGAACTAGAGTCCCTTGGACGGCAATGCGTACCGTTATTTGTGACACTGTGGCCACAAAGCCTTATTGAAGGGTTGCTACAAACAAAAAACAATGAGCTGGGAGTATTTAGTTTCATGCGTGCGCAGGCACGCAAAAGGCATGAATCTGTACAGGCATGATCGCCACCTCCAAAAGTTCGCCTCAGGCTCCCCGGAAAGGGAAACGACATCCAGTTGAAAAAATAGTAGGAAAGATTTAAGAACTACTGCGATTATACCAGGAATTGGTGCGAAAATAGCGTTGACCATGCAGTGCGAGTCCGAGAGAAGCGAAGGGCTTCCTGAAATGGCGGCTTTTGTAAAAAACATTTACGTTTTTAATACAGAGTTCTGACACATGCAGTTTCTATTCCTGGCTTGCTGGTTCGGCCATGCCGCGCGAGTCTCTGTTGTAGTGGAATGAAAAATGAAACAAATGTTGCAGTGACTTCGGAAGTGCGTCTGTAGAAGGAGTTTATATGGCAATGACGTGGGAAGACTAGTTAAACCCAAATTTATATTTTCTGGAAAAACACCTTTTTTAAACTGCTGAAGTAGAGACAGGTGTCCTGTCTTTCCATGACGCGCAGGTAGCGTCCGAACGATCTACGGAGCACATTCGCCCCCATCATTGCCGATTCCTTCTTGCAGGGATTCTAAAAATCAGGAAGTCCGCAGAGATTATTTGCTCACCAAAATTTCTATTGAGAGTTACTTTTATTTTCTGCGAGTGAAGGCCAGCTTTTTTATTTTCCTGCGCTGCCCGGAGAAAGAAGTGTAGTGTTCCTTTCGCAGCAGAAGAATAACTTCTCTGCTGCGCACTCCCTCCTCCATGTCAATTCGGCTCGAGCGGGGACCGGCAGCGTCGCCCGTGAAGATCAGCCACGTCCGACTAATTCCTTTTATGGCCTTGGGGCCGCCTCACGTGGCACTTGGGCCGCTGTTCTACACCGCGAGTACATGTGAAGTGAAACACGTGGTTTGCCGGGTACGGGACCAGGTACAGAAGTACGTGGCAGAGCGCGAAATCAAAATTTTTAGGGGGCGTGAGTGGATGGTTGCGGCCCCTTCTGCCGCAGTAACTAACGAGGGGCAACAAGAAAGGCTGCCGCGTGAGGAGGAGAACGACCACTTACGAGAGTGTTCATGCTTGGCTTGTGGGTTCGGCCGTGAGGCCCGAGTGGTCCAAGCGCTGGCTTTTATACTCGCCCCCTCAGCGTCGCCCGCGCTGGCGAGGGAGGTGTCAGGGGAGAGGGAGGACACAACCGGCCCAAGTCTCGACGGAGAAGGCGTTACACTTTCCTTCTTGCCTGCGCACGCAGAGATTTCAGTGGGAAGGGAAGGTCAACTGGTCGTTCGGTTTTGCTGAACTAGAACACTAGGCAAGAAGTGAAAGTGAGCCGGCGCCGCGCGTTCAGCCGCGCGGAAGCGGTGGCCCAGCGGCCGTCCAGGGATGCAGGAACGGAACGGCGAAACGATTTTGAGCGAATGCAGCTACTCCAGTAGAAGTTTCATCTGTGGCGGAGAACAGTGACACCCGCGTGAGCCGTGGAGCCAGCGGCTTCCTTGAAAAAGTATGCAGCTGATCACAGCTCATCACAAATAACGCCTGGTTTATCCATGCTTTCCAGTTACCTCTGCGCTGCGCGTGTGGGGAACAACATTTGCGGCATACTATGTTGGGAATAGAAAATTAAACACACTCATACAGCTAGTACATGTGGGTCATTACAGCGTTTTTGTAAGAAAGGTTTCCAGAGCTGGGGCAAACACACAACTTGACGATAGGCAGCATGTCGCTGCAAAAATGGAGGAGTCTGCAGCACTTATTACGTGAATTACTGGAGAACGCAAAACTCTGTTTTTAAGTACGTAAAATATTCGCCATGGTTACAAACTGGTTCGTTCCGGTGTCTTCCGGAATAACGTAAGCAAAAGCAAGATGGAGACACGAGCTAGTTGGTGAACATCCATGAGTGAAACGTGGGCGCAAACTGACACAGGGACGAGAAAGGGAAGCGACACCAGCGCTTACTATCAACTGAAAGATTTAATAAAACCGAGAGCCCATATACACCATGCAAAGACCCAACAATCAGGCACGTGTGACTGTCGCACATGCGTACGGCCGTACACGAGGACAACCGCCCCCTTCCCTTCTTATACTTTGTCTTCTTCTAGCCCCTCTCTTAAGAAGTAACACTTCTTTATCTAGAATGCTGAGGGACGGGTCACTGATACAATCCGATCCCATAGTCCGGATATGGAAGGCTTCAGCAATTTCCCTGGTAGCACGGTCTCTCTGTTTAAAAAGCACTTGCGTGTCTGTGAAGCATGGCTTCCAGCCGCAGTCTCCCCAGTGCAGAGCCATGTGTGTGTATGGCCTTCCTTTCAAAGGGGAATGATGCTCCCTTAAGCGTACATTAAGACAGCAGCCGGAATGGTCTACGTACGCCCGGCCACAGGACATAGGAATGCAGTACCCAACATTGGTCATACACCGAACAAACTGGAGTCTGTGTTTAATCAAACAACCACGTGTGGGAACACTGTCACGGGAATCAAGCCTGTTGCTCACCATACTGCATTATCTACCTAGCTTATTCCTGGACGAGAAAACCACCTTAACACCAAACCTGTCAGCCGTCTTTTTGAGGCGATGCGACAGCGCATGTACATACGGTATGACCGCCAGTTTTTTTTATTCTGGTCAGCATCCGTTATGCAATGCGCGAACACTTTAACTTGCTTTAAAATACGCTGACAGATTGCCTGGAGCACAGAGAGAGGGAAGCCAGCGTTCCCCAGCCGAATTATTTGCGCATTGAAGCTTTGTTGCACCAAATCATAACAGGACTTGTTGACAGCGGATTTGAGTCACGTGTGGGCTGTCCCATTCTTAACTAGCTTCGAATGAAAAGAAGCGAAGTTTAAGAGCGGCTTGCTAGAACGGGGTGCGTACATACAGCATGTATGATGCCGCGAGAAACCGAGCTCGTGGTCAAAAAGTTTCAAGGTGCGGTCAACGGGAAAACTCGGCCATGAACTTCAAACCTTCACCTTTCGCCTTGAAGGCATCACGAACAGCACATTTGAAAGACTCAATTTGTAGGTTGCAGCCCCGCGGACCAAAAAATGGTCCACATAACGAAAAACCTTCGTGGCAATGCCCTGCAAATCAAGCTGCAAATCACAGTCAACCTTGCCCACAAAAATGTTGCTCAAGACAGGGGCAACCTTAGACCCAATGCACCTCCTGACTTTAGCGCGTATACCTCATCTTGAAACCCCGCAAAGTACCCCGAAATTATAAGCCGAGCAGCTCCAAAAGAGCCGCCACTGGGATTCCACAACGATTCACAAAGGCCAGCTCATCATTGTCGTTTGTAATGCAATCTCTAGTGCGTCGCATCAGCACATCATAAGGCAGGGAGTAAAACAGGTCCTCAACGTCCAGGGACGGTATTCTCGAGTTTTGTCCCTTTTGCGTCCCTTTCAAAAGTGTCCCCTTTGGTGAGCCCTGATTGGCCAAAAGCAAACTACCGGAAGTGACGTAACGCAAGCGCGGCAAACCTACTGTCAACGCCCATTGCTTAACCGGAAGTACGTCACGATGAAAGAGGCTCAAAAGGGACGTTTTCAAAAGGGACAGTTACGAGTATACCGCCCCAGGCTATTTCCCGAGACGTTCAAGTAATCGACAGAAGACAGATGCTCCACCACCGCATCGGAGTTCCACACAGAAAACGGAGCAATGATGGTCAAAGATGCCTATTGCTTTTCTAAAAAACCAGAAACAGCTACCTGCCACGACCCTCGCTCCGAAACGATAGAACGAAAGGGTACCCCCGGCTTATGGGTTTTTGCTTCAAAAAGGAGCTTCAACGTGTGTTCATTTGCCTTCTTAAAAGCCGTGGCTAGGCTATCCAGATCCTACGATTTCCACATGTCCAGGTCCCGGTTGCTGGCTGTTACCCCACCGGCACGTACCTCTCTGAAATTCTTACGGACCACTGCCGCTGCCCTTTCTGCTAACATAGACTGTTCGAGGACAACAAAATGGCCTTTCTTGTCTGACTCGAGTAGACGGGCGCCTTTAGCTATAAAACGACTGGAGATTGAGCCCAAAAAGGCCTCCTTTCTACTGGCCGTGCCGTGCCTGGCAACTGCGTGAACACCTTCACCGTTACAGAACTTCTGAAACCGGAATTTTATATAGGCAAAACCTTTTGAAACCGCTAAGTTTGGTACCATAATTATACTTTTCAACAGTGTGGACCAAACCGAAGACATTAGTAATGTTTGAAGCGAAACTTCAATACATAAAGGTATTGGCCGCGTTCTTTTATTTCGAAATAGATGTTTGCTCGATTGTTCCGATAGCAAATAAAAGAATACGCGTTGCAAGCAGTGTTGTGACTCAAAAGTGCAAGAAATGGCTCGTGCCCGAGCATACACCTCAAGGCGAACTGTAACATAAGTTTTCAGTACATGGCGCAGTCCAGAGCAGTAAAATCAAACAGACCTCCCCCGGGTGAGCGGCGAGACGGGAGGGGAAGAGAAGGGAGGTGCCGCAGAAGACTAGCGCCTTTCGATGACAGCGGAGCGAGCAGATGCGGCGGTGCCTGTTTTCTTCTCAACTTTCTGTCTCCTGTCAGCTTCTCTCCCTCTTTATATCTGGGAGGGGAGTGCACCCTTTGCCAAGTGAAATCCTACTATATTTGCGTGCAGAGAGAAAGTTTGCGTCTGTAAGAGGAAATACACATGTATAAAGTCACGCTGAAAACCATTATTCGGGCGTTTCGGCCATCTACTGGCATTTCTCAAACATGAAAGTCGCACATGTTAGAACACGTCAAACACGTTTCTCCGGCAGGCGGCGCAAGAAAGTAAGTTCCCAAAAGTGTAGGCACTGACGCACACAAGTAGTAAAGCCGTCAGTGCAGCTTGCCCTGGTGGCGCAAGGCTGGAGAAACAGCGGAGCTGGCGGTCCCTCTGCCTTCGTCGGAGACCGGGTTGTGGCACCTCACATGGAGTTCCGAACTTGCCGCCGAAAGTACTCCACGGCTGGCAGGCCCGGATTGTTTTGTACAAAGGCCTTCACATCTCTCCAAAAGTGCCTCGCGTTAGCACGTGCTAGGACCCCCTGCATCCGGCTTCGCAAAGTCGGCGTCTGTAGCGCGAATTCGGCGTCTGTGCTCCCCGCTTCAGCCGCGACTTACGTGATCTTACAAGAATAGCATGCAAGAGATCACGCCACGAGCGCTGGGAAGAGTGTTCTCGAAGGTCGAGCTTGCCTACGCCGGACGCCCTACGCCAGGGTGGACGCCTTTGAGAGGAGAAGGAAATGCGATGTTCAAGCGGAATTTTCAACTGCCACTTTCGTCAGATGAACGGCTCATTTGTAAACCTCTGTGGCCAACGATGCCCGCCTGTCTGTAACGGCTCCAGGTGAGCCGCGCGCCGGAGCGGCCCATGGCGGATCAACGGGCCACAGTAGGCTGCCATGGAGTGGGGTGCTGTGCACGGACATCTGTCTGGGGCTGGGCAAAGCGAACTTCCAGAATTCGAAGTGCGTCGCTCATACGTGGCTCGCGGTTACGCGCTCCGGGCAGCCGGCGTGGAACGGCTTCTTGCGGCCATTTGAAGTTGATCTTTATTCGCATCAAGTAAATACATGATGCTGGAGGTCCGCAGAAAAAGCCGACTAGATGTCAGCTTGACGCAGCCGCAGACCTCCCCGCCCCCCTTTCCCCCACTGGCCGCTGAACAGCATTTGGAAACGTTGTCCGAAAATCAAACAATACTGTTCGTTACTGCAATCGGGTTCGTAGAAAATAATTAAAATATAGTGACGCAGGAACATCATTAAAATACAGCATAAATGTCATTATAATACAGTAGAAAATCACTAAAATACAGTGATACGGGGAAAACAACCACAGAAAGGGTGAGCTCGACGATTGCAATAAAAAGAGCATTCAACACAACGGAAAGTCATATATTTGCCGCTTTCGTCAGTGGCAACCTATGAACATAAAATGCATGAAACCTCTACAAGGAGAAAAAAAACAATCAAGCACACATCAAAATACACTACGAAACAACATTCTCAGGAGGAGATGAAGAAATTGCGCAGATTCCTAAAGGTGATGTGTTTCCTAGTGCTGATTCCTAGGGCTGTGATTCCTAGTGTTGTGTTTCCTAATAATTCCTAGTGCTTCCTAGGTGATTCCTAGTGCTGCGTTTCTAGAAAGAAATGTGTTGAGCATTCTTGGTAGTCGGTTTTCGAGCATTTGTTGTCCGTAAGGTGTTCTGTATGTCAAAACGCTGCAATGTTCTGTGTGTCGCGTGTTGTACACAAGATCATTTGGTTTTAGCTTTGCCAGGTGTTTAAGGAACGATCTGCCCATTTTTACTTCTTGTTTATAAACCTTACGCAGATGGTTGTCGAATATTGTGGTTACCGACAATACATTGTATTTTTCGAATAAAGGCTGTCTGTGGTGATGGAAAGAAATGTTTTCGAGCATTCTAATGACATTTTTCTGTAGCCGGTGAATTTTTCGCAAGTTTTCCTGGGTGCTTGTTCCCCAGACCCAATGGCGATAGTTTAACCTTGCAGAAAACAATGTGTTATATATGAGCAATATCATTTTAGGCGGTAGAATATGTTTATGGCGGTATAGAAGGCCAACTATTTGACACATTTTTTTGCGAGTAATGTTACTTGCTCATCCTAAGATAAATGTTCATGAAATATGACTCCGAGTGTTTTTACGGACGGTACTGTCTCCACTTTGGCAGAGTTGAAAGCAATAACATTGTCAATTATTACCGGCTTATTTCTGGCGCGGAAAAATATTGCTTTTGTCTTTGGACCGCTAATCTTTCAACTATTTTGCTCTGTACATGATTCTAGTTTCCGCAAAGTTGAGTTTGCATTTACAATTAATTCGTGCGCCGTTTTACCATGGAAAAATATACTCGTGTCATCGGCATAGATGATAAACTTAGCGCACGAGGATACGCCAATAATATAGTTTACGTATATATTAAAAAAAAAGGGTCCCAGAATACTGCCCTGCGGTACCCCACTTTTTACTCGACAAGGTTCTGACGAAAAGCCAGCCAAGGCTACGATTTTATTACGATCTTTGAGGTAAGATTTAATGAAGGAGGCTGCCACACCCCGTATACCGCAGCGCTCTAGCTTCCGTACTAGCAAATTGTGGTTGATATGGTCGAATGCTTTTGTTAAATCAATAAACAGACCTTGTACCATATGGTACAAGGTCTGTTTATCGGTCTGTTTACCGAGCAAAACATATGTTTTGCTCGGTTTAATTGAGACAAGATATATTCTTTTTGATCAATAAGCGCAATCTCCGTTCCAAAGCCCTGACGAAAGCCATATTGACAATCGACTATTATGGTGTGTTTTTGGTCGAATCCAGTCAAGTGTTTTAGAAAAAGTTTTTCAAGTGATTTTGAGAGTACTGGAAGTATAGAAACTGGTCGGTAATTTCCCATATCATTTTTCTCTCCCTTTTTATGAAGCACTGTCACCCGAGCAGTCTGCATTTTTGAAGGAAAAACACCTTGGCTAATAGACAAATTAAATATGTGAGCAATGTATGGCGTCAAAAAAGAGATAACGTATTTTAAGGGTTTTACTTGTATGTCATCGATATTAAGCGCGCTGCTATTGTTGAGCCCTAACACTGCGTCACTTCACGGTAGGTTACAGGATCAAGAAATATGGAGTTATCTATGTACCGAAAGTTTTCAAGGTCGTTTTGTACATTCCCGCTTTGTACAACATCAATAAAATAACGGTTGAAGGCATCGGCAAGCGGCTTTCCTGAAAATTCGATGCCATTTTGCTTAATGGTGTGAGTAGTTTCTTGGGGAATGTGCCGTTTTAAAAGAGAATTCAATTTTTTCCACATTGTTGGCGTATTTCCAAGTGCTGGTGTGAACATGTTACTGTAATAGTCACGTCGAGCTTTTTTTAAGTCCTTTTTTAAATGGTTCCGGAAAACTGTGAATTGCTTTAACAAAAATGGATTTCTTGTTTTAATAAATTCGTTGTACAAGACTTTTTTTTTTCGTATTCTCGCGCCAAGCTCAGAATTAATCCAGGGCTTTCGAATCTTTCGTTTCTGTTTCTGGAGCACAAAAGGAAAACATGCGGAGTAAATAGGCTTGAGGATTCTCATGAATTCGTCGTACGCCCTCTTTGCATCACTTTTTCTAAGTACACTCTCCCAAACTGCACTCGAAATTTTTTCGCTGAATAGGGAAAGATTTTTTCATTTATGCATTCAAATGGGTGTGTTCTTTGATGTTTTCTGAGTGGCATATTTTTTAACGAGCATACGAATATCGGCAAGTGATCACTTATTTCCGCTGCAATTACCCCACTTCCTAATTTGTCGGAACTTATGCTCGTTATGAAAAGATCGATCAATGACGATGAAATTGGCGTTATTCTAGTATGAAGGTTGATCACATTTGAAAGACTAGAGGTTAACAGCACATCTAATTTGGTTTGTGTGTAATTGTGCCCGATCATATTTGTATTCAAATCGCCACCTAAGATGACGTCAAACCTATCTCTACCTACAAAATCCAGGAATAACTCAAGAAAATCAAGAAAAGGTAGTATGATCCCGCTCGGGGGTCGATAGCAGATAGCAAGTATTATACCACCAACTTTAACACAGAAGAATTCACAGTCGTTTTTGACTAAACAAAATTCTTCTATCAATTCGCAATTGAAACCTTGTTTTACTAAAATACAAACACCGCCACCACGACTGCATGTGCGATCCATACCAGGCCGCAAGCACGCTCGCTTTGTAAGCATGCAAGTGACCTTGGTATGTCTAGATAGAAGCTAGAGCAGGGCATTGCCGCGCGTCGGAACAGCACACGCGTGACAATAAAGAATCTCGAGGAACCTTGGTGCAGCATGGAGGATGCAAATGGCAGCAGGACACTCTCTCCGCACATCACATTTGCCGAATGGGACATGTTGGAGCAGCTTGGAATACGCTTGAGCAGTTGCTTGATGTCACCGAACTCGTACGAGTATTCGTTCGATTGGCCACACCCAATCGATTCATTATTCGATTAAAAACAGCCGATCAACCGGATAGGATCGACGAACAGTCCGTATAAATACCACGCTGATGCTTAATCGTCCCAAGTGTCGCCGTGATTACAACTATGATAAGAACTCCCGCGATAAATAAATGGGTGTGGATGTTGTGCCGGCAGGCGCCTATTTATCTGCCCCAGAAATTGTGCCAGCTGAATTGCATTTGGTGATTCATGTGCTCGAAAAACAACGCACGATATTTTGCGCCACCATTGACTGATCGCGACTATGTGCCCATCCTGCCGGCATTTTTTTTTCTTGCACTCCGCATTTCACTCTCTCCCACGCCGGAGCATTTTTTCTCTTGTATGGTTTATTCGCATAAGTATTTTAAGCAAGCATCTAACCTAACCAATTTTACCGAACCTAACCTAACCCAACCAGTAAAGGCAGGTTCAACCTCTGTCTAACCTAATTAGCCTAAGCCAACAAAACACAACACATAAAGGCAGGGCTCGAATAAATAATAAAGACAGAATGCCGCAAAAAAACCAAGTTTCTGAATAAATATGCGCAGTGTATAAGGCGAAGAAAACCGCAAGGAACAAAGTTAAAATATGGAAGAACGCGGGTTCGTATGCACGACTTTGTGATCAGAAGCCAGAGGCGCAACCACTGCGCTACGCTAATCAGGGCAGGTTATGCGCCTGGCCGAGGCAGACATACCACACACAATGAAGTCTGCCTGAACAGCCACCCAGAGGACAGTGCTCTCAAAATATCTTTGCCGGTTAAGTGCCGGCTGCGTGCAATATATTCACTTCTTAAATAAATCCATGCAGCCTATGAGATTTACGCCCATGACTGCTGCGCGAGCATAAATTACACCGAAGAAAATAAAAAAAGTGTTCCAAGCAGTCCTTATGCCAGGCGTCCTATTTTCTGACGTCATTTGTTCCAACCAATCACGTTAATTAAAGAATAATTACCATTCATACACTCGTGCATTAGGGTGTTGAACGGAACATACTTTCTTGTGGGAAGTTATACTGAAACGAGATGAAGACGAAGGAGAAATTCCTGCGTTGCGCTCCACAGACGAAGATGCGACGTGTCGCCTAGCTCGAGCTGTCACGTCCGAACAGGTTGCATCTCTCTGTAAATGGACCTCTCCCTGTATGTAAACACCGTGACGTCACGAAGCGCACGTGCGCGACGGGTGGCGCCTGCTGGCGGCCGCGAAATGCGGCTTCGGTTGGCAGAACGCGCCTGCGCCGCCGGCCCGGCCTGGCCGCGCGGTGCCCGAAAGGAATGATGTGCCGATGGTTCGGGCCGTCGCTGGCCGCCTACATTACAGGTGGGGGTCTGGCTATCCTAGCTGCTGACGTCGCACCTCCATGTAGCTTTCTGCACCAACAACCTCCGCAACACTTTCGTATATGACGAGTGACGCTTTTGGATAATCAGTGCGTGTCAGAACAGCGTTAACGAGTCATTCTGAAGATTGGGGCGTTTGCGACGCGTTCCAAGAATGTTTTGTTATGATGCTTTATGTTAGGACACATACCAAGGAAAGCTCATTCATTGTTGTTTTCGAGGTCCGCTTAAGCTGAGCGCAGTGCCTCAGGCAGCGTATACGCTCCCTGTTCTTGGTATCTCTGCGTCCCCCGGATACAGTGGCTTACGAACGATTTCATGTCGAGGGGGGAAAGGAAAGGTAAAGCACGAAACGATTAAAAAGTAAATTTAGCAGCAACGAAACAAAAGTATAAAGAGCAAAAACCAAAAATTATTCAAATAAAATTATCGCGATGATGTCGTGCTCATACGTAGGTGACCGATTGCTTTGTTGCATTTTTCCCCAGTAAAACCGCGAAACGGCTCATCGCCATTGTGAGAGTAACATAGCAGCTACATATTGTTAGTGCATGCGTATAGTTTGCGACAGTGGCACTGAAATAATTATCGGTACTCATTATTTCATGATAGTTAAAGTTAGTGTCCTTGTAGACCCGCTGAATTCACCGGCGTCGGGAGGCCGCAACAAAAGAATACATTCACTGAGTCCGTTCGCTTAGGGCCAACAGATATCGAGTTTTTTCGAGACGCGTGAGCGGCCCATCTCACACCGAAGGCATGATGCTACATGAATGTGAGCACGGCAAGCATATCTGTTTTTCCGCGTCCTTAAGGCATAATATCTTTGATAAAGGTAAAACTTTATTGCCTTTACAAGCAATGAATTTTGTTCGTCTTGAACAGATCTCCCCATACGACCAAACTTGTCGTGGTCGATTTGGTGGCCGGCGGCTATCGAGGATACTTCTTCGAAACATTTATTTCGCGTAGCTAAGCAGGTCAGGCATTCATTGTATTTTTAATACAGTACTCTATCTCATCAAAACATGACAATATTTCCCAGCAAGAATGTTTCCATCTGACCCCAACCCCCGGTACTATTTCTGCTGGTGCTGCATGATAGCAGATGGTTAATAAACAGCACCATTTCATGGCAGTAATCAGCGCGGACTGCCAATGTAGACGATATGACTGCGCTTTGAAGAACAGCAGAAGCTCGAGAATGAGAAACGTTGCTATGAGTAAGAGCGGACGATGTCGCTGCTTGTGCTGCTAGCCTCTTCGGCGCATCGCGCGCATCCACAATACCTGCCGAATTTACGTGTTTGGGGACGCGGCAAAGTCTGATGCCGCTGATTTTGCTCGCACGATTTGCTTAGCCGAGAGTACAGCAACCCACCGGCATCAGAAAACCGAACACATAAACACAAACTCCACTTTAGCGCGCGTCTAATGCAGCCTCACTGCATACGCGCCGCGCGCGGGTCCCAATGTTTTGCCAACCACCCTCCCGGCCACACCCAGCACGTGCGCTCGCCGTGACGTCACTGCCGCCGCGTGACGTACCCCGGGAGAGGTCCATTGGTCGCGTCACCTGTCCTGCCGCCACGTAACATATTGCAGCCAACATGTCGCTGGGATTTGTTTTCGTGATCGCGCCGAAGAAAATCCGCGACGATTACTGCGCCTGAATACATGTCATTGTTTCGTTGTTTTCCACGGGAGGGGCAAAATTTAAGTAAAACGCCGCGCAGCGTTCTTTTTTTATTTCGCTACCCACAACATATTTGAACCTGCGATCATCATCAGAGGGCAAGAGAAGACGAGAACCATTGTCTGGCTCCATCTCCGCAAAAACAAAAATACAGAAGAGAAAAGATATTTTCGGTTCGGCATTTCCTTTTAGAAATTTTGGTATCTAAAATAATATAGGTCACATGCTGATTAGGCACAAAGCTTCTTGACCATTTCCCCCCGTAGGAATGTGCCATGTTCTGATCCTGCCAACCAACATCACAAATTCTCTCGGCGGGTGCTGTCAGTTCGTCACCACTAAATCTACTTTGCTGTTTGGGAGGCCGCAGATGTCGCTCTTGACTTTCGTAATGGGGGTGCTGGGTATGTCCCATTAAAGCGAAATACCCCCTCACGGTACCTTAAGCCCAGCCCTATACTTAATCGCTGCCTGCAAACCTTCCTCGAAGAGCCCGGTCATCGCACCAGCCCAAGTCCGCAAGGCCCAGCACCGGAAATCGGCTATGAACAGCCCGCCGGACGGAGGCGAGACACGTCAACATGACTTAGTAGGCTGTAGGATTGGGCGAGTTGGTAATCCATGCTGTACTTCAATTGCGCAAAAAACTAACGAAGACAGGAGAGAGACGACACGAGACAGAGAGCACTTTCAACAAACTTTTAAGTGCGAATGCACTTTATAAGCGACCCTGAATTCCGGTGACCGCCGTCCG
Source organism: Haemaphysalis longicornis (assembly GCF_048455015.1). Taxonomy (NCBI): domain Eukaryota; kingdom Metazoa; phylum Arthropoda; class Arachnida; order Ixodida; family Ixodidae; genus Haemaphysalis; species Haemaphysalis longicornis. The sequence goes on along the minus strand of NW_027526214.1, from coordinate 126,999,261 downwards.
TCCACATAGCAACAGCTGCGGGTGCGCGCGCTCCTCGTCTTCCTTGGCAACGGGGGGAGATGGGCGCGCGCTGCCTGGCCGCTGACATGGCACATACCCACGTGGGGGACTGGCCAGGAATCTCCTCGTCTTCCTTGGCAACGGGGGGAGATGGGCGCGCGCTGCCTGGCCGCTGACATGGCACATACCCACGTGGGGGATTTGCCAAGAATCGGGCGTGAGAAGGGCTAATGCACCTGCCTAAAGGAGTACTGACACGAAATTTCAAAGCTGAGATCCGCTCTAGCAATCAAGTACAACGACAACACAAATAGGTGTCTGTGCATGGCACATACCCACGTGGGGGATTGACCAGGAATCGGGCGTGAGAAGGGCTAATGCACCCGCTTAAAGGAGTACTGACACGAAATTTCAAAGCTGAGATCCGCTCTAGCAATCAAGTACAACAACAACACAAATAGGTGTCTGTGAATAAATGCATCTTTCTTTCTTTATAGTTGTGTGTGTGTGTGTGTGTGATCTCTCTTTCGCGAACATTACCGAACCGCGCAAATTCAACTCATGCATTCGCACTTTCACATTCTTCCCCTCGGGGAAATGCGAGGAAATTGTATTAAGAATAAATCACAGATTTATACTGCCCACACTCTCTCCTACACCCTCATCCAAAAAACCAATGAACAAACACCTCTTCCCCTCTGTGCATTAGGGGACGTGCCGCTGCTATTGCGGTTTCACGATAAATCGTTGTCTTAAGAAAGTGCGAGGGAGGGAGTGCTTACACAGCTGTTCCCAGCACGTGCTATTTCATTGGCCTCAATGAACTCGCGGGTCGTACGGTTCTTGTTCATTGCTACGATATAACACTCATCAAACAGGGGGGTACATTTGAAATTCCGACAGTGGATAGCCAAAAGACCTGAGTTGGCATTTTTCACATTGTTGGCATGTTCCCGCAGGCGATCATTGATGCACCTCCCCGTTTGCCCCACGTATATCTTTTTGCAGTCTAGCGGAATGACATACGCTACACACATAGCGCAGTCAACAAACCTTACCCTGTGCTTGATTTCACAAGGTGGTTTTTTGTATTTGCAGTAGCTCCTTTTGCACAAGTATCCAAGCTTCAGGGGTGCGGAAAACACGACATTGACATTAGTTGTGGCTCCAATCTTTTTTAACTGATGCGATAACCCATGCTTGTACTCTATCTCGTGTCGTCTCTGTCTCGTGTCGTCTCTCTCCTGTCTTCGTTAGTTTTTTGCGCAATTGAAGTACAGTCAACATAACGCCCCAGTCACAGCAGACTGAAGCTCTCTGTCCCCAGACCGTGTACTGGGCCGCAGCAGCGCCCAGTGCACGAGCCTCATTCGCGGCGACGCCTCCGAACAGGTCGAGGACTGGATCGAGCAGTACGAGCGGGTTTCTCGCCGCAACGGTTGCTCGGCGGACGAATGCCGCCAAAGTTTGTACTTCACTTTGGAAGGAAGGGTTCGCAACTGGCTTATCAACCACGAGGCGGCTCTCACGTCTGAACATCTTTGGCCAACCGTTTCCGGCGTGAAAAAGCCGAAGATAGATCTCCTAATCCAGGGATCCTGGACTGGGATCCAGCCACCGAACGAAAGCGCTACCGCTTCGTCGAAGACGTTCTCTGTTTGGACACCCTACCGGATCCGAAGTTAAATTAAATCTATTTCATTTTTGAAATATTCAGAAAGCGCAACACTGAAAAAGCACGACACGAACAATGGGAACACAGGACTAGCGCTTACTCACAGCTAAAGTTTAATCAGAAAAGATGAAGAACGAATACCTTCCCAGTCACCACACCACGCATGCGTCTCCTACAGTCAGATGGGAAAAAGCCAAACACCACAAACAACGATAAGAACCCACGAAAACAAAACCAAACACCTACATCATCACCTGCCACCGGGTGTACAACGCAATGATTTCCAAGATACGCAATCTTTTTCTCGTGCCAAGCAACAGATGCCTGAATGCCACATTCATTCCCTCTCTGCGTTATCTCGAGCATGTGCGGCAGTTGACGAGGAAAATACCTGAAGCTTTCGACCCAATAGGGGATGAATGTGTCAGTCAGGCATCTGTGTTTTTGCACGAGAAAGAGATTGCGTATCTTGGTAGTCATTGAGTTGTACACCCGGTGGCAGTTGATGATGTAGGCGTTTGGTTTTGTTTTCGTGGGTTCTTATCGTTGTTTGTGGTGTTTGGCTTTTTCCCATCTGACTGTAGGAGACGCATGCGTGGTGTGGTGACTGGGAAGGTATTCGTTCTTCATCTTTTCTGATTAAACTTTAGCTGTGAGTAAGCGCTAGTCCTGTGTTCCCATTGTTCGTGTCGCGTTTTTTCAGTGTGGCGTTTTCTGAAGGTTTCAAAATGCAATTTGACCAACTACCCGAGCTGGCCATTCTGCTGCAGCATAAATCTATTTCAAATTACGCTTTGCGAGGCCCTGAGTGTTATTCAGGACAATATTTAAGAAGTTTGACGTCCTGCAGTACAGGCAGCAGCGTTTTCTGGCCGCCGGCAAAGCGATGGGGCACGCCGGCGCACCCGGCCGGCGCTTTCAATTGCCGTTGACTATGGAGCGGACGTTTTTTTCTGTGCGAAACGAGTACCTGCGCGGTGTACGTTTGGGTCCACCGCAGATATTTTAGCCACTGTAGCGGTCACTATAAGAAAGTACCTGGATACCGCGCCCGCGATTGACCCACTACCGTGGGTAAAACACGCGCGACAGAAGCCCGCACTTTCACTTCTTCCTGGGGCAGCTAAAGCGAGCTTCGACATTCCAGGCGCGCCCCTCCGCTACGGCGGCAAGGCGAGGGTCGGCTTCACTAACGAGGTCTCCGGCGCGTCCGGCCGACTCGCAGAGCACGCACAAAGGACATCGGAACTGAGCGCATACGACATAAAACCGGTTTCCTTCTTCGCCGGCTGTATAACGGTGTTCGCGCATGCCACGGCTTTGTTTGGTGGAACCAGCGCTCATGCGTGCATGAGAAGCATGGGCTGTCTTTGTGCAAACTGTTCTCTCGCACAATGACCAGCTGCATTGCCTACTGCTACTTATTGGGTCTTCGGCTCTTCTATTTGTAACCCGCCGCGGTGGCTCAGTGGCTAAGGCGTTGCGCTGCTGAGCACGATGTCGCGGGTTCGATTCCCGGCCGCGGCGGCCGCTTTTCTGATGGAGGCGAAAAGCAAAAACGCCCGTGTGTACGAGATTTCGGCGCACGATAAAGATCCCCAGGTGGTCAAAATTAATCCGGAGCCCTCCACTACGGCGCGCCTCATCGCCTGCGTTGCGTCGGCGCGTTAAACTACACAATCAATCAAATCAATCTTCTATTTGTAAGACTTATTGCTGGATGCGCATTTCACGGAACTTCGAGCTGTATTGATCAGCTTAGAGAATTTATTAAACCAAGAACGATGCAAAGAAAAAGGAAACCAGCTGAAAATTCACACAAAAGAAGAAGAAGAGGATGCCTGGAATGCGTTGTCTGTTTATGTGAAGAAATTAACGCGAATTCTGTAAGCTAGGGTGACCCATGGGCTGAGGAGTGGCTAAATCTAGCATGGAGAGGCTCTTACGCAATTATGCTAGTGTTGGGAAAACAGTACTGGACACACACACAAAAAAAGTTACTTTTAGCCAGGCTTGGTCTTTTAGAAAGCATTGCTTTTAGCGCTTCTTGCCTTTAAAAGTAGGAAAACATCTTAAACCCCATGTATCCGAGCACTTTTAAAGCAACAGGCAGCAAAATGTGTTCGCCAGTTTTTGTTTTCTGGGTATAAACCACACGGAGCCGCTTCTGAAGTGGGAGCCACAACTGGCCGGTCACGATTTGTTTCGCAGGAAAGTCTTAGATCTATATGTTTTATGGAACGCGTTTGCAAGTACAGAAAATCGTGAGGAGTTGCAGCCGGGGTGAGAGGTAGCGCCAGAGAACAGCAACGCTGGAGGAAGGTTCTTAAAAAAATGCGAAGCGGCTTCTGAAAAGGGACGGGGGATTGCGCGTCGGCTAAAGACACAGGTGCAGCTGTCCGGCCGATAGCAGTGCTTTCAGTCAAGACTATTCTGGCGTTATTCTGCGTGTCCCCGGCCCGCTTGTCCGACGTGGCTCTGACAACCAACGACGCTTCGTCGCCGCTGAAGACATCCGTGTTGCGGGCCAGGCATCACCAAGCACGTATCGTCATCCGTGGCGGCAGGCGATTCCTCAACGTGTTTTCAGGATGAAAATAATGCTTGTTTACGACGTTTACGCTATTTACAATGGTTGCTAATATAGCAGCGCATAGACGAACGGTTCGCAAATTGTTTTGTTGTTGCGCCCTTAGGTATGCCCCATACCCAGTCTGGGGATCGGCCGATGAACAGAAGATCGAATTCTTATTTGATTACGGGCGCTTAGAAAAGATAATTCAGACTGGTTGGAAATAGTTTTGGTTCCATAAACGACACAAAAAAACTAAAAAACCAAGGTGAGAGTTACAAAGTTACAAAGTGAACCTATTAAAATTTTCAATGAAGCGCACGAGGGCAGAGCATACAACCCAGCGGCAAGACCCCGTGTCGGAAGCCCCGAATGTTAGTAGAGCCGGCACTGATAGGGATATCCCTAGACGGCAAAGCAGCTCCTCCAGGAACTGGCGTCTGAGACGTGAAAAACGTCGACATGTCAAGAGGTAGTGGTCCACAGACTCGTCTTTGGTACAATAGCTGCACACAGCTGTTGGCGCCAGACGAGACCTGTGCAAGTACCTATTTAACCCGACAACGCAGGGCTGTAATAATGACCCCTAAGTTGCGAGAAGGGCACCACTCAGATTTCCATGACAATGTTAGACGAGTAAAATCTCTTAAACACAATAAAGCTGCCTCTTGCTGTTCTTGAAGTTACAGCGGCTTAGGGTACCTAGCAGCGGTTATTAAAGGTGTCCGTTCAACGTCGTCTACAACAGGCCCACAGAGTGCGATCTTTGCTAGAAAGTCGGCGGTCTCGTGGAATGTGAGGCCCGCATGTGCAGGAACCAAATGAAGGTGAATTTCAGCGAGATGAGGTGGCAGGAATGACCGAAACATCCGCAGTAGGGGAGTATCTTTAGGGGAAGAAAGGGCTAAACGTACACAAATGAATATGAAACCATCATTGGAGATATAATTGATGCATCCCGCTTTCGTAGTGCCTAGACAATTGCAAGGAATTCGGCGTAGAATACTGAGATAAAATCGACCAGATGGACCGAAAAGGACCAGTTGGGGGAAGGGGAAGATATATCTATACCTAATTTTGGTTCTCGCTGAGAGGCATCTGTATATATTACAGCACCTCGCTGCATGGAGGCCAAATGATCTTGGAGGAGAAAATTGAGCCGTAGGGATGGCAACAGTTTAGCATATTTGGGGAAAATGTCTTACCGCTAATTCAAATGTATGTATGTATGTATGTACGTACGTACTCCAAGAGAAATCCCAACAGACATTCAGGCTGTTGGACCGACAGCCAATCCGGAAATTCAGCATATCGGTCTGTTGGTCTGATGGCAGTTTGATGGCAGCCTGTTGGCCTGATGGCAGTCTGTCGGTCTGATGGCGGTCTGTTGGTCGGAATGCAGTCTGTTGGTCTGAATGCAGTCTGTTGGTGAAGCTATAGGTGCGATGACGAGATTGGCTTAGGACACATGCTGTGAGGTGTGGAAAGGGTTTACAAGTTTGGCAAGCATGTAGGCCTTTCAGTAAAATAAAAACAGAGAAGCTCATTTTGTGCTGCTCACTCATTTATTTGCGCTGCATGTCGCCGAGCTTTTGCGAAAGGTGCTTCCGCACCACCATTGGCCTGGCTTCAGTGGGCTCCGCAGACGCAGTCCTGGCCACATAGATCTGAAAAAGAGCTGTAGATATACAGAATAATTAAGCGTTCAATGACCTTGTGAACAACAATGTACTAAAAGGGTAACAAATATTGCCAAACAGGTTGCCAGTAAAAAGCAACACTCTGGGGAATAAACTAATACCCGGCAGCTTTTGTTCTTGTAAGCTAACACATACTGGGCCCACAGCAAACCATTATTCATGAATGGCATTCAAGCACGATGTGAGATCATTTATTGTGCAAGAAGTTTTATATTAGGGGATGCTTGCTTTTGATAAATTATGAGTTAACTATGAGTTCTGATGTCAGATATCACATGCAATACCTTTCAGGGATGCGACCTTCTCTGGTGTCAGGGCTGGTTTGGGCTTCGTTTTTTCTTGCGACTTGCTCTTGTTGGAGAGCGTCCCAGTCGCGCTCCTGTCTCGCATCTGCTCCGCCGTCCAAAAAGTACTTGCCGCAAGCCTGCATAAAATTGAATTCGTTGAAGCCCGGAACATTGTGCCCCAGGCATCCTGGCACAGCCAAGTGTCGCAACCTGCATACAGCTGCGAAGCATTAAAAGCAAAAAATCGTTAGTTGCTAATTGACTAAACATTCACAAGGATTACAGCCACATTCTGAAAATCAAACAGCAAATAGCTGCAAGCTTGCTTGGCAGATATGAAAAACTACTGCTGTATTTCCTGCATGAACCACAGAATAAGCAATGATACCATACTTAAGAGAAATCTCCAATTCTACACCTGCGACATCGGATGCACGCCAAAACCCGTACAATAACCCGACTGATAGAAAATGGGAACTCAAGTTTCGGTCAAACATTGAAGTCGTTGCACCTTTCGATTCCCACCCAGGCACCAAATTCAATGCCGTCTCACTTCCCGCCCTGGACCCTATCGCCACTGCATATTAGATGCAACATCCCGGGAATCGACTCTAAAAAGAATATGAATCAAAGCGGCCTGTTACAGTTGACACTCTGCCACATTTGCCGATAATACTCAGGCACAAAACAAATTTTTACAGACGGGTCGTGTACGCCTGGCCGCAGTTCCTCCGGGATCTTCATCTCGTCCACTGGACAGACGTTCTCTCATCGTCTCGAGCGGGCAACGTCATCTATGTCAGCCGAGCATCACGCCATCAAGGAAGCCATCCGGTACATTCTCCGCCAACCGCCGGGGCAATGGACCATCTTCACAGATTCCAAGGCAGCCCTCCAAAGTCTACTGCGCAACGACTGCTTCAGCATTCACGAACACGCCTCTCGTGAAATAACTTACTTGCACCACCAGGCCAAAGACACTGGGCACCAAGTGACATTTCAGTGGCTACCAGGCCACTGTGGTGTTCCAGGTAATGAAAAGGCAGATGAAGCAGCTCGCAGGGGCCTTCAAATGCATAATATGAGGAAGGTCTTCTTCACCAAACACGATGCCTCAGCTATGACGAAGGCACTTGTTTTAATGGAGCGGAACCGTCTATGGTCTCTTCCAGAGCACCACTATCCGTTCTTGCAATACATAGACCCCGAGCTGAGGATTAAGCTGCCAGAGCGACTTCCGCGCCGACTAGAAACTTTGTATCACCGATTACGACTCAATGCAGCGCTTACAAAAACTTACCTGTTTCGACTTGGCGCCACCTCGAATCCTTACTGCGATAACTGCGGATCGCCAGAAACCGTGGAACACGTACTGTTAGAGTGCCCCGCTTACATGCTCGCAAGGTGCCGTTTGGAGCAGAAGATCGAACACCTACGCCCAGGACCAATCAGCCTACAAGTGCTCCTTGGCCCCTGGCACTCTCCTTCAGCACAACGCAAAGCACTAAAGGCGTTGTTTGAATACCTGGACGAGATCGGCGTCACTGAACTGATTTAAACTACTGAGAACATGACGTTCGTCGAACTGTTCACACAAACTACATGATGCCCGTTTCTTTTTTTTTTTTTTTACTTCTTCTCTTCTCTTTCTTCTGCCCTGTATCTATAGGGCCTTTTCTACCCTCCCCTACCCATTCCCCCGCCGAGTAGCATGCCGGTGGTACGATTCCGGCAAAACTCTCGGCTTTCTCCTCTAATAAAGAGCTTTCTCTCTCTCTCTCTCTCCCAATTCTCACCAACATTTACACTAAAAGATCGTAACTTTCGTACCTCTTCATTTTGTTTCATGGCAAGAAATGCTGGACATAAAATTGGTGCTACAAGTGCGGGACGACAGAAGAGGACACACCACACAGCGCAGACGGCAAACTTAGGTCCAAGACTGAGGACGTTTGCGACGTTCTCGGGTAAGTGGACATTGCCGAACCCATGCAAAGAATTCTTCGTACATGGGCGTTTTGCAGTGAGTGAGGCTCGGTGGTGTGGAAGGATCAGTTGCCGGTAGAACTCCGCAACGCGGTCAGCAATCTTCGAGTATCGTAACCAGAGGTTCCAGTCAGTCCGGTGCTCAGCTGCACGGTGGAGTCAAAGGCGCAAGCTGTCATGAAAGATGCGCACTTTATGCTGCCACTCCAATACTCTAAGATTACGATACTCGAAGATTGCTGACTGCATTACAGAGTTCTACTGGCAACTGATCCTTCCGCACCACCGAGCCTCACTCCCTGCAAAACGTCCATCTACGAAGGATTCTCTGCGAATGTTAGGCGATGTCCACTTTCGCGACAACGTCGCAAATGTCCTCAGCCTTGGACCTAAGTTTGCCGTCTGCGCTGCGTGGTGTGTCCTCTTCTGTCGTCCCGTCCTTGTAGCGCAAAGTTTATGTCCATCATGTCAGACCAACTAGCCCGTCAGAATGCTTTAAGAAATGCTGATATGTTACTAAAAATAATGAAAGCCAGCGTCTTTTTCTGCATCTTCCTTTACTTTTTTCAAATCTCCGTCGCTATTTTTTTTGTGAAGGTATGGTGAGGTTTATTCACTTTTGCAAAAAACTGTGCGCCTGTTCCTCGCCTTTCAATCTGCAAGTGGCTTAGCCTCAGGAACAAGGCAGCACTGAACTTGCTTCACGCGTTGAATTCATGAAGCAGTCGATCGGTACATAACAAGTTAGGAAATTAGGTAGCACGTACCGAAAGCTGCAATGCGTGCGAGGTGCGTTTTTGCTTATGACAGCTGTCTTATTTTGCTCAGATCTGACGCGGCGATGACTGAAATACTTTTCGCACTATTTCCTAATCCTTTACTTTCGTGTGTACATTCGGGTGCAAACACAAACAACAGCGGCTAAAAAAAGTTGCGAGCCTGCATTGTGATATTCATGCAATAATGCTTTTACCTGCCTACACGGCATTCCGTCAAACACTGCACTACACTACATGGGCCATTGCCGTTCTTAACCTGCACCAGAGTATATAACCTTTCACTACTGCTATCAGATAGACCCATAAACGCACTTCAATATGGCCTTTATATTTAGCTCTTGGAAACATATTGTATGGCTATCATGTATAATTTCACCTTTATGTTGCACCTGCTTTAACAGCAGCAGGTAATACTCCAAATACATAAAAAAATGCTGGTTTAACGCGCCAAAGCTCCACTTGGGATATGGGGAGCACTGTCGGGGAAGGCTTCGCATTAATTTTGACTACCTGGGTATTTTATCTGTGCACCAAAGTCTCGACACACGGGCGTCTTTACGTGTTGCCTCCATCTGAAAAGCGGCTACACCAAGCGGTATCTAACCGACATTCGCCTCCACAGCACACCACCCTAGCCACGGCAGTGGGTTAAACATATGAAATAAAGCGAGTTTTGGAGTCCAAATGAAAATATTAATCACACGTCTTATTTTCCCAATCGATGTACCTTTTGAAATCCACCATGCAATCCCCCCTCCCCTACCGGCCTACCAAAACACCTTTGTCTCAAGAGGTAGTCAGGCTGTTGGTAATGAAGTATTTACAATTCGAGACTTGCCACCGTTAAAGTCATGCACGTTGTTTGAGAGATAAGCGACATTAGCCATTTTGCAGCACCAGGAGTTAATTGTGTTAAGGTCAGATTGAAAGCATTGACGGTAGTAGTTGAAAGAAATTGTGTTATAAAATACAACATCATCTGCAAATAGAGCTACATGGGAGGATATGCAACATGGAAGATAGACCAAGCAACCTGCCTGGGGGGACAACAAAGTGGCACGAGCAAAAGAAGTATATAGTTAAAGGGGAAGTAAACTGCATTCGATAAGAATGAAAATCTTTCCCTCAAGTGAGGACATTAGGGTGAAGTCTGAGAAGTAGTCTGTGGTGTGCAATGTGATTGAATGCTTTAGAAAAATCGATAAAGACTACAGCAGTTTTGTACAGTAAGCCTGTACAGTACAGTACAGTAAGCCTGTACAGTAAGCCTGCGTCAATGGATCATGTAGATCGCGAACAAATCCTGAAAGTTGTATTTCTCAAGTAACCATTGTGAAAACCGTGGTGATATTTGAATGTGATATTGTGATTTTATAAATAATTTCCGACCTGAGAGTGGATGAAATGCTCCCCGACCTTGCATATGGTACTTGTTAGGGAAATTTAATGGTTAAAGTACCGTCTCCTGGTTTAAAGATTGGTGCTACCTCGACTATCCTCTACTCATTGAGAATAGTGCCTGTCATGAGAGACTGCGAAAAAAGTGCTGTCGGAATTCTACACTGCGGGATGTACTTTTCGGTATAGTATGATTAATACCAGTATAATCTGAAGTCGATAAATGTTAAGCTTACTTAAAATGGAAAGTAGTTCCACACCAGTTTGTATTGCAAATTCAAAACAATATCGAAAGATCCTAAATGTTTGCTTGGCTTGATTACATACGAATACTTGCTTCAAAGTCACTTCAGTTTCTCTTCTTGCCCTTTATTCATCGGCCCCAGATTCTCTTCAACATCTCTGCTAAGCAATGACACGCTCCAAACGCACAGCACTGCTTCATGAAAATGTTTCAAATAACCAGAGGCTACAGCACTGCTTATACATCATGGCAGGTTCCACAACATGCAATAGCTAACCTGAAAGTACATAATCGGTCGGTTCACTGATATGGCCGCAGTGCCTGGACTGATATGTCGAGCAAATGCGCTGGCCAAACGGGTGGTCCAAGCGGCCAGATGATGGATGAAGGAATGACTATTCCTGGCGGCAAAGCGTGCGGAGCACCAACGAAACGCCAGGCAGTACTTGTGTGCAGCAGGTGCAGTGTCGCTTGGCCAGGGGAGGCCCTGGCAAAGCCTTTGAAACTGGACTGAAAGGCAGCCGACCCAGGACAGCCAGCAGCAGCCCCTGCAGGTGTATAATCTGTGAGTGTGTGTCGTGAGTAAAGGACAATCCCCGCAACAACGCCGAAGAAGATCGAGGAGGAGGAGGAAGAAGAGGAGAGATCGAGGCAGGTGCGGAAGAAGAGACCCGGCTCACGAAGAGCGAAGCCTGGGGTGACGCGACCTGAGACCGCGACGTCGCCACACAAGCCTGGGCGGGAGCGGGCCGACGACGCTTCGGCTCCGGTCTCCCGACGGTCCGCCAACCCACGTCTTGGCGGCTCCAGCGGCGACGGGCGCGCGTGTGCGGTCTGCGGCGCTGTATCGTCGTCTTGTGCTACGACGGCTCCGACAACGGCAACTTCCACGTCCTCCGGAATCCCAGCCGGGCTATGCTAGTCGCACAACATCACAACAACATCATGCGGGCACCAACTCTTCGCGACCACGCTTCGATTTCCTTAAGTCCACACCCGTGAAGTACGTAAGCCTCGGCGCTAGTGTAACAGTCTTCTAGGACATTCTCGAGCTTGTAAGGCAGTGGTAGCTTAGGACATGTGTATATTCTATTTTCGAGAGTTCGATAGTCTTTTCGTGTGTGTGGTTTTCTTAACTCAGTTTTGTTTGCTTCGATCTTTGCTGCGTTATAAATGTTTTGTTAAGCCTTCCCTTGCTTCCCGTTTCCTTCTTCTCTGCTGGTCGAGACGCGTGACAGTGTGCTGACACTTGTTGAAATACAAGAAGAGCACACACAAAGCACGAATGCTTACATCAAGTATATTTTTTAACCGTTTAAAGACAGTAACCTCCAAGGCACTAATAAGAACATTCCCGTAACACCCAAAGTGAAATTTCGGTCGCAGTAAGAATGTATTTATTAGACCCGCAGGTGCTGTGTGTGGGTTATGCATGATATATGCAAAGCTCACTGCTAAGCTAATTTGCATGGAATCTATGCTAGCAGCCCATCTGTATCTCTTGCTTTCAATCGGAACTGGTGTGTGATATTTCAGGCTCCTCCATTTCAATGTCTGAGTGAGTGCCTACAGCTTTCTTGTTAGTCTCTGTATGGCCTGTGGTTTTGCGAAAATGGGAACTTGCAAATTCGCTCAATTTTCTGCACTAATTTAAACAATACATATGCCTCTGATAAGGAGCCCCAGACTTCCCGCGAGCTACTCTGACGGAATCGGCAGGCGCCTCGTGGGCGTTGTGAAATATCCCCCACTACCCCGAGACTATGCTAATTCCCTTCGAGGCCACATGCGCGCATTTAATCTTCAATTTCCACGTATGTGAATTCTATACCTCTATGAACTCTCAGGCGGGCGTCGTCATATTCGTGCCGGACTCATGAAGCTCGGCAACGTCAGACGTCCTGAAATTGCCATACTCGCTCGGTGGCGCGCGGCCCGAACTCTCTCACCGTTTCCTGCCCTTGCATACTTTTTTGCTCCCCTTGCATTCGTAAATTCTCATCTGTTTAACTACACCTCCTGCGTCCTCGTCTCTTGCCTGCTTTTCTTCCAGCACAAGTCCTCCAGCATCCGGTCGACGCGTATGCTCTCGCGGTGCGTTGGCGAGCGAGTACGGCAATTTCACGACGCTGTTGCCGAGCTTCACGAGAACGGCGAGCATATCGCGGCCCGAAGACCGCGAGGCGTTCGGTCGCTACAGCGGCAGGCGGTCTCGCGAGCGCAATAGCTGCGAAGCGCACTGCACGGAATTCGGGCTGGGGGGGGGGGGGGGGGGGGGGGCTTCGCAACACCTACGAGGCGCCAGCCACCTAATAAAGTGCACGCTTTTTCGCATGCACTTCCAGGGAGCCTCCTTTTCATGTTATTTCTTGGTATACCACGGGTATTCACGAATGAGGACTAATCACCGCGTCGTGCCACTCACGCGAAATTGCGGCTTCTATCTACAGCCGCAAAGGCACTGTTTGAGAGACACGTAAACAAACGCCCCGGTGTTAAGGAGCCTTGCGGGATGTGCAATAATTAGCAGCCGAATACTACAGCACAAGCATCGTAGCTAAGGTCTAGCTTCAGCGTAAATTGATGCTGACTTCTGCGGAAACGGTGGACTGTGCGCCAATCAAGTATGCTAAATCACGTAGCCCTCAGAGCAAATTAGATGGGGGTCTAGTGAACCACTGACCCATAAACACCAGAACTCGTTTCAACCAAATACAGAATAATAAAAAATGCGTACTTACCCGAGCAAAAACGATGTTTCCAACGTACAATTCTCTTTCACTGTCGTCTTCATCTCGCGGACACACGAACACGCTTTGTTCGGACGCAATGTCATCCACTTTTGACGCGCAGTATTTTATGCGGTGATGATCGTTCTTCCCGGGTCCCTATGTTCAACACACGCGAAGGTTGGAAGGGTAGACATCACCCATAAAACTTTTATAACTATGATTTTAGCTTGAAATAGATAAAACTGAACAAATTGCGCCAGGGCACAAAATGCCATTAACAAACACACAAAAAGTGAGAGATAGTTGCCAGACTTCAATAGCAGCACCTCTATGTTTGACGAAAATTGTGTTAGTACTGTAATATTGGTAAAGGTAAATCTCGTGCCCCGCGCGGGGCACGAGATGTAGCCCCCTCGCGGTGGCTCCTGCCCCGCAGAAGTGACGTCAAACTAAACTAGTCACGTGACTTCCTGTGACGTCACTAATTTTTTTTGCACAATCGAGTATGTTGTTTGATGGCGTGTGTGCGCTATGTGGGATTCCGGCCGTGGCTCCAACCGCAAACCTGCGCAACGTTACGTCCTTATCGCCTTGCACAGCGGCTGCCTCGCGGCGCTTTTTTCTTGTTCGAAGGACGGTTCGCAATTATGTATTAAGTATTTCTCGGGAACGTCTTGCTGCTGCTAGTCTTGGTAAGCCTAACGCAATGTATTTTCGCAAGCTGCTTCGCCCCGCTTTTTTCCATGCTCCATCTGTTGCCGTTAAATATGTTGCTAGCTTCATATTGTCTTGCAGTTCACGTGTCATCAGCTTTACGCTGCTGCATTCGTTGTCTACTTGTTCCGATCGCTCCTAGCATTGCAATCCGGGTGTTTTGATTCTGGCGTAAAACGTGCGGACCAGTATTTTCGAGAGCTTGGCGCCGTGGCTAACGAGGTAGCTGACTTTGCTGACGTGATAACGCGAGGGACGCATTGTCAGCGGGAGAGGTTCCCGTTTGAACCCATTCCCATTTCACCCTTCGCGCTTGTTCCGTCCCGTTTCAACCCGACGCAAAACGACCTTCCCGTTTCGCCTTTTCTCACTTGGCCCGTTCCCGTTTTAACCCGTTCCCATTTCAACCTTCCCGTTTGTTCCTTCCAATTTCAAGCCGGGGCGAAAGAACCTTCCCGTTTCGTATTTTCCTACTTAGCCCGTTCCCGGAATAATGTATCCGGTTTATGAAACGTTATAAAACATTTTCATATTGTTTTCCATTTATTTCCGTTTGTTCAGAGCCGCTGCGATAGCATGCTCAGTACATCCAGAGTCCTTGACTGGTTTTCAAACCTGGGCTTCACTTTTTGAATCTAGAGACGATGACATTTGGTTTCAATTCATCATAACATTTAACAAATCTTTTAAAGTAATAAAGCCTAACAAACACATTACCAATTAACAAATAATAAACAAATCTTTTAAATTAACAAACCAAAAAATCATAAAATCAAAAAGCCCAGAAAAGCACCGCGGAAGCACAAATAAAAAATCGAAAGAAATCGTATTTGGTGGACTAACACATTTAATCGTTATAATAGAGCAAGTGTACGTCAATATCGAAAAGAAACAGATGAAAACTATAAAATATAAAAAACATGTATAAAAATAAAGTAACCCTATGTATTTGGATACATATGCCACATCTGGCTATAAAAAATCGCAGTCATGAGAAGCCGCGAAAATTATAAACTTAGCTTTGCGTTTTATTGATTCTGTTTATTCCCGTCACTCTAGCCTACTCAATTTGCATAATAGGGCAAACCTTCAAAAACTTAAGCAGCGCAGGGTCGTATCTACCCTACATTTTCTTTACTACAGAAACTTAAAATTGTCGCGGGAGTACTACCTCCAGGGGCCTTTCAGACGTTCAGCGACAAGATATCATAGTAAGACTATTCGGCAGCCAATTAGCTGAATTACTTTTCGAAAGTTCTCTTTGTTCCTCGTGCAATTTCTTACTGGAATAAGTTAACTGAACGAACAGTGAACTCGGTATCGTTAGAAGAATGTTCCCCACGTATTGTAAATATGTGTTCTTGTTGAATTGTCGTATTTTGAAATTGGAATACATTACGAATGCATGTCCTTGTTTGGACCCCTTTGCGTCTATTACATATTTATGTATTTTACTTATTTTTGTGGGGCGTTTTTAAACTACGCCAACCAATACTGATGTGTTTTTATGTTCACTCCTGCATGAGTCCGACCAGGCCGTAGAGTATCGGTAAATAAATAAAATATCTGCCCATTACTCACGTAGGAAAGGCATTAGTAGCCAATTCTCAGATTTCTGCACATGTTTTTGTCTTTTAAAGTCTCTCCTACAGACATCTTTGATATATAGATCTCTCGAACCAGAAAACAAAGCTGCCCTCTAAACAATGAGCATAAGAGCGGCTGATAAATAAATTTCAGCCACATGTACGAATACCAACTGCAGAAAAATCCAATGCGTGCATTACTCAAGATATTGGGTATCTTTATAGTACACTTTCGCCGCTACAAATTTTGTGTCAAGAGGGCAGTATCGGCCTAAGGCATTCGGAAATTTTTATCGGCCGGAAATATCAGTCGATTCCGGAAAATTTGGTGCATACAAGTTTTTAGTGCATGACCCGTTGCTTGAAGCACATTTTGGGGAACAGTTTCGAAGACGGTAACACATATTTTCAGAAATTCAAATGAGTTGGCTACCGTCATCGAGGCGTCGTCCGGCGCGACGAGGGCAGCGGCGAGCGTTCGGGTCCGACAGGCATGCCAGGCGGAGGAGGTGGCCATTGCCCTGGCTATTGCCGACCCCGGTTGCCAGACAGTGTTGTGCGATTCCAGGAGTGCAGTGCGGAATTATGCCAAGGGCAAAGTGTGCGGTGAGGCTGTGCGCGTTCTGTGCTCGGCCGACCTCCAACGAGAGAACAGGTGTGTTAAAATAAAGTGGTTCCCGGCGCACGCGGGCAACGATGCGTCGGCCAAGCGACGACAACCACAACGAGACGGCACACGCAGTGGCGCGAGCGCTAACCAACCGCGCCGATGCAAGCAACCGTCCACTGTGGTGTAGCGCCAAGGACCGTATGATGACGTTCAACGAACTTGCACACTTCCACCGCTTGGCTCGAAGGACTCTCTCACCCCCGCACCCGGGGCTGAGCCGAGCGGAGGCGGTGCTGTTCAGACATCTGCAGACTAGGTCCTTACCCACCCCAGTGTTTATGAAATATGTGTACCCGCAAGTGTATGCGAGTGATGTGTGCCGCGTGTGCCAGCGGGAGAGGGCCACCCTAACGCACATCCTATGGGACTGCACCAAGTTCCCCAACGAAGCGTCGACAAGTACAACGATCCCGCCGCGGCTCGCGGCTGCGGCGAAGTGCTATGACCAAGAAATCCAAACCTGGGCCGTCCAGCAGGTCTCGGCGGCTCTTGAAAGACAAAGGCCGAGCGAAACCGCTGGGACGTTGCCCCCACGGGCGACCGAACGCGGGAGTAGCACGCGCCGTAGTCGAGTAAAGACCTACGGCTGAGAAGCCGTAAGCACCCGCGTCACGGCGCCACTTAATGGTGGTGTCGCTCTGCAGGCGACTAAATAAAGTTGCTTCTATCTATCTATCTAATGGGTTGGAACGATTCGGGTTCAAATGAGAAGGGCGCTTTGGGAGCGGATTGTAACGGGAAGGTCGTTTCGGGAACGGGCGCACACGGGACGGGTCAAGCGGGAAGGGCACTGAAGAAAAGTGCACTGAAACTATTTTTTAAGCTAACAAGCCTAAAAAACAGTTTATGGAGCCCATCTGCGAGGGAGTGGTTCTTGTACAGCTTGGCAGTACCCTCTCCCGAGAGTATACCTTGTGCAGGAACTGGAGCCAAGGACACCTATTTGGACGTGAATGTCTTTGTTGGTGTTTGTGAATATTGCAGTACATCTGAAAGCTGTATCCAGGAAGGCTTCAACAATAAAATGACTCCGATGAACGTACTTCTGCTTTGGTGTCAGTGGGCAGCATGTGAGCAACAGTGCTTTGCTGTTGACATTTTTGTTACACAAAAAGAGGCTTGATCAGGCACTGTAGCAAGTCTTCATGAAAAAGCATAGGAAAGAAACTAGACAAAAAAGCTGTGAACACGTGGACACTGCTAATCACAGCACCTTTCCTTGTACTTCAGTAGTGTTATGTTCGCTGTATTTTTCCCCAAAGTATAAACCAACTCTCCAAGCTTCACACCTTCAGACAAAAAGCAAACATGGTGTTTGTCAATGACAAGTGGTTCCACCACACTTCCGTGGCTGTGAAAAAAGTCAGTGAGTAGCTCTACTTTCTCTGCACAGTCTGGGGTGTGAAGTTCCTTTTCCAAACAAAACACAAGGGTTTCTGGGCACAATACACACAAAAAGCCAAATAAGCAAGTGATGCCTTCTAGCACTACACTACAGTCCTGCAGGAAAGCCAAGCCACCAAGTGATCTTTTTGCTTGAGTGCAAAGCTCTGCAGAGAACCCAAGAAAGATTCCTTTTTTGTTGACACCAAAGCTCTGCTGGAAAGCCAAAACGTGTGGCTTCTGTCACTGCTGATTTTCTGTAAGACAGGTATGTGAATGTATTGCAGTAAGGCTTTTGTTGTGTAGATGTCCTTCATACCTAGATAAATATGTACCAGGCTGGCTTTGTAACAAAAACATCAAGTGAGGTTACAACAAAATGTTTTATGTAAAATATTAGAACACTGTTTCTTATAAATAGCTATTAATGTTTTAATATGGTTTTGACGGTAGTTAAGTGGCCTGTCGGAAATCATTGGCTAAAACTGAACAAAAGCAATGTTTCATACAGCTGCAATTGTGTGAAATAAAGAATGGTTTGGGCCCTAAATTCAGCAGGCATGTTACAGCTGGGAATGTGTTTGTAGAGCACAATAATAAAGGCATGGGAAAAAAGGGTGAGCTTAGTTGAGTTACCCCCAAAGTATTGGTAGACAGTTGGAATGCTTACAAAAATTTATAAATAGTTTGGATACCCTGAAACAATAGGGGGAACTTCACTTGAAGTGAAGCTCGGAAGCATGCTAAATGAAAGGGACGAATGGCGAGTTGATGTTGTTACTAATCACAAATTTCAACTCAACCAGCTTGCCGGAAACAAACCCCTTCCATGGAGAGGGTGTGTGTAATCGCAAGATTATTTAGAGAAAATTTTGTGAATGGATTGTACACGTAGGCCAGAAGATATTTTGACACCCAAGCCGAGGACTCTGAGTCATCAGCGCTCTTTTCTGCTGTTTTGATGATCAAGGGCTGTTTGTTCAGGAACCACCCTCTCTTCTCCCTTTGGCCGCCATCTTTCTCAGTCACTGCATTCATGTGCTTGCTGTGGGAGCTAGCAAACATGAGGACCACCTATAGGCAGGATTGCCTCAGGCTCGCACAATTGCTGGAGAAAAAAAAAACGTTTTCAAGACCCCCAACTGTGAGCTTGCACTTTTTTTTGCGAAAAAAACAAAGACATCTAGATAGGCCTTTGACAACTGTCCCAAATCACAAAAGTGAGTATTTTGTGCCCAAACTGACGAGCTAGATCTCACTCGATGACCCACACATTGAATGCTCGCATAAAAATCAATGAAAACCTACGCTCTTACAAGAGACTCACTGCATATGCTTATTGCATGGAATTGTGTGAGTGGGCTTCTGGTTTCCACCTATGGAGCCTGTTGGTTGTGTTACAGTGTCCAGTCCTGGTGTCAAACTTCTTTTGAGACTTGCACTGCCCTGGATTGTACCACCGTGGATTCCTTGCAATTTATGTTGGCCATGAGAAATCCTAGTAAATCGTTACAAGCCCCTGAAGCTGGCTGGCAAGTGGGAATTTGTTTAGCGACCACTGTTTAGGGGCACAGTAGGCAGGCTGTTACAGAGGCTACAAAAAACATACAAGGTTCGTTCATTAAAAAGACTTTGCCCGAAAAACAAATGACATCAATTTGATTGTAAGCTTCAAACAAATAAGATAATACAGAAAATTTGTAGAGCAGCGGAAGTTTCATACACACTTTCCAGCTATTTCTCTATGACATCACAAAATCTTGTTTGTGCAATTTACAGCCCCGAACACCGCAAAAAAAGCATAACTGGGCAATTGCAGTGGGGCCTCCATTCCATTTCATCACAGCACTTGGGTGCTAACGTACAGTTAACACACAGATAACTGCATTTACAGTGCACGTACATATAATGTCACTCGTGCCCATATTACATCAATGCAGTCTGAAATTGGGATGTTTTTCACCATTTCTTTTGGTTAAACTCCCACTATTTCAGCCTTGACCTTTGCCTATCAATTACATTTGTAGTGTGCTCGCTGCTTATACTCATGGACACAAACAATCCGCTGAGGCTTTCACGTTTCAGGCACAAGTTAAGATTATCTTTGACGTTGACTATTTACCCAGTGTAGAACGCATGGGTTTTCATATGCTGTATTAGACATGATGGTCGGCCATGTGTATACCCTTCCTGTTACCGTCTGTACAGCTTCTTCTCTGACCCTATCGGCTGGGTGTCCTGAATTAAGTCCTTTTGCATGAGGGGACTCAGTAAAATCTGGCCAACATAGCATATACCGCCAGATATACAGAGAGACGTGAAGGTTATGCCACTGCAGCAGCTATGGCATGAAGCGCCTAGCTAGTGTACCTTTTTGGAGGACCCAGGTCCTAATTTGTCGTAGCATCATGTGTGTGCCAATGTGCCAATTAATCTCGTTCTGCACTTCCGGTACGCCAGAGCCACCCCCATCCTTGATGACTGTTCCAACGTTCACATGATCTAAAATCATCAACAATCTTTCATGGGACACACAATGAAAAGATTTGTCCAAATCAAGCTGGAGAACAGCCACGCGAGCTCGGGCAGCGTCGCAGCATTCCAGCACACATCTCGCCTTGTGTGTGTTTGAAAAAATAGTGCGTCCTTTTATGCCACACGTCTGGTGTGGCCCTACAATACCTTAATGACTGCTTGAATTCTTTGTGCAAGCACCTTCATAAAAATTTTGTAATCGACATTTGTCAAGGATATAGGGCGATATGCTGTAACATGTTTAAGTTTGTCCGTGTCCTCTGTTTTAGGTATGAGTCTCGTGTGCGCTTCTCCGTAAGAGGGTGGCAATGCCTTTAGTTCCAAGGCCTCGTTAAATAGTGCTTCCAAAAGTGCGAGAAATCGCATTTGAAGACTTTGTAAAAGGCTGCAGTTAATCCGTCTGGACCCGGTGACTTTCCCTAGTTCAAACTATCGATCGCACATTCAACTTCAGCAACTTCAATTGGCTGGCTTAAACTTTCTCTGTAGTCTTCATCAATCCTTGGGAAAGCACTGTTAAACTTGGTTTTAAAGGCCTCCACCTCAGCCCTGCGGAAGGCAAACAAATCTTTGTAGTAGTGATGAAAAAGCCCGTTCAATCTCTTGCTGATCACCCGTCACCCGTCCTTCCCACTCTATCTCCCTTATGTGATTACGTCGAGCGTTCGCCCGTTCTATACCCAGCGCCCTCTTGGTAGGAGCCTCTCCACCGGCTAATCGGTCCACTCTCGCTCTCACGAGGGCTCCCCGGTAGCGTTCATCGTCAAGCGCCTTAAGTTTCGGTTTCATTTTTCTGATATCCTCACTAAACACCCCAGGCGCATTGCACTCTTCACGGATAAGTGTTTCTAGGTTTGACCTTAGTGCCTTTTCTAGAATTTTCTGTTCGTATCGTGCGACAGTTGACCTCTCAATGGCCCTCATTTTACCTCCTGTTTACACCACTCCTACTGTTCACCGATTTTACACCCCTTCTATTTTCCGAATCAAACCACACACGTTTTTGAAAAAAAAATCATCCTTAAGTAAATTATCATTTAATTTCCATAGCTCCCACGTGAAAGTATTGGTCCGTTTCTTGTATCCTAGATTACACACCACCAGGCAGTGATCTGAAAATGATACAGGCTTTACTTCGTACCCTTCACATTTTTCAATTAAATCACACGATACATGCACTCTATCAAGTCTAGCGTGACTGACTCCTTGAAAATGGTTAAATTGCACCTCCCGTCCTCCCTCTAGACATTCGCCCACATCCACTAACCCAATAGTATTTATTATTTCCTGCACCCCAGCTGTGCTCTCATCCCGAAATGGCCGAGTACTAATCTTATCTCGCGTGGATAAGACGCAGTTAAAATCCCCTAGAACGACAAGACGTTTGTCTGTCAACCGATGCGGCCTAATGTTATTATAAAATTCAGCCCTTCCTCTAACTTGATTCGGGGCGTACAAGCACACTATTCGCCACTCTTCACCACTCAATACTACATCGCATACAACGAGTCGCCCTGACAAGCCAGAGCACACCTCTCGCACTCCAAGCCCCGTCAACTTTTTCACCAATAACATGCAGCCAGCAGAAAAGCCAACTGCGTGGCTGACGCACACATAATACCGCGACGTGAAACGCTGCACCATGCCCCCGGTCTCCTGCTCCCCCTCTACCTTTGTCTCTTGAACCGATAAGGCGTCTACGTCTAGATCTGTTAGCAGGCGGTGAACCTGACTCTGCCGTCTTTTACCCGAAAGACCACGGACGTTTAGGGCAGCTAGGTTCAGTCCTTATAGAGAAGACATTTCCTCGTGAAGAAATGGAAACCGGGGGCATAATGTTCACCGATCACATACAGCGCGTTGCTAAGCGACGCGTTTGGGCCCCGGGTCGTCGAGCTGTTTTTGAGACGCTCCCGCCGCCTCTGCACTCCTGCGTTCCACCGCGACGCTTGGCTTAAGCCGCGTCGTCGAGCGGCGTCCCGGCGTCGTCACGCAGGAAGGACAGGGCCGCCGACAAGAGATGCTCTCAGCGTCGCATCTAATAAATAAATAAATAAATAAATAAATAAATAAATAAATAAATAAATAAATAAATAAATAAATAAATAAATAAATAACCAATTTGGCAAGGACTGAGGACGTTATTGCTAGCAATTAAAGACGTCAAACGGCCGTGTAGAACTTTCTCCACCAATTTTACAAGACAAGAGCAATAGGCCGGAAGGTTTCGATTAAATATCCTAACCTTGGGTTCTTGAGCGCCGAAATAATATTTGCAAGCTTCCGCAGTTGTACGTGTCCATGCACGTACAACTGCGGAATATGTCCATGCACGTTTGATGGACATATTAAAATTAAAGGAACACTGCACATATTACTTACTACACAAATTGATTTTGTACCTCATGTTTGCTTCAACAATGTTGACAACATTGCCACCGGACTTGGACGTTTATATTTGGCTCTGAGTATACGAACCTATTGTGTAGATTCTGTTTCACTTTGGCCAGGTGGCTAAATCGAGTTACAGACAGACAGACAGACAGACAGACAGACAGACAGACCAAAATTTCCGCATTTAGTTAGCCCAAGAAAGACTTTAAAAACAGAACTAGCCCAAGAAAGTCTTTGAAAACAGAACGCAAGCGATCAGTGAAATTAGATCCCATGAATTTCAGCACGCATACTGAGACCCACGAGGCCCAGGAGCCGAAGACTGAAAAGATGATAGCGCGAATTCTGGTTCCGTGTCCTACGCAGGAAAAAAAAAACGGAGTTAAAATACGAGAAGTCGACCCCCCGAAGGCAAAATCCTCCAGGCTATACCGCGGCAGAGCACGTCAAGGTTTCCTGTGCTTCACGTGGAGACTGTGCCACGGAAGCGACTGACATTCTGGGGGTTTCTTATTTGCTGTGAAACGAAATTTAATCTTTCGCGCTAGAGGGGGCATTATTAAGTTCCGAATAATGTTTTAATTTAGACTCTTCCACCACTAGCTTGAAATTAGCAGCGTAACATTTGTGACTAGACCAATTCGCGGGGCATCGGTTGCAAAGCAGGGGCTTCCACGCTGCCTTACGGCGGCGGGGCGCCCTGCACCCGCCTTATTCCATCACCGATTATACTTAGTTTCAGTGGATGATTTGAAAGAGGTTTTGCCGAACCAAGGGTATTCACATTTATCAGGTAAATCAATATCCCAGTTGTTAGCTCCCTCGAGAATTTTGTTAAGCGATGAGTATTAGTGAAGTTATTGCAGATCACAACATCGCATTCTCGCCCGCGACGCGATTCTCCCTCGTTTTGTCTACCTCCTCGCATCACGTGGGCGTGACTGACCATGGTGCTTCCTGTCTCGGTGACGTCTGCAAGAACATCTGGTTGCGGGTGCCTGCTGCTACAGTTAAACCCGAGTGTGTGTAACGAACCGCTATGTAACGAATTCTGCGATTGAACGTTTTTTTCAATTCCTCATTTCTAGCCCCATTTAAACCGATGTATTTGCGACCTCTGTGTAACGAAGGCGCTGCGATGATGTAACGAATTTACGATGATGTAACCTTTATGTAACAAATTTGCCACTCTGGTGAGGCATGGTTTTTGCACTTTTTGTGAGGAATCGGCTGGAGAAATTCACTAACTTTGCGAACTTGGCCTGCACCGCAAACTGCTCTGCGTTTCCACCGCTTGTGATTGCGATGTTTGTTACGTGCTAGCCCTGCCATCAGGAACCAGCAGGCCTGCAGGAACCAGCAGGCAATGTAGATAGAGGTAGTCCCTAAGCCCGGGGATGATATACTACTGCCTAGTCTTCCATAGCACCAGGCATCGCAGGAACAGGCCGCTCATGGTCGTTATTTTAAGCGCTTGCTGCGGCAAGCTTCCTTCGATCACGGCTGCGCAATCTTTTTCGCCAGCCTCTTTGAAGATCTTGGCGTGGCTGATGGCTTTGTTGCGTAAGCAGTTCACCTTGGCTGTTGTCGGCATCAAGGTACTGCCCGGTACCTCTATCCCTGCTTTGGCCACCTCCTGGTCGTATGTCGCCACCATGATCATACACAAATTTGCCTCCTGTTGCCGCAACCTTCGATTCCCCAGTGTCACACTGCTGCGCCCCTGGCAAGCACGCGCGTAGCCTGCGCAGGGCGCCATGGCTGGTGGCTGATAAAAAGTGACCACTCTTTGTCGTGAGCTGCACTGATATCTTGCTCATCAGCTGCGCAACCATGCGTCGGGAACGGTGATTGTGGCAGCCGATGAGGTGGCTTCCAGGAGCTTTCCAGGGGGCCGCCAAGCGCGGCGATTGAAGCTGCCCGGTCGACGTTCACGAGTTCGCCGCTACCAGGTTTACCTGACGGTTCGTATGTTCCAAATCGCAGCGCCGATGCGCCGATCAGAGTAGGGGATACCGGGATGCGCTGACGCCCGCAGAGATGCCATCGGAGAAGCCGGCGCCCTGAGCGACACTGCCACCGTCGTGCAAGCGAGAACGGTGCCCGTCCACGACGCCGAACAACCACGTGTTCTCTCAGCAAGTCACCGCCATAAGCGGCAGCGGCGTCCGAATTGTCGAACATTTCACTGTACGGTCCGGGGCGGCCGCATCCTCGTCCGTCGTGGTCACGGGGCCCTTGGAGAGGCCTGTTCCGTGTCGTCCTTCGAGATCCGCACGCAGGACCTGCGTGCGGATCTCGACAGCCTTTCCGTCATACTCATAACTCTCGGACAGATTGGTCTCTAGTTCGTCCAAATCGATGGCCTCGTTGATGCGCGTCTCGAGGGACTTCACTTCGTCGTGCCTGGTGTTGACGGCGCGCAGGTGCGAGCCCGGTCGACATGAGCGGATCCTGCAGCAGTGTTTGAATAGCAGCTACGCCCCTTGTAACGGCTTTTCTTAAATCTCATGGCGGCTGCGTGGCTCCTCCATGGCAGACGGCGTGAAGGCAGGCGACCGGGTGGCTTCGGCCCGAAAACACGAGCGGACAGCATTCTATGACTAGGCTCGCAGAATTGGATAGCTTCCAGGGGACCAGAGGTCTCGCGTCCTCGAAGACTTCGCTAGCGTCGCAAGACACCAACATCGCTTCCCGCGTGAAAACTACAGCCGATTGACATCCCTGTCGACCTTTTCCCGGGTCGCCCTGGACTTGCTTGGCCCTTTTCCACAGTCGACATCGGGCAACAAGTTGACTGCGGTCGCGACGAATTCCCCCACATGCTACGCTATCACGCGCGCTTTGCCGACTAGCTCTGGTACTGATGTGCAGAATTCCTTCTTCGAGACGTCATTCTACGGCTCGGGGCTTCCCGCCAGTTGCTCACCGAGCGCGGACGTTACTTCCCCTCTCCAGCAGAGTTGTACACGCGCCTCTAAAATAGGAACGAAAGCTCTTCCTCGTTCCTTCCCAATTTTGAAACGAGTTCCCGTTACAAGTTCCTTTATTGCGAAAGGAACGCGTTCCAGTTCCACTTCGAAAATTGGAACGTGTCGCTACATTAACGTTACAATTAGGTTTTTAAATTAAAATATAGTGTCGGATAGTCCCGGAACGAAATTAAGTCAGAAATTTAAAACTCACATCGAGAAACGTATATTATACGAATATTAACACCGCCGGCAGCAGATTATCTGGAGATAAAAATAATCAAGAGAAAATCTCGCAGGCGAATGTTTTAAATGCAGAGCATTTCAGTAACTCACGATGTCACCCGCGTTGGCGTCCGTAGTCCGCACCGTCGTTGTCCCTACTAAATAAAAAATACTATCCGGCGCCAGGTTTCGATCCCTCGACCCTGCGGGCGGAACGCAATGTACATGGTGCTCTAACCACTGCGCCACAAAGCCAACACAGAATGGAACGCTACGGACGCGCCTTATATCCTTGACTCATTCAAATTACTGCTGACGAGCGCTCTCTCGTCAGCAGTTGCCACAAGTGCAACAACATTAACGTAACGCAAACTACTTAACGTCTTGCGCCCCCGGAAATGCTCTGCCTTTGATCGTGCCCCTCGCGAGGGGATGTTTCGCACTTGATCGCACTTCCACTGCTCTCTGCGCATCCGCCCCGTCGCTATAGCAACGGAGGCGCGTCGTCTGCTTCCAGGACGCCGCGGCGCCAAATTGAAACGGGTGGTGAGCGGTGGTGCCGCATGCCACTCGTCGAAACGCGCCGTCCGAAGCGAGAAACGTCGTCGCCACATCTACGATCGAGATAAATAAATGCAAGCGTAAAGCGCCAGACATTCTTTCTCTTTTTTCCCATAACTGGGTGCGAAAATGCTCTTGCTGATCTTCCTCCGTTCGAAGAGCAGCATATTCTGGGCTTTTTTAGGGAGTACCGGACAAACTCCAGACGGCTCTAGGACATTTCGGTGCGGAAATTTCGGTGTACGCGCATTTCGGTGCACGGACATTTTGGTGTACGGACATTTCGGTGCGCAAACTTTTTGGCGAAAAACATATCCGGTGCTTGCCTGTTTGCGCTAGCCGTTATATTTTTTTGAGTCACGGGATGGGCTAGGCATTCTATGAACATTTCAGATTTAATATTGTAATTTCGTGACTTGATATGATTTTACGTTCGGGAATTGTGCTTGAGCTGCCGTGCGTGGAAACGAACGCTAAACCCTGACGGAGCATTGCCACGTAAAACCCAATTTCTGTAGTAGACGGTAAAAATTAACGTTGTTAATTTGCATCCGTTCAACCTTTTTTTTTTATTGTAACATTCGTGTGACCAACCATACTACTTTAGGTGTTACCAAAGCGCTTTGCTTTCACTTCACCCAACGGTGCAAGACGCTGCTACTTTTAGTCCATCCTTACCGCCCGCCCTCCCCCCCGAAGCAAAACATCCGCGAAAAAAAAAATCTCCCACCTCCCCTCGCGGGAACCCCTGTGTAGATGCGACGCATAGGGGGTTCACGTGGCAGATCGCCACATCTACGATCGAGATAAATAAATGCAAACGTAAAGCGCCAGACATTCTTTCTCTTTTTTCCCATAACTGGGTGGGAAAATGCTCTTGCTGATCTTCCTCCGTTCGAAGAGCAGCATATTCTGGGCTTTTTTAGGGAGTACCGGACAAACTCCAGACGGCTCTTGGACATTTCGGTGCGGAAATTTCGGTGTACGCGCATTTCGGTGCACGGACATTTTGGTGTACGGACATTTCGGTGCGTAAACTTTTTGGCGACCAAATTATCCGGTGCTTGCCTGTTGGCGCTAGCCGTTATATTTTTATTTCCGCTTTGCGTGGGTTGTGGACAATCTAAAGCAGTGAATTTATTTTTTGATTGATGCCATGTTTGATCTTTGCGAGGTATTTTTAGAATTTCTACATTTATATTGTCACGTGAACCGATGGTGAGGTTGTCTTTACCAGCTCAGAGAAATGGACACAGGGAAGCCGTTGACGGGTTTAACAACATACATTTAATCCACACTCAAAACCAGTAACGCAAGCACTCAATAATTAAACTACACGCAAATGATACACACTCAAACCTCTATAAATACAACAACACAACTCAAATACAAACCGCTAACTTAACAGCTCAATATACAATTCAACTCAAACCCAAAAGTCTCTACCATAAAGTCCTACACCATCAGTTCAAATACACTCCTTAATCAAGTTCTAGTTCATTCCTCTCGTGTCACAACTCCCTAGTTGTGTCCCTGACGACTGCGTCCCTACTGCACTGGCCTACCCCGCTGTCGTCGGCGCTGACGTGTCGCACCCGTTGCGTGGCCGCGACTTGGTCGTAACCGTCCTCGTCTTGCTTCGGTGCCGGCGTTCGATGCGCGCGGTCAATCCTTGGACGGCCTGGGCTCCGCGCGTCCTCACTTCTTTCCTCTGTGGCTACCCCCTGGTAGCCGCTATCGCTGGAGGTCCTTGATGCTGGCGTTCGACGCACGCGGTCATCCCTTCGGCGGCGTGCTTCCTCGGTGCCTACCCCCTGGTAGCCGCTGCCGCTGGAGGTTCCAGGCAGGCTGGGCCGGAACGTAGCATTTCTGGGCCGTCGAGACGAACGTCGCCGGAGCGTGGACGTTGGCCGCTGGTGCCCGACCGATGCCGCTAGGGTCACGAAGACACAGGCTCGCGGTGCACCTAGGCTGACGGTGCCGATGCGAAGTCGGCCCGCTCCCGCCCAGGCTCGGATGGCGTGGTCGATGGCCTGGCCGCGTCCCCCTGGCTCGTTCGTTGAAGCGCACGTGCTCCGGCCGCCTCCTGGTTGTCTGCCTCCCGTTGTCTTGACTCCCCCTTCTCTCTCTGCGCCCCGCTTTTATACCCTCTGGGCTCTCTCGTGGCGCACTCCCATTGGCTTCTTGCTTCTTCCCTATCCTTGTATGGTCAATACGCAACATGTCCCATGCGCGGCCTTCCCTGATTGGCCGACCAGTGCGCTGCCACCTTTGCCCATGATTTCCCGGTGCGTCGGCGCTGGCGCTTGCTGATTGGCGCGCTCCTGGCGCGCACTTCAAACGGCCGTTCCTTTGTTCTTTTTCCTCGTTTTCCGGGGTTTTCATGCCTCCCCTCTCGGTGGGGGGGTGGGTGCCCTTGACACACGACATATATATTTTTGTTTAATACTTGTTCCTGGGGACACCTGTTATGCAGCCGATTGAATTCTTTAGCACACGTTTTTTTTTTCATTTACGGCGGGTTGTTAATTTATATTCGCTCTTTTTTCGCTAATACAATTGACCGGTGGTTACGACGGTTCGACGCCTTTTTTGTATTTTCTTAGATTACACACCCTCAAATTACATAAATTACATGCACACTCTCAATATCCAAAACGTAACAAACATTAGCTAGCCCCCAGAATGCAGAAAACCTAAAGTATTACGTTGGCTGTGCTGCCTTGCTAAAATGAATTTGCGAACACTGGCCTAGGATATAGTCGTGGAGGAAGAACGGGCCTCTTTTTGAAAACAATTGCAGCTTCCAATGTCCTAAATGTTGATTAAGCGCGTACGGGTTGTGCATATAAATTCCATCCATCCTATTCGGGAAAATCAACCTTCGTTTTATGTGTACCTGCCTACATTCACCTCATTTTAATTCTTTGTCCTAGCGCCCCTCCCTCCTCTCCCCTCCCCGCCTGCACGCTCGAATCTCGTCCAGATTTCTTTTTCAGTCAATTTATTTGCAGTTCCCCCGAAAATCCCACAGCCGTGGCGGAGTTCACGGTCTCCTTAGCCTCACCGCAGTGATGCAGGAAAAAGCTTTACATTCACCATGAGCTCACGAAACCTACATACTGTGCAACAAAAATCCACCCAAAAAGCCGCTGAGAACACAATGGGCACTCTCGTTTGCTGGCTACGCCCTTCCGCGCATCGCGGTCATACCGATGACGCCCCCACTCCAGGAATCGCTCTTACTTCGCCTTCAGTCTCCCCATTGGGAATTAACTCTTCATGTGGCGCATATCATAGACACCCCAGGCATACATTGCTTTCTCCAATTATAAGGAGCAAAAAATTGAATAGGCTAGTGTGACGACAGCGGCAACAGTCGTCTTCAAGTTTTCGAAGTCCAGTTGACGCAATGGTAAACCACAAAAGACACCCCTCTCTCTCTACCGATGGGCTGATAGCCGGCGGGGCTCAGCCTTCCCCTCCCCTAAGTAATGGTACCGTAAGTGCGATCGTTGGTTGGTTAGTTTTAAGTAGAACCGACACCGAACGGAACGAATACGACATTTATTCAGAATATAATGAAAACGGAATGCACACGCGCATAATCTACCTCGTTTTCCTGCTTTTAGATGTGACTGCATCTCATTCACTCGCCTTGTCCCTGCATCCGGCGTCGGCTTTGTTGCCGGCGTGCGCCCCTCCCCCATTCTCCTCGCCGCATGAGCTGCGCTCTCCGCCGCTCACCCCCTCTCCTCTCCGATAGCGAACACTCTCACGCGAGGGGCATTGGATTGGATTCGAATGGATTGGCTTGGCTTGGCTTGGCTTGGATGGGATTGGATTGGATTTGGATTGGATTGGATTAAAGTGGGATGTGTTGGATTGTGTTGCGTCATAGCCGCGGCAGACGCACTGGCGCCGGCGCGTCCCCTCACCGTTATGCGCGCTATAAAACTCGGTGCCCGCGCCGCTCCGCTCCATCGTTCCAGCGCCGTTCCTCCGCTGTCCAACGCTGCCACGTGAACCCCCTATTCGTCGCATCTACACAGGGGTTCCCGCGAGGGGAGGTGGGAGATTTTTTTTTCGCGGATGTTTTGCTTCGGGGGGAGGGCGGGCGGTAAGGATGGACTAAAAGTAGCAGCGTCTTGCACCGTTGGGTGAAGTGAAAGCAAAGCGCTTTGGTAACACCTAAAGTAGTATGGTTGGTCACACGAATGTTACAATAAAAAAAAAAGGTTGAACGGATGCAAATTAACAACGTTAATTTTTACCATCTACTACAGAAATTGGGTTTTACGTAGCAATGCTCCGTCAGGGTTTAGCGTTCGTTTCCACGCACGGCAGCTCAAGCACAATTCCCGAACGTAAAATCATATCAAGTCACGAAATTACAATATTAAATCTGAAATGTTCATAGAATGCCTAGCCCATCCCGTGACTCAAAAAAATATAACGGCTAGCGCAAACAGGCAAGCACCGGATAATTTGGTCGCCAAAAAGTTTGCGCACCGGAATGTCCGTACACCAAAATGTCCGTGCACCGAAATGCGCGTACACCGAAATTTCCGCACCGAAATGTCCTAGAGCCGTCTGGAGTTTGTCCGGTACTCCCTAAAAAAGCCCAGAATATGCTGCTCTTCGAACGGAGGAAGATCAGCAAGAGCATTTTCGCACCCAGTTATGGGAAAAAAGAGAAAGAATGTCTGGCGCTTTACGCTTGCATTTATTTATCTCGATCGTAGATGTGGCGACGACGTTTCTCGCTTCGGACGGCGCGTTTCGACGAGTGGCATGCGGCACCACCGCTCACCACCCGTTTCAATTTGGCGCCGCGGCGTCCCGGAAGCAGACGACGCGCCTCCGTTGCTATAGCGACGGGGCGCATGCGCAGAGAGCAGTGGAAGTGCGAGCAAGTGCGAAACATCCCCTCGCGAGGGGCACGATCAAATGCAGAGCATTTCCGGGGGCGCACGACGTTAAGTAGTTTGCGTTACGTTAATGTTGTTGCACTTGTGGCAACTGCTGACGAGAGAGCGCTCGTCAGCAGTAATTTGAATGAGTCAAGGATATAAGGCGCGTCCGTAGCGTTCCATTCTGTGTTGGCTTTGTGGCGCAGTGGTTAGAGCATCATGTAGATTGCGTTCCGCACGCAGGGTCGAGGGATCGAAACCTGGCGCCGGATAGTAGTTTTTTTTTATTTAGTAGGGACAACGACGGTGCGGACTACGGACGCCAACGCGGGTGACATCGTGAGTTACTGAAATGCTCTGCATTTAAAATGTCCGCACCAATACGTCCTGCGCTTAAATGTCCGACAGGGAAATCTCCGGATCCCGTATTAGACAATCTTTCCTCGCCAGAGACTAATTCTATCAGCCAGACGCGCGACCTGGCCTCCCCGGGCAAACGATGAAAGGTGAAAACCATTGTCGCGGCCACGCTATTTACCCGTCGAACGCCGCGTAAGCTCAACCAGCATGAAAGCAAGCACAAGCTGTGGCCTGCTGCGTGGTTATTCTTCTGCCTTCGACCTTCGAGGAAGCACGTACGGCTGAAGGGCGGGCAAATTGACCAGCCTATAGGGCGATAAACGCTGTAGCGACTTGTGGAACTTTGTACTCGAGCCTTGGCATCAAAAACATCCAAATCCTAGCGATGTAACGGCAGGAACACAGTTCCTGCCGTTCCTTCAAAAACATAACGAGTTACCGTTACAGTTCCACCAACCCTTAATGAAGTGGTGGCGTTCCTCAGTTCCTCCAAAAAGGAAGTAGTTCCTGGAGCGCCGTTCCTTGTAACGCCGTTCCGTACAACACGGCTCTAAAGTCGTTGACGATATTCTCCGATCCTGTTCTACTAAATGTAAGATAACCACAGCCTGCCAGCCTCGAACTATAGGACTTATTAGACGAGTAAATTGTACCTTGACGATTTTCATGCTTTCATGCTACGTTTCGGCGGAACTCATTGTGACTAAAAGCGCACAAAAACGCATTACCAAGAGAGGAAATGCACAGAACGAGCGGTTGTTCTGTGCAGTTCTTCGCTTTGTCCTGTGTTTTTTTTTTGCGCTTTGAGTCACTGTCTCCACACCAACTTGCCAACTTGTCGGTGCTCCTAAGCTTCCGCGGATTACCAGGACTGCGACGCCTCGCTGCCTTATGTAACGCTTGGCTATAATTGGTCACGACATGATACGTCTCGGTAGTCGCCGTTCTACTCGCCTTATGGCCGTGAGCCCACCCTACCACTGGACACCCTCTCAGATAAGTCTGCAGACCAACCCGATCGGCGTACGCCTGGGACGCCGTTGCTGGCGCTGATCATTCTAGGCAGATTGCTCGAACACGGCTTTCTTCATCCCAAACTGATCAGAAAACGATTTATGAGCGGAGCCACCGGGTGGCGCAATTCGCTTCAGAATGCCTTGTTCTCATTTGGAAGCCTACCCGCCATGTCAGCTTTCTGAAGGCCTTCCAGGCTACTGTGGGCACGGAAACAGCATCACCATGCAGGTGGCTAATCCCATGTGCTACTTCGCTCTGAAGATTCTGCCCTGGATTTCCTGCCAAGATCACGGCATCCAGCCACAACTTGTCGCCGCGCCACAACTATCATGGATCCATCAGCACACGTGCCGCATCGAAGACATGCCCAACGGCCCTCCCCTCGACACCTATCGTGATATGCCTACAGCAGATGCATCCACGACATCGGTGACGTCAAGCAACACCGGGTACTTTAAGGACCGCCTGGGACCATCCTGGTTTAGTAGGCACGGAAACAGCATCACCATGCAGGAGGCTAATCCCATCTGCTACTTCGCTCTGCAGATTCTGCCCTGGATTTCCTGCCAAGATCACGCCATCCAGCCACAACTTGTCGCCGCGCCACAACCATCATGAATAGGTCAGCACACTTGCCGCATCGAAGACATGCCCAACGGCCCTCCCCTCGACACCTATCGTGATATGCCTACAGCCGATGCATCCACGTCATCGGTGACGTGAAGCAACACCGGGAACTTAAAGGACTGCCTGGGACCATCCTGGTTTAGTGGGCACGGAAACAGCATCACCGTGCAGGTGGCTAATCCCACCTGCTACTTCGCTCTGCAGATTCTGCCCTGGATTTCCTGCCAAGATCACGGCATCCAGCCACAACTTGTCGCCGCGCCACAACTATCATGGATCGATCAGCACACTTGCCGCATCGAAGACATGCCCAACGGCCCTCCCCTCGACAACTATCGTGATATGCCTACAGCCGATGCATCAACGTCATCGGTGACGTGAAGCAACACCGGGCACTTAAAGGACTGCCTGGGACCATCCTGGTTTAGTGGGCACGGAAACAGCATCACCGTGCAGGTGGCTAATCCCACCTGCTACTTCGCTCTGCAGATTCTGCCCTGGATTTCCTGCCAAGATCACGGCATCCAGCCACAACTTGTCGCCGCGCCACAACTATCATGGATCGATCAGCACACTTGCCGCATCGAAGACATGGCCAACGGCCCTCCCCTCGACACCTATCGTGATATGCCTACAGCCGATGCATCCACGTCATCGGTGACGTGAAGCAACACCGGGCACTTAAAGGACTGCCTGGGACCATCCTGGTTTAGTGGGCACGGAAACAGCATCACCGTGCAGGTGGCTAATCCCACCTGCTACTTCGCTCTGCAGATTCTGCCCTGGATTTCCTGCCAAGATCACGGCATCCAGCCACAACTTGTCGCCGCGCCACAACTATCATGGATCGATCAGCACACTTGCCGCATCGAAGACATGCCCAACGGCCCTCCCCTCGACACCTATCGTGATATGCCGACAGCCGATGCATCCACGTCATCGGTGACGTGAAGCAACACCGGGCACTTAAAGGACTGCCTGGGACCATCCTGGTTTAGTGGGCACGGAAACAGCATCACCGTGCAGGTGGCTAATCCCACCTGCTACTTCGCTCTGCAGATTCTGCCCTGGATTTCCTGCCAAGATCACGCCATCCAGCCACAACTTGTCGCCGCGCCACAACTATCATGGATCGATCAGCACACGTGCCGCATCGAAGACATGCCCAACGGCCCTCCCCTCGACACCTATCGTGATATGCCTACAGCCAATGCATCCACGTCATCGGTGACGTCACGCAACACCGGGTACTTAAAGGACCGCCTGGGACCATCCTGGTTTAGTGGGCACGGAAACAGCATCACCGTGCAGGTGGCTAATCCCACCTGCTACTTCGCTCTGCAGATTCTACCCTGGATTTCCTGCCAAGATCACGGCATCAAGCCACAACTTGTCGCCGCGCCACAACTATCATGGATCGATCAGCACACGTGCCGCATCGAAGACATGCCCAACGGCCCTCCCTTCGACACCTATCGTGATATGCCTACAGCCGATGCACCACGTCATCGGTGAGGTCAAGCAACACCGGGTACCTAAAGGACCGCCTGGGACCATCCTGGTTTAGTGGGCACGGGAAACAGCTACACCATGCAGGTGGCAAATCCCATCTGCTACTTCGCTCTGCAGATTCTGCCCTGGATTTCCTGCCAAGATCACGGCACCCAGCCACAACTTGTCGCCGCGCCACAACTATCATGGATCGATCAGCACACGTGCCGCATCGAAGACATGCCCAACGGCCCTCCCCTCGACACCTATCGTGATATGCCTACAGCCAATGCATCCACGTCATCGGTGACGTGAAGCAACACCGGGTACTTAAAGGACAACTTGGGCCAATCTGGTTTACTGGGCACGGAAATAGCATCACCATGCAGGTGGCTAATCCCATCTGCTATTTCGCTCTGCAGATTCTGCTCTGGATTTCCTGCCAAGATCACGGCATCCAGCCACAACTTGTCGCCGCGCCACAACTATCATGGATCGATCAGCACACTTGCCGCATCGAGACATGCCCAACGGCCCTCCCCTCGACAACTATCGTGATATGCCTACAGCCGATGCATCAACGTCATCGGTGACGTGAAGCAACACCGGGCTCTTAAAGGACCGCCTGGGACCATCCTGGTTTAGTGGGCACGGAAACAGCATCACCATGCAGGTAGCTAATCCATCTGCTACTTCGCTCTGCAGATTCTACCCTGGATATCCTGCCAAGATCACGGCATCCAGCCACAACTTGTCGCCGCGCCACAACTATCATGGATCGATCAGCGCACGTGCCGCATCGAAGACATGCCCAACGGCCCTCCCCTCGACACCTATCGTGATATGCCTACAGCCGATGCATCCACGTCATCGGTGACGTCAAGCAACACCGGGTACTTAAAGGACCGCCTGGGACCATCCTGGTTTAGTGGGCACGGAAACAGCATCACCATGCAGGTGGCTAATCCCATCTGCTACTTCGCTCTGCAGATTCTACCCTGGATTTCCTGCCAAGATCACGGCATCCAGCCACAACAAGTCGCCGCGCCACAACTATCATGGATCGATCAGCACACGTGCCGCATCGAAGACATGCCCAACGGCCCTCCCTTCGACACCTATCGTGATATGCCTACAGCTGATGCATCCACGTCATTGGTGACGTCAAGCAACACCGGGTACCTAAAGGACCGCCTGGGACCATCCTGGTTTAGTGGGCACGGAAACAGCATCACCATGCAGGTGGCTAATCCCATCTGCTACTTCGCTCTGCAGATTCTGCCCTGGATTTCCTGCCAAGATCACGGCATCCAGCCACAACTTGTCGCCGCGCCACAACAATCATGGATCGATCAGCACACGGGCCGCGTCGAAGACATGCCCAACGGCCCTCCCCTCGACACCTATCGTGATATGCCTACAGCCAATGCATCCACGTCATCGGTGACGTGAAGCAACACCGGGTACTTAAAGGACCACCTGGGACCATCCTGGTTTAGTGGGCACGGAAATAACATCACCATGCAGGTGGCTAATCCCATCTGCTACTTCGCTCTGCAGATTCTGCTCTGGATTTCCTGCCAAGATCACGGCATCCAGCCACAACTTGTCGCCGCGCCACAATCATGGATCGGTCAGCACACGTGCCACATCGAAGACATTCCCAACGGCCCTCCCCTCGACACCTATCGTGATATGCCTACAGCCGATGCATCCACGTCATCGGTGACGTCAAGCAACACCGGGTACTTAAAAGACCGCCTGGGACCATCCTGATTTAGTGGGCACGGAAACAGCACCACCATGCAGGTGGCTAATCCCATCTGCTACTTCGCTCTGCAGATTCTACCCTGGATTTCCTGCCAAGATCACGGCATCCAGCCACAACTTGTCGCCGCGCCACAACTATCATGGATCGATCAGCACACGTGGCGCATTGAAGACATGCCCAACGGCCCTCCCCTCGACACCTATCGTGATATGCCTACAGCCGATGCATCCACGTCATCGGTGATGTCAAGCAACACCAGGTACTTAAAGGACCGCCTGGGACCATCCTGGTTTAGTGGGCACGGAAACAGCATCACCATGCAGGTGGCTAATCCCATCTGCTACTTCGCTCTGCAGATTCTACCCTGGATTTCCTGCCAAGATCACGGCATCCAGCCACAACTTGTCGCCGCGCCACAACTATCATGGATCTGTCTTGACGGCGACAGAGAGATGAGAAGACACACGTCTGCACGCTACAGCGCCGTGGACCCAAACTGGGGTCCCCGCTTTATTCCACGCTCGTGCCCAGCGCGCACCGCAAGCGCGTGGTCAGCACTCGCCACTCGTGGCTCAGCCCCAGCGTCATCGTTCCTGGAGCGTGCCCGTTTGCGGCAGCAGACGACGCAAGCTGCTGGGGCGCCGCCACATAGCCCCCCCCTTTTCAGACGGAGTGTCGGCAAAACGGACAGTCTTTGCGCTGGGATGTTCACGGGTGGGGCTGCGAACGGAGGGGAGAGTGGTGGTGTTCAGGGTGGAGTGGTGGATGGTGGTGTCGAAGGCAGGCGGTTCGGCCTCGGTGAAAGCGGGCTTGAGGCGATCGATGGAAACGACAGTGTCGCGGCCGTTAACGCGAACTGTAAACGTCTTTTCGCCGCGTGAAATGACGAGATGAGGGCCGGTGTAGGGCGGTTGAAGTGGCCGGCGGGCACTGTCGACACGGATGAAAACGTATTGGCTGACAGAAAGACTTGGGTGAATAAAAGTGGGTTTTGAGGAACACGGCCGTGGCGGTTGGGGACGGATATAGCTGAAAAACCGGGTTAAATCCTTTACGTAGGATGGGCCAGTAGAGGAAGGGTTGTCTTGAGGCTGTGGAAGGACCAGGAAGTCTGCCGGTAATCGCAAAGACGTGCCGTAGACCATTTGGGATGCGGCACAACCAAGATCATCTTTGATGACAGTGCGCAATCCTAGCAGCACAAGAGGAAGGTGATCTGCCCACTGCTCAGGTGATTCGTGAGCCATCAGCGAGGCCTTGAGCTGACGATGAAACCTCTCGACCATGCCGTTGGCTTGAGGATGATAGGCCGTTGTTTTTAGGTGAGTAACACCGAGTAGGCATGTCAAGCGGCGAAAGAGTGTGGACTCAAATTGGCGGCCACGGTCTGTGGTAATCTCCGACGGCACGCCAAAACGGGCGATCCACGTCGACATAAGCGTGGAAGCAACAGTCTCAGCCGTAATATCGCCGATTGGAGAAGCCTCCGGCCAGCGGGTAAAACGGTCGATCACTGTCAAGATGTAGCGGCAGCCCTTAGATGGTGGTAGTGGGCCAACAAGGTCCACGTGAATTGTGGAGAACCTTGAGTCCGGTAGTGGGAAAGTAGCCAGAGGCGATGTGGTATGCCGAGAGACATTGCATTGTTGGCAGGCGAGGCAGGAACGGGCCCAGGCGCGTACGTCAGTATTCATGCCCGGCCAGACGTATCTCTCGGCAATCAAGCGCCGTGAGACACGAACTCCAGGATGAGAGAGACGGTGAATAGAGTTGAAGGCAATGCGCCTGAGAGACGCAGGAAGGTACGGCCGTCTGCGGCCTGAGAACGGGTCAATGTCGCAAACGATGACAGAGAGATGAGAAGACACACGTCTGCACGCTACAGCGCCGTGGACCCAAACTGGGGTCCCCGCTTTATTCCACGCTCGTGCCCAGCGCGCACCGCAAGCGCGTGGTCAGCACTCGCCACTCGTGGCTCAGCGCCAGCGTCATCGTTCCTGGAGCGTACCCGTTTGCGGCAGCAGACGACGCAAGCTGCTGGGGCGCCGCCACAGATCGATCAGCACACGTGCCGCATCGAAGCCATGCCCAACGGCCCTCACCTCGACACCTATCGTGATATGCCTACAGCCGATGCATCCACGTCATCGGTGACGTCAAGCAACACCGGGTACTTAAAGGACCGCCTGGGACCATCCTGGTTTAGTGGGCACGGAAACAGCATCACCATGCAGGTGGCTAATACCATCTGCTACTTCGCTCTGCAGATTCTACCCTGGATTTCCTGCCAAGATCACGGCATCCAGTCACAACTTGTCGCCGCGCCACAACAATCATGGATCGATCAGCACACGGGCCGCGTCGAAGACATGCCCAACGGCCCTCCCCTCGACACCTATCGTGATATGCCTACAGCCAATGCATCCACGTCATCGGTGACGTGAAGCAACACCGGGTACTTAAAGGACCACCTGGGACCATCCTGGTTTAGTGGGCACGGAAATAACATCACCATGCAGGTGGCTAATCCCATCTGCTACTTCGCTCTGCAGATTCTGCTCTGGATTTCCTGCCAAGATCACGGCATCCAGCCACAACTTGTCGCCGCGCCACAATCATGGATCGGTCAGCACACGTGCCACATCGAAGACATTCCCAACGGCCCTCCCCTCGACACCTATCGTGATATGCCTACAGCCGATGCATCCACGTCATCGGTGACGTCAAGCAACACCGGGTACTTAAAAGACCGCCTGGGACCATCCTGATTTAGTGGGCACGGAAACAGCACCACCATGCAGGTGGCTAATCCCATCTGCTACTTCGCTCTGCAGATTCTACCCTGGATTTCCTGCCAAGATCACGGCATCCAGCCACAACTTGTCGCCGCGCCACAACTATCATGGATCGATCAGCACACGTGCCGCATTGAAGACATGCCCAACGGCCCTCCCCTCGACACCTATCGTGACATGCCTACAGCCGATGCATCCACGTCATCCGTGACGTCAAGCAACACCGGTTACTTAAAGGACCGCCTGGGACCATCCTGGTTTAGTGGGCACGGAAACAGCATCACCATGCAGTTGGCTAATCCCATCTGCTACTTCTCTCTGCAGATTCTACCCTGGATTTCCTGCCAAGATCACGGCATCCAGCCACAACTTGTCGCCGCGCCACAACTATCATGGATCGATCAGCACACGTGGCGCATTGAAGACATGCCCAACGGCCCTCCCCTCGACACCTATCGTGATATGCCTACAGCCGATGCATCCACGTCATCGGTGATGTCAAGCAACACCAGGTACTTAAAGGACCGCCTGGGACCATCCTGGTTTAGTGGGCACGGAAACAGCATCACCATGCAGGTGGCTAATCCCATCTGCTACTTCGCTCTGCAGATTCTACCCTGGATTTCCTGCCAAGATCACGGCATCCAGCCACAACTTGTCGCCGCGCCACAACTATCATGGATCTGTCTTGACGGCGACAGAGAGATGAGAAGACACACGTCTGCACGCTACAGCGCCGTGGACCCAAACTGGGGTCCCCGCTTTATTCCACGCTCGTGCCCAGCGCGCACCGCAAGCGCGTGGTCAGCACTCGCCACTCGTGGCTCAGCCCCAGCGTCATCGTTCCTGGAGCGTGCCCGTTTGCGGCAGCAGACAACGCAAGCTGCTGGGGCGCCGCCACATAGCCCCCCCCTTTTCAGACGGAGTGTCGGCAAAACGGACAGTCTTTGCGCTGGGATGTTCACGGGTGGGGCTGCGAACGGAGGGGAGAGTGGTGGTGTTCAGGGTGGAGTGGTGGATGGTGGTGTCGAAGGCAGGCGGTTCGGCCTCGGTGAAAGCGGGCTTGAGGCGATCGATGGAAACGACAGTGTCGCGGCCGTTAACGCGAACTGTAAACGTCTTTTCGCCGCGTGAAATGACGAGATGAGG
Organism: Haemaphysalis longicornis; assembly: GCF_048455015.1. Taxonomy (NCBI): domain Eukaryota; kingdom Metazoa; phylum Arthropoda; class Arachnida; order Ixodida; family Ixodidae; genus Haemaphysalis; species Haemaphysalis longicornis. The sequence goes on along the minus strand of NW_027526214.1, from coordinate 126,958,725 downwards.
GCCGGTGTAGGGCGGTTGAAGTGGCCGGCGGGCACTGTCGACACGGATGAAAACGTATTGGCTGACAGAAAGACTTGGGTGAATAAAAGTGGGTTTTGAGGAACACGGCCGTGGCGGTTGGGGACGGATATAGCTGAAAAACCGGGTTAAATCCTTTACGTAGGATGGGCCAGTAGAGGAAGGGTTGTCTTGAGGCTGTGGAAGGACCAGGAAGTCTGCCGGTAATCGCAAAGACGTGCCGTAGACCATTTGGGATGCGGCACAACCAAGATCATCTTTGATGACAGTGCGCAATCCTAGCAGCACAAGAGGAAGGTGATCTGCCCACTGCTCAGGTGATTCGTGAGCCATCAGCGAGGCCTTGAGCTGACGATGAAACCTCTCGACCATGCCGTTGGCTTGAGGATGATAGGCCGTTGTTTTTAGGTGAGTAACACCGAGTAGGCATGTCAAGCGGCGAAAGAGTGTGGACTCAAATTGGCGGCCACGGTCTGTGATAATCTCCGACGGCACGCCAAAACGGGCGATCCACGTCGACATAAGCGTGGAAGCAACAGTCTCAGCCGTAATATCGCCGATTGGAGAAGCCTCCGGCCAGCGGGTAAAACGGTCGATCACTGTCAAGATGTAGCGGCAGCCCTTAGATGGTGGTAGTGGGCCAACAAGGTCCACGTGAATTGTGGAGAACCTTGAGTCCGGTAGTGGGAAAGTAGCCAGAGGCGATGTGGTATGCCGAGAGACATTGCATTGTTGGCAGGCGAGGCAGGAACGGGCCCAGGCACGTACGTCAGTATTCATGCCCGGCCAGACGTATCTCTCGGCAATCAAGCGCCGTGAGACACGAACTCCAGGATGAGAGAGACGGTGAATAGAGTTGAAGGCAATGCGCCTGAGAGACGCAGGAAGGTACGGCCGTCTGCGGCCTGAGAACGGGTCAATGTCGCAAACGATGACAGAGAGATGAGAAGACACACGTCTGCACGCTACAGCCCCGTGGACCCAAACTGGGGTCCCCGCTTTATTCCACGCTCGTGCCCAGCGCGCACCGCAAGCGCGTGGTCAGCACTCGCCACTCGTGGCTCAGCGCCAGCGTCATCGTTCCTGGAGCGTACCCGTTTGCGGCAGCAGACGACGCAAGCTGCTGGGGCGCCGCCACAGATCGATCAGCACACGTGCCGCATCGAAGCCATGCCCAACGGCCCTCACCTCGACACCTATCGTGATATGCCTACAGCCGATGCATCCACGTCATCGGTGACGTCAAGCAACACCGGGTACTTAAAGGACCGCCTGGGACCATCCTGGTTTAGTGGGCACGGAAACAGCATCACCATGCAGGTGGCTAATACCATCTGCTACTTCGCTCTGCAGATTCTACCCTGGATTTCCTGCCAAGATCACGGCATCCAGTCACAACTTGTCGCCGCGCCACAACTATCATGGATCGATCAGCACACGTGCCGCATCGAAGAAATGCCCAACGGCCCTCCCCTCGACACCTATCGTGATATGCCTACAGCCGATGCATCCACGTCATCAGTGACGTCAAGCAACACCGGGTACCTAAAGGACCGCCTGGGACCATCCTGGTTTAGTGGGCATGGAAACAGCATCACCAAGCAGGTGGCTAATCCCATCTGCTACTTCGCTCTGCAGATTCTACCCTGGATTTCCTGCCAAGATCACGGCATTCATACACAACTTGTCGCCGCGGCACAACTATCATGGATCGACCAGCACACGTGCCGCATCGAAGACATGCCCAATGGCCCTCCCCTCGACACCTATCGTGATATGCCTACAGCCGATGCATCCACGTCATCGGTGACGTCAAGCAACACCGGGTACTTGAAGGACCGCCTGGGACCATCCTGGTTTAGTGGGCACGGAAACAGCATCACCATGCAGGTGGCTAATCCCATCTGCTACTTCGCTTTGCAGATTCTACCCCGGATTTCCTGCCAAGATCACGGCATCCAGCCACAACTTGTTGCCGCGCCACAACTATCATGGATCGATCAGCACACGTGCCGCATCGAAGACGTGCCCAACGGCCCTCCCCTCGACACCTATCGTGATATGACTACAGCCGATGCATCCACGTCATCGGTGACGTCAAGCAACACCGGGTACTTAAAGGACCGCCTGGGACCATCCTGGTTTAGTGGGCACGGAAACAGCATCACCATGCAGGTGGCTAATCGCATCTGCTACTTCGCTCTGCAGAGTCTGCCCTGGATTTCCTGCCAAGATCACGGCATGCAGCCACAACTTGTCGCCGCGCCACAACTATCATGGATCGATCAGCACACGTGCCGCATCGAAGACATGCCCAACGGCCCTCCCCTCGAGACCTATCGTGATATGCCTACAGCCGATGCATCCACGTCATCGGTGACGTCAAGCAACACCGGGTACTTAAAGGACCGCCTGGGACCATCCTGGTTTAGTGGGCACGGAAACAGCATCACCATGCAGGTGGCTAATCCCATCTGCTACTTCGCTCTGCAGATTCTACCCTGGATTTCCTGCCAAGATCACGGCATCCAGCCACAACTTGTCGCTGCGCCACAACTATCATGGATCGATCAGCACACGTGCCGCATCGAAGACATGCCCCACGGCCCTCCCCTCGACACCTATCATGATATGCCTACAGCCGATGCATCCACGTCATCGGTGACGTCAAGCAACACCGGGTACTTGAAGGACCGCCTGGGACCATCCTGGTTTAGTGGGCACAGAAACAGCATCACCATGCAGGTGGCTAATCCCATCTGTTACTTCGCTCTGCAGATTCTGCCCTGGATTTCCTGCCAAGATCACGGCATCCAGCCACAGCTTGTCGCTTCGCCACAACTATCATGGATCGACCAGCACACGTGCCGCTTCGAAGACATGCCCAACGGCGCTCCCCTCGACACCTATCATGATATGCCTACAGCCGATGCATCCACGTCATCGGTGACGTCAAGCAACACCGGGTACTTGAAGGGCCGCCTGGGACCATCCTGGTTTAGTGGGCACGGAAACAGCATCACCATGCAGGTGGCTAATCCCATCTGCTACTTCGCTCTGCAGATTCTGCCCTGGATTTCCTGCCAAGATCACGGCATCCAGCCACAGCTTGTCGCTTCGCCACAACTATCATGGATCGACCAGCACACGTGCCGCTTCGAAGACATGCCCAACGGCGCTCCCCTCGACACCTATCATGATATGCCTACAGCCGATGCATCCACGTCATCGGTGACGTCAAGCAACACCGGGTACTTGAAGGACCGCCTGGGACCATCCTGGTTTAGTGGGCACGGAAACAGCATCACCATGCAGGTGGCTAATCCCATCTGCTACTTCGCTCTGCAGATTCTGCCCTGGATTTCCTGCCAAGATCACGGCATCCAGCCACAACTTGTCGCTGCGCCACAACTATCATGGATCGATCAGCACACGTGCCGCATCGAAGACATGCCCCACGGCCCTCCCCTCGACACCTATCATGATATGCCTACAGCCGATGCATCCACGTCATCGGTGACGTCAAGCAACACCGGGTACTTGAAGGACCGCCTGGGACCATCCTGGTTTAGTGGGCACAGAAACAGCATCACCATGCAGGTGGCTAATCCCATCTGCTACTTCGCTCTGCAGATTCTGCCCTGGATTTCCTGCCACGATCACGGCATCCAGCCACAGCTTGTCGCTTCGCCACAACTATCATGGATCGACCAGCACACGTGCCGCTTCGAAGACATGCCCAACGGCGCTCCCCTCGACACCTATCATGATATGCCTACAGCCGATGCATCCACGTCATCGGTGACGTCAAGCAACACCGGGTACTTGAAGGACCGCCTGGGACCATCCTGGTTTAGTGGGCACGGAAACAGCATCACCATGCAGGTGGCTAATCCCATCTGCTACTTCGCTCTGCAGATTCTGCCCTGGATTTCCTGCCAAGATCACGGCATCCAGCCACAACTTGTCGCCGCCCCACAACTATCATGGATCGATCAGCACACGTGCCGCATCGAAGACATGCCCAACGGCCCTTTCCTCGACACCTATCGTGATATGCCTACAGCCGATGCATCCACGTCATCGGTGACGTCAAGCAACACCGGGTACTTGAAGGACCACCTGGGACCATCCTGGTTTAGTGGGCACGGAAACAGCATCACCATGCAGGTGGCTAATCCCATCTGCTACTTCGCTCTGCAGATTCTGCCCTGGATTTCCTGCCAAGATCACGGCATCCAGCCACAACTTGTCGCCGCCCCACAACTATCATGGATCGATCAGCACACGTGCCGCATCGAAGACATGCCCAACGGCCCTTTCCTCGACACCTATCGTGATATGCCTACAGCCGATGCATCCACGTCATCGGTGACGTCAAGCAACACCGGGTACTTGAAGGACCACCTGGGACCATCCTGGTTTAGTGGGCACGGAAACAGCATCACCATGCAGGTGGCTAATCCCATCTGCTACTTCGCTCTGCAGATTCTGCCCTGGATTTCCTGCCAAGATCACGGCATCCAGCCACAACTTGTCGCCGCCCCACAACTATCATGGATCGATCAGCACACGTGCCGCATCGAAGACATGCCCAACGGCCCTTTCCTCGACACCTATCGTGATATGCCTACAGCCGATGCATCCACGTCATCGGTGACGTCAAGCAACACCGGGTACTTAAAAGACAGCCTGGGACCATCCTGGTTTAGTGGGCACGGAAACAGCATCACAATGCAGGTGGCTAATCCATCTGCTACTTCGCTCTGCAGGTTAGTTACCTCCCATCCCTTTATAGTAAAAAGACTAGTGATCGTACCCTGCTGCTGTTTCCGTGCCCAAAAGTGTTGCTACAAGTTCTTTGCGATTGTGCGGCTGTCACACGAGAGCTTTTGGTAATGGCCGGGGATGTCGAGGAGAACCCTGGTCCCGATACCCGCTCCGGCTCGCAAACAACGGACATGAATGAGATAGCAAAACTGCCCCGCGACTTATAGGCCAGATCGATTGACCTCCAGAACGGCTAAGATATCCTAAAAACATCCATCACCGATGTTTCTCAGAAATAAGACAACATAGATCAGAAATTTGCTGACATTGGCAACCGCCTAAAAAATCTTGAAGAGAAAACAGCGGAGATCGATGGCTTGCAGGCCGCGTTGCAAACAACACAGCAGACTGTAAATTCCTTAGAGCAAGAGTACCAAACGCTGCATTCGCGTCTAAATGATGCCGACGATAGGGCTCGTCGGGATAATTTAATTTTCTACGGCATTTCAGAATCGCCACAAGAATCATTTCACGATGCCGAGCAAAAGATACTTGCATTAGTGTCCCAGTATTTTGGCATTAATTTAAGCACCGATTCTATTGTGCGCGCGCACCGCCTTGTACGTGCGACTCACGATCGTGACCGACCAATAATAGTTAAATTCTGTTCATACAAAACCAAATCTCAAACTTTGGCTAACCGTGCAAATCTAAAAAACAGTGACATTTCCGTAAGCGAGGACTTTTGTCCTGCTACCAGAATCGCGAGGAAAAATCCTTTAGAATATGCGAAAGCCCAAACTGGTTCATCGCAACTGAAGTACAACAAATTACACTTAAACGGAAAGTGCTACATTGACGATTACACCAATAAGACTGTAATAAAAACTTCCTTTCAGTCATATACGCCTACCAATGCTGCGTCAACCAGCCAAGACCCCCCTCCACGTTTCCACCCCTTCGCCTAAGTCTAATAACCCAACCTGTTAGCAATCTTTGAGGGAAAGTGGACTAGGCAAAAGGCTATCCGTCGTCTACACTAACATCCGTAGCGTTCAGAAAAAACGCGAAGAGCTGAGTTCGTTCATTGATTCATGTTCAGCTGACATCATTGCACTAACAGAAACTTGGCTGTCAAACGAAATACGAGATTCCGAAATTCTGGAGTGCAAAAATAAATATAACTTTTATCGACAGGACCGAGATACAGATCTGGGGGTGGGGTACTGATTGCGGTAAATTCTTAAATTGAATCTTGTAGTATTGACGTCCCGAGCGATCTAGAAATTTCATGGGTATCACTAGCAATCGGGAACAAGAAAGTTATTATCGGCGCTTGCTACTGTGCGCCTTCTAGTGACAGCTCATTCATTCATAATCTACATGACGTAGTGAATCTGGTAGTGGTACGTTACCCTAACTGTCCTATAATGCTTCTGGGTGATTTTAACTTCCCTAACATCACTTGGACAGCGGACGGTACTTGCGCAGTTGCTGTAGGAGCTGAACCGGAATCATTCGTTGAACTTTGTAGCACATTTAACCTTATCCAGGTGGTAACGCAGCCGACCAGAATAGCGGCCAACCCAGCAAATACTCTAGATCTAGTCCTAGCTACTTGCCCCAGCACCATTACATCGCTGTCGGCCTTACCTGGTTTCAGCGAGCACCAAATAATTCAATTTGATTTAGCCTTCCCTACGTTGCGTCCTAAAAAGAAAGCTAAATATATTCGAGACTATTCAAGGGCTGACTACGAAGCAATTAATTTTGTCCTATCATGTTTTGTTGATAACTTTCTAGAAAACTTTAAAACACGATCAATCCAAGAAAACTGGAACTTATTCAAGGAACAAATTACAGAATTAACAAATAGGCACATCCCACTTAGATCAACTGCAGCAAAACGATCACCATGGTACAACAAATCCCTCCAGCAACTAGCTAATAAGAAAAAGCGTTTATATCGCAGTGCCAAACGTTCTAACCAACCGCAACGATGGCAAGCATATCGCGTAGCTAATTCCTCTTACATCCAGGCATTGCGTAAACCAAAAGACAATTTTTATAACGTAACCCTTCCTTCTCTGCTCTGCAATAACCCACGGCAATTTTGGAAAGTGGTAACTGGCCCTGAAGCCGATACAATAGTTATTAAATCGAGTGCTGGTGAGCTGCTGTCCGGCAAGCAGACTGCCTCCGCATTCAACGACTATTTTGCTGGGTCTTTTTCAAACGTTTCACTAGTTGCACACCCGTCACTCAAAGACGCATCATTTCTACCTATGCCTGAAATTTTGATTGATCCCATTGGTATTGCTAAAATTATTGACCCTTTGAAACTTTCTCTGCCTCAGGTATCGACAATATCAATTCCAAGTTTCTAAAAAATACTAAAGTGTACTCATCTGTGTTTTTGTCGAAAATATTCGAACAGTCTCTTAGAACCGGTGAAATACCGGATGACTGGAAAGTAGGGAAGGTGGTGCCGATTCACAAATCTGGTGATAAACAACTCATTAGCAACTATCGCCCCATTTCTCTAACCAGCATTCCTTGCAAAATCCTCGAGAACATCATATCATCTCCAATTGTAGCTCATCTTGATTCTAATTCATTTTTTCATCCATCTCAGCATGGTTTCCGCAAACACTATTGTTGTCAAACCCAACTGGCTTCCTTCACACACTCTGTACATAGTATTTTGGACCGGGGTTCAACCGCTGATCGTATATTCCTAGACTTCTCTAAGGCATTTGACAGGGTGTCGCATAACCTTTTGTTTTTGAAATTAAGTAAACTTAACCTAGATCCCAACGTCCTTACTTGGCTGCGCAATTTCTTAACCAATCGATCGCAATTTGTTACAGTTAACCAATCTGATTCGCCTATGTCCAAAGTACTATCAGGTGTTCCGCAAGGTTCCGTGATCGGCCCACTCTTATTTCTAATCTGTATAAACGACTTACCCGCTAAGCTTCACTCTTCAATTAATCTTTACGTCGATGATTGTGTTATATACCGTGAAGTCTCGAACACTAATGACGCTAATTTCCTTCAGAATGACCTTGATACTATCACCAGATGGTGCGAAGATTGGCTAATGACCCTCAACATTAATAAATGCAAAGTAATGCACGTATCCCGGAAGAGCTCGCCTAATTTTAATTACACTATTCAAAATACCCCACTGCAATCAGTGAATTCATATAAATATTTGGGCGTTCATATATCAAGCAACCTGTCTTGGGAACAGCACACTAACTACATAACTGCTAACGCGAACCGAACACTTGGCTACCTAAGAAGGAACTTTCGCAACATACCATCATCTTTAAAACTACTCCTTTACAAAACATTAATTAGACCAAAATTAGAGTACGCTGCCGCTATCTGGGACCCCGGTATTAATTTACTAACAAACGCAGTTGAAGCGATACAAAATCGCTCGGCGCGTTTCATTTTAAGTAATTATCCCCGTACTGCAAGCGTTTCCAATATGAAATCTACTTTACTATTACCAGATCTCTCGCTACGACGCCAACTGATGCGCTTATGTCTGCTTCATAAAATTTACTATCATCCCACTTTACGCGATACCTTCCTATCCAGTCCTTCCTACATTTCCCGACGCCTTGATCATCGCCACAAGATCAGACCATTCGCATGCGACACCAATACCTTTCATCACATATTTTTTCCTCGCACGATAAGAGATTGGAACCACCTTCCCGAACAACTAGTGTCCATACCTGATAATAAATTGTTTAAATCGGCCTTATCCGCCCACTTCTCTGTGTAAACTGCTTCAACCATCTTTGTGTGCATTGGCCATGCCATTTCGGCTGTATATTGTTGACCTGGCTGTTTAGTGTGTTTTTTGTTATTGTTTTGCCGCTACAACATGTCTCTACGCCTGAATACGCTATTCATTGTATTACGCGCGCGCCTATTTTTATTTTTTTTATTGTTAGCCTATCAATATCGCCTTTGAAATTGTACATTTGTGCGCATGTGCGTGTCTTTTTTTTATGCCTTTGCAACCAGTGTCCTATCCTTCTTTTCTTGTTGTTGTTTTGGCACCATGGTGCTCTGTACTCTTCTGCGCGCGTATTGCCTTTTCAGTCGTGTAATCATTCATTCTGCTGTTACATTTCTTTCTCCTGTACCTTATATGCAGTCATCACACCCACTCTCTTCTGTAACGCCCTACCCGGGCCTTGAGGGTACAATAAATAAATAAATAAATAAATAAATAAATAAATAAATATAGCGTGCTGCACCAAGTTACCAACGTAACGTACGAGGTCTCCCCCTATGGCGTTCAGCTCGTCGAGTCACGCCTCTCCTACGGCCATTGTATATATTGTACCACTAAGGCCCTACTTTTCGCCGGTGCCGTAACCCGATGGCTCGACGGCGCTCGTTCTCCTGGGTGAAAATGACACGAGGCAACGAGAAAGACGACTAACATACTACGTGGTTATGAAGGGATTTGCCAGTTTTCACAAAAGGAGATTCTGTGACGAGTTCCGGTAGAAGAAGAGGACCAGGGGCACGATTATCTAAAACGGGACAGAAAGGCAGAAAACTTTATTCAGCTCCAGAAAATCCGTGGCAGTCTTAGTGACCTCGTGCTGCGGACGCGGGCCGCACTCGCTCAGGGGGCGAAAGTCCTTGCTCCTCCCCTCTCTCGCAAGCAATCTGGACAGCCTGGAGTTCAGTCGTGTACTCTTTACTTTTTAAGGCTTCTTCCCACTCTTGTGTAATGAAGTCACCGCGCGGTAACGCAGGGCATTGCCATAGCATTTTGTTTAGGGAGCATATGGTGCAGTGTGCAGTGTGGTTGGATGTAGTGTGCGAAATGGCTAAATACGCTTCTCCAGGGAAATCTACCCGTTTGGAGCATTCTAACGGCAGTGGATTGTGATCGCTGAAGCTGAGCGTGCGGGGCTGGGTATTTCTTTCTCTCTAAGCTTATAGTGTGCCCTTATCTCGTTGAAAGATTGTAGTGGATCTCTGCACTCTTCCCAGTCACTGGTCGTCGAGCGTCCTACGCTGCCGCGGCGGGTGATTTCAGGCGCGCAGTCATGGGCCATCTTATTGGCCTTGGGTATGTTATCGTGTATTTCGTGGCCCATGTGGGCAGGCAGCGACGTAATGTAGTGATAGTCATCCTCGCTTCTGTTAATGATTCGCGGTGCTACCTTGGCTGTCGTTCCTTTGAGGAACGCACGGACTGCTGCCCTTGAGTCCGAGTAGATGTTCGGTCTCCACGGGTCGGCCATAGCGGGGACAATCGCCACTTGTCCTGCGATCACGGGTTTGTGGGTAACCACGGATGTTGCGTTCAGTAGTTTGGCAGCTGGGTCGGTCACGAGCGCCATGTATTGGTTCGAGCAGCCGTATCGTGTTGCATTTACGAACGTGGACGTTCGCCGGCCTTATGGTGCAATTTTCAGTAGCGCCTTGGCCCTGGCTGCCCTTCTGCCTCCGCGGCTGAATTGCGGGCGTATGTTGCGAAGGATGGGCCCGGTTTCGTAGGTTTCCCTTGTTTCCAATCGAGTTTTACCTCGTATGTTTCAAATTCTTCGGAGATGTGCCCCATGGTGAGGAGTATGGCCCTCCCTTCTCTCGTGGTTGGGAGTCTTTTCCTTTGGGCTTCCCTCTATGTTTCGTTGATCTCTGCTAGTTTTTTGTGTAGGCTCAGTCTTTCAAGCTTTTTCGTGCTCGCGCTAATGGAGACCAACCACCCTCTTGATGCATTTCCTGATGAGCATGTGGACTTTAAACTCCTCGGTTTTGGCCCAGTATACCACTGCTGCGACGTAGTTTACGTGGCTCATTATCAAGGCGTTGTAACAAGGCGTTGTGCAATTCATGAGTGATAAGCATGACGAGGTTCTCGTCGAAATGAAGGCTCTCAGACACGAAAATTCTGAGTTGAAAGCAGCGAATCAAGCGCTCTCTGATAGATTGCACCTACTTACAGCGGAAGCAAGAGAGACTGATGAAAGAATAGTGGCTTTGGAAGAGTACATTAGAAACCGAAACGTAGCAATAAAGTGCGTTCCACACAGTTCAGACGAAAACCTCCAAAGCTTGGTTGAAAGGATTGGACAAGCAATTGCTGAACCGATCAAACCTGAGGATGTTGAAATATGTCACCGTGTACCAACAAAAAATATCACATCTGTCCCTAACATCGTCCTACAACTTAAACACCGATCCAAGCGCAACTCGATCTTGCAAAAAGCACGGGAAGCGCGGATCAGCACAGTTGACATTGGATTGACCGAAACAGCCCCAGTATTCGTCAATGAACATCTTTGCCGGTGCCGGCAGTTGAAATGGCTGATGGGCATGACAGTGTCCCCCCCAAAAAAACAAGCTGGTTGGAAGCATGCCTGGTGTCGGGACGATAAAATTTTTGCCAAAAACGAAGATAACTCAAACAAGGTCCGCATCGTAAACGAGAAGGACTTAACCAAAATTGCTTAAAGTAGCGTAGAAGTAATGCGTATGAAGATTTTGCCATGGCGGAACCCTTACAACTTCCCGACACATGCCCTATTTCAAATATAAGTCTGAATAACGCCTCGCTAACAATTTTTCACGTTAATGCGCAGTCAGCGCGGAACAAATACGAAGTATTGGTTGACCTATTGCAGAGATTTACAGGACCTGAGCCACATGTCTTCCCATTGCCGCGCATGCGTTCCTGAATGTACCCCTGAATGTACCCCTGTGTTTGAGCGCACATCCATTTTATTCAGGCATAAGAATCAGGAGACAAGAGAAATTGTCGAAGCCAGACACATTTTAAAAGCTGGTTCAGATTGTATTAGTCACCCATCTATTGCCTTGCTTAGTCGCGAAGTCGCCTACATAGATGGGCACTAAACATGAATTTGAAGCCTCTTCAGGGCATGCGTAGTGAAGAGGGGGAGGATAGTTCATGTGTGATGGTGTTATCGTCGCGGAATTATCTGTCTTTCGCGTGCTTCTGAGTTTTTATTTTGATTTTTATTTGTTTGTGTGTGCAGCCGATAGCGCTGAGAATGTGACGTATGTGGGGCGCCTGGGTATTTAATGTTCTGATTTTTGTAACAATAAACCAGTTGTGAGTCTGCGCTTGTGGTGTCTTCAGTGTGTTCACGTCCTCGTTAATTTGCGCGCAGTAGGATTTTTAAGATGCGTCAATACCAACTCGCCCAACTTTCGACCCTTTTAGAGATTTACACGCAACTTTGATATAATCATGCTTACTAAAACGTGGTATGCAAGCAAGACTGAAGTAGGTATCATATCAGGGTCTAAGACCTTTTTTCTAAATCGCTCAGGACAGAGAGGTGGTGGTGTTTTTATCGCCATAAGTAACGCCCTTCCTGCCTATATTGTGCCTGAATTGTCTTTAATAACGGATGATTTTGAAGTACTCACAATCCAGCACGCAGCGTACTTGATATCTGTCTTATACCGCCCACCTGAGGGTAATGCTACACCCTTTTTTTGAATATTTAGACCATTCTTCTGAGTATGCAACTAGATACAGATATGACCTTATCTTGGGTGGTGACTTCAATCTTAACCTACTCGCACCTTCTGCTATTAGAACCGAGTTCTTGAATTTATTGCGGGCGTATAATTTGAGCAATGTAATTCACTGTCCCACGCATATCAAAGCTTCGCACTTGTCTCCGCTTGATCTGTTTTTAACCAATATTGAACTCTTAACAATAAATTGCGCCATCAGCGACCATCTACCTATATATTTCGCCCTCAAAAAAGCTTCCGTAAACCGCAAGCAAAGACATACCTTCCCTATCGAAATATTACCCAGGTAACGCTGACTCGTTTTCGGAACTTAGTGGCTATTGAAGTGTGGGAAGATGTTTACCGCGCAAGTGGCGCTGAAAGTGCCTATAACATATTTTTCGCTACATTTGAAGCCATTTACAGCGAATGTTTGCCTGTAAAAATGTTTAAACAAGGTCGTAAAGAACAGAAGCCTTGGGTAAGCGAAGAATGCGTAAAAATGATAAAAAAAACGCCCTTTTTGCAAAATTTATGAAAAGCAGATATATCAGGCTACACTGGCGGCAGCGTAGCCGGAAACAGCAACTATGGGTCGGGGGGTATATACACCGTCGAAACAATAAAGCTTCCTCTCTTTGCTGCTCACCACTTGAGTGTGCGTGTCGTCTCTCATCGGCTGATACATGGCGCAGCCGGCAGCCTAATTATCGCCGTAATGTTGTAACCCCGCTTCGGACACCTTTGCAAAAATGGATGCACTACGTCAGCCGCCACCGCTTGTGTGCTCGGGCAACCTCGAGGTAAACTGGCCGCGATTCCGCCAGCGCCTCGACATCTTCATGTTAGCGACCGGATTCTCCTCAAAGAAGCCCGCTGAGAAAGTCGCGCTGCTCCTGAACGTTGCCGGCGAAGAGGCCCTTGAGGTGTACAACACCTTCAAGTTTTCCGACGGAGAGCCCCGTGACGACTACGATGTGGTAGTGAAAAAGTTCGAGGAGTACTGTGTCCCAAAGAAAAATGAGATCTACGAGCGCTACGTGCTCCGAACAACGCAGCAAGCGGAAGGTGAGCTTTTTGAGCAATTTCTTCGTGAGCTGAAAATCAAGGTTCAGTCTTGCGGTTTTTCAAGTATGGCCGAGTCTATGTTGAGGGACCAGGTCGTCTACGGAATCCGTGACAAAAAGCTGCGAACAAAGCTGCTCAAGGAAACGGATCTGACGCTGGAAACAGCCGTTCGCCTTTGTCAAGCAACGGAAGCCGCAGATAGGCAAAACATGGTATGGAATGATCAAGAGAAGTGCGTAGACGTCGTGCGGCCGGAGAAGTGGGTCGATGCCGTGCGGTCGGAAAAGCACAGGGTCCGGCGCTCAAGATGCACAAGGTGTAACACACTGCACGATGACCGAGCCTGCCCAGCCTTCAGGAAAACGTGCTTTCGGTGCGGTAAGAGCAATCATTTTGTCGCCCGCTGCCCTGCAAAGCCCAAGAGCCGGCAGACCTGCTGCATAACTGCAACGGACCAAGCGCGTGGGAAAACAGCTAGCTCGTGCCAAGAGAACACTGCCAGTGACGAGTTGTCAGGGGAGTTTGACATCCTGGATGTTGGAGTGTGTACGATTGCGTCGCGTCCAGAGTGGCTTGTCACGGTTGGTGTGGGTGCAACAGGCAAACTCTCCTTGAAAGTCGACACCGGGTCGCAGGCCAACCTGTTTCCCCATTCGCTGTACAGGAAGCTCAGCAAGAATGCTTCTTTCCGGCCCAGCCCAGCAACACTTTGAAGCTACACGGGAGGCATAATCAAGCACATAGGCCTGGTTACTCTTCAGCTGAAGATGAACGGCACCACAGTGCCAGTAGACTTCTTCGTGGTCAAGAATGGACATCAAGCCCTGCTTGGCCTGGAAACTAGCGAAAAACTCGGCTTAGTATCGAGAGTCGACTCTGTCAAGGAGGAAGACATTGTTAGTCAGTTTCCGGACGTGTTCTCAGGAACTGGTTGTTTGGGCCGCCCCTACCACCTGACTCTGCGCGAGGGAGCCCAGCCAATAGTCCAGCCAGCACGGCGTGTGCCCCAAGCCCTGAGGACGCCACTGAAATCGGAGCTGGATCGGCATGGAAAAGGAGGGCATCATACGCAAAGTTCCCGGCCCAAGCGAAAGGGTAAGCCCACTCGTGTTGATAAGGAAAAAGGATGGCTCGCTGAGAGTGTGCATGGATCCGTGGGAGCTAAACCAGAACCTAAAGCGAGAGCGAAAGAGGCGCGAAGACATCGAATCTGACCTGGCCGGAGCCACTGTTTTCACTACTCTTGATGCTAAAGCTGGATTTCACCAAGTGCCGCTCGATCCCAGTTCGTCTGAGATCTGTACCTTCGGAACACCGTTTCACAGGTACTGTTTTCTACGGCTACCATTTGGCATAGCCTCAGCGCAAGAGGTGTTTCAGAGAGTGTTGTCCGAGATTTTTGAGGGCATAGAGAGTGTTCGCTTCTACATAGACGATATCCTCATCTGTGGTCGAGACCAAGCAGAACATGATGAAAGGTTGATACGTGTGCTCGAAGCGGCACGCAAAGCACGGTTAACCTTTAATCGGAACAAGTGTAAATTCGCTCAAAGCTTGATCTGTTTCCTGGGAGATGTCATCAGTGCTGAAGACATCACACCCAACCAAAGTTTGGTCTGTGGTCTGACCCACATGCCCACTCCGGGAGATAAGAAGGCCCTGCGTCGCTTATTCGGTTCGATCAAGTTGCATGGAGAAATCTGGCGGCCAGTGGCCTATGCATCGAGGGCACTCTCGGACCCTGAGACACGTTATGCGCAAATTCAAAAGGGGGCTTTGGGCTTGGTGTTCGGCTGTGAAAGGTTTGATCATTTTGTGTATGCTGCTGACTTCACCCTTGAAACAGACCACCAGCCATTAATCGCAATTTTAAAAAAGGGTTTGAATGACATGCCTCCCAAGCTGCAGAGGTTCTTCTTATGGTTATTGAAGTATACCTTCACCTTGCAGTATGTTCCTGGCTCGCAGCTCGTCCTGGCTGATACGCTGTCCCGGCAGAAAACTCATATCCCCAGAGAGCCGAACGACCTCGCAGTGGACATCGAGGTGCATGCCACCCATGTCCTCTTCGACCTGGTAGCGCCAACAACCCTCGACAGACTCATCACAGAGACCCAACATGACCCCATTCTCCAACAGGTAATATCGGCGTTGTCAAACAATAGCCCAGTCGATGGCTTGTACAGACCATTCTATGCCGAATTGACCGTTGTCAATGGAGTATTGTTCAAAGGCAGCCGTGTTGTCGTGCCTTCATCAATGCGAGCCGACATGCTAAAACGGTTGCACGAAGGTCGCCTGGGCATCTCCAAGTGTAAAGCTAGAGCAAGGCAACTCATGTTTTGGCCGGGGATGAATGCGGACATTGTGGCCTTTGCCAACAGATGCTCAGCGTGCAATGCACTTGCTTATAAACTGCCACAGGAGCCATTCCGGATTCGTGAGGTACCCAAACACCCATGGAGCAGGGTAGGTGTTGACCTACTTGAGTATGCCCATCAGACCTATCTTGTCGTATACGACGCACAGTCAAACTTTTTGGAGCTAGAAAAGTTGCAGAATGCAACTGCGGCAGAAGTCGTAGATAAGCTGAAGGCAATCTTTTCCCGTCATGGCATTCCAGTGGAGGTGAATTCGGACAATGGCCCTCAATTCACCTCGCGTGAGTTCAGTCAGTTTGTGGCAATATATGTTCCGTCATGTTACGTCAAGTCCTCGTTATCCCCAGTCTAATGGCCTCGCAGAAAAGGGCGTGCAAGTGGCAAAACGTATCTTGCGTAAATATGCTGTGACTGGCGATGATGACTGGCTGGGTCTGCTGAACTATAGAACAATGCCCTTGGAGGATGGACGGTCACCCAGCGAACTACTCATGGGCAGGAGGCTTAGGACTAGGCTTCCCGACTTTGGAAAGGCAAGGGGGACTCAAGTGAAAAAGCACAAGCAGATAATGCAGGGCTGTCGTCTCTCGCAACTGCAACCTGGTGACGTAGTTCGTTTACAGAGTGATGTGGGATGGAACCCCAAAGCCCGGGTGTTGGAGGAAGGCAAGGGTTAAGGCTTGGGCGAGTTGGTGCATGATTATAAAAGGGGAAACAGCGCAAACTGAGACAAGGCACAAGACATGTGTTTGTCACCTCCTTCTTGTGTCTTGTCTGAGTTTGCGCTGTTTCCCCTTTTATTGGAGGAATGCTCACCCCGCTCGCACCGCCTGGTAACTGATACTGGCCGTTGCTTTCGCAGGAACAGGAGACACCTGCTTCTTACAGAGGAGTCCCTAGATGACACCTTGAGCGACACCATTCCGCCACAGCAGGAAATCGTCAAGCCGCTCGAACCCAGCCAGCCAGTACCGAACCCAGAAGATGTAGACCATCTTGCCAAATCCTTGCTAGGGCTCACCACTCCTACACAACAGTCACATCCTGTACCAAGGAGATCGACCAGACCTCGAAAGCCCCGCGTCAAGCTTGACTATGATGAGCGGTTCAACCAAATTCCGTAATTCTTAAAAGGAAGGAAGATATATCAGGCTACACTGGCGGCAGCGTAGCCGGAAACAGAAACTATGGGTCGGGGGGTATATAAACCGTCGAAACAATAAAGCTTCCTCTCTTTGCTGCACACCACTTGAGTGTGCGTGTCGTCTCTCATCGGCTGATACAGCAGAGATATAGGCGATCTTAAGCGATTCAGAAAATGTAGAAACAAACTAAACAAAGCCATCCGCCATTCTAAGAAACGCTACCTAAGTGATATTTTCTCCCTCACCACATTGTCTAGTCCCGACAAACCCTGGAGACATATAAATAGTTTGCTGGGTCGGTCAGTGCCGCACTGCATACAGATAATTCAGAATGGGGATGTGGTACCAGACGCGACTCTTGCCAACATGTTTACCGAACAATTTATTAACTTGACACAACAAATCAATAGCAAAACACCAAACAACTATCTTCCTGAACATAGCATGAGAAGTTTTCACCTCCATCCTGCCACTGAAGCAGAAGTATTTGTAGCCTACCAAACTCTCCGAAACACGAACAGCAAAGATGTCGATGGCATTCAGCTAGGACCGGTTAAATTTGTGCTGAATGTAATAACGCCCATTATAACCAGTGTTGCCATCGCTGGGCATCAGACATCCGCTAAAAAGCAATGAGAAATCCGCCAGATTCCGCTAGATTTTAAAACATATCCGCTAAATTTCCCGCTAGGGCCTATTTTATTTAAAATAACAGTTTCGTATGATACCTTTATCATTCTTAAAAGCTTCCCAAAACTACGAGAGCTGAAATAATATATAAAAGAGTCTTCCAAGGAGTCTAACAGAAAACTTCAGGTTTCAGTGCTGCGGTAGTCGTCATTGGTCAACCTCGTCTCAGAAGAGGCTAAAAGTTATAAATGTTCACACTGATGAAAAAAAAAAGAACTCAGAGGTCAACGAAAAACACCTCGAGGTCTTCGTCGCCGCTGTCGTCGTCTGACACCATCTCCACGGGACCGCTGGTACTTGTTGAAGAACCAGAAAGGCGACTTGGTTGCCCATACGTTGCAGATGTCCCGATTGCACTAACAACTGCTGCGGAAAGTTTGCAATGAAAACAACTTTTCTGGTGTCACTTCAGTCGCGCTCTTACGACGAGGATGGCGTTTGTTGTTTCAGGCTTCGGCTTGTTTCTCATCTTGGATTTTACTATGTTAAGCTCACTAAACCTCATCTCTACTTTGGCATTTGAATACGGCAGCACGAACATCGACATGGCGAATTCGGCCAGCTCGGTGAGCGGGTTTTCGCCGCAGGCGTCCTTATAGGAGTGAACTTCACACCAGAACGACTGCGTGAACGACATTTGCTTCCAGTCCAGGAAGATGATTTTGCTCCACTGGTTTTAAATTTTTTCGATTGTCTCAGAGCCGTTTTGAAACTTCACGGATTTGTTTGTCTGAGATAGGCGAACCAAGTGAACAGGAGCCCTCCTAACCTTTGAAGTTAAGCAATTTCTGCATTTTAGAGGACACGAAAAAGGTTTCTTGCAGCGCGATTGTGAATCGGTGCACTGCGTGAGGTATCCACCAGAAATCCCTATGTATGAAAATGGCCCGTCAAAAATCCACTAGCCGCTTGACTAATTTTTCCCCGTCAGAATAAAATAAAATCCGCCAGATTTAGCTGAAAATCCGCTAAATTGGCATCACTGATTATAACATATACATGCAACTTGTGTTTCGCGTCTGGAATTTTTCCAAAAAAGCTTCAGGTAGCGAAAGTCAGCGCGGTATTTAAAATTGGTGACAAAAAAGACTTTACAAACTATAGACCCATATCAGTGTTGCCAAAGTTCTCTAAAGGCATAGAAAAAATTATTTCTTCGAGAATTACTTCCTTTTGTGATAAGTTTCTCATTTTTTCGGACGCACAGTAAGGATTTCGACGAGGAAAGTCTACCACACATGCGCTACTTCAACAAAAAGAAATCATATTGGATGGTTTTGAGCCAAAGCTACTAACTCTTGGAATTTTTGTGGATTTCTCGAAAGCGTTCGACAGATTTAATCATGCGACGTTACTAACCAAACTGCAACGATATGGTATCCGAGGGACGGCCTTAAATCTAATCAGAAGTTGCAATTTCGTAGTCAGTGTGTCGTCATTAACAAAGCCCATTCCAATTTTCTTTCTATCAGTGCAGGAGTTGCGCAGGGCAGAATTTTAGGGCCGTTATTATTTAATCTGTACGTCAACGACATTATCAAAATCAACACTGATGCAAAATATGTAATATATGCGGATGAAACCAGCCTTTTTCTCACTGCTAATTCCACTGAAGAATTAACACATGTAGCAAATACTACCTTGGAAAAACTGCATGAATGGAGTAAGGCTGACTCCCTAGCTATCAACGCATTATTTATTTATTTATTCATAATACCCCTAAAGGCCCTCGTGAGAGGGTATTACATAGGGGGTTTACATGAGCACAAGTACAAACAGTGAACGTCAAAAACGAAAAAAAAACAACAGGATAAAATTTCAAATTAAATACAGACTAAGGTTGAGGTATATGCTATAACAAGTAATTGGTAAAGGCAGCAAAAATAGAGAAAAGAATAGGCAACAAAATGTTCAAATACAGACAAGTACACAGTGAAAATGCAAGAAAAAATAATCAATGCACTAATGATAAAAAGAAGACAAATAAAGCATGCAGTCAAAAACGAATAAAAAATATACACTCACTCATCACACCGCAAATAAGCTGAATCAAGGGAAATAATAGTACACATTTGCTCTGCACGTTCCAGAAAAGAGGAAAAAAAACAAGTAAAAGAGCAAAAGCTAGATGGTGTCAGTATTTTGAATTAGGTCTTGAAATTTCGTGGCGTTTTTTTCTGTGGCAATGTGTGATGGTAGATTATTCCAACCGGTTGTGGTACGTGGAATGAATGACCGGGAATAAGCAGATCATTTTCAGTTCAAGCATTTAACTTTGTCGGGGTGATCGCGGCGTGGAAAAATAATGGCAGGTGGCTCGAAGAAATCGCTGTAAAGTGACATGTGGTGATAATGTTTATGGAAAAGTGATAGGCGTGTAAGTTTGCGACGATGGAATAGTTCGGGTAGCTTTGCTCGGCGTTTTAGTGCTGTGACGCTGGAACGACGTTAATAATCCGAAAATATGAAGTGAGCGGCACTATTTTGCAGTGATTTAATGTCGTTTATGATGTAAGCATGTTCGGGATCCCAAATGGCTGATGCATATTCCAATTTCGGACGTATTAGTGTAGTAAAGGCAAGTTTGCGAATGTTAGGAGGAGCCTGTTTAAGGTTACGCTTGAGAAATCCAAAAGAGCGGTTAGCAGCCGCCAGGGTGAGTTTTATATGGTAGTGCCATGACAGACCAGTTTGCAGATGAATTCCAAGATATTTATAAGTGGTGACGAGGTCAACAGTAGTAGTATTCAACACGTAGGAGGTGGGAATCCGGGGTACGTGTTTACAAAAGACATAGACATTGCTTTAGAGCAATTTGGGGTGATTAGCCATGATGAGCACCATGCATTAATAACGTTTAGATCAGTTTGCAAAGCTTTCCGGTCATTTTTAGGGGGAATTATTCGGTAAATCGCACAGTCGTCAGCAAAAATTCTAATTCGGAATGACACACAGGACGGAGAGTCATTAATGTAGATTAGAAGCAGTAGTGAACCTAGTACGCTACCCTGTGGGACTCCAGAAGTTACTGGTATGCAGTGTTGTACACGTTCCTCCAAATTAGGAACGAAAGCTCGTTCCTCGTTCCTTGCCAATTTTGAAACGAGTTCCCGTTACAAGTTCCTTTATTGCGAAAGGAACGCGTTCCAGTTCCACTTCGAAAATTGGAACCTGTCGTTACATTATCGTTACAATAAGGTTTTTAAATTAAAATATAGTGTCAAATAATCCTGGGTCGAAATTAAGTGAGACATTTAAAACTCACATCGAACTACGTATATTATAAGAATATTAACACCACCGGCAGCAGATTATCTGGAGATAAAGATAATCAAAAGAAACGCTCCTAGGCGAATTTTTTCAGGGAGCACCAGACAAACTCCAGACGGCTCGAGGACATTTCGGTGCAGAATATTTTGGTGCGGAAATTTCGGTGTTCAAATTTCGGTGACCAAATTATCTGGTGCTTGCCTGCTTGCGACAGCCGTTATATTTTTATTTCCGCTTAACGTGGGTTATGGACAACAATCTGGAACAGTGAATTTATTTTTTTGATTGATGTCATGTTCGATCTTTGCCAGGTATTTTTAGAAATTCTATATTTATATATTTTTGTTTAATACCTATTCCTGGGGCACCTGTTTTGCAGCCGATTGAATTCTTTAGCATAGGTTTTTTTTTCATTTACAATTGGTTGTTAATTTATATTTGCTCTTTTTTAGCTAATACCGGTGTTTACGATGGTCCGACGCCTTTTTTGTACTTTTTAAAAATTACACATCCCCAAAATTACAAATTGCATGCACACTCTTTATATCCAAAACGTAAACATTAGCCAGCCCCCCAGAATGCAGAAAACCTTATGAAGGGTATTACGTGGGCTGGGCTGCCTTGCTAAAATGAATTTGCGAACCCTCGTCTAGGATATTGTCGTAGAGGAAGAACGGGCCTTTTTGAAAACAGCCGCGGCTTCTAATGTCCTAAATGTTGATTAAGGGCGTACGGGTTGTGCATTCAAATTCCACCCATCTTGTTCGGGAAAACCAACCTTCATTTTATGTTTACATGCCTACATTCACCAGATTTTAATTCTATGTCCTAGCCCCTCCCCCCTTCCCGCCTGCACGCTCGAACCTCGCCCACATTTCTTTTTCAGTCATATTATTTTTCGTTTCCCCTGCAAATCCTACAGGCGTGGCGGAGTTCACGGTCTCCGAAGCCTCACCGCAGTGATACAGGAAAAAGCTTTACATTCACCAGGAGCTCACGAAACCTCTATAATGTGCAACAAAAAGCCACCCAAAAAATTCCCCCGCATTTCCCCGAGGGGGAGAATGTGAAAGTGCGAATGCACGGTTGTCGGCCCGCTTGCGGCGCTTGCGCTCGGCCCCCGCAGCCCACCGCCTCGCCGCCTTCTCTTCCATCTCTTCCATCGGGTTTGTAGTATCACGTGTACACCACGCAGTTATCAAGCCGCTATAACGCCGCTGAGTCGCCAACGCACGCCGCTGACGACGTAGTTTGAATGCGTTAAAGATATAAGGCGCGCCACTAACGCTGATATCACGTCGCGTCCGTGGCTTGGTCGGTAGAGCGTCGCGCTGCGGCCGCAAAGTCCGCGGATCGAAACCTGGCGCCGGATGCTGTTTCTTTATAGAGGAGCACTGCGGACGCCAACGCCGCCGACGCCGGCGGTGGATGGTTTGGGGTCGCTTATAAAGTGCATTCGCACTTAAAAGCCGCTGAGAACACAATGACCACTATAGTTCGCTAGCTACGCCCTTCCGCTCGTCGCGGTCATACCAATGGCGCCCCCACTGCAGGAATCGCTCTTTCTTCGCCTTCAGTCTCCCCATTGGGAATGAACTCCAAGTAGCGCATATCATGGACACCCCAGGTATACATCGCTTTCTCCCATTATAAGGAGCAAAAAAAAATGAATAGGCTAGTGTGACGAGAGCGGCAACAGTCGCCTTCAAGTTTTCGAAGTCCAGTAGGCGCAATGGTGAAGCACAAGCGACACCCCTCTCTCTCTACCTAGGGGGATGATTGCCGGCGGGGCTCAGCTTTCCCCTCCCCTAAGTAACGCCACCGCAAGTCCGATGGTTGGTTTGTTAGTTTTAAGTAGAACCGACACCGAATGCAAGGAAGGCGAGATTGATTGAGAGATTAATTAAAACGAAATGCACACGCGCCTAATCGACCTCGTTTTTCTGTTGTTTTTTCGCGGACGTTTTCCTGGCGGGGGGCTGGGGGGCAGGAATAGACTAAAAGCAGCAGCGTCTTGCACCGTTGAGTGAAGTGAAAGTAAAGCGCTTTGGTAACACTTAAAGTATTAGGGCTGTTCACATGAATGTTACAATAACAAAAAATTGTTGAACGGATCCAAATTAACAACGTTAATTTTTACCATCTGCTACAGAAATTGGGTTTCACGTGGCGATGCTCCCCCAGGGTTTACCGTTCGTTTCCACGAACGGCGGCGCAAGCACAAGTCTCGAATGTAAAATCATACCAAGTGATGAAATTACAATATTAAAGCTAAAATGTTCAAAGAATGCCTGGGACATCCCCTCACTCAAAATGTCTGGGCCAAGACGTCGTGCACCAAAATGTCCCTGCACAGAAATGTCCACACCGAAACGTGCTGGACCGAAATGTCCGACACCGAAATGTCCGGATACCGTTTAGCAGTACGTCCGTTTCGTTGGCTACGTTGTTACCGGGTTGTCCGGGTCGGTCTGCTCCTGAGCGCGCGGAAGGGCGGGTAGCAGGGGTGCGGAGGCAGGGAGATGGCGAAGGCAGGCCGGCGGAACTAATCCGCCTACCGCGACGAATGCCCAAGCGCCCAGCCGGGTCCCGGTCAACCCAGTAACAACGCATACGACAGAACGGACGGACTGCTAAAACTCTCTATTCTTTCCCCGCCAGGGAACAATTCTATCGGTCAGACGCGCATTCTGGCCTCCCCAGACAAACGATGAAAGGGTGAAGAGCATTCTCCCGGCTACGCTATTCACCCGTCGAACGCCGCGCAAGCAACCAGCATGAAAGCAAACACAAGCTGCGGCCTGCTGCGTGGTTATTCTTCTGTCTTTGACCTTCGAGGAAGCACGTACGACTGAAGGGCGGGCAAATTGGCCATCTTATAGGAAGAGAAAAGCAGTAGTAATGCTTTGTGGATTTTTGTAATCGAGCCTTGGCATCAAAAACAGCCAAATCCTAGCGATGTAAAGGCAGCAACGCCGTTCCTGCCGTTCCTTCAAAAACGTAACGAGTTACCGTTACAGTTCCACCGACCCTTAATGGAACGGTGGCGTTCCTCCGTTCCTCCAAAAAGGAACTAGTTCCAGGAACACCGTTCCTTGTAACGCCGTTCCGTACAACACTGCTGGTATGAAGGAAGAGTTACAGTTGTTAGCGGACGTGAACTGTGTTCTAGAAGAAAGGAAATCTTTTACCCATGCCTAGACAGTTTGGTTAGAAGCCGGTGATGAGGGACACGGTCAAACGCTTTAGAAAAGTCAAGGAAAATAGCATCAACCTGGGATCAACCGTCAAGAGCTGAATGTATGTCATGAATGAAGCCGGCGAGCTGCGTGTCACATGACTATCCTCGGCGAAAACCATGCTGACATTTATGTAGACTGTTATGATCTTCCAGGTAGTTATTGTGTAATTTATGTTCAAGAAGTTTACAAATGGTACTGGTTAACGAGTTGGGACGATAGTTTAATGGCGATGAGCGTTCACCAGACTTGAAGATGGGAATTACTTTTGCGATTCACCAGTCATGTAGGGTGCAACCTAACGATAACGATTGTGAAAAAGGGACGGACAGTATGGGGCAAATGCTAGCAGATATGTTCTTTAGTATCTTATTATTAAAGCCGGCATGATCAGAAGCAGTAGAAAGTTTTAGTTTATTTAGTAAGGAGAATATACCCGCTTCACTGATGATTATTTCTGGCATGCTGATATCCGGAATGCGGTTAACTTTCGGGCATGACGGGATGTCTTCACACGTGAACACTGATATGAATGCGTCGTTTAAAACCTGTGCGCACTGAGACATGGGAATGACGTCGTTATTACTGGCGGTAAGGGCGATATCAGGATGGTGAACAGGATTAATGACACGCCAAAATTTCCGAGGGTTATTTAATAGCATAGATGATAAGTCATGTTTCAAGAAATGACGCCGAGTTGACGTGAGCAATTCCTTATCACAGGTTTTATAGCGCAATCAGGAAACTGAAAGGGGGTCTGTTTTATTGGCGTGGCGGTAAAGTCTTTTCTTTTTGTCATTGAGGCGTCGAAGCTGTTTGTTATACCACGGAGCGGTGTTTACAGTTTTGATGGTGATAAGGGGAATGAACCTGTTGATTAAATTGGTAAGTGCATTTCTAAACATGAGCCAATTATCTTCAACGGACCGGGATAAATACCCTCCCAAAAATTTATTTGAGAATGACAGGAGTTCATTAATTATGCTATCGTAATCAGCTCTATTATAGCACCTTATTTGCTTATTGGTAGTTTTGCGCTTGTTAGGGGAAATCCGGACGCTTCCAGTAAGGACGTCGTGGTCAGAAAGCCCGTCAAGATGAATAATTTCAGAAAATATATCAGAGTTATTGGTTAATACTAGGTCTACAATATTAGGTGATGTGGCCGAACACCAGGATGAGTAATTAGCTGAACGAGAGAAAAGTCGAGAGAAGACTGGACGAAATTATGAGCTTCACTTTGACCATCCCTAACGGATAGAGTTGACCAGCAAATGCTCAGAAAATTCAAACCGCCAAAATTTATTAAGAGTGAATTAGGAAAACGAGAAACGTCAGGACACGGCTAAATTCACCGGAAAAGTCAGTATTTGCCTCTGGGGGGCGGTAAAAAACGCCTATAAGTATTACACGGCCACCACACTTCAGGGAAGCCCATACACATTCCAAAAAAGAGGTAACAAGAACAGGTACTGCAAGCATATCATTTTTTATCGCCAGAAGTACGCCACCTCCCCTTCTATGTTTTCTGTCACAACAAAAAAATTTGTAATCCGCGCATGTGAGGAAAATACTGCTGTCAGGAATGTCATCGTTTAGCCACGTTTCAGTTAATGCGACGATTGTTGGTGTGCAAGAATCAACGAGGGAAGACAACGGAATGCTTTTGGACTGAACGCTTCTACTGTTCGTGTACAAAAAACAAACACCTGCTTTGTTGCGATGATAAGGAATGGTTAATTGTTGAACGGGGGGTAGGGTCGGGCTGCAGTCATACCGTAGCGGAAAAGGATTCAGATACCGCAGCGTCATTAGCAATGGGTGCGGCTTGATTGGTATTGGTGTCCCATACATAAACGTCATCATTGATGTGAAGCACGTCAAAAGCGAGCCTCACACGGTCACTTTCCTTTTTATTGTTCTCAAAAACTGCAGTAAGTTTCGCCGCTTTTCCCGAACTGGTTTAGAAAAGTCACGTGACAGGCCGAACGACGTATTTTTGAGCTTACTGCCACGACTTATTATTACCTCCACCTCTTTATCATGAAGAACTTGACAATAATAGGCCGAGTTTTATCGGGTAACAAATGCCCCAAGCGATGTGCACGGGCGACAGAAGTCACAGTGAGCTCGAGCTGATTCTGACAAAAATCAGTTACGATTTTTTGAACGGCCTCCCACGATTCCGTTGGATCATCGTCAGCGATACCATAAAATAAAACATTTGACCTTCGCGACCGATTTTCTAGATCATCGATCTTGTCCCGGATAATTGAAATATTGTTACGGCTAGTGGTGGCCTCCGAAAAACCAGACGACAGAATTTTAGACTGCAGGTAGACAATCTGGCTTTGCATTTCAGACAGTTTCGCATAATTGTTTGCGGGGATTTGGGCAGAGATAGAAGACTCTAACTTAGATTCGAGTTCAGTAACACGTTTCGAAAGCGATTTGTTTTTCACGGTAATATGAATGTGCAAGACCTTATTTACGGATTCAAACGCAGAAATATTTGAAGCTTCCATCCTCTTAACTGCATCGAAGACAAAGTCAAGTTTCTCTTCCTGGGCCTTAGTCATGGGCCCTGGGTTTACCTCAATGTCACGATGAAGTAATAACAGGCGCCAGAGGTAACATTGCAGCCGCGCGAACACGCTTCGAAAAACAAGAACAAGGGTGCCACGAGACCGCAATTACACAAACATCGTTGTCCCGGCAGCCATGCACATCAAAGTAACTGACCTGCAGAAGTGCGAACGGTGAGCGGAGCTGCATCATCACGGCGTCGTGACCCGAAATGGCGTCGAAATGCGCGCGCTTATAGCCGCCCCACGTAGTGGCCGGGACAGCGGAAGCAGTCCCTTGTTGCCAGGCAGGAAACCGGATGGCCGGCGAAAGCGCTGGTGCTGCCACAAAAACTGCAGAAAGGCCGTCGCCGAACAATGGCCCGTCGAAGACGGGACCCACCCCAGTTCACCAGTCTTGCACGAACGGCACGAACAGCTGGGCAGAGGGGACAAGCGGCGACTGGCCCAGAGCAGCGAGGAGCAGTATCTGCAGAAGTGCGAACGGTGAGTGGCGCTGCGGCATCGCCGCGTCGTGGCCTGAATCAGTTGTTTTCAGAACTAGAAACACAATATTGCCCGGCCCTGTGAATTTATTCATTGGTGGCTCTAAAATATTCTGTGTTCCGAATGTGAAAACTCTGGGTGTTACATTTAACGAGCATTTATTTTGGGACCCGCATATTTATCAATTAAAAACTAATCTCTTGAGGTCGTGTGGGGTTATCGGCAAGGTCCGGTACTTTCTTCCGCAAAATGTGAAATTGCTTATTTACAACTCATTGTTTTACAGTCAACTAACCTATGCTCTATTGGTCTGGGGGACGTCTGCACAAAGCCATCTAAACAAACTGCAAACATTGCAAAACAAGGTATGACGAAATGTAACGAACCGCTGTCGTGATTCGCCGTCTAAAGACCTATACCGCGATCTAAAAAGGATTCCAATCAAACGTCTATATTCATACATACTTGTACGACACTACATAAAGGAAATGAAGACTGCTAGTAGGCTCTTGGAGGATACTGCTAAATTAACAAAAAACACAATAACTCGAACGCTCCGGCGCCTCCCACATTGGCTTACCCCCCTCTCTAGGACAAACTACGGAAAGCAGAGTGTAATATCAGCTACCTTACAACTTAAGCCAACTATACCTATGTAAAATGCAGCCAGAAAACCTAACACTTAAATCGTGGAAGCAATGCAATGTTGATTTGGCGCTATTCTGCTAAATGCGCATACGTGTTATCTGTACTTCATTCATGCTTGTTTTTATGTTGTACCATCGCGCAAGTTGTGAAATTCTGTAGGATGTAAATAAGGTGAATATTTGTTTCGTTTGAACTGTGCATTGTATACTGTACCAGTTAGAACTTGTTCTGTTCATTTTTTTTTTTCGTGTGTTTCTTTCGTTATTCGCACTTGGTTAGTCGACTGAGGTTCGGCTTGTTTCTGTTCATTTTTTAACATATGGCACTTCCTTTGTAATTAGAGAATGGCAGTGCTGTGCTGCCGTCGACGTGCGTACACGGGGTAGGGTCCTCGTCAAGCCAGCGCCTATGCTGGCTTTTTTACCACTCTCCTTGCAACGTGACATGTAAATACATAAATGAATAAATTTGAATTTGAATGAAGTCTTTGGTGGTTGTGTTCCGTCGGGCCCCCTCGTCTCCTCGATAGTCTTGTGACGAGTCGGATTGTGCCTTTCGATTTCTTGGTGAGCTTTTCGATCGTTCTCGTATTCAGTCCTCGGGATTGGATCATTAGTCCGAGGACTCTTAGTGTGTCTACGATGGGGATGGTTTGCCCGTATTGTGTTTCGATGCGTATGTTTGCTTGTTTATGGGGTGGTTGACCTCTACCGCCCTTCTGTTAGATGTGTGCAGGAGCATTTCCGATTTCGCCGTTGACAGCTTGAGACCCGAGTCACGGATGTAGCTCTGGAGAGCGTTCTGGAGAGCGTGTTCGGTTTCTGCTTCCGATTCTCGAAGACTCCATTCCGTGATGTTATGTGCATAAATGGCGCGGTTGATTTCTTTAATTGTACTTTTTGTGACAGTCCTTTCATCATGAGGTTAAATAGCGAGGGAGACACGGCGGCTCCTTGCGGTGTAGCTTGCGGCCCCAGCTTGAATTCTTTTGATTGAATAAATCCGATCTTAATCGTTTCTTTTCTGTGTCTGAGGAACGACTTAATGTACAAATGGAATTTCACCCCCAGCTTCTCTTTGGAGACGGCTTCGAGTATAAATTTGTGTTTAGCAGTGTCGAATGCCTTGGTTAAGTCGAGTACTAGGACGCCTCTCACACCTTTGGAGTAGTTGTCCAGTATGTAGTGGCGTAGCGTCAGCATCACGTGTTGGGACGATAACCCCGGCCGGAAACCCACCATGTTGAAGTTGAAGATATCGTGTTTATTTTTGTAGTCCGATACTCTGTTTTGTACGACTTTCTCGAGTACTTTTCCAATGCAGGACGTAAGCGATATGGGCCTCATGTTCGTGGGGCCGAGAGGTTTGACCGGTTTGAAGATCAGCATCACTGATGCCGTTTTCCTTTCATCAGGAACGCGTCCGGTTTCCCAGGCCTGGTTGGCCACTTTCGTCAGCGTTCTTAATGACTTAGCATCCTGGTTGTGGAGGAGATTGTTGGTGATCCCGTCGGGTCGCGGGGCCGATCTGAAATTTAGGTTTTGCAGCGCCTCCAGGGCCCACTGTTCCGAGGTCGGCTCGTCCAGTCCGGGGTTCACTTCGCCATTCTACTCTTCTCCGCTTGTCCCACGAAAGAGGATATAGGTAATACGCTAGTTCTTGTAAGATGTCGTCGTCTGTTAGTTCTTTCTCGCGCTGTTGATGTAGCATACTCTCGATCGATATCTGTCGATTGCTCTTGGTTTACGTTCCGTCGATGAGAAGTTTCAGGAGATTTCATCTCCCCCGCGCTCTCATGCGGCTATCCAGTTGTGTGCATCTTTCATTCCACTTCTGTTTGTTGAGATTTTTTTATTAGCATTCTCACTTTCTTACATACAGCAAACTAAAAGAACAGGAACAAAAGGTGCCAAACTGCACCTGCCTGGGTTCTTGACTCCATGCATTCTGCATAACCGGGAAACCGAAACAAGCTCAACTACAATAGAAACACAGAAAAAGTACACACAGTATGAATAGGTACTAGGGATTATAAATAGAAAAAAAAAACGTATATGATATACAAAACCGCGGTTACATTGCAAAACAAAAACGTAAGCAGACAGCATCACACGGAAAATACAAACGAAGTCAATGATTTCTTGAAGCAACTAAGAGATGGGCACTGATCAATTATGTCCATTAAGTCCTTATTTTTATTCAAGAGGCTAGGAATTAGGTGGTGTAAATATTGAAAGCCGTAATTGGTTCGGATCTTCGGCGTTTTGTACTTACTAGTTCTAAATTCGAAAAACTGATTTCTGGTTAGATATGCATGTTCAAACTCCTCCCAACTTTCCTTTATGTGTGAATACATGTACATCGCAAGCTTGCGCTTGTGAAGCTGGAACACATCGATGATACCATATTAAGCGCAAACATCTCCAACACTATCCGTATATCTTAAGTTTTCTAATGCTCTAATAGATCTTTTTTGAAGTTGAAACAGTGCACGCAAATTGGAATCTGTTGTAGTGCCCCAAATTAGTAGACAATACTGCAAATGTGACTGAATCATTCTAAACCTTGCAGGAATTTTGTTTCTTACCTTCCACAATGCGCCTATAATGCGTGACAATTTTATTTTTATATGATCGATATGTTGATTCCATGATAAATATTCGTTAAAAAACACTCCTAAAATTTTAATAGTGTTAGTGGATTGAATTACGCTATTGCGGAAGTAAAGTTGAAAATTTTCGTTCAGGGGTGTATTTCGGGCTCTGAACATAACGTACTTTGTTTTGTTTATATTTAACTGCAATTCATTAGCGTAAAGCCAATGAGAGAGTTCCCCTAGCCAACAATTCGCATTTATTTGTACTTTCATTAGGTCACTTCCAGAAAAGAAAACATTTGTGTCATCTGCGTACAAAACTATTTCTTGCGTATCAGTTCCCTGGCATACTTTTCTATTTGCTTGTTGAGGAGCGCGCTTTTTTTGCGAAGACTCCTATTGAGCTTCTGCGTTTCCCACCACTTTCTGAGGGTGTTTCTGGCTTCTAGAATTTGCGCTCATTTATTTTTCATCGCTTCATACTCCTATGCTGCTTCAATTTCTTTAGTGACCGCTTTGGCGTCGTATTTGGTGATCCTGATGAGTTCGGTGTAGGTATTGACATCCCGCTTGGAATCGTTGGTTCTTTCAGGGGCGCAGCTCCTCTTGCTCGGGCCCTGTCCCGGCCCTACACGGCACATTAATGATGATTGTGGCAGGATGCCCCTAGGGATTGGCCAACCAAAGATTGGCCGAAGAGGTCAAAACGTTCAACGCGTTCGTTGCTACCTAACAAGGAGGAGAAGAAGAAGAGCTTGTCGTTCGTCGCTTGCGAGCTCAAGACACGGTCCTGGGGTACGCGACACAAGACGCTCTGCAGAAGGCGACGGCCAAGATCAGCACAAACATCGATGTCGTCGACGGGCTTGTCGACGGAGTGGTGGCAAATCTCAAGCTTTGCGAGCGAGGAGTGGTGGTCTTGACGCGGCGGCGCCCGGTTTCGATCCCACGACTCTCTGGCCGCGACGGGATGTACGTGGCGCTCTACAAACCGAGCCGCGAGCATTGCTACGAACGCGCCTTATATCCTTCATTCATTCAGATGGTGCGAGCTGTCAAGAAGACCTATAACAACGTGTCGGGTGCCATTGACGCGGCGGCGCCCGGTTTCGATCCCACGACTCTCTGGCCGTGACAGGAGCTAGATGGCGCTCTTCCCACTGCGCTACAAAACCGAGACGCGAACCGCGGCTACGAACGCGCATTATGTCCTTCACTCTTTCAGATGGTGCGGCCCGTCAAGAAGACCTACAACAACATGTCCAGTCTTTATATGATGTGTGGGTAATGTTTCACGGTTTTACCGATAAGCATTTCAGATTCGCCCCTCTCATGATCATTCACTTTGTGGAGATGGCGGGATTTTTTCTGAAGCCGTCCCATCTATGATTTTGTTCTTCCTGGTACCGGGGTTGGTAGTTTTTACTTATATCGTTGTTTGGAGTATTACGTGGTCACTGCCCAGATTCTCCTGCAGGTTAAGCCATGTGGCATTCCGGCTGTTCCGGACAAATGTTGTGGCCTGTAGTAGCCCCGTTCTTTTCCTCGTGTTGGCCTGTCTCCAATACCCCCAGGCTTCGTGCTCCCCGTTGAAGTCGCCAGCGACAATCAGCGGGCCGTCTCTGGCAGGCAACTGTCACTACCTTGTGTAGGACATCCGCGAAGGTCTGCTGGTAGGCAGAGGGTGGGCTGTATATGTTGAGTACTGAGTTGCAAACAGCGCAGAGAGAGAGAGAGAGAGAGAGAGATGAAACGTTTATTATTAGGAAAAAAGCAGGTGGCGCGATTGTCTTAGGGGTGGTGCCCTCCTTCCAGGGCCCCAGACTCTTCTGCTCCTCTCCGGGCTCGAAGAATTAAGTCCTTCTGAATCCCGACGTCGGAGCTGGCCAGAGCTGACTCCCATAGCGCGACCGTAATTGTGGGGTTGTTTCTTGAAGGCCAGATGATAGGGCAGGCCCATGATGCGTGAAATAAGTTGGAAGGGTTTCCGCATTTATTGCATGCGTCTGTGTGTGTTTGAGGGAACATTTTGGATAGCCGGGATTTGTTAGGATAAGTGTTCGTCTGGATTTGCCTCAGCGTTTGAGCTTCTGCGCCAGAGAGGTTCTTGTGCGGGTTGGGGAACAGGGCTCGTTCACCTCTTTGGACAGTGAGGCGTTCGGGACTTGGGAGGGGCTGCAGAAGGTTAGGACTGTTAGCCGCGCGGTTTGTAAGATCGCGCGCAGCCTGGTCGGCCCTCTCGTTTCCCTCCAGCTCCTCGTGTCCCGGAGTCCAGACAATGCGGTGGAATTGATTCGACATTTTCGGCCCTAATTTTTTAAGTCGCTTGTGAGTTCTTCCATTCATAAGGTTTTGCATAGCCTTTTTGGAATCTGTGACTATTTGGAGGCTTTGGTTCTTATGCTGCCCATACCTTATTGCCAGAAGGAGAGCAATAGTTTCGGCTTCGTCGGCAGTGGTATCTTTTAGCGTGAGGCAATCCTTGATGGCTCCTTCGTGATCAATTATAACTATGGAGGCATTTTTCCCGCTGTAGAAAGCAGCGTCGGTGTAGATGACTTTTTTTTTGTTTTCAAGTTGTTTCCGTAGGAAGGCTACTCGTGCTATTCTTCTCTCTTTGTGCAGGCAGGGGTCCATGTTTCGAGGTAGGGGGAGCACTTTCAGTCGTGTTCGTACTTCTCTGCTCATGTCCACTTTGTCAATAATCGAGTGTACGTCCACGGGGGACCCCACTCTTTGCAGGATAGCCCTGCCAGCTTTTGTTTTTTGCAGGCGTTGTTTTTGCGAGATGAGGAGTGCCTCTTTGATTTCTTCAAAGGTGTTGGATACACCCAAGCTCATCAGCTTTTCATTTGATGTATAGTTTGGGAGACCGAGGGCTGCTTTGTAAGCCGTGCGGAGTATGACATTGGCTTGATCAGTCTCTTGTCTGTTAAGGCAGTGGAAAGGCAAGCTATATGCCAGGCGGCTGGCTACCAAGGCCTGCATAATGCGCAGAGTTTCTTCTTCCTTGAGGCCGGCTCTGTTTTTAGTTATTCTTCTCACTATTCTTGCAATTTGCACAGTTGACTTCTTTATCGTTTCTATGGTGAAGTTTGCTTTGCCATTACTTTGTATAAACATCCCTAGGACTCGTATTTGATCTTTTTCGGGTATTGTGTAATCTCCAAGCTTAATGTTTATTGGCCCTGGGCTTACATAGCGGGTGCCGTGGATTCGGATAACTTCGGATTTTTCTGGTGCGCATTGTAACCCATTTTGTGCAGCCAGGTTTTCCACCAAATTTGTAGCCTCTTGAAGTACCTCTTCTTTTGCAGCCAGTGATCCTTTAGTAGCCCAGATTGTTATATCGTCGGGGTAAAGGGTAAAGCCTATGTCGGGATTGGTTTGCAGTTTTTTTGCGATTTTGATCATGGTAATGTTAAAAAGCAGGGGGGGGGGGGGATTACGGAGCCCTGCGGCGTCCCTTTGTTGGGCAGAGGAAAGGGATTGGATCGAATGTCTCCTATTCCTATGGACGCGGTGCGATCCGATAGGAAGGCTTTTACATAATTGTATGCTCGCTCCCCACAGTGCAGTTCATTCAGTGCCTCCAAGATGGCCTGGTGTGACACATGATCGAAGGCACCTTTCAGATCTAAGGCTAGAACGAGGTGTTCGCCTCCCTTGGGGATTTCTTGCAGCACTTCCTCTCGGAGTATTAGGAAGGCGTCTTGTGTGGAAAGTCCAGTCCTAAAGCCCAGCATGCTAGGCGGTATCATGTCGTTATCCTCTAGATAGTTGACCTCTCTGTTCGCGACGATCCTTTCAAACACCTTCCCCAAGCAGGGCGTAAGGGATATGGGCCTGAGAGCATCAATTCCCTGGTGGTTTTCCTTGTTTCGGAATTATGACTACGTCCGAATGTTTCCATTCCGGCGGGACTTCGCCCTTTGTCCATAATTGCTCGTTGCGGTACTCAGTCAGCTCCTCCACCTGGCGATCACCGAGATTTCGGATCATTGAGTTTGTTATGCCATCAAAACCTGGTGTCGTGTTCTTCGCTGCTAACATTGCACTGTAGACTTCTTCCTTTGAGATTTCCTTATCTAGGAGCTCATTTGGTCTACCTTTGTACGCTCCGGTGAAAGGCATTGGGAGCTGTCTTCCAGTTAGTTTGTTTTTAAGTTCTTCGAGAAGGGCATCATTGCTGCCCTGAAGTGTATAAGCAATTCGTTTCAGCAGGTGATTGTTTGCGTTTTTTGTTGCGAGAGGGTCGAGCATACTTCGAAGCAGTGCCCAAGTTTTGGAGCTGCTCAAGGTGCCTTGCAGAGACTCACAGAAATTATTCCAATTTTGTCTCGCTTAAACGTCTGCGTATTCTCTCGCCTTTTCGGTGATTTCTGCGATTCTTTTTTTAAGCTTTCTGTATTTCTTCTGCCTTTTCCACCGCCTTGTTAGGCCGTTTCTTGCCTCCCACAGATGGGCTAGATGGGAGTCGATGTTTGGAGTTTGTGTCGTTCTTTGTAGTGTTTGGGTAACGCTGAGGTATTTATTCTTGAGCTGAACGCACCAATCCTTGATATCCTTAATAGATGTGATTTTCTGTGAGCTGTCGGTATCGTTGGTTAGTTGTTCTCTGAATTTCTTCCAATCGGTGATCTTGACTACCCCTAAATTTCTCCTAAGTTTGGCTGTTGAGACTGAAATTCTGATAATGGCGTGGTCACTGCCCAAATTTTCTCCTAAGTTCGTCCATGTGACGTCCTCGTCCGTCTTTACTAAAGTTAAGTCTGGGCATGTGTCACTGGCTCGTTCCCCGCCTGCTCTGGTAGGCTGATTGGGATTAGTGATGAAGGTTAAGTTGCAGGGTTCGGCTGCAGAGATAATGCTCTCTCCCTTTTTCGTGTTGCGCTTATAGCCCCATTCTCTATGGGGGGCATTGAAATCTTCTGCAATGATGACCTGATTGCCCTTGGATTTTGTAATGGTTTCTCGGAAGAGCTTCTAGAAATTGTCGTCCCGACTGGATGGCGGACTGTAGATGTTAAGGACGAAGGTGCTTTTTCTCCCTCTTTTTGTCGGGATTAGCTCTACAAGAAGGGCATGTGACGCGGTCGTATCGAGCTTGTGTTCTATAGTTGTCACGTCTTTCTTGACCAAGGTGGCTATACGCGTCGCTTCATTTTTCTTTATGGTATAGTATCCCAGTAACCTAGGGTTATTGCCAACTTCCTGTAGACAGATTATGTCTGGTTGGATGGGGGCTGCTTCAATGTATTTTTCTAAACTGTGTTGCTTGCGCTGTAGGCTTCGGAAATTCCATTGCCAGATATCTAGTTTTGTGTTGGCAGTGGGTGCTCTATTATTCATCGTCAGTGGAGCTGAAGTCAGTGTCTTCTGCATTGGGGTCTATTACCTGCATTTTTTTGTTTCTTGGAAGCTCGGGCATTTCCAGTTTGCGCTTGCCGTCCAGATTTCTAGTTTTGGGTGAATCAATTTGTCTCTGAGTAGTGTCGAAACGGCTGTTTATTATTTCTAACAATTGAGTTAAGAAAAGCCCTATAGCGCTCGGATCCTTCAAAAGAACTTCTGGAACGGTAGGCTGAGGTAGTTGGGACTGATGACTTTGGGGGAAAGACATAGTGTTAGTAGCTGGGGGCTGCGTGCAAGAGTGCGCCCTTTCCCTGGTAGGCTGCATAGGCTGTTGCTTGAGGTTTTCTATCTCAAGTTTCTGTTTCTCTATTTGCGCTTTGAGGTTCTCAATCAACTGTTCTTGTATAGACTCATGTGTGGCTACTTTCGTGTTCTTGGTGGCTAGGGAGGCAGCTGCCTTGGACCAGCTCACCTGTTGCAGTTGCGTGGGTTCTCCACAGTCGTTGTCCTTAGGAGGACCACACAAGGACGACGCTGTCTAACAACTGTTGTTTTTACGGGTGACAGGCAATAAATATAAAAAAGACCAAAAATACGTGACATACTAATCTAGGAATGACAAATACAAAAACAAAAAGTAAACGTAAAAACGTAACAAATATAAACTAAAAACTTGAAATGTTCTTGGACACAGTAACCTTCACTACTTTTAAATCTGAACAAACCAGCAGTTGATATCAGAGCGCCCTCACAATCTCTCCTAGCTACCAAGAAAATCAATTTCTTTCCCAGTAAGGGCGACGGAGGGTGTGCTGATGCAATCCTGCTGATGAGTGTGAATTTCCGAGGCTTCTCGGATCTCCCACCGCAGCCTGTCCTGATACCTGGCCACCACGTGGCACTGCTCAAACGAAGGCGAGCAACTTGGGCAATTTGCAACGTGCGCAGCAAGCGTGCTCCCTGGTGCGCTTCTTACATCACACGCATGTTCCCGAAGGCGATCATTCAGGCAGCGCCCCGTTTGGCCCACGTACAACCGTTTACATGACAATGGTAACTCATAGATAACCTCTTCCCGGCACTCAACGAAGGCCTTTGCATGTTTCTTCGTGCGCCTGTTTGCCGCTCGGTATTCACTGTTTACTATGCGACAAAGACTACTCAATTTGTCAAGACCATAAAACACAAGGTCTACACCCGACCGCCCTGCTATTTTCTTGCCCTTGTGGTTCACACCACGGATGTAGGGTATTGCGGCTACCTTCCTTTTTCTCTTGGTGGAGGCTCGTGTGCTTGTGGTGGTTTTCTTAAGTCTCTCAAAAGTTTGTAGCCCGCTGCAAAGAAGCGAATTAGGGAAACCAGCCGTAAGCAGTACGGCTTTTTAGATGCAGAGCATCTCTTTCTTGCTCGGGGCACACGCCGCGGTGGCTCCGTGGCTAAGGCGTTGCGCTGCGGAGCACGAGGTCGCGGGTTCGATTCCCGGCCGCTTTTCTGACGGAGGCGAAAAGCAGAAACGCCCGCGTGTACGATATTTCGGCGCACGTTAAAAATCCGAAGGTGGTCAAAATTAATTCGGAGCCCTCCACTACGGCGCGCCTCATCCCCTGCGTTGTGTCGGCGCGTTAAACGCCACCATCAATCAATCAATCTTGCTCGGGGGTACGTCACTCCTGCGTGCCCTGTCCGCAGCGCATTTCCTCTTCTCTCACTCTCTCTCGCCAGCGATAAGCAGGTGCGCGCTGCACGCGCCCTCTTTCCCCCTCCCTTCCTCGCCAGCGAAAAAAGCATGTGCGCGCTGAGCGCACCCGATCAATCTTAACGGAGAGATCGCCTGCGGCGGTTCTGCTACGTAGTTGGATGATGAGTTTGACAGGAACCAACACTCCCGTCAGCGTAGATGTGAAGCAACATCTGGGTGCACATTACGTTCCTATTCGTGCTCCGATAAATGAAACAACACAATGGAACCACACGGAACCCCCATGATGCTACGCATCTCCTCAGGGTTACCATAGTGTAATTTTTGGGGCTTCAAGGCTGCTGTGTATGGGATGATGGCAGGATCTCAACAGCGAGTTCCTCAAGGCAGAGGTAGCTACTCCTCGCTTGACTTGTTTCGAATGTGCAGAGGTTAACGGCATGAAGCCCTTTTGGGATCGGGGGCATAGCTGAAACACAGGTGCTCCGTACTCTAATACAACTTGAGATCCAAGAACCGTGGTTTTTTATGGACACCGCCTTTGTTATCACGAACTCGCTCAGGTTGCAAAAAAGAAACCAGCGGCAAGAACACGCAGGACAAGAGAACGCGGGTCACAAACACAACGCTGGACTACCAACTGATCTAATCGGGAAAAAACGATACACTTATATGCAAAACCACGCGCACGCGCACACCTTGCCAGCATGAAGAGACAATTTTAAACAGCGAGGAAGTGAAATTCTTTATCTGTTAGAGCCACCGAAGGAACGCTGACACATGTCTCCTTGTTTTTTCTTATAAAAAACGCCTCAAGTAACTCACGCTCACGTCTTGATTTGCCCCTCCCCACAGTTACGACATGGTGAAACTTTGGAACACAATCCTGGCAGCTTTTTGCATGTAAAGCTAAATTGCTACCCATGCCCGAACTCAAAGTTGCTCGGCGCTGCCTCAATCGTTCATTAACGCACCCGCCCGTTTGTCCAATATATATTTTTCCGCAGGACAGTGGCGCGGAGGAAACAACACCCACCGCGCACGACGTAAACTTTGTTTGGTGGTTAGTCTTGCAAGGGTCGCCTTTCCGATGTCCCCCAGTAATTTGGGAACACAGCCCAGAAAGTTTTCGTGGTGCTGAAAATACCATGGTGACACCAATTGTTTGCGGTACTTTTTTCAGTCCATGCGATGTCCTGGAAAAAGGTGGAATCACTTCCACCTTTTTCCTCGCATTCTTCTCTGGGCAGCAAGACTTTCCAGGAGGCTTGTATAATTTCCTACTCAAAGATTCCCCAACCGCCAGCAACATATGAGAGGGAAAAGCTGACGCTTTCAGGCGTTTTACTTGTTCTTCAAGGCTCACCTGCATGACATGCGGGCAACTTTTGTTCAGGGCGTTCAGAAAACACAGGTTCGCAATCCCTCGCTTTACCAACTTTGAGTGTGCCGAACTGTACGGCAAAATCCCTTCTTAGACCTTGGGCAATACTTCCAACCCGTACTTCCAACACACATGCTGGTCGGGCATGAAGTAAATTTCTAAATCTAAAAACCTGATGGTTTTGTCAGATGGAACTTCATGCGAAAAAACCAAGTTCTGGGAAAAGGCAGTACACAAGTTTAAAATCTGGCCCGCTACACAAGTTAGCTCGTCCGTATCTGTTAGCTGCAAGAAGACTAAAAAATCATCAACATATCTAAAAACCCTGGCAATGCGGGAGTCTTGGAATGAGCTGTGTAGCACTGTGTCAAACTGGGCTAGAAATATGTCACACAGCACGGGCGCGACGCAGGATCCAATGCATAAGCCACGCCGTTGAACAAAGAACCCATCATTATGTTGAACGATCGTGGAAATCAGGTACACTTTCAAAAGTTCAAGGAAAGAATCCACCGCGATTCCAGACTTATTCTGAAAGGAAATTGCACCCGTTTCTTCAATTAGATCCCGCACAGCCTTAACAAGTTCATCATGAGGGACTGAGTAAAGCAAGTCCGTAATGTCTACCGAGAAGGCAGCATTCGCACTGGAAAATCCCCCCGAAGACACTCAACCAAAGTCAAAGAACTTCGCACAAGAAACGAATGTGTAGGCACAAGACCCTCTAGCGATTTCTTCAAATAGTTGGACACCACTTTTTGCCAAGATCCTTCTTCTGTAACAATCGTTCTGAACGGAAACCCAGGCTTGTGTGTCTTTGCGGTAAAGAACACACGCAGAACGTACTGTTGGCTCTTGCGCACTTCCTTTTCTAGCCGCTCCAAACCCAACCGGTTGAGGAGACTCAAGGCCAAAGACTTTGCCTTTCGCGGTTTCAAATCACACTTTCTGAAATTCTACTCAATAGCTTCAGACGCTTTTCTTTTGAAAGTGGAAGAAGGGAGAACCAAAGACCCACCTTCTTTGTCGGCCTGTGCAAGGGAAAGGTCCTCCTGTTGGAAGTGATTAACCAAGGGGCGCAGATTCTTGTGAGTCCCATGACGGGCAGTCCAGGTCCGACTTGGGCACTCCACTCCCTCAGAAACACAGTGGCTCTTCTCTTCAGCAACGACCTTGTCAGCAACTCTGTGCACCGCAGCCAGAAGTTCATGCTTGCGAGCCCGAGGTTCCAAGGAGAACTTGGGACCCTTTTGCAAGAGGTTGTCAAATTCTGAGGGGAGATAGGCTCCTTCCAAGTACGTCACGGCAGAGGCCTCCACCTTTCCTTTGGCTTTCTTTGGCAGGGACCGTCTACAGTCATTCTAGTAAGTCTGAGTGAGAAGTGCCCCAAGACGAAGATGCTCCCGAAGCTTGTTTGAAGCCGTCCATGGATGCCCGATCTGGAAGCAGAAGTGGCGTAGCCAATCCTTCAGGTGTCTGATCTGGCGGTGGAGTTCCGACTTCAGGATCGCGCAAATAATCTTCCATTGTCCCGAAGATGGCTGAAGATGGCCAAAGAGCAAGCGAACCTAAATGGGCGGAATCCCGCATTTCTGATGATAGGAAAGCGAGCGAATCTTGCAGCTTGTCAAAGCGATGGCGCACACGCAGTTCGAGAGCACATCTGAGTACGCATGAGGACGAAGAAAGGAGCCCAATGTACAAGAATAATAGTTCAAGAGAGTGAAATTCTGGGCTTGGTGGTTCATAATGTTGCAAAAAAGAAACCAGCGGCAAGAACACGCAGGACAAGAGAACGCGGGTCACAAACACAACGCTGGACTACCAACTGATCTAATCGGGAAAAAACGATACACTTATATGCAAAACCACGCGCACGCGCACACCTTGCCAGCATGAAGAGACAACTTTAAACAGCGAGGAAGTGAAATTCTTTATCTGTTAGAGCCACCGAAGGAACGCTGACACATGTCTCCTTGTTTTTTCTTATAAAAAACGCCTCAAGTAACTCACGCTCACGTCTTGATTTGCCCCTCCCCACAGTTACGACATGGTGAAACTTTGGAACACAATCCTGGCAGCTTTTTGCATGTAAAGCTAAATTGCTACCCGTGCCCGAACTCAAAGTTGCTCGGTGCTGCCTCAATCGTTCATTAATGCACCCGCCCGTTTGTCCAATATATATTTTTCCGCAGGACAGTGGGACGGAGTAAACAACACCCATCGCGCACGACGTAAACTTTGTTTGGTGGTTAGTCTTTCAAGGGTCGCCTTTCCGATGGCCCCCAGTAATTTGGGAACACAGCCCAAAAAGTTTCCGTGGTGCTGAAAATACCATGGTGACACCAAATCTTTGCGCTACTTTTTTCAGTCCATGCGATGTCCTGTGGAAGTAGGGAATCACTTCCACCTTTTTTCTTGCATTCTTCTCTGGGCAGCAAGACTTTCCAGGAGGCTTGTTTAATTTCCTACTCAAAGATTCCCCAACCGCCAGCAACATATGAGAGGGAAAACCAGACGCTTTCAGGCGCTATACTTGTTCTTCAAGGCTCACCTGCATGACATGCGGGCAACTTTTGTTCAGGGCATTCAGAAAACACAGGTTTGCAATCCCTCGCTTTACCAACTTTGAGTGTGCCGAACTGTACGGCAAAATCCCTTCTTAGACCTTGGGCAATACTTCCAACACACATGCTGGTCGGGCATGAAGTTAATTTCTAAATCTAAAAACCTGATGGTTTTGTCAGATGGAACTTCATGCGTAAAAACCAAGTTCTGGGAACAGGCAGTAAACAAGTTTCAAATCTGGTCCGCTACAAAAGTTAGCTCGTCCGTATCTGTTAGCTGCAAGGAGACTAAAAAATTATCAACATATCTCAAAACCCTGACAATGCGGGAGTCTTGGAATGAGCTGTGTAGCACTGTGTCAAACTGGGCTAGAAATATGTCACACAGCACGGGCGCGACGCAGGTTCCAACGTCTAAGAAGGGATTTTGCCGTACAGTTCGGCGCACTCAAAGTTGGTAAAGCGAGGGATTGCGAACCTGTGTTTTCTGAACGCCCTGAACAAAAGTTGCCCGCATGTCATGCAGGTGAGCCTTGAAGAACAAGTAAAACGCCTAAAAGCGTCAGCTTTTCCCTCTCATATGTTGCTGGCGGTTGGGGAATCTTTGAGTAGGAAATTAAACAAGCCTCCTGGAAAGTCTTGCTGCCCATAGAAGAATGCAAGAAAAAAGGTGGAAGTGATTCCCTACTTCCACAGGACATCGTATGGACTGAAAAATGTAGCGCAAAGATTTGGTGTCACCATGGTATTTTCAGCACCACGAAAACTTTCTGGGCTGTGTTCCCAAATTACTGGGGGC
Source organism: Haemaphysalis longicornis (assembly GCF_048455015.1). Lineage (NCBI taxonomy): Eukaryota > Metazoa > Arthropoda > Arachnida > Ixodida > Ixodidae > Haemaphysalis > Haemaphysalis longicornis. The sequence continues at coordinate 126,916,489 of NW_027526214.1, read as the reverse complement.
CATCGGAAAGGCGACCCTTGCTAAACTAACCACCAAACAAAGTTTACGTCGTGCGCGGTGGATGTTGTTTCCTCCGCCCCACTGTCCTGCGGAAAAATATATATTGGACAAACGGGCGGGTGCATTATTGAACGATTGAGGCAGCACCGAGCAACTTTGAGTTCGGGCACGGGTAGCAATTTAGCTTTACATGCAAAAAGCTGCCAGCATTGTGTTCCAAAGTTTCACCATGTCGTAACTGTGGGGAGGGGCAAATCAAGACGTGAGCGTGAGTTACTTGAGGCGTTTTTATAAGAAAAAACAAGGAGACATGTGTCAGCGTTCCTTCGGTGGTTCTAATAGATAAAGAATTTCACTTCCTAGCTGTTTAAAGTTGTCTCTTCATGCTGTCAAGGTGTGCGCGTGCGCGTGGTTTTGCATATAAGTGTATCGTTTTTTCCCAATTAAATCAGTTGGTAGTCCAGCGTTGTGTTTGTGTCCATCCTTCTCTTGTCCTGCGTGTTCTTGGCGCTGGTTTCTTTTTTGAAACATTATGAACGAACAAGCCCAGCATTTCACTCTCTCGCTCAGGTTCCGGGTGAACAATCCCACCAAGTCATCAATTATCCCGCGACTGCCCTTTCTCAGAAACCTTGCTAACAGTGAGGTAGTCATCGAAAAGGGAAACACTTTGACAACGGCGCTGGCCTTTAGGGCGTCATCCAAAGTCCTATCATGCCGGGCGAGGACAAAGTCGCTCAGTACAGGGGCTATAACGGAGCCGCTGCAGACGCCCTTCTTCTGGATGTACAGCTGACCATCGAACTCTACAAAGGTGCAGCTCAGGTAAAATGAGAGCAACTCCGTAAAGCCACCTACGCTAATGCGACCTCATTCTGGAACCGCGTGGCGCCTACGCAGTCTACGTGCGCGTCTAGGTGCGCAATCTACGTGCGCTCACCGGTTGTGGTTGCTCCTAATCTAGGAAGGTAAATATTTCCTGTGCTTTCCTTACTCGAAAAGGGTCATCAAGCGGCAGCATAGCTAGAGATCGCTGCCAAAACAGCCCCACAGACTGCTGCCAAGTGCCACTCTAAGAGACAATGACCCTGAATGTGCATTCAGTCTTGTGAGTCGTGGCTGAGAAAACGAGCTACAGACAAACGTGCTGGCTCTTCTTGACGGACACGGCTACCCTGCCAACTTCATGCCCTCGCAGCGCTTCAGGACCTCTTTCTTTACTTTCAGCGGAGAGACGTCAGAAACAGTGCGGAAGTTGTCAGCGAACGCTTGCTTTGCCTTCTCGGCGTAGATACCCGATGACATAACGGTTGTGGGGAGCGCCTTGGCACACCTTCTAGCCTAGAGGGTGTTGCCCGGAGCCCCTTGTCGCGAGCTCCCTTCCCTTGCCCTCCTCGCCGGTGCCCGAGGGATGGCGCGAGTGGACGTGTAGGAGCGGGCGGTGGAGTGAGAGGAGATCCGCGCGCGGGGACTAGGACTCGGGAGGGACAGAGTGTTTCTGGTGATGGTGTGTGTGTGTGTATGCCCGGACGGGCGACAGCGCGTTGGAAGATGTAAGTAAAGAGTTCTTTCACGCAACCGCAGTGTGCCTCATTCCTTGGCATGCCGTAGAGAGCAGGCCCACATCTGGCGCCCGAACGTGGGGCTGATGTCAAGCCCACCCGTGGACATTTGCTCTCTGCGGCTGCCGGGAAGGGGCCCACTGAGGTTTGGGACGGCATTCCTTTGTTCCGGGAAGGAAGCGCCATTTTGGCAGTGGGAGACCAGGGCTTTGAGCCGTATAGATGCATGTTTGTAAATTAGTTTGGAGGCCAGTTTTTTAGTTTGCTTAGGTTTTGCGATGGCTGCATATGCCTGAAGTTTTTCTTGCGTTCTTTTTTTCTGTTGTTTGGTTAACGGCCGAAGTGGTTACATTGCGAGTGTATGTAGCGTTTGTAGGGATATTAGTCGCTTGTGTATTTGGACGTGTCCCTACTGTAGTTTTTTTTTTGTATTTTAATGTGGCCGTAGTTCAGCCCGTTGGTCAAATGTATTGTCTTGTCGTTCCTTTTTTGCTTCCATTGAAGATTTGTGTGTGGGGTGTGTTTGTCGCGTTGCGTATGTAGTTAGCGCGGCTTGCTCTGTATCTTTGCGTCTGCAGTTTGGCGTGGTTGAGCCAGCTTTTTGTTGGGTAGTTCGTTGCCAATGGCTCCTGCCACACGGAGAGAGACGGGAGAGAAGAAGGAGCCGCAGGGCTCGGGGGGAGACTCAGTGGCCGCTGCGCAGGAGGCTGCTGATCAGTTGCAGCCCGCAGATCTCGCCTCAATGATGAGGCAGATGACCGGATGTTCGCGGAGATGACCCGAATGCTCGGTTCGGCGCCAGCGGCTCCCACCGCGGGTCCTGCAGTGCCAGTCTCGAAGCCACGTTTGAATATCGAGGTTCCCTCCTATTCCGGCTACGGAGACGTGAAATCCGTTTGCGAATACCTGCAGCAACTGGATTCGTATCAGACTGCGGTAGGCGCATCGGATGATGACGTGCTGAGGCAGGTCCTGCCCGTGGCACTGGTAGGAAGCGCTGCACATTGGAGGCGCTGCCAACCGGCTTTCAAGTCGATGGCAGATTTTAAGGACCGCTTCCGCGCTGAATTCCTGCCGCCTGATTACGCACACCGTATGAGGTACGAGCTTGCCCTTCGCGCGCAGCACCCTGAGGAGAGCCTCCTCGAGTACGTGCGGGTGATGCAGGAGCTGCACGAACGGGCCGACCCTGAGGCAGCCGACGCGGTCAAGGTAGCGCGCGTGTGCAGGCAATGCCACCCGCGTTTCAGACCGTACCTGCGGGGCCGGAGTTTTCGCAACTTGGAGGCCTTCGCACAAGAAGCGCGAGTAATTCAGGCTGATTTACTCGCCGAGCTTCACTACAGGTTGCCGCCGAGACCCGAGGAATCGCTCGAACCGGGTTGCGCCTGGTCGGGAGGGGGAGACGATAACTCCTCGGTCGGAAGCAACGCAGGCGACGGAAGGGGGAGGCAGGACGAAACAGCCCGCTTGTGCTGGTTTGTCGCAAGCCTGGCCACTTCTCCCGTCAATGCCCCGAGAAAATGCGTAGCACGCAGGGAAACTCGGATCGCCGGCGACGGTGAAGGGTGGTGGCTCGTCGTTGCCGGCGGAAAGCGAGAAGAGGGGGCCAGACAGAGGGGGCACGAGGGAGCCCCCAGGGCACCCCGAAGCTGGCGTCGTCGGGCAACTGGCCCCCTCCGCATGCAAGGCGCAGGGAGACCCCTCTTCGTCTGCCCCATTCATGCGAGTGCAATTAGTCGGTCAAGAACTTTTTGCACTGGCCGACACGGGCTCGACGGTTTCTCTCATCGGGGACGAAATCTTCCAAGCCTGCCGGAAAAGAAGAATCCGGGTCAGGCCCGCCGAGACACCCTTGAGCTTAGCAGCGGGTTCGGCAAAAGCAGACGGAGCTGTGACACTCACGCTCGCTTTTGATCACAGAAAGCGCAGACAGCGTTTTGTTTGCTTGCCTGGTTTGTCTGTCCCAGTCATACTGGGCAGAGATTTCCTCTCGAGGGAGGGTGTTGTGCTCGACATGGGGAGGAACGGCTATCAGTACGGGCCGCAACCCCCTTTCTTTCCTTTCGCGGGCGCGCCGATGCATGGTTCACAACCGCACGGGGCAAATAAACTCTACTGCGCTGTGAAAGGCCAGGGAGAGACGTCAGGAAAGATGAGCACTGATGTAGAAGCGGTCGTCGCATCTTTTTCAGGATCCGATGATCAGCGCCGAAAGTTGGCGGAAAGTTTGCTCCCCTTATCGGAAGGAGGCGGCGAGAGCGCGCGCACCGAGTTGAGCGGTTTCATCGGCGGCGCGCGCCGCCCCGAGAGGGGGAGGAGCGAGCCGGACGGAGGAGTCGACGCCGGCCGCAAAGAGAAAGAGAAGCGGCATCTCGCAGCGGCGATTTCTCACCCACCGAGAACAGAGGCAGAAAGGAATCTGTCTTGGGGGGAGGTAGTGAGAAAGGAAGAGCTCATTGAGGCCCAGAAAGCAGACGGTCTGTGCCAGCGGGTGCTGAAAAGGCTAGCGAGTGGCGTAGCTTGCACCGGTAACGCTGAGGGGTTTGACGCGTATCTGCTGGGCGACAATGGCTTATTACTTCGCTACTTTCCCCAACTGGACGACGAAGAGGCGGTTTCATCCCCCTTTCGAGTCGTGGTCCCGAGGAAGTTGCGGAAACGGTTCATGCGGTCCTTTCATGACTCAGGGCTGGCAGGTCATGGATGCGGCAGTAAGACTTACGACAAGTTATGCCGTGTCGCGACCTGGCCAGGCATGAGGAGAGACGTGCTGAGCTATTCCCGCGCTTGCCCTCTTTGCCAGGTAGCGAAGCCGCGCGCTGGGAAGCCGGTGGGTTTCATGAAGCCGGTGGAAAGCAGCTACCCGTGGGAGATTGTAGAGTGTGACGTAATGGGACCCCTCCCAAGATCCGCGCGAGGAAACCAGTTCATCCTAGTTGTAACGGACCACTTTTCTAAGTGGGTGGAGTTGTTTCCCCTTAGAAAGCTAGCGTCGGAGCGGATCGTAGAGAAGCTGTTGGAGACATTCACTCGTTTCGGCTTCCCCTCCGACCTGATCACTGACAATGCTTCGTATTTCACAAGCAAAGTCTTTTCAGACTGTTGTCGAGCGCTGCACATTCGGCACAGGAGAACGAGTCCTTATCATGCTCAGAGCAACATCACTGAGAGGGTGAACAGGAACCTGAAGTGCATGCTGGTTGCGACAACCAAGGAGCATAAGGACTGGGACGTGCGTTTGCCTGAGCTGGCTTTCGCGACTAGGACTACCGTAAATAGGTCAACGGGTTTGACACCAGGTTACCTAAACTTCGGTAGAGAGATCGCTTTTCCAATGGAAAATGCACTGCTGTACGCGCCAGCGGGTAACGCCCCTTCTGTGTCGCAGTACGCGGCTAGGCCCCGGGAACGCCTTTGGGCAGCGCAACGCACGGCTCGGGAGAACCTCGACGTGGCGCGCATGGAGCAAGCCGAGCAGTATAACAAAGGCCGCCGTCACCCTGTGTACAACATCGGTAACCTAGTGCTAAGGAGAACACACCCACTCAGGAACGCTGCACGCGGTTTCACTGCAGCGCTCGCACACAAATGGCAGGGGCTATACAGAATTACGGCGCAGACGACTCTGCTCACGTATGAGATGCAGTCGCTTGAAAGCGACGAGCTGGTGGGTCCTGTGCACGTTAGCGATCTCAAGGCCTATCACGTTCGCACTGGCGATGACGAACAGGTGGTAGCGGAACCAGAAGGTGGGAGTCCCGCTACTGAGGACAGAACGGCCGGCGATAGGGTTCGCACCCATCGTTACGACCTGAGGGTGCGGTAGTGGCTACCCCCCACGGGTCCGGGTCTCACGTGGTTCTACCACGGAGCAACCCGCAGCACAGTCACCGCTTCAAGTTTCATCGCGCCACCTGTGCGGTGGTGCGGGGCGTGGTTTTGTGCCTGGCCGTTACGATGACCCGCCGCCGTGGCTCAGTGGCTAAGGCGTTGCGCTGCTGAGCACAAGGTCGCGGGTTCGATTCCCGGCCGCGGCGGCCGCTTTTCTGATAGAGGCGAAAAGCAAAAAGCGATGTTCCTTCAATGCAATTTTTTAAACCTATAGGGGAAGCACAAGCTCTAGGCAGCATGGTAGCCTAGACAAAATCTCTCCGTTAACGAACGTGAAGAGATGATTAGAAACTTCCTTCACGATGGATTTCAACACGTCTGATCGTAATCGAGAAAAAAAAATTCACAGAAGGTCGATATCCATGTTGCCGGTTGAATACACTGTGTGTCGTACACTGAACATTGCACGCAGCGCTTGTGGCATGTCGCGAACAGAAAATGTAATTTGCTCACCAGAGAAATGAGAGAATGTGCTCCTCTGGCGTTTTCACGGGCACACCTCCATGGCTTCTGTCTGACGGGAAAAATTCCGATGCTTCAAACTGTTTGATCAGCTCGTAACACGAAGAACGTGGGAGGCGGAAGTTGCTGCGAAACTGTAAATGGAAATAACATTACGTGCTGCCACTTTTGCCTTGCGGCCGACCTTACCTGCTTATCGGAATAATTGCTAACAACGTTCCGAACGTAGCATTCGACTTTCGGAACATCCAGAGGCTCGGAGAACAACTCAGCGAACTTTTCGGCATATATCTGGCGATCGTCGTCGTCGTCGTCCGAGCTGCTAGTTTCAAGGCTTTCGTCTGCGAGCTGCTGGAACAACAGCATTGACGTTTCTTCCGCCTCTAGTAGCCGTCTCCTTTTTGACGTGGTGCAAAGAACTCGCCACACAAACGCCCTGAAACGCCACGAACAACGTGCACGAAGTAGGCGACGTCGTGCACGAAGTAGGCGATGATGATGATGATGATCGTTGTGGCCCGAAACCCTTTGTATCGGGCGGACACCGAAATGTCCAAGCCAGGTGAAAAACAACCTGCCGGCCGCACGAGAAGTCCGAACGAAAGCAGCCGTTTCGACGACGGAAGAGCGGTTCGTGCGTGAATACAAAGATCTGCACAGTTAGGGCGCAGTCCGATACGGCATAAGAACGCGCGCGCATTGCAATGAGCGGCTTAGCCCCGCGCGTTTTCGGGAGATCGTAAATTACGGCTCTTGTTTGAACGCTACTCGGAGAGAGAGAGAGGCGTATAAGTCACACTCGAAACCGGTTCCTGCAGAATCGCCATGCCATTAACTTTATTTCCCGCGAAGGCGGAATCTGTTTGCCTTGGAGGAGCAATTTGCATTTTCGAATGGCACCGCTGCAGCCCGCCCCACACGAGTCTTGCAACGAGATCCGAGCAATGAGGCAAAGGGTGATCTTAAGAGCCTTGCGGTGAAGCAGACCTCGAGTACGTGTGCCGGCATTGATTGTTCAGCCAAGCACGCATAATTCTTCAAGATATGAGGGCGAGAGAGTATAAAGAAAGACATCCCCCTCGCGAGGGGCACGATCCAATGCACAGCATTTCCGAGGGGGTGCGCCGGCAAGTCGTATCTCTCGATCGCGGGACCCGTGTCGCCATCTTTCGGAGGCGCGGGACAACTTGTGGCGCTTTCGAAACAAACCAGAAATGAGTGAAGGATATAAGGCGCGTTCACTTACGCCACTGTCGCCGGACCAGTGGGGTGTGACGACAAATCTGAGCACCTCATGGATGAAGCTGAAGCGGAAGAAGTCGCCGCTGGAGGAGGGGGAGACGAGCCAGCATCGACGCATGAGCTCAAGGACCTGCCGACGTGCAAGTCACCCGCCGTACAAGCTGGCATGGGCCAGGGAAAAGATAATGACCGGCCGGGCCTCAACACAGACGACTTATCACTGCCACCAGTGAACCAAGCTGCCCAACGAGGAGCTATCCTGGAAACCGACCAAGCGGACGGTGGGAAGGAGTCTGACGATGACACCATCGATATGGACACGAGCAAGGACCTCGCTAGCAGCACCTGCGGAAAGCGTGGACGCGAGAGCAACGTCGAAACGACAAAAGGCGACAACGCGGCTTCCGACGAGCCGCCTTGGAAGGCGGTGCTGGGGCGGCGTTCCACACAGAAGCCCAAGCGTAGCGTCCCCCCCGGACAGGAGGGAGCCAGCGTCGACGCCGGCGAAGACGCCGACGTAGTCGCGCGAGTGGTGTGCGCCGGTGGGCGAGTGAGCCAGCGTCGGTCATCCTTGTGTCTGAGACTCCTGGCCCGTAATGCAGTAGTGTATTCTGCGCTGCTTTTGAATGCACGCCCCGTACCCGTGGTGCTGTCTGTAGTGTATGGGGGGGGGGGGGGGGGGCAGGACAACGTAAGGATATTGTCGAGGTCGGAACAGGTGCCATAAATTGGTATGGGGCACATGACAGCTTCTATGTCATTTCGACGGCGCATTTGGCTGACTACAGCGGTTCGCTCCTCTTCCTGGCATTAATGAAAGCATCATCCTGTCCACACGCTCATTAATGTGAATGGCAACGAATCTCCTTTCAGCACTTAAGGTGGCAACAATCAACGTCAGGGGCCTGTCGTCAAAAGGAGACAGTACCAGCTTAACCGCCTTTTTCTGGAAGACGATATCGACATAATCGCCGTTCAAGAGACGAAAATTGAAAGTCAGGAGCAAACGGACCGGATGGTGCAAACTTTCAGAGCACGATATAACGTTTGCGTGTCCCACTTGGTAGGCGCGTCAGCTGGATGTGCGCTTTTTCTGCGTAATTCTGTGGGAATTTTTGAAGAAAGTGTCAGTGTTTGCGAACGCGGTCGCTATATTGTGTGCGATTTTTTGTACTCGGAAATGGCATGGAGAGTGATTTGTGTATATGCGCCAAATAAGGAAGTGGATCGCCACCTTTTTTTTTGAAAGTTTGAAAGTGTATTTAAACTGCGAAAGGCACGTAATATTTCTTGGCGATTTCAACTGCGTCTGTTCGAGCGCTGATAGAGCAAAAAAACCGCCGACACATGATTTGAGTGCGATGGTTTTAAATAGCCTAGTGCATAAGTTTGGCCTGGAGGACGTCGCGTGTGTTCTGTCGAACATGAATGCACCGCAGTACACACATTTTCAACGTGAAAGTCACGCAAGATTGGACAGAGTTTACGTATCACTGGGTCTTGTGCCTCTGTGCGAGGCCTACAACGTGAAACCGCTGTCCTTCAGCGACCACAGCATGGTGACGTTTACAATAGGTCAGAAGCAAAGAAAAACTCGCTTTAGCTGGGATACCTGGAAATTCAATGTAAAACTACTGAATGATGAACCATTCACAACTGGTGTAAAGAAAAGATTAGAGCAGGCAATCGGAACAGAAAGTGGGTCACTTATCACTGTCTGGGAACAGCTAAAAAGTGACGTTAAGATAAGTGCAATAGAAAGATCGTCCGTCATACGTCATAAAGAAAAGGAGGAGGAAACACAACTACAAAGCCAGTTGCACTTCTTGCTAGGCGTTGAGGCTCAACAGCCTGGAACTTTTACAAAAGAAATAAGAGAAGTTAAAAATAAGTTGGAGGTCATTGACATCGAGAAGTACAGGGGTGCCATAGTGCGCGCACGCGCAGAGCGACTCTGGTTGGGCGAAATGCCAACCAAATGTTCCCTGAGTGACGAAAAGGGTTATGCGCAAAAGAATGAGATTAAAGCTATTCGATACAATAATGTGGTTTCTAGGGACCCTGAAGTCGTGGAGCGCGCGTTTTTTGAACATTATAAGGAACTGCTGGGAACTGAAAAGCAAGGCAGTAAAGATTACGAGCTAACTTTCTTGCCGTCAATGCCAAAGTTAAGGGATGATGACAGAGCAAGCATGGAGGCGCCGATCAGTTTGCAGGAGATAAATAACGCCATCGACGAATTATCCATAGGGAAGTCACCGGGGCCAGATGGATTGGAAACCGAGTTTTACAAGTTCTTCAAAGAAGATATAGCAGTAATTTTGTACAGGGTCATAACGGAAGCGTATGAATCCAAGAGAACACCGCCTTCGTTCCGGAATAGTCATATTGTGTTAATTCCTAAAACTGATGATCCTGAAAAGCTGTTGGCGGTAGAGTCGTATCGGCCAATCAGCTTAACGAATGTTGATTACAAACTTTTCATGAAGGTTTTGGCTACAAGATTGCAAGGAGTAATAAAAACAATTGTTGGAACCTACCAAACATGTGGAATTCAGGGACGATCTATTTTTACCAATATTCATGTCGCAAGAAGTGTATTATAGTGTTGCGACGCTCTAAGGGGCCACGTGGCGATGATCCAAATTGATTTGCAGAAGGCCTTTGACCGTGTTGCGCATAACATTCTTTTCTCAGTGTTAGAACACGTTAACGTAGGATCCGTCATCCTCGAAGGTGTAAAGATGTCGTACACTCAGTGCTCAGCTCGTGTTATTGTAAACAAAAAAGTGGGACGAAGTTTTGATATACTGTCGTCGGTGAAGCAGGGGTGCCCCTTGAGTCCCTTGTTGTTTGCGATTTATCTTGAACCCTTTTGTTTTAAAGATTCTTCAAAAGAAAAATATACACGGATTCCGTTTGCACTGCAGTGAAGTTAAAATTTTGTCATATGCCGATGACATCGCAGTTTTTTGTAGTGATAGGAAAAGTGTGAGGGAGGTGGTGAACGATCTAAAGCGATTTTGCGAGTTGTCTGCCAGTCCAATTAACTAGAACAAGTGCATAGGATTTTGGCATGGTGACTGGCAAAGTAAGCCAGTGTTTTTCGAGAACATGCCTTGGACGACAACTCCGGCCACGTATCTGAGCATCCCCCTTGAAAACTACCAGGATGCTAGAGAGTACTGGGACGGAGAAACTGATAGAGTTAGAGAGAAATTAACACAGTGGGGGGGAAGGCATCTGTCAATGTTTGTCCGTGCATAAGCATGTAATGTGTTTGCTGTTGCCAAGGTATGGTACGTCCTGCAGGCGATTTGTATGTCAAGAAGGAACATACAAAAGCTGCACAGAGTGTTTGCGGTGTTTTTGTGGGGCTCAAGTTGGGAGCGCATGAGTCGAACTAATTTGTTTCGCTCGGTGAAAAGTGGTGGATTGGGACTGGCACATTTGTTTATCCGACGAATAGTTTCTAGGTTTATGTTTCTGAGAGATCAGAGAGATTGCTTTCTACGTACTGTGGTACAAGTCCGACTACGTGATGTCATTCCAGACTATGTAGTTTCAACTTCTGAAATGCGATGTGTACGTGTGCGTGGGTTCTTGCGCGAAGTGGTGGATGCTTTTAGGATTTTAAGGGTTAGGTTTTCCTCGGAGTATTGGAGTAGTGTACCGCGGAAACGTTTGTACAAAGATATGATTGATGTGTGTCTGCCTGTTCCGGTTTATCGTCAGTTATATGCAGTGGGTTCAGGAAAAGATGTTCTAAAAAGAGTGAAGCGAATGCCAGTACGTTCATCTATTAAATCTTTCTTCTTTAAACTTCATAGCGGCACGCTTCCGGTAAAACCCTGGCTGCAGGAAAAAGGACTATATGTACACCCATGGACACTTGACTGTAGACAATGCCAAAAGCTGGAAACAATTGAGCACATCTTTCTGGACTGTTGGGATGCGGTGTTTCACTGTGACATCCTCCAACGAACCCTGAAAAAAGACTTACCATTAACGCCTTATGGCATTCGCTTTTTGCCCGTAAACAATGATGGAGGCGTGCCCTATGATATGTTCATGGCACTTAGTCTGCAGTCTATGTGGAAAACTCGCATGGCGGTTCAAAATGCCGAAGAGGATGCTCGCACAGTGCGAGAGTACTTCATTGAAAGCGTTGCTTATATAAGAGAAGTTTATCGAGTGATGCCGGAAGAGCCTGAGTGGTTACCCATTGTGGAGGTTCTAGCGCAATTTAAGATGTTTTAAGCCACTCCCTTCAGCCGATTGGTGGCTGGAGCTAGTAATTTGTGTACTGAACAGCGAGTGTTGTGTTGTCGCCAAGCAGGCAATAAAGAAAAAAAAAAAGTTTCGTGGCTTAGTCGGTAGTGCGCCGGGCACCTTGCGTTCCGCCCGCGGCGTCATGGGTTCGAAACCGGGCGCCGGAAGCTGTTATTTCTTTTATAGTGTAGTGGCCTGGCTGCGGACTACGACAAGGCGCGCCTGCGGACTACGACAAGGCACGCCAACGCCGCGTGACATTGTGAGTTACTAAAATGCTATGCATTTAAAACGCCCGTGTGTACGAGATTTCGGCGCACGTTAAAGATCCCCAGGTGGTCAAAATTAATCCGGAGCCCTCCACTACGGCGCGCCTCATCGCCTGCGTTGCGTCGGCGTGTTAAACCCAACAATCAATCAATGGCCGTTACGATGCCAGCCTGGGCCTGCCGACAGCGGGCCCTTCCGGTGCGACCCGGGAGCTTCGCGCCACCGGCCTGGTGGTGCGGGGCGATACGTTCGTGCCTGGGCGTTGCGAGTCTGGCCCGGGCCTGCCGAGCAGAGGGCCTTCCTGGTTCGACCCGGGAGCTGTTGCCACGGTCCGGGTGGTCCTGCCGCCCTTCGGAGATGCGAGGCGGCTGCGGTTCGCCTCCTGGTCGACGGCGGAGTCCTCTTCATGGGTTGGAGGCCTGCTGAGCTCCTCGCGGAGCTGTAACCCTGGCGTGGAGGCGAAGGTGGGCGCAGAGCCTACAGCTCGTTCGGGGGCCTCGAGCCTCTACGAGCGCCCGTCAACCGGGTTTGCCCCGGGCTCATCGCGGCGCCTCCGGTTACGGCGCCGAGCAGCGGAGATCGGGACACCGGGGCGCTGTCGAGAGGAGCCTGGCCGTTCCGTGGATTCCTGCGCCGAGCACCCGAGAATGCGCTCCTGCGGACGCCCACGTGGGGACGATGGCGACAGAGCGGCATGCTGCCACACTTCGGCGGGTGCCAGCCCACCCACAGGTGCACAGGGCGGCCCCGGGCGCAGACCAGCGGCTCCACGTGCGCTAGGAACCCGAGGACGATCTTCATTGACGGACCCGTACCCCGTGTTTGAGGGGGGGAGAGATGTGGGGAGCGCCTTGGCGCACCTTCTAGCCTAGAGGGTGTTGCCCGGAGCCCCTCGTCGCGAGCTCCCTTCCCTTGCCCTCCTCGCCGGTGCCCGAGGGATGGCGCGAGTGGACGTGTAGGAGCGGGCGGTGGAGTGAGAGGAGAACCTCGCGCGGGGACTAGGACTCGGGAGGGACAGAGTGTTTCTGGTGATGTTGTGTGTGTGTATGCCCGGACGGGCCACTGCGCGTTGGAAGATGTAAGTAAAGAGTTCTTTCACGCAACCGCAGTGTGCCTCATTCCTTGGCATGTCGTAGAGAGCAGGCCCACACGGTAAAGCCACCTTCCTTGTCAGACAACAGAAGCTTTACGTTTGCATCATGACGCGCGGAAACGACTCCCTTTGTGCGACCAGAATGTTTGGTATCTGGCATGGACCGCTGGACATCCCCTCTTTCACCCATGCATCTGTCCACATTTTCCGTGTTTGCCCCGGCGGCTGCAGTCCTAACCACGGAGAGCGGCTCTATTTTGTCGGCCTTAGGATGCACGGAGAACTTAGGCCCCAAAACTTGCTTGCGGCGGGATGTCAGGAGTGTCTAGGACGTGAACCGCCTGGTGAGCTGGAGTCGCACGAGGTATCCTGGTGATCATAGCGAAGATCTTTTTCCAAAGGAAGTTGGTTGCTATGGAAGCGGAGAGCAAAGCGTGTCGAAGACGCTTATCACGTCCTCCAGAGGGTGCATCGCGAAAACAAGCCAACTTGAGGCAGTCCTTGATGTACTCTGCTTGGTTCTTGGCTTCGCGGCGAAGCAATCGGCACAACTTTGTTCCATTGTTGCCTGATGGGGGCAGTGATCCTACCCACAATCCAACGCCGGGTGGGTCATGGAGAGGCGGTACCGGCAGTCGGCTGAAACAAGATGACTGATGCACATAAAAGAATCTCGGAGGCGGAGCGGAAAGGAAACAGAAGGAAATCCCGACGTAGAAGAAATTCACTGCAACACCGATTGCAGGCGGACCAGTTGGTACATCACTTAGTTGCAAACAGCGCACGAACAGCGCAATATGGTGGGATTCTTCTCGTTCACTTACATTTTCTGGAGGTTTGAGCAGTGACAAGTGGTGGCCAGCTATAAAGACAGGCTGCGGCGGGAGATGAGAGAAGCCTGCGACATTCACACATTGCGGCAGGATTGCATCCGCCCACCCTTCATTGCCCCTACTGGGAACGAAATTGACTATCTTGGTAGCTGGGAGACATTGTGAGGGCGCTCTGTTATAGATTGTGCTCGTTGCTGCAGATTTAATAGTAGCGCAGATTACTGTGCCATAGAAGATTTTTAAATTTTAATTTTACATTTTTTTACTTTTATTTTTTCTTGCATTTGTCATCACTAGAATAGTATGCGACGGGTTTTCTGTCTTTTGACATTTACTGCCTGTCCGCGACAATAAATATCAGCTGTTAGTCAGCGCCGTGTTTGTGGGATCCTCCAATCGTCCTGTTCCGGCGCTGTTTGTAACTCAGTTACGTACGAACTGGCCCGCCTACAGTTTTATGTTGAGTACGTATGTTCTGGCATCCTGTTCTCGATTTCGAATTATTTGAATTGGTAGAGCTTGTAATTTTTTGCTTCTCAGTTGGATCTGATGTTCAGCGTAGGAACATTGCTTGTTGATTAGCGTAGCTTTTCCCCGATGGTCTTCCTAATGTCTGCTGGCGGTTGTGTATCCCGTGAAATTGCATTTTTCGGCCAGTGTTTCCTGGAGCAGGGTCACCTGCGGTTTCTTCTTCTGTGCTTGTATGTATTGCTTGAGGACTCTCTTTGCCTAAAGCTAGCACAAATAATGAACTCCTTAGTTTCGGGTGCCATTATATGCGTGATCGCAGATGCCGTTCGGTATGTCTAGATTCCTCTCTGATTCTGGGGTTGTAATTTACCATAGCGCCCTCTATTGCTCATTGACGTGCATGAAGTGCTGGTATCTCTTCCGTTGTTTCGTAATGTTAACACCAATTTTGTCAAGTCATCTGTTTATTGTTGCTAGGATCTCCGTGAATGATTCCTCCTCTTTCCCTTCTGTCTCGCCATTGTTTAATCGGCGTAAAGTGACTTCCCTGCCTTTACTGTACTCTCTGCGTTCGTCGGTTTGCTTACGTTTGACCTGTTCGACCTCCGCTCTAACTTCTCTGTTGTCTTGCTTAAGTTTCCCAGTTTGCCTCATTAGCATTTGCACCATGGTCTCGATGCCTTTGATTCGTGCTGTTACATGCTCTGGCAAAGCCTGTTTCTGCTCCCTGTCCCTTGGGTGGCTTCTGAAACCAGGTCCTCCTGATCCTGGTCTCATACTCTCGAACGGGGTCGTTGAGCGGCCTCGCCTCACCAGTCCTCCGCGCGGTCGGTCGGCAAGGTCCCTGGGCCGCGGCGGCGGCCTCCACCGCACGGATCTGCGGTGGCGCTTGGACCGCGAGCGGATCTTCCCTGGGGTGGGGCTTCGACCTGGTGGCCTTGGCGCGACTGCGAACGCCCTCTTCGGGCTGCGTCGGGAGCTGTGTCGCCTGCTGCTATGCCGCGTCTCGGAGCAGTCTCCATTTTGTTTTGTTTCGCCTTTTTCTCTGCTGACGCCGCTCCCAGATATGTTGCCTGCGGCGTTGCCGAACGATGTACGCGACTTGAAATCTTTTCTTGCACTTTTTGTGTCCGGTGGCGTGCGCCCCTCCGCATAGACTACATTTCGGTGGGCATTGGTGGTTTTCCGGCGGGTTTTGCGTACCGCAGTGCTTGTACGCATTACCTATGTGGTTGATCCACACATCGGCCCGATGGCCCGCTTGCCCGCACGCGTAGCACACGTCGTGTTGTCTACGGAATAGCGAGCACTGCACCAGGCAGTTGCCCATCAGTACATATCTTGGCACCTTCATTCCATTGAAGAGAAGGACCAAGTCTTCGAATAGTCGATTCTTTTATCTTTCAATATTTAGGGGCTACTCTCGTTCACTAACATTTTCTCGAAGTCTTCGTCCATGTGTCCATTTCTCGCACTACTCCTTTGCATGTATTTTCCTGGGCGCCCAGGTATGTCGCCGCTCCGTAAGTCTTTCCTCCAATCTGCAGTCGCTTCAGCTGCGCGTACGCCTTGTAGTTCTCCATCCTTGGAGTCGATATGGTGTAAATATTATGCCTGTAGTTCGGGCAGAGCATGCCGTGCTTCTCTTGCTCGTATGATACGCCGGTGGCCATGGCGATCGCCTTCATGAAGGTCATTTTGTCCATCTTCTTTGCATCGATTCCATCCCCAGGGGAGACGCTGAACCGAAATGGCCCGCAGGTACTTTCGGGAGCCTGGCTTCGGTCGTTAGCCTTTTGAGCGCGCATGTGGGGTTGCCGTCGCGACGCGGCGCACTCTAAACTTTTTTTCCTCCCATATACTCCATAGAGGTTCTTTTTCGCCTGTCCTCTAGTGGTCCTCCTTGTAGGAGTTTTTTTACTACATGGAACAGGGAGGTTTTGTTTACCTCCTCAAAACAGGGAGTTTTTAGGTTATAGAAAGGAGGTATTTAGGGAGTGTTAAGAAATGTTCGGCAGAATTAAAGAAGGTCAAAATGGAGTATTCTTTACTTCCTGAAGGGCGTTTTTAAGTGATGTTTATGGAATTTTTAGGCGGTTGAATAGGAGCCTATTATGGCTCCCTTTGGAAGTACTTATGTTAGTTTAGGGGCGTTTTTAGGAGGTTCAAGGGAAGCATTTACTTCTTTTGAATGGAGTTTGACGAAAGCTTGGGGAGTTTTGTAGGCCTTCCGAAAGGAGGTTTTCAAGGCCACAAGGGAGAATTTCTAGTTCCCTGCGGGAGCACTGATTTCACACGGTTTTTCTCGATTTCAGGTTTATTTCAAACGAACTATCGCAGACAAGTTTACATGGTGTACACAAGGAGGTTCCGAAATAAAACTTATGGCGACCTCACATTAGAAATCACAAATGGTACATTGCTAAATAACACGCCAGTTAGGAATTGAAGACAGCAATACGATGCTAGTTGAACAAAACGTAGAAACAATATTACTACAAGAACTGGAAATACGCGAAAAACAAAGATAGGCACAAACACAACCGCATGGTAAGTGAAATCATTATAGAATACTAGAGGATCGAGAACGCGTCAGTACTTATCAGAACTTATCAGTACGCATCAGCGCTCAGTACACAGTGAAAAAAATGGCTGCAGTGGTTTACAACAACAAAAAAAATCAGTAGGTGGTGAAATGAGCGAGAGCTGTTTGCTAGTTGAACAAATTGTAGAAACAATAATAATACAAGAACTGGAAATACTTGAAAAACAGATAGGCACAAACACAACCGCATGGTAAATGAAATCATTATATATACTAGAGGATCGAGAACCCGTCAGTATTTATCTGAACTTATCAGTACACATCAGTACTAAGTACACAAAGTGAAGAAAAAATGGTTGCAGTGGTTTACAACAACAAAACAATTTTTCAATTTGTCGTGAAATAAGCGAGAGCTGTGCAACGATTTGATATTGAAAGGTAACAAGCATTTTGTAGGTGGTAAAGGCACAAGAGATAAATGATGTAGGAGACAGACTGCAGTGAGATGGCTATGGATAAATGAGTAATATAAAGAACGAAAAATATGCTGCGGAAAATACCAGTGCGTTTTGATAAAGACACAAATGCCCCAAGAAAAGTGACCGAGTCTGACGGGTTAATTGCAATGATATAGAACAGAATGGGTGGTATCGCGACAGCTTCTTTAGAGTGAGAACAAAAAGCCATGAAATTCGTGTTTTTCGGATATTTTTTAGTTGATTCATTTCGCACCAGTTGCCAATATTATTTAGATAATTGAATTGTTTCAAGTTAAATTAGTTTGTTAATATTATTGCTTCACTGAAAGATAGCTGTATTATCAGCATACAGAACGGCCCATCAAATATCCCCTTTTCAGTAAAAAAAGAAAAAAGAAAAGTCAGAAATATAATACGGAATTCTTTTTGACTACTATCCAATGATTACAGGATTGAAAACAAATATTAGTGAGCGATATTGATGTGATAAAAGTTATTTAGTTCTAAATACTTCACACGTGGTTTGGCGCAGGCAAGGTCCAAAAAGCCATGTTCCACAAATGTTAGAACTGTGTGCCTTCTTGGGATATTGAATGTTGAAAATCCAGAACGATGCAAATAGACTACACAGTCCTCCCAGTAAAGATGATGCAGTCAAGACACGCTGGCCATCGATGTGGAGGCTAACTTCCCCGTTCACGGAATGCAGGCAGGGAGTCAGAGGAACATGTGCCTGAAAAAGCAAAAAAGAAAAAAAATGCCCCACAAGTAAAATTCCAAACAGACACTATGATTAAATGAACTTAATAATTCGGTACAGTAATAAAATTGTAAGGCCTGGTTCCCTGCGAATTCCAGTACCTAAATTAGGAATGCAAAGGCTTCATAAAACCAAGTGCCAGTACATTAACCGTCGTGGCTTTTGCAGCAATAAAAAATATATTACTTCCGCACAATATACTCGAGCACAACTTTAAATTACAGTGAAGATAAAATGCAAGTCTCTGTAGGTTGATAGATTAGTTTTTGTTTTTGATTGAAAAACACTTTGGTATTGCATGATTTTGTTAACTGCTGTTTCTTGGTTTAAGATGCCAGCTTGCATCTATTCAAGTGAGTGGGCACACAGTTAAAAATGCAAACCCTTACACTGCCTCTCCCCTACCATGGTGGCTCACTTTCATAGAAAAAGTGGAGCTTTTGCGAGCTGGGCAGCTGTTGCAAGCCGTGGCAATACTCACTTCTGCTGGAGGGGCCAACTTGGTTTCCGAATGCAGCCTTGCCTTGTACAGCACAGCCTATCCTGCCTTAAGATCTATGAAGTCATTCAACTCGATCATGTATCAGGATCTGCAGAAGAAAATCGTGTCAGCAAATAATGAATTCATGCCGGACAGGCACCCACTGTTTCAGTTATACTTGCAGATACCTCCACCTATTTCCCTCCTGGTGTTACATCCAAAGCTAATTTGTTACGGCTTGTCTCATCAAGTATGGTCATTTGTCATAACACAGCTAGTCATACAGGAAAGTCCTTCACTGAGTCAGAAAACACTTTCTTTTTTAACAGTAGTAATGAACTAGGCGACTCAGTCATCCGTATTCTGCCACCTTAATATTCTGTGTCATCGAGCTGACAAGCGTGATTGGTGCATAAGGTCATTTGTAGCCGCAACCGGTACTACAGCCTTGTTAGCTAACGTAAACCTCGTTCATGGCACCAAATTACTTGTGATTGCATGGCAACAAAAAAAAAACAGCTGAAATGGAAACGCTATTCTCGCAAACTTACCAATGCTGCATGCCACACACACCTGCCTTAGTTAATTTACCGTGATTGTAGAAGTTTCCGTCACGCAAAACCACCGTGCACTTTTTGGAGCTGCAAGCCCCGTGTCAAAATCGGGTGTCAGATGAATCGAGTAATTTTTGTGTATGGTCTTACTATTCATTATGACAAATTTATTACCAACAAAAGAAGAGTGTGTGCATTGTCCTTGTAAAAAAATTATATCCTTTTTTATGACCGGCAGACTTGTGTCATGCTACGGCAAACTCTGTTCTCTTCCATAAGGGCATGAATTTGTGTTTTTAATTACGTGGCCTTAGCTGGTGACTGACGGGCCCCGATTGTATACAGACCCCTCATTATCATCCGAGAGGGAATAAAAACATTTCGGTTTCGAACCACGTCGCCGTCGTGGTCCACACTATATGCATTTAATCGTTCGATAGGCTCATAGCATCTTTTACGCATGTCACCGTTTCCTTAATAGGGTACGCTGTTAGATGTGAAGAGTCGACTCAAGCGAGCAAACAACCCCACCGAATCTACAGGGCACAGTTTTCGAAGGGGGTGGCCGTCTGATCTGCGGCTTTCGCCGACCAGAGCGCTAAGAATGAGTCAGAGCCTTGAACGAAAACAACACAAAGACTTATATTTGGACAGGCAAGCCATCAGGAGCGTTAACAAATAGATATTACAAAGTAGAGCAGTTAACTAAAAAGAACACGAGCAGTTCGATGCATATGAGAGACAGAGTCCCACAATATTCACCGACCGGGCCCGACGATGCACCGCTGTCGGAGGCGATTCGGCTACCTGAGTAACCGTCACGTTGCTTTGAAACGACGCCGCGCGCGACAAACGATTTCATCTCGAATGCCCTGTTACAAACCGGCCTACTAAAGAATGCGAATGTATACCCCAAAAGCCACAAACAAGTACAATAAAACCAGTGTGCGCTTTTTTCTTTGCCCGTGCGTGTACGTGCTGTGTGCGGCACGGGTACTTCGCAGTTAACCCTATCCAAACGTTTGACAAACGCATCGACTGATGAAAGAGCACTTACCAGCGAGCTGTCCACAGCTGTCGCCGTATCCAAATGTTGTTAGCGGCCGTTCGTCATGTGACAGGGGCACATAAAAATCTTTCCACCAAATGGCACTACTAGTCCTTCTCAAATAAGAAAAAATGATGGCCCTAGGCGAGGCGCTTGAAGCTCCGGCCGCACCAAGACACCGGCCGCGCTGCATTGATAACACGGAGGTTGTTTACATCCGGGCAGCAAGTCGTGCCGCCAGGGCAAGTTGAGTCGCTGCAGTCGGGTGCGTTGGCGCGCTGGCACGAGAATTTCAGTCGTCTATATATGCGCAAGCAAGCGAAGCAGATGAACATTGCAATTTTTTGCAACGGCGAGAACTGTCTCTTTGTTAGCAGCAGAGTTTGACAACACCTACCGCCAAAATAAACAGATTGAAACAACACGGCCGCGCTGTCTGCTTGTGATCGCGCTGGCTGAAGCATCTATACGGATATACGTACGGTATCGGTTTTGTAGCTGCATGCAACCGTCGCGTCCTGCTTTCTCGTTCTAATTAGCATTAGTCCACGGTTGAAGTGCTGACACACGGAAACAACACAAGACTAACATGGCGACCGCCCGCTTGAGATGATTACCCCAGATGGGGAGTTTATTGTGGACGTGGTTGTTTACAAGGGACCGAACGCCATCTCACGAATGGTGTTATGTCGTTCTAAATCCTCCCTTTTGCTACACGGATGGGCAACGGTACTACCATGGAGGTTCGTCCACTTGTTTAGACCATGCCTAGGGAGTATATTTTTTTGCTATAAGTACTTTTCAGGGCACATTACTTGATTAAAACTCCATTTCCGGATAGTTTGCGTTTACAGTGCGGGTGCCGGCCGAAGCTCGTTTTAGAAGCCGCTGTGCCATTTTCGGCATGGTCTTTACCGCAATACAAACTGTTTTAAATGCAGAGCATTTCAGTAACTCACGATGTCACCCGCGTTGACGTCCGTAGTCCGCACGCTCACTGCGCATGCGCGTCGATTCGAGGCGATAGCGAACACTCTCTCGCGAGGGGCATTGGATTGGATTCAAACACTCTCTCGCCAGGGGCATTGGATTGGATTGGCTTGAATTGGATTGGATTTGGATTGGATTGGATTAAAGTAGATTGTGTTGCGTCATAGCCGCGGCACCTTGTGTCATAGCCGCGGCAGACGCGCTGGGGCCGGCGCATGTGCAGTACTCTCTCTTCCGCGGTTTCCTCTCCTTCGGGCGCGCTGCGCATATAACCGGTGTGCCGATTTCCGGCGAAGCAACAGCCGCGCTTGGCTCAAACACCTAGAGTCCACGCCGCTTTACAAGTACACCAACGTCGTCGACTGGGACCGGCTTACGCAGTCCCCTCAACGTATATAAGCGGCGGAGCGCGCGTTCGGAATTCAGTCAAGGGCGTCTTTGCTTGGCTTTCGCTTGACGTGACGCTTTGCTTGACTCGAGTAGATGCGACGCATTTACTCGAGTTCCCCCCGTGGGAAGATGCGGGCGGCTTTTTTCCAGTTTGTATTGCGCTAAAAATGTTGCGGTCTGTTTCTATGTTGTTTTAGTTTCCAACGAGTACGCTGTAATCTTACCTATTACATTGCTGCCATAAGTTTGTCATAATCATGGCTTGTAACTAGCTCTTCCGCTCATACAAGTGTGTATGTGCGTGCGTGTAAAACTATGTCGATATTGTATAGTATTGTCTGTTGTATAATCACGCGACCTGTCCTTCTCATCACTGTTATTTTGGTGAATATTCTTGTACCACTTTCCCCCACTCCTGCTTAAAGCCTGGCAATCAGGCTAGCAGTATGTAAATAAATAAATAAATAAATAACTAAATAAGTAAATAAATAAATAAATAAATAAATAACATTGCGCTTCTTTTTACGCATTTGCTGCTTCCATCCCAGGAGGCGGGCCCCTTCGAAAATTATTTCTCCTTCAACAATTCCCCCGTTGCCGTGGGTTACCGGCATGACAATAGCCGCCTCTGCTGCTGTGCAGCTTGGCATAGCCGTTTAGGCCTAGTCCAGCGGCGGCGTGGCTTACACAAAAAGTGCCTAAAAGCCACTCGCCGAAGAAGAGTTTGCAGCGATGGTGGTCAGATAGGCATTGGTGAGGTTTTCATCGTTTAGTTCGCATTATAACCACGGAAGTTCATTAAAGAAGCAGGAGCTCGATGAGAACACGTCCGCCGGAGCAAGGTGATGATGATGATCTTCTCTGAAACGAGAGGCCGTCGTCTTGAAAAGACGCGGTATCGCCATGCAAATGCATGTGTTTTTGGGTTGGGCGCCATTTTGAGGGGAGGAGACAGAGCGAAAGCCCATTCGGGGAGCACTGTGGCAAGTGCGCAGGGCGACAGACAATACTGCGTGTCGGTTTTACAGTGCGGAGTTTCACCTTTCGCTCTTCTTGTCTGCGAGCAGAAAACAGACCTTTCAAGTTTTGCAATTGAAATGTTCAGACAAAACATTATGCCGAAAGTGGTTACTCGACACTCCTAAAATAAAATAAATACGGGTTATCAGCCGTATAAGAACTGCCAAATAGTCACAAACTCCCCCACGGCGCTTCTACAAATCGCCTAAAAGATAGCAAAAATACTCCGCATGCAGCTGAACAGCACTCCCAACATGTCTCCCGAAAACGCATGGGTGTAGAAAAGAACTTGTGCCCAATTCTCACCTTGAAGACTCCGATTTTAGTGTTAGTAAAACCTTACTACCATACACTAACTACTAAGTAAACTGCGGAAATACTGGGTGTATGGCGATACTCCCAGTGGCAGGAGTATTGGATACTCCGAATAGGGATTCAGTTACACAAGTCATTTACACCCATTTCGTCTTATTTGTGTTCTGTGTGTAGGCAGCCAATTCTTCAATTTTCTTTCTACGGTGACGGCTATTTTCTGTACCGCACTACCACCCAAACAACAGCGGCTTTTCTTAGAATAGGGCATTCCAAGCTTTTTCCTTGAAAATTAGAGTAAGTTAACGGAGTTGCGGAACTAGGTCTTACACGCCCCCTAGGTGCGGGAGCTATGAATACAAAAGGCTCCAGCGAAATGTTCGTCTGGGAAAGTGAAGCTGCTAGCAATAATGCCAGTGCCAGTGAACTAGTGCTGCAGTTTACTATTAAAAGGTCGCGTTTGTTGTGGCATTGTTTTGCATAATGACTATATTTGTGTCTTTAGGAATAACCATTCCAACAGTTGTGTTTAGTCCTCGAAAATCAAGCAGAAAAAGAGTTGAGCCAGAAGTTTTGTACCAATATCAGCAATTTATTTCGTTCCGAACTTGAAGTCCATGTGGCCGCCGTACCACAAAACCGTATCACCCAGTGGTGCCAGGCTTCCTAGAAAAGAGAAGATGGTGTAAACATATTTATTGTAAATATTTTCCCACTGTTTATGGGCCGTTATTTTTCTAATTTCAGTCATGCAGCAATTAGGCCGAATTTCCACAAAGTAAGATCACCATAATGCATAAATTTGACGCCAGTACAAATTCACTTGAGGGAAGACTTCTGTTAGTTTTTTTATGCCAACGCTACGGAATAATCTACCGAAGGCATGATAAGCCCTCGTTAAGTCGAAAATCTTTAAGCATATCTGTGTGTTTGTTTACTGTGGGAGAGGTATACTAGTAAAGTACCTTTCCCGCGTAAGCATGAGGATACCGCAGTCGTAGCAGCAAATAAAGCTATAATTAATAAACGACATTCACTGCGTCTCATTATGCGTGTTGCATACAAGGCGTGCTAGAACACTAATAACAATTCGACTTATGCTGTGATGCAACGCACAAACCGTAGCCTAATTGGTTTTCTTTCGTCGTTACTTTTGTTCAAAGCAGTTGCGACTATGATTAACCTGGACTGAGAAATTATCTGCACGAGCGACATTTGTCGAACGGATGCGAATCTGGTGCCTTGATAATTCACGTTACGGAGAAAATGTATTTGCCCTAAAAGAAAGAATTTGCTCTATAGAAAACGAAATAAACAAGCAAGATTTTTAAGCAGGACACGAAAACTCTCAGAAGCATATTCTTTGACGGCCCAATCAACCGTTGATCATCACAGCTTTAATCCATGGTATCGTCGTGATTGCAGGCTTTGAATAACGACGGATTCTTTGACGGTAAGGTTCACATGCGTGTAGTATGGTTGGGTACAGAATATATAGTACTCCGAAAAATTTAGATTGCGTTTGATAGCCTGCCATCATGAAGATGTCATGAGGTATGCGGTCACGATAAGGGCATTTGTTATTGCTGACGTCCTGTAATAAATATTTCATATAAATAATATAACTCATGATGCCAAAAGAGAGATATAAATAAAAAAAATTGGGCTCATCTCCCCGCGAGGGGGACTCGAGTAAATGCGTCGCATAGGGGGTGGGTGTATTGCGTTAACGTTTAGTGTTTGGGGAGTTTGTGGTAGTGAATGCGTTGTATCAGCAGCTTCTTGACGTAGTTTGAATGAGTCAAGGATATAAGGCGCGTTCGTAGCCCCCCATTCTGTGTCGGCTTTGTGGCGCAGTGGGTAGAGCACCATGTACATTGCGTTCCGCCCGCAGGGTCGAGGGATCGAAACCAGGCGCCGGATAGTATTTTTTTTATATAGTGTAAGGCGAGGGGTGCGGAGTACGACTACGGACGTCAACGCGGGTTACATCGAGAGTTACTGAAATGCTCTGCATTTAAAAGTCACCACAAAGGTGGTGCCAACATTGGTTACTGTGCTCAGCATTCAGTAGTACAAGTCTCTCGGTGTCCGGACGCTTGCCCTTGCTTGTCAATGCCGTGCCACAGAGGAAGCAGCATTAAACTACTTCTGATTGAATTCGTATGGGCGACCAGAAATAAAACGTGGGTGCATGATACGCAATACAAGGTGTTTTAACTGATGGCGAGCCATTTTGTTTTCGTGACAAGCTTATGAACTTGTTCATATAGGCCATTAAATGGGCTTAAACAATAATATACTTGCGTATTCCGGAAGAAAAGGCTTGAACGAAAAATAAGCCGCTTACAATGAAACTAATGTTATATGAACCTGATGGAAACCGAATTTCAACTTAGCTAGATGGGGGTTAATAAATCTGGCTCTGAAGCTTTTTACACGACAAAGGAAGCATATTGCTGCCTGTGGAACGACTTCATGTCCCATGTCCGATGGATTACGTAAATGTGCTGGAGCCATGCGCCGTAAAATGTCCCGGAGACATTAAAATGAGAGCTAAGGCATCGCATTCCTCGGGGTTGTATTTTATACGTGTTACGCAATTGTATGTTTTTGTAACCAATGGGTCATATTTATGCGGTAGTTGGTGCACAATGCTCTGCATGCATTCTCCACAGTGATTCTATCTTTTCGAACGTATACGATAGTGTTTTGACCATTAAGACATGTGGACAGTGGGATGGTGTCTCTACCACTGGCAGAAGGTAGGCCTTTTTGTGTTCAAAAAGCAAATGTGATGCCATGGGCACCAACATTTTGCCTTGTAGTTATAAAACGTATAGATTGAGTTGCTCGCTAGTAGAGTATACAATAGCGATACCGTGTTATTGAGTCGTAACACGAGACCTTTGCCAGAAAACTTTGCGATGGAGTAGTAATGGATGTTTTATTGAAGAAATGTTTGTTTTTTGCTACTTTGACATCTTTTTGGCGTACTCTTGGTGCAGAATTCGCTTCTGGAAAGCCCAGAAGTCCTCCGAAGCAGCAATGAAAGGTCAGTGAGGCAATGTCCACCAATCGCGGTCCCCACGGCTGCGTTTGAGAACCCACCTTTTGACGAGCTTCTTTACAGCTTAACCGTAGAATCCGTGACCGAAGCCCTTGAGACCATATCCGAAACCGCCAAAGCCATATCCGAGGCCGTAGCCGAGGCCGTGGCCGTAGCCGTAACCAACGGCGAGGGGAGCAGCATGGAAGGTCTTGACGACGGGGGCGGCCACGGCAACGGGGTGGGCCACAGCGACTGGGGCCACAGCCTTCACCACAGGGGCGGCTACGGCGATGGGGGCGACGGCCTTTACGACGGGGGCAGCAACCACGGCGTGTCCGTAGCCGAGGCCATAGCCAAGACCATGGCCGTAACCAAGACCATAGCCGTAGCCGAGACCATATCCACCATAGCCGCCGATAAATCCGGCGTAGGTAACGGCCAGGAGGCCGAGGAAGGCAGTGACAGCCTGCGCGTAAAGAAATGCCACGGAAACAGGGAAGTTCAGCAAAAAATTAAAGCCGTTCCACTTAATGGGAAATCCGTCGGCAGTGCAGAGCAGTAATTCGCCATAATGGGCTGTGGCGTCGTTATCCGCTCACTGCCACTGCTACCACCCATCACACTGTTCGCCTCCCTGTCTCACTCCTCTCCGGATGAATTGAACGCACGTTTGTCCAATGCAATCACAATTTCCCGCCTTCGCAGCGCTCGCGCGTCCCCTGCCTGGAACAGCGCCAGGGGGAGCTCTGTGGGTTTTGCGCTTGCTTTCATCCCGCACGTTCCGGCGCCACACTGCGCAGTTTGGACCGCGTCGTTTTTGGCGGCCACTTTTTTTCGCTTACTATAGCAAAAACCAACCCAATGGGCGTTGCTATAGCTACATGGATGCGGGGGCTGCCGGTTATATACACACATTTTGCCTCAACTGTACCTGCAGTTTTCATTGCGCTAAACAAGGAGGAGGTGTGTGGCAATCGCCAGCTCCTCAGGAGTTTCGAACGGTTATAAACCACTTGTTTTTCAAAGCCTCTGTTTGGGTGCGTTACGCCCTGACGGACGCCGTGGGGCTCCACGTCGGTCCGTTATCGCGTTCCGCCGCGTGATTCCGACAGTATCTAGACATTGTGACAGCGAACGAGCTACGACGACAAGGCGAGCCCCTAAAGTTCTCTGCACGTCAAATGTTCTACAACTTGGTTGCACTTTGTTCTAAGCCCTCCCCCGGCCCAACAACAGAATACTGTACGCTGCCTACGTCGCCCATCGAGCGAAAGACTAGCAAGTGAGTAGCTTCGTCCTTGTAGTTCATGGAAACGAGTAAAGAAAGCAGCCCTCGGCATGGGGCACAAAGAAGTTCGCACGAAGAAACAACTTGCGCCACACTCGCCTTCCGCATCCCGCGTCTCCCTTCTTTGGTGAGCGTTGCGTGAGCGTGCGCCCGTCTTCTTTTCTTGCACACCTTTTGTTGGCGCACACAGATACAACAGGGACACGAGCTCCAGTGGCCCGTGTTAAGCGCTTTTCTCTGAGCAACAAGCTTAACAAATCTGCGAGGTATTGGTACAGCCCTTGGATTTTTTATTTACATAGCGATCGGAAATGTTCTGTTTGTCTTTGAATTTTGGTAAAAGCATTCAAAACGGGCTGGTACCTTCATACGTCTTTTTTATTGTGGAAAGCCTGCGGTGCTTGTGATTTTGAAGGAAAGTCCTGAGGTTGGAGGGTGGCGTTGTCAATTTCTTCAGGGAAGTGCATTTTAGGGCAGGTGGATTATCTTGCAGTTGTGTTGTTCGCAGAGAAAGCTAGCTTTCTTGGCGGTGACATTGCCCACACAAAAAATTTATTGTAGACTATAACAGTAAAATACCTGCAGTGTAAAAAGTAGTATTGGTCTGGCCCGCAATAAAAGCTACAGGTGCTCGAATCACAAAGAGGTTGAACTGTTGCCGCGTGAATAAACAAAGCGTCACCAGTATGAAGTAGCCACAACAGCCGATTGTCGAGGCTCGCCCACACTAACAATTTCTTAGTTCTCCACCGAAAGAGCGAACATCAGGGCGTATACGCCATAAGTGCATATGTATTTGTGTGCAGCTGTAGCGATCCCGTCAAGGGCATAGTGATATAGCATACATCGCCTGTTTCGGCGAAGCTAGAGACACATAATCACCCAACCCACATAGGCAGGTAAAAGACTCGTTAAAAAAACGGTGGACTAAATGTATGTACGCCAACGTTGTTTACGCATATTAACACTCGTTGAAAAATTGCGGAATAAATAACAGAACTATATGTACGGCAAGGTTATTTACGTATATTAAACCTTGCAAACTGTTGTAAATGCATTGTTGTCAAGCTCAAGTAAAAAGCTGCGGCATTGTAATTTAGTGTTTGATGTTCGTTTTGTAATGGTCTAGGCATACTCACACATCAAGAGACAAAACACTCCAGTAAACGTTTGTTTTAGACCTGCAATTGTCGACCAACCAAAAGACTAGCATTTTCACTATGATTTTTATAAGGCCCGATGCTTTTAAATAAGGTTTATAAACTGAAGGCTGACTGGATGTTAAACTAATATTAAGCGGGATGTCGTATTACAGATATTATTAGGCATACTTGTGACTCCACGAAAAATAAAGCTTTATAAGGCGATTGGTATGGACACCTTAGGTAATATGACCGCGAAATAGTTGGAAAATAAAAAAAAGCCCACGGTATACACCGAACATAAAAAAACACCGCTGGTTGGAATATGCAACCAAAGTAACGTTTTCTTGTTGTTTGTTTGGTCAAAGAACCTGGCATCAGTTTGGTCCCAGTGTAACATAAAGCATGCAATATTTGCGCCTGTTTCGCTACTTCTGGCCACATCTGTAGCTTTAGGTGCCGCTTCGTTCATTGCTCGTCCTCACAAGATTACGAGAAAATTGGCCGTCAACAAGAAGTCATTTAGGGTAAACCCCATTCGACATAAAATATTGCGCCTTTTCTCACACTCTCGTGACCGAGGCAATGACAATAAAGCGTTGGTCATGCGTAGCTTGCTTGTGAGGGTGCCACAGCTCGAGTCCATGAGCAAGATAATTTAAAATCTCCCTTCCGGGCCAGCGTCATGAGATTGCCGTGCAGGGCGAACCTGGATGACGGAATCGTGTACCACTTCATTTCAGCAGGTTGTTCAACTCAGCAAGAGGGCAGTTATAGCAATTACAGGAAATCTCTCATCCGGGCATGTACGAAATACCCGCTAGAGCTGGTGCGGTTTCGGCATTCTTAGTAGCTGAAATGACTGTGCATTCACTATTGCTTCGGCAGTAGGTCGCCGTTCGAGCTCAGGCTTCTTTTCGGAACAGCCGCTGCGTTATTTCCTCATTCCCGCATTCTGCCACCCTTCCATATAAACTGCTTCTGCATTTAAGTGTTTCAACTATAAGCCTTTTCACGCCGAGGAACGAGAGGACCAATATAAACAGAAGCGGCTTTCCATCGTTTTCGTTCAAATGGTGGTGCAACGAGGATGTTTTTTCAGAAATGTAATCTCATGACAACCGCCGATTAGCAGGTAAATTCTCAATTTCCGTTTCACAGACTGCCAGTTTTCTCGGCGTCATGCGAGGCAACCGTACGTAATAGCCAACGATACAGCTTCCGTTTTTCGCCAACATTTCAAGTTGTTACAACCAAACCCTAAATGTGTACCGTGTAAACATTTACCGCGGAGGTGCTAACTGCAGACAGCGGCCATTTATACACCACAAGGAGGACTGCGTTAGGCCGACTGAAACCGCCGAGAAGCAATGCGCAAAACGACTTACAAGGGAGTTCATGTTTGACGTGAGCAGGACACCGTTGGTTCCCAGTGATCTGTGGACGACAGGGCCAATGTTTTTATACCGACGGGTGAGGGCTCAGCGTCAGCGGGAGGCGGAGCCTTCGCCTCCAATCGCCTCTTCGTCTCATCTGAGCCAAATTCACCGTTTTTTTTATTTCACTCCAGTCCGCACGAGCCTCAACAGTCCGTCCCCGTGAACCTGGAGATCGCTTTTGGCCGTTGACACCCTCCTTCTGACGGAGAAAGAAATGCAGCAAGAAAGCGAAGACTTCTAGGTCAATCGCTAAAGCGTGAAACGGCAACAGTCGTGAGTGCGCCTGCGCTTTCAAGACAAGACAAAGTCTTGAGCGGGACACTGGAGGTTTTCTCGATAGCTGCTCGGTGCCAGGGCGTAGCCTCGTGAGGCGATTGCGAACACGCGGCCGCCAAAAGAAAACTCGCGGGCGATAAATGAGCGCGCCCGGTGAAGCCAACCTCCGTGCTTTGTCTCTCCCCCCGCGAATTCGCTACTTCCGATCGGCCACCATAACTCTTCTGGCACGAGGCGCACATTATGCTGGCAGGCAGTCGCCGGCACTAACGCAAAATGAAACCCAAAAGTCAATTAGACAGCCGCGCGGACAAGTTCGTCGATCCGATCGACGGTTGCCTTCAAAGCTGAAATGATGAAAGAGCAATGAAAGAGCACCATAGGTTCTGCAGTGAGAAAGCCCAACAGGCATTTCTGAGAACCTAACGAAAATGACGGAGCTCGTGAGAAAAAAATAACGTGAGAATAAAAACGAGACGTGAATGCGTCACGTTTAACGGGACATTCAAGGTCGGTACAAGTGCGGGAGTTGAGAAGGGCGCAGCGAGGAGACATATACTTTAGCTCGCTCCGAAGCGTTTCCGATGGGCGCCCCAGGGTTGCCTCGGGGTGAAACGTGCCAGGCGGACGGGAAAGAGCGGGAGCCAAGCGTGGGCCCCATGGAAGTCACACCCCGTCTTTGTTGCCGCGGCCGCGAGACGTTGTCAGCGCCGGCGGGGCTCCCTGCATGTGTGTATTTTTCCGATAACATCAATCTGCGCAGTCTGGGTCCCGTTGGCCGGTGCTGTTGGTCGTTTGCCGACTGCCCGTAATTATATCGAGCCCCGGTGGGATGTGGCGCTTAGGCTGTTCCTTTTCTGCTTCCTCTTTGGCTGAGTAATACGTAGTACTTTGCCTTTGAAAAGCAGGGGGGGCAGTTTTGCGTCAAATACATGAATAAGATGCAAGAGAGGAAATAGGATGCAAGACGGGTCATGGCCCCAGAGGGATGCTAAAGTGGGTTGAAAACACTAATTTCTAACTTTCTCCGGTTGTAGGCCATGTCCTGTGATTTCGGGGCCCATTCACGCGCACTTCTAACGAGAAAACTGCGTTCGAAATTATCGTTTCCTAGGCAGCACCTTCTATGCCGATTGGCTAATGAAGTCTATGACCGCACACTGACAACACCGGACGGTTAAACGGAGGCGATTTCTAAAGCGATTAACCTGTAGAGCCGAGGTGTCAACAAACAAAATACGTGATATTAACCATGAACTGCCTCATTTATTGAATCTTTCATTGGAGCAAGGAGGGCGTCATGGGTTATGGGCTGCCTGAAAACAAAAGTCGGCAGGTTTAGATAGCATGAAAACACATTACAAGTCAGAGTGACGTCATTTCGGTAGACGATTCGGCAGCTGCAGATGGCAAATGGAGTTGGCGTCGAAAGTCGTCAAACTGCTCTTTACTCTCGTGCCTGCTAAGCGGTCGTAACGCGCGGTGTTCTATTCAGAAGCCTAACACCGGCAGTAGCCCAAGGGTCACGCCTGTTAAATGCAGATGAAACAAGACAGCAGAAGAACCCAGACGAGTGAGTGAACGGCGCAACGCGGCGCAACGTGTAAAACGAAGACGGAAGCACCTCGAAAGGGTTCAGGCGTATGGCTAAGAGACCGTCTTCTTCGGCCTTTTCCCGACTCCAGGCGGGATGAAATCGTCTTGAGTGTCCAATTCGACGTAGTAGCTTCCAAAGTTTAAACCAGGGAACAGTAATTAGCGGTTGACGGTGTTCTTATCTGGTCGTGCCTTGCCGATCAAAGCTTTCGAAACGCCTCATTCGTACTGAGTGACTATAGAAAGCTCCTGCATTCAGGCAAGGATGTCAACCGTGACCACCGCTGTTGACGCGCGCAAGTGCAATAACCCTCATTTGCTCCGTGCACCGTTTTCTAAGGAGCAGACATAACAGCAGAAAGGTTGCACAAGGTGTGAGGGAGACAGAGGTAATGTAGACGGAAGACAAATGCAGACCTCGTAATGACCGCGGCGACCGCTGCAATTATCGACCCTTGGCTGGCCCCGTTATTTCTCTGATGGGAAGTGGCGGACGGTGATTAAGAGCGAGTGTTATTCATGTTTGCCCTCGACCGACATAATATGTCGCGGCTGTCTTTATTACTGGCCTCAGCGTGCTTGAACGAAATTGATATTGTGGCGATACTTTTGAAAGCTGATCGGTAATTAGCCTGCGTTTGCGCGAAGATGTTAGCTTCTTCTGCTATAGAGGCGGCAAAAAAACGCCTAGTTATGAGGTTCATTTAATAACTGCAACTCTACAGCTCATTTGGCCCATGCGATTAAGTGAATTAATAGGGTTTATTAGCAAGGAGCCACAAAGGCGCTTGAGGGGGAAGAGGTTGGTAGAAAGTGGATGAATACCGCTAAACTTTTATAAGCCTTCCACGACATGTTTATTCTTCTATGCCACCCAGGGTGTTCAAACGAAATGTTTTTTGTTCCGGGTTATGTTTTGTTCCATAAACAAAAATTGTGTTTCAGATGAGCTCTACATAAAAAAAAAAATAATAATGGTTCGTAACGGTTCGGATTTCGCCAGCAGGGGGCCGACACAGACGGTCACGTTTTGTATGGGCTCCCGTTCTGAACCTCCAAATCAGCGGACTACCCTCACTTGCGAGTGAACGGCATTACCATCGTGCTTCTAACGTTATCCAGCACGCTTCGATGCCTCAAAGGTCACCAGGGGGCTTCTCTCTCCTTAATTACACGCGGCTGCGACGCTTCTGCTAAGCCTAGCACGCCACAGTTGTTCCATACTGATGCTCCCACTCCCAGCGCCCCACTCCCAGCGCCAAGAGGCCATGGAATTCGACCAACTGAGTGACCGCACTATCCCACCGACAAACCCCTGGACCGATGTCAGCTACTCACGCGTCAAGAAAGCGCCTTCGAAGCCACCGGCCAACGCTACGTCAGTTTTACCGCCGCAACGCGTGAACGAACAGTTCCACCTACCACGGGCGCCTACACCCGGCTTGCACCGCAACCGCGGTTGCCGGAAGACAATTACACCGTGGTTTCTC
The DNA here is from genome assembly GCF_048455015.1 of Haemaphysalis longicornis. Lineage (NCBI taxonomy): Eukaryota > Metazoa > Arthropoda > Arachnida > Ixodida > Ixodidae > Haemaphysalis > Haemaphysalis longicornis. The sequence continues at coordinate 126,883,528 of NW_027526214.1, read as the reverse complement.
GACCCTGCACTGGCCTTAAAGGGCTGGTAAAGAGCTTCTCAAAAAAATTTTGTTGGGGGCATTACATTATGGTTTTCCTGACGCTGAATTCGAAACACGTTTATTTTTTGTGTAAATACACCCAAGCCATCTTTTTTTCGTCAAAACAAACGGCCCCTGCCCGCGGGCGCGGTGAGAACACGGCGGGACCACCGCAGACGCAACAATGACTCGTCTCGCCCTTTTTGTACAGGTCTCGCTGCCACTCATCGCCTTGTGCGCACCAGCGAGCAATCAGTCAAGCTGCTTTGGTGAATTCACGATCGACGAACCCCACGTGGATGCGTATCCTGGGAGCGGCTTCGCGACGCAATCAGCTCGTCACACATTGCCTCCAGCGCCACCACCGAGGCTACAAGTAGCCGGATCCAGTGAGCGCGGCTTCAGAGGGCCCGGCGGGACCACCGCAGACGCAACAATGACTCGTCTCGCCCTTTTTGCACAGGTTCGTTCAAAATACGATTTCCGCAGCTTCCGTAGTGATAATAGGTGTGTTAGTGTCCTGCCGAGCCCCGGAAAGTGTGTATCAATGGTTCAAGATGTTTGTGGTGTTATTTTGCTTTTGTTAGCAGGGGACGTGGAAAGCAATCCGGGGCCCTCCGATGAAGTCAAGGCACTTATTAATGACATGCGAACAGCTCTTCAAGAATCCATTGAAAAAATTGCCTCCTCGCAGTTGTCGCTTGAAAAGGCGATGAACACGCGCTTCGTTGAGCTGAATAACACGCTTAAAGTTCTCGCACAGCATACAGAAGAAATCAGCCACTTAAAAACGGAAGTTTGTTCTCTGCAAAAAGTGGTACAAGAACAACAAATAAAACTAGATGACTTTGAGGATCGCAGCCGACGCCGCAATCTGATCATCTTTGGCATTCCCGAAATTCCAGATGAAAACCACTCCGCTTTAAAAGAACACGCAGTAGATAAAATTTTTCGCGAAAAACTGGAGGTTGTAGCGAAAACTGTCGAAAGGGTGCACAGAGTGGGCAAGAAAAAAAAAACAGATAATCCACGCCCTGTTATACTCAACTTTTTCGACTACAATGAAAAAATGGCAGTGCTTCGAAACTGCTCTAAACTAAAAGGATCAAAATTGTCAATCAACCATGACTTTTGCAAAAATACTTTAGCTAAACGCTCAAACTTGTGGAAGTATGGCAAACAGTTTAAAGATCAGGGTCGCAAAGTAACGCTGGACTATGACCGCCTTCATGTAGACGACACTACCTATGTGTGGGACGAGGCTAAATCGTGTGCTATCCCATCTCGTCAGTCGATACCCTCAACTAATGCAATCCAAACCCACCAGTCCAAATTTTCCACTCCCTCTTGATGCAGTACCAAACCACTGCGAATAATTCTGATGAATGCTAGAAGTCTAGTAAATAAATGTAAAGAGCTCGAGAAACTTATATTTCTTCATGATCCCCATATTCTAGCGGTAACCGAAACATGGCTGTCATCGAGTATCCTAGACGCGGAAATCATCCCACCGACGCACAAATTACTTAGACGAGATCGCCGTGGGCGGGGCGGAGGCGTGGCACTAATTGTAAAAAATGAAGTTGACTGCGTTCGACTCGAAGATATTCCCGACCACGAAAGCATTTGGTGTCGCATCAATTATCCCGATTTATCTGCTATTTTTAGCGTCATTTACAGGCCACCCAAAAGCCCATCAAGTTACATGGCAGCCCTAAATGCTAACCTAGAGTGTATTCTTCGCCCTAAAGACAAATTATTATTGACTGGGGATTTTAACCTGCCGTGCATTGATTGGAACCAAATGTCAGTTTCTGGCACTCAAGACACGGACAGCGCACGCCTGCTCCTTGATTCTGCACTTTTTTACAATTTAGAGAAATCAGTAAAAATTGTTTCGCATTACCGAAACAACCCAATCAACGCTAGACCTAATATTTACTAATTTTCCTGAAAACTCTTCCGTAACTGCGTGCGATGGAATTTCCGATCAGAAGCTCATCCAACTGTCATTAGATGTGCGTAGAAAAAAGAAAAGAACCCATCCTGTCCAAAAATTCCCTGATTTTTCGGCCGCAGACGATGAAGCTATCTTAGACAGCTTGCACTTCAGTCTCGATCAATTTCAGCTTGGTGGCGACATTTCATACCTCTGGGACAGATTTACAACTCTGGTCACGTCATGTATTTCTGCATACGTTCCACTGCGCAAAAAGAAAATTAGGCACCACAACCCTGGGATCACACGAGAGATAATTCAACTAAAGCGGCGAATTTCTCGAAAGCGCAAGGCGAAGGTAAAAACTTCTGAACTGCGCACCATGAAGGATGACCTGCTCATCAAATTGCGTACTGCACGTTCTAAGTTTTACTGCCAAACGCTTTCAACTTTCCTGAAGGAATCGCCTCAGAAATTTTGGCGCTTTTTATCAGACACTAAGCGGCAGACAAAGCAGCTCAAGATTAATGGGAAAACTACCACTGTTCTCCAAGAGATTACAAATGAATTTAATTCCACGTTTTTCAGTCTTTCTCGCAACCAGCATTCCTCTGTACCCAAAATGAATCTTGCGGATCGTCAACACACATTCCATTTCCTGATGTGGTATTACACCAAGAAGGCATATTCGCACTTCTTTTAAATCTTGATGTAAAAACGTCATGCGGCGCGGATGGCATACCAAACATCTTTCTAAAACGATATTCTGAAATACTTTCGCACTACCTCTATGTACTTTTTGAGGCATCGCTCAGGCAGAGCACTTTGCCACATGACTGGTTGACAGCGAAGGTAATTCCCATACCCAAATCAGGTGACATATTAAACGCAAAAAACTACAGGCCAATTTCATTGATTAGTACCTGCTGCAAAATATTGGAACATATAATAGCAAGCCATATATCGAAGCACCTTGAGGATACCAACTTTTTTGTTGAGTACCAACATGGATTTAGGCGCAAGGTATCCACAGTAACACAACTAGTAACTGTCATTCATGACTTAGCAACCGCAATTGATAATCACCAACAAATAGATGCTGTATTGTTAGATTGGTCTACCCGACATTGTAGTTCGATGGACAAAGGCTTACCTTGAAAACCGTACCCATTTTGTGGAATGCGACGGTGTTAGGTCGGATAGTCTACGTGTCTTGTCAGGAGTGCCGCAGGGTTCAGTGTTGGGACCCTTCCTCTTCTTAGTGTACATCAATGATATTGCAAAAGATATTGGTGACGGTGTAAAGGTCAAATTGTTTGCAGATGATTGTGTTGTTTACTCCGTTATCAAGAGTGGTTCTTGTCAGGCTGTACTGAATGAAAATGTTTGTAAACTCGTGGACTGGTGCGATAAGAGGGGAATGGAAATTAATTTTTCAAAATCAGTTTCGATGGTATTTACAACAAAAAAGAATCCGTTTATTCACACTTATGTTATTAAAAACCGTGATCTCGAAGTTGTAACGTCTGTGAAATACTTGGGCTTAACAATAACTAATAATCTGAAATGGAATGCGCATGTTGATAATATTTGCAACAAAGCCTTTCAGAAGCTATGCTTCTTGAGAAGAAAACTTGAAGGATGTCCTTCTAGTATTAAATTAGAAGCTTATCGCACCTTGGTTCGCCCAGTCCTCGATTACTCATCAATAGTTTGGGATCCGTTTCATGCCAAGAATATTACCAAGATTGAACGTATCCAGCGTCTTACTGCACGGTTCATTTTGTCAGACTACAGAACATCGTCATCAGTAACAAATATGCTAAAGAAACTCGCCTTGCCGTCACTTCAACTCCGCCGCCAGGTCGCGCGCCTCAAATTTCTTTATCTACTGTACGACAATAAAACCGGCCTGTTACGCGAAGATTATCTGCTTCCCGCACCACAAAGGTCATCGAGGATCAATCACAGCAAGACCATACGTCCGTACTTCGCCCGCACTAAAATATTTCAGAAGTCTTTTTTTCCTAACACCATAGAACAATGGAACTGTTTGCCCCTCTCGATTATGGAATGTACAAGTGTTGGTGCATTTGAACATGCATTGTATAATCACCTTTTGTAACCCCCTCCTGCTTGGGCAGCGATGCTGCCTGCAGTATTTCTAAATAAATAAATAAATAAATAGAACCCTGGCTGCATCTGCCGCCATTTTCGGAAGTGCCGGCGCTGCGGGGACCGCCCGGCCTGAAGATCTCATTCTGTTCCCGTTCAGATACGGGATAGAAGGTCCTCTGATGAATGGAGAACCCCATACAATCTTTCCTTAGAATAGGAGAGCCTGAGGGAAGTATAAACGCAACAGGTTCACTCGCAGCGAGCTTTAGAAAGGGGTTCTCCCCCGACGACTCATGGCCGACTTGTTTGTCGGGTGCAGGGAAGTTGCGGAGATATTGGTTTGCCGCTTTCACCACCAGCGCTAGCCACGATTCCTAGGACAATATTTCAACCCACCATTATCACCATCGTCGAATGTGGAACTTTGTTTTCACCTTTGGACAGGCGGCAACAAGCTCTGTGCAGCGGCCTGCGATGCGCGCAGGCAGCGCGGCCACCGCCGGTCGCCGCGTCGCGCAGAGGTGCTGGTGCCGGGTCGCTGCTCGGCCGGTCAGCGGAACGTGAAATTGCTGCACATACGCATGTTTTACAATAGCGGAGCCGAACGTTGGTCGTCCCCCAAAAGGTAGAGGAACCCAAGCGCCGCACGCTGGTCCCCGACGAGCTTTAGCACGCCTTCCCCAACAGCTCCAGCCGGCTCAGGTTGCACGGATCGCCGCTGATGTTGGGAACTTTAGGCCTAGCACCAAGGGAGATAGTTGGTCGCTGCTATCTCTACAATTGCGAATGACTATCCTTAACAACGTTTTTCGCCACACTATCATCCCCTTTCTCGTATGTGGAACCTTATTCCTACGTTGATAGTCACGCTAGCGATCGGTGCTGGGCTCATTCTTTGCCGCAGGTAATGCCATGCATCGGCCTCTCGCCGCATCTCGTGCTCGGGCAGGTGCGTCTGCTGCCGTCGACGAACCTCCGCGACTGGTCGGCGCCCCGCATCGCGATACGAATTCGATCAGCTCTTTCGAAATCACCTTGGATGACAATCTCTAGCACAATTTTTCGCCACACTATCATCCTCTCTTGCACGTTTACCTTGCTTTCCGCGACAGCCTTGATTCTGGACGGCAGCGAAGAGCGGTCGCTGCCGCGGCATGTGTGGTGCAAGCCGTTTCGTGCGCCGTACGGGCAAGGACGACCGGCGAGAGTACGGAGCGCTTCCGGCGCAGAAAACGCTTCATGCTTTGAGCTTGCTTGATTTGTTCTTAAAATCTAGCCATTCAGCTAAGCTGTCATCACAGCCAACTACGTTGATCGGAGAAACGAGCAAGAAGTTCGGGAGGCCCAGAGCGCTGTGGTCCCACAAATTTTCTAATTCCCAAACAACCAATTGCGGGGAGGCCACATACAACTTCGTCCGGGCCTTTCTCAAGAACCGCACCTCAACGCTTCGTATTTGCCCCCTCCAGTCTGACCCTTTTTCGACTCCGCCAAAAGGAACACCACAGGGTTCTGCAATCTCCCCACTCCTTTTAAACATAACCCTTCTTCAACTCCCAGCCCAGCTTTCTGCCATCCCCAACCTTCAGCACGCTTTCTATGCGGACGACCTCACGTTCTGGACTAACGCAGGATCCCCCGGAGATCAACAAAACATTCTCCAGCAAGCCTGCAACAGCCTGGTCTGAAATAAATCCGCACTCCTTGTTTTTCGAGCCCGCACCAGAGGCCGTCCTCCAAACCCCACTCCGGACCCGACCCGTCAGTCACGATCGATTCTACGCCCGTTCCCCAAGTGCCCTGACTCCATATACTTGGTGTGACGTTCCACGCAGATGGCTCTGGGGCGGCAATTATCCCTCAACTTCATGTCACAGTCACCCAGCTTACACATCTCATCAGAAGAATCTCCACTCAGCGCCATGGCCTAAAAGAACCAGACACCTGCCGTCTTGTTCAAGCCCTACTAATCAGCTGCCTTACATATGGTACTCCCTACGTCACCCTCAAACCAAAGGATCATGGAAAATTAGTCGCCCTTATCAGAAAATCATACAAAATCGCCCTTGGCCTCCCTGCCTTCACTCCTACTGCCCGCCTTCTGCAATTAGGTATCCACAATTCCCTTTCTGAGCTCCTCGAAGCACAGCGGGTCCAGCAACTCATTCCCCTTGCCCCCACCCCTACGCGTCGCACCGTACTGCATAAACTATGCTACCCCACTCCTCTTCTTTAGACACCCCCCAGCGTATGCCTCGTCATTCCGCACTCATATCTTCGTGTCTCCCATCCCCAAACGCATGCACCCTTCCTTCAATCAAGGCAGAAGACAGAAGACAGGCCCGCGTCACCCGCCTCTGAGCCAAATACCAGAACAAACCGAACACCCGATACACCGACGTCGCTCCGTATATATCCCGCCCTGCTCACGCACTGGTTGTCGTCGACTCCAAATCGTTCAGTATTACCTCCCTCAGCCTTCTCCACGCAAGCACCACGACGGCTGAAGAGACAGCCATCACTCTAGCAGCGACCTCGCCTTCCTCTATGTGGCAATCCTCACAGATTCGCAACAGGCTTGCCGCAACTACTGTACAGGCCGCATCTCTCCCTCAGCGCTGAAGATAATAAAGGATCCTGAATAAAGGACCCCCCCCCCCCCAACGTTACTCTAGTAACGTTTCCCCCCACATCCAGATTGTGAGGACACCGGGCCATTCTTCCCTCGCGGGAGGAATTGCCCGGTGTCTCGAGGGAAGAATGGCTCGAGGGAAGAATGGCTCGGGGGAAGAATGGCCCGCTCTTACATTCCCGGCGTTTCGTCGATGGAAGAGGACCTTTCCGGACCCTCCATCTATCCCCCGGTCCCTCTTTGATATACTGAAATCTTATATCATTATCGCCAAATGCGACTTCACTACCCTCCTCCTCATCCATCCCTCAGCATACAGGCGGCTCGCATTTGCCGTACACTGCAGACCAACACATTCTACAACCCCTCGATACTCCACTACATCGCTCCCTCCACTTACCCCTACAGTTGCCCCACTTGCTCCGTTCCGAACACCACCTACCAACTACCGGGCTGAGAATGCCCCTACGCGCCAAACCCCCCCCCCCCCCTTCCCCATCCCCTGAGCAGTGGGAGCGCGAGCTGGCCAGCTCACGGTGCGAGGGCCAAGAACGCCTCATCACTCGCGCCCAAGCAGCTGCCATCTGGACTAAGAAAGCCACCCACTTTTATGCTCAATAAACGTTTTCCAATCCAAGCCAATCCCTTATAATGATGGATCAGGAACTTGGGGTACATCCGTATTTGTTTGAGCCCGTCGCTTCGCGTATGAAGCACAGAGCACCCGACGACACGGCCGGCCCCGCGAGTACTCGTGAAGGCACGGACGCTCGGGTAGGAAATCTGTGGTATCTAGGAGTCGCTTTAGGGAATCACACAGTAGCATTACGGTTAAAAATCGACGCCGAAGCAACTGTAGACAATGATGAATAATAAAGTGCAGATTACACGCCTGCTTAAATCGGAACTTCGCCCAGAAAACTGGGACACAGCGAAGCCGCGGCGCACGTCGCTGGCCGTCTTCCGAATATCACGCTACTTCCGGTCGCTGCCTCTCAGTTTCTCGCTCTTCCGGCGATGCGGCAGGGAGCCGTGGGCGGGGCGTAGGGTCAACTTTAACGACGAATACCGCTGTCCCCAAGCTAAAAATGATGAAATAAACTTTACAGGCACAAACTGACCAATGTAACAATTGTAAAACGTAAAGTTTTGCCGGTTTTAAAAGCGCTTCAGTAGCCCTTTACGTCACGACCGGGGCTCCTCGCACCATTCTCCAAAGCTTCGCAACAGCAGGTGCGACTCCCCAGCGGGAATAGTACAACACCATCGTTATTCAAATCCAGACGTCCCAAAGTTTAGTCGTCGCAAGCACGCCCAACGCCAGTCATGCCATCACGCTGAGCAAGGTAACATGTGTGCAAAGCGGCGGAGTACAATACGAAATCATGCCGTACAGTGCTCAGCGATTGAAACGCGATACTCGGAGCGCGTGGCTGCTGGTGCTTGTTGCGCCACCGGTGAGCGCTTGTGAAAGCGAGCTGACGCATTGTGGTATACGGTGAGGGTGAGAGCGTTCGTGACGCAGGATGACTGCATCCGGGAGACAGCCCTTCAGTGTGCGGTTCTTGGCGGCGCCATAGGCGTGCTACATGCCGTGGCTTCAAAACGCTGCGCCTTCGTGCCGCGCCGCGCCCCGCGAAGCTGGGCGAGCTGGCACCGCGCGCGTTGTGAAGAAGTTGAATGCGCATTTATCGCGATGGGTTATCGTGGCACGCACGGCACGCAGGCGCAGTGTTTTGAAGCCATGACATGTTGCACCCCTATGGCGCCGCCAATAACCACACACTGAAGGGCTGTCTCCCGGATGCAGTCAGCCTGCGTCACGAACGCTCTCACCCTCACCGTATACCACAATGCGTCAGCTCGCTTTCACAAGCGCTCACCGGTGGCACAACAAGCACCGGCAGCCACGCGCTCCGAGTATCGCGTTTCAATCGCTGAGCACTGTACATGAAGCCAGCTCCCGACACTTGCCGGGGAGCCATCCATGGCTTGGACCCGGATACAACAAATGAATCCCTCGTTGACCTACTACAAGCGAACAGGCCTCAACTCATACATTCCCGCCTCATGGGGCCTACCACCTCGGTACTCCGGACCTTCCAGGGCCCTCACGTGAAAGTCGGCAGCCTCTTGTACCGCTGCCGCCCATTCCGCCGGACTGAACAAGTTTGTCAACTGTGCGGCGACATCGGCCACAGGCAAGATGTCTGCCCGCATCCCGACTGCCCGACTTGCCCCGCTTGTGGACTGAGCAATCCTCCTGAAGGCCATCCGTGCAGCCCCCAGTGCAAATTGCGCAGCCTCCCACATGAACCGCAAGCAAAGACTGCCCTAAGGCCCTCACCCCCGTCTACAAGCCTCGCCCCAACCACTCCGGACAACCCCCCCCCCCCCCCTCGCGCATCGGACGTCGACCCCCGACAGGTGAGCTGGTCAGCGGTGTCTCGCGCTCCCCTGCTGCTCCCTCCTTCCCTCCTCTCCCCACGCGACCTCCACCAGCCGCTCAAACCCCAATAGAACAACTTCTAGCCGAAATAAAAGAGCAACACGCAGCCATGCTCCAGCGCATTGAAGCGCTCGAAAGCGCTAACCGCCTCTCCCAACAAGACCGAAAACGCTACCTCCCCCAGAGACTGCCTCCCTACCCCCACCCTCACCCTCCCATTCTGACGTACCAGCCGACGCCCTCATTGGCGAAAAGATTCGTACGCAAATCATGCAGCTTGTCGAAAAACAGATCACCGATGCCTTGGCGGCTCAACAAAACTATTATTTAGCGACTCTGCCCAGACTCTCCTTCGGCTCACTGACTCCCTCACCCAGCGCATGACCGTACTAGTACAGGCGAGCCCATCCAACCTTACGCCGGCTATTCGCCGCGAGATCGACATGTAGGTGGCGACAGCGTCATGGTGCTAGTGTGGAGGCTCCGCTGAGCGGCCCGGGAGAATGCACACTGCGGGCGCGCTTCGTGCTTTTCTCGCGCCGTATGTGCGCACGAAAGGCGCAGACAAGAGTGGTATGCTGTAGTTCGGTTCCTCAACATTCAATTTATAGCATAGAACTGGTAATGAGTTTTCATTATTCCGCCAAACAGCGGCGACCCATCAGGAATCTCAGAACGGCTGCAATAATGATGATGAACTTGAACGCTGTGGCTCGTAGCAAGCTCGATCTTTCCAGAATATGGCTTTGAGCCTTCAATAACGTCATAAATAGGAACAAATCAGGAAGCCTCGATCTCTCGAATTCAGTTTACAACAGCAACTTCAATCGATTTCATGACGTATTCTTGCACTTTTGGGATGCCCTGAAATGGTAGCACCACTTAACTGCCCCGACAGTTTTTCTAAGAACTTACGATATATTTTGTGTGTTCGAAAGGCAGCATATAAGTACTGAATTTTAACCAGCGCAGAGATATAAATGCAACCGTTCTAACAAGTCCTCTGCGCGCAGCTTTAGTTAAATGAAATTTTAGCGACTCTGAAGGCAGGTTTGATGAATAACGTTGCCGGATCACTTATTTAAGGCGTTCGTCGCAAGTGAACTTGCGAATTAAATTGCTAACGCGCGCAGTACAATCAATATCTCATGTTTAGCTAGACTTGCAGTGACAAGGTGATTTACCGTGTGTAAAGCAAGCTTCTGGTACCTCACAGTGAGCACAGAGTTTCTGTCACGGGTGCACTGTTGACGATTTGCGTTCCCTTTAAAATCTAACCGGTGCCTAGAACAGCGAGATGTGTTCGCATTCTTGCATAATGTCGCTTACGAACCATAAAGATGGCACACGGAGTTGCCCTGTTGCAGATGTAGTAAAACGTTACCCTTTTATTTCTTGTTATTAAACAGCGGTAAACTGAACCTCGCTTTTGTCTTGCATTTAATTCGATCTGCTAAAAAAGGCACGGCATTTCGTTTCTGTGCATTTCGTTTTTTGTTTTTGTTCGTGGCTAGCTGAGGCACCGCGTTGGCCACAGCCTGGTTGCCGCAGGAGAGCGAGCCACCCCAACTCAAAGTGTACGCAGCAGGACCTACCCCCTGCGAGCGAGCCCACTGGGAAGGCCTGTTCGACACGGTGGAATGAGAGCGCGTGTGGCATGACGCAAATCTTCCTTTATTTGGACGAATTGTTCAAAGAGATCTGTTGTCAGTTCCACGACAGTAGCCGTGGAACCTGGAAATAACGCCTTCAATGCACTCTCAATATTGTCGCGTAAGAAAATGCGCGTTGGGGGTGTTGGTGAGCTTTACTAAAACGCTAATAGAAGAAGCAACGGAGAAGAATGCTCTTGACTGCGAAGCACTCGAGCTGCCAGAGCAAAACACTGATGATGATGGGTTCCGGGTAGCACTCGTTCGTCGTCGTCGTCGTCGCATCGGCTGGGATGTCACAAATTAAAAGTTCATTCAGATGCTTGGGGGTACGTGACAGTTTACCTCCCCTGCAAAGGAAGCATCGTCCCGATGCTAAGGCAGAAAGGAGCGGAACTTCATTTGCGACCCGTCACGTCACCGCGAAGAATGGTTTCATGCGGACTATGTGGATGACCTCGGGCCGACGACGACGGCGTATTGTGGAAACGCTGTCCACCGGAGTAACTGCATACGTGACATCGCTAAGTTGCTGTAGTACTCTGTAGGGCCCGAAGTAGCGCTTCATGAGCTTCTCGCATAGCCCTCTTCATCTGATACGGCTCCATACCCCCACGTTGTCACCAGGCTGGAAAGCGGCGTGCCTGTGGCGAGCATTGTAAGTAGTAGCATCATGCAGCTGTTGTTGCCTGATTCGATGTCTTGCGAGCTGACGCGCCTCTTCCGCGCGCTGGGCGAACTCCTGCGCAGTCGTGTCGTCACCCCCACCGTCGTGAGGGAGCATGGCATCTAACATTGTGGTTGCCTCCCGGCCGTATACAAGAGCGAATGGCGTCATGCGGGTGGTTTCTTGCCTGGCGGTATTGTAGGCAAAAGTCACGTATGGTAGAACTTGGTCCCAACTCTTGTGTTGCTCGTCGACGTACATGCTCAGCATGTCTGAAAGTGTTTTGTTTAACCTTTCTGTCAGTCCGTTTGTCTGCGAATGGTAAGCTGTCGATTTTCGGTGGGAAGTACCTGTGAGGTTCGTTACAGCGCGCACCAAATCTGCGTTGAATGCGGTCTGTAATCGCAATTGCCGGAGCTCCATGGCGCAAAACAATGTTTTCGATGAAAAAGTGGGCCACGTTGAGAGCTGTGCAACGCTGGAGGGCTTTCGTTTCGGCGTATCGTGTAAGATAGTCGGTGGCGACAAGTATCCACTTGTTGCCGGCATGAGACGTAGGAAAGGGGCCCAAGAAGTCCATGCCGATTTGTTGAAACGGTGTTTCCGGTATTTGGACAGGTTGAAGTAAACCGGCTGGGGGTCGCGGCGGTGTTTTACGTCGCTGACAGTCATGGCAGGTGCGGATGTATTGCTGCACTGTCGAAGGAAGTTTGGGCCAGTAGTAGCTCTGTTTAATTCGGGACATCGTACGTGCATAACCTAAGTGACCAGTGGTTGGGTCGTCGTGGCAGGCCTGTAGTATTTCTTGTCTAAGGCTCGCGGGAATAACGAGGAGAAAGTCTCTTCCATTTGGGGTGAAGTTTCGGTTGTAGAGGATGTTGTTTCTCAAAGAAAAAGACTGGAGTCCACGTATGAACAGCTTTGGCTTGTGCGTAGTTCGCCCTTCCAGAAAATCTAAAAGTGGCTGCAACTCAACGTCTTCCCTTTGCTGATCGGACAAAGTTGCGGTGTCGATGGCACCAAGAAACGCCGCGTCGTCATCATCTTCCGGTACAGGGCATTCGACTGGAGCTCGAGACAGGCAGTCGGCGTCAGAATGTTGTTTCCCTGACTTACAGACAACCATCATATCAAATTTCTGAAGTCGAAGGCTCAAGCGGGCGAGGCGACCAGTAGGGTTTTTCAAACTGGCCAAACAACAAAGGGAGTGGTGGTTGCTAACAACTCGAAATGGGCGACCGTAGAGGTACGGCCGGAATTTCAAGACCGCCCACACAACAGCCAGGCATTCCTTCTCTGTAGCTGAATAGTTAGACTCCGCGCGGGACAGTGTTCGTCTTGCGTAAGCGACAACTCTCCGTGCCGTCTTGCCACTGAATCAGCACTGCCCCAAGGCCAACGTTGCTGGCATCTGTATGGATTGTGGTGGCCGCATCTTCCTCGAATTGGGCGAGCACAGGTGGCACTTGTAAGCGACGCCGCAGGTTCTCGAAAGAAGCCTGCTGCTCAGTGGTCCAAACGAAGGCCACGTCATTGCGGGTGAGGCTTGTTAGCGGAGCTGCGATGTGGGAAAAGTTTGGGATGAAGCTTCGGTAATAGGAGCATAGGCCTAAAAATTGCCGTACGGCCTTTTTGTCTGCAGGCGTCGGGAAGTTGGCCACGGCAGATACTTTGTCAGGATCGGGCTTGATGCCGGAGTGGCTGACAACGTGGCCCAAGAAGCGTAGTTCTTGGTACCCGAAATGACACTTTTTCGCTTTAAGTGTTCCGCTTTAAGTACACAGGATAGCCTTTTCAAGTGTTCTGAAAAGGTTGACGAGAACACGATAACGTCGTCAAGGTATACTAGACACGTCTGCCACTTGATACCGGAAAGAACAGTGCCCATCATTCGTTGGAATGTTTCCGGTGCCGAACACAAGCCTAAAGGGAGCACTTGAAAGTCATAAAGTCCGTCCGGCGTTATGAAGGCTGTTTTCACGCGGTCGCGCTCGTCCACCTCGATCTGCCAGTACCCGCTCTTGAGATCCATCGACAAAAAGTAACGGGCATGACGAAGCCTGTCGAGGGAGTCATCGATCCGCGGCAACAGGTACACGTCCTTCTTGTTCATTTGATTGAGCTTTCTGCAATCAACGCAAAATCGCAATGGGCCGTCCTTCTTTTTGACCAGAACGACGGGTGATGCCCACGGGCTTCGAGAAGGCTGGATGACATGATCGCGCAACATCTGCTCCACTTGGCTGCGAATCGCATCCCGTTCCTTCGCAGAGACACGACAGGGGATTTGACGAAGAGGCCTCACATTATCACCAACAATGATGCGATGTTTTTATAAGCGGAGTTTGACGCACGCCAGATGTCGAAGAGAAACACTCCTTGAAGGTCGTCCGCAGCGTGAGGAGTGCTTGTTGTTCACTTAGAGAAAATCCGGAGTTGACATCGATGATGGAATCGGAGCTGGCTTTACCAGGTGCGGCGCCTTGTAACGCAAAGCAGTCTTCGCCATCAGCTATGTCTTCGAAATAGGCAACTGTCGTGCCTTTGGCGACATGTTGGCGTTCATTGCTGAAGTTAGTAAGCAGTAATGCTGCACGGCCATTGGTTAAATGCAACACGCCTTGAGCAACTGCGATGCCATGACGGAACAAAAGTTCATCGATTCGCTCTGCTGTGCCATCAACAGTGCTAAACATGTCGCAGTGAACTGAAACTATTACGCAGGACCGCGGTGGTATGTTCACGTCCTCGTCGATAACCCGCAACGGCGCTCGGCATGCTGCGAGTTCTGGTGGGCGGAGGCTCGACGAGAATGTAATTAGGCGTTCACCAACGTCGATCACAGCGTTGTATTCCCTTAAAAAGTCTATCCCTAAAATAAGATCCTTGCAGCACTCCCCGCGGACCACGAAACTGCCGACAAACTCAGCTTCACCATTGGTGATTCTGGTGGTGCACTTCCCTACTGGAGTCATTAAATGGCCTCCAGCAGATCGAATCTGAAGTCCAGACCATGGCATCTTCACTCTTTTTTAACGGACCTGCGAGGGTCTGACTAATTATAGAGTAGTCTGCACCGGTGTCAATAAGAGAAACCACTTCATGTCCATCTATACAAATTACGAGGTCGGCGTTTCCAGCTTCGGCGAAAGACATTCTTGTGGTATCCTTTTCCGTCGGAGACGTCGAGGGGTTTTAAAGGTCTTGCGTAGGTAGGCTACGAGCAACCCTGCCTCCAGAGGTTGCTGCTTTTAGTTTCCCCGCCTAGGGCTTGGGGATCTGCCTCGCAGTATCCCGCCGAAGTTCCGACGGTTAAGGGAGACGTCGTTCGCTGGGGACAGTGAACGTGGTCGACGGTTCGGCGAAAGGTCTCGTCTCGCAGCAAGGTATTCCTCTATAGCAGGGGGTCTTTGCCCAAAGCAAGGGCGTGGAGCCGTGTAAGCGAATCCGGAAAGCCCAATTTTGCGGTACGCACAGCGGTGGTAGATGTGGCCTGTTTCGCCACACTGAAAACACAGCGGTCGGTTGTAATTTGTGCGCCAGACGTCGGACTTCCGTGCCTGTCGTCCAGCTTCGAGGCCGAGGATGCGGGCTGGTGTGCACTCCCTGATGCCAGGAAGCCATCTGGGGCGCCCGTTGAGGCACTGGAATAGTCGGTACAGGTGGGTGACGACGGACAACCGACACATAGCTTGGTTGGAGCTGCTGCGGCTGGCTCTCCGGAATTGCCAAGGCTTGCCGCATCTCCTGACGCACGATATCGGCGACAGAAGCATGCGAAGGCTGCGAAGAGCCTATCCCGTGCAGCTGTAGTTACTCCCTAACTATCGATTGCTCGAGCTCAAGCAGTGACCTGTCACTGGATGCAGTCGCTGCAGCAGTAGCGCTTGTAGAACCGCCGCTAACCCGGTCATACTGCCGGCATCTCTCCCGCAGGGCACGCTCGATGGCTGTGGCCTCCTTAATGAAATCCTTCACTGTGCGGGGTGGATTTCGTACGAGGCCAGCGAACAGTTTGTGCCATGTCCTCTGCAAACATCGCCACCGTCTCGTTAGGTTTTTGGATGCGAGACTCCAAAAGGTGCTGAGCGTGGTCACGGCGGTCGGTGCTGGCAAATGACTCCAGCAGCTCCTGGCGCAATTCCTCCCAAGTAGATAACCTCGCTTCGTGGTTCTCGAACCACGTCCTTGCACCATGTTCTAGTAAGTAAGAGAGAGAGAGAGAGCGATCTTTAATGAAGTCTGGCGATGTTAGCTGGGCTAAAATGCCTAACTTGCTACGCCAGTTGATGACGGGATGAAGATGATGGCGATGATGTTCAAGAAGTTGATGCGTACAGATACGGCGAGTTATTTACAGCGACTGGTCTAGACCTGTGTGTTGCAGGTACTCTATCAGAGCTTTGGTAGCCCTTAAAGCACGTTTGGGACAAGCCCACGGTCCTAAAACGTCCTTTAGCTGCATGTCCACGGAAAGCGGCAGTCCCAAAGTCACTGCGAGGGATACTCTTTGAGCACTGAATCGAGCACATTCACAGAGCAGGTGCTGCAGGGTTTCTCGCACATCACAGTGTGGGCAGAGTGGCGACGTAACCTGTTTTATCTTGAAGAGGAAGTTGCGCGTGTATGCGACATTCAACCGCATGCGATGTAGAATTGCTTGTACCCGCTTGGGGAGTCCTGGTGGCATTTTAAATTTGCAGTTGGGATCTATGAAATATAACGGCGCGTAATGACGTGATACGTCATCCCAGGCTGCACGCTGCATATTCCTTGCCACGCTGGATGCAAGTATAGATGCATCTTTCCTGGAGAATGGTATAGCTATTGCCGATCCATTATGCTTATGCGCAACGGATGTAGCAATGTCCGCCTTCACATTGCCAGTTATCCCACAATGGGCTGGAATCCACTGAAGTGCAATGTGATGGTGCGCTTGGAGAGCTTGGAGATTTAAAGCGTGTATGTCACACACAAGCTGGTCTTTTGGAAAAGATGCTAGACATTGAAGGGCAGCCCTTGAGTCTGTGAAAATGGCCCACTCTCGAGCGGGTTGCTTGACGATATGAGCGAAAGCCACTCTCAGAGCTGCAAGTTCGGTAGCCGTAGTTGACGTTCTGTGGCTGAGCATGACACTGATGGTAGTACGGGATGACGGTATCCACACCCCGATAGTGGATGATGTTGACGACACCGACCCATCAGTGTACACATGAGTGTGGTTTCTGTATATCCGCGACATGTAGTCCAGGGCGAGGAACTTTAGTGCGGGAGCCGGAATATACTCCTTCCTCGTGATACCGGGCACAGTAGTCGTGACTGGTATGGGCGGGAACATCCAGGGCGGGTGCTCAGGAAGAGAAGGCTCTTGATACACCTTCGGCAGAAATTCACGCACTTCTTTGGCCCAGCTTGTCGCTAGAGGATGGCCCCGCTGTCTTGCCACAATCCGCAGACGCGTACGAAGCAACTCCTGCGTGCTTAGAGCGAGTGGTCAGAGCTGCCTGCATTCTGTCAGCGTTCCGATGGTAGAGGTTGTCTTTGGAACGCCAATGCAGACCCGCAGGACTTGTGCTTGCATGCTCTCTAGCGCTTTGACAGTTCCTTTTGATAGAGGGACCAAAGCAGGGATGCTGTAACTCATCAGGCCAACGCAAAGCGCTTTGTATACCCGTAGAAGAGAATTGGCTGAACAACCGCCAGTGTTGGTGGAGAGCATGCGGAATATGCGGGCGAAAGAAGTAATCTTGTCCTTGAGGTGGCGAACATGAGGCGACCAGGTGAGATTACTATCAAATGTCACTCCCAAGAACTTGTGGGCCCGGACGTATGGGATTGCGATCCCTCCAACAGTGACGCCGTAGCGCGTAAGGTCACGCTTTGTGAAGGCCATCGCAGCACACTTATTCCCTGAAATCACTAATCCTCTAGTTGCCAGAAATGCCGCAATAGAGTCAATTGCCCGCTGCAGTCTTGACCGTAACACTCGCCTATTGCGGCCAGAACTCCATATGCAGATGTCGTCGGCGTACAGGGAGATTTCTACCGACTTTGGCACGCATTTCTCCAGGCCAACTATGGCAATGTTGAAGAGTGTAGGGCTCAGCACCCCACCCTGGGGAACACCTCGGGTCACCTGATGTAGCGATGAGTCGCCCATGTCGTAGACATGTACACATACCTATCGGAGAGGTAGTCCGATAGCCATGCGTACATGCGGCCCCTAATGCCTAAAGACTTCAGCGCAGAGCGGATGGCTTCATGCTCGACGCAGTCATACGCTGACTTGATGTCGAGGAACACGGCAACAGCAATGTTCCGCCGACACTTTGCTTCTCTTATGCTATTTACAAGGGCGATGACGTTGTCGAGGCTGCTACGACCCTTGCGAAAACCAAACATCTGTGCCGGGTATATATTTCGGATGGTCAAATCCCAGTCCAAGCGGAGCAGCACCATCTTTTCCATCAGTTTCCCGACACAACTCAGGAGCGCTATGGGTCGGTAAGACTCGATGGCGGTTGGAACTTTACCTGGCTTTAGGACTGGGACAAGGCGAGCGTGTTTCCACCTTGGCTCTAGACGACCAGTTTCCCACGAAAGATTGAAGGCATGCAGGAGGCAACTTCTTCCCTTTTCACCTAGATGCGAGATGGTTGTGTAGGTAATGTCATCCGGGCCTGGGCAGCTGGATTTCTTGACAGAAGCCAGTGCAGCGAGCAACTCTGCCATGGAGAATGGCTCGTCCATTGGGGACACCGGGCCTGAGCATCCCTCGTTGGTGGGAGAGTGTGGCGGAAGAAGAGCTGTTGGCGCTGCAGTAATTCTCCTGCAGAAGGCGTCAGCGACTTGGAGGTCACTGGTGTTCGTGCTCAGTGAGATGGATTTGAACGGGTGCAGTTGAATTTGCGGGGTCCGCAAATTTCGGAGCAAGAGCCATATTCTGGAGAGCGGCTTCCGGGGGTCCAGCTTGGAGCAGGAGGATTCCCACTCACGCTTGGCGAGCTTAATCATATGCTTTCGAATTGCCTTCTGGGCTCGTCTTGACGCACGGATATCTTCAGGTGCTTGTGTCCGGCGCGCTCGTCTTTCTGCTCTTCGACGCACTGCGCGAAGCCTCTCATACTCTGAGTCGGCGGCGGTGTATCTATGCGGAAGACGCAGGACTTTGCTGCTTGACTTTCGAGCTCTTGACATCGTGTCCACGAAGGCTTCATATGAGCTCACCGAGTCCACGGCTTCCTCCACCACAGTCCTAAATGCCTCCCAGTCAGAGGAGCGAATCACACGCTGTGGACGAGAGCCCGAGAGACCATCTACTGCAATATAAGTCGGCGCATGATCGCTGCCATGCAGTTCAATGTCCACTGCCCAGCTCGTCCTAGGGAGGAGTTGTGACGAAACAAACGTGACGTCGAGGGCGCTGGACATCTTTCCCCGGTAGAAGGTGGGCTCTCCAGAATTGACAACGAGTAATAGACCTCACGCAACATTTGACGAGCGTCCCACTGGTTGAAAAATACGACCCGCTCAAACTGCTCCAGCCAGTCCTCGACGTCCTCAAAAACCTCACCGTGAAAAATGGCCGGCGTGCGTGGCTGTTGGAGAGTTACCTGGCAGGTAAGTTGTTGTGCCATTACTTGGGGTGCTGGGGTTCGACGTCTAGGTGCGGTGAAGTCAAGGTAACCGCACTATGGAGACAGTCCGCGTTCGCGGCGACTAGCCCGATGGACAGGTGTGTGGACAGGGCGAGGCCGTTCCGGGCTGGCCGAAGGGGTACTTTGCATGGTGTTGTCGTACCCCGCAACCTCCACCAGTGTCGCGTACAGAAAATGCGCGTTGGGGGTGTTGGTGAGCTTTACTAAAACGCTAACAGAAGAAGCAGCGGAGAAGAACGCCCTCGACCGCGAAGCACTCGAGCTGCTAGAGCAAACCACTGATGGTGATGTGTTCCGGGTAGCACTCGTTCGTCGTCGTCGTCGCCTTGGCTGGGCTGTCACAAATAAATGTTCATTCAGATGCTTGGGGGTACGTGACAATATCTTGTCCGTTGATTCGTCTCTCATATTCGTTCATCTGGAGCATTGTTTACTTGACGACACATGGTGTATGCCTTAAAGGGGGCTGAGCACGCAACCTTCACACCCTGTATTGCTGCTGTTTCCTTTCTAGGTCTCTGTGCCTATTACAGACGCTTTGTCGAAGGGTTCTCCGGAATCGCAGAGCCGCTCACGCGCTTTACAAGAGACGACGCACCCTTCGTTTGGACAGAAGACCAGGAAGTGGCATTTGATGAACTGCGTAGCCGCCAGCAAACGGCCCCAATCTTTGCACACTTCGATGGAGATAGTGACACTGAAATCAGAACTGGCGCCAGTAACGTCGGCGTCGGTGCTATCTTGGGTCAGTGGCAGCAGGGTGCCAAGAAAGTTATTGCTTATGCCAGTCGCACACGGTCTTAAGCTGAACGCAACTATTCGGCGGCAGAAAAAGAATGTCTTGCCGTGATATAGGCTATAACTAAATTTCGGCCATATTTGTATGGAAGGCCCTTCAGAGCCGTCAGCGGCCACCATTCGTTGTGCTGGCTTGTCGTCCTCAAGGACCCCTCCAGAGACTTGCTCGATGGAGCCTACGGCTGCAGGAGTACGACGTAGCGGTTGTGTGTAAATCTGGAAAGAAGCACAGTGATACCGATTGTTTGTCGCGGGCGCCAATTCTGAATGACGCACATGAAACGAAAGAGGATTTCCTGTTCCTCGGAGCCGTCCATACTGCGGACATGGCCTTTTATAACAGCAGGACGCGGAACTACGGCCACTGATCGAACACCTTCGCGGCTACGAACACTACGCCACCACGCTTCTTTCTTGGAGGGTTGGCTTTGTATTCCCTGCGAAACAACGTGCTCTACAAACGAAGCTACGGCAGCAAAGCAAAATATCTTCTGGTCGTGCCGTCTGCTCTGAGAAGCGATATCTTACGAGCTTGTCATGACGAGCCTTCTGCGGGGAACCTAGGCGTTAGTCGCACGGTCGCTCGGATTCCTGAAAGGTATTACTGACCCAACCTTCTTCGATTAATAAACACTACGTGAGGACTTGCAGGGATTTCCAACGCCGCTAGAAGCCTCCCGTCAGACCACCGGGATTCCTTCATCCGGTGGATCTTCCCGACGCGCCGTTCCGACAGGTTGGGGTGGATCTCCTTGGGCATTTCCCAACATCGGCAATTGGTAACAAGAGGATCATTGTAGCTACCTCTTACTTGACCCGTCATGCCGAGACCAAAGCTGTTCCCAACGACACCGCTTCTGAAGCCGCCATATTTTTCGTTGAACACATTGTTCTACGCCACGGCGTGCTGACGATTAATAATACCGACAGGGGCACCGCTTTTACAGCCACCTTCTTACAGGATGTCTTCAAATTAACTTATAGCGCTCACAGCAAATGCACGGCCTGCCACCTTCAAACCAACAGCCTCACCGAACACCCTAATAGAACCCCGATCTGGAGCATAAAAACTTGGACGGAATCCTTTCGTACGCAACGTTTGCCTACAACACTGCCATACAAGAAACAACGCAATGTGCACCGTTTGAACTTGTTTACGGACGCTCTGTAACGACAACTTTACGTAAAGTTCAGCAAGATTTGTTGACGGGCTAGTTGGTCTGATACTTGAACATCCATGAGGATTGCGCGGAACGACGACACGAAGAGGACACGACGACACGAAGATGCGCTCATACTGTTGTCTCCTCTTCGTGTCGTCGTTCCGCGCTATCCTCATGGCTGTTCAACTTAACATGCAATGTGGTCTGTTGATGAAAACAACGTGACCAGCACCGATGCTGAGGCTTTTACCCTATGGGCGGAGGAAGCATGCCAGCTAGCACGCGTCCGCATTCGACACCAGGAAATGTACGCCGAGAAGTACAAGGGGCACCGTGTCGTATCGACCAGGCGACCTTGTGTGGGTTTGGATGGCGATTCACCGCCGAGGACTTTCGGAGAAGCTGCTTCGGCGATACTTTGGGCCTTATCGTGTTCTTCGCCGACTGTCAGACGTTAACTACGAGGTCGTACCCGAGGACACAACAGCCCGTTCTTCACGATGAAGGTCGGACCAAGAAGTTGTGATGTGGTACGTATCAAGCCGTACTACACCCGTCTTGCGAACCCACAGCATGAGGCTATGCGTGGTTACGTGCCCTCACACTCGACGGGCACTCAACATCTACATGCCTTTTTTTCGTTCTGCCTCCGTGGCATCTGGCCGATGCCAACTAGGACGGGAAGCAATGGTGTGACTTAATTATTGCGGGCGAAATCCGCGGCCGGCTAACGGGGCTGTTTCTTGTTATGGGTTTGTGCTTGCAGGTGAACACAGGAGCGAGAAATAGTCCAAGCTCGCTTGTTCTAGCGGTGGCATCGCCAGTGATTGCCGGCACAAGTTCGCCCTTTTAATAAAGGCTTTTACTCTCCTCAGTGGAGTTCATCGCTACAATATTGTGCACGTTTATATTGTCACAGCCCATGCACGTACGGAACTACAGATTTTCTTTCTTTCCTCCGAACATTGCCCTTTCGCGTTGATCTGCAGAATTGACTTGTACACAGCTGCCATTAGTTGGTAGGGATACCCAGCCTGCCTTAACCTGGCATGAGGTGGTGACAGGACCTCTGAACGGCTGGCACGAGAGCCGCCTAAACTAGTCCCCTCGTTACATTTTTGGAATGGGCGGATTCGTGCGGAAGAAATCCCTCACTTCAGAGAGCTTCTAATTACCAACAGACATGCGCGAGTCGGAATTCAAGAGTCAAGTCAAGAAGACTCATGCTAGTTTCATGGTGTCATTCGTGCATGAGCAACAGCGGTATCCGTGTCACTTACTTGTTGATACTAAGTTCTTTGTATCAACGTTCAGCTCGTTTACCATAAACCTAATTGAGTAAAACGGGCTCGTGCCAGCCTCGGAGAGCCTTGGTTCTGCAGAAGCTGGAAGGAGAAGTACGGGGAGATGCACGGGCACTCGAAAACGCACCACTGCTACGGCTTCACTAGCTTGCGTCTTCACAGAGTGGGAAGGCTAGCAACATTTGTGTGTCGGTTTTCGTAAAAAGTGCCAAGCGCCACCCTCTCAAAGGACCTTTTTTGTGCCTCAACACCCTGAACACGGAGTAAAGCTGGTCTGAAATATGTGCGGCTTACCTTTTACACACTTTCTATCCCCGTAATCTTTGTAATGTTTTGGTGGTAAGTTTCAGAGCACCCGTCTCAGCATATCGAGCGGGCAGTGGAAAATACAAATATTACGTTTATATCTCCTTACACGGAGGCTGAGGTTCGCTTTTCCAATTGAAAACGCATCAAATTCATAAGAAAAAGACCAAGCTAAACTGAAAAATTGTTGAGTGTATTACTGAAGTGAACATAATTGGCGTTTCACGCGTTGTTTCATCGTCGCAGATTGTATGCAGATTTGTACCCAGTTGTATCCAGTTGTATACAGTTTTAAATACCTAACTATCGAGATAAATTAACTACACATGATTCGTCCATTCTAGTAATGGACAACGGTTTGACCAATTTTTTTTCAACGCCATATTTCTTCGTGTTAACGAAAAAAAACCTCCCGACCATTGGTGGGGGACAGCGCGTTCGGTTTAACGATCTCTCCGGGTTCAGCAATAGCGGAGATGATATATGAGACAGCGAAATTCGAGGTCATCGACAAGCCAGCGGTGAAAACTGATGCCAATAAGGCGATAATATGTTAAGAAGAGAAGAGAAGAAAAAAGAACGGAAAGGCCGGGAGGTCAACCAGGTGTAGAGCCCGGTTTGCTACCCTGCACTGGGGGAATGGGGTTCAGGGAATAAAAAGGGGGGGAGACGAGGAAGAGATAGGAGTGGGAAAGCGCGCACTTTAGTCCCGTTTCGGGCACTATAGTCTTTCACGCAAGTTCGTTTCACTCAGGAAACGTAAAAGGGCTTTCGTCGCCTTCTGCGAGGTCGATGGTGAAGACCGATGACTTAAAATAGTTTCCACCGTAAATGGTCGATTGTCCAATCGGCTCAGCGCGGTGGCAAGCACGCTCCTCTCCGACGAGTATTCGGGGCAGCGACACAGCACATGTTCTATAGTCTCTTCCGCCCCGCAGGCGTCACAGTGTGCGCTGCTGGCCATCCCGATGAGGAAGGAGTAGTAGGCTTTAGTGAAGGTCACTCCCAACCACAGTCTACAAAGTAAAGTTGACTGGGGTCGAGACAGCCCATACGGAATACGGCGCCGAAGAAGGGGATCCTGAATATACAGTCGGGGATTCGAAAAGTCCGGTGTATTCCATTGCTGCATGGTAATCTTGCGTGCAAGGGAGCGAAGCGTCCTGGCGGCATCGGTTCTTGAAAGCGGAAGTAGAATGGTGCGGTCGCTCTCATGGCCTGTACGGGCAGCTTCATCCGCCAGCACGTTACCGATGACTCCGCAGTGACCTGGAAGCCACTGGAAAATTACGTCATGGCCGGCTGTGATGGCTTGATGGAATTTTTCTCTTATCTCTGTCACCAGTTGGTGTAGGGGGCTGTAGCGCAGGGCTGCGCGTAAGCTCTGTAAGGCAGCCTTGGAATCCGAAAAGATCGCCCAATTTTGAGGAGTAGCTCCGATGATATGGTCAAGAGCCTCACGAATGGCTGCAAGTTCTGTAGCTGTCGAGCTCGTGGTATGGCCAATACGGAAACGAGTTGTTGCAAAATCTGCTGGCACAAACACTGCACCTGCCGAACTGGATGACGTTACGGAGCCATCTGTGTACACATGTTTCCGGTCGTTGTACCGTTCATGCAGTAACAGCAGCGTAAGCTGTTGAAGGGCCAGTGATGACAAGTGGGCTTTTTTTTCGAATTCCCGGAACACTGAGACGAATCTCAGGTTGTGCCAGGCACCACAACGGGGAGGTCGGTGTTGGCGCAGGGGCGTACCTTGAAGGGATTTCAGCCCTGTGCGTTGTGATAATGGCTGAAAAGGTAGATCGTGGTCTACTTTGAGGAAGCTGCGCCAGATGGTGAGAAGGCAGCCTCGTGAGGAGCCTGATGTAGAGGCGTAGTGTTTCAGTAGCCACGTACGTTGCTATTGGGTGTTCCTGTTAAAGAAAACAAATGATTCTTGGCTACATAGAGAGGCACTTGTATCATTTATACCGACCTTCATTCGAAGCAGCCTTGTATAGAGTACACATGTACCGAACTTACACTAAGCAGCGGGAGCATTCGTAGATAATATTGAACGTTGAAAAGTAATCAAAACTGCACGCTCCACTTCGATATGTATGAAAAATTACTTTACCTTCCTTTTCAAGGTGACATCTGCAGTTAACATGGATGTTTACATGTTCAGGAGATTTTGTTGGCGGAACTCACGCTCAAACAAACGTAACATTGATCTGCATGCCTGCATCTTGCGAAGTTTCAGCGGGGTCAGTAAATCTTTTCATGAGATGTATGATATTAGAACAGCATTATCACAAACCAGAATACCTTGGAGATGAACTGCGATAAAGTTGCCCTTAAAAGTATACTCAAACTTTTGCAGAATAAAGTCAGCCCCGCTATAGCAATTTGTTATACGGAAACCATGACTCCAGTGGTATGGTTTTCCCCCAAAAAATCAAGCATTTTCCCGGGATTCATTGTGTCACAACGGCCCGTCCCTAAATACTCTAATCAGCCTACCAAATGTAAATACATTTGTGAACAGCTCGATCTTCGAAGAATACTTTTCCGAAGATGTATTCAGTGAGTGATGGGCCAGTGAGTGGGTGGTTAACGCTAAAAGTGGGACCAGTTGGGTATTAACTGACGAATTTCACTAGCGAAAAAAGGGGCGAAGACAAGAAAACAAAATGAAGGAAGCTCACACTAATGCGTAAGACATGAAGGTAGCGAAGCTGTGCGCAAACTTCATGACCATCACGACGGTTTAACTCCAGGATTGCAGCCGATTTGCGTGTTCGTTGCTTCAACGACCTTCGCGTCATGTTTGTTGGAAAAGGGAAACGACAACTCCTCCGAATGGCCGTCTCGTAGCAGAGAGATTGGAACCTTGTTCTCACCGGGTGCAATGTCGAGGTAATGCCGACCGTCGAGGAAGTTCCGGACTACAAGCGCTGCGTCGTCGAAGGCCATTGTCTTGCTCGAGGCGTTCATGGCGCAGGTCACTTGTAGTGGATTGTTTGTCTTCTAGCGGCACTGCACGTTCGATGTCATCCTCGTCTTTTTCTTGTCCGTCTGCCTCTCCCTCGATGCATGGGATCTGGCGGGAACGGCATGTGGGGGACCCAATCGACCTTGGCCCAGTCTGTCGTGACGTTGTAGAACTTGGGCAGGGGAGTTTCCGCCAGGTACTGCAACTACAAGTAGACGGTCCGCTTGGTCACCAGACCCGACTTGAATAACGACTTTAGGAGAGAGCAACGTTTGAGGTGCACGTCAACCGCCATGTCTTCCGGCAATGCACGCGGGAGTAGCTGCACGGTTTCCTGAACGTCGATAAGCCGGTTCACGATGTGGCCGCGTATACCGTACTGACCGCAACCTCCGGTATGACGACAATTGTTCATGAACAGAACTCGAGACGACACCATCCGCTCTTTCATCTCGTTGAACCGCGGTAATGAGGCGGGCTTGGGCGGGTACACGAACCCGTTGGTCCCAGTGAAGATGGTCGTGGTTCGTTTCCCCGAAGTCCGGTGTCGATCAGGAACCCAATCGCCCGGGCTCCGGTTCATTTGGCAGGAGGCTGGAAGGACGATGGTTTTGAAGTTCTTGGAGGCGGTGGTTGAATTGGCGAACTCGAGGCATTGGGGTTGATTAAATGAAACGAAGAGTTCATATACAGCTATTTACAGTAGGAAAACTGTGTACATGAGTAATAAGAGCGACAAGCTTCCACCTTCAGCTAGACACTAGCTCCAAATCACTTGAGCTTCTTCGTCTAACTCTCCTATCCTCGGAGCGTACACAAACCGCTCGAGAAACGACGGCCGAGACCCTGTCTCGCCGCAGGATCGGTCTAGATGCCTGGTACGGCGCTGTACCCTAAACTTCCGACGCGATCCTAACCTTTAGCTTAGGGGGCTCACAAATACCAACCTAGCTTCAACGGTCGAGACTCCTTGTCCCGCTGGGAACGGCCCAGCTCAGCGCTCAGACAAGAACGATTTCTAACGGCGGAGATCGGCCTTATAACACCTCGAGCTCATGCTCTCTCGGGAAAGCCCCTGTAGCGTTCGTGCACGCGTAAGGGAGTGCCTGAATTCGCGTAGACAGTTGTCACTCAGCGCGCTACGGAATATTCAATGAGTCGCCGCCATCTTTGGCTCAACGGCCCACTCGCGGACGAGCAAGCGCGCGCGACCCCGCGGGGTGACGGCGAAAGGCGGCGACAGTGCACTGCGCCGACCGCAGCGCGTTAACAATGGAAGCTCGCGCGGGGAGCGCTTTGAAGTCGGCAATTACACCTTCTCCGCGCGCACCACGCCGAGGATTCTCGGAACCCGGCGTCGCCGTCTGCGTTTTCAATGGGGGATTATCCCCGTGGTATTCGGTTGGCCAGACAATCCGTCTCCCGTGCGTGCCGGGACGAATTGGTTACGGCTGCCGCGTAGAGTCCACAGTGTTGAGCCGTCAGATAGAGTGGCGGGTGCTCACGCGCAGCCTGCGCGCCTGGCCAACCTCATAAGTGGACCTTACAGTCCCCTTACGAAAATTTCGTATATGGCCATAATGCCACGAACCATGTTTTGGGTTTTTCCACTCTTTATGCCGCACGTGTTATCTCCTTTGACAGAGAGTGTCGCGAACTAACGTCACCAGCCTAGAACAATCGTCGTTGATCTACAGTTTTTTGGATACAATTCGACTATTCGCGAAATCCTCGCGCCGAGAGATAAATGCCCGCAGAGCAGACGCCGCGGCATTCCATTCGCTGACACCAGTCTGCACACGTCCCTTTGTTTGACTGCTGTTTCGCCACATGTGTATTCCTTGAGTTGTTAGGGGAGCACAAGTTCGCTACAATAAACTTGTTTTTCCTTCAAGAGCTGCGTCGTCTTGCCGGCCAGGCGCAGCCGGTCGGCAAAACTAACATTAACAAACTGTCGCGACCGGCGCAGAGACAACCAGCCGCGACAGCGTTTGGGCTCGAACTCATTTTTATTCACCTAGCGTGGTTCACCCTCGTGGTTCCACCTTCTTCGTCGTCGTCGGTTCGGCGCGGCGGACCCGCGCCGCTACAGGGCTCCCCCCCGTAGAGCCGGAGGCCGTGGTTGAAGCCCACATGACAGTGTTGGATGGTTGATGGTGCAAAGCGCTGGGCATGGTTGTTAAGAAGGGGGAGGTGTGGCTGGGTGGGAGAGAGGCGACGTATGCAGGCTTTACCCGGTCAGCGGCGACGACGTTTTGGCGGCCGTTGATGTCGAGGGTGAAAGATTTCGGGTGCCGCTCGATGACGCGGTATGGGCCATCCAAAGCGGGAGTGAGGGGTCGACGAGTAGCGTCGCTACGCACAAACACGTGAGTGCAGGATGGACAGGTCCTGTCTCACGAAGACGGAGTGGTCGCTGTCATGAATGGGCCTAGGACCAGCTAGAAAGTCACGAGTCGGTAATACGTGCGCAAGTAGGGATAGCTTTATGCTTGGAAAATGAGAGCAGAAGGTAAGAGAGTAGCGGAAACACAGAGCGGAAACGAGACTACAGGAAAGAGCGTTAAATGCGGTAGCAGGCTAACGAAAACTGTTCGCTAAAGAGAGCAAGGGAGGAAATGTCCTACATGGTCAGGATGCGCAGCAGTCCAACGAGGTCTCCTCGCGAAGTGCGTGGGATCGGCCGATGCACCACGGCGTGGCTTGCTCGCTGAGGAGTCTCACGTCACGTCGGGTACGGACACGGGACAGCGGCCGGACGTCAGGGACCGTGCACTGTGGTTGACGGCTCGATGGCCCAGCGGCGGTTGTGAGCCGGTGTTCCCCCGAACCGCGCTCTCTGGCCCAGCGCGTCACCAGATCCAGGCATGGGCCAGCAGACAGACTTCGGTAACCGGAGCAGCGGCCGACGGCTCTCCGGCGACAGCAGCGGTTGAGACCCTGGCTTCTAGCTCCAAGCGATCACAGGGCCGCGCTCACTCGCCCAGCCCGTCAAATGCGTCCGCTCAGCCCTTGCCGATTCGATTCTTCTGCACGCTCCGCGCGCTCCTCGGCCCTCTTCTTTCTCCTTCACGGGCACCTCATCACACAACCCCGGGTTTAAGAAAGTTGTTGTAAAGCCACAACTATTCTACAAAAAGGAGAGTCATTTGGAGACGCCGAGAAGTTCTGGGGAAGCACGACAACGTCCACAGTTTACGGCAGCACGATTCAGTCACAATGGACACTTAAAACGTGAAACGGATGCAGAATAGTATGGGAAAAACACTAAAATACGCGGAAAACCACAGCGACTAGTTAAACAACAAACGTGAAGAACACACTACTAAATACACAAGGGGGTTTTGGATTCTTAAATTCTACTCATGTAGTCAGCCTCTACATTTTCGGTGCCCTTGATAAACTCGACAGTGAAAGAGTACTCTTGAAGTATCAAGCTCCAGCGCAACACTCTGCTGTTCACGTGCTTTGCTGATTGCAAGTACTTTAAGGGCTGATGGTCACACTGTATAATAAAAGGCTTCCCATATAAATAAATATGAAATTTGTTCACCGCCCATATCAGAGCCAAGCATTCGCGCTCAATGGTTGAGTAGCGCGTCTCTCTCGGCAACAGGTTGCGGCTCGCGTACGCGATGGGGTGTAAGACATTCTCGCACCCCCTTTGCAAGAGAACCGCCCCGAGGCTCGTGCTTGAAGCGTCTGTGCGTAGTATGAAGGGCTCAGTGAGGTCCGGAGCTTGCAAAATTGGTGCAGAGGCAAGTTGAGTCTTCAAAGTGTTGAAAGCTTGTTCTTGTTCGCCCCAGCATACAGTGTTGCTTCGCCCCCTTTTGGTCAGGTCGGTTAGTGGTTTTGTAATAGCGGCATAATTGGGAATGAATTTCCGGTAGTACCCGGTTAACCCCAAGCAAGACTGTACCGCTTTTTTTCGTTCTTGCTCGTTTAGAGCCCAAGATGTTGTCCAAAGTCTTCAAAAGGGGTTTCACTTGGGAGTCCCCGACGCGGTGTCCTAAAAAGGAAATGGTGCGCTCTCCGATTTCGCACTTGCTTGGCCTGATCGTCAGGTTGGCATTTTTTATTCTTTCAAACACTCGACCCAGTGTGTCCAAGTGCTCTTGCCAGGTGTCCGTTGCCACGATTACGTCATCGAAGTAGTGGTGGACGTTTTTCAACCCACCTAGCACAGCTCGCATTAAGCGCGCGACGACGGCTGGGGCGGTCTTTATACCGAACGGCATATACCGGAAATGGTACAACCCCGACAAGCTCGAAAACGCGGTCTTCTCGCGGCTGTCAGCAGTCATGGGTACTTCCCAATAGCCTTTGGTAAAATTGAACTTTGAGAAGAATTTCTTCTTCCCAGCGAGGGCAAGTACGACGTCTGTGCGCTGAATGGGCTCGCAATCGGAGACAAGAAGTTTGTTAAGCTCTCTAAAATCAATGCAGAGCCGGATGGTACCGTCAGCTTTCTTTATAGCCACCATTGGCGCATTGTAAGGAGACTGCGATTTTTCAATGATTCCCATCGCTAGCATGTCTTGAACTTCTTTTTCAATCGTCTCATGAAGTGGAAGCGGTAGTGGATATTGAGAAACGTGTACAGGCTTGTCAGTCGTTAAATTCAATGGGCACTGTACAACGTCTGTTTTTCCGGGCAGGTCAGAAAAGATCAAGCCATACTTTTGGATTACTTCCTGCACCTGAGTCCTCTGCTCAGCATTGAGTTCTCGTGAGAACTTGACATCTTCGCAAGTTTCCGTCTGACGAAGCGGAAGTGTGGGAAGGCTGTCGGCCGATGGTGGGTCGTCGAGATCATCTGTGGTAGCCGGGACGTCGTCAATTGTAGCGGCAACTGATGCTTGCGGCGGTGGCGAAGACGTCCTTTCTTCGTACAGTTTCAACATGTTTACGTGGAAGACCTTCCTTTTGTGATCTCGTAGTCCACGTCATTTTTCTTCCCGGTGATCTCGAATGGCCCCTTCCACTGCATCAGCAATTTGTTTGAATCAGTTGGGAGCAAGATAAGAACCTTGTTTCCAACTGAAAGCTTCCTCGGGCGACTTTTCCGGTCATAGTAGTCCTTTTGTTTTTCTTTCGCTTTGCCAAGTTGCTCATGGGCAATTTTACACGTCTGCTCCAGTCGGTCTCGTAGGTCGACGAGGTATCCGTAAGTCGTCCGAACCTCACCATCGTCGTCCGATCCTGGCAGGCTCGCCACTTTTTGTCATGAATGGGCCTAGGACCAGCTAGAAAGTCACGAGTCGGTAATACATGCGCAAGTAGGGATAGCTTTATGCGTGGAAAATGAGAGCAGAAGGTAAGAGAGTAGCGGAAACACAGAGCGGAAACGAGACTACAGGAAAGAGCGTTAAATGCGGTAGCAGGCTAACGAAAACTGTTCGCTAAAGAGAGCAAGGGAGGAAACGTCCTACATGGTCAGGATGCGCAGCAGTCCAACGAGGTCTCCTCGCGAAGTGCGTGGGATCGGCCGATGCACCACGGCGCGGCTTGCTCGCTGAGGAGTCTCACGTCACGTCGGGTCCGGACACGGGACAGCGGGCGGACGTCAGGGACCGTGCACTGTGGTTGACGGCTCGATGGCCCAGCGGCGGTTGTGAGCTGGTGTTTCCCCGAACCGCGCTCTCTGGCCCAGCGCGTCACCAGATCCAGGCAACCGGACCAGCGGCCGACGGCTCTCCGGCGACAGCAGCTGTTGAGACCCTGGCTTCTAGCTCCAAGCGATCACAGGGCCGCGCTCACTCGCCCAGCGCGTCAAATGCGTCCGCTCAGCCCTTGCAAATTCGATTCTTCCGCACGCTCCGCGCGCTCCTCGGCCCTCTTCTTTCTCCTTCACGGGCGCCTCATCACAGTCGCTGCGCTGTCGAGGAAGCACAGGCCGGATTTGCTCGAAAAGGCGACGAAGGTCAGCCACGTAACCGGCGAGGTCCGAAGGACCATCGGCAGGTGGAGGTGTGAGGAGGTCGCCCGGGAGACGAAGTGGGCTGCCATACACCAGCTTGACAGATGTGCAACGTAAAAGCCGAGCATAGTCCGAGCAAGACGAGGGGAACGTGGTCGGCCCAATGTTCCCTTGGCTCGCAGGTGGTAATAGCTGCCTTGAGGTGGCGGTGTAAACGTTCCACCATCCTGTTGGCAGACGGATGGTAGGAGGTGGTGTGTATGTGGCGTACTCCCAAGATGGCAGCGAGAGCATTGAACAGGGCGGATTGGAATTGACGCCCGCGATCAGTGGTGACAACAGCAGGGTAGCCGAAACGGGACACCCAACCACCAAGAAATGCTTTGGCAACTGTTTCCGCCGTGATATCAGGGATCGGGATATCCTCTGGCCAGCGCGTGAAGCGGTCCACGCACGTCAAGTAGGTGGCGCATCGCGACGGTGGCAGGGGGCCGACCAGGTCAATGTGCACGTGTGCGAAACGGCTGTCCGGTGGATGGAGTGACTGTATGCCTGGTTACCTTGACACGTTGGCACTGGAGGCAGGTGCGTGCCCACCGGCAGACATCGGCATTCATGGAGGGCCAGAACCACCGAGCTGTGATGAAGTGTTGAGTTGCTCGGATGCAGGGGTGACTCTTGCCGTGCAGGGTGTCGGAAACGGGTCGACGAAACGCTGGTGGAACATAAGGTCGGGAGACGCCGGTTGATGTCTCCAATGTGATTGTGCCTTCGCTAAACGGCAACGGCACATCTGTGAAAGTCAGCGTGCAGGAGTCATTGCGGTGTTGCTGGAGCTCAGTGTCTTGTTGCTGTGTAAAAGCAAGCTCGTCCATTCAAATCGGTTGGAGTGAACTCGAAAGGGCTTCGACGCGAGACAGCGCGTCAGCAGCAGTGTTGATCGGGCCGCTGAAATGGCGGAGATCGACAGTAAACTCCGAGACGGAGAGGTGTCGGATCTCACGCGACGAGTACGAGCTGTCGTTGCGCTGGAAGGTGAACGTCAGGGGCTTGTGATCCGTAAGCATGTAGAAGTCCCTGCCTTTCAGGAAATGCAGGAAATGTTTGATGGCATGGTAGACCACCCGTAGCTCGCGCCTGAAGGTGCTGTACCTGGTCTCGGCCGGTTTCAGCCTCTGGGAGTAGAAACCAAGTGGCTGCCAACCGGAGAGGAACTGCTAAACCACAGCACCGACAGCCACGCTGGAGGCGTCGGTGGTAAGGCGACGTGGAGCATCAGCAACGGGGTGTATAAGCATGGCAGCGTCGGAGAGGGCCTTTTTCGCAACAGAAAAGGCGGACGCCGTTTGCTCGCTCCCCTCGAAGTGCTCGGCAGGTCCTGTGGTGGTGGCCAGCAGATCAGTGAGGGGCTGGACCAGTTCGGCACATTTGGGTATGAACCGCCAGTAGAAGTTAAGCAGGCCAAAAAATTCTCTCAGCTTCTTAACTGAGGTTGGCTGTGGAAAGTCCTGGATCGCCTACACCTTCGTGTCGAGAGGCCTGATGCCCTGTGGAGTGACCAAGTGGCCCAGGAACTTGGTAGTCCACACGCCGAATACGCACTTTTTGGGGTTGATTACGAAACCATATTCGTCAAGCTGAGTGAAAAGGGCTCGCAAGCGCACTTCGTGCTCGGATGGTGATGAACTTGCCAACAAGAGGTCGTCAAAGTAGGCAAAGACAAAGTCTAAACCGCGGGTAACCTCGTCGATGGGCCGTTGAAAGGTCTGCGCGGCGTTGCGCAGGCCGAAAGGCATGCGGATATATTCGAAGACACCAACTGGTGTAATGATGGCAGTCTTGGTATATTCGCGGTGAAATCCTGCAAATGCGGGAGCGGGTACCGGTCCGGCACGGTGATCGCATTGAGGGCACGGTAGTCACCGCAGGGCGCCCAGTCACCGGTGTCCTGTTTGGGTACCATATGCCGCGCTGACGCGTAGTTTTTTGAGGATGGACGGATAATTCCCAGTTTAAGCATGTGCTCGAACTCTCGATGAGAAATTGCTTAACGCGATCCCGCGAGACGACGTGCTCGAGCGAAGACAGGGGGTCCCTTCGTGACGATGTGGTGGGTGATGGTGTGCTTCACCGGTTACTTCCCCGTGTGGGGCCTTGTGATCGCAGGAAAATGTGCAAGTATCTTCTCGTACACGGAAGATGGCACAAACGCTCGAAGTCCGGTCGCCGTGGCAGAGGAGAAAACGCCATGTACCGAAAGGGTCGTCGTCATGTCCACGAGGCGTCGACAGTGCACGTCCACGGCCAGGTTGTAGAAAGCCAAGAAATCAGCACCGAGAATGGGCTGCTTGATGTCGGCAATTGCGAAAAGCCACCGGAAGGTGCGACGTGAGCCAAAATTGACTGTGAGCGACCGCTGGCCGTAGGTGTTGATCGGCGAGTTGTTGGCGGAGATTAACGCGGAGGTCATTTCTTGGCGTCGTCGGTCTAGCAAAGAGGCCGGTATGACGCTGACCTCTGCTCCCGTATCGACCAAGAAGCGGTGGCCAGCAACCTTGTCGGTGACGTAGAAGAGGTGGCTGACTGCGTGACCGGGTTCACTTGCCGCCGCCAGTGTCCGGTCTCCAAGTTTCCCATCCATCAGCAAGGCTGGCTGCACTTGCAGGCGGCAGCGCTGAAGGTACGATGATACCAACAGAAGCCCGAAGGGCCAGGCTCACCGCGTGTTGCGGAGGAGCGATGTTGAGAACAGGACGGGGATAGGGAGTACCATCGGTCGCGGGATGCACGTCGGCGTCGGCGCAAGAGGGGTGCGAGGGATGACAGCTGATGGCTGAGTTCATCAATGCGGCTCTCAAGTCGACCAAGCCTGGAATCGTCCCTTAAGGTGGAGGTCGTATCGGCGACTGCGGCGATGCTTGGGGACCGGGAATAGTCCGCGATGCGGTCAGCCAGTTCCGCGAGTTTGCGAAGTGGCATGTCAGCGGCTGCCGCAAGTACAAATACCGATTTCTGGGGGAGGCGTTGAAGGCAGAGCTCCCGAAGAAATAAATAGTTGAGGCCCTGGCCATGATCGCCCAATAGCTGCCGCATGCGATGTAGCAGCTGCGAGGGTCGCCTGTCGCCGAGCTCCTCGGTGTTCAGAAGCTGCTGCAGCCTGCTGCGCTCCGACTCTGACTTGCGTTGGATGATCGCTGCCTTTAGGTGGTCGTATGGCGGTTCAGGATGTGTGGGGCATCGAGGATGTCGGCCAGCTCGTCCGCGATGCTGCCTGGCAAGGAGGTCACAACGCTGTTGTATTTCGTCTCCTGGCTAGTGATGCGATGCAGACGAAAGCGCGCTTCGACTTGCGTGAACCATGTCCGCGTGTTCCGAGTCCAAAACGGGGGTAGAGTAGTGCTGTGCACAGCCGCGGTCGTAGCGTGAGCAGGCGGAGCTGCTTCGTGGGCGGGCGGAGCTACGCCGGGGCGTAGTTGGCCCGCAGAATCCGGCGAAGCCGAAGGGTCCAACATGGCGCGGTCAGAAGAGGCAAGTTCGGTCCACGTCACCAATTCATGTCGCGACCGGCCCAGAGACAACCAGTCGCGACAGCGTTTGGGCTCTAACTGATTTTAAATGCAGAGCATTTCTTTAACTCACGATGTCACCCGTTCTTGGCGTCCGTAGTTGTCCGCATCGCTCGCCTCGACATGCCCGGCTCAGACGTTTCGCTATCGGCGCGATCAACATTCGATAGCGCGCCCAGGCACGTTTCAAGGACACTGTCACCCCTCTCTCGGACTCAACGTGCGCTGAGGCTGCCAATTTTACTGCTGACGAGCGCTCTCTCGTCAGCAGTTGCCACAAGTGCAACAACATTAACGTAACGCAGACTACTTAACGTCGTGACCCCCCGGAAATGCTCTGCATTTGATCGTGCCCCTCGCGAGGGGGATGTTTCACTGCGTCGCTATGCGAACAGTTTGCCACACTTTAGTTTCAGTTACGTATCTCCCCGCCGCGGCCGCGGAGAGAAGGCGGCCGGCCGCGACTCTCGCCACCGCGGCGCTGCGGTTGCGAGTTGCGCTAGGAAAGCGAGCGTCGTCTGCTAGCGGGGAGCGGAACCCGTTCCGCTCGGCATCAATTAATAGAGGATAAACGTAAGAACGACCAACCACTAGAACCCGAGATACCCGCAGAAATAGTAGACACTCGCCTGCACCATATGTGGGCTGCATACAAGAGTATACAGCGCGGATGGAAATGCAATAAACGTAACCGCCGCCTCAGACGAAAACTAGCGGAACTTGAACAAGCAATCGAAACACACGCCGCAGAGCTTGCTCAAGCCCAGTGTGGGCAACTCTGTGACCAAATGAAAGGGAACCTGAGTATGCACCGAACATGGTCCTTACTAAGACACTTGCTGGACCCTGTAAAATCCAAAACTGTGCAAAAAAATCGTCTCACACAAATAATTCAGAGCTACCCGGGAACGAACCAACAGCTCCTAGAGCGAACTAAAACGCTTTACATAGCGAATGGTACCAGAATCACTCTACCTCCTTATCAGGGAAAGAAAACACAGACAAAGATGTAACAGAAGCGGAGGTTCGAGCTGCCCTTCTTCACCTGCACCCGGGGTCGGCACCCGGCATGGATGGCATAACTAACAAAATGCTTCGCAATTTAGATGACATATCAATTTACACCCTCACTCAGTATTTCAACTATTATTGGACCAACGGTACCTTACCGGCATCGTGGAAGCACGCGATGATTTCTCTTATTCCCAAACCGGGCAAGCCTCTTTCTCTCGACCATCTCCGTCCAATTTTCCTTACCTCGTGTAATTTTCCTTACCTCGGGCAAAGTAATGGAGCATGTCATCCATGCACGATTGGTCAAGTACCTGGCCCAGACTGACACGCTCCCCCATACCATGATAGGCTTCCGGGCGGGATTGTCTACTCAAGATGTGCACGTGGAGTTATTTCATGATATTATTACGCCACCCTCAAAGGTGGACGCGGCAGCCATTCTCACACTAGACCTTACCAAGGCATTCGATAGAGTGTCCCATACGGCCATACTGAATGGCATGGAATACATAGCTCCCGCCCAACGTACATATACCTACGTCAGAAGTTTCTTAACATCCCGTACGGCCATACTCCAAATAGGTGATATCACGTCAGACGTCATTGAATTACCTTCAATAGGCACACCCCAGGGAGCAGTCCTCTCCCCGCTGCTATTTCCCACGCAAACTGGATCAGGTCCCAAATCTTCGATATAGCCTGTACGCCGATGACATAACCCTTTGGACGTCGAGAGGCAGTGACGGTCAAATAGAAAGTACCCTGCAGAGAGGAGCCCAAATTGTCATTTATGAGGCAAGAATGGCAGGTTTAGAATGCTCCCCAGCAAAATCAGAACTTCTCGGGCTTCCAGC
Organism: Haemaphysalis longicornis; assembly: GCF_048455015.1. Lineage (NCBI taxonomy): Eukaryota > Metazoa > Arthropoda > Arachnida > Ixodida > Ixodidae > Haemaphysalis > Haemaphysalis longicornis. Next base: position 126,846,490 of record NW_027526214.1, on the reverse strand, counting down.
CAAGCGAGTCTCCAAGCCACCCTTAAACATAACAATCCGTATTGGCGAAACGGATGTACCGAATGTACCCAGCATAAAGATATTGGGGTTAATTATTCAGAGCAATCGTACCAACACTCGCTTCATGGCGCAACTCACGACTCAAGTGAACCAAACAATTGGACTATTACGGCGTGTAGCAGCCCGGAATAAAGGACTCAAAGAAGCTGAAAGAATCCGTCTAATCCAAACATTTGTAATCAGCCGTATTACATACTCGCTACTATACCTTAACCCATCCCCGATCGAACTGAACAACGTAAATTGCCTCATTCGTAAAGTCTATAAGACAGCCTTACAAATACCCCACAGCACTTCCACTGCCAGGTTGGAACAGTTGGGCGTCTACAATACAGCCGAGGAACTAATAGAGGCCCACAGGCTCAATCAGCTATCGCGACTGTCGGCATCCCCTACCGGCCAACAAATCATGGACAGACTGAATCTGCGAGCCCCGCTAACTGCCGATACCGGAGTCCCCATCCCCCATGAAATTCACGCACAACTTCTCATTCGCCCTCTCCCGCGAAACATGCACCCGATACACAATCAAAAGCGCAGGGAACAACGAGTCCGAACTCTAACCGAGAAATACCCAATAAACCCAAGCACGGTATACGTGGACGCGGCCGAATACAGACATCACGACGCTTATGCTGTGACGGCTCTGTATGACCCCAACACTCCACTCATCAATTCCCTTACTGTATGCACCCGAAATCCGGCAACGGCAGAAGAGGCGGCTATTGCGCTGGCACTAGCTCACCGGCCGACCCCTGCAATCATAATTTCAGATTCGAAAACGGCCATCAAAAACTTCGCCACAGGAACTATTTCCCCTCAGGCACTCAAAATTCTCGTACAAAATCCTCCTAACACCGAAGTGGAATTGATCTGGACTCCTGCCCATTCAGGGTTGGGGGGTAACGAGGCGGTCAACCAAGCAGCTCGAGAGCTCACGACCCGAGCAGGACGAAGCCTCGTCCCCTAACATGGAGCCCGATCAGCCCGAGACAGTTTACTAAGGTATCAAGAAATCACCGCACATTACCGCCTCTCCCGCCGAATGTATCCGCCCGCACATCGGGATCTTACTAACGCCGAAGAACGTATGTGGCGCCTGCTACAGACGAACACGCTGCCATGTCGCTCCATACTGCACCATATTCATCCGAATTTATATCTGTCACCTAATTGCCCTGCCTGTGGTGCGAAGGACACAGTCGCCCATCTCATATGGGCATGCTCTGAAAACCCCTTTGCCTTGATCCCCTCAGAAGAGCTCTGGGAGAAGGCGCTGGGCAGCTCGGACTTGCAGACCCAGAAGAGTCTCGCGGAAAGAGCTGCCGTGGTCACCTCCAGGCTGCGGCTGTCGGTCACCGAACGCACTTAACCGGGCTTTTGAATAAAGTGTTTTTTCTCTCTCTCTCCGGTCTTCGCCACTTTTTTATTTCTCCAGCGCGAGCGCTCACGTTCTGCCTTTGTCATCGTCGTCGTCTCGGCGCGGCGGACCCCCGCCGTTACAAAAGAAACCCAAAACATGGTTCGTGGCAATATATAGAAATTGCCATGTATGGCCACGTCAGTAATTGGCATATGTGGCCATATATATGACGCGCCATATTTGGGTGTGTCATATATGGCCCCATATGCCCCTACACACCCTAGCGGGGTCACTTCGAATTTGAACTCGCCATGTCTATCTCATGATTATAACCAGGAAGCATTTTTGTATTTCTCCTACGTGATTCTGCTCATCAAGACCATTAATTTGATACCCATCACATCCTATCAGAATAAATTTGAATGTTAAACCAATCAATGACGAACCATCTCATGATATAGCCATACGGCAATTTTGTCCCACGTGGTTTCCCTCATCGCAACCTTCAATTTGACCCGCCGCGGTGGCTCAGTGGATAAGGCGTTGCGCTGCTGAGCACGAGGTCGCGGGTTCGATTCCCGGCCGCGGCGGCCGCTTTTCTGATGGAGGCGAAAAGCAAAAACGCCCGTGTGTGCGAGATTTCGGCGCACGTTAAAGATCCCCATGCGGTCAAAATTAATCCGGAGCCCTCCACTACGGCGCGCCTCATCGCCTGCGTTGCGTCGGCGCGTTGAACCCTACAATCAATCAATCAATCCCCTTCAATTTGATGCCCCGCACACTCAGTGGCGTCATTGTGAATTTTAACCAAATTTATGACCCACCTTGACTATGTCATGATAATAATCAGGAAGCACGTGATTACCCTCACCGAGACCTTTAATTTGATGCGCCACACGCCCTAGTGTCATGAACTTGAATTTTAACTGAATCTATAACTAACCATGACTACGTCATGATACAACCATAACGCATTTTTGTTCGGAATGATTCCCCACATCGAGACCTTGAATTTGATTCCCCGCATGCCCTGGCAGCGTCATTTTGAATTTTAAGCCAATCTATGACTCATTATGACTGCCTGGTGACTACAATCAGGACGCATTTTTTTATTTACTCCGCGTGATTCCGTTAATCGGGACCTTTCATTTGATACCTTACACGCCTTAGCGTCATCAGTTTGACTTTTCACCCAATCTAATGCGGTCATTATTCTGTCTAAAGGGGCGTTGCCCAGTAAACTCAGCTAATTCGTTTGAAACAGCAGAAGGGACAGTCCTCGCCCCCTTTTCCCCCCGGCTCTCACCTCTTTGTGACCCCTAGTATATCAAACCGTTAACAGTAGCAGGCGAACAACCAGCAAGCAAGCGCCGCCGTGTGCTTTCCCACCACCCCTTCCCACCCTCTTAGTGGATCCATCAGGAGGAAAAGTTAAGACAGCTCTTTCTTATGACCTCACCGGTCAATTATGACTCACGCGCCCAGCCGCGAAAACTTGGTATACAACAAGTGCTTAGGGTCATGAAGATTCAACAAGAAACTAAAAAAATCAGACATCCCCTCCCTCCCAACCGATCATGCGGATCGCGAATGGTGCTGTACTCGCAGGTAACCTGAATTCCGAGCCCACAGCGACGCATGAAACCTAACAGCCAACCATAGCTGCCTGCTAGGCTACTCATATGTACTCAAACTCAAACTGGACTCAAAACTCATATGTACTCAGAACTCGAAATGTACTAAATATTCAATTTGAACTCAAGCTCAAAATGGACTCAAACTCAAAATGTACTCAGAACTCAAAATGGACTCAAACTCAAAATGTACTCAGAACTCAAAATGGACTCAAACTCAAAATGTACTCAGAACTCAAAAAGGACTCAAACTCAAAATGGACTCAGAACGCAAAATGGACTCAAACTCAAAATGTACTCAGAACTCAAAATGGACGCAAACTCAAAATGGACTCAAACTCAAAATGGACTCAAACTCAAAATGTACTCAGAACTCAAAATGGACTCCGAATTCACTGGCTATCAGGCGTACACAAACTCAATTGGACTCAAACTCAGTCCGGCTCACTCGGCTCAAACTCACTCAAGCTCAAACTCACCATGCCACACTAGCCTCGCACTCACTCAAACTCATACTCACGCGTGAGTTTGAGTCCAAATGAGTCTGAGTGAGTGGACTCATGAGTGAGTTCGCCGACCTCTGGCTGCGTGTACTTGTGCGTTATACAACCGGTGTATTTAATGCGTAGGTTCTAGGGGCAGGTTGCTGCGACCCCAATGATTAATCATAAGAAGGGGGTCTTCTCATAACCTGGGGGTTTACTATAACTGAGCTTTCCCTGTAACTTATCATCGCAGGTATTTTCTTTTTCAGTCCACGTGGCATAGTAAAGAAAGTCAGAGTAATAATTTATACATATTGATGACTGTTCACATAAAGAACTTTTTTACAGCAACAAAATTTCAGCATTATTTGTCTTTTTTTTTACAGGACCCAAATACTGCATCCTCGCACCCGACTCTGCTGTACACGGGGAGCAGCCCACTCGGGTTCGACTCAATTAAAGTGGTGTGCGAACATGTGTCCATTAACGTCTTGGACTTCACGTCAGGAATCGCTCTTGTATGTGCCATGTACTGGGCATACAACCTGCAGTACGTGAAGTCTGCAAAGCAGACCTTTACAGTTTTGGAAGAACTGATGGTGGTGCGAAAGGGCGCATGCTTGAGCATCTTAATGCCGGCGACAAAGGTAGTCACTACCTAGTCACTACCTTGAGAGCTCGTGCAGAGAAAGCCATGGAATAAATACATTGTCCAGGGCCAGCAGATCAAGTGGTGGGTGTTGCAACATATAGCCTCCGAGTAAATTTCTGTGTTCTAAAATGAACAAAATATTCTCAGGAAAATTATAACAATCATCAATTAATAATTCTTTAACACCCTTTTTTAATGTTCATTGGCATTGTGTAGGAGTGGTCAAAGTGGCCTTATTATAAAGCCGAATTTATCTGTATGCATTAAATAGGAATGTGTTCAAGTTTACAATTTCTGAAGCAATAACACTCTCCCAAACTCTGTTTTGTGTATTTTATTGTCCTGTTTTCAATTTGCGAGTTGTATTGTTCCAGAATTTTTTCACTTCAGTTGTTTAAAGTGACATTTTCAAATATTTGTTATAATATGGTTTTAAGAAAATTTTGTGTTTTCATATTTACTTACATGTGTTATTGTCCTGTTTTCAATTTGTGAGTTGTATTGTTCTAGAATTTTTTCACTTGAGTTGTCTAAGGTGACATTTTCAAATATTTGTTATATTGTGGTTTTAAGAAAATTTGTTTTCATATCCACTTGACATTTTGTTAAGTTGTTGAGCCAGCAGCTGATGGCTGATCACTGTTGTAGGGTTGTGTTTTGTATATGTGAGCACAAGTGTTGCTTGACCCGTTCAATGTTACAATTTGTTATTTGAGACACGAATGTTGTCTAAGGGGATAATTTTGAATCTTGTATTGTTCACGTTTCTTCTATTCATGTATATTTTGTCTAAGACAAACTCGTGTTGTTTATTTCTTGTAACATTTTTTCTATAAATGTGGTTTTAAGAAAATTTGTGTTTTCATATTCACTTATCATTTTGTTAAGTTATTGATCCAGCATCTGATGGCTGATCACTGTTGTAGGGTTGTGTTTTGTATATGTGAACTCAGTGTTGCTTGTCCCGTTCGATGTAACAAGTTTTTGTTATGTGAGACACAAATGTTGTCTAAGGTGATGATTTTGAATCTTGTATTTCTCACGTTTCTTATAGTCGATTATATGTTGTCTAAGACAAAATTTCGTGATTTTTATTTTGTATCAATTTTTTCTAGTCATTGAGCAATGCATAATTTAAAACGGTTGTAGGCTTTATTTCAATAAAAAAGTTGTGTTGGTACTTTGCATTGATGTTTCTTGCATGTATGCATGGCTGTCCTTAAAGGGTCATAATAGTATCTGTATGGTATTTTTTACCCTATCGACTCTGAAGGGATTCTGTTTGCTCGAGTCGGAAAACAGTCGACTGGACTTTTTCTTTGCAGATTTTCAGTGTCGGTGACGGTGCTGCAGAGTCCTGCATGCTCTATCTCAGGGGTCACGGGATTCCTTTTCAGCAGGTCAGGGCGACTTGGCTGGGGTCATGTAGTAGCCAAAGTAGCCAAGCGGGCTCTCTCTAGCCAAACGGAGAGTCTGTGTGACTACTTTTACTAGTCGCAAAGTAGTCATGAAGACTCTCTTCGTTTGAAAATTAGGAGTCGAGGTGACTTCCCTTACAGAGTCCTGCATACCCTTTTTTGGCTCGGTCTAACAGAGTCACAAGACTCTTTTGCGAACAGAGTCAGGACGACTCTCATTGCTGGGCCATAACGTAGTCAAGCAGATCTTTTTGTTTACTATTTCGGAGTCACCGTGCCTAATTTTCAGGAGTCCTGCAGACTCACTTTTGACTCTTCGTCACGACTCCCTCCCTAAGAGTCGCAGGACTCTGTTTGAAATAGAGTCTGGTGACCCTCCACATAAGAGTCCAAAGCTAGTCAATTCTGTAGCAAGCCAATGAGTCTGTAAAATGAGTCAGTACTGACTGCCTTTTTTTTTTAGTGTAGTGCTACTGAGATTTCATTAGCATGAATTTATATTCACCGACGTTTTTGTAAAGTATAAGTGAAATCCCAGTGCATACTATTTTACCAAGATGTGCAAAGTGTATTTAAAGCACTGTTGTACGAAACGGCGTTCCAAGGAACGGCGTTCCTGGAACTAGTTCCTTTTGGGAGGAAAGGAAGAACGCCACCGTTCTATTGAGGGTTGGTGGAACTGTAACAGTAACTCGTTAGTTTTTGAAGGAACGGCAGGAACGGAGTTCCTTCTGCAAACTTTAATTCGCTAGGAATGGGCTGTTTGTGATGCCAAGGCTCGAGTACCAAAATTCACAAGTCGCTAAAGTGTTCCTCTTCCTATGATGATGATGAATAAATCTATATTTGCCAAGCTGGTGCAGATGTTGAGAATGTCAGCATACCTGACAAGCGGTTCTGTTTTGGGGGCCGCAAGCGGTGTTTGTCCCTCTATGGTAATGGCCCGGTGTATAAGCGCGCGGGAAGCGGCGTGAGCCGCCTCATTACCTTCGAGAGATTCGTGTCCAAGTATCCAGATGAGCCGCGTTTCAGGTATGTGAGCAGTATTCTTAAAGGGGCCCTGAAAGGCATTTTGAGCACACTAAATGAACTAGCGCAATCGTTAGATGGGGTCGTCAGCGTCAGCTGTGCCAAGTATTACTCACTCTAAGAAATGTGGGGAGTAGTTGAAGAATCAAACAGCGTTCCTATTCCTGCCAGGGTCGTTTGACACCGTCCGCACCACGCGTGGCGTTAGATGGCGTGTTCACTCTACTAGGAAACCAGAATAAAACTGCTGGCGAACTCTCCCCACTCTTGATGGAGCTAAGCGGCGGTTGTACCCCTTTCGCAGGAGAGAATAGAACAATGTGCCGACTCTGTCTCGCATCGATGGAGTTCGTATATCCTCCGCGAGAGAGAATAAAACAGTATATCGACTCTATCAACTTCATCTGCACGCTTTCAGGTGTGCAAAAAGGCAGACACCTCTATGGCGGACGCGAACTCTTTGAAATCGTATGAAAAAGTAGTTACCTAAACAGCCACAGCACCGGGCCATGAAACAAAGCGTACTTAAAATAAAGCGCAGCGTATTCAAAAGAGCGTGCGAGGTAGTGTTACACGTCCTCTAGGAATGGGTCATTTGTGTGTTCTAACGCAACGGTGTCCGTCGGACTACTTGAGCGTTGTACCTTTGCGCGGTCTTTTCATCGCGGCGGGGCTGGCGGTCGGACGCGTCTCTCCGACGTCTCCGTCTCTTTTGTGGCATTGAAACCGCCGTAGTACTCCTGTACGTGCCTGTGAGGTGCGTTTTGGTGTCGGTGGCTGTGTTTGAAGTGTACCTGACTGGTGGAATAACATCGTTTGGCTGCTGCGGCCGCCGCTGAAAACGTAAGTCACCATTTCAGTTTTTCTTGCGCGGTACGGGAGAGCTCGCGCTCGTTCCCGCCAAAACTTTAGTTGTATTTATAACAAGTGGAGGGCTTCCCTGGCCAGCCCGGACCCGGATATACAGCTTAAGTTGGTGACCCGAGCACGGACGGCCAGCCGAAGTCAAGGTATCCCGGACTAGGGACGCCTTCCACAGGGCAACGCCCACACATCAGCCTCTGCTGGAGAAATAAAAATATTTTTTCTCTCTCTATTTAAAACAAGTGGCGCTCGTGAGTACTGCTTAGCGTTGCTGGTTCTTGCGAAGAATTAAGTGGTCACATACATGTGCTTTCATTTGTGTGACACCAGTTCTAGCTATCCTTTCTCCGGCTTTGTGTTTTTCGAACAAGCGGCCGTGCTCCCATCCATCGCAGGTTCACGACGTTCAGCATGCGTTGAAACAAGACTCGTGTGCAGTATGAGTTGCGGATTTATTAAGCTGGCTTCTTTAGGCACTTGGCACAGCGATTGGTACACGCGATTCGCATGCGACTGATCGTTACGACTGTCGCCACGAGTAGCCGTACGCGTGAATTTGAGACACATGGCCCGATGCGCGCATGCGATGTGTCGTCGGCGTCGCTCCGCCCACTGTTTTTGCTGCATGGTCAACTACGACGATCGCTGAGCTGAATTTGTAGATTCCGCGCGTTTTTTCGCAAGAAATTGATAAAGCAAGCAATCTTGAAGCGTTTTCTGCCTTCGGGAACAGTCCGCGCTCACGCCGGCCGCGCCTGCCAGCTCGACACATTCAGCGGCTCGAACCGGCGCAGACCACGGTAGCAACCGCTTGTCGCTGCTCTCCCGAATCAATCTGTTCGCTAAGAAGAAGTTTCACATGCGAAAAAGTAGGTGTTAATATGGTGAAAAATTGTGCTAGGGATTGTTCTCAGGGCTTATTTTAAAAGCGGCGATCAGATATCTGCCGCTATGCAAGCCTGCGCTGACCGGCCGTGGATGCCGCGGCGCGCGGTGCGCCGAGCGGCCGAGAGATGGCGATACCTGCGCGGAAGCATCTAAACAGGCTACGCAGATGTCTTGGTCACCGATCGCTCAAACGGCCGTTATACCCCAAATAAAGTTTCACATGCGAGAAAAAGGATAATAGTGTGGTGAAAAGTTGTGTTACGGATTGTCATCCGCAGTTGCACAGATAGCGGCGATCAAATGTCCGCCAGAATGCTAAGCCTAAAGTTTCCAACACCCGAGCCGACCCGAGCAACGCAAGCCTGTTGCGGGCGGATGGGGCTCAGCTGACTCTCATTGGCTGTGGCCTCACGAAGATCGCAATGATGGCACGACTGCATCTGGCTTGCCAGTCGCACGTCGTGAGCCTCCTCGGACCAGCGAACGACCCAAAGCAGGCCCTAACGATCAATCGTAACGATCAGTCGCATGCGAATCGCGTGTACTAATCGTACATGTGTCCAGCGCTTTAACCTCTAGCTATAAATTAGGCTTTCGTTTCATTATCTTCTTGAGCAACGTAAATATGTTGTCGAGCGACAAGGTAATTACACTGCCGCCGGGCTTATTCGTCGGTTCCGTTTCCATCTGGCGCGTCTGAGGAGGCAGAAGTGAGCGACGGCGACAGGAACACCGTAATCAGTTTATTACCCAATCAGTTAGGTTGGTAGCGTCGCTTTATTTGGTTACCCCTTAAAATATAACGCAGTCAAAGGTCACAAGGTTTCAATTCAAACTCCAAGTTGGCATAGATGTCTCGCAAAAAAAAAAAAAAAAGAACGTGAACGTTTGTGCGTTCCGAACCCATTGTGTAGTGCGTTGCCTTGTAGCCTCTGGTCCCGTGTTGTTAGAAAACAATACTTACGCTAATAAAACGTTGACGGCAGGACATTTCATCGCGATTAATTGTTTATGTGGCTGCAGTAGCCACAACAAAATTTCACGGAACCGCTGGCGTGTTGCTTTGTCTATTGGACTTTTTTTCTTATTACCTTGCGCGACTGCAATAATAGTGAAGCCCATTTCCGATGAAATTCCGTACTGTTTCCTCAAGAAAGAGCCAAGTAACTGCTACCGTAAAACGTAGTATTGAAAAATGAATACTGCAGTACGTTTTGTTTCATGTGGTAAAACTGGTGCTAGGTGCTGTATTTAGTAAGCAGCGTGCATTTAGCATTATAGTGAACTTTTCTTTACTTATTACAGGCGCTACGACGTAAAAGTGTTTCCCGTGGATGTTTCCAGGGCTATTCTACAATACTGCTGTTCAACAACATATTGTGATCGCCTGGCGTTCGGCAGCAGAAAGAGAGCAAAGATGCCTGATGCGGCAGACACCTGTAAGTATTAGACACTTCATCTTTGGTCACTTTGCCATAGTCATCTGGCAAATAAAAATGCGTTTTTTAGCCTTCATGGTGTCATTTGCATACACTTTTGCTTTCTAGCATCGACTGACCTTAGTTGTGTTTTATTATAAATGTCATTCGAGACATAACATAACTGCGTAACCAACTTTCTGCGTGATTAAAAATGTGTCACTTCCACTGCAGTGCATTAATGCTGTAGCTTTTTCAAACTGCCAAACACTGCAGTATTTTTTAATAAACTTATTTGGTCACGAGTAAGATTCGATGTGCAGCTTCAAGATTGATGGGGATTAGGAATGCGGCTGTGCGGCATTTATTTTCTGCTTGCCTCTTGTTACTCTCCATGATTCGGCCTTGTTACTGTTCAATGATCCCATGATTAATTCCAATAATGAGAGGCTGACAGTTTTGCTGTAATATTGCTTGTCTTCAAGCCACCCTTTTTGATAACACCAAGTACTTGCAGGTTGGCCTGAGGTCGCAGGTTCTCTTGTTGGTCTGGCTGCTTTTTCTGAAAGTGGTTGGAAAAAAAGAGGAGGAGGACCTTGTTGGTTTAAAATTTGAATAGGGGATCAGGACCCCGATGCTTTAAATTAATCCGTGCTCTCGTTCTTCTCAGATGGCTTTTCAGTGGCAGTGCTGGTGAAAGAAAAGCCAGAGGCCTTGCTCTCAAAGCTGGTATGCTTATTTTTCTTCTGTATGTTGAGTAAGTGAAATCCAGTGTAGTACTTGTGAATCAGGCTCAGCAATCACCATCACAGCAATTCAAATTTGCTAAAGGGAGCATTTTGCCTCATCAGTAGACAATTGTGAATGTCACATTGATGAATCGTTAGCATAGTCACTAAATTGTTAGCTTTAAGTATATAGACTACTAATTAGCGATTCGTTTTCCTGAAAATCGCTTTGTACAGTGGTTGGGTAAGGCAGGTCATGCAGTGAATGTGTCCACTGAGGAAGGAAGAGCAAAATACTGTTACTTGTGTTTCTTCTGGTACTTGGATTTGTGTGCTTTTTATGCAGGAGCCAGGAGAGACTTCCCCTTACCCCCGGATCTTGTTCTCGGGCCAAACTGCGGAGAAATCTGGAGCCGTGACCGTGCACTTCGAAGAGCTCCAGCTGACGGCTATGGACATAGCGGACGGGTTCGCTTTGCTTTTGGCGGTCTACTGGACCTTCAACATCCAGTATGTCCCAAAGACAAAGCGGACCTGTCTGTTTTTTGAGATGATGCTCGGCCTACCACCGACAGAGCAGATGGTTTCGGTCATAAAAGCAGCAACTGCAATACAGGTGGAGCGACGTGTGTGAGGATGTCAAAATAAAGCATGAAATGCAGTGTGAAAACGATTTGTCTTATTTTTTTTTGGCTAAGCACAAACGACAGCTTTTTTTGTAAAGACGCTTTGCTATGTTTACTTGTGAAGTAATTTTACTGTATTTCAGTTTGTAAACATGAAGTAAAGAGGGCTGACACTAATGCTGTTGTGGATGCTAAAGTGTAGTCTTGTTAAAGGTAACATCGTAATGCCTCTGAATAGTAGAGTTCGGCAACTCGCAGGTAGTGCATAGATCCTGCTTCAAAGGAATACATTAGTTCTGTCAAAGAGTAAGCTAGCCCTCCTTGAGGAGGCATTGTGGGACTCTGATTGAAAGAATACAATGATTCTGAAAAGAGTACGCTAACCCTTCCTGGTGAAGTATTGCAAAATGCTGTTTGGTGGAATAAGGTAATTCTGAGGGGTGTAAGTTAACCTTCTTGGCAGAGGTATAGCAAGATTCTGGTAAAGAATTGTATAACTCTCTGACTGGAGGAATTATTCGACCCGTGGTGAGGGAATTGCCGGACGCGGTTCCCGCAACTCCTGTGAGAATACCTCGACCCCCTCTCCGCGAGAGGCCTGTGACTCCCTTGTGAAGGGTAAGGCTATTTTGCTAAAAAGGGAGTTGCCTGATGCTGGAAAAGGGAATCGTATATGGGACAAGGGTTTCTATTCCCTTTGGGAATTGGTGGGACTCCTTTAGTTCTTAGAGTGCTCTTTTACGCGCAGCGGAAAGCTCACACTTTTGTTGCAAAATTTGTCGCTTTTTTCTCACCCTTCCCTTCGTGTTTTTGGACGCCGCCATCTTCACATGTCTACATCATCGATTCCCAGATGTTCGTCATGAGCTAGACATCTTGCTATTGGGCGGCTTTTTCACGCACTTCCGGCAAAGAGATGAGTCGTCTGCTCAGCGTCGGCTCGCCGGCTGATCTGCAAGCGGAGTGGAGTGCTTAGACATTTTACGACAAACGAAACAAGTGTAAACAAACGCTTAACCGTTCGTATTGAATGCAACACGCCCATAACACGACATAGATATTCTCATACCTGAGTACCTTCCCTAAAGAAAGCGTTGAAGCCCCGTGGCACTTCTTTCGTGCAATCGCAGAGAACGCCCTGAGCCGAATGCCCGGGTTTGACGGATACACTTTATTCAACTTCAAAACAAACCAGAGATGCGTTTCGAACGAACACAACGTCACAACATGCGTTGCAAGTCTGAACCGCGATTGACAGACGATCGGTTGCTTCCTCCTGCCCGTCGTAAATTCGGCACTCACCTCGCGCCTTGTTTGCGGGGACGAACAGCAAGTCACTGAACTCTGGCACGCAAGCGAGAAGGCTTTTAGCCAGGCACACTACACATACCCCATGCGAGGTTGATTCGTCGTCGTTCGAGAAAGATAATCCAGACCATGGGAAGCACTATCCACCCGCAGAAGTACAACGTCGCATTTCATCGTGAAACGAACGCTACACACAGGAGGCGATGCACACACACACACAGCTTCGGTCGCTGCATTGGCTTAGCTGCAAGCTTCGTTCGGACAGTCAGCGATGCTACGACGATACAGAGCTGCGTGAGGGCGACGTGCTAACCACTTCACGTATTTAAAAACACAGGGGCAAAGAACTTGGTTCATCGGAAGCAAAATATCTTTCCTCCATTATTGTGCCTGAAATATACTGGCTAGTGTTGCTAGTGTGCCGAGGGCGGGCCCCAGGCGGGCGCCGGGAGCGATGTACGCGGCCGGATGCCGCTTGGGGCGCTGCCGTGCGGGAGTGTGCGCGTTCGTCCGGCCCGAGCAGATCGCGCGGTTGCCTCCGCGCTGCGTAGCAGACGGCAGGGGCAGAACTTTCCAATCCCGCTTGCGACGAAAGCGAGCGAAAGCGACGGTAATTCTGTCGCGCGACGAAAATTTCTCCCGAAAGTTCGACAAACACGATCGTCGAGCGACAAAGCGACGAAATTCCCATCGCTTTCGCTCGCTTTCGTCGCAAGTGCGAACGGGCCTTTATGCGCAATCTCCGTCCCACATAAAATAAGCTCTTGCTGGTCGCCTGAGCATGCGGTTGATATGTGACTACGTTACATTGTGCTTGCGAGTGTATTTAAACGATTTCACTAGGTTTGAAACGTAAGCGCTCGGCGTGAAGCTTTGTAAACGCAAGCAGCCTCACGTACGCACGCTATTTTGCTGCTAATAGAGAGTTTTAGTACAGCGTTTGTGCCTTTGCATACGCTAAACGCTAAATTTTTGCGTCCCGCTACGTAAACATCGCGAGGGGAGTTTTAGTAGAACGTCTCATCAGTTTTGCGTTGCGACATGCTAATGCATACGGCGCCATCTGTTAAATGTTTTCCGAAATGACTCGGCGGCTGATCTGCTAGCGGAGTGCCGGAGTGCCTGAACATTTTACGACTATCAAAACAAGTTCAAACAACGCTTTCCCATCAGTATTGAACACTGGTATTGAATGCAACACACGGATGAAGCTTGGCAGCACACGGATGCTCGCTGCTCGAGTGCGGCGTTGGTTTGCTCTGCGCCTTCCCGTTCATCGCCACTGATAAAGCAATCCGATCCGGCGCGTTTTGTGCACGGGTTCTGTGTCGGTTTAAAATGTCTTTTTTTCACATGCCGCCGGTAGTAGGAATTACAACCGCCGCAAAATAAGACCCGGCACCAGCGGGCCCACATCTGAGGCCGCGCTTTTTGGATAAACAGTGCGCGGTGCACCAAAGGGAACGAGCGCACGATTCTCCCTGCGCGGCTGCGAGTTCGCCGCCGATACCAACTGCAGCTACGTACACCGCGAAAGGGCAAGGCCAGGCCGCACACATGCGGCCAGGTCTTTCGTTCGCTTTTCCAGCCTTTAGAGGAGTGTCCATGGTGTCAACAAAGATGAAAAAGCCGAAAGAGCTGGCCCGTAGCAGACGGCAGTCTGTGGGAGCGCAATAGCAGAAGTACGTCACCGCTGAGGAGCGAAGCATCATGGGAGGGGAGGCCAACAGAGAAGAAACAGTTGAAAGGAGGAGGAAATACGGCGCGACGATAATGCGCGGTTTTCGATTTACGATTTCTCAGCTAATACTCATCGCTTTAACAAAATTCTTGCAGGGGGAGATTGCTAATACATTGCTTTATTTGGTTACATGTACATCCATGCATCGGCGAAAGGCATTTCAGGACCCCTTTAAGAATTTGAAGTGCCGTTTTGCAGATGCGGCCTCGTTGGTAACTGCGGCACGCCGCCTGCGAATCCGTCAAAATTGTGATTGCATCTTTTCCCGTCGTGATGGCCAGGGAAATTACGGCTTCTTCAGCAGCTTCCGTTGATGTTGTGCGGACTGTGAGGGCGGTTGTTACTTGCCCTGCTGCATTAGCGACACACACGACGTGGGCTGGCTTGTTTATATACGGAGACACGTCCGTATACCTTTTTGTTGGATTGTCGCCGTATTAATTATTCATGGCTGGTACTCTTGCTATGCGTCGAGCTTTGTTGTGGAGTGGATGCATGTTTCTTGGGATGGGGGCTACCCTGATGGCTTGTCTGAGTTGGAGTGGAACCTGCTCCTTATGGTCTTGCAGTGGCCGTATGGCATATCCCAGCCGTCGCAGTGTAGTTCGTCCCGTTGGTGTTAGGCGTAAGCGTTCCAGTTGAGAGCTACGATGCGCCTCCTGTATTTCCTCCCATGTGTTATGTAGTCCAAGATGCAATAATCTCTTCGTCGATGTTTTTTGGTGCAGTCCTAAGGCTGTCTTATATGCTTGTCGAATTATGACATTGAGCCTGGATTTTTCAGATGTTTTCAGGGCCAAATAAGGGGTTCCGTAAGCTACCCGGCTTATGAATATGGCTTGGACAATCCGCACTGTGTCTGACTCTTGCAAGCCAAATCGGCGGTTCGACACGCGTCTTAGGAGGCGGATTAGCTGATTGAGTGTCTGTTGAAGCGGTGCAACTGTATGAAAGCTTGATCCATTTTTTGGTAGTGTAAGACCTAGGATGCGTAGTTTAGATAAAGTTGGTACTGTCTGGTCGTTGATGGTAAGCTCCGGGTCGGGAATGCTGCGCTTTCGTTGGTGCGCCGTCCCGATGCAGAGAGTGAGGAGAGCCGACTTCTCCGGAGAACATTCGAGCCCTTTATCGTGAAGGTAACGTTGGGCTTCATCTATGGCTGCTTGTAGAGCATCTTGTTGTTCCCCTATTAATCCTGTTGGTGTCCGCAGGGTGAGATCGTCCGCATAGAGAGCATGTCTA
This sequence comes from Haemaphysalis longicornis, assembly GCF_048455015.1. NCBI lineage: Eukaryota > Metazoa > Arthropoda > Arachnida > Ixodida > Ixodidae > Haemaphysalis > Haemaphysalis longicornis. Next base: position 126,831,034 of record NW_027526214.1, on the reverse strand, counting down.
AGATGCGGTATATCTTTCAGTAGGGGAGGAAGGTCCTTCATAGTAATATTGCTTAAGAGCGGGGAAATAACTGAGCCTTGGGGAGTGCCTCGGGCGAATTGTATTGAATTTTGTTGAGCGGAGGTGTCCGATGCCAATTGTTGCCGTACGGTCGGTTAGAAAGGCTGCGACGTAGTCGTACATGCGCTGTCCACAATCAATGGAGGCTAGACCTTGGAGGATGGCCTTATGACTGATGTTATCAAACGCGCCCTTGATGTCCAGGGTTAAAATGCATCTCTTGTGGGTATTGGTGATAAGCTGGTCAATTTGCCCACGCCCTTCAGCAGAACGTGCTTCCTCGCTGATCAAAGGCAGAAGGGTAACGGCGAACCGCGCGGCAGCTTCTGCTTGCTTTCATGCCGGTCGAGCTTACGCGGCGTTCGACGGGTGAATAGCGCAGCCGCGAGAAGGCTTTTCCCCTTTCATCGTTCGTCTGAGGAGGCCAAGATGCACGTCTGGCCGACAGAATTGTTCCCTAGCTGCCGGGGAAAGGTTTCTAAGTCCGATCGGCGCTGCAGGTACCTTGTGAAATCACCGTATATTGTTCGGGGAAATTACCGCATTAGTGCCCGCGAGGCGCGGGTGCGTTGTTATTGAGGGAGTTGCTCTCGCTGTATTCGAAGGGTCACCGGGATTGCAGGTTCACCGGGTCACCGGGAATTGTTCGGGATTGCATGTTTGGAACCCTCAAAGGACAGCGCGAGCTCGTTGCCGCCAGTTGTTTAATGCCAAGGTTAATAAGCTATCATGGATCCCAGATAGTAATATGCGAGACAAGGCGACCAACGAGATAAAGGCAGAGCTGGCTGCGGTGGCGGAGCCATCCAGCGCAGATTTTGCCACCTCGTCCGCGCCCCGGGATTTCTTTTCGTTCGGGCAACAAGACCTTCTATCCGAGGCACTGCCATTTCTGGTGCTACAGTGTTTGCTACCAACAACAACTGAATTTTTCCAAGCAAGGAGAGAACACTCTGGTCACGGAGGGAAGACGTGCTGTCACTTTCTCTCACTGTTATGGACACTCACCGGATCAAGAAAGGGGAAGAGGACAATGAAGTGAATCGTTTCACAGCACAAATGCGTCACGCAACGCTCTCAAGCACTTTGATTCCCATCGAACCGCCCCGCCCCAGAAATATCCTTATCCAAGACAACTTCGAAAACCGCGAACAAAACGTGTCGACGCTGGGCGATTACGCCGCAAATACGCGCGAGGCTCGCACTGGCAAGCAAGGACGAACGCAGAGAGTCGCTGAAAATTCCCGCGGGGGCAATTAAGCATGCTACAGGTTTCGAATTCATACTATGCAATAGCCCTGGCGTCGTGCAAGATGTGGAAGTGTTCGGAAGGGTGAGGTGTAATGACCACCGCATGGTAAGACCTCGAATTAGGCGTAGATTTCAAGATGAACCATAACAAGCTAGTACGAAAGAAGCCGATCAATGAGCTAACAGTAACATAGAAAGTGGAAGAATTCAGAATAGCGCCGCAGAACCGATATTAAGTTGTAACCCAGGAAGCAGAGTTTACGACACAGGAAGCCAGCGACAATAGCTTTTACACGCAGTATGAGAGAGTAGAAGAAACTGTAGAAGTCGGAGGTACGATCGCTAGATAGGATACTGGTAAACGTCCCAGGAAACGAAAAATTTAATTAGAAAACGGCAGAGCATGACAGCTTTCACTCCAGCTGACAGAATAGAACTAGCGGAGCATTCGAAGTTAATCAGTAAGCGGTAGACAGCTGACATACGGAAGTAAAATATGGAGAGGATTGAGCATACTGTAAAGAACGGAGTCATCCTGAAAGCAGTTAACAGGCGTCTAGGCATGGCGAAAAACTAGATGTAGGCTCTTAAAGACAAGCAAGGCAATGTCATCACAAATAGGCATGAAATATTTATTTGCCGCGGATTTCTTCAGAGACTTGTACAACTGCCACGCATCCAGGATAATACTTAACGAGGAAGTAGTTCAGAGGAGGTAAACAACCCACCACTAACGACCGAAGAAGTAAGGAAGGCTTTGAAAGAAATGAAAGGCGGCAAAGCACCTCGTGAGGATCACATAGCAGCAGACCTGTTGAAGGGTGGCGGACAAATCGTGCTATAAAAACTGGCAGACTTGTACAAACAATGCCCAATGACCATGAGTGTACCATAGTATTGGAAGAATGCGAACATCATCCCAATGCACAAGAAAGGTGACATGAAGGACTTGAAAGATTACAGGCTGACCAGCTTTCTGTCAGTCGTATACAAGGTACTTCTTTATTTCATAAACAAACTAGAAAAGCTTCCAGGGCTACAATCCGCGTTACGCAGCCTGACGGGGATCCTGAGGCCATTACGAGGCATGCAGGCGAAAAATGACAATGATACATCACGGAACACAGCAATTAATTTTCAAACTGCAGTAGAACCAAACACTTGCTTTGTAACAATGCAAAACATGTTGAAAGTAACAGCAATTTTACACAAGTAAACATACAGCATATCCTGTTCAAACAGGATTGCACAGGCTTCAACGACCGGAGTCCTCCGAGTTCACAAAGCATTCGCGCACACTCCTAAGTGTCAATTATCAGAGCGCCTGTAAGTATTTAAAATTAATGGTAGAAAATATACTGAAGAATCTGTAATTGATATTTTGTTAGTTTGTTCTTAGCTTACCGCGGTAATCGCTAACAGAATTTTTGCCACCTCGAATTTCAGTCAACCTAATGAACAAGAAGGGTTTCGTAACGGCTATTCAACATGCTCATACTAAATCACAGCGCGACGAACGGGACAGACAGAAAGATCAACCACTGGACAAGCGCTGAGTCCAGTGGTTGATCTTCGCGCTGTGATTTAGTATGAACACGTACTAACTCGCCCAACTTGCAACTGTCCTGTATTCAACATGGACCATATTCACACGATCAACCAGGCAATAGAGAAATGCGCGGAGTATAATAAACCTCTTCATAGATTATAAGAAAGAATTCAACTCGGTCGAAACCTCAGCAGTCATTCAGGCATTGCGGAATCAGGGTGTAGGCAAGCATTACGTAAGAATGATACAAGATATCTACAATGGGTCCACAGCTACCATCGTCTTCTATAAGGAGAGCAGTAAAACACCTATAAGGAAGGGCACCAGACAAGGAGACACAATCTCACCGATGTTCTTTACAGCATGGTTACAGGAGGTATTCAAAACATTAGATTGGGAACAGATCGGCGTCAGGGTTAAGGGAGAATACCTCAGTAATCCCAGATTTGCTGATGACGTTGCCTCAGGGGTAACTCGGGGGACGAATTGCAAAGCACGATTACCGCACTGGACAAGCGGAGTTGAATCGTAGGAATAAAAATTATTATGCAGAAAAATAAAATAATGCTCAATAGCCTCGCGAAAGCACAGGGGTTTGAGATAGCTGGTGAAGCAAAGGAAGTGGTAAGCGAATATATTGCCGCGAACCATGTATGGGCTTGCTTATTTATTGTTTGTTTTTACTGCCGGGCCACGCTAGGCTGTGTTATCAGCGTTCCAAGCAAAGCGCGTCTTCCATTCTTTATTTTTATGCCGCACGGGCTATCACAGAGATCAGCAAACTGTTTCGCCCTAACGTCAGACGAGAATAATCGTCTGTGATCTACAATGTTCTGGATGTGAATCGACGGTTCCAGAAACACTCGCGCCGAAAGATAAAAAATTGGGCCCATCTCCCTCTAGTAAATGCGTCGCGTAGGGGGTGGGTGTATTGCGTTAACGTTAGTGTTTGGGGGTGGTGGTGGAGTGGTAGTGAATGTGTTAACTATTATTGCTTATTACTATAATTATTATTATTTCTTTCATATATTGTAAGCACTGTAGTTCTCCGCGGCACAATATTTCGCTGATTTCAATCTTCTGTGTAATCATCATCACCTGTCATCCTTTTCAGTAATGCTTCATCTTCGTCACCTGTACATGATCATTATCATCCCTGAGGCTAGGGCTGCTTGGCTGCGCGTTCGCCAAATAAACGGCGTCTGTCTCCTCCGCTCTATCAGTGAGCGACGTCTCCTTGAAGGCCTCTTACACGTGGTGGAGGTGCACCTCGATCCCGCCCTCTAGCTCTCCTAGCGCACCCCTGGAGCTACGTTCAGGAAGACGCCTTCAAATGCCAACCGGGCCAATGGAACAGGACGTCCCGACTCGCACCGCCCCTGCAACGGCTTCTGCACCTCCTGCGTGGACCGTTACCAGCCGCCAACGGGACCCCAGATCCTTCGCTGGCCTTCGCGGTGAAGACGTCGACGATTGGCTCGACTATTACGACAGAGTGAGTGCGTTTAATCGGTGGGATGACTCTATGAAGCTCTATAATGTCCCGTTCTGCCTTGACAAAGTGGCTAGGACGTGGTTTTATAACAACGCACATCGCCTAGGAGATTGGAATACGTTTACGGAGGAGATTCGCAAGATTTTTGGCACATCGGCGAGCCGATCGGAGAGCGCCACGAAAAATCTCTCCCAGCGCGTTCAACATGCAGGTGAGACGTACACGTCTTACATTGAGGATGTGCTTGCGCTTTGTCGCCAGGCGAACGAGGACATGTCGGAGAACTACAGTGCTTACAATATTAATTATTACTTTCGTGATTTTGCGAATCGAGTCCCCCCTCGTGGATAGATGGGCCAGATTTTTCTTTTTTTTGTGACGCAAGAAGTGAAGGCAAGGAGTAGGTTGTTGTAAGTCGTTATTTATTTATTTGTTGCTGTTGTCGTATTGGACGCTGAGAACGACGGCTTCGTGGTCGCTAAAGTGTACTGTTAAGGGGTCTTTAAGCAGTGGTCGTGCGTTGCAGCAACTGGTGAAGACGAAATCGATGCAACTGCTGTTGTGTATCAGCAGCTTCTTGACGTAGTTTGAATGAGTTAAGGATATAAGGCGCGTTCGTACCCTTTGATTCTGTGTCGCTTTTGTGCGCAGTAGGAAGAGCACCATGTACCTCGCGTTCCGCCCACAGGGTCGTTGGATCGAAACCAGGCGCCGATAACTATTACTTTTTTTATATAGTGTAGGGGGAGCGGTGAGGACCTGTTGCTGAGAGCGAGGAGGGTAGCCTGATGTGGGAGAGGAGGAGTGAGGGAGAGGGTGCACCTGCGCGCTGAGCTGTTGCGGACGGACGGCGGACGCTACATGTGAGTTAAAGAAATGCTCTGCATTCAAAAGCCTGCAGAGCAGAGCCTCGGCATTCGATTCTGCGACGCTCGCCGACGCAAGTCACTTTGTTGACCGCTGCTTCGCCGCCTCTGTATTCTTTTGAGTTGTTAGGGGAGCACAAGTTCGCTCCAATAAACTTGTTTCTCCTTCAAGACAACTGCGTCGTCCTTGGCTTCGTGACATCTGGTGGAGGTGCTGGGTACTCACCCTTTAAGCTCTCTACGACATCTGGAAGCCGCCAAGCCAGTCCAACCAGAGAAAGCCGCCGACTGCAAGGATTGCTACCCGAGTTGGGTTTGATGCCAGAAGGGCCCAAGAAAAGGAACGCTGCAACCAACACCATGGTGCAAGAAACAACGTCGCCAATCGTCCTGCAGCAGCCCGGGAACCGCCATCGTTCCGGGGAGCCCCCGCTGAAGACCCCGAAGAATGGTTGGAGAAGCTGGAGCGCGTCCGCATCTTCAACAGGTGGGACGACGAAGAAACTTTCCGGCATGTCTTCTTTTACTTAGAAGATGCTGCTCGAACTTGGTTCGAGAACCATGAGAGTTCCTTGAGCGACTCGACTCAATTCAAAAGGGAGTTCCTTAAGACCTTCACTACCGTTGTGAGAAAAGAGCGAGCTGCGCTTTTGCTTGAAACTCGAACGCAGCACCCCAACGAAGGAGTCGTGATCTTCGTTAAGGAGATGAAGCGACTTTTTCGCCGTGCGGACCCCGAAATGACCGAAGAAAAGAAGCTCAGGTTTCTAATGCGAAGAGTGAAGCAAGAGCTTTCTGCTTGTCTAGTCCGTAACCCGCCGAAGACGGTGGCTGAATTCGCGTCTGAGGCGGCCGCGATGGAGAAGACGCTAGAAATTCGAACGAGGCAGTACGACCGCCCTGTCAACGCGCTGTTCTCGGAGACCATCGGTGCCGCAAGTGGAAAATCCGATACATTGCGCCAGACCATTTGAGCAGTGGTCAAGGAGGAGCTTCAGAAGCTTTTTCCAACAACGCCGCAACCTCAAGTGGCTTCTCTGACTGACGTCATCCGTGAAGAGGTTCAACAGGCGCTGGGAACTTCTATGCCGTCAGAAGCACCCCGTCAGCCCCAAGCCATGACCTACTCCGCAGCTCTTCGTCAACCCCGCCCTGCTCCAACCCGTCGTCAAGAGTCCCAGCCATAACGCCGTCCAATGTCGCCCGCCCGACGCCCTTTAGACCAATACCAGACGCCAAGGAAGACCGACGTGTGGTGAACGCCCGATAATCGCCCGCTGTACTACCACTGCGGAGAGGCCGACCACATATACCGTCGCTAACCTTACAAGAGGCTCGGTCTGCGAGGATTCTCCGTCGACGCACCACGCCCCCGACCCGGCCAGCGCCCTACTGAGGTCGACGAATACCTGTCCAACACGAACCGAGGACCTGCCCACTTCAACCGTTCGCCATCGCCCTACCGGTACCAGTCGCCAAACCGCCATAACACCGCTGACTTCTCACGTGGAAGGTACCCCAGCCCGCGCGGGGGAAACTAAAAGCAGCAACTTCTGGAGGTGAAGTTGCACAACGGCGAAAAAACGAAAACCCTCCAGCGACGCATGGCCGCGCCAAACACCGTACCCGCAGCCCAACGACTCCATCTAACCCGGATGTGACTCCCGAACCCGACGGCGACACGACGCGACGCGTACCCGAAACGACAGAGCCTGCCGCTGAGAAGATGAAGAGAATGATGACGCATGGTGCCCGACCGTCAACACGCACAAGTCGAGATACAACGCCCCGACGCACCAGAAACTCGAGGAAAGCGGCGTCCGATGTCCAGTTGTCCATCGACGGCTTTGACGTAGTCGCCCTCATCGACACGGGAGCCGACTACTGGGTAATGAGCGCCTCATTCGCGTTGAAGCTGAAGAAAGTTACGACAACATGGGACGGTCCGCATATACGCACAGCAGGAGGCCATCTCGTAACGCCAAGTAGAACGCGGACATCACGCGTCACCATAGGCGGCACCACGTACCCTGCTGAGTTCGTTCTTTTGCCTAACTCCTCCCGCGACGTAATACTCGGAATGTACTTTTAGATGCAGAGCATCTGATTCACTCGCCTTGTCCCTCCGGCGTCGTCGTCGTTGTTGTCGGCGTTGTCCACCCCTCTGCCATTCTCCTCGCCGCGCGAGCTGCCCTCTCCGCCGCTCACCCCCTCTCCTCCCCGATAACGAACACTCTCTCGCGAGGGGCATTGGATTGGATTGGATTGGATTGGATTGGATTGGCTTGGCTTGACTTGGATTCGGTTGGATTGGATTTGGATTGGATTGGATTAAAGTGGATTGTGTTGGATTGTGTTGCGTCATAGCCGCGGCACGTTGCGTCATAGCCGCGGCAGACGCGCTGGGGCCGGCGCATGTGCAGTACTCTCTCTTCCGCGGTTTCCTCTCCTTCGGGCGCGCTGCGCATATAACCGGTGTGCCGTTCTCCGGCGAAGCAACATCCACGCTTGGCTCAAACACCTAGAGTCCACGCCGCTTTACAAGTACGCCAACGTCGTCATCGACTGGGACCAGCTTACGCAGTCCCCTCAACGTTATGCGCGCTATAAAACGCGTTCCCTTCGCCGCTCCGCCTATGCGTCGCATCTACACACGGGTTCCCGCGAGGGGAGGTGGGAGTTTTTTTGACGGACAACGGCGCAATAATTGATCTGCAGACCAAGTCGATAAAATTTTCCTCCGATCACTCCACGACGCTGCAGCCGAACCCCGATCACCGTGCTGCTGTCAGGATCGCCAATGATCACATCACCCTGCCACCTCGCGCAAGCTTGATGATCGCCGTCTACTGTGAGGATGCTGCTTCTGACATCGACGCTATCGTAGGGACTGATCAAAGGTTGCTTCTCGACCGTGGTGTCTCCGTCGCAAGAGGCATTGCGCACTTTAAGCAACACCAATCTCACGTTCTGGTCACTAATTTCACCGAAGAGTACCAGCATTTAAACAAGGGAGCTGCAATTGCGTTCCTCGAAGAAACGCAAGAAGCAAGTGACGTGATCGCGGTCGCCGACTTTGAACGCACACCCGATGACACCTTCAAGCTTCCGCAGCCCTTCGACGTGAATCCGGCGGTACCGCAAGAAGAACGGAACAAATTATTGGCTTTGCTGCGTCGCTACAGCAAGTAGTTTTCGTCGAGTTCAAAATTACGTCAGACGCCCCTAGCGAAGCATCGTATTATAACTGAAGATGGAGCCCGACCTACCCGACAGTCACCATACCGCGTCTCTTCCCACGAACGGGAAGCCATCCGGACTCAAGTCGATGACATGCTCAGCGACGACATTATACAGCCATCGAAAAACCCCTGGGCTGCGCGGGTCGTACTCGCGAAGAAAAAACACGTCACATTAAGGTTCTGCGTTGACTACCGGCGACTAAACAAAATCAACAATAAGGACGTGTATCCCCTGCCACGAATCGGCGACGCCCTTGACCACCTCTGCCATGCCAAGTACTTCTCGTCGATGGATTCGAAGACTGGGTACTGGCAAATTGAAGTGGACGAGAGAGACAGAGAGAAGACTGCGTTTATAACTCCGGGCGGCCTATACGAGTTTAAGGTGATGCCTCTTAGGCTGTGCACGGTGCCAGCAACGTTTCAAAGAGTCATGGACACTGTGCTAGCTGGCCTGAAGTGGCACACTTGCCTCGTATACCTCGACGACGTTGTGGTATTCACCCGGAATTTCGACGAACACCTTCCAAGGTTGAAGTCTGTACTCGAGGCCATTCGTACATCGGGGTTAACGCTGAAGCCTGAAAAGTGTCGTTTCGCGTATGAGGAGCTGAAGTTCTTGGGCCACGTCGTCAACGCCGCGGGCGTCCTACCTGACCCGGCAAAAACGTCGGCCATTGCGAACTTCCCAAGGCCGAAAGACAAGGAGGGCGTGCGAAGATTTCTCGGACGGTGCGCATACTACCGGCGCTTCGTCTCAAACTTCACCCACATTGCACAGCCACTCACAGGGTCACGAAAGATACCACGCCTTTTAGCTGGGAAAACGACCAAGAAAAAGCATTGTGCGAGCTGCAAAAACGCCTGCAAAGCCCTCCCGTGCTCGCTCATTTCGACGAAAACGCCGAAACAGAAATGTACACCGACGCCAGCGATATAGGCTTGGGTGCCGTTCTCGTCCAAAAGCAAAGCGGTAGCGAAAAAAGTAATCGTCTTTGCCAGCCGTGGTCTGTCGAAGGAGGAGAAAAATTACTCACTCAGCCTCTGAAAAAGAGTGCCTCGCAATTACATTGGCCATTTCAAAATTTCGCCCATACGTATATGGTAGACCATTCAAGGTTGTCACAGACCACCATGCGGTGTGTTGGCTCGCTAATATAAAAGACCCCTCTGGCCGTCTTGGGCGGTGGAGCTTGCGCCTGCAAGAGTTCGACGTTACAATCGTCTACAAATCCGGCAGGAAACACTCCGACGCCGACTGACTGTCGCGCGCCCCCGTCGACCCGCCACCACTAGACTCCGATGAAGACAGCACGTTTGATTGATTGATTGTGGGGTTTAACGCGCCGACGCAACGCAGGCGATGAGGCGCGCCGTAGTGGAGGGCTCCGGATTAATTTTGACCACCTGGGGATGAAGACAGCGTGTTCTTCGGAGTCGTCACGGAGAACGACCTAGCCGTCCCAGCAGCGTGCCGACCCCGACTTGCGCGTCATGATCGACTACCTCGAAAGACGAAATGTCGCCGTGCCTAGGGTGTTCAAGCGGAACTTGCCAGCATTCAGCCTCAAAAACTCCGTCCTCGTGAAGAAGAATTTCAGCCCCGGAGCGAGAACGCATTACCTACTTGTCATCCCTGCCGAGCTCCATGACGACATTTTGGAAGCGTGTCACGACGACCCGTCTTCCGGACATCTCGGCACAGCTCGCACTATTGCAAAAATCAAGGCGCCTTACATCTTACATCAAGCCGCCTTACATCCGACGTCACCCACTACGTTCGGAGTGGCCGTGACTGCCAGCGACGAAAAACGCCGCCGACAAGACCCGCCGGCTTTCTGCAACCGATCGCCGTCTCGTCGAGGCCCTTTCAACAGATCGGAATGGACCTTCTAGGCCCGTTCCCTACGTCACAATCACAGAACAAGTGGATTGTCGTGGCGACAGACTACATGACGCGCTACGCACAGACCGCCGCTCTTCCGAGGGGCAGTGCACAGGAAGTCGCAAAGTTCTTCACAAGCCAAGTTCTGCTGCGACATGGAGCACTGGAAGTCCTAATCAGGGACCGCGGAACGGCCTTTACTGCGGAGCTGATGCAAAGAATATTACGCTACAGCAACACGGATCACAGAAGAACGACGGCGTACCACCCACAAACGAACGGACTAACAGAACGTCTGAACAAGGCAATCTCAGATACGCTGTCAATGTACGTTGACGTTGAACATAAGACTTTGGACGAAGTGCTCGCGTATGTCACGTTTGCGTACAACATGGCTATCCAGGAGACGACACAGCTGTCGCCGCTCGAGGTTGTCTACGGAAGACGGCCAACTACGATGCTCGACGCCATGCTTCCGCACGTATAAGACGACGACCTCAACACCGACGTCCAAGGATACCTTCAGCGTGCGGAGGAGGCCCGCCAGCTGGCTCGAGTTCGTACAACGAACCAGCAGCTGGTGGATGCCGAGCGCTACAACCTCCGACGCCGAGACGCCGAGTACCAGCCAGAGGACCGTGTTTCAGTTTTGACTCCCATCCGAAGACGCGGACTCAGTGAGAAGCTTCTGCGACGATATTTCGGACCCTACCAACTTCTACGACATGTCGGCCAACTTACCTACGAGGTGAGCCCCGATGGTGATTCCGGAACATCACGACGACGCACGCGGCCCGAAGTCGTCCACGTGGTGCGTTTGAAACTTTACTATGCAAGATGACGGACCATTTTTTGTTGTTTTTGTTGTTGTTTGTTCGGACTGTCTTTTATTTTAGCATCATGTCGATGCACTCTTAGAGGTGGGTAATGCCGCGAACCATGTATGGGCTTGCTTATTTATTGTTTGTTTTTACTGCCGGGCCACGCCCGGATGTGTTATCTGCGTTCCAAGCAAAGCGCGTCTTCCAGTCTCTATTTTTATGCCGCACGGGCTATCACATACAGATAAGCAAACTGTTTCTCCCTAACGTCGCTAGCCCAGAATAATCGTCTGTGATCTACAATGTTCTGGATGTAAATCGACGGTTCCAGAAACACTCGCGCCGAAAGATAAAAAAGCCTACAGAGCAGACGCCTCGGCATTCGATTCTGCGACGCTCGCCGGCGCAAGTCACTTTGTTGACCGCTGCTTCGCCGCCTGTGTATTCTTTTGAGTTGTTAGGGAGCACACGTTCGCTCCAATAAACTTGTTTCTCCTTCAAGACGGCGTCCTTGGCTTCGTGACAATATCTACGTAGGCCAAGTTGTGACCCCGGATCCCAACAATGAGGTAGAGATAATTACAAGGATAACAGTGGGGTGGAGGGCATTCGGCAGGCATTCTCAGGTAATGAATGGCAGCCTACCGTTGTCCGTGAAGAAGAAAGTGTATGACAGCTGCATCTTACGGGTACTCACCTACGGGGAAGAAACTTGGAAGCTCACTAAAATGGTTCAACTTAAATTGAAGACGACTCGGCGGGGAATGGAATGATAGATGATAGGTTTAACATTAGGCAGTGGCTATTTTGCTGGCAGCTGGCAGAGTAGCCTGGGAGAAACGTTGCCGGCAGTTCCTTGGCATGGCTGGTCCATACCACGTGATTCTTCTGCCGGCACATTTCCGCGGGGGCTATTTTGCCGGCTGCCGACATATTTTCACAGTTGCTTTTTTGCTGGCAGCCGGCATACTTTCGCAGTTGCTATTTTGCTGGCAGCCGGCATACTTCCGCAGTTGCTGTTTTGCTGGCAGCTGGCATATTTTCACAGTTGCTATGTTGCTGGCAGCCGGCGCATCTCCGCGGGTGATATTTTGCCGGCTGCCGGCGCATTTCACAGCGGCTATTTTGCCGGCAGATTAGACCGGGAGAATAGTTGCCGGCAGTTCCACGGGGATGCTGCCCCTGCGCGCCAATGCTGCAGCAGCCGGAGATGATTTATTGGTACTGTTTAGTGAATTACGCAAAGTAATAGAAAAAATAGTAGTAATAGAGTAAGAAAAAAAAGTAATAGAGTAAAAAAAAGTAATAGAAAGGTTACGGCGGCGTCATGTCGAACTTCGACTCAGCCCGCCCCGAACCTCGACACTTTATTACACACAGTGAATGTTACTTGGTGTTTCCTTTGTAGAATTTCGATTAATTGTGGTGTTTAACGCGCCATCACAACGCAGGGGATTAGGCGCGCGGTAGTGGAGGTCTCCGGATTAATTTTGACCACCTGGGGATCTTTACACGCGCCGAAATCTCGTACGCAGTGGCGTTTTTGCTTTGCGCCTCCACCAGAAAGGCGGCCGCCGCGGCCTTTGTAGAATTTCAAGCAAAGGCGCACAATAAATTATTGATCAGCCGAAAAATCAATATTGCACGGCTACAATTCACCACCGTTTATTTCAACGCTACGAAATTTTAAGCACGAACTTCTGTAAAAACAATATTTCTGCATGGAATTATGCAAAGCAGGCAGATGTCCAAGAAACATCTAATTTTTTGTTCATATACCTAACACAATCAGACAGATTAAAAGCAACGACTTATGCACAATCACTGCGCTGCCAAACTTTATCTCTCGGCTGCTTGCTGAGATGTACACACGGCAAGTGGTACCACAACAAGCACCAATCACACATGACCGAGTAATTTGTGTCAAGATCATTTTTACACGTGTTATCACGTTTTTAAGGATACACGTCTATCCAAAATGACCGCGGCACTTCGGATAAAAACGTTGACATGAACGCTGTGCGAAGTTATTTTACAGAAGATGCTTGGTTGGCAGTGGAGAGTGTCCTGACATATAACAAATGCAGCAGTGGGAGTGTAACACGTGTAAAAATTACTTTGACACAAATGACTCGGTCATGTGTGATTGGTGCTTGTTGCGGTACCACTTGCCGTGTGTGCGTCGCAGCAAGCTGACGAGAGCTAAAGTTTGGCAGCGCAGTGACTGTGAATAAGACGCTGTTTTAAATCTGTCTGATTGTGTTCGGTATATGAAAAAATTAGATATTTTTTGGACGTCTGCCTGCTTTGCATAATTCCACAGAGAAATATTGTTTTCACTGAAGTTCGTGCTTAAAATTTCGTAGTATTGAAATAAACACTGGTGAATTGTAGCCGTGCAATATTGATTTTTTGGCTGATCATTTCTTAATTGTGCGACTTTGGTTGAAAATCTACAAAGGAAACACCAAGGAGCATTCACCGTCAGTAATCAAAGTGTCAAGGTTCGCGGCGGGCTGAGTCAAAGCTCGAAATGCCCGGCGCCATCTTGCCCACTCGTTTTTTCTATAACTTGGCGTAATTCACTGAACAGCAGTGGCGTAGCCAAGGGGGAGCGGGTTTGGGGGAGTTCAACCCCCCCCCCCCCGGAATTTTCACTCCACCCCACCTCCCCAGTGGCGTAGCCAGGAGGGGGGGGCTAACCAGGCTTCACTCCGCCCGCCTCTCCCGAAATTTTTCGGGCCGGCGCCGTGCTGCCTGTTCTGCCTGGTACGTCGCTTATGAACAAAGGCGCATATGTTTCATAAGTGCCGCTATTAGAAACATGCGCGACTAAATTCCTGCCCTATACGCATTCGTGCTTACACAAAACGAAGCGCCTGAGTCAGGGTAATTGCGGAGGGGTGCAGCCCCACAACCGATTGCGCCTTCGGGTAAGCTCAGCGCGCGGGACGCCAAAGGCGTGCGTTGTGTCCCTTTGTGCGTGACATGTCGCCACACGAAGAATAATTGGCCGGCTGAGTCTGTTCCCAGCAGAGGAGATCGACTCGTCACGGTATGGACGAGGAAGCAAGGAGTGGGCCGCATTAACTCGCCACGGAAAAAACGAGGGACCGCCGGCTACTGATGGGTGAAGACTGGTACGATGAAGGGCCTAAAGGGAACAGACGATCATTGCATGTTAACCAGAACAACATGATGCATGCGGTAGTGGCCGACCGCGGTCGCTCCATCTCCTAAAAAGCGGGGGATCGAGCGGCCATGGGCAGACATTCAAGACTCCTGCAAGGTAATTGAAAAATGCGATGCAGGGACTGCGTATTGGGCAAAATGTGGAGTTTACCAGAATGAATGTCGTGCCCTTGTGAGTGAGGGCGCACAGTAAAGTATGCCCCTCTTTCGCGCGTCACCCCTCCATTCTTCCTTTTTCACGCTTCTGTCGAGCCCGCGAGGGTGTTGTTGGTGTGGTCTCAGATTGTACGCACTGCGTATCCCCTTCGAAAAGCGGTGTTGCGACAGTCATTTTCACCTCCGCGATTGCGCAGATTTGTTCGGCGGTACTTTTCCCTAACCTAGGAAATTGCAGAACAGCGGGTCAACGAAAAATGCGCGCTGCGGCTCGCCGAGCCAGTTCCAGACTTCATCCTAAAAGTGGGGGCACGGCGGTCACTACTAGCCCTGCCACAGGCAGACGGCAGTCGCGTCAGCAACAAAGAACCGATGGCCATCTTCAACCTCGGTCGCAACTAAAGCCCCTCTATTGCGTCCAAGGCCGCCGCCTTTTACGTGAGCGGCGGCTGCCCGCAGCTGTGTATATTAATTCAGTGGCTTAATTGAGCCCCACCAACAGCCACATGCTGCAAGGACAGAAGTGTCCATGCCTTTGAGAAGCTCATGTCCAAAATGCCAACACACAAAAGAGGTTCGAAAGTGTAAGTCATTTTCTTCTGTTGATTTTTCCTTGCATAATCCCTGATGTCTTTTGACGATGAAGGTTGCTGTGCCTTACGCCGTGCGGTGTAGATAAATTGATCACTTCCTACTGTAGACGACGTTACAGTACATTTGTGTCTGTGAGATAAAAAATGTGTATCTCGTTTTATTAAGAATGCAATATTTACGTGTGCTTTGTCCGTTGAAAGAAGTGCCCACGGTGAAGCGGATAGGTGACTTTGAATGAAGCAAAGCGTAAACTCCACTCGTATGAACGCCTCAATATTTTATTATGCACAATCTTGGAGAGGTATACTCAGTGTACCAGGACTGCATTAGTATCGGTACATGAAGAGTTTAAAATATATTCGTTCTCGGTGCAGTTTTAGTAGTTTGCTTTTACGACCCGCCGCGGTGGCTCAGTGGCTAAGGCGTTGCGCTGCTGAGCACGAGGTCGCGGGTTCGATTCCCGGCCGCAGCGGCCGCTTTTCTGATGGAGGCGAAAAGCAAAAACGCCCGTGTGTACGAGATTTCGGCGCACGTTAAAGATCCCCAGGTGGTCAAAATTAATCCGGAGCCCTCCACTACGGCGCGCCTCATCGCCTGCGTTGCGTCGGCGCGTTAAACCCCACAATCAATCAAGTTTGCTTTTACAGGGACACAGCTCCATCTGAAGTAGCCACTGTCGCATGGTGTGCCCGTTATCTAGACTTTTGTCACCGCGTTTCATAACAACGCGTGCACTGCTGCACCCAAATTTAACATCATCATGCAGCGTGCGCGAGTGAAGGACAATCGTAATCGTGGCGCAGAAGCGAACGTGCCGTTGTGGTAGACTTTTACGTTAGCGCTTCCTGGCCTTCGAAGTTCTGTGTGCGCAGACGTATCGTTCTTTCAATGCGCAATCCGTCTGCCATGACAACAGAATTTCGTAATTAAACAAACAGGCTACAGACCACAGGCCCTGTCAAGAGCACCAGCACTACTCCGCTGACCCCGTCTCCGCCCCCCCCCCCACCCTTCACCCCACACACCTCATACGGGTGCGCGCTAATGTGATTCTTTCTGCCTGGATCCGCAACTGTTACGTATACATTCTTAAATGTCGAATGAAGGTAATTTTGAGCAATCGTCACCATTGCTTCATAACCAATATGACCAAGGAATTATCACTGTACAAAAACTTTGAAATTTTTAGCAAATCCATCATGTCGTAGCCTGAAAGGTGAACATCACGTTCGCTGTCAACCAAAGAAATACTGTAACTGTGCCATTACTGTGTTTCACACTAAAAAACGGTAGTCTGTAGCATTTATGTATGCGGGGACATGCCATTACGCTGGTTTTCTTGGTGGACTCCGGGAAGCAAAAGCATCGCACCACGCCCGAAGGTGATGCTGGCTCTGTACAACTGCCCATTCCTCCGTTCTCTGGGGGCCAAGGAGCTACCGAACAAAATTTCCATTTCCCGAGTCTCTAACGAAAACTACAAACTTCCTCAACGCCCTATACATTCCAGGGCCAACCATGCTCGTAAACTGCAAATGCTGTTTTATCGTTTAGCTTTAAAACCCGTCGTGTGTACTCGGCTGAACAATGGCAGCGCACGAGTCAGCTAAAAAGTATGTCTTTTCATTGAAGTTTGAAATCAAAATGGTAAGAGCTCATTATAACTCCTTCCTCAGATCTCACGACGAAATTCCGAACACAGCAATATTTTGCTCAACTTACTCAGAACATGGCTAACCACAGAGTATGGCCAGCCACCGCCGTCTACGCGTTACTATTATTATTTTTTGCTGAATTTAAAGCGCGATACAGCAATAAATGGTCAACTTTGCAGTGGCTTACCCTACCTTATCCGTGAGTAGCACCTACACCTAAAGGGAATGGCCTCCCCAGTAAAGTTACTGGATAGTGCACGTCTTCAGATAGACTATAGGGCATTTATGCACGAAGCATTGAATACTTTACAGAAAATAATGCAACTATTTCACAACACAATAGGGGAGCTCTTTACAGCAGACTCGACCGGCTGCGCCAAAATGTCAACCAGGTTGACTATGTTACACAGCACCAGCTTCTCATGTCTGCCCCGTGTCCTGATATAAGCTATGAGAAGGATTACGTGTTGACCAAAAAAAAAATCTCGCCATCTCCACGAAGCGAATAATGGTGAGAGGGGCGAAGCTAAAATGCTTATCGGTAAACCCGTGAAACATTCGCCCGCACATCATACAAACACTCGACACGTCAAGCTTACAATCGCTCCGTTGACAAGCCCGTCGACGACGTCGATGTTTGTGGTGATTATGTAGGGCTTGTTTGGGACGATGAGAATCTCCATGGGTAAGTTGGCGAATTCGGTGTGCGACATTTTAGCCAACTCGGCCGTCGCATTCTGCAGAGCGTGTTGTGTCGCGTACCTCCGGTACGTGTCTGCAGCTCGCATCCGACGAACGACAACCTCTTCTTACCCGCCGCGGTGGCTCAGTGGCTAAGGCGTTGCGCTGCTGAGCACGAGGTGGCGGGTTCGATTCCCGGCCGCGGCGGCCGCTTTTCTGATGGAGGTGAAAAGCCAAAACGCCCGTGTGTACGAGATTTCGGCGCACGTTAAAGATCCCCAGGCGGTCAAAATTAATCCGGAGCCCTCCACTACGGCGCGCCTCATCGCCTGCGTTGCGTCTGCGCGTTAAACCCCACAATCAATCAATCACAACCTCTTCTTCTTCCTCTCCTCCTTGTTCGGTAGCAACGAACGCATTGAACGTTTTGACCTCTTCGGCCAATCTTTAGTTGGCCAATCCTGCCACAATCGTCTTTAATGTGCCGTGTACGTCTGGGACAAAGCCTGAGCAAGAGGAACTTCGCACCTAAAACATAAGCGGAAATTTTAGCTGGCATGACTTAACAAATAGCGATTGCTGAATTATTCCGCTTTCCGTGAGGGCTAATCCTGCCATGTTCGTCTAATTTTTGCCGTTAACAGCACTGTTCTTGTGCGGGATGTCTGTGTGTTTATATAGGGTTAGTACTTGCTGAAATTTTCGGTAGTGATATAACGCTTATTGTAGGCATAATTCATAGCCTGTAGTTTTTTTTTTTAAGATAAGACCTGCGCTACACATAGCCTAAGGGCATTAATTCGATGTAGACTGCACAGCCTTTCGAAATTCGATGTAGACTGCACGATGTAGACTGGATAACCTTATCCCCCCCCGACAAAAAATCCTGGCCATGCACCTGCTGAACCGTACCAATCAATCTTCTCCTCAAGCTCGGCAAAGCTCGAAAACTTGTCCCTAACGTTAAAGTTGATATCTCCGGCTAGAGCAGCATTGGCTCCCATTGGCAGCATTGCCGGGAAATTGCCGGTAACTTTTCTCCCTGGCTAATCTGCCGGCTGCCGGCAAAATAGCAACCGGGAAAATGTGCCGGCAGAAGAATCACGTGGTCTGGGCCAGCCAATGGGAAGGAACTGCCGGCAACTTTTCTCCCAGGCTAATCTGCCGGCTGCTGGCAATATAGCCACTGCCCTTATTTAAAAGGCAGTGGCGATTGAATGTGCGGATCGAAAGGCGGATCGAATGTGCCCCTGAATTGAAGCGTGACCAACCAAAGTTCGTATTCAGTTCACTGCAGCTTATAATTCGCTATATTAGCGTTCGTTATAACGGTGTTCATCTGTACTCCACTGGGCATTTAAATACAGCTTACGCATCTTAAAAAATAATATCCACGGTGCTTTCACTAAAACTTTAAAGAACAGTCGGTGAATGCATGCTAATAAAATCTTAGTAGCACTACCGCCATATCCAATCTGCCCGAGAAATGTGCTCCTTGCTGAGGATGTGCTCCTGCTGAATTTTGTTAATGAATTTTCGGTCATGTCTGTTTGTTGTTTTTGGTGTTAGTACTACACTGGGGTGGAATAATGAGGTGCTTTTTTGCGTCTTTACATTCTCCAGAAAAGGTTTAAAAGTCAAATGTTTGCACATTTGACCATCCAGCAGACACCTCTCCATGCAGGAATTGATGCCATTTTGGGCCGCTTTTTTCTTCTTAGCTACATAAGCAGAAAAAAGGCTGTGTGGGCTGCAATTTGCATTTACATTTGACGGAGTGATTAGCTGAAGTGCATTTGTTGAAACCTCATTCTGAATAGTCCAAATTATAAGTTGTTGATTTAAACAAGGAAAATTGATGTTATAAAAGTTGCATGAAGGTTTTAACATGGAGTGTAGTAACAAAATTGCAAGGAATTACATTTCAGCATCATCAATAACAACTTTGCTCTGTATCCTGTTGTCAAGAGTGTAAGGCAGAAAAAAAGTATTTCCAAGGGGAAGAAATTCATTCAGGCCCTCTAATTATTTTAAGAGGCGACGGCAATTATTGCGGATTTTATTTTCATCATTAATGAAAAAAGAGCCTAGACATTGGCTGCTGATAATTCTATTTGTTTCATTTCATTTGCAGGATTTAGGAAAGCCACAGCTAGATACAAGAGGTAAAAATAAATAAATGCAGTGAGAAACTTGTTGTCCATTGAAGGCGGCCGAGCTGGCCAAGAAGAATGCAGCCACTGACCCGTCGCACAACAACGCAACCTGCTGCCACCGTAATTTGCCTGCACACGCAGCAGTTTTTGTAATACATGTAGAAGTTCAAGTGTTTTTCAGCATTTGGGGTGCAGCATAAATTGCTGCTTTAACTGAAGATCATTATATATGCCATACACGTGGTGATAAGCTCAATACCTATATATCCATATATAATATTAGGCAGCCATATATGGCTTACCCATGCATGGCCTCACCCATATATGGCACGTCATTAATTGGGTATATAAGGCTATATGGCCATATATGGCACAGCCATATATGACCAGATGCGCCCAATTCCTGACGTGGCCATATATGGCATTTTTATATATGGCCATATATGGCATTTTCGTAAGGGCGTGACCGTTTCACTCCCGGCAAACAATTCGGTAGCGAGATTGCAGTAGGCACTTGAGACCTTTAAGAATATTAAAATAAAACGCAAAAAAATAATTTACGCACGCACACACACACACACACATGCGCGCACACACACACACACGCACATGCACAACGCATACCCAGAGCGTTAGAATCTACTTAAACGGCAAAAGAAAAGCATATTTTCGCGCAGAGATATCGCACGAAAATGCTGTAACAGCGAAAAAAGCATTCAGCTCCCTGGCATTCACTCTGCCCGATATGACAGAATCATGGGATATGACATTCCGCTTTGTAACAAACAACCACCATAGCTACAAAGGCAATCGTAGGTGTTAAACAGCTTAAGTTAAACAATTTTGTAATTGTATGGTCAAGTCAAAACACATAGACCACATATCGAGGGTTTTCTGTCATGAAAACGCGACAGCGAAGGCTCATTTACAACTCAACGCGCAGGCAGCGTCGGCCAGACGAGCGTTTCTTCAGCCTTAGTCTAACGCTGCCACCTCGAAGCGGGAACAGTAGTTAACAAAATTACACAACCTCGCCGCCTGGCTCCACGCCGCATGGGACGGCCGGAGCAACGGCGCACCGCCGACAGTCGATCGCGGAGGCCACGGAGAAGCATAGAGTTCCTTACAATATACACTACAGAGGAATCTCGCGCTAGCGTCTATGCGGCTCACATCAAGGCCGTCTGTGTCGTAATGGATCATGCGCACGGACCCACTACTCGGGTATGCGGAGGTGCTGGGCTGGTACCGGTACGGTCGCCGAACCGTGCCCCCGCCCCGCCCGGGACTGACACGCGAACAGGCGGTGTTATACAGACAACTACAAACTAGATCCGTGCTCACGCCGGCGCTTGCGCGTTACGTGTGCCCGGAGGTGTTCGAAAGTGAAGTGTGCAGTGTATGCAAAAGTGCTAAAGCAACTTTGACCCACATCCTCTGGGACTGTGACCTACATCCGGAAGAAGCGGTCGCCTCTCCCGGGCGACTGCCGGAAGACAGCTCGTGCAGTGTTATCGCAGGACTTGACAGAACAATTGCAGGCAGTCCAGCGGCTCGAGGTGGCTCTTGCCCGACAAACGCGTGGGGCTGAGCCGGCTGGAGACCGGGGGTATACCCCTCACAGGTCGACAGCGGGCCGGCCTAGCGGGAGTCGGGGAGGCAACACCCCGAATACGCCTTAACTACGTCGGGTGGCGGGCGACCCTGCGTGGTCCTCCCCGCTACCTCCGCCTGACATTCTCAATAAATTTTACTTCTCTCTCTCTCTCTCTCTCTCGCCTATGTTTCATCATTGGCTTGGATTGAAACGTTTTAGTGACCAAAAATTTAAACAAAGTGCCTAAAAACGCGAATTATATAAGAGTAAAATAAAACAGCTGTTTCAAAACTAAGAAAAAAAGGAAGTAAAGCGTATTTTTGCCGAAACGTTCGTGCCTGCTATTTTGTAGGCCAAGGTGGTAGTGACGAACAATGTTAATGTGTGTGGGGGGGGGGAACTGATTAGAGACTCATGTCTTGTTAATTTTACCATTATTTCATATAATACGTTGTTTGAAGAGTTTGGAAAGTTTTTTGGACGTGCCTATGAAAACGTCGCATTCGTGGTGAACCGGTGCACCGAGGGACAGTTACAGTTTGAGAGGGTTCAGCAGTTCGGCGCCAACTCAGAGTCGCACTTTTTCGCTTCATAGATGGCATCACGTACCGCCCCCCCCCCAAAAAAAAGCTGCGTCAGGTAGTTGCAATCTAGCAGTGTAAAAACAACCAGGACACCGAAGCACGCTTTATTTCGCCGCACTAAAGGAAATATAGCTCCGATGACGGCATGCATCGGTCGTGCGATGACACGAGCGTTCCCTGATACGAGCGAAGATCTTGGCCAAGAATGTCAGATATCAGTACGGAATGAATACCGGCATGACTTGGCCCAGATGTTTCTTTTTTGCGTTTTTGCATGCTGTTGTTTTTTCTGGAGAACACGAAGTCGGCGACTTGCAAAGAGGGCGAGGAGGGTGCTTCTCGAGGTGCGAATGAAAAGATACATTCATTTCCTGCGACCCCCAGATAAGACCACTGCATCTAAGGAGGCAACAGAAAATGTATTTAGAGGTTTTCTAAACCTGGGGTATCAATCTACGCGCGCAGTTAGGAACACAGAAATACGACAGCGCGTATACACAATTCACTTTCGCGCCAGCATAAACGGCGGTGGTTACATGGCTCCGACCGACAGAAGAGCATTGCAGCGAGCTACGGAAGCGGCAAGGGGGGCGTGTGGACCTACTGGGCTGCAGGCTTCCCTCAGCATTCGTTGTCAATCCTGCCGTTTGCGGGATAGAATCTTGGTTCGCTGCGCTTCCGTGGAAGCCAGGAAACGTGACTTCTTCAAGGAGAATTCTATCCCAATTATGCGTGTTAAATTACTCCAGCGACGATTGCGATTGTTACGCATGAAGAAAATCACACCAATGTCAGAGCAGAAACTGAAAACACATTTCTTGCGGGCGAGCAAATCAGGCTGTGCGGCGTTGTGCTGGCGATAACTACAGCTTTATCAGCCCTTCTAGGTGAAGAAGGGTGCCTAAAGTTGTCACCCGCTTCGCTTTTAACATGCAAACATATTTGTACTCTGATCAAATTTCTTCATTAATATTTTCCACAGTCTATATAACATCATTTATAACATTTCTCGAATAGTGAAACAGCTTAGTTGGAATTTATTACCGCTGTATTGCTTTTGAAAAGGTTCGTACAATGCGACATGAGATTTGAAGTAAAAGTACACGATTGTACGTAGTATCGACGAGATAAAATTTCGTGATAAAAAGTCACCAAACAAGAAGAACTATGACTTTATCGATCACACTATTATGCAAGCGGTTAAGCCCAATCTAAGCTATGCACATAGTGGTTCGAACGGTAGTAATTGTGGCCATTGCTGCGACGACTTGTGAGTTCTTGGACAATTCAATTTGGCTAGCTGCCCGGTGTTTTTAGCATGAGAAGCGAAACGGGAAACGGGGTGTTGCGGATTGGATCCAGCCATGGCTCTGCTTAGAACGCTCTTTTATTACCGGTTCTTCCTCTACGTAACAATGGTGATTTCTCTCTTAGCTCGTTCTTTTTGTTCATTTCCTCGAAATGTGTTGGGTGTACCAAGATGTTCTATTTAGACGGCTTTAAACCCTACGCAGCGCACTTATTTGAGGCGTTTTGTTGTATTGTTTATTTTTGTAAAGAAATATAACAAATTATTGTGACCATAAATATTACGGAACTACGAAAGCGCATGTAACAAGTGCAATGCGTAGGTCACAGCTTAGGTAAACGTTACCGTAACGCTAAAGTCATATGTTATACGTTGAGCTAAATGTGACTAACGAAATTTGATGCCCGTTTACTTAAATTATTGCACGTTTTTTCGCAATTTTTCATAATACGTCCACACTGCGTAAATTGAGTAGTGTACGTACGTACATATGTGCATACGCAGTTATGTATGTGTGTATGTATGTATGTATGTATGCATGTATGTATGTATGCATGTATGTATGTATGAATGAATGAATGAATGAATGAATGAATGAATGAATGAATGAATGAATGATCAGCCTGTCAAGGGCGTTACCCGTGGAAATCCAACTGCTTTTATATTGTTCTGTCCGAATAACTCATTTACGCTTAAAGGGAAAGTGAAGCGGTTTTAGAATTAAAAGAAAAGTTGACTAGCAGCAAGTACGCATTCAATAGTTTATGTGTACGAAATATTTTCGCAATACATGCAATAGAAGCGACGCAATGAGCAAACAAAAGTGGCCCGATGCCCCTCCGCCATCTCGCCGCGCGATGCCGGAAGACCGAAGAGCGCGGCCGAAAACCGGCTGAAAAACGTCATACCTCGACTTCCGGCCGAATCGGCCGCCTCGGCCATGGTCTTTTCGCCGTGTTTCCTTATGAATGATACTTGTTGTTGTGGTTGATAGCACTCATTTGTACAATTTTCGTGTTCAAAAAGTATGCACGAACGCCAAACGAGGCATAGGTTATCATGCCGTATTCCTAAGCAGAATAATGCCACGCCGGGATGCTTGATAACATACGGAAGCGACAGCCGAGGTGGCTGTGCTTGATGACAGAGAATATACTACACTACGTTAAATACTTCGTAAACCACTCCAATGCGGTTTCTTTTTTTATGCGACGGACGTGAATGTTCACATTAGATCGAATACTGCTGTACTTTGGCCGGGGATGTTTCGTTCCATTCAAGAAACCAAGTCACATTTCTTCAGGAAATACTTGTTTCGTTAAACGCGTCGGTTTTCTTTCCCTATGGGCTCAGGACAGTGTTCAAAAAAACATTTTTTTGGCGAAACTAAAACAAGGGGCCAATCCTGATAGAAGTTCTCTCCCGGCTAAGAGGTAAACAGTATTCCTACAAAGTAAAAGAACCAAGACAACCAGATTACTTATTTTGCAAGTTTGCATGTCACGATAAGGTGATGTTTGTCTGGAATTAAAAAAAAAAACCACTCCGAACCACCACCTTGCCATAATTTGTGTTGACTGCGGGAGCCTAATTTTTTGCCCAAGATTCCGTGTGGCTGCATATTATAACCTGGCAAGCACTTGTTGTCACTGAACCTCAAGTGTGCTCCAGTGATAGTCGGTGATATATATAATGATGATAATGAAAAAATTAGGAGCGAAGAGTAAATATACGGCCTCTGTCCGACTAGCGCGGTAAATGCTTAAATCTGGAAATGCTGAAACAGGCCAACGATTCATTATCACAAACGTTTGATGATTGTTACCTAAAGTAACGTAACTACAACGTAACTGCCTTGTCCGTCTGGTCTGTTAATTATAACGAGGTGGCCGTAATATTGTCACGAAGACAAGGACGGAGCAGTTGTCTTGAATGAGAAACACGTTTATTGGAGCGAACTTGTGCTTCCCTAACAACTCAAAAGAATACAGAGGCGGCGAAGCAGCGGTCAACAAAGTGACTTGCACAGGCGAGTGTCGTCGAATCGAATGCCCCGGCGTCCGCACTGCAGGCTTTTTATCTTTCGGCGCGCGTGGTTCTCGAAACGTCGATTCGCATCGAGAACATAGTAGATCCAAGAAGATTATTCTGGGCTGTTCACGTTAGATCGGAATGCTCTCCCTATCACAACAGATAACACATGCGGCACAGAAAGAAAGAATGGAACACGCGCTTCCCTTGGCGCAGAGATAACCCAGACCGGCGCAGCCGGGCGGTAAAAGCAAAACACAAATAACAAACCCAATGTATGGTTCGCGGCATTACCCCCCCTCTAAGAGTGCATCGACCCGATGCCAACATAAGCGACAGTCCGAACAAATGAAAATAAAAGTTCGTCATCGTCCGTAGAAAGGTTTTAGGCGAACCACGTGGACGACTTCAGGCCGCGTGCGTTGTCGTGATGTGCCGGAGTCACCATCAGGGATCACTTCGTAGGTAAGTTGGCCAACACGTCGTAGAATCTGGTAGGGTCCGAAATAGCGTCGCAGGAGCTTCTCACTGAGTCCGCGTCGTCGGATGGGAGTCCAAACCCACACACGATCCCCTGGGTGGTACTCGGCGGCTCGGCGTCGGAGGTTGTAGCGGCCGGCATCCACCAGCTGCTGGTCCCTTATACGAGCTCGAGCGAGCTGGCGGGCCTCCTCCGCAAGCTGAAGGCATCCTTGGACGTCGGCGTTCAGGTCGTCGTATTCTACGTGCGGCAGCATGGCGTCAAGCATTGTAGTCGGCCGTCTTCCGTAGACGAGCTCGAACGGTGTCATCTGCGTGGTTTTTTGGATAGCCGTGTTGTACGCAAACGTGACATACGGGAGCACTTCGTCCCAAGTCTTATGTTCAACGTCGACGTACATGGACAGCATATCCGCAATCGTCTTGTTCAAACGTTCCGTTAGTCCGTTCGTTTGTGGGTGGTACGCCGTGGTTCTTCGGTGATCCGTGTTGCTGTAGCGTAAGATTCCTTGCATGAGCTCCGCAGTAAAGGCCGTTCCGCGGTCCGTGATGAGGACTTCAGGGGCTCCATGTCGCAGCACAACTTGTCTTATGAAAAACTTGGCGACTTCTTGTGCAGTCCCCCTCGGAAGAGCGGCGGTCTCCGCGTAGCGTGTCATGTAGTCTGTTGCTACGACAATCCACTTGTTCTAGGATCTTGACGTAGGGAACGGGCCCAGAAGGTCCATTCCAATCTGTTGGAATGGCCTTGATGGGACGGCGATTGGCTGCAGAGGTCCGGCAGGTCTCGTCGGCGGCATTTTTCGTCGCTGACAGTCACGGCAACTCCGGACGTAGTGGGTGACGTCGGATGTAAGACGGGGCCAGTAGTACTTCGCCTTGATTTTTCCAATTGTGCGGGCTGTGCCGAGATGTCCGGAAGACGGGTCGTCGTGGCACGCTTCCAAAATTTCGTCACGAAGGTCTGCGGGGATGACAAGAAGGTAATTCGTTCTCGTTCCGGGGCTGAAATTCTTCTTCACGAGGACAGAGTTTGCCAGGCTGAATGCTGGTAAGCTGCGTTTGAAGGTCCTAGGAACGGCAACGTTGCATCCCTCGAGGTACTCGATTATGACGCGTAAGTCGGGGTCGGCACGCTGCTGGGCGGCTAGGTCGCTGTCCGTCACGATCCCGAAGAACGCGCTGTCTTCATAAGAGTCTTGTGGTGGTGGGTCGACGGGGGCGCGGGACAGGCAGTCGGCGTCGGAGTGTTTCCTGCCGGATTTATAAACGACTGTAACGTCGAACTCCTGCAGGCGCAAGCTCCACCGCCCAAGACGGCCAGAGGGGTCCTTCAAATTGGCTAGCCAACACAGCGCATGGTGGTCTGTTACAACCTTGAATGGCCTTCCATACACGTATGGGCGAAATTTTGAAATCGCCCATATAATAGCCAGGCACTCTTTCTCAGAGGCAGAATAGTTTTTCTCCTCCTTCGACAGACCACGGCTGGCATAGGCGATTACCCTTTCGCAGCCGCTTTGCTTTTGGACAAGGACGGCACCCAAGCCTATATCACTGGCGGCCGTGTGCATTTCCGTTTCGGCATTTTCGTCGAAATGAGCGAGCACGGGCGGGCTTTGCAGGCGTTTTTGCAGCTCGCAGAATGCTTTTTCTTGGTCATTTTCCCAGCTGAAAGGGGTGCTATCTTTCGTCAAGAGCGTGAGTGGCTCTGCAATGCGTGCGAAGTTTGCGACGAAGCGCCGGTAGTATGCGCACAGCCCGAGAAATCTTCGCACGCCTTTCTTGTCTTTCGGCCTAGGGAAGTTCGCGATAGCTGAAGTTTTTGCCGGGTCAGGTAGGACTCCCGCGGCGTTGGCGACGTGGCCCAGGAACTTGAGTTCCTCGTATGCGAAACGGCACTTTTCAGGCTTCAGCGTTAGCCCCGACATACGAATGGCCTCGAGTACAGACTCCAACCTTGCAAGGTGTTCGTCGAAAGTCCGGGCGAATACCACTACGTCGTCGAGGTATACGAGGCAAGTGTGCTACTTAAGGCCAGCTAGCACAGTGTCCATGACTCTTTGAAACGTCGCTGGTGCTGTGCACAGCCCAAACGGCATCACCTTGAACTCGTATAGGCCGTCTGGGGTTATAAATGCAGTCTTCTCTCGGTCTCTCTCGTCCACTTCAATTTGCCAGTAGCCGGTCTTCAGGTCCATCGATGAGAAGTACTTCGCGTGGCAGAGGTGGTCGAGGGCGCCGTCGATTCGGGGGAAGGGTTACACGTCCTTTTTCGTGATTTTATTCAGTCGCCGGTAGTCAACACAAAACCTTAATGTGCCGTCTTTTTTCTTTACGAGTACGACGGGTGCAGCCTAGGGGTTTTTCGATGGCTGTATAATGTCGTCGCTGAGCATGTCGTCGACGTGAGTCCGGATGGCTTCCCGTTCGTGTGAAGAGACGCGGTACGGTGACTGTCGGGTAGGTCGGGCTCCATCTTCGGTTATTATTCGGTGCTTCGCTAGAGGGGTCTGACGTAGTTTTGCGCTCGACGAAAAACATTCGCTATAGCGACGCAGCAAAGCCAATAATTTGTTCCGTTGTTCTTGCGATAGCGCCGGATTCACGTCGAAGGGCTGCGGGAGCTTGAAGGTTTCTACGGGGGTGCGTTCAAAGTCGGCGACCGCGATCACATCACTTGCTTCTTGCGTTTCTTCGAGGAATGCAATTGCCGCGCCCTTGTTTAAATGCTGGTACTCCTCGGTGAAATTAGTAACCAAAATGTGGGATTGGTGTTCCTTGAAGCGCGCAATGCCTCTTGCGACAGACACACCGCGGTCGAGAAGCAACCTTTGGTCACTCTCCACGATAGCGTCAACGTCAGGAGCAGCACCTTCACAGTAGACGGTGATCATCAAACTTGCGCGGGGTGGCAGGGTGACATGATCATCGGCTATCCTATATCTGCACGGTGTTCGGGGTTCGGTTCCGGCGTCATGGAGTGATCGGAGGAAAAAGTTATCGACTTGGTCTGCAGATCAATTATTGCGCCGTTGTCCGTCAAAAAGTCCATTCCGAGAATTACGTCGCGGGAGCAGTTAGGCAAGATGACGAACGCGGCAGGGTACGTCGTGCCGTCTATGGTGACGCGCGATGTGCACGTTCCACTTGGCGTCACGAAGTGGCCTCCTGCTGTGCGTATATGCGGACCGTCCCATCTGGTCATAACTTTCTTCAGTTTAGACGCAAATGGTCCGCTCATTACCGAATAGTCAGCTCCCGTGTCTACGAGAGCGACTACGTCAAAGCCGTCGATGGACACCTTGACGTCAGATGCAGTCTTCATCGAGTTCCGGGTTCATCGGGGCGTCGTATCTCTGCTGGTACGTGTTGACGGTCGGGCACTGTACATCGTCGTTGCCGTCGTCTTCTCGACGGACGTCTCGGTCAGGTCGGGTACGCGTCGCGCCGTGTAGCTGTCGTCGTGTTCAGGAGTCTCGTCAGGGCTGGGTCGGGTCGTCGGGATGAGGGCATGTCGTGAATCACTGTCTTCGGCGCGTCCTTGCGTCGTTGGAGGGTTTCCAGTATTTCGCCGTAGAGCAACTTCACCTCCAGAAGTTGCTGCTTTTAGTTTCCCCCGCGTGGGCTGGCGGACCTTCCACGTGCGAAATCAGCATTGCTACGACGGTTAGGCGACTGGTATGGGTAGGGCGATGGCGATCGGTGTGAGCGGGCTGGTCCTCGGTTGGTGTATTCGTCGGTCTCAGTAGGGCGCTGGCCGGGTCGGGGGCGTGGGGCGTCGACGGAGAAACCACGCAGTCCGAGTCTCCTGTACGGGCAGCGACGATAGATGTGATCGGCCTCCCCGCAATGGTAGCACAGCAGACAATGATCTGGCGTTCGCCAAACGTCAGTCTTCCTCGGCGTCTGGGTTTGGGCTGTGTACGGCGGTACGGTCGACGGCGGCGGTACGGTGGAGCTTCTTGTAGACGGGTTGGAGCAGGGCGGGGTCGACGAACAGCCGCGGAATAGGTCATCGCCTGTGGCTCGCGGGGTGCCTCGGATGGCATAGAAGTGCCCAAAGCGTGTTGAACCTCTTCGCGGATGACGTCAGTCAGGGAAGCCACTTGAGGTTGCGGCGTCGTCGGAAAAAGCTTCCGAAGCTCCTCCCTGACCACTGCTCGGATGGTCTCACGCAGTGTGTCGGAGCTTGCAGCCCCGGCACCGATCGTCTCGGAAACCATCACGTTGACCAGGCGATCGTACTGCCTCGTTCTAACTTCCAGCGTCTTCTCCATCGCGGCCGCCTCAGACGCGAATTCGGCCACCGTCTTGGGAGGATTGCGGACAAGGCAAGCAAAAAGCTCCTGCTTTACCCCTCGCATGAGAAACCTTAGTTTCTTTTCTTCTGTCATCTCCGGATCCGCACGTCGAAACAACCTCTTCATCTCCTCAACAAAGATCACTACCCCTTCGTTGGGGTGCTGCGTTCGAGTTTCGAGTAAAAGCGCTGCGCGTTCTTTTCTGACCACGGTAGTGAAGGTCTTAGTGAACTCACTTTTGAACTGAGGCCAGTTTGTCAAGGAGCTCACGTGGTTCTCGAACCAAGTGCGAGCCGAATCTTCCAAGTAAAAGAAAACGTGCAGGAACGTTTCTGCGTCGTCCCACCTGTTGAATTTCCGGACGCGCTCCAGTTTCTCCAACCATTCTTCTGGGTCTTCTGCGGGGGCTCCTCGGAATGATGGCGGTTCCCGTGGCTGCTGCAGAACGACAGGAGGATTGGCTTGGTTGAGCATGGTGCTGGTTGCGACGTCTTTCTTCTTCGACTTCTCCGGTAGTAGACCGAACTCGGGTGGTAAATCTTGCACGCGGAGGCTGGCTCTTGTTGGACTGGCTTGGCGGCTTCCAGAGGTTGTAGTGGGCATGAAGGGTGCCTACCCCGCACCTCCACCAGATGTCACGAAGACAAGGACGGAGCAGTTGTCTTGAATGAGAAACACGTTTATTGGAGCGAACTTGTGCTTCCCTAACAACTCAAAAGAATACAGAGGCGGCGAAGCAGCGGTCAACAAAGTGACTTGCACAGGCGAGTGTCGTCGAATCGAATGCCCCGGCGTCCGCACTGCAGGCTTTTTATCTTTCGGCGCGCGTGGTTCTCGAAACGTCGATTCGCATCGAGAACATAGTAGATCCAAGAAGATTATTCTGGGCTGTTCACGTTAGATCGGAATGCTCTCCCTATCACAACAGATAACACATGCGGCACAGAAAGAAAGAATGGAACACGCGCTTCCCTTGGCGCAGAGATAACGCAGACCAGCGCAGCCGGGCGGTAAAAGCAAAACACAAATAAACAAACCCAATGTATGGTTCACGGCAATATTGTAGCAGAATGCGCAACGCACAAGCGAAAATCAAGCCCTACTACAGCCAATAATGCTGAGCAGGCACTAGTATGCTGCAGTGTTTTCAGAATAAATGCATGTGAAGCAGTAAGACGCCACTCATCAAAGTGCAGCTAGCAATCGCGGAGGCGCCGTAGCGCCGCTGCCGAAATGGCGGGCGCGTGTGGGTCTGTGTACGGGGATGAGTAACGGGGCTGGGGTGGGCGACAACGAACAAAGGAAATGCGGAAGCAGAGTCTGCTTGTTGGTTTATGCGTGTGCCGGCAAGATGTGTCTCGCATATGCGTTTACAGCGCATGAACGTTATTTTTTCGCGCAGTGCACGTACGTGCTTTTCGCTGGTAGATTGTTTATAAAACGCCCATTAATCTTCGGCATAAATGGTTTTTTGTATAATAAAAAACAGTTAAGGCAGTACCTAATATTAACATAAGGTATAAAAGCCCCCTATGCTGGTTGCCTAATTCAAAAATATTTTGATGGAACCCACTTGTCGACGTCACAGTCACTGCTTTGGGGTTCTCTGTCGTGTAAAGCAAATTTAAGCTGCAAGATAATTCAACCAACATCACGGGAAATTATAAAGCAAACTTCCAGTCATGTGCGAAAATTAAACTGCAAGGTAAATTGCCGAAAAGGCAACCGTGCGATCGTTCGCAATGCTTCCGACAACCCGCGCGGCCGAAGGGTGTCCTCCTTTGACGTCATGACGGGCGCAACCAATCAGGGGCGTCAAAAGACGAAAAACGCGCGTCTTTCAAACGGGGCGCGCTTTTTGCAAGATAAATGCCACTTGCACTCATGTACGATAAATTCCAATGTGATATTCGGAATCAGCGCGCAAGAAACTATAGAACCGTTAATCTAACTCAATTTTTTTGGAAAGCGCTTCAGCTTCCCTTTAATTTCTTTATTTCATTCTTTCATAGCGCTAGCGGTCTTCCGCTCTTTCTATTCTCATTTCAGGGTAGTCTACCACGACGGTGGTCCAACGGTTATCCGTTTGGGCCAAAACATGCACTCCCTTACTTCACTTTCAGTGGTCCCCCCCCCCCCCCCCCAGTAACACAGTAACCCGAGGCGCTCATTCCCAATGTTGGAGCGCTTTTTTGTCATTATTGTTTTGGTGGCCACATGGGCCGACCGAAGATTGTTTAGACGTAATAACTCCCTGACTGGGAACTTTGTAACCTATAAATCCGGCTATCAGATGTTTTTCGGCTGCTCAGGTGCCCCTTGCCTCTGTTGGGGTCGAAGATAAAGCCCGGCGTGCGTGTGGCATGTACAGCTCCGAGTGACATGAGCCTGAGGGCGCAGCTTCGCGGCGCTCAGCTTCTGCACGGAGCCCTTTACGCAGATCTGCTGAGCTTAGGTTCTGAGCGCTGTACAATTTCGGCACGCAGTTACAATTTCGGAAATGTAATAATCGATACGAGATCGACTCATGATCCTCTACTAGTTAATCATTACAATCAAGCATCTAACTTCTGATAATTGAAACGGTGATTAACCAAGTCAAGTTACTTATTAGATGCCACGCTCAGAGCATCTCTTGTCGGCGGCCCTGTCCTTCCTGCGTGCGTGCGTTCCTTGTGGTCCGCGTCCGTCCGTTGTTGTCCGCAGCCACTCTCCCCCTCTCCTCTCCGATAGCGAACCCTCTCTCGCGAGGGGCATTGGATTGATTGGATTCGATTGGCTTGGCTTGGCTTGACTTGGATTGGATTGGATTTGGATTGGATTGGATTAAAGTGGATTGTGTTGGATTGTGTTGCGTCATACCCGCGGCACTCTCTCTCTCCGCGGTCTCCTCTCCTTCGGGCGCGCTGCGCATATAACCGTTGTGCCGCTCCCCGGCGGCCTTTCGGTCGACGGTTGCTCTCCGCTTACGCTTGAACCCCCCCTCACCGTCGCATCACACCAGGGTTCCCGCGAGGGGAGGTGGGCGTAATTTTTTTCCATAAACTTGGCACCTGCTCCGGCCCCTGATCACTTAGCGCAAGAAAAATAGCTTACTTCCAAAATCCAATTTTTTTTAAATAATTAGTCTCGATGAAACACCCCGTATACCCACACATTTCTTTTACCCATTTTTGATTTACTACCCTTGCTTATGTGTTGTCTCTGTATGCCTTATATTCCTCATTTACCCAGTGCCTCACCCGAGAAGGCACACCACTGTTGGTGAGCGCCTGAAATAAATAAATAAAATAGTGCGCGGTTGCACGCCCTGGTGGCCGTGAACGTAGCCGTCTTCCTAAATAAACCAAACATTCCAGAAAACGGATAAATTCAGCTAACAAAGAAGATTTTGCACGTATGTATGATCATGGATATTTTTGGACATTTTGTGCTGTGAAAGAAAAGCTTCAATGTTAACATGTACAGACAACGTAAAGAACAATAGATACTCAATTGTTCACTATTCGAAATCGACACATCCGAAAAACTTTTAAAGCAATTGGTAAAAATTAACCTCCAGCAATGACCCCAGTAAGTACCAGAAAATAACGCCAAAAGCAACAGTGAAAAGTTGGGCTGATCAATACATAAGTTTGACAGAAACCAGCCCACTAGGCGGAACACGAAGAGTACTTGACAAACACTTGCGCAAGTGTTTTTTATACTTCTCTTTCCGTCCTGTCTGATGAGCTCTTACTTTCTTTCGAACCATGGAAAGACCCATGCAGATTAATTGAACGCCTGCCACGAACGCAACATTTCTGTAACTTCCTGAAACTACCTTTCAACGTTCCGTTAAGAACGTTTAAAGAAAAAGATAGACCGTTTACTGTAACAGATAACGCGAACTGGGCAGTCTCACGCATTGTCCAAGACCACGGAGCAAGATTGGTCTCAGCGTTCACGTGGCTGCGACAGACGCGCGTCGCAGCCAGCTGAGGCAGCGGCGAGATAACGAATATGCGCCTGCTGACGCTGTGACTACAAGGCGACTTCCGAACGTGGTGTACCATGTACGGGCATGAGGTCAACTCGGCCTGGACTGCGCTCGGTACGCTTTGAAAAATTTCCCCGCATTTCCCCGAGGGGAAGAATGTGAAAGTGCGAATGCACGAGTTGAATTTGCGCGGTTCGGTAATGTTCGCGAAAGAGAGATCACACACACACACACAACTACAAATAAAGAAAGATGCATTTATTCACAGACACCTATTTGTGTTGTCGTTGTACTTGATTGCTAGAGCGGATCTAAGCTTTGAAATTTCGTGTCAGTACTCCTTTAAGCGGGTGCATTAGCCCTTCTCACGCCCGATTCCTGGCCAATCCCCCACGTGGGTATGTGCCATGCACAGACACCTATTTGTGTTGTCGTTGTACTTGATTGCTAGAGCGGATCTCAGCTTTGAAATTTCGTGTCCCCCACGTGGGTATGTGCCATGTCAGCGGCCAGGCAGCGCGCGCCCATCTCCCCCCGTTGCCAAGGAAGACGAGGAGATTCCTGGCCAATCCCCCACGTGGGTATGTGCCATGTCAGCGGCCAGGCAGCGCGCGCCCATCTCCCCCCGTTTCCAAGGAAGACGAGGAGCGCGCGCACCCGCAGCTGTTGCTATCTGGACGGACGGCGGTCGCCGGAATTCAGGGTCGCTTATAAAGTGCATTCGCACTTAAAAAATTGAAAACTTGGTTCTGTAACACGCTGCAGCCACATCTGGGATATAAGCGCGCGATAGTGGGGGGCTCCGGATGAGTTACAACCACCTGCAGATCGTTCTGCGAAATCTCGACACGGGGACGTTGTTCCTTCTCGCCTCCATCTGAAGAGTGGCCGGGATGGCACCCGCATCTTCGCTGCGCTTTTGTCGCAGCCACGCAGTGACGGGTATCTGGACATATTTGTTTAGGCTGTCCGGTTGTGCACGGGTACTGCAGGGTTGCTATGGGAACATTCCCGAGTGCTTGCTTTTCACTTTTTTAAGTCGCTAAATTTTGATTGATTGTAGGGTTTTATCGCGCCGACGAAACGCAGGCGATGAGGCGCGCCGCAGTGGAGGGCTCCGGTTTACCGTAAAAACCCGCGTATAATACGGACCCGCGTATAATACGGGGTGTAATTCGGGGACAGCAAAATCAGAAAAAAAAGTTTGCATCCGCATATAATGCGAGGTAAAGAGCACAGAAAACAATTATTTGCACTGCAGTTACCGTTCAGTCATTGTCAGTTTTCGCTGGCACTGTCTACCGACTTCCGTTTAGTCATCGTCAGGTTCGCTGCCGCTGTGTCCTGAAGTCGCCTTGTCGGAAATGTCTTCCCACAGAAAGTGGTCCTCAGTGCCATCGAGGGCGTTCGAAATGCCACATTTCTTAAAAGAGCGACTGACGAGCTCCTCTGGGATGCTGGCCCACGCATCGGCGATCCAGCCACAAAGCACCGCTGGAGGAGCCCGCGTCAGCCATCCGGTAGCTGTCACTTTTAGAAATAGAAATAGAAACTTTATTTCTCTCTTGCTGTGGTACAGTAGAGAGAGGACGCATGGGAAAAAGCTGCAAACAACGCAGCTTGAAGACCCCGTACGCCCAACCCGACAGTTTATTTCATATACATTTCGCTTCGTACATTGGCCAAAGCACAATTTTAATGTCTACGTAATATGTTGGTCGCTCAGAAGGATAAAATAAAATCACAAAACACACTTGCACGAGAACAAACAAAATAAAATAAACACAGGCATAAAAATCATAGCACATATCTTAAAAGGCACAGCATAAAACCCAAAATACAATTCTAAAAACACAGCACAAGGCGTTTGCTATTCGCGCAGTTTGCTGCTTGACAAACCATTTAATGCAGTATCATCAACACAATTCACAGTGATTCGAACAGGTATAGAACCGTATACAATTTTTTCTTTGAAGTTTTTTCGAGGCAGATGTTATTACTTTCAAGGCAATTTAGATACAATGGTAAAATATAGCACAAGGACTGTAGTCGATAGTTAGTACGGAAAAAAGGCAGGAACCACGCCAGGCGCTGGCGTACGTTGTAAGAAGTGGCATGGCGTGTGAGTTGAGGCATGGAAATAAATGATTCATTGTTTCTTGATATTGCATTCTTATACATAACTAACAATCTAAAGGCGTATAAGGTATTAACTTTAATTAAATGATATTGTCTGAAGTAGCCTTCTGTATGTGCATACCATGGTATATTTACAATTAGTCTAACTGTTCGTTTTTGTGCTGCAAGTAACTTTTGAATATTTTTCTTTGTTGTTGTTCCCCACACGGTATGACAGTATGTTATGGCTGGAAGCAAGAAAGCATTGTATATAACTAGCTTCACTCTCGTTGGAAGAGAGTACCTGTGTTTACATATTACACCGTTTATTTTATTCATTTTATTGCGTATTTGGTTGATTTGCAGATCCCAGCTGAGTGTTTCTGAAAATACTACGCCTAAGGACTTTATGTTTGAAACAATATCAATAACTATATTTCCATACACCAGTTGAATAGTATCACGTATAATTTTGTTTTTCGCTCGATATATTACAGCTTTTGTCTTGTTGGTATTTATTCTTAAGTAATTTTTTTCGCACCATTGTCGAAGGTATTCGAGAAATTGATTGCCATATACTGACAATGTTGATTCTGTGCTCTGCGAAACCATCATGGTGATATCATCCGCGTATGCTATCATGTTACCTGGCAATGAACTATAAAAGATATCATTAATATATAATAGGAACAGCAAAGGGCCTAAAATACTGCCTTGTGGTACACCAGACAAAATTGGTTGCATGTCTGAGAAGATGTTATTGTGAGCTACTACTTGACGGCGGTATCCCAAGTATGATCGTATAAGACTAGCGACCGAGCCTCTGATGCCGTAATGAAAACGTTTGTCCAACAAAATTGTGTGATTAATTACATCAAATGCCTTTGAAAAATCTATATATATCCCGAGAGCAAGATGCTTTGCCTCAAATGCCTTAATTATTGTTTCTTTTTGTTTCAGCAGGGCAGTCTCTGTTGACCTGCATTTCCGAAAACAGAACTGACACTCTGAAAGCACGGAGTGCTTGGACAAGAAATTGTTCATTCGGATGTAAATGATCTTTTCTAAGCCTTTTGATAATACTGGAAGGATCGAAACTGGTCTATAATTTGAAAAATCAGAAATGCTTCCACCTTTTTGTATGGCAACACATTTCGCAATCTGCATTTGTCTCGGAAAAATCCCAGTACCTAGTGAAAGGTTATAAATGAAAGCCAACACAGGGGCTAGTAGGTCGATCACATATTTGAATGGCTGAATTTGAAAACCATCGATATCCTGAGCCTTGCTAAGTCTGAGATTTTTGTATATTTCTTGAACTTCTCTTTCAGTGGTTGGAGACATGAACAAAGATTCCTGGACGCTTGGAGCCCGATAAGCGTAACCGCATGGAGAATTAGACGAGCAGCATAAGGATCGCGTTACATTTATAAAGAAGTTGTTGAATTTATCTGAAAGTGCTTTGCCGCTTAAAACAGTGCCATCATGGTCAATTGTTTTTGGTGACACTCTTGATCGGCGGTTGAGTACGGAGTTTAATTGAGCCCAGGAGTCACGGTAGTTCTTGTTGGTAGTAGAGGAAAAAACGCTATTAAAGTAATCGAATTTCGCCTTTTTTAGTTCTTTATTTAATTGATTGCGATATTTCTTGTAGGTACGCAATTTATTAATGTCTCTCGACTTCATAAACTGCGAAAATAATTTTAGTTTTATTTTAATTTTTTGTAGCAAATCCGTAGTTACCCATGGTTTTTTAGCTTTTCTTTTTCGATGGTACAGCAAAGGAAAACAGTTTTCATAAGAAGATTTAAGTTTGTTGATGAGGGCTTCATACGCGCTATCCGCGTCGGTTTGTGATAGTACTCCCTCCCAGTTCGTTGCTCGAATCTTATCCCTAAAGCATTCAAGTGTGTTCACGTCAATACGTTGATAGCGTGCGCGAGGCAAATCGCATTCCGCATTTAAATGAGCTTCGTTGAGAAAGGCAAATACTGGCAGATGGTCACTTATATCGCACACTTACGGGTCTCCTGACCTCATCCACTCTTGGTAGCAAGACCTGATGCAGTCTTTGAAAGGCTTGTTGAGGGAAACGTCTAGCGGTTGCAGCTGGGATGTCATTCCTCCTGGCATGACAATGAGTTCGGTGCGGGGTTCGCGCAACAACTTCTTCACGGAATCGGCCAGGTGGCAGCGAAATGCGTCCGACACGAGCACTGACGGGAATCCCCAACAGTGCTCCAGGCCGCCCACACCACACAGACTTTATCCAGTCAAGCACCAGTAGCTTTCTCCACCCACGAATGCTGCCTTCGGTGGCGCCGAACTGCCGTCCTGCGGCGCAATTCCTGATGGTCTCGGCACATAAAATACCTTCTCTTTTAATTGCAGCCGAATACTGTTTTCGTGCACCCGACATCGTGATAGACTTGCGGTGAACGTGCCGAGATCGTTCGCTTGGTCAAAACAATCAAAATGGCACCGGCTGCGAGAAGCAGCAGCCCGCAAGGTGGCGCACCCTCCGCTGAAACCGAAAGTGCAAATTTTCGGCTGAAAACTTTGGGATCCACATACAATACGAGGCACAAATTTCACATAGTAAAATTTGGAAAAAAATCTTGTATTATACGCGGGTTTTTACGGTAGTTTTGATCGCCTGGGGATATTTAACGTGCGCGGAAATCTCGTACACACGGGCGTTTTTGCTTTTCGCCTCCATCAGAAAAGCGGCCGCCGCGGCAGCCGCGGCCGGGAATTCGCCGCGGCCGGGAATTGAACCCGTGACCTCGTGCTCAGCAGCGCAACGCCTTAGCCACTGAGCCACCGTGGCGGGTAAATTGCTAAATTTTGCGCTGCCGTTGTGTGATGACTGTAGCCTGGGTAGTTGTGTTTTTGCTGCCCGCAACCCTGAAATCACGGCGGTGTTCCACTGAGCAAGGGACGTCGCTATTCCTGTACACACGGGGGGTGCGCTTTAGCCACACTGTATTCGTATAGTTCCCCGACGTGGGACGGGCGTGCTGCGTATCTTTCTATAAAGTATTTCAAGTACAGGCAAGGCACGGAATTGGCTTTCGAATTGATCAAGAATCTTTGAGTAGCACTCTGATTTATTCCGGACAGCACGGTTAGTCGTGAGTTATATGGACCTGGTAAACTGATTTCGCAATTCTAAAAGATAGGTGTGAAGAATCTGCAGAAAATACAATGCAAGATAATTAATTGCATGAAATCGCGACGCTACTTTGGCGTCAAATTTTCCTGGCATGCTTGCACACCGAGTTACTTTGTATCAAAGTAACTCAGAGAACATCAAGTAACATCAAATAGCTCTGGCTTGCACCTACGTGTGCCCTCGTGTTCATGTGCTTGCGTGTGAGCGAGTGTATGTGTACGTGTGTGCATGTCCGTGCCTGCGTGGGTTTGTGGGTGCGTCTGTGCATGTGCGCGGGTGCGTGCATGCGTGCGTGTGTGCATGTGTTGGTGTGTGCGTGCGTGCGTGCGTGCGTGCGTGCGTGCGTGCGTGTGTGCGTGCGCGCGCGCGCGTGTGTGTGTGTGCGTGTGTGTGAGAGTGATAATTGTGAGAGCGTGAGGGCGATAATTGTGAAGCGTGCCACCGGAATCTGGATGCGTCATCGTAGCATTACCAGGTACAGGCTCGCCCTGTAAACTGGATGTTGTCAGATTCACGTGTGTGGTACAAATGTATTTACAAATCTATTTACTGTGGGCGTAGTTATTGAAATGGGCTAAAAAATCTGAATGATTACGGGCACTGAATCTCGCCGCCCCAAGTGCGGATGAAATGCGGAGAGTAAGCGATAAAAAAAAAACATCCAAGAGCTGTGCATGGGGGCATACACAAAATAAGAAGCAATGTGTGATATCTCGAAAAGAAACAAACAAGTAAACTTATTTTACGTGAAGGCGAAATCATCTCACTGAGCAGGACATGCCTGGCTTCCCAAATCCCTAGGTTAACATACAGAGTAAATTACACATCCATGTGTGGGACCAGAAATAGATTGAAAAAAAGGGAAAAAGGGAAATATATTATGGAATAGCTCCAAACTGTTTCATCCAAAATACAATTTAGGGATTTTTCTGATAAGAGTGTTAAGTCTACGATGGTATCATTTATGTAGCTGTAAAAGGACAGAACCTCGCTGAGTTATTACAAGCCATGGCGCCAGCATGATGGAGGGGACAAGATCAAGCATGTCACCGTCGTGGCCTGCCGGTGGTTGGTCTAGATCGGTCGTCAGTAACAAAAATGCGCCGAGCATGCTCCAATGGAATATAAACGAACGCAAATGAACCAAGTACCCGCCAAAGAGCATTTTAACAAATACGAATCACTCAAACCTTTATTTCAGCATCACCTACAGCAATTCTGGATGTTAGGTGGGGGGGGGGGGGGGGGGGGGGCGGGGCGGTTAAAATCATACAGCCGTTGTTGGCTTTGACGGCAAAAGTGCCGCATAAACAAGGCAAGTGCTGGTGCAGCCAACCCACTAGACACATGAATGCATACGAGTTACAGCAGAGTAGTGGTTTTGACGAGTTGGTACATAACAACGTGTGGAAGCGCAGCACAAGACGAGGGAAAAGAACAATG